>NC_083870.1:37340211-38590211 GCF_032452875.1 Bos javanicus
GTATGTTGATAAGGGCAATCTGAAAGCACAATTTGGAGCTGTTTATTAAAGTTGAAGATATATATCCCTAATGATATAGCAAATCTACTTCTAAGCATTCATCACAGGAAAATTTTATCACATACCCAGAAAATGTACAAGGATGTTTGCTGGCACACTTCTTTACAAAACCTGCTGCTGCTGCTGCTAAGTCGCTTCAGTCGTGTCCGACTCTATGCGACCCTATAGACGGCAGCCCACCAGGCTCCCCCGTCCCTGGGATTCTCCAGGCAAGAACACTGGAGTGGGTTGCCATTCCCTTCTCCAATGCACGAAAGTGAAAAGTGAAAGTGAAGTCGCTCAGTCGTGTCCGACTCTTAGCGACCCCATGGACTGCAGCCCACCAGGCTCCTCCATCCATGGGATTTTCCAGGCAAGAGTACTGGAGTGGGGTGCCATTGCCTTCTCCGTTACAAAACCTTGAAACATCTAAAAATCTATCAGTAGAATAGATAAACATTTATTCATAAAATGTAGTTACTTATAACAGTTAAACAAGAATTAACTAGATTTATGTGATTAACTGTCAATGGATATTTTAAAAAACACATAATATCCTTTATAAAATTTTCAACCAAGGAGTGAACTGTATATAGTTTATGGATGTAGAAATATGTAGAAAAGATTAAAAAAACATACATAGTAATTAAATTAGGTAAGTAATACTAGCTGACATAACATACATCAGTTCAGTTCAGTTGCTCAGTCATGTCCAACTCTTTGCGACCCCATTAATTGCAACACACCAGGCCTCCCTGTCCATCACCAACTCCCAGAGTTCACTCAGACTCACGTCCATTGAGTCAGTGATGCCATCCAGCCATCTCATCCTCTGTCATCCCCTTCTCCTCCTGCCCCCAATCCCTCCCAGCATCAGAGCCTTTTCCAATGAGTCAACTCTTCGCATGAGATGGCCAAAGTATTGGAGTTTCAGCTTTAGCATCAGTCCTTCCAAAGAAATCGCAGGGCTGATCTTCAGAATGGACTGATTGGATCTCCTTGCAGTCCAAGGGACTCTCAAGAGTCTTCTCCAACACCACAGTTCAAAAGCATCAATTCTTTGGCACTCAGCTTTCTTCACAGTCCAACTCTCACATCCATACATGACCACTGGAAAAACCATAGCACTGACTAGACGGACCTTTGTTGGCAAAGTAATGTCTCTGCTTTTGAATATGCTACCTAGTTTGGTCATAACTTTCCTTCCAAGGAGTAAGCGTCTTTTAATTTCATGGCTTGCAGTCACCATCTGCAGTGATTTTGGAGCCCAGAAAAATACAGTCTGACACTGTTTCCACTGTTTCCCCATCTATTTCCCATGAAGTGATGGGACCAGATGCCATGATCTTCGTTTCCTGAATGTTGAGCTTTAAGCCAACTTTTCCTCTCCTCTTTCACTTTCATCAAGAGGCTTTTTAGTTCCTCTTCACTTTCTGCCATAAGGGTGGTGTCATCTGCATATCTGAGGTTATTGATATTTCTCCCAGCAATCTTGATTCCAGCTTGTGCTTCTTCCAGTCCAGCATTTCTCATGATGTACTCTGCATATAAGTTAAATAAGCAGGGTGACAATATACAGCCTTGACGTACTACTTTTCCTATTTGGAACCAGTCTGTTGTTCCATGTCCAGTTCTAACTGTTGCTTCCTGACCTGCATGAAGGTTTCTCAAGAGACAGGTCAGGTGGTCTGGTATTCCTATCTTTTGAAGAATTTTCTACAGTTTATTGTGATCCACAAAGTCAAAGGCTTTGGCATAGTCAATAAAGCAGAAATAGATGTTTTTCTGGAACTCTCTTGCTTTTTCAATGATCCAGCAGATGGTGGCGATTTGATCTCTGGTTCCTCTACCTTTTCTAAAACCAGCTTGAACAACTGGAAGTTCATAGTTCACGTATTGCTGAAGCCTGGCTTGGAGAATTTTGAGCATTACTTTACTAGTGTGTGAGATGAGTGCAATTGTGCGGTAGTTTGAGCATTCTTTGGCATTGCCTTTCTTTGGGATTGGAATGAAAACTGACCTTTTCCAGTCCTGTGGCCACTGCTGAGTTTTCCAAATTTGCTGGCATATTGAGTGCAACACTTTCACAGCATTATCTTTCAGGATTTGAAATAGTTCAACTGAAATTCCATCACCTCCACTAGCTTTGTTCCTAGTGATGCTTCCTAAGGCCCACTTGACTTCACATTCCAGGATGTCTAGCTCCAGGTGAGTGATCACACCATCGGGATTATCTGGGTCATGAAGCTCTTTTTTGTACACTTCTTCTGTGTATTCTTGCCACGTTTTCTTAATATCTTCTGCTTTTGTTAGGTCCATACTATTTCTGTCCTTTATTGAGCCCATCTTTGCATGAAATGTTCCCTTGGTATCTCTAATTTTCTTGAAGAGATCTCTAGTCTTTCCCATTCTGTTGTTTTCCTCTATTTCTTTACAGTGATCGCTGAGGAAGTCTTTCTTATCATAGTAGAAGTTAATTTATTATTCTTACAAAGCCCCACACTAGCACCCTTGGTGAGTAGTCTTCTTCAGGCGATGATTTAGGAGAGAAGCCTGCCACTCCTTTATATGGATAACTGATAAATACAAAACCAGATACTTATGTTACTTATTATATGCCAGACATTTCTAAGCACATTTCATGTTTTAATTTATTTATTCCTTTCAACACCTTTAGGAGTCAGGTAATATTTTCAAGCCCATCTTCTAGGTGAGAAAACAAGACCACAAAGAGATTAAATAATGTGCTCAAGTTCACTGAACTGAGATTTTTAATTCATACAGTCTACTTACAAGTCTATGTGCTCAAACCTGAAGATATCCTGTTTACTGTTGATATACTTACTACTCACCATGATTCATATTCTGTCATAACATATAATCATGGGTAGGAAAATCCCCAATAGAATCCAAAGTCACATACTAACCTTCTTTCATAACATTTATTGAAATTCTCCCTTCCCAGTTGTAATGGAGATACAAAAAGCATAAATTAAACTTGACAAACTGTGAAAAAGAAAGAGGGGCAGCAGAGAACAAAAAGTTAATATGGGATAAATAAAAGCAGTTAAGTTTTACTTTACATTTAGTTAAACTGAAAGAAAGGATAGACTTGTTGGATGGTTTGATGATGCTTCAAGCATTCAATATTATTAGATATTCAAAGTAAAGAAAATATAAGATAAACATCTCACTCATTTGGGGATGGTCATATACACACTGCTATATTTAAAATGGATAACCAACAAGGACCTATTGTATAGCACATGGAACTCTGCTCAATGTTATGTGGCAGCCTGGGTAAGAGGGGGTTGGGAGAAGAATGGATACATGTATATATATGGCTGAGTCCCTTGGCTGTTCATCTGAAACTATCACAACATTGTCAATCAGCTATACCCCAAAACAAAATAAAAAGTTCAAAGGAAAAAAAAAAGTTTCACTAATTATTCTGCATTGGTTAGACCCTTTTTCCTCCTAAGGGGGACATTTAAATAGCTTGAGAGTTGCTGAGAAGCAACGAAAACTTTGAATAAATTGTGATCACAGAGAAGAAAAATGTCTGCTACATAATTAGAGCTAGTGAAGCTTAAATTCCTTTGGATTTTGTCTCAGCAATTCTTTACCTATACCTTCTTTTTCTTCTTTTACTTTGACTGATTAATTTACAGTCTGTGGTTTGTTTTCACTCATTAAATACTTTCTGTATATTTCTGAGAGTTGATTAAATTTTGTTCCAATCTACAGAATAAGCTGTTACTTCTCACTCCTCACTTTCTCCCATTTTAGAAAGACCTGGGGAAAGATTTTGCAATTCTTTTGCATGGTCATTAATATATACATCATCAAACCTGGCTTCTGATTGAAAATATCTATCAGGCTTCACAATTAGAGGATCATTTGCCTAGCATTTTCCTCTGACTCTGGACTCTATAATCAGTATCTGTAATCGATATTAGATACTGAAAGGAAAATATTGATTACAGACATTGAAAGGATAATAAGGAAAATTTTGAATGAATTTAAGGCAAATAAATTTGATAATTTAGATAAAATGGATGATTTATATAACTTATTTGAAAGCTCACTTTTTAAAAAGATAACATGAATAACATTAATAAATAACATATTTAATAATATTCAAAAACTTGGGGCCCTAGTTTTAACACTTCCCATGAAGAAAAACTCATGCCAAGATGAGTTCATTGATGAACCATACCAATTTTCAGTATTTTTATCTCAGTATTTTTTCTTTTAATAAAAAGGAAGAGAACTTCCAGGAATTATATTTACACATAATTAATGGATGATTTTTTAAAAGCTACACTTAAAAAAATTCCCCTATATTTCAATTATTTCCAGGTAAAGTATCTATAATGCATAAAACCTTTAGATGTTTTCTGACAGTGATTTGTTGAGTGTCCTTTGCCCGTCTGCACAAGGGACATCATGACTTTATTTTTAACCGTTACTTTTGTAGAAGATAAATGTTTTACTCAATAGATCATATCTCTAAGGAATTAGACAACATATATAAACATTCTTCAGGCAGAAGTGAAAATTCCTCTCCTTGCATCTTTGATTCAAGCTTTATTGCTTATTTACATAGTCTGATGGGAATAAGCCTTTTCCTTTATGTTTTAAATAAAGAGTAGAAGATTTTTAGCTTACTTGGAAAGAAAGGCATTTTCTTTCACATTTGTGTAGAAAGAAGCTTGTGAGGAGCAGGGCGTTCCTTAAGGGCTGTTGGGGAGATCATAGACATGTCAGTGCCTGGGGAGGGAGAGCTGAGTGCTTACCAGGAGAATGGGCTGTTTGGGCACAAGTTTGAGAAACAAAGTTATGAATTGGTTGCAGATAGAAGCTGGCAAGGAGGAAAAGCAGAATTAATTTATATTGACATTTCAGGTTATCCAAATACCACAACAAGACCATTAGAATTCTTTCATGGCCATTGGGAAGGCAATGTCAGGGTGAAATTTGACTTAGGCTAATCATATTGATTTTTTGGTGTGTCCTTTAAGTAAGAGAAAAAGGAAAGATTACGTATGCCATGGTTATATTCACAGAACACAGGATCTTGGGTATGAAGTTGCTTTCTACTTCTTTGTTTGAGTTTTACATTATCATCATTCAAAAAATGCTTTTCCACTTCATCTGGTTTTAGTAACTTTACCTCATTTTCATGTTTTCCATCAGGGTTATTTTTTAAGTTATGAATAAATGTATATAGATTAAATTTGATCTCTGTTTTGGCAGATATTAACTGAGTGCTCCTTGTGTGTCTGCACTATCCTAGGCACTGAATATACAAATGTAAAATCTAATTCCGCCCTTCAGGAATTTACAATCCAATTAGAAAGAAAAGGTAACAGCTGTGCAATGTGAAGTAAGGTAAAGTGCTGTGAATATTTCAAAGAACAACAGTTGACTTCCAGCCTGGTGAATTGGTACCCTGGCTGAAGGAGGGAAACACACTGAGTTGCAGTAGGAAGGTTTTTTGTTGTTGTTTAGTCACTCAGTCATGTTCAACTCTTTGTGATCCTATGGACTAGTCTGCCAGGCTCCTCTGTCCAAGGGATTTCCCAGGCAAGAATACTGGAGTGGGCTGCCATTCCCTTCTCCAGGGGATCTTCCTGACATAGGGATCGAAGCCATATCTCTGGCTTTAGCAGGTGGATTCTTTACCACTGAGCCACCAGAGAAACACTTGAGAGATGGATGAAACCAAGAGAAGAAAGTAACTGCTGTGTCCTCTGGGTCCAGATGCCAGACCTCAGCTCCTGTTGCTAAATTTATGTCACTGTATGATACAGCCAAAATACTCTAATTTTCTCCTGAGGTCTAGGGAGACCATCTGAAAAGCATTGCTTATGCATTCACTCAACCATTTTTCCCACTCCCAGAGTTTCCCTTTCCCAGAGTTTACCCAGGAGAACAAGTGCACAGGTCAGCCCTGCAGTCAGAGCCATCCTAGAGGTATGTCTCATTCATAGCTTCTTCCCTTATGCTATTAGCTCCCAGGACAGAAGGAAACTATTTAAAGCATCTATATCATGACACTTCTAGACCTAAATTCAGAAAAATTAAAATCCTAAGCTTACAAAGCAAATTTATTTCTTCAGTTTCCTGAAGCAATACATGCACCTGATTAAATAATTTAATGAGAGAACATGATATAAGAATGTGCTCAGTCGCTTCGGTCCTGTTTGACTCTTCGCGATCCTATGGACTCTAGCCTGCCATGCCCCTCTGTCCATGGGATTCTCAAAGCAAGAAAACTATAGTGGGTTGCCATGCCCTCCTCCAGGCGATCTTCCTGACTCAGGGATCGAACCTGCGTCTCCTGCATTGCAGGTGGATTCTGTACCCACTGAGCCAGCTGGGAAGCCCCAGAGGTTAATGTTTCAGAAAATGATCTCCTTACACATTTTTAGGTGGGATGAGGGGGACTGAGAATTGCCCTGGGGCGCTAATACAAGTTTCTCCAAGTTTCTCTGTTAAACTGGGTAGATCATGGGAAGTAAAGGTATAAAGAAAGTACTCTAAAAGCATCTAAGCATGGCATGTATGGGCAGGGAAATAGAAGAGGTGCTCAAGAATGACTTTCTGGAGGAGGTTGCATTTAATCTTATTTCCCCACTTGATATATGAGGAAACAAGCTCAGAGATGACTTCCTTAAGGAAGTTTGTGTTTTTTTATCTCGATATAAAGATTACTTTACACTGTTGAGACAATGGTAGAACTTGATGTTAGTCAAAAACAAATATTTTCCAAGTTCTTTGAATATGCTATCCTTGACAAAGATTTTGGGTCTGTCTGCAACGACATACAAGCAGACTAACATTAGTTAGTCTATGCCAGCCTAAATGTTTTTCCCCCAAATCCCCACTGGCTGTTTTGGAAAGAGCATCTTATTTAAATGTCACACATTATTTATCCAAACAAAGATCATAACTCTGCCAAGCAGAAATGAAAACACTATTGTTTCCAGATGCCCAAAATGAAAGCTTTCCATGAGAAATTTTGCTCTCTAATTACAGGTAATTTTATTATAATTTTGTTTAGATCATTGTGGTGTCAGATAGAGTTTCAATATTTGCTAAAATCACTTTGAATGCACTGGCATAGCTAATGTCCCTGCAATGCATTTCTTTTTTAAAATCAGTGTTTGCTTTTCAGAGCTTATCTACAATAGTCACAGTCTTTATTTCACAAAGCCATTAAAGTAAAGGCATTTCAAAGGGAAGGCAGCTATAATAGCAGGGACCTAGATTTTATTATTAGCATAATTCACAATTATTTTTCAGTCACCCCTCCCCCAAAAAAAGACATTTCATAGCTATTGCAGCATTTCTGCCTCCATAATATAATGTACCTAGCTCTATTATAACATTTTACCAGGTTGTGCTGCAATTGTTTATTTACATTTTTATTTCCCTTACCCAGCTGAAAGCTTCAACATAGGCAAGAATGGAATCCTATTCCTTCTTTCAGTCCCCTCCCCCAGTGCCCCAAAGAGTGCTGATCATATTGTTAGGGCTCAAGAAAGATGTTTTTGGATTAAATAATAATGGACTCATACATTAAAATATTGGAAGTCATGCATTTGTGTACTTAAAGTGAAGCTTTCATTTCCTGAAGTGTGCCTAATCATCTAAATTTCAAAATCTGCTGTATAAAAATTGGCACAACTGAGCTGATAAAGTTTAAGTTGCTTTAGCAAGAAAAGAAAAATAATCTTGCTTCTTATAGAGGGTTATTTATGCTTATATTTTCTATGAATTGAATGTTCATAGAAAATTAGTGATATTGAAATCCTGTGTGTAGGTAAACTTCCTAGTGTTTATTGAACACTTTTGAAAATCTCTTTGTTTTAAATACAAGGACTTCTGCTGAAAAGTTTATTATGATGGTGATCTTAAATCATCATCTGCTCCAATTTTCATTGACTCAATGAATTCTTTTGGATTTTTACTGTACTGTATTTAATGATAAAAAGATCAATGCCTTACTGCCCTCAAGGATCTCAAAGTCTAGTTTATCAGTTTGACATGCCACAAATATAAAAATAAATGGGTGAATATGAAAATAGAACTATAAATACAGTTCTATATGAGCACAGCAGTATGATAAAACTTGCAATAGAAAAGGATGTAGAATCAGAAAAGACTGTACAAAAAGCTAAAACTGAACCTTATCATTTGCTCTCCAGAGATTCTAACACTCCAACTTGACTTCATAGTTGGTAAATGATATTTGAATCTATGCAAGTCTGGCTATAAAGACCATTCTTCTTTTATTCTGCTTGTCCCACTGTTCCCCAACCCCATAATACAATGACTGTTTCAAAACTACTTCAATTTTATATACAATCCATACAGTGGGTGATTGTCCCTTTATGTGATATGTTTTCTTGCCCATATTTTCCCTGTTATGGCCTTAAGTTAGCAACTCCATGCACATGTGGCATTATAGCCCTGATGAAAATGATGAAAGCATGATGAGGTATGATAAGCACATAATATTTCCTAAGAAAAGAAAACAATTAACCACATAGTGCTATAAAATTCAGGTGAACAATAGATGTTTATTTATAATATATAACTTCTTTATATTACAAAACAAGTCATGTGTTATTAAATGGAAAGGTATTATATGAAACATGAGTGAAAACTTTCTTTCCAAGTACCCAAAATGTTATGAAGTTAACATTCTCAGGCACATGCATGATAGAAAATTATTATTTAGAAAGCTAGAGTGATACGAAGAGCAAGTAGTACTGATTTTCATCTTTGAAAATGATGGTGAATTTAGAAGTCCCATGGAAGTTTGTAAACATTAAAAGCTTATTTGTATTGTAAAACCCATTGTCAACAAACCATTTTATCCTCTCTATGTCTTATAAGAAAAAAACTCTTTTTTTTCCTGCCAAAGTTTTACTTTGTGATTTTAAAAGTGTTATACAGAAAGTGTTGGATATTTTTACTAGCCCATAATGGAAAATTGACCAAAATTGGATTATAACCAACTTCTAATTTCAATATCCTGCTTTTTGTTTTATTATGTTATTTTCCAATTACTTATTACTTGTTATTTGGTAAAAACCTTGAGATTAGAGGAGTTATGAAACCTGAAATGATCTTCTAGCTGGTTCTATCTTAAACAAAGATGGTATTTGAAATGACAGACCTTTACACAAATGTAAATTTTCATTAAACATTATTTGAACAAAGTAAGCGTTTATTGAATCAACAGATATATTTTGTGAAGTAGGTCCTATAGTTTATCTTTCAAAATGGTATTGCCTCATGGATGGACCTAGAGATTGTCATAATGAGCAAAGTAATCAGACAGAGAAGGAGGAATATCATATGACATCTCTTATATGCAAAATTTAAAAAGAAATTATGTAAATGAACTTATTTATAAAACAGAAACTTTTTATTTTAGAACAGAAACAGACTTAGACAATCAACTTGTGGTTGCCAGGGGGTGAAAGATGGGGGGACAGGATAGTTAGGGAGTTTGGGATGGACATGTACACACTGCTATATTTAAAAACGGATAACCATCAAGGACCTACTGTATAGCACATAGAACTCTGTTCAATGGTATGTGGCAGCTTGGATGGAGGGGAGTCTGGGGGAGAATGGATACATGCATATGTATGACTGAGTCCCTTTGCTATCCACCAGAAACAACCATAACATTGTTAATTGGTTATATTCTAATATAAAATAAAAAGCTTAAAAAATTAAATGGTGTTGCCTTCTAAGTTTGTATTCTGTTAACAATGTTTCCACTTACTCTTTAAAGGCTGTGATGGACTGAATATTTTTTTCCTCCCCCCCAAATTCATATGTTGAACCTCTAACCCCCAAAGTGATGGTATTAAGAGGCAGAGCCTTTGGAAGGTGATTAGGACTAGATGAGGCTGTGAGTCTCAAATCCTTATGAATGGGATTCAACTCAGTTCAGTCACTCAGTAGTGTCTGACATTTGCAATCCCATGGACTGCAACACAACAGGCTTCCCTGTCCATCACCAACTCCCAGAGCTTGCTCATACTCATGTCTTTCAAGTTGGGGATCCCATCCAACCATCTCATCCTCTGTTCCCTTCTTCTCCCACCTTCAATCTTTCCCAGCTTTGGGATCTTTTCCAATGGGACAGTTCTTCGCATGGGGTGGCCAAAGTATTGGAGTTTCAGCTTTAGCATCAGTCCTTCCAATGAATATTCAGGACTGATTTTCTTTAGGATCGACTCATTTGATCTCCTTGCAGTCCAAGGGACTCTCAAGAATCTTTTCCAACACCACAGTTCAAAAGCATCAATTCTTCGGCACCCAGCCTTCTCTATAGTCCAACTCTCACATCCATATGTGACTACTGGAAAAAACATAGCTTTGACTAGACAGACATTTGTTAGCAAAGTAATGTCTCTGCTTTTTAATATGCTGTCTAGGTTGGTCATAGCTTTTCTTTCAAGGAGCAAGCATCTTTTCATGTCATGGCTGCAGTCACGATCTGCAGTGATTTTGGAGCCCCAAAATATAAAGTCTCTCACTGGGTCATTGTTTCCCCATCTATCTGCCATGAAGTGATGGTAGTGGATGCCATGATCTTAGTTTTTTGAATGCTGGGTTTTAAGCCAACATTTTCACTCCTCTTTCACTTTCATAAAGAGGCTCTTTAGTTTTTCTTTGCTCTCTGCCATAAAGGTGGAGTCATCTGCGTATCTGAGGTTATTGATATTTCTCCCAGCAATCTTGATTCCAGCTTGTGCTTCATCCAGCTTGGCATTTTGCATGATGTACTCTGCATATAAGGTAAATAAGCAGGGTGACAATGTACAGCCTTGATATACTCCATTTCCAATATGGAAACAGTCTGTTGTTCCATGTCTGGTTCTAACTGTTGTTTCTTGACTTGCATACCAATTTCTCAGGAGGCAGGTAAGGTGGCCTGGTATTCTTATCTCTTTCAGAATTTTCCAGAGTTTGTTGTGATCCACACAGTCAATGGCTTTGGAGTAGTCAATAAAGCAGAAATAGATGTTTTTCTGGATCTCTCTTGCTTTTTTGATGATCCAATGGATGTTGGCAATTTGATCTCTGGTTCCTCTGCTTTTTCTAAATCCAGCTTGAACATCCAAAAGTTCATAGCTCACATACTGTTGGAGCCTGGCTTGGAGAATTTTGAGCATTACTTTGCTAGCATGTGAGATGAGTGCAACTGTGTGGTAGTTTGAACATTCTTTAGCATTGCCTTTCTTTGGGATTGGAATGAATGGGATTAGTGTTTCCATAAATCTTGAGAGCTTGCTACCTTACTCTGTTCTCCACTGTGTGAGACTACAAGGAGAATTTGGTAGTCTGCAATGTGCAAGAGACTCTCATCAGAACTCTGAACAGTGGTGGCACTGATCTTGGAATTCCAGCCTCCGGAACTGAGAGGAATAAACTTCTGTTATTGATAACCCACCTATTTTAAGATATTCTGTTATAGCAGCCCAATCCAAGACAAAAACATTATGGTCAAAAGGGAAGAAAGCTTTTGTAGTGCCCAACACATTTTTGTCAGATAATAGCTCAAGCCTTTCTTGTCATCTGGAAGCTGAATAAATGATACTGGTCATGCTGCCTGTAAGGCCATTTTCCTCCAGGTAAAATCCTCATTCCTCAAGGCTCAGCTCACAGTTTTGTACAATGTCAAATCTTCTCTGCTTTCTCAGGCAGGTTTAGTTTCATCTCTTTCCTGGCTTCATTGCACTTTGTATCAAGGAGTATTATAATTCATCTATTTGGCTGAGTGGTGCTGCACTGAACAAGCAAAAGCTCTGAAGTCAGAAAATTTTTTGTTGTTCAGTTGGTGAGTCATGTCTGACTCTTTGAGACACTATAGACTGCAGCATACCAGCCTCTACTGTCATCCACTACCTCCCAGAATTTGCTCAAATTCGTATCCATCGAGTTGATGATGCCATCCAACCATCTCATTCTCTCTTATCCCCCTCTCCTGCCCTCAATCTTTCCCAGCATTAGGGTCTTTTCCAGTGAGTCGGCTCTTTGCATCAGGTGGCCAAAGTATTGGAGCTTAGGCATCAGTCCTCCCAATGAATATTCAAAGTTGATTTCCCTTAGGATTGACTGGTTTTATCCCTTTGCAGTCCAAGGGACTCTCAAGAGTCTTCTCCAACACCACAGTTCAAAAGCATTGGTTTGACTATATGGACTTTTGTCAGCAAAGTGATGTCCCTGCTTTTAAATACTCTAAGTTTGTCATAGCTTTCCTTTCAGGGAGCAAGCGTCTTTTAATTTCATGAGTGCAGTCATCATGCACAGTGATTTTGGAGCCCAAGAACATAAAATCTGTTACTCTTTTCACTTTTTCCCTTCTATTTCCCAGGAAATGATGGGACTAGATGCCATGAAAAGCCTGAGTGCAAATCACAGCTGCACTGACTGTTGCTTATGCATGCTGTTTCATCTTGCCTGGGCTTGAGTCACTTATTGGGCAAAAGGGCACATATACCCACCTTATTAATTGGTAGCAGTGAAGCCAAAATAATCTATATACCTGATCAAGTTGGCATGCAACACTAAATAATGTAATTTTCCCTTTATGTTTTTGTCTCTGTCACAGCTATAAAGGAATTCCTGCAGGACACAGAATGCTGTTTACTTGTATGAGTAAACTCAGTATCTAGTACTGTGTCTCACATATGTTCAACGAGTTTTAATTTCATATAATAATAAAAGGTACTTTTGGCAGATAACTTGGTAATGTTTAGGGAGGATATAGTTTCTTGTGGTAACATACTTTTCTTAAAGGAATTTCAATTAATTTCCTGGGTAAATGAGGCTGCAAGAGATTCACTTAACAATAGAAGTTAATATCTCCTTCCTCGTTGTCTGCCCACCAGGCATCTCTCCTTGAATGAGCCCTCTAAAGAAACACTATTGAGGGGCCATCTCATAAGCAAAGCTATCTTTCTCTTTCTCCTGTAGTAATCACTTTTCTAATAGCAATTTATTTTCAATTTAAAAGGACTGATGAGGAACATTTTTATCTTGAACCTACAAACTAAATCAGGCCTCAAACTCATTGTCAGCATTTTTTAAAAAATAAATATTCCACTACTGATGAGCTAGTGGGCCCAGACTGCCCTATGGAAAAGAAAGTAATAGTACTTATCTCCTTAGAGAAAGAGAGGTAACCTCAAAAGAGAAGACTTTTAAAGGATATGCACTTATTTTTTAGGATATGTTTTAGGATATGTTATCACTAGAAGATAACTTAGATCCTTCATTTTACAGATAAAGAAATACCTAGAGATGTGCAAAAATTTTCCCAGGATTTTTATACAACTGGCTGTCAGAGGGACCCTTGAAACAGAAATGTCTGGAGTCACAGATCAGTTTTCGTTAACTGAAACTCTTTTGATACCTCCTAAGTTTCCACTATGGACTTAACAGTGGAGCTTCAGTCAAATGTTATTATATCAACAGTATATATATATATCATTGTTGTTGTTCTGTTACTAAATCACGTCTGACTCTTTGCAACCCCATGGACTGCAACACTCCAGGCTTCTCTGTCCTCCATTATCATCTGGAGTTTGCTCAAATTCATATTCATTGAGCTAGTGATGCTATCTAAACATCTCATTCTCTGTCACCCCTCTTTGGCCTTCAATCTTTTCCATCAGGCTCTTTTCTAATGAGTTGACTCTTTTTATCAGTAGGCCAAAGTATTGGAGCTTCAGCCTCAACAGCCATCCTTCCAATGCATATTCAGAGTTGATTTCCTTTAGAATTGACTGGTTGAGCTCCTTGCAGTCCAAGGGACTCTCAAGAGTCTTCTCCAGAACTACAATTAGAAAGCATCAGTCCTTCAGTGTTCAGCCTTCCTTATGATCTAACTGTCACATCCATATGACTACTGGAAAAACCACAGCTTTGATTATATGGACCTTTGTTGGCAAAGATATATATCATATGTTCACATATATATGTACATCTATTTGTGCTTTCCTGGTGGCTCAGAGGATAAAGAATCAGGCTTCAATGCAGGAAACCCAGGTTTGATCCCTGGATCAGGAAGATCCCCTGGAGAAGGGACTAGCAACCCACTCCAGTATTCTTGCCTGGAGAATTCCATGGACAGAGGGGCCTGATGGGGCTACAGATCTTGGGATCACAAAGACTCGGACATGACTGAGTGACTAACAATTTCACTTTCTTTCATGTGTATACACACACACACACACACACACATATACATACTTTTGTCTTTCAAATATAGTCATTTTTCTCTCCCTCAGAAAACATTCCTTCCCAGTTATATATTCATTGGGCTGATGTTATAAATATGTCTTTATTTGCTGTGTGCACACACTGGCAGTATAGGAGGGTTAAGGCTCAAGAATGCACTATTTTTGGAAAGCTAGCATGAGATAAAGCAATTGTTCTTGGAAAACCTATAATTATTAGGAAATAGATAATTCACATACCAATAACAGTTGAATCGAATAAGAAAGACAGAAAAATGCATTTGTACCCAATTGGTAGTTTTACTGTTTAAACTTGCAGAAATCAACCTACAGGAAGAGTTATTGTCTTTAAAATAATGTTTCTTTTAAAATTTAGAGAAGAAATGCAGGTGATATTAACAAATGATACAACTTTCTTTTGGGGGCATTGCTAATCCTATAACCAACTCTCTTTTTTCTCAATCTGAAGCTGCAGTGTTTCATTTTAGGACATATTTTGGCCACCTGTCTTGTGTTTCAGGTCATCTTACGTTCTAAGACTGCGCCAGTCAAAATGTCCAAACAACAGCAGAACTGGTATTGCCAGAAACAAGTTAGAAAGGCAGGACCTAGGACTTCCCTGGTGCTCCAGTGGTTGCAGGTTTCATCCCTGGTCAGGAAACTAATATCCCATATACTGCAGGGCAACACAACTACTGAGCCCACACTCTGGAGCCTGTCCACCACAACTAGAGAGCCTATGTGCTACAACTAAGAACTGACACAACCAAATAAATATTAAAAATAATAATAATAGTAAAGGCAGAACCTAAGGCTCTAGTTCAGACCTACTAACCCAGAAACTTCATTTTTTCACAAGATTCCAGGGCATCATATCATTGAGAAGCACCCTCTAAGAGCCCATATACAATCTTTATTCTCAATTACAGCATTCTCAATCTCCCTCTCAGACTGATAAAATGATTTATTATTTTACCGAGCCATTTCTAAGGTTTTAAGGAGACGCAAAATGTTAGGAGCAGAAGAAAACCTTCAAAAAAGGAAAAGGAGTGGAGTTTTCTGATTTCTTCCTTGTGTTCCACAAGGACATGAGTTTGGGCAAACTCTTGGAAGATAGTGAAGGACAGGGAAGCCTGGTATGCTGCAGTCCATGGGGTCGCAAGGAGTCAGATACAACTTAGCTACCAAACAACACCACCTTTGGCATTGAACATTTTATTTCTCTCAATCCTTTCCCCACTTTCATTTTGTGTGTAAAAAAGGTTAAAAGTCATTGCTATATGCTCTGCTTTCTTTATAAACCTTAAAAATAGTTACTGGATTTTGCTACTATGGATGAGGCAGTTCCTTACATCACTATTAAATTTAGCTGGAGGTCCTCACCTTAACATGTGAAGCAAAAGTGTAGGTGGCTGAGCTCAGAGTTTTACCAAATACCTGGACTAAAAGTGAGGAAAACCCCATTAAGACATATATTTATATTTTAGTCTATAATATTCACAGTTAGACTCTAAAGTGTTCAGTGTTTATTTTTTTATAACAGAAGTATCCTTTAGTATATTTTAAATCTCAGAGAGAATGCCCACATTTCACTGCAGCCATAGGTTAGTGTTATCTTTTGCCATAAAACATAGATTCTAAACTACCAGGATTAACAATTTGAAAGTGGTGATTGGTATCATAAGAGTCATGAGATTCCTTAAGAATCTTAACTCAGTTTAGAAAAAGACCACGAAATGATGATTATTTAAAAGAAAAGCAGAATATTACCTTGCTATTCTAACAGTCCTAATTTGACTCATGTCATTTATTTTCCTTCCCAGATAACTGTTAAGGGTAAGGGCTGATCAACTTTTTCATTTTGAACCTACTACTTATTAGATATGTGATACATAGCTAATGTGATATATATATATATATATATACACATACACACACACTAAAGATATCTAAAGTAAGAGTAAATTATATGACACAATTAAAATTATAATTTGATTTAATAAAAAAAAATTAGGGGACTTCCCTGGCAGTCTAGTGGTTAAGATTTCACCTTCCAATGCAGGGGTTGTGGGTTTGATCCCTGGTCAGAGAGTGAACAAGGGATGAAGGGATGGCGCCAAAGCAAAAACAACACCCAGTTGTGGATGGGACTGGTGATAAAGGCAAGGTCCAATGCTGTAAAGAGCAATGTTGCATAGGAACCTGGAATATTAGCTCCATGAATCAAGGCAAATTGGAAGTGGTCAAACAAGAGATGACAAGAGTGAACATTGACATTCTATTAATCACTGAACTAAAATGGACTGGAATGGGTGAATTTAACTCAGATGACCATTATGTCTACTACTGTGGATGGGAATCCCTTAGAAGAAATGGAGTAGCCATCATAGTCAACAAAAGATTCTGAAATGCAGTACTTGGATGCAATCTCAAAAACGACAGAATGATCTCTGTTCATTTCCAAGGCAAACCATCCAATATCATGGTAACGCAAGTCTACGCCCCAACCAGTAACACTGAAGAAGCTGAAGTTGAACAGTTCTATGAAGACCTACAAGACCTTCTAGAATGAACACCCCAAAAGATGTCCTTTTCATTATAGGGGACTGGAATGCAAAAGTAGGAAGTCAAGAAACACCTGGAGTAACAGGCAAATATGTCCTTGGAGTACAGAATGAAGCAGGGCAAAGGCTCACAGAGTTCTGCCAAGAGACCGCACTGGTCATAGCAAACACTCTCTTCCAACAACACAAGAGAAGACTCTACACATGGACATCAACAGATGGTCGACACTGAAATCAGATTGATTATACTCTTTGCCACCCAAATTGGAGAAGCTCTATACAGTCAGCAAGAACAAGACTGGGAGCTGACTGTGGCTCAGATCATGAACTGCTTATTGTGAAATTCAGGCTGAACTTGAAGAAAGTGGAAAAAACCACTAGACCATTCAGGTATGACCTGAATCAAATCTCTTATGACTATACAGTGGAAGTGAGAAATAGATTTAAGGAACTAGGTCTGATAGACAGAGTGCCTGATGAACTATGGACAGAGGTTCATGACATTGTACAGGAGACAGGAATCAAGATCATCCACAAGAAAAAGAAATGCAAAAAAGCAAGATGGCTGTCTGAGGAGGCCTTACAAATAGCTGTGAAAAGAAGAGAAGCAAAAAGCAAAGGAGAAAAGGAAGGATATACCCATTTGAATGAAGAGTTCCAAAGTATAGCAAGGAGAGATAAGAAAGTCTTCCTCAGCAATCAATGAAGAGAAATAGAGGAAAACAATAGAATGGGAAAGACTAGAGATCTCTTCAAGAAAATTAGAGACACCAAGGGAACATTTCATGCAAAGATGGGCTCAATGAAGGACAGAAATGGTAGGGACCTAACAGAAGGAGAAGATATTAAGTAGAGGTGGCAAGAATACACAGAAGAACTGTACAAAAAAGATCTTCATGACCCAGATAATCATGATGGTGTAATCACTCACCTAGAGCCAGACATCCTGGAATGTGAAGTCAAGTGGGCCTTAGAAAGCATCACTATGAACAAAGCTAGTGGAGGTGATGGAATTCCAGTTGAGCTATTTCAAATCCTGAAAGATGATGCTGTGAAAATGCTGCATTCAATATGTCAGCAAATTTAGAAAACTCAGCAATGTCCACAGGACTGGAAAAGGAAAGTTTTCATTCCAATCCCGAAGAAAGGCAATGCCAAAGAATGCTCACACTACTGCACAATTGCACTCATCTCACACGCTAGTAAACTGAGGCTTAAAATTCTCCAAGCCAGGCTTCAGCAATATGTGAACCATGAACTTCCAGATGTTCAAACTGGTTTTAGAAAAGGCAGAGGAACCAGAGATCAAATTGCCAACATCCACTGGATCATGGAAAAAGCAAGAGTCCCAGAAAAACATCTATTTATGCTTTATTGACTATGCCAAAGCCTTTGACTATGTGGATCACAATAAACTGTGGACAATTCTGAAAGAGATGGGAATACCAGACTACCTGACCTGCCTCTTGAGAAACCTGTATGCAGGTCAGGAAGCAACAGTTAGAACTGGACATGGAACAACAGACTGGTTCCAAATAGGAAAAGGAATACATCAATGCTGTATATTGTTACCCTGCTTATTTAAATTCTATGCAGAGTACATCATGAGAAACCTTGGGCTGGAGGAAGCACAAGCTGGAATCAAGATTGCTGGGAGAAATATCAATAACCTCAGATACGAAGATGACACCACCTTTATGGAAGAAAGTGAAGAAGAACTAAAGAGCCTCGTGATGAAAGTGAAAGAGGAGAGTGAAAAAGTTGGCTTAAAGCTTAACATTCAGATAACAAAGATCATGGCATCTGGTCCCATCACTTCATGGGAAATAGATGGGGAAACAGTGGAAACAGTGTCAGACTTTATTTTTCTGGGCTCCAAAATCACTGCAGATGGTGACTGCAGTCATGAAATTAAAAGACGCTTACTCCTTGGAAGGAAAGTTATGACCAACCTAGACAGCATATTAAAAAGCAGAGACATTACTTTGTCAACAAAGGTCTGTCTAGTCAAGGCTATCAGAGACGGCAATGGCACCCCATTACAGTACTCTTGCCTGGAAAATCACATGGACGGAGGAGCCTGGTGGCTGCAGTCCTTGGGGTTGCTAAGAGTCGGACACGACTGAGCAACTTCTCTTTCACTTTTCACTTTCATGCATTGAAGAAGGAAATGACAACCCACTGCATTGTTCTTGCCTGGAGAATCCCAGGGACTGGGGAGTCTGGTGGGCTGCCGTCTATGGGGTTGCACAGCGTCGGACACGACTGAAGCGACTTAGCAGCAGCAGTCAAGGCTCTGGTTTTTCCAGTGGTCATGTATGGATGTGAGAGTTGCACTATAAAGAAAGCTGTGTGCCAAAGAATGATGCTTTTGAGCTGTGGTTTGGAGAAGACTCTTGAGAGTCCCTTGGACTGCAAGGAGATCCAACCTGTCCATCCTAAAGGAGCTCAGTCCTGGGTGTTCATTGGAAGGACTGATGTTGATGCTGAAGCTCCAATACTTTGGCCACCTGATGTGAAGAGCTGACTCATTTGAAAAGACCCTGATGCTGGGAAACATTGAGGGCAGGAGAAGGGGACAACAGAGGATAAGATGGCTGGATGGCATCACTAACTCAGTGGACATGGGTTTGGGTGGACTCTGGGAGTTGGTGATGGACATGGAGGCCTGGCGTGCTGCGGTTCATGGGGTTGCAAAGAGTTAGACACAACTGAGTGGCTGAACTGAACTGAATAAAAATATCTTTTTCTGATTACCCTAATTTGTAAACTCTCAGGTTGTGACACTGGCAATAACCATTTTGACACTTCTGAGAATTTTATTCATTGTGAGGATCTTTCCTCCTTTTTGTAGAAATACAGGCTGAGGCGCTAATGATTTAATTAAGTGCATTGCTTTTCAAATAGTCAAAATGTTGTTTTTAATTAAATCAATTCTAAGCTATTCCTCCATGTTAGATTGCGTTTTTTGGGGAAAAAAAAGTTATACCCGACAAGTTTCTTCCTCTTCACACCCTTAAAATATGATAAGACTTTTTAATTCCTTCTCTCTTAATTGTATGCTATGCAATTATCAAGTTTCTTTAGGGGCTTATTCCCATACATGGATATAGCTCAGATGCAAAGTTATCTCATTAGTAGATAGAGATTATGAAAATCTCATCTTTTGTCTTCACTAGTGCAGGGGTATTTTCAGGGTAACAGAAGAGGGGACATTTCACATCCAGTTAATACAGAGACATCCTAGTTCCTTCCTTACATTAAAGCCTCAGCATCTTAATAGAAGCAGAAATACATTTCTGCAAAGAGCTACAATTTCCTCTGTTAGATTCTAAGTGTTTTATGTAAAGTAGAAATGCCCCTTTTGTTTAATATTTAAAATCCAAGCATCGTGTATAAAATATCCAATACAAAGTAGAGTTTCAATAACCGATGAATAATCAGATCCTTATGATACAACCCAAAGACATACCTTCACAGGAGAAAATCCAAATTAGCTCGAAAGAGAATACATTGCCATTGGTATGCCTTCAAAATTGAGTCTGCATCACAGTGGCCTGAAATAATTAATTCCCATAATCTGATGATACTGCCTCTGCTGTTGCTGATATATGTATTTTTAAACAGCAGAAAGAAAAACCATTGGTTAGCATCTATTTTTGTCTAAATTAACCTTTTAGGGATCATGCAACAGCAAAAATATTCAAGCAATGATTTATGTGAAAATTTTAGGTCATTTCCCTGTTGCAATCTTGAAATATGGGTGATCCCAAAATATCTGGGTACTGGATTTACATCTGCTGCTGATGCTAAGTCACTTCAGTCGTGTCTGACTCTGTGTGACCCCATAGATGGCAGCCCACCAGGCTGCCCTGTCCCTGGGATTCTCCAGGCAAGGATACTGGAGTGGGTTGCCATTTCCTTCTCCAATGCATGAAAGTGAAAAGTGAAAGTGAAGTCACTCAGCCGTGTCCGACTCTTAGTGACCTCATGGACTGCAGCCTACCAGGCTCCTCCATCTATGGGATTTTCCAGGCAAGAGTACTGGAGTGGGGTGCCATTGCCTTCTCCGGGATTTAGATCAGGACCATGCAAATACTATAATTTAGCATTGAAAGGTATGAACTTAACATATTGACTAATTACAGAAGAAAAATGCTATTTGCTTATCTGTAATGGAAACATTTGTTGGTAACAATTATTTCAATTGTTACTAAACATTATTTAAAATTTAAAAATTATTTCAATAGCAAGAGACACACGAATGTCTGCATGTATGTATAATTAATATAGTAAAAATCAGGTTATCCTTTCTCTAGTCATACAATATCTTCTAAGAACAGAACTTTTCAAATGTGGATTCATATTGGAACCACCTGAGAAGTTTAAAAAATATAGATGACTGGATCCCAAGTCAAGAAATACTGATTTGTTTAGGCTAGGATGTGTTTTGGACATTTGAATTTTTAAAACCTCCCAGATGATTCTAGCATGCACCAGGATTGAAAACTATTGCTTCAACACATCATACTTTTAAACACTCTACATTATTACCAGGACATTAATTAAATAGTATTAGTGATATCACCACATAGAAAGACATTTGGATTCATAGGAATCCCAAATTAAAAAGACATTTAGGTGCACACTTTGTTCCTAGGAAGATTTTGAAAAACAAAGAGGTATAATTCCTCACTTACAATTTAATTGAAATGCCAAACATGAATGTGGCCATCTAAAAATATGTGTGAGGCCACATCATTTTAGAATCAATAACCCTGTCAGCTTTCCTAACACTGTCTGATGTTGGTCATATAGTTAATGATAATACCTGTGTGTTCGTGGGACGTAAGGGTTTACTTGACCTAGAGGTTCTCCACAGGGTGTCTTCCCAGAGAGAGTTAATGTCCTGCAAAGCAGTTTAAGCACTGAAATCTGCTCCCAGGAAACTGGTCAAATCCTCAAGGCAACAAAGCCAGGTAGAAAGCTGAGGCTGAAGATCAACCTGGAAATCCTTGACTTCCCAGGTCTTAGAGTTGCAACTGCAAGCCTTTGACCCCAGTAGTTGGAGATCACAGTGGGCTCAGGAATCAAGAGACTTTGACCCCAGACCATGATCATGCCAGAGGAGGGGCTGCTATGTCCCAAAGCCTGCAGACTCAAACACCTCACATCTCAGGGGTTGAGGTCCCTCTTCTTAAAAAAAAAAAAAAAAAAGTGCTTAAAAAAATAGAATATAATTGCTTTGCAATACTCACTTTCTGCTGTACAATAATGTGAATCAATTATGTGTTAAAGTTGCTCAGTCAAGTCCAACTCTTTGCAACCCATGGACTATACAGTCCATGGAATTATCCAGGCCAGAATACTGGAGTGGGTAGCCATTCCCTTCTCCAGGGGAGCTTCCCAACCCAGGGATCGAACCCAGATCTCCTGTATTGCAGGTAGATTCTTTACCAGCTGAGCTACCAGGGAATCAGCTTTGTGTATACATCTATCCCATCCCTCTTGGACCTCCCTCCCACCCCGCCTCCACACTACCTCCTAGGTCATCACAGAGCACCGAGCTGAGCTCCCTGTGCTATACAGCCACTTCCCACTAGCTATCTATTTCACACATGGTAGTATATATATAACTATGTCAATGGTACTCTCTCAATCTGTCACACCCTCTCTCTCCCCATCCTGTGTCCACAAGTCTTTTCTCTGTATCTGTGTTTCTATTCCTGCCCTGCAAATAGTTTCATCAGTAACTGAGGTCCCTCTAATGAGCTGGATTTTGGAGTCTGAGACTATGCTAGAGATATGACAGTGAGTGCTAAGTTGCTTCAGTCGTGTTTGACTCTTAGTGACCCTCTAGACTGTATGCCACCAGGCTCCTCTGTCCTTGGGATTCTCTAGGCAAGAATACTGGAGTGGGCTGTTATTGACTCCTCCAGGGAATCTTCCCGACTCAGGGGTCAAACCCACGTCTCTTGGGTCTCCTGCATTGGCAGGCGGGTTCTTTACTAGCGCCACCTGGGAAGCCCAGAGATACAACAGTAAATAAGTGCTGTTTGCCTTCTGCAGCTTATGTCTTAGTAGGCGTGTGTGTGTGTGTTATCATGAAAAACTGCTTTAAGGTAGGCTGTGTTTGGCTGTTTATTTTATATAGGTGGCATGGTGAAACAAACATTTGGAGTCCAAAAACCCAGGAATAGAATACAAATCTGTAGTGTATTCCACAGATCATTAACATGAGCTCTGCAGTCCTTGGTTTCCTCTTCTATTAATTAAAAATTAGCAAAATGATGAATAAAATCTGTTCTTCTTTTAAGAGCCGACAGTTCTACCCAGTGTCTATCTAGGATGGGATGGTATCTGCTTCAGCTCTCTGGTCCAGAGTTCTTTTGGATCACTGACCTGGATAGAGAAACAGCTCTTTTTTTTTTTTTTGACCACTGTTACCCTTTATTAATTGTGAAATGTAGTGAGGAATCAGCAGGGCAGTAAGAACAAGGAATCATGATGGAAATAAGAGAAGGGCAGACTTTGTCACTGAACTTAAGTGCAAGGCTTTTTTCTCCTTGAAGTGGTGACAGTCCAGATTCAAAGTCAAGCTCCTACCTGAGGGCCTGGCTCCCTGAAGTGACAGGAAATACAGCTAAATGACACTAGAGCAAATCTAGTATCTCTGCAAACCCTTTAATTTTTATTTCACCCTGTAGATATCACAAAATAGACATCTGGAAAATTTTTACATTATCCCCAATAGTACGTGGGAATATTTCATAATCAATACATTTTACAAAGAAAATAATTATTTTTGTTATTTAAAAAATACCTTTGAAAAACTAGTAATTTTATTTTGTAGACCAAATTCTGCCTTCTTTCATGACAATGTTCAATGTATATACTAAATAATTAAAATTTAAAGGTACTAATTTATTTTTTTAAGATTATAGCCTTTAAAAACAGTGAAAAATAGATTTGAACCTTTGGTTCTGCATTAATTAACTGGGATAATTTTAAGAAGATTAGTGTATCTCATAAGATTTAATTTTCATTTGCAAAATCTAGTTAATATTTTCTTCATACTGCATTTTTGGTGTCAGATAGGAAATTGAATAAAAAACACTTAGCACAAGGCCTGTCATGTAGTAAGATATTTATAATTAAAATTATATAATTCAATGTTTTATCAACTATTATATATGTATGCCACTGGTTTATTAATATATACTCAATGGAAGGAAAGAGATGTAAATTAGCAACAGAAAGCATTTTCCTTGGAAAGGTGCTGACCTGCTTATTTCTCATTTTCCCGCTGACTTGGAAATGCAGCCTTATATAGTAGAAGAACCTTGTTGATAGCAGGGAAAAAGTTGGGTGGGGATGAAACAGGCCATTTCTGTCATAAGAACTTATGTTCAATCCTGCTCTGGCAGATAGAATATCATTTTATTGATATCCACAAACTGGAGCCTCATTTCCAAGAAGAAAACTTAATCATAAAATAGGACACACATTTGGTGGAAAGGATCTATAACTTCTAGTGGAAAGACATGTTATTAATTACTGGATATCTTTCTCCACATTCAAACTATAGGCATCAGTGAAGGAACCAAAAGTTTTCAAAAGGAACCTTCCAAGACACAGCAGATTCCAGGAATGAAAATCACAACCACCGAAAGTATCCTTAAGGGTGTGGGATAAGGAAGGGGTGTGCTGGTAGAAGAATGTGTAAGGTCAAACATCATTTGTTCTCAGGTATGGCATCACCGTGGGTGCATGCCAGGGGTGCCAGAGGAAAGGGGAGCAAGGCAGCTGGACCAAACCAGATCATGAGAGGCAGGGAACCTGAACAGATCCCAAAGGTGCATGATCACCATTTCTTCATACAAGGCTTAGGAAGGCTTGGCTCATGCATACTCTGAATTCCTAGAAAGACCCTAGAAGTCAGCCAGATGACAGTGGTGCTGCTGCTGTGGTTTTAATCTGTCTATTCCAGCCTTTTGTCCCTATTCAGGGGTTGGGGCAAAATGACACATTATCAGAATGCCACAGCACTTTATTGCATAGCACACCTCACCTTCCACTCTCTCCACCCATGAGTTAACAAGCTTTCCAGATACAGGGAGGATTTCATGAGCACAGCCAAAAGTGAGAGGTTCAGGAGTTACCCCAGTCACATTAATGCTTCCTAAGATGAGGTCTAAAAGAGTAACTAGGTGTTCCTCAAATCAGATAAATGCAGCTCACAAAACTAAGCAGGTCAGTCACCATTCTACAATACTTCTCATCTACTGGCGGAGCTGGGACTGCCAAGAGACAATCTGAAGCCACCAAAGACAGAGCGCTACCCAAAGAAGGACTGTTCTTTTTCTAACTTATATGAATTTCAGGGGACTAGTTTGGGTGAGATAATTCTGACCTACCTTATGGGTACTTATCCTGTGCCTTATCTTTCTATTCCTTTAATCATTTTTATTCTCAGGTTTTGCACACAAGGTGTTATAGCATCAATTCAATAAATATTTTTCAAAAACTTATTACATACCAGGCACAGAAGTTGTATTCTTTACTAGTTCTTGTTTTTACTATAGAATTAAACACCTTTCTTAGATATAATAGAAAATCATAGAGCTTTCCATCTTCCAACTTACCTTCATATTATAATAATGTACATTATACAGACCACTTTACCTGCCTCCTGAGAAACATGTATGCAGCTCAAGAAGCAAGAGTTAGAACCAGACATGGAACAACGGACTGGTTCCAAATTTGGTAAAGAGTATGTCAAAGCTGTATATTGTCAACCTGCTTATTTAGCTTTTACACAGAGTACATCATGTGAAATGCATGTCTGAAGCACAAGCTGGAATCAAGACTGCTGGGAGAAATATCAATAATCTCAGATATGCAGATGACAGCACCCTTATGGCAGAAAGCAAATAAGAACCAAACAGCCTCTTGATGAAAATGAAAAAGGAGAGTTTAAAAGTTGGTTTTAAACTCATCATTCAGAAAACTAAGATTATGGCATCTGGTCCCATCATTTCATGGCAAATTGATGGGGAAACAATGGAAAGAGTGGGAGACTTTTCTTGGCTCCAAAATCACTGCAGATGGTGACTGCAGTCATGAAATTAAAAGACAGTTGCTCCTTGGAAGTAAAGCTATGACCAACCTGCTGCTGCTAAGTCACTTCAGTAGTGTCCGACTCCATAGATGGCAGCCCACCAGGCTCCCCTGTCCCTGGGATTCTTCAAGCATGAAGACTGAAGTGAGTTACCATTTCCTTCTCCAATGCATGAAAGTGAAAAGTGAAAGTGAAGTTGATCAGTCGTGTCTGACTCTTTGCGACCGCATGGAGTGCAGCCTACCAGGCTCCTCTGTCCATGGGATGACCAACCTAGACAGTTTATTAAAAATCAGACATTACTTTGCCAACAAAGGTCTGTATAGTCAAAGCTATGGTTTTTCCAGTAGTCATGTATGGATGTGAGAGTTGGACCATAAAGAAGACTGAGTACCGAAGAATTCATGCTTTTGAACTGTGGTGTTGGAGAAGACTCTTGAGAGTCCCTTGGAGAGTAGGGAGATTAAACCAGTCAACCCTAAAGGAAATCAACCCTAAATATTCATTGGAAAGACTAATGCTGAAATAAGCTCCAAAACTGTGGCCACCTGATGTGAAGAGCCGACTCATTAGCAAAGACCCTGATGCTGGGAAAGATTGAAGGCAGGAGGAGAAGGGGATCACAGAGGATGAGATGGTTGGATGGCATCACTGACTGGATGGGCATGAGTCTGAGCAAGCTCCAGGAGTTGGTGATGGACAGGGAAGCCTGGCATGCTTCAGTCCATGGCGTTGCAAAGAGCTGGACATGACTCAGTGAATGAAAAACATTATACATATAAAAATAGGCAAAGGTCAAGAAAGTCTTCAAAAGAATAATAGGTTGTTCCTTTATTTTTCCCATTTATTTATTCCATTATTTCTTTAAAAAAAAAACAACAAAAAAAAACTATTCTGGACTAAATTGTGCCCTAAATACTTGTAAAATACATTTGTAGAAACATGAAAATTATGGAAACTCTAACATTAGATCTCAGTAAGTCAAGAATTCTTAACATGAATTGAGGTCCAGAATCATTAAACTGCTTGCCCAAGTTTTACTGATTATAATTAATTTTACTATTAATTTTATTTTCACAACTATTTATACCATGGTGGCTTGATAAATCAATTAAATCCTTTAAGTTCATTTGGCATTTTATTTGGCTTCATTTGGGGAATTCTATTGCATAGGCTTTTCTTCTAGTTTCCTCCCTGAAAACCATCCTTGGTTACGTTTTTTAAATTATGGGGGGAATTTTGTGTTTGTTGCTTTTGTTTTCACTACAAATTTGAAGTCATCAAAGATGCTCATTGAAATCAAGCTGAGTCAGAAAAGATTTGGCACCGCACACTGGTTATACTGATACAGGACAACTGTGTTAGTATCTGACTAGAGAATGGCCTATATGTCATGGGGCTATTATTCCTGCATAATAGAAGCAAATGTACCTTGAAGTTAATTTAAATTCTCCCTCACCCCTGTCATCACTCTAGAGACAATCAGGAATGGCTCTTAGCAAAATAAAACTGCTTTGGAGCCTAAGAATAACTAGAGAACTGAGTGGCTGCTGAAGACTAATGATTTATATACACAGTAAAATTACCTACCTGGGGCTATTAAGATAGAAAAGGAAAATGGAACATGACTGTTATCATTACTTTATTATTATACATTTATATTTTTTTCTAGTTGAGTATAAGAGTGCATAAAACCAAGTCAGCTGAACAAAATGCCTATTTTTTCTACCACTAAGGGTAAAGGAAATTAGCTTTTTTTTTTTTTTTTCCTCCAGCTAAATACCTGTCCATCATACCGAAGCTCTGAACATACAGCATTTTAATTGCAATCTCCCTCACAGGGCAGGAGATATATTATAAATTATGCCATCAACATTTTTAACATCTTCTATAGTCTAGTCATTTGAAATTGGGTAGATTAGATAATTGGTTGTTTGGCTTGGCTCAAAAGTTTTAAAATGAAAAGTCTTATCTTTATATGTTAGTGAAAATACAATATGAATTCACAGTTGACAATGTAAGAAAGTGGCTATGAGTCTCATGAATTTGGGAAGAGAGTAAAAATGCTTGAATTAAATATATACATTGTATGTAGAACTAGAGTCAAGACTTCTTTTCTTAGTTTTTTTTTTTCTGTAGTGATCCTATGGTTTATAGAGCACCCCTTTCACTGGTATAGAAGGTGGGAGAATAGCTCTTACTTTGCATCTTCAAGCACCATAAGAGAGGAAGGTACATAAACCCATTGTATTTATTCATAAATATCAGGTCAATTATAGGGCTTCCCTGATGACTCAGTGGTAAAGAATGTGCCTGCCAATGCAGGAGACGCAGGCTCCATCTCTGGGTTGGGAAGATCCCCTGGAGGAGGAAATGGCAACCCACCCCAGGATTCTCGCCTGGGAAATCCCATGGACAGAAGACACTGGCAGGCTATAGTCCATGGGATTACAGAGTCAGATGTGACTGAGTGACTTAGCACATACACACAGGTCAGTTAAACAGTGAATTCTGAAAGACACATGATAACTGCTCAGTTGGAAAAAACAAAACAAAAACTTAGTTGAATAGAAGAAACAGGAGGTTAGCAAACAGGAGTATTGCTAGGTATGTTGCTCAGCCCAGACTTTGTGACGTAAGGACTCTGTGCCATAGATCCTCCAAACGTAATCTAGAAAAGAAGACAAACAGCACCCCTTTTACCTATTCTATATAATTATTTGGATGGGGGGAATTACCTCAAAATCTCTGTTATTGTGGGAATTTTAACTTTCCCCCCACTTTTATATTACTCAAATAACAATAGCATTTCATGAGGAAAACCTAGTCTATTACATTGCTGTTTTCAGCTTGATGTCAGGGAGAAATCCATAACTGATGTTATTAGATGGCAACTTTTACTCTCTTTTTGAAGTGAATCTCATACACTGTATAGTTTGAAGGAAAGCTGCTTTATGTCTTTTAGGAAATTAGTATCTTATGTCATAAGGATAAATGTTAATTTTCTTTTATCTTTTCATATTTCCTGCTGCTTGGAGTAAATGGAATAGAGAAGAATGAGAAAAAAATGATTAGAAAATTTGTTTCTTTAGACATATAGTATAAATTTACTAAGCAAGCCCCCAGTTTTATCAAAGAACCTCTAGAGAATGTTGAAATAAAATTTCCAAATTCAGCTGATTCTCATAAGACAATACAGGTTTTGAAACTTATTAAGAACACATCTTTATTTTTTGGGGCTCCAAAATCACGGCAGATGCTGATTGCAGCCATGAATTAAAAGACGCTTACTCCTTGGAAGGAAAGTTATGACCAACCTAGATAGCATATTCAAAAGCAGAGACATTACTTTGCCAACAAAGGTCTGTCTAGTCAAGGCTATGGTTTTTCCAGTGGTCATGTATGGATGCGAGAGTCGGACTGTGAAGACAGCTGAGCACTGAAGAATTGATGCTTTTGAACTGTGGTGTTGGAGAAGACTCTTGAGAGTCCCTTGGACTGCAAGGAGATCCAATTAGTCCATTCTAAAGGAGATCGATCCTGGGTGTTCTTTGGAAGGAATGATGCTAAAGCTGAAACACCAGTACTTTGGCCACCACATGAGAAGAGTTGACTCATTGGAAAAGACCCTGATGCTGGGAGGGATTGGGGGCAGGAGGAGAAGGGGAAGACAGAGGATGAGATGGCTGGATGGCGTCAGGGACTCCATGGACATGAGTCTGAGTGAACTCTGGGATTTGGTGATGGACAGGGAGACCTGGCGTGCTGCAATTCATGGGGTCGCAAAGAGTTGGACACGACTGAGTGACTGAACTGAACTGAAGAACTTATCTAAAGATTCAAGTATTTTACATATTTCTATTCGGAGAAGGCAATGGCACCCCACTCCAGTACTTTTGCCTGGAAAATCCCGTGGATGGAGGAGCCTGGTGGGCTGCAATCCATGGGGTCGCTAGAGTCGGACACGACTGAGTGACTTCACTTTCACTTTTCACTTTCATGTATTGGAGAAGGAAATGGCAACCCACTCCAGTGTTCTTGCCTGGAGAATCCCAGGGACGGGGAAGCCTGGTGGGCTGCCGTCTCTGGGGTTGCCCAGAGTCGGACACAACTGAAGCGACTTGGCAGCAGCAGCAGCAGCATGCTGAAGATACACATGTACATACATATAAATATTTATATGCATGCATGCATACTCAGTTGCTTAGTCATGTCCAACTCTGCGACCCATGGACTGTAGGTAGCCGCCAGGCTCCTGTGTCTATGGAATTCTCCAGTCAAGAATACTGGAGTGGGTAACCACTTTTTCCTCCATCATATCTTCTTGACCCAGGGATCAAACAAGAGTCTTCTGCACTGCAGGCACATTCTTTACCATCTGAGCCACCATATATATGCTTACATATACATTAATCATTCAATTTTCAAGTATTTTTTTAAATGTTAGAATTGAATCAAATTTAGTTATTGATTATTTGTCATGTATTTCACTATTTTGATATTTGAAAGACTAGAGAACTCTTCAAGAAAATTAGAGACACCAAGAGAATATTTCATGCAAAGATGATCACAATAAATGACAGAAATGGTATGGACCTAACAAAAACAGAAGATACTAAGAACAGGTGGCAAAAATTCACAAGAATTATACAAAAAATATCTCTATGACCCAGATAATCATGATGGTGTGATCACTCATCTAGAGCCAGACATCCTGGAATGCAAAGTCAAGTGGGCCTTAGGAAGCATCACTACGAACAAAGCTAATAGAGGTGATGGAACTCCATTTAAGCTATTTCAAACTCTAAAGGGTGATGCTGTGAAAGTGCTGCACTCCACATGCCAGAAAATTTGGAAAACTCAGCAGTGGCCATCATCAGTTTTCATTCCAATCCCAAAGAAAGGCAATACCAAAGAATGTTCAAACTACTGCACAATTGCTCTCATCTCACATGCTAGCAAAGTCATGCTCAAAATTCTCCAATCTAGGTTTGAACAGTATGTGAACTTCCAGATGTTCAATCTGGATTTAGAAAAGGTAGAGGAACCAAAGATCAAATTTTCAACATCTGTTGAATCATCAAAAAAGCAAGACAGTTCCAGACAATCATCTACTTCTGCTTTATTGACTATGCCGAAGTCTTTGACTGTGTAGATCACAAAAAACTATGGAAAATTGTTAGAGATGGGTATACCAGACCACCTTACCTGCATCCTGAGAAAAATATATGCAGGTCAAGAAGCAACAGTTAGAACTGGACATGGAACAACAGACTGGTTCCAAATTGGGAAACAAGTACATCAAGGCTGTATATTGGCCCCTGCTTATTTAGCTTTTACACAGACTGTATCATGTGAAATGCCAGGCTGTCTGAAGCACAAGCTGGAATCAAGATTGCCAGGAGAAATATCAATAACCTCAGATATGCAGATGATACCACTTTTATAGAGGAAAGCAAAGAAGAACTAAAGAGCCTCTTGATGAAAGTGAAAGAGGAGAGTTTAAAAGTTGGCTTTAAACTCATCATTCAGAAAACTAAGATCATGGCATCCATTCCCATCACTTCATGGCAAATAGATGGGGAAACAATGGACACAGTGAGAGACTTTATTTTCTTGGCTCCAAAATCACTGCAGATGGTGACTGCAGTCATGAAATTAAGACACTTGCTCCTTGAAAGAAAAGCTATGACCAACCTAGACAGCTTATTAAAAAGCAGAGACTTTGCCAACACAAAGGTCAGTCTAGTCAAGGCTATGGTTTTTCCAGTAGTCGTGTGTGGGTGTGAGAGTTGGACTATAAAGAAAGCTGAACACCAAAGAATTGATGCTTTTGAACTCTGGTGTAGGGAAAGACTCTTGAGAATCCCTTAGGCTGCAAGGAGATCAAACCAGTCAATCCTAAAGGAAATCAGTCCTGAGTGTTCATTGGAAGGACTGATGCTGAAGCTGAAACTCCAATACTTTGGCCACCTGATGCGAAGAACTGACTCATTAGCAATGACCCTGATGCTGGGAAGATTGAAGGCAGGAGCAGAAGGGGACAACAGAGGATGAGATGGCTGGATGGTATCACTGGCTTGATGGGCATGAGTTTGAGAAGACTCTGGGAGTGTGATGGACAGGGAAACCTGGTGTGCTGCAGTCCATGGGTCGCAAAGAGGCAGACATAACTGAGCAACTGAACTGAATGTAAAAATGCCCATAAAAATATAAGGCTATTTTATAACAAGATAAAAATCCAAGCTGAATTTTTACATAGTTTTTGAATTGACTTGAATAGACCCTTCTTACAAAGGGTCTTTGGAATCATGTTCTACAAAATACTAGTGCCCACTAGGACTGCCACTCTGGCATGGTTTGTTTCTTGGACATTTTTATTTTTCTCTCCCTGTAACCCCTCTTGGCCAGAGTTACACATGGATTATTCCTTTTCATTATTCATATAAAAGTTCTCACCTGAGTTCCTCACTATACCACCTAATGTTGCCCTATCTCTTTATAGTGATTACAACTATCTGAAAAAAAAAAAATAGCTCAGTTATTCCTATGTGCTCGTGTTCATGCTCAGTTACTTCAGTGGTGTTTGACTCTTTGCGACCCTATGGATTGTAGCCTACCAGGCTCCTCTATCTATAGGATTCTCTAAGCATGAATACTGGAGTGGGCTTCCATGCTGTCCTTCAGGGGACATTCCTGACCCAAGGATTGAACCCGTGTCTTCTGCATTGCACCTGGATTCTTTCCACTGAAGTTATTCCTTCATACCAAAAAACATGTGTACCTGTGATGGATTCATTTTGATATTTGGCAAAACTAATACAATTATGTAAAGTTTAAAAATAAAATAAAATTAAAAAAAAAAGGAAGAAAAAGAAAAATAAATAAATAAAAATAAATTTATTTGGAAATTTAAAAAAAAAACACATTTGCTGAATGTATGATTGTTGACTATTATGTGGATTTTTGGGTCATCTTACAAGTAAGAATAGTGCTAATGCAGGATGCTGCAATTTTCTACCCATCCCTCCTTTTCTTGTTTTGTCTGTCTCTTTCACAGAATTCTGGAGAAGGAAATGGAAACTCACTTCAGTATTCTTGCCTGGAGAATCCTATGGACAGATGAGCCTGGTGGACTATATTCCATTGGGTCACAAAGAGTTGGATATGATTAAGTGATTGTCATACTTCACGTCACAGGAGGAGTTAACATTCTTGAGATTAACAATTTTAACTTATTTTGTTCACAAAAATTATATATCCTGCAAGGTCATAGGGATTTTAAAAATTAAATAAATGAATAAAACTTAGTCTAGATTAATGTTTCAAATATTGAATTGCTCATCTATTAAATTGCCATAGCAGTAGAATTCACCTGGTTGAATTGCAATAATACTTTATTTAATTAATAAGCAAATTTTATTGAATACCAACTATATCAGACACTTTAGAACTGAACAGGAAACAATCTTTGTCTTCAAAAACTCTTTAGTGTACTGAAATAAAATATGTAACATACCTAGGATGTAATAAATAAAAAAATAAAAATAAATAAAATATATAACATACCTCAGGGATTTAGTAGGTATTAATATATGCTAGTTTCCTTTTCCCCATTCAAATGACCCCATCAGCCTACACTGTTTATGGGGCTATTAATAAGACACAATTAACAAATTCGTTGGTGGTTATTATTTATTTATTCACATTTACTTAAGTTTGGTGTTTAGCCTAAGCATAAGCCATCTGCCTGTATTATATTAATACATGCTTTCATGTATAGAAGCCCAGAAGAAATGTGAGAGATCATTTAATCTGGCTTTAGAAAGAATACCAGCCAGATTCTCAAACAAGTGATCATACTCCTGAGGCTTTTTCTTTTTTCTCTCATAAATCACTTGGTAAAATATATTATATAGACCTAAGTTAGAAATGGGCTTCCCTTGTGGCTCAGCTGGTAAAGAACCTGCCTGCCAAAGCAGGAGACCCAAGAGACATGGGTTCAACCCCTGGGTTGGGAAGATTCCCTGGAGGAGTCAATAACAGCCCACTCCAGTATTCTTGCCTAGAGAATCCCAAGGACAGAGGAGCCTGGTGGCATACAGTCTAGAGGGTCGCAAAGAGTCGAACACGACTGAAGCAACTTAGCACTCACTGTCATATCTCTAGCATAGCCTCAGGCTCCAAAATCCAGCTCATTAGAGGGACCTCAGTTACTGATGAAACTATTTGCAGGGCAGGAATAGAAACTCAGATACAGAGAACAGACTTGTGGACACAGGATGGGGAGAGAGAGGGTGTGACAGATTGAGAGAGTACCATTGACATAGTTATATATATACTACCATGTGTGAAATAGATAGCTAGTGGGAAGTGGCTGTATAGCACAGGGAGCTCAGCTCGGTGCTCTGTGATGACCTAGGAGGTAGTGTGGAGGCGGGGTGGGAGGGAGGTCCAAGAGGGATGGGATAGATGTATACACAAAGCTGATTCCCTGGTAGCTCAGCTGGTAAAGGATCTGCCCGCAATGCGGGAGACCTGGGTTCGACCCCTGGGTCAGGAAGATTCCCTGGAGAAGGGAACAGGTTACCCACACCAGTATTCTTGGGCTTCCCTGGTGGCTCAGCTAGTAAAGAATCCACCTGCAGTGCAGGAGACCTGGGTTTGATCCCTGGGTTGGGAAGATTCCCTGCAGAAGGGAAGGGCTAACCATGTCAGTATTCTGGCCTGGAGAATTCCATGGATTTATAATCCATGAGGTCGCAAAGAGTCCGACACGACTGAGTCACTTTCACTTCAATTGAGAAATAACGCAAACCCGAATTAGCCTTAAGGATGAATGCAAGGGAAAGGGTTGCTTTGAGATCAGGTAGAGGCAGGAGACGGAGAAGGCAATGGCACCCCACTCCAGTACTTTTGCCTGGAAAATCCCATGGATGGAGGAGCCTGGTAGGCTGCAGTCCATGGAGTCGCTAGAGTCGGACACGACTGAGCAACTTCCCTTTCACTTTTCACTTTCATGCATTGGAGAAGGAAATGGCAACCCACTCCAGTGTTCTTGCTTGGAGAGTCCCAGGGACGTGGGAGCCTGGTGGGCTGCCGTCTATGGGGTCGCACAGAGTCGGACATGACTGAAGTGACTTAGCAGCAGCAGAGGGAGGAGAAAGGAAACTAAGTGGCTCTTGAAATGTGATGACATAAAGGAGAGGCAAAAATCAAGAATGAAACTTTTATTTCCTAGGTAGGCACAAAAGTGATTACTAATACCATTCACTGTGAGACTGAAACATGATAAAGACAAATTCAGAGTTGTGAGAAAGGATGAGCTCACTCAGAGGAATCTATGTAGAGTAAAATGAAAGGTAACAAAAGTAATATTTTGATTTACCCCAGCATCTAAGAATGTCTAGAATATGAGCAGCCTCCGGCCTCAGAAATAAAACATTGGTTATGGAGTGTTGAGGGAGTTGGAAGGCAAATCAAGAAAATATGGTGTCTTGACAGCTGAAGGAAGGGAAAGTTTCAAGACAGATTGTTTCCAGTATAACATAGCACTGATATATTATGAAAAGTGAGTCACAGAAACAGCTCATTCTAATGTCATTCTAAAGTCAGCTCATTCTGATAAATTTACAAATATTCAGTCCAATGGTCACCTGGCTACACAGATTATTCCATTTGTATCCTATTTTCTCAATGGCTCAGCAGTTAAAGAATGCCTTCAATGCAGGAGACACAGGAGACACGAGTTTGCAGGACTATGTTCAGGACTCTGGGCAGGTTCTTACACTCATCCTTAAACTTCTTGTGACTATGGTGGTAGGTACACATGAGAGCTGATGTGAAAGGTGGTCCTTGGTAATTAATGGATTAGGATGCCCTGTGTGATGTCAACCAGAGACCTTCGAGACTGGGGGCTTTATTCCTTTGTCCATTTGTTTTATCATTAAGAAGAAAAAGATGTTATAAAACATACACTCAGATAATGCCTTAAATGCAGTCCTTTACAAAAGATGGTGGCAGCCTTTTCAGTTGCTCACAGTTATATTCTATGATGATCTTTAAGGGTGAATTGTTAGAAGCCTTTCCATGTGGATATTTTAAAGAGTGTAATTGTTCGCTGCATTATGAAAGGCAAAGTATTCATTTATTTTATGGTTTACTTTTTCTCTTTTTTCTTTTATCACATATTACAAGCCTAAAAAGAATCATCTTTGAGTGCCTTTTTAAAAATTTCCTTTAGAAAAATGTTCTTTTTTTGTCTTTCATCATAGTCTTTTGACATAAAGAAAAAATATCATTGATTTTTTTTTCCTTAGCAAACATTTCTTTTAATGGAAACCTTAATTTGGCATAGATTTTCTGCTTTCCTGTTTGCAATTATTTGTGTTAATGCAGGCACAAAAAACAAGCATGTATTTATTTTCTCATCCATTTTATTTCCATTGCACTTCAGTAATTCCAATCTAATATCAAATAAAGTATTCTCCTGGAAAATGACTTCTGAGATTATTTGTTTTTTTTTTTTTTCTCCAGCATAAATTTGGTCTATGCAGGAGATGATCAAAAGATACTTAACTTCCTTGTTTGAAGGTCAGTTTTCTTTTCCTCAAAATGGGAATAAGGATATCATCTATTGAGTTAGATTGTTGTGAATATTACTATGATCATCTGTAGAAAGTACTCTGCACAGTGTATGGCACATTATGAACATCAAACACACATTAGATATACTACTATTTTTTCTTGAAGTGATGTATAGTGCCTCCTCCCTGCCCCCTGACCTTATCCTTTTTGAGTGTGTTGTAATATATTAACATGGCCTTCATAACTTGTGCTGTATTCTTATATGGTGTTACTATATCTAGTAGTCCATTTTCAGGGAAATGCTGCAGTAGAGTGACTCCACATAAACCTGAGATATCCCCTAGATGAATCTGTAAACACAGGTCAGATCATTACTTTAGTGCTTTTCTTTGTTCCCAAATCCTTGTTCTGTAGGTTTCAATGGAATCAGAATGGAGAGTTTTGTAACATGAAGTCAGAGCAAGACTTCTAAAGAAATTGTGGAAACATATTGCAAATGGAAGATGCCAAAAAGGAAAAGAATGTTTTACAAAACAATTGCTTGAAAATGTAAATGATTTGAAAGATACTATATATTGATAAAATATGACATATAATGAAGGCAAAAATAAATTCTATATTGACTTTATAGTTTAAAGTGACACATTTGGATATTCAAATAGCCTGAATGAGTTCATATATTTCCAAAGTGCTAAAGCTCCCTCATTTTCATTACTGATTCACTGAAGAAAGTGCCAAAAAAGACAAGAGTCAATGGTACCATTGGTAAACCAAACTCTTTCTCTCCAAAGACAGTGTTCAGGAGAATTTTAAACAAGCTCCACTGTATTTACTCTTACTAGCGAGAGTGGAAGGCTATTGTGATGAAATATAGCCCCTCAATAAAACTATGTCCCCAGCAGTTTTGCTCACAACCAAATATTCACAACTACAGCCTTAAAGTACCAGGCTTATCTATTACTTGGCTACACATTTATAACATATTACCCTCATAAAGCTCAAGGAAGTGAAATATACTTCAGCTTTGCCCTGTGGAAACCTCAGCACTGGCATTAAGACCTTAAGTTTGCATTTAATATTTCTTCTGGATTTGTGAATTGGACTGGCCAGCACTGTTTTTATGAGACAGAGTCAGAGAGTTCCCTTTCTCAATGAGAACATGGGATGCAATTCTCACCTCTTATGGTGCACAGGTGAATATGTATGCATGCATTCAAGAAACTTGTGGTTTGGTGTCAGCTTGACATTTTATTGTGTTATCTTGTTTCTTTCTAAATTTCATTGTTGTTAAGCCTTGACAAATGTTTAGTCTGGCAAATCCCTGCCAACATTTGATGATGAATGCTATCCAGGTTTAATATGTTCATTTTATTGACTGCTGACAGTAAAGAATAAGGGCTGCAGTGCTAGGATATGACATGTTAGATGCTCCTAAAACTGTGGTTTTTTTTCACAGTATCTGATAGACTTTATAAGTTTTGGTCATAAAGATATCAATTTTATTATTATTACAAATAGTTTGAAAATACACATCAATTTATTTCTAGGTGACTTTCTTCTGTACACTTTTCTAATAAAAAAAAGAATTATTTTTTCTTTGAGAAAAGAAAGAGAATCATTTCTTGCGTGATTTTTTACACTGTGAGAGAGATATTACTGACTATTTCAGGAAGCATTTATGTTTATCAATGGAATACTAGTAATTCACACTGTAACATTCCTATATACTATATTTGTATTCTACAGGTTCTATAGGTTGAGAAATGCTTCCCCTCAAATTTTTATATTGAAGTTCAAACCCCAGTCTCTCAGAATGTGGCCTTATTTGCGTTCTTCCACAAGCTAAAAAAATGCTAAAGATTCCCAGAAAATTACCAGATGCTACAGGAGACACATGGAACAAATTCTTCCTCTTAGCCCTCAAAGGGTACCAACACTGGCTAAAACCTTGATCTTGGATTTCCAGTCTCCAGAACATTGAGACAATAAGTTTCTGTTGTTCTAAGCCATTCAGTTCATGGCACTTTGTTACAGCAGCCCTGGCAAACTAATACCTTACACAGTCAGAACACACCAACAGAAGCATAATCCATTCCAGCCAGGAAGTGGTCACATTAACCCATTACTGCTCTGTCCGATGAGTGCCCCTGCTTGAAAGTTACTAAATTTGTGAATATCACCCCTGTTACTACTGTCTCAGGAATAATCTTCATACAAGATACAAGATTACAGTTAAACCCTGATGCTGGCCTTCAGTTTCTGAATTCAAAATAAAGGCATCTGAGTAAATAAATTTTAAGCTGTCATGGAATTCTGAAATCCTCTGAATGTTACAATCCCAGGAATGGAAAGAACTAGTATTTCCATGTTACCGATAAGACAAATTGAGACTCAAAGCTGTTGAGATAGATTAAGATCACACAGCAAGGAAGTATCAGAAGAGGAATTCAATTTAAGATTTAGGACTCTACTGGTTTGTCTGTTTGCCACTGTGTCCTCCAAATGGTGACTTGTCACTCAAGCATTGACTATGCAGTAAAATATAACATGGATATAAAGTAAAGCCTGGTCAAGTGGGTTTATTAGTTACTGTCAAGAAGTGTTATTTTATTTCTTATTAAGGGATAGGTGTTTCAAGACCCTGTAATTGTAAGCTTTATTGTAGTGTTGCTATATGATGGATGTCCTTGAAAGAAAGGAATTGCTCAAGCAAAGCCTGCTGAAAATCAGCAAACTGTACTTAAGGATTACTCTATGGCTGTAAATAGATTTTAGAGTTCACATTTTATTTGTGTGTTTTTATAGCAATCAATAGGAAGCCATCTATAGCATTTAGGTATTCCCATGCGGATTGCTGTGACAGCTCCTGAATCACTGCTAGGAAATTCAATGTGTTAACAGGTTATATTGGCTAGCTAAACACATCACTTGAATAGACTAGGAAACAACAGTAGAGGGTCAGTGCGAACTAAAAAAACAAAACAAAAAACAACAACAAACATCTACTTGAATAGTGAATGAAGGAGGGATAGAAGCAGTTTCTAAATTTCTTTTAAGGAGTAGGACTCTCCAATGGTACTATAATAATATTTAGTATCTTGTCAAGGAGACACATTAACAAAAATTCCAGGTCTGCCCATTGAGATTCTGGTTTGGTAGTTACTGCGGTTTTTGACAGTGGAAAGAGTAGTAATGGCCCAATGACATTCCCACATACCACTCTCAGTAAATGAAAGGCCATGAAAGTTCATTAGTCCATTGCATTATTATGAAGAAATGTGTGTTCACTGGGGCAAATCAAATTTCATGTAAGATGTCTCCAGTTTAAATTAGAATCCTGAGAAAAGATGATTCCGAGATTGCAATTTTCTTGATTAGAATTTTAGGAAGTATTCTCTAAGATGGCTAGATCTAAACTACAAAGGAATTTATATTTCAAATCAATACCCTGCATCCACTTACAAGTAACCTTAGCATGTTTATTCCATCAGGTGCTATCAGCTAAACCTAAGTGACAGAGCAGCTCCCACTGGACTTACATTCACTTTGCAGAGGTTTACAAAGGACGCCTTCCAGGGATGAAAGCTGCAGTGCAACTAATCTAGACAAAGGTTTTTAAAAAGTGACATTTTGAAAGTTCTTAACCAGGACATCACAAAATAGTAGAAATAATTTAAAAACTAGTTTTAAAATGATCACAAAATTAAAGAGATCAGAGAAAAATTAAAACTCAAGTATAATTGTATGTTTGGATGTTTGTTTTAAAGCTTATTTGAAAAATATCTTTAAAAATTGTGATGAATACATTTGCATTAGAGTTTTTTTTTAATTGAGGTATTTAGAAGAGAAATATATTGTGATGTTTATACCTGAATATTACATATTTGGAGACTAATAAAGTGGAGCAATGCAATTGTTTTTTTTAAAGGCATACAGCAGGAACGTAGGTGGGTGATTTAATTTGATGTTTTTATTCAAATGCTTGGAAATTCATGAGAACTTTATAATTCAAAATAATTAAATTATCAAAAAACACACCACTTAAACACAATTTAATTGATGATTTTCTATTTTGGAGAAACATAAGCATCTTTTTTTAACCTTTGTTTTTATAAAAAGGGAGATAATGTGCAATTTAGGTATGGAAAGCATTTTGATATTATAAAACTAATGAAAGAAATGTATCTTTTAATTTATATGAAGAACAAATGGAAGATATTAAAGTATCTTTTGCAAAATTTTGTGTTTTTCTATTAAATGTGGTATTTATACATCTTATTTCTATTTGAATTACCTATAAATTATGGGAAAAATGCATATGTCAGTTTGTAACCATATTAAATTATTGAGTTCCTTACTAGTGTGATTTATCTTGTTATAATCTTAACTTTCCCATTGTTATTTTGTAGATCTTTATATATAGATTTAGGAAATGGAAAAAAGAAAACTGTAGAAACATTTAGAATTAAAAATGTATTTGTATGTATAGAATACTTTGGCTTTTTATAAATTATGTATCCTTTAGTCATTTTTAAGAAGAGTTAGGAGCTGAATTTTTAAAAACCTGGTTATTAGGTACTATAATCCCAATTCATTATGGGTTTTGGATTTCAACAAACCTCAAGGGAAAAAATGTTTCATCAGCAAAATTATTGCATCTTACAAGGCAATATTTAATTATTAATCTTATAAGGCTTCTATTTTGGTTTCTTTAGCTGTCTTAGTAAAGAAAGTAATAGAGGGTACAATAAAACTGCAGAAAAAGTGCATAGTAGTACTAAAAGTCACTCAGTCATGTCCGACTCTTTGCAACCCCATGGGCTATACGTGGAATTCTCCAGGCCAGAGTACTGGAGTGGATAGCTGTTCCCTTCTCCAGGGATCTTACCAACCCAGGGATTGAACCCAGGTCTCCTGCACTGCAGGCAGATTCTTTACCAGCTGAGCCACCAAGGAAGCCCAAAAAAGTACATAAATGGGATTAAATGAAAAAATAAACAAACACAGCCAGCCTGGCATTTTAAAATACCCTGGTCTTTGGGAAAGTCTGAACTCTCTTCTGAATTAATGCTTTTAAATCAAAGTCTGAAGTGAGAAATTCTATTTGTCATTTGAAAAATTATGCTGTGAATTAAAAAATAAGGTGCTTCTGATATGAAAATAAACTTTAAAGAATCCTGAGAGAATTTTCTGGCATGTTTAAAGTGTCTTGAAATTTGAAATGATTCTAGGAAGTACTTTAAAATGCTTAAGTGTTAATTTTTAAAGTTAAAGGGGTCTGATCATTAATGTTGTATTTATGTTTTAATTGTAATTATATATGAAGCTTTAGTGGTTTGGAATCCATTTGTATAACACATCGTTATATCACAGAATTTGCAGAATAAATAGCATATGGGTTATATCTCTAAGAAACAATGATGATTGGAGTAACCTAATAATAGTAACATCAATAACCAAACTAATGATGACAGTTTATTTTTGAGTGCTTAATCTGTGCTATACTCTATGCTTAGCAGTTGATAAATGCAATCTCATTTCTCCCTCACAACAAATTCCTGACCTATTTACTACTATATCACCCTTGTTTTACATTGGAACAGGAAGTTCCTTTAGGTCACACAAAATTAAAAGATCGTCTTTCTTGCACCCATTTTAAAAAAATGTTCAAAACCTAAATATTGAGAAAACTGGTACAACTGAAACATCTGTTGGATTTTAAAGCCTATATTCAGAAGTACTGTCCTTTTGTTGTTATTGTTTAATCACTAAGTTGTGTCTGACTCTTTGTGACCCCATGGACTGTAGCACACCAGGCTGCTCTGTCCATGGGATTTCCCAAACAAGAATACTGGAGTGGGTTGCCATTTCTTCACCAGGGGGTCTACCCAGTGCCTTATGTTTCCTGCACTGGCAGACAAGTTATTTGCCACTAGCACCACCTACCTGGGCAGCCCCAGGGACTGTACCAAAATTATCCTATTCTACTTGGCCTTTTAAGTTTATATTGAAAAAGTATTGAGAATTTACCAATGCTTATTTCAGCCACTCTCTGATGGAAAGGTATACATACTTTAGGAAGCTCTTGTCTTTGTTTTAGTGATACAAGTGTAAACAGTTCTTTTTTGAAGAGTCTTCAAGGATTTGAATATGCTTTGCCCTGAGAGTGTGAGTATGTAGCTGGAGTTCTAATCCTCCAGTTCTTATAGGTGGGGTGTGGAACACTAACAGCTTGAGAAAATTGTTACGGGCTCTGCTTTTTATCATTAAAAACTCTCATTTATTTTATAAAGTTTTCTACTTTTAGTTTTGTGTATCTAAGAAAAATTACTAGCACTCTGTCTACAGGGATAACAGTCCTTGAGTAATTTTATAACTGCCATTGGTTCAGGTTTTATCATTATCGTCATCATCATCAATGTGAGGTAAGGTATTTCTTCTCATTCTTAAACACAGGCACTATTATCTGATGGAGAGAAAACAACTGGGATTAGAGAACTGAAATCCAGTCTCAATTTCCTCTCTCTTTTTATGACACTGCATTGCCTCAGGATACCTCTGTAAGACATTTACTGTGATATTTCATCCTTTTTCTAAAATTCCAATGTAAATTTAGCATTGTATCTATAGTATCTCATGATATTATGAAATAACAAATCAGTTATGTTAATTGACCTTCCCCAAACTATATGATTCTCTAATCATATTTTCAGTGGATGATTTATAAACATAAACATTTGTTTTAAAGCCTAGACAGTTAATTCGATCTGATCCTGACTGAGACCTCGTTCTTTTTCTTTTTGTATCTAAAAATTTGCTGTTTGTGATTATTTGACTTAGGTTTTCAAAGTAGAACATTAAATTGATGGTGACATTGTCTGGGGCATTTTTTTTTTTTTTTTTGCTAAGTAGAGAATATATGGACAATGGAAGCAAAGGGGATTTATACAACAGCAGCAATTTTTATCTGGTTTGATATTCCCTGCATTCAAAAAAAGAGAAATGAGTTGCACTTGACTGTATTAGAAGACACTATCCCCATAGGTGTGGATAAAAATGTTAAAGACTTTCCACTTGTACTTTATTTGGAATTATTTGGCATCAGAATATTGAAACAAGTGAGAAAGACATTAAGTTTGGAATATGGTCCCTACTCTGTCCTTGAATTTCATATTCAATACTCCTTTCTAAAAGCTCCCATAAGAGACCATTTCCATATTATTTCTCTTTATGCTAAACTTGATAGTCAAATATGACTATTTGAAGTATGATCTTCAAATATAAGAAGCCAACCTGGAATTTCAAACACAATTGTATAATAATCTTTGGGCAGAAGAGAATGCAACAAACTTCCAATGAATTGAAACACCTGCTTTACAGATATCCCATGGAGGACAAGACATCCACATGTGGGCCATTCAACAAATTTAACAAGACCTAATGAGCCTTGAAACTGTAATTTAATTCTTAATTTCTGTGAAGTAAATTTAGTAATGGCTGATAAGGACCATCATCATCTATACTTAGAGAGTCATTAACAGAGAAGTGGAAACACCTGTCCTTTTATGTAAGATGCTTAGTTCACTTTAGCATCTGAAAGTGCTGTCCCTTGTATAGGAACAACAACAACAAAATATGCCAGGGTTAAAATAATCTTAAAAACACAATTCCATACTATACAGCATTTTGCTGTGTAAAATCAAATTCCACAGCTATGAGGTTAAGACTAACAAATGCCTTATAATTTCTTGTGTTGCCAGGGAAGAATAGGTCTGGTGTGATCTATATAACCTTGGGCGATTGCGTGCATGCATGACAGAAGGTACACACGAAGGTGTCTTCGCTTTGTTCAGTTGAGTTCCAGAAGAGACTACTTTCTTGTATTGGGCTTCCTTTGTTAGTGTCACAGTACAAGCTCTGATGTTACTGTTTTAGTGTAAGAATTCTGCTTTTGTTTTTAAATAAAGACACTAGTCATATATTAGTGTTAACTAAAACCATGATTGGATAAGTTGGAGACTAAAAAATTTCCGATTGAATATAATATTTATTAATAACATGCAATAAAAATGTTACGATACCCATTTTCCTCTCCAATCTTCTTCCCATCATGACTTCTCATTTCCATGAAGATGCTTCATGGAAGTACTAACTGACGAAAATATTTGCTGTTCTCCTTGCTCTAACACACTTTTTAATAAGTGATCACAGATAAATTAAGCACCCAGGGATACTCTGAAGGAAGAAATTTGTCACAAAAGCTCAAATGATAGTGTGTATTACTGGAAGGGATAGAACTCTAAAATTTAAGACTTGCTTCACATTTCCCAGCCTTCTAGTCCAGTGACACCACTTGAAGAGTAGGTGGCAGGAATAAGTTGATATCCTTTCCAATTTTTAATTTCTCTGTGACTCAGTTTCCTCATTTATAAATAAGGATTTGCTCAACCCAAAATTCTAGGCTTTCTGCTCTGTTTCACTGATATATTTGTTGATCTTTCTGTCAGTACCAGACTCTCTTTCTCTTTTTTGAGCTAAAATTGTCACATACTATTATATTAGCTGTTAGTTTAAGGTGTACAACATAATGATTCAATATTTGTATTCATCAACACATGATAATGGCAGAAGCGAAGAGGAACTAAAAAGCCTCTTGAGTAAGATAGAAGAGAGTGAAAAAGCTGGCTTAAATCTCAATATTCAAAAAACTACGATCATGGCATCCAGTCCCATCACTTCATGACAAATAAAGTGAAATTAAATGAAAAGGAATTAAAAGACTCTTGCTCCTTGGAAGAAAAGCTATGACAAACCTAGACAGAGTATTAAAAAGAAAAGACATCACTTTGCCTACAAAGGTCCATCTAGTCAAAGCTATGGTTTTTCCTGTAGTCATGTATGGATGGATGTGAGATTTGGACTATATAGAAGGCTGAGTGCCGAAGAATTGATGCTTTTGAATTGTGGTGCTGGAGAAGACTCTTGGGAGTTCCTTGCACAGCAAGGAGTTCAAACCAGTCAATTCTAAAGGAAATCAACCCCAAATATGCATTTGAAGGGCTGATGCTGAAGCTGAAGCTTCAATATTTTGGCCCCCTGATGCAAAGAATCGACTCATTGGAAAAGACACTGATGCTGGCAAAGAATGAAGGAAGGAGAAGAAGGGGATGACAGAGGATGAGATAGTTGGATGACCTCACCGACTCAATAGACATGAATTTGAGCAAACTCTTGGAGATAGTGAAGGCCAGGGAAGCCTGGCGTGCTGGAGTCCATGGGGTAACAAACTGTTGGATGTGACTGAGTGACCGAACACCACCACCACCACATAATCACCACAATAAGTACAGTTATTGTCAATCACCATACAAACGTACAAAAACATTTTTCTTCCTTGTGATGAGACTGTTTAAGATTTACTCTCTAAGCAACTTTCAAATATACACTATTAATTACAGTCACACTGCTGTACATTACATCCCCGTGACTAATTTATTATAAAACTGCAAATCTGCACCTCTTGATCCCCTTCACCCATTTCACTTCTCCTAGCTCTCCTTTCCTTTGGTGTCAATGAGTTTTGTTTTGTCTGTTTGGATTCCATATATAAGTGAAATCATACAGTATTTGTCTTTTGCCATCTGATTTATTTTATTTAGCATAATACCCTCAAGGTCTACCCATGTTTTCACAATGGCAAGTTTTCATTATTTTTTATGACTCAGAAATATTCCATTATATATATATATATATATATATGCCATATCTTTATCAATTCATCTATAAATATTCAGTTTGTTTACATATCTTGGCCATGGCTATAATGAACATAGGGATGCATATATATCTTTTCAATTTAATGTTTCTATTTTCTTTGGATAAATACACAGAGTGGAATTGCCAAATCATCTCATAGGGGTTTTTTTTTTTTTCTATTTTATTAACTGTATAATTTTTGTTTGAAATTTTTCTTGCATCCTTAGAATAAATCCCACTTCATTATGGTGCATAATTCCTTCAGTGTTTTTCTGAGTTCAGTTTGCAAATATTTTATTGCCAATTTTTACATCTATGTTCATTGAAGATACTGGCCTGGAATTTTCTTTTTTGTGGCATCTTTGTCTTGTTTTGGTAAGAGGGTAATACTGACATTGTAAAATAAGTTTAGAAGTGTATCCTCTAAATTCCTTCATTTTTTTGGAGGAGTTTGGGAAAGATTGGTATTAAGTATTCTTTGAATGTTTGGTAGACTTCACCAAGGAAACTCTCTGGTCCTGGACTTTCATTTGTTAGGAGGTTTTTGATAACTCCTTACTAGTAATTGATATATTCAGATTTCCTATTTCTTTGTGATTCATAAGAGCATAAGATTATGTTTCTAGAAAATTATCCATTTAGTCTAGGTGGTACAATTTGTTAAATTATAATTGTTTATTATAATATATTGTGATGCTTTGTATTTCTGTGGTATCAGTTGTAAATTCTACTCTTTCACTTCTGATTTTATGCATTTGAGGTGTTTCATTTTCCTTGGTGACTCTAGCTAGAGACTTGTTGATATTGTTTATATTTTCAAATAACTAGTTTGGTTTCATTGATCTTTTCTACTGAACTTTTGGTCTCTGTTTCCTTTATTTCTGCTATAAAACTTATTTCCTTCCTTCTACTAACTAGGCTTCACTAGTCCTTCTTTTTATAGTTCCTCTATGGTGGCTCAGATGGTAAAGTGTCTGCCTGCAATGCGGGAGACCCAGGTTCGATCCCTGGATTGGGAAGATCCCCTGGAGAAGGAAATGGCAACCCACTCCAGTATTCCTGCCTGGAAAATCCCATGGATGCAGCCTGGTAGGCTACAGTCCATGGGGTTGGAAAGAGTCGGACACGACTGAGCGACTTCACGTCAATGGTATAATTAGATTTTATTTGGAATGTTTCTTGCTTCTTGAGGTTGACCTGTATTGCAATGAATTTCCCTCTTAGAAATGTTTTTTATGCATCCCATAGATTTTGGCATATTGTATTTCCATCTTCATTTGTCTCAAGGTACTCAAATTTCTCCTATGATTTCTTCACTGACCCATTGGTTGTTCAGTAGTATATTATTTAAATTCCACATACTTTTGATTTTTCCAGTTTTTTCCCTTGCATTTTATTTCCAGTTTTATACCATTAGCACTTTAATAATAATGTGCCTTGGCATGGATCTCTTTTAGTTCATCTTATTTGGGACTTTCTGGACTTCCTGGACAGTCCTGTGGGACTGCGACCTTAACCCTGCTGCCTTCCAAACCAAGTAATCTGCAGGTATCCCCTGGGTGTCAGTTCAAAAATGAATGATCCAGATGAGTGTACAAGTTCCTTTTTGGGAGGACCTGGCAAGCTGTTGTGAGGCTGAGAGTGCAAAATGGCATTATTTGGCTTACTTTCTTTCCCAGAGCACTTCTGAAGCCCTAGTGTAGCAAATTTGAACTTTTGACTCTCAGCTGGAGATTCAGGTATAAATAATTTTTTTTCCCAGAAAAACAGAGGATGGATTTCAATCTGCTGTCTATGCAGTACCCTGGTGGTGGCAGCCTCCTAAAACTGTGTTTCTGATTGTTACAGTCCCTTGGGACTCAGGGATGCAAACCCCTGGTACCAGAGGCAGGTGATAAAGGCGGATGTCCTGTTTGGACTCAGCACATCCACCAGCTTTAGTGGGACAGTGGAGCAGGCAGGCACTATACGCACCTATGAGACCTAGCCAGACAGAGCGAGAAGCAAAGCTGGCATCTGCCAGCATCTCCATCCTGGAGAGGCTCATTAGTCCCTGCCACTCCAGCAGATGCTTTAAGATTAGAAATGAGTCTCCTAATCCAGGCACCTTTCACATATAGTCTAGGCACTTTTCAAACTGCTGTTTTTGCATTAGTCCCTGGAGCAGATGTCTGTGCACAAACTCTTTAAGGAGAAGTATCTCAGTTCCTTATAGCCCATTGTGTCTCCTAGATGAGAAGCTCTGTTGGTTTTCAAAGACAGACATTTCTGAAGTTCCTCTTTCCTGTGCAGATTCCAAGACTGAGTTGCATGAAGTAGGGTACAAGCCCCTCACTCTTTAGAGAGAAGCTCTGGATTTGGGAAATCCCTACCAATTGTGGGTCACCATGCCAGGGATGAGGTTTCTGTTAAGGCCTCATCTCTGCCTCTCTTACCTGTCTCAGTATAGCCTTTCTACCCTTTGTTGTGAAGGATCTGTTCAGCTAGTCTTCAGGTCTTTGTCAGAGGGACCTGTTCCACAGTGCAGCTGTAGAGTTGATGTGTTTGTTCACAGAGGGAGGTGAGTTTCAAGATTCTCCCATGTCACCATCTTGCACTATCCTCCTTCCAAGGTTCTCTTGATCACTGTAGCTTTGTTTATATGTCCTGAAATTCGGTAATGTGAACATTCCAATTTTGTTCTTTTATGATCCAGCAATCCCACTGCTGGGCATACACACTGAGGAAACCAGAAGGGAAAGAGACACGTGTACCCCAATGTTCATTGCAGCACTGTTTATAATAGCCAGGACATGGAAACAACCTAGATGTCCATCAGCAGATGAATGGATAAGAAAGCTGTGGTACATATACACAATGGAGTATTACTCAGCCATTAAAAAGAATACATTTGAATCAGTTCTAATGAGGTGGATGAATCTGGAGCCTATTATACAGAGTGAAGTAAGCCAGAAGGACAAACACCAATACAGTATACTAACGCATATATATGGAATTTAGAAAGATGGTAACAATAACCCTGTATACGAGACAGCAAAAGAGACACTGATGTATAGAACAGGCTTATGGACTCTGTGGGAGAGGGAGAGGGTGGGAAGATTTGGGAAAATGGCATTGAAACATGTGAAATGTCATGTATGAAACGAGATGCCCGTCCAGGTTCCATGCACGATGCTGGATGCTTGGGGCTGGTGCACTGGGACGACCCAGAGGGATGGTATGGGGAGGGAGGAGGGAGGAGGGTTCAGGATGGGGAACACATGTATAATTTTTTTTAAATTAAAATTGAATAAAAAAAAAAGAATACAAGAATAAAAAAAAATTGTTTTGGCTATTACATTTCCTTTGTCTTTCCACATACATTTTAGTTCACCATATTAATTTCTATGAAATATTCTGTTAATATTTTGACAGATTTTGTCTACTTTATAGAGCTAATTGAGACAAGTTAATATTTTAATGGCCTTTCCTGGAGGCTCAGATGGTAAAGAATCCACCTGCAATGCAAGAGACCCAGGTTTGATCTCTGGGTCGGGGAGATCCCCTGGTGAAAGGAATAGCAAGTCATTCCAGTATTCTTGCCTGGAAAATTCCATGGACAGAGGAGTCTGGTGTGTTATAGTCTATGGGGCTGCAAAGAGTTGGACACGACTGAGGTTGATATCTTAATACCGAGGCTTATAATTCATGAACACAGAGTTTCTCTTTATGAATTTAGGTCTACTAGGTCTGTCTAGTCAAGGCTATGGTTTTTCCAGTGGTCATGTATGGATGCGAGAGTCGGACTGTGAAGACAGCTGAGCACTGAAGAATTGATGCTTTTGAACTGTGGTGTTGGAGAAGACTCTTGAGAGTCCCTTGGACTGCAAGGAGATCCAACCAGTCCATTCTGAAGGAGATCAGCCCTGGGATTTCTTTGGAAGGAATGATGCTAAAGCTGAAACTCCAGTACTTTGGCCACCTCATGCGAAGAGTTGACTCGTTGGAAAAGACTCTGATGCTGGGAGGGATTGGGGGCAGGAGGAGAAGGGGATGACAGAGGATGAGATGGCTGGATAGCATCACTGACTCCATGGACGTGAGTCTGGGTGAACTCTGGGAGTTGGTGATGGGCAGGGAGGCCTGGCATGCTGCAATTCATGGGGTCGCAAAGAGTCGGACATGACTGAGCGACTGAACTGAACTGAACTGGCGAATTCTTTCAGTAGTGCTTGTGATTTCACCACACTGAATTTGCACACATTTTATAATGTTTATATGTCTCATAATTTTGGTGCTATAGTAAATGTTACTGATTTTTACTTTAATTCCTGACTATTTATTGATAGTATATTGACCTTGTATACTGAAAGCTTGCTAAATGCACTGATTAGTTCTGGAAGCATTTTGGAGATTACTGTTTGTTTGTTTTTACATAGATCATGTCATATGTGAATAGAGGCCATTTTATTTTTTCCTTTCAAATGCCTATGTTCCTTTTAATTAGCTTGTTATACCAGCAAAGATACCCTATAAAGTGTTGCATAAAAGTGTTGGAAGCAGATATCTTTCTTTGTACCTGATGCTGGGGGAAAAATATTCAGGCTTTCATAATAGTTAAGGGTAGCAATGGATTTGGTGTTTTTAATTTATTTATGTTTAGTTGAAGAACAATTGCTTTATAGTACTGTGTTGGTCTCTGCCAAAATCAACATGAATCAGTCATAGGTATACCTATGCTCCCCTCCTTGAACCTCTCCATAAATCCCACCCTGTCCTTCCTCCCCACCCCCATGTCCATAACTCTGTTCTCTATGTCTGTGACTCCATTGTTGCCCTGCAAATCATTTTATCAGTACATCTTTCTAGATTCCATATATATGTGTTAGTATATGATATGGTTTTTTCTCTTTCTGACTTAACTTCACTCTGTATAATTAGCTCTAGGTTCATCCACCTTGTTAGAACTGACTCAAATGTGTTCCTTTTTATGACTGAGTAATATTTCACTGTAATATGTACCACAGCTTCTTTATTTATTCACCTGTCAATGGACATCTGGGTTGTTTAATGGATTAGGTTTTGATACTGTGTCCATTCCTAGTAGTTGGAGTGTTTATCAGGAACGGATTTCTTTTGCTGTTCTCATTAATTTTATTTTTACGTATGACATAAACTCACAACATACTGCTACTCTTTGGGCTTTAGTTACTTTTAGAGTAACTAAAAGTAACTAATTTTAACTAATTAAAAGTGAAGAAAAATCATTTATATTTACATTCTTTTAAAATTTATCCAGCATTATTCATATGTTTGTGTAGATCTAAGTTTCTCTCTGGTATCATAATAGTATGCCTGATAATTCCTTAAACATTTTTTGTAATCCAAGTCTTCTGGTAATGAATTCTCTTGCATGCATGCTTTGCGCAGTCACTTCAGTCAAGTCCAACTCTTTGTGACCCTATGGACTATAGTCTGCCAGTCTCCTCTGTCCATGGGATTCTCCAGGCAAGAATACTGAAGTGGGTTGCCACAGCCTCCTCCAGGGGATCTTCCTGACCCAGGAATTGAATCTGTATCTCCTGTGTCTCCTGCTTTGCAAGTGGATTCTTTACCGTTGAGCCACCGGGGAGAGCCATGAATTCTCTTATTTTTAACTAAAAAGACTTTCTTTTCCCTTTATTTTGAAGCCTATTTTCACCAGCTATATAATTCTGGGATAACAGTTTTATCTGTTAACCTTTTAAAATGTCTCTCATTGTCTTCAAGGTTATAGAATTTCTGATAAGTAATTTACTGTGATTCTTTTCTCTTTCAGTATGCAGTGAGATTTTTCTTTCTCAACAATTTAACATGTGGAGATGTTTACCTTTGTCTCTTTTTTAAATGTATCTTGCTAAAATATATCTGCTGGAATTCCCCATCTGATCACATATTTTGGTCATCTTTCATTTTAGAGCTTTCTACATATTACTTATAGCTATTTTAAATACTTCTGCTGATCTAACATCTGTGTCATTTCTGAGTTTGGTCTTTTGGATTGCTTTCTCTTTTGACAATGAGATATTTTTCTTTGCTTTGTGTGTGTGTGTGTGTGTGTGTGTGAGTGTGTCTCTAAATTTTTGGTTCAGTGCTAAACATTATGTATAGGAGAGTAAGCTCAGGAAAATAGTATTCATATTCGATAATTGATATACTTGTGCTAAGCCATCAGGGGGAGAGTCAATACAGTTGGGAGCTAAGCTAGGTTTGAGTTTGATGTTGTTACCTTATTGCCAGTCAACTATGCAGTGCAAATTCTTTCATGATTAGCAAGTATTTAGGGGGAAGGTTTGCCACAATATTTCTACTAAACACCTCATATTTAGTGCTTACACACTATGCCTTGGAGAGGGACTCCCTCACATTTTTGCCCTCCGATAGCAGTAGACTGTTACTTCTTTTTACTCAGTCCTGAGAAGTCTGGTGTTGGAGTAGCGAGTGTTTTCTGTTGTCCTGGAACAACCTTAGTCCTAGGCTGGACTAGAGTCTTGGGTGTGGGCCTTTTTCAATGATCTGTCCCTTGGACCAGTAGCAGTAGACCTCTGACAGTCTGAGTTCAAGACTCTTCCTATTGTTCCTTCAGGGGTAGAGGGTTTAATTTCTTTTTTCACTCTCTAGCTACACTGGACATTAACTGTTCCCTGGGGGAAAGGGAGGCGGCAATAGTTTCTGCTGCCCTTCCTCTACAGCTTAATCGGATGTCATTTAGGAGAAGACACTGAGGGTTCACATCTTTCCTGAAGTTGGAGTCCTTCCTGTTCTCTAAGACTTGCACCGCTGTCTTATTCCTAATCTTCCCTGTGAGTGCCCAATAGAGATACATGAAGATGAGCCTATACGTGATCTAATCTCCCCTCCCCTGTGTCTGTGGTTCCTTGGGTTTTATATTCTCATAATAGTCAACACTCAGATTTCATCAATTAGTTAACATTTTAACCTGAATTCTCACTCACTTATGTGTCTGGCGGATCATTCGCCCATGGTCTGACAGATCATATACTGCACAAGCCCTGTTTCTTCTTGGGAGATCCTGACTTTCTTTAGATTGCAGAGTATTTTGTTTGTGACCTCATTCCTCTAAAAGTTTCAAGGAAAACCATAATTTTGTAGATTATCTGGTGTCTTTATAATGCATGATTCTTCCCAGCTTTCTATACCCTAGTCAGTTAAAAGACTCTGCTGTGCTTTTCAGAGAATTTCTTTTAATTTTTTAGCCTCTAGTTCTGAATTGCTTTCAAATTTTATAAATGTCTTAATGAAAAAGCAAACCAAATAGCAGTTTCAATTTTATGCCTCTCCATTTTCAGAGATTCTGGCTGCTCAACTGTCCTGTTTTCGAGAACTTAAAGTAACAGAATTGCCACAAACTCTGCTGGTTTTTCAAATTAGATGTTGATCTTCTTTTTCAGATACTCAGCCTCTTGCCTGATACCCAGAAGCAACAAATGTTCCAAACAGAATGGGCCTCCCTACTGTGTGATCCTGGCCTTTCAAACTGTGCCTGCGTCTCCAGTTCTCACATGCTTCATTGATTTATTTAGTACTTATTTATTTATAATATTTATAGTTTTTACATGGAGGCATTAGTTTGCCATAAGCCACTCCATTGTAGTTAGGAGCAGACATCCCTTTTTTTCTGTTTTAATGAATAACTGTTCTTCCCTATTCTTTCATTAATCTATCCATTTTTTAATGCACATAGCATCTTAAACAGTTTATTTACTATAATCTGGCAGTTCCATTTTGCCCCTTTATGGTGTATTATATGCAACTGTAAGAAAAAGACTACTCCTTGAACTATATTGGCTAATATCTTATTTTTCCTCCTATGGAACAATCTAGACATAGGGTCCTGATCAGAGTGGCTCTGTCCTGCTCCACGGGAACATCAACATATTCTGTTGTCCTCTTTTTGGTTCCTCCAGCTGCTACAATTGGAGAAGGCAATGCCACCCCACTCCAGTACTCTTGCCTGGAAAATCCCATGGACGGAGGAGCCTTCTGCAGACCATGGGGTCGCGAAGAGTCGGACACGACTGAGTGACTTCACTTGCACTTTTCCCTTTCATGCATTGGAGAAGGAAATGGCAACCCACTCCAGTGTTCTTGCCTGGAGAATCCCAGGGACGGGGAGCCTGGTGGGCCGCCGTCTATGGGGTCACAGAGAGTGGGACCCAACTGAAGCGACTTAGCAGTAGCAGTAGCAGCTGCTACAATACTGTTCTACTCTTTATAGTCACAAGTGGCTCAGCAGAAAATTAGCTTTCAAAGTCTGCATGCTGCTGGTGTAGTTTTTGAGGTTAGGACTGCTATAGAGGCAGAGCAATCTGAGGCTTTTTGCAGGCAGGGCTTATGTTTCCTTTGACAATAAAATCCCCTAAAATCTTAATTGGTTTCTGTTTGCTTGTTTGTTTTTTTCCTTCTTCCAAATCTCTTCTGAAAATAAGCACACACTTGTCATAATTCTTGAGCTTGGCAAAGATTGTACTTGTTGGTCTTTGTTGAACATTTCTTTCTTCCTCAACTTAATATTGACTAATCTGTGGCACAATTAAAAAAAAAAAATTGACTGGAAGCAAAAGGAAGTTTCTCTTAACTGGGTTGTTTCCTCTTCAATCTTTGTTTACAGATTCTATAATTATTGTCTGACTTCAATAACTGTAGAATTTTACTAAAGGAACTATCAAATATTATCATTGTTACTGTTGCGAGTTCCTCCTAGAATAAGTGATAGGCTTGGTGGGAATAAGATCGACTCTCTGTCAACAAAGGCAATAATTTTATCAAAAGCCTCCTCAGTTTTCACTGCTGCAGTATCTATTTTTACCACCAACAGTCCAACCTCTGAGACAATTCTACACATTTTAGGTTTATGTTTCTCTAGTCCTCCACCTCCATGTAAAATTTTCTGTACCAGTAATTTATAACACATTATTCACACATGTACATCCCTTCCCATGCAACCATATAATTATCATGTTAAAAATGAAGTAAGAACTATAAGTGACATCTTAACAGAAACTTTGCTGGGTAAAGAACTTTAGAACAACCTTCTCATTAGAATAACAATGTCAAGTATGAATAATAAAAATAGTGTGCATGCAAGAATGGATTTCAGAAGTCAGGAAAAGTAACTCTGGAAGATGTGATGTATTTCCAACTACTGTAAAATATTTTTTTCTGTCTCATTTAACTATTCTGAATGTTGAATAATTCATGAGTTAATTCTATGTTAATTAACAAAATTGGCTTATTAATACTCTTAGCCTTAAGAGTCAATGCTCAGAAAACAGTAAGATATTTTCAATCAAGATTATTTGATTGATATGATTATTGATTATTTTCTCTGATAGGCATTAGGTTAGGTCTTATGATAAATGCCCACAATTACATGTACCTTTTTTCCAGGCATGATTTGAAATTTAATTATAACAGTTGGTACAGGGCTTTTTTCATAAATGTGCAACTTTAGTCAAATTATTAAACTGATCACCAACTGGTTTATAATGCTTCGGTTCCTAGACTAATGAACCATATATCTTTGTCATTTTCAGTAATGTTTTGACAGTTTTTGCCTCAATGCCTTTGAATTACAAGTGTGTACAGCTGCATTGCTAACTGCTACAGTAGGTCTCCCTCTAAGGATATGGCAGGTCATGATTTCTGATTTTGAATTTTTATAGCCACGCATAATATTTCTTTATTCCATCACAAATGAATCAAAACAATGTAGTTTTATGATCATCATTAAATATTTAGTTCATTAGAAATGTCTAAATAAGTAATTTAAAATTTAAATGCATGGAAAAATATGTATCTTTAACAATAAAATATTTATAGCACATGAGATAGCCTATATAGGTCCACATAGCCTTTTATGCAGTTGCAAAAACCTAAAAAGGTCTGAGAAGCAAAATATTTAAATAACTCATTTGACAGCAAAATCTGTTCTGAACCGAAGTGAAATTATTGACTTTATTACACCATGTTTTGTTAAACATTATTTATGTGCTTGAACATGGGACTTTGCTATAGACTCTGTTGTGGGTGCTTTAATATTTCATAAATATATATTATTGCTTTAGCTAAAATAAATATATATGTATATGTATGATGCATGTATATATATAGGGGCTTCCCTGGTGGCTCAGTTGGTAAAGAATCTGCTTGTAATGCAGAAGATTCAGGTCCAGTCCCTGGGTTGGGAAGATTCCCTAGAGGAGGAAATGGCAACCCACTCCAGTATCCTTGCCTCAAATATCCCAAGGACAGAAGAGCCTGGTGAGCTTCAGTCCATAGGGCTGCAAGAGTTGGACACAAGCTAGAGACTAAACTACCACTATGACATCATGATCTATGCACATATAAATGCATCAGTTCAGGTCAGTTCAGTTGCTCAGTCATGTCCAACTCTTTGCGACCCCATGAATCGCAGCACACCAGGCCTCCCTGTCCATCACCAACTCCCGGAGTTCACTCAGACTCACGTCCATAGGGTCAGTGATGCCATTCAGCCATCTCATCCTCTGTTGTCCCCTTCTCCTCCTGCCTCCAATCCCTCCCAGCATCAGAGTCCTTTCCAATGAGTCAACTCTTCACATGAGGTGGCCAAAGTACTGGAGTTTCAGCTTTAGCATCAGTCCTTCCAATGAGCACCCAGGATTGATCTCCTTTAGAATGGACTGGTTGAATCTCCTTGCAGTCCAAGGGACTCTCAAGAGTCTTCTTCAACACCACAGTTCAAAAGCATCAATTCTTCGGCGCTCAGCTTTCTTCACAGTCCAACTCTCACATCCATACATGACCATAAGAAAAACCATAGCCTTGACTAGACGGACCTTTGGTGGCAAAGTAACGTCTCTGCTTTTGAATACACTATCTAGGTTGGTCATAACTTTCCTTCCAAGGAGTAAGCGTCTTTTAATTTCATGGCTGCAATCACCATCTGCAGTGATTTTGGAGCCCCCCAAATAAAGCCTGACACTGTTTCCACTGTTTCCCCATCTATTTCCCATGAAGTGATGGGACCAGATGCCATGATCTTCGTTTCTCACTCTCGTCTTTCACTTTCATCAAGAGGCTTTTTAGTTCCTCTTCACTTTCTGCCATAAGGGTGGTGTCATCTGCATATCTGAGGTTATTGATATTTCTCCCAGCAATCTTGATTCCAGCTTGTGCTTCTTCCAGCCCAGCATTTCTCATGATGTACTCTGCACATAAGTTAAATAAACAGGGTGACAATATACAGCCTTGACGAACTCGTTTTCCTATTTGGAACCAGTCTGTTGTTCCATGTCCAGTTCTAACTGTTGCTTCCTGACCTGCATATAGGTTTCTCAAGAGGCAGGTCAGGTGGTCAAACTACTATTAATAAACATTATATTAAAGCTATTCACTTTAAAAAGAACTCTTAATTCACAAATAATTGTAAACTGCTTTTCCACTTATACCACAAATTCTCCATCTAAATTCCCTCTTGTACTTCTCCTCACCATACAATTTGATTATTATTTTCTCCAGTATTTGTAACTTACTGCACCTACTAATGACATTATGCCATTCAGGCTTAAAACCTTAGTCAGACTTGACACTAGCCCCTTATTTGCTACTTGTAGCCTAGTTTTTCTTTCAGCCTTTCTCACATTTTGTCCTTTGCTTAATTAATCTTAATTAATCATTAATCCAGTTCAGAAACTTTGAGGCTCATACCTGGTGTATTGTAATAGTTTCCCAAATTGACCTTGTTATATTTAGTTCTTTCACATTACAATATATCCTATCCATATTTACTTGCTTAAATGCATTTGATAATTCAATTGTCTGTTTATGTTTGAAGTCCATAACTTTGCAGCTAATGTTCTCTACAATTTAGTCATAATTTTATATAAAAATCTCATGTCCTTTAGCATGGTAGTAATATAAGGGGATTTCTTAACTGAATAAAGTACTTCAACAAAAATTTACAACTAACACCATATATGCTGTGTACTTAGTTGCTCAGTTGTGTCCAGCTCTTTGCTGCCCCACAGACTGTAGCACACGAGGCTCCTCTGTCCATGGGTATTCTCCGGGCAGGAATACTGGAGTGGATTGCCATGCCCTCGTCCAGGGGATCTTCCCAACCCAGGGATCAAACCCAGGTCTCCCACATTGCAGGCAGATTCTTTACTGTCTGACCCACCAGGGAAGCCCATATTTACTGGTAAAAGATTAAATGTCTTTATTTAAGATCAAGAAAAAGGCAAAGCTGCTTACTGTTACTACTTCCGTTTAGCATAATATTGGAAGTCCTAGTGAGTGCAATAAGGAAGAAAAAGGAAATAAAAAGCATTCATATTAGAAAGAAAGAAATTAAAACCTCCTCTACTTACAGATGAAATAGTTATTTATGTAGAAAATCCCAAAGAATCTACGAAAAAACCTTCTAGTAATAGTGAGTGACTCATCAAAGTTTCACTTTATAAGAGTAACATACAAAATCAATAGTATTTCTACATAAAAGCACAGTATCATTTATAATTATACACCCAAAATATAATAACTAAAATATAAGCTTAACAAAACATGTACAGGATATGTATGCTGAGAACTAAAAAATGATAATGAAAGAAAGGAAAGAAAATGTAAATAAATGGAGAGATCTATTGGATTTATAGATTGCAAAACTCAACATAGTGAAAATATTAAATTTCCCATCAATTTTAAAGAAATTCCTATCAAAGGGCCAGCAAGAGTTTTTGTAGATATAAACAACCTTATAATAAAATGAATAGCTAAAACAGCTTTGAAAGAGAAACAAATGTGGGAGAGACCATCTTACCTAATTTTCAGTTCAATTCAGTTACTCAGTAGTGTCCGACTCTTTGCAACCCCATGGACTATAGCATGCCAGGCTTCCCTGTCCATCACCAATTCCCAGAGCTTGCTCAAACTCATATCCATCGAGTTGGTGATGCCATCCAACCATCTCATTCTCTATCATCCCCTCTCCTCCTGTTTTCAATCTTTCTCAGCATCAGGGTCTTTTCCAATGAGTCAGTTCTTCACATCAGGTGGCCAAGGTATTAGAGTTTCAGTTTCAGCATCAGTCCTTCCAATGAATATTCAGGACTGATTTCCTTTAGGATTGACTGGTTGGATCTATTTGCAGTCCAAGGGATTTACCTAACTTTCAAACTTGCCATAAAATCTACAATAATCAAGGCTTCACATTAGTAGCAGGATAGACAGATCAATAGACATAAGAGAGAATCCAGAAATACCCCACACAGATCAGATCAGATCAGATCAGTCGCTCAGTTGTGTCTGACTCTTTGCGACCCCATGAATCACAGCACACCAGGCCTCCCTGTCCATCACCAACTCCCAGAGTTCACTCAGACTCACATCCATCAAGTCAGTGATGCCATCCAGCCATCTCATCCTCTGTTGTCCCCTTCTCCTCCTGCTCCCAATCCTTCCCAGCATCAGAGTCTTTTCCAATGAGTCAACTCTTCGCATGAGGTGGCCAAAGTACTGGAGTTGCAGCTTTAGCATCATTCCTTCCAAAGAAATCCCAGGGCTGATCTCCTTCAGAATGGACTGGTTGGATCTCCTTGCAGTCCAAGGGACTCTCAAGAGTCTTCTCCAACACCACAGTTCAAAAGCATCAATTCCTCGGTGCTCAGCCTTCTTCACAGTCCAACTCTCACATCCATACATGACCATAGGAAAAACCATAGCCTTGACTAGATGAACCTTTGTTGGCAAAGTAATGTCTCTGCTTTTGAATATGCTATCTAGGTTGGTCATAACTTTCCTTCCAAGGAGTAAGTGTCTTTTAATTTCATGGCTGCAGTCACCATCTGCAGTAATTTTGGAGCCCAGAAAAATAAAGTCTGACACTGTTTCTACTGTTTCCCCATCTATTTCCCATGAAGTGGTGGTACCGGATGCCATGATCTTCGTTTTCTGAATATTGAGCTTTAAGCCAACTTTTCCACTCTCCACTTTCACCTTCATCAAGAGGCTTTTTAGTTCCTCTTCACTTTCTGCCATAAGGGTGGTGTCATCTGCATATCTGAGGTTATTGATATTTCTCCCGGCAATCTTGATTCCAGCTTGTGCTTCTTCCAGTCCAGCGTTTCTCATGATGTATTTTGCATATAAGTTAAATAAACAGGGTGATGAATAATACATTTTTGACAAAAGTGCAAAAGGAATTGATGGAGAAAGGATACTCTTTTAAAGAAATGGCACTGCATTAATTAGACATCCATAGGCTAAAAATATTAAGATCAGCATAAACTTCAAACACTGTAAAACAAATAATTTGAAAGGGATTGTGGACTTAAGTGAAAAATGTAAAACTATGAAACTTCTAAAAGAAAACATAGGAGAAAATCTTTGATACCTAGAATGTGATGAGGCCTTCTTATTATATGTGAAACAGAAAACATAATCCATGGAAGAAAATAATGAATAAATTGAACTTGATAATAACTGAAAACAAGACCCAAATAAGAAGGCAAGAAGATAAGCTACAGATTGGGAGAAAATATTTGCAAGCAGTATATAGGCCAAATGACTCATGTCTTGAATATATGAAGAACTGTCCAAACTTAATGGTAAGAAAACAACCCAAACAAACAATGGGCAATAGAAGTGAATGGACACTTCATCAAAGAGGATTAACAGATGACAAATACACACAAGGAAATACATTCAACATTATTAGTTACTAGAAAATAATAATGAAAACCACAATGAAGGATTATTGCACATATATTAAAATAGCTAACAAAATATAATAGTAATAATATCAAATGCTAGACAGTATGCAGAATATTTGGACCTGTCGTACTGTGCTGTGAGAATGTAAGAAGGTATAGCCATTCTGGGCATGGATGCAACTATAAAAGGTAATGCAAGAGATTTCTGTGTGGGACAGTTTTATTGTGGTGATGCTTACCTGAACCTATACATACGTGATAGTTGTGGTGGTTCAGTCACTGCTAAGCTGCTAAATTGCCAGGCTCCTCTGTTGATGGAATTTACCAGGCAAGAATACTGGAATGGGTTGCCATTTCTTTCTCCAGGAGATCTTCCTGACCCAGGGACTGAACCTTGGTCTCCTGCATGGCAGGCAGGTTCTTTACCTTCTGAGTCACTAGAGAAGTCCCACACATATGTGATAAAATTGTTTAATACTGTATACATTTATTGGATAAGGAAATGGCAACTCATTCCAGTATTCTTGCCTGGAGAATCTCATGGACAGAGGAAACTGGAGGGTTCACGGGGTCACAAAGAGTCGGACATGACTTACGACTGAACAACCATATACATTTATAAACACTCACAAATGAGTAAATGTAAAACTGGAGCAATCTTGAATATGTTTCCTAGATTTTTAATGCTATTACTTTCTTGAATTTGTTCTTTTACTATAGTCATGTCAGATATTACTATTGGAAGAAACTGAGTTAAGAATACATGGCACCTCTCTGTGTTGTTCTTGCCACATTATGTGAATTTTTAATAATTTTTAAAGGAAAATGTTTTCTTACTACTTGTTAGAATAAATTATCTGCTTTTCAAAAATGACTTATTTACTTACATAAAAAGAGTCAGTTGCTCTCTATAGTACATTCTGACTGCAGCATGAAATATAACTAATGAAGGGGAATTAGGGTCACAGAGATTTGGGTTTAATGACCAGATCTTCTACTTAAATTCTTGATTTTCCAAGCACTCATCTGTATAGTGGGACTTTCCAGGTGGTGCAGTGGTAATGAATCGGCCTGCCACTGCAGGAGACACAAAGATGTGAGTTTGATCCCTGGGTTGGGAAGATCCCCTGGAGGAGGAAATGGTGATCCACTCCAGTATTCTTGCCTGAAAAATTCCTTGGACAGACGAATCTGGTGGGCTACAGTCCATAGGACTGCAAAGAGTTGGATAGGACTGAGTGACTGAGCACAGCAGCATCTGTAAATTGGGCTGAAAATAATATATTTAACTTGCAGTGATTTGGCTAAAAAATAAATGAGCTGATGTAATATACCTACTACAGTGGCTAATTATAATTTTTTCTACTTCTCCTATTTTTCATAAGGCATTTCTCTATCCAAACCTTTTCTTCCCATGTAAATGTATTAATATATTATATACATTAGAGATAAGAAACTTATTTTTAAAATCTCTGTATTTCCTCTATATTCCCTGTACTACCTCTACTGCATACATGAAATGAAGACGTGAGTGAATAATTCTATGAACCTAGTACTATGTTATAATCTAACGTATATTAAAAATTGAGATTTGATAGAATTGAATTTTAGTTAGGGATAGTGGTGGTTTAGTCACTAAATTGTGTCCAACTCTTGCAACCCCATGGACGGTAGCTCACCAGGCTCCTCTGTCCATGGGATTTTTCCAGGCAAGAATACTGGAATGGGTTACCATTTCCTTCTCCAGGGGATCTCACTGATCCAGGAATCAAACCCACATCTCTTGCATCTCCTGCATTTGCAGACAGATTCTTTATCCACTGGTCCACCAGGCAAGCCCTTAGTTAGGGATACAGGATACAAAAAGATCATTAGCTTTCAAAGCAAGTATCTATCAGTAATGCAAGGAAATTAGCATCCTTACATTTATTTAAGTTTAATTTATATATATATATATATATATATATATATATATTTTTTTTAACTGTGCTGGGTCTTTCTTGCTCCTCAAGGCCTCTCTCTAGTTGCAGTGAGTGGCGACTACTTTCTAGTTGCGGGCTTCTCAACACAGTGGCTTCTCTTTTTGTGGAGCATGGGCTCTGGGATATGCACTGGCTTCAGTAATTGCAGCACGCAGGCTCAGTAGTTGTGTTACACGGGCTTAGTGGCCCCAGGGCATGTGGAATCTTCCAAGACCAGGGATCAAACTGTGTCCTCTGCATTGGTAGTCAGATTCTTAACCACTGGACCACCAGGGAAATCCTATTTAACTGTATTTTTTGGGGAAAAGGTACATAGCCGTTCCAAAACATTTGTTGGCTTTCTGCCACAGAGTGTTAGTGAGCACTGGAGATACAGTGGTAGAAATGATGGACCTTCTGTTTTCCAGAAGGTCCCACAGTTTTCCAGATATTTTGACTAAGGAAGTTGTCAGGTTCAACTGACTCTTAAGACACATAAGAACACTCACCAAGGGTTTAAATAATTTACTTAGGGGAAACCTAACTAAAAAGGCTTAACTAGGAGGAATTAAATTCAAGTAATAATGGTGTAAAACAAAAGATGTCTTAGGACCTGTGTTAGACAGAAAAGGAAGATACAATCTAAAGACAGTCACAATTTAACTCTTAAAATGCTGTAGCAAAGCACACCACCTCTGGAGGGTTACTCCACCTGCAGGGTGACTATTTGCATTCTCAGTGGACGTGAATTTGAGCAAACTCCTGAAGATAGTGGAGGACAGAGGAGCCTGGCAGGCTACAGTCCATGGGGTCACAAAGAGTCAGGCATGACTTAGCGACTGAACAACAGCAGCATGTTTGTAACTAGTTGGTTTATGGTAAAGTTGGTTCAAGATCCTGGTGTTCTTTCTCTTGATTATACCCCTTTATTATCCCCCCTACTTCCAGTTAGATAACTTATCAACTCTAAGGGATATTTGGAGGTGATTTCACCTCCATCTTTATAGTTCCCATTAACCTTTTTTTATTGTCTGAGTCAATTGTAATGACCTAGATTACTTTGAAGTTGCATCTAGGATTTTTTAAAATGCACAGGGATGAGGTACAACCAATTCAGGCTGGAGGTTCCTTCTTGGATTGGGGCAGAGGATATAAACACCTGTAATACTCATTTATTGGGTAAACATTTCTGAATCAAATATATCAAAATGTTAAGATTTATAAAAGCTGAATGAATATGTGGTGTTGATTATGCTATTTCCATATTTTTTTGTAAGCTTGAAATGCCTCAAGGAAATAAGATTCTTTGATTTGTTTCTAAATGTACCTGACAAGTGCATGTCTCTTTATGTGTATACCTGAAAATTGTGTTAAGTAGTATCATATAAATAGAATAATTTGTAAAATATTGGACAGTTTACTATGTAAGGCACCAAAGTTTAAATCAATTTTTAAATAATAGAATTTATTAATCATTGAATCTACCTAAAACAAGACATACATGTAGACTGACATGCTCCACAGTGGGCACATCAGGGCAGTTATGTGATGTTTGTACTTCTATCTGGAGAAGGCAATGGCACCCCACTCCAGTACTCTTGCCTGGAAAATCCCATGGGCAGAGGAGCCTGGTAGGCTGCAGTCCATGGGGTTGCGAAGAGTCGGACACGACTTCACTTTCACTTTCACTTTCACTTTGTACTTCTATCTCATGGTTTATGTTAGATATGCCCTTCTTATTGTGAAGTAATTAAGGGCAATCCATGAAAAAAATATTTTGAATTAGGTATGTCATTCTTATGAGAAGTTACATGATTCTATAAATACTTTGTTGTGCTTCCATTATCAATTTATTCAGAATTAGAATATCATGTTCTTTTAGAATTTGCTGCATTTTGAATTTTTTCTAATTGGAATTAGTTTTTGCAAAAGGAGAAAATGTTCAAAATATATAGTAGCAAACATTTTGTTTCATTTACTTACTGGAATTCTAACAAGCTGATGTTAAGATGAGCTAAAATTGTTGGTAATATCTCTGCATAACAGCTGTGCTTACATTCTGTGTAGGAGTTGGAACTAAGGGTGAACCACAGAGCTCAGGAGTGCCTATAGAGAAGTGGTTGGGGGTAAAAAGATATAATATAACCAATTAAATAACCATCTTGTTGCTGTCATTGTAATTATAGCTGCTGCTGCTGCTGCTAAGTTGCTTCAGTCGTGTCCGACTCTGTGCGACCCCATAGACGACAGCCCACCAGGCTCCCCTGTCCCTGAGATTCTCCAGGCAAGAACACTGGAGTGGGTTGCCATTTCCTTCTCCAATGCATGAAAGTGAAAAGTGAAAGTGAAGTCACTCAGTCGTGTCTGACTCCTAGCGACCCCATGGACTGCAGCCTACCAGGCTCCCTCGTCCATGGGATTTTCCAGGCAAGAGTACTAGAGTGGGTTGCCATTGCCTCTTCTAATTATAGCTGCTGCTGATCTTAAAAAGTATAGTTTTCTATTCATCATATAAGTCAAATCCCTCCTCCCTTCAAGCTGAACTAAAGACAGCAGCAATAATTTGAATGAAACTTAAGATATCAATTTATAGTCCCACACAGAAGACTAAAGAGAAGATGGTTCACAATGTTGGTGATAGCAGTTGGCATCATATCCTTCGACACACCTACCAGGATAGCTAAACTTTAAAAACTCAAACAAATAAAATTACATTATCAATGATTATTGATGAACATATGAAGTAACTGAAACTTTCATTCTGCTTTTGTCATTCTAAGTCAACACAACTGCTTTGGAAAAATGATTGACAGTGTCTGTTAGAGCTGAGCATATGCATACCTTACAGCTGCAATTCCACTCCTACTCAGTAGAGTATATGCACCAAAAATACGTGTACAAGAGTGTTCATCATAGCAGTATCTGTAATAACCCAAAACTTGAAACAACAGGAGAATGCAGAATCTTTGGGATATTTATATTCTACAGTAGACTATCAAATGACATTCAAAATGAATACATTATTGCTTCACGCAACAATAAGAGCTACTCATATAAATAAAACAGTAAGTGAAAGAAGTCAGAACACAAGAAGGTACTTTGGATGTATTAGTTTTCCATCACCGCTAACAAATTAGCACAAACTTAGTACCTGAACACACTATGCACTTATTATCTCACATTTTCCAAGGGTCAGGAGTTCATGAGTGAGAAGCTGGGTCCTATGTTCATGGTCTCACTAGGATAACATCAATATTCACTGATATTGCAATGTTATATGAAGATTAGGGTCCTCTTTCAACTCATTGAGGCGACTGGTAGTTCCTTGCAATCGTAGGACTGAGGCCTATGTTTTTTGGCTGTCTGATGGCCAGGGTATGCTCTCAGGTCCTAGCCACATGGCCTTCTCATAACATGGTGGATTATTTCTTCAGGCCAGGAGGAGACCATCTATGGCTCTGAAACTCTCTTTCTCAGGAAAGGCCCAGCCACTCTTAAAAAGTCACTTGATTACCACATTTGGATAATTCAAAGTTATTAATTCATAGTCTAATCACAGGAATGGAATCTCTGTATTCACAAATCCTTCCTTATACCCAAATGGGGACATGGAGATCATATACACCATGGAGAATAACTCTTGGAAGCCATGTTAGAATTATGCTTCTTTGTATTGTATGCTGCTACTGCTGCTGCTAAGTCGCTTCAGTCGTGTCGGACTCTGTGCAACCCCAGAGACGGCAGCCCACCAGGCTCCTCCGTCCCTGGGATCCTCCAGGCAAGAACACTGAAGTGGGTTGGCATTTCCTTCTCCAATGGATGAAAATGAAAAGTGAAAGTGAAGTCCCTCAGCTGTGTCTGACTCTTAGCGACCCTGTGGACTGCAGCCTATCAGGCTCCCCTGTCCTTGGGATTTTCCAGGCAAGAGTAATGGAGTGGGGTGCCATTGCCTTCTCCGTTGTATTGTATAACTATATTCATATAAATTTAAAAGGCAAAATATTTGGGAAAGAACTCAAACCACTGTCCATCTTTAGAGGAGGATAGTAATGGCTGGGATAGAGTTCAAGGAAAGCTTCTATATAATGTCTCCTATATTATAATCTTCTTTTTTTTTTTCTTTATGGTAAGTTTATTTTTACTAAGAATGCCAAGACAATTCAATGGGGGAAAATAGTATATTCAGTAAATAGTGCTGGGACAAATGGATGTCAACATGCAAAGATAGTATATGTGGAAAACCCTAGAGCAAAGATCAGCAAAGTAGCCAGACAGCCGCATCTGGTTGTATCATTTTGTGTATAGGCTGTAGCCATTTTTGCCCTACACTGACAGAGTTTATAGCTATGATAGAAATGGTTTGCCCCATAAAGTTGAAAATATTCTATCTGATACTGTACAGAAGAAGTTTGTGGACTCATGCCCTAGAGAATTAATCATAAAATTAACACAAATAATAAAATAATTTAGTAACTAGCAGGCTATAAAATGAACATTCAGAACTAAATATTCTTTATATGTGCAGATATTTACCTGTTAGAGGATTATAGTTTTAGGGAAAACCCCGGATAAATAACAAAAAGATAAATACTTGGGGATAAATGTAACACACATAGAAAAACTATTTGAGAAAAACTTTAAAACACTTATGAAAGACACAAAACTTGACCTGAAAGATTAAACTAATGAAAACACAATTCTCCCTAATTTATAATTTTCACATAATTTCTATAAAAAATAGCTACTGCTTTTTTTTTTTTTTAACTTTACAATATTGTACTGGTTTTGCCATACATCAACATGAATCCACCATGGGTGTACATGTGCTCCCCATCCTGGACCCCCCTCCCACCACCCTCCCCGTACCATCCCTCTGGGTCATCCCAGTGCACCAGCCCCAAGCATCCTGTATCCTGCATCGAACCTGGACTGGCGATTTGTTTCTTATATGATATTATACATGTTTCAATGCCATTCTCCCAAATCATCCCCACCTCTCCCTCTCCCACAGAGTCCAAAAGACTGTTCTATACATCTGCGTCTCTTTGCTGTCTCACATACAGTGTTATCGTTACCCTGTATATAACCTGTATTCAGAAAATCTTCTGATTTTCTGAACTGCTCAATTATGACTTGATGATTTTGGTATATATAAGTTTATTAAATTTTTTATTTATAAGAAAGCATTACTGGTTCCCTTCTTTCCAAGAATATATGTAGGTGGACATGTACAGAATATAATAGAGCTCTCAGTCAAGAGTGAGTGGGGAGAAATTCCTTGTGTTCTAGGAATTATTTGACGATGTATTTGTCATCTAACATATGGAGTAGTCAGTCAAAACATTTTTTGTCCACTGTCAAAAAAATCAAAACAAATGTTTTTTTTTTATTCTAAAGAATAAAATTTATATGTCCCTCTTTCAGGAATCATTCTTTGCTATGCATAGTCAACATGAAATAAAACAAATATTGCAAAGAAAATTGCTGTGCCACTGTGCCATAATTCAATTGATGATTGACTTTCAGTCTCTAAAGTCCTTTCCCTCCAAAAAATATGGCTAATTTTATTTTACAGGTGAAATGGGGAGGAGGGCTAGTTAGTAAGTGACTTCCTGACGATTATTTGAGACTTTTTCAGTTCAGTGTATGGACAATCATATATTATACAAATTCTAATGTCTTTGTATATTTTTAAATAGTACAGTTTATTTAAAGCCTCTTTATTTTAACTTTACCTTGCAAAGATACAATTATCTCATATAAGTCATTAACTTTTGAATACCAGCTCCTGAACTGTGATGAGTTTAGCCATATATGTGTTCTGTAAACTACTAATTTTCTTTTTCCTCTTAGATTCTGTACCATTAGGAATGAGTTGTTTCCTAGCTCATTGTCACTCTCTAATTATTTATATTCTAACTCTTGGTGATTTCAATTAACTTGTAGGTAACACTTCACCCATCTGGCCTCAAGTTCCTTAATTTAACCTGTTATCAATAATCTTGTCCTCCACCATATCTCCTAAACCCACTCGCTAGATACAATTTTTACCAATAATTGTACCTCCTCTGCAACATCAATTTTTCACAGCTCACTCTCTGAGCATTGCCTCCTGTATTGTTTTCCTCTGTTTCCTCTTTAGGACTCTGTCTACAAAACTTTACCCTATAATTCATTGATGTTATCAACTTTTCACTGTCTCTCATCTCCTTAATACCTTCTCTCTTTTGTGTAAATTTTATGTTCAATCATTAAAATCATGATTTGCATATGCCCTTTATTTTTCTCCTCTTATGTTTTATCACACTTGTTTAAGTCTAGTTAGTTTCAACTCACCATCAATTTTTATTCCAATCCCAAAGAAAGGCAAAACCAAAGAATGCTCAAATTACTGCACAATTGCACTCATCTCACATGCTAGTAAAGTAATGCTCAAAATTCTCCAAGCCAGGCTTCAACAATGTGTGAATTGTGAACTTCTAGACGTTCAAGCTGGTTTTAGAAAAGGAAGAGGAATCAGAGATCAAATTGCCAACATCTGTTGGATCATCAAAAAAGCAAGAGAGTTCCAGGAAAAACATCTATTTCTGCTTTATTGACTATGCCAAAGCCTTTGACTATGTGGATCACAACTGTGATCCAACTGTGGAAATTTCTTCAAGAGATGGGAATACCAGACTACCTGACCTGCCTCTAGAGAAACCTATATGCAGGTCAGAAAACAACAGCTAGAACTGGACATGGAACAACAGACTGGTTCCAAATAGGAAAAGGAGTACGTCAAGGCTGTATAGTGTCACCCTGCTTACTTAACATGTATGCTTACTTTAACATATGAAAAATGCTGGGCTGGATGAAACACAAGTTGGAATCAAGATTGCTGGGAGAAATGTCAATAACCTCAGATTTGTAGATGATACCAGCCTTATGGCACAAAGTGAGGAATAACTAAAGAGCCTTTTGATGAAAGTGAAAGTGGAGAGTGAAAAAGTTGGCTTAAAGTTCAACATTCAGAAAACTAAGATCATGGCATCCAGTCCCATCACTTCATGGCAATTAGGTGGGGAAACAGTGGAAACAGTGGCAGACTTTTGAGGGGGAGGCTCCAAAGTCACTGCAGATGGTGACTGCAGCCATGAAATTAAAAGATGTTTACTCCTTGGAAGGAAAGTTATGACCAACCTAGATAGCATATTAAAAAGCAGAGACATTACTTTGCCAACAAAGGTCCATCTAGTCAGGGCTATGGTTTTTCCAGTGATCACGTATGGATGTAAGAGTTGGACTATAAAGAAAACTGAGCACCAAAGAATTGATGCTTTTGAACTGTGGTGTTGGAGGTCTCTTGAGAGTCTCTTGGACTTCAAGGAGATCCAACCAGTCCATTCTTAGGAAGATCAGTCCTGGGTGTTCATTGGAAGGACTGATGTTGAAGCTGAAACTCCAATACTTTGGCCACCTGATGTGAAGAACTGACTCATTAGAAAAGACCCTGATGTTGGGAAAGATTGAAGGTAGGAGGAGAAGGGGACAACAGAGGTTGAGATGGTTGGATGGCATCACCAACTCAATAGGCATGAGTTTGAGTAAACTAGGAGTTGGTGATGGACAGGGAGGCCTGGTGTGCTGCAGTCCACAGGGTCACAAAAAGTCAGACACTACTGAGCCACTGAATTGAACTGATCAATTCCCTAACATCTATTTAGCTGAATGTGGCTGGATAAAAAATACAATTTTTAAATTGTTTTCATTATAAATTCTTGTCAAAGGGACACTAACTCTATCAGGCAATCACATAATATTGTTCTAGTCTGCTAACTTCCCATTTCTCAAAATCCAAATGCCCTTCTCCATCTTTATTCTGAGAAGATAACTTTGTTCTGTCTAAAGCAATCCCTCCACTTCTATACTAGATTGCCTCTTGTGGCACAAAAAGCTAACATATACACAAGGACATGGGTTTTATTCCTACTAACAAACTTTGATAATATGAAACTACTTATCCTGTGATTGTATTTCTCAGCTTCCCTTGATCCTAAGCAAAGCCATATTATTAATTCTCACCAACTGAATGTGATTGAATGGGAAGTTCTATGTGTCATTTTGGGCAAGTAACTTTGACACAAGAATAGCATCTCCATGTTGTCTTTTTCTCATTACTTATCAAGGGGAAAACAAACAGAAATCTCAGGCCTTCAGGATGGACTGAGGCACAGTATTGAAGGAGATGTCATCCCTTGAAATTTTTGCATAGAAAACAACCCGCTGAATAAAACTGTTAATGAACACAAAATGAAATCCTACTGTGTTAGCCATGGGGCTTTTTGGACATGGATATTACAGCAACTAATGTTAATTATTTGATGTATCTATCACCTCTGACCATCATTCTGGCAATTCTCTTCTCTATATCTTACTTATCAATGTTTCACTCTTCACTGGAAGGCTAACAATTATCCTGCAGTAAAAAAATAAATTTGAGACTCTACTTCCCATTAGTTACCACTCATGTATTTGCTCCCTTCTGCAGAAAAATTTCTTGAGCAAGTTATTGCTTCCTGTGTTTCTTCTTTTTCTCTTTTAATCTCTCTCCAGTTAGGCTTTCATCTCCATTGTTTCATCAAAACTTATCTCTATGAGATCAGCAATGACCTTCAACTTGCTAAATTCACTTGTCAATTCTCAGTTTCTATCTTAATTGACTTACTAGCCACTTGATAACAACAATTTTCTTCTTGCTCACACATTTTATTTAATTGGCTTCAAAAACAGGTCTCTTGGTTGTTCTTCAAAATCACAGATCACTCCTCAGGCTCCTTGACTGCTCATCTTTACTTTGAACTTTCATCCTTGATTGCACCAGGGATCAGCCTTAATTCTCTTCTTTACCAACACTTACTACCTTGGCCATCTCATCCACTCTGATAGCTTAAATATGCTCTCTACATGGCGTTGACACTTAATTGTAAATGTCAAACACAGTCCTCTCTTCTAAGTTACAGATTTCTATAGCTATTTGACTACTTAACATCTCCATTTGGAGTTGAATAGACATCTTTAACCCATTATGTCTGAGACTAAACTTAGGATCTCACCTAAATCTCTCCTCTCCATCAATTTTCTGAGGAGAAGTTGGATAGAACTTTTAAATTCGCTCTTCCATAGTTTAAGTTATTGTGTGTACCCCTCTGGGCTTCTCTGGTGGCTCAGATGGTAAAGAAACTGCCTGCAATGCAGGAGACCTGAGTTCAATCCCTGGGTCAGGAAGATGCCCTAGAGAAGGGAAAGCCTATCCACTCCAATATTCTTTATTTTTTAAAATTTTATTTATTTTAATTGGAGGCTAATTACTTTATAATATTGTGGTGGTTTTTGCCACACATTGACATGAATCAGCCACAGGTGTACATGTGTCCCCCATCCCGAACCCCCTTCCCATGTCCTTCCCTATCCCATCCCTCTGGGTTGTCTCAGTGGACTGGCTTTGAGTGCATTGTTTCATGCATCAAACTTAGACTGCTCATCTATTTCACATATGGTAATATACATATTTCAATGCTATTCTCTCAAGTCATCCCACCCTTACCTTCTCCCACAGAGTCCAAAAGTCTGTTCTTTATATCTTGTCTCTTTTGCTGTCTTGCATATAGGGTCATTGTTATCATCTTTCTAAATTCCACATATATGCATTAATATATTGTGTTTGTGTTTTTCTTTCTGACTTACTTCTCTCCGTATAATAGACTCCAGTTTTATCCACCTCATTAGAACTGATTCAAATGTGTCCTTTTTAATAGTTGAGTAGTACTCCATTGTGTATATGTACCACAGCTTTCTTATCCATTCATCTGCTGTTGGACATCTAGGTTGCTTCCATGTCCTGGCTATTGTAAACAGTGCTGCGATGAACATCGGGGTACATGTGTCTCTTTCAGTTCTGGTTTCCTCAGTGTGTATGCCCAGCAGTGGGATTGCTGGGTCATATGGCTGTTTTATTTCCAGTTTTTTAAGGAATCTCCACACTGTTCTCCATAGTGGCTGTACTGGTTTGCATTCCCACCAATAGTGTAAGAGGGTTCCTTTTTCTCCACACACTCTCCAGCATTTCTTGTTTGTAGACTTTTTGATAGTAGCCATTCTGACCAGCATGAGATGGTACCTCATTGTGGTTTTGATTTTTATTTCTCTGATAATGTCACTCCAGTATTCTTGCCTGGAGAATTCCATGGACAGAGGAACTTGGCAGGTTAGAGTCCATGGAGTCACAAAGAGTTGGACACGACTGAGTGGAAAACACTCTCACACACTGTCTTCTTTAAAAAAAAAAATTATTTATCTTTGGATTTTTTACAGTTTGAATATAATATGCTTGGTTATAATTTATTTTTTTCATTTATTCCACTTGGTGTTCTCTGATTCTTAAAGCTGTGGTTTGCTGTCTGACATTAATTGGAGGGAAATTCTTAGTCATTATTGCTTCAGATATTTCTTATGTTCCTTTCTTTCTTCTTCTAGTATTCCCATTATGCATATGTTATAACTTTTTTAGTCATTCCATAGTTATTAGATATTTTATCCTTTTTTTTCATTTTTGTGTCTCCATGCTTTTCAGTTTTGGATGTTTTTATTGACATATTTATGAGCTTAGAGATTTTTTCCTCAGCCATATATAGTCTATTAGTGAGATCATCAAAGGCATTCTTCATATCTGCTACAGTATTTTTTACCTCTACCATTTCTTCCTTTGATTAAATTTTCATATTTCCACATATATAAACATTCAGTTCTCGCATATTGTTTATTTTTAGCCCTCAGCATATTAATCATAGTTGTTTTAAATTCTTGGTCTGATAATTCCAATGTCCCAGCCATATCTGAATCAATTCTGATACTTGTTCTATCTCCCCAGAATGTCTACTGTTCTAGGGTTTTCTCTTTTCTTGCCTTTTAGTATGCCTTGCAATATTTTGTTAAAAGCCATACGTGATGTATGATGCAGTCAGTAAAAAGAACTGTGGTAAACAGATATTTAGTAGTGTAATAGTGAGGCATGGGGAGGCCAATACAGGAGACAGAAGAAAGCAGGCTGGATTCTAGGGTTGGGAAGATACACTGGAGGAGGGCATGGCAACCCATTCCAGTATTCTTCTCTGGAGAATCCCACTGACAAAGGAGCCTGGTGGGCTACTGTCCATAGGGTCACAAAGAGTCAGACACAAGTAAAGCCATTAGCACACATGCACACACGCACACACACATGTATTGTAAGTAATCTACAGAAGATTTAAAGTATACAAGAGGATGTGCATCAGATCAGATCAGTCACTCAGTCGTGTCCGACTCTGCGACCCCATGAATCTCAGCATGCCAGGCCTCCCTGTCCATCACCAACTCCCGGAGTTCACTCAGACTCACGTCCATCGAGTCAGTGATGCCATCCAGCCATCTCATCCTCTGTCATCCCCTTCTCCTCCTGCCCCCAATCCCTCCCAGCATCAGAGTCTTTTCCAGTGAGTTAACTCTTCGCATGATGTGGCCAAAGTACTGGAGTTTCAGATTTAGCATCATTCCTTCCAAAGAAATCCCAGGGCTGATCTCCTTCAGAATGGACTGGTTGGATCTCCTTGCAGTCCAAGGGACTCTCAAGAGTCTTCTCCAACGCATAGGTTATATCAAATACTGTAAGGTCTGTCAGGAACTTAAGCTCTCACAGCTTTTGGTATTCATGGTGGTCCTGGAAACAATGCCCTTAAGATGTCAAGGGAGCATTTCATTTCAAAATAGTTATTCCTCTCCCCTGTCAGAAAACCAAAGGGATTTCTCTACCATATTCTCTACCAGGTTCTGAGAACCTGGTGGAACTCCTGAGCTAAATCACAAAAGCATATGAAGCCCCCTGAAACTAGGCCATCCTGGACTATTCAACTCTCAGACTTGTTCACATGAAGCATTCCGAAATTTATCTGTTATAGTTTAGGCTTTTTGACTCTGATCCTGGGGAAGATTGAAGGCAGGAGGAGAAGGAGATGACAGAGGATGAGACGGTTGAATGGTATCACCAACTCAATGGACATGAGTTTGAGCAAGCTTGGGGAGATGGTGAAGGACAGGGAAGCCCAGCGTCCATGGGGTCGCAAAGAGTCAGACACGACAGAGTGACTGAACAACAACAACAATCCTGATACAGGTTTCCACAGACAATTCTGCTTGTGTGTTTCTGCTGTGGTAAATTTTGCTTCTCTGAATTTGTCTGTTTGTATATCCAATTTTGGGGGTAGCTGTTTGCCTGTGACCTCACATCTCTGACAGATCCAAGAAGAGTTGTTGATTTTTCAGTTTGTTCAATTTTTTACTCATTGTTATGATGGAGTGACTACTTACAAACTCTTTATATGTCAACTAAAAACTAAAAGTTCCCACAGCTTTCCCAGTTAATACGACGGTGGCCCCATCTTTTTGTTGCTAAGGCAACACTGTCTTTCAATCATCTCTGATTTCACCATTGTTCATATCCTAATAAAATAGCAGTTAAGTCCTGCTGGTTCCACCTTATGGATGTATCCTGAATTTGAATACATCTTACCATCTCTACTGTCTTCTGAAACAGCATTGACTTGATCAGAGCAATTTAGCTTCTTGCCTGTGTTTCTGCTACGTTTGCTCACTGATAATCTAAATTTGAAGAGATCAGCAAGAGTGACCCTTTCAAATTGTTAGTCAGATCATGCCATTTCTTTGCTCCTAACACTTTGGTGTCTTCCCATTTAAGTCAGAATAAATAGAAAGTTCCCTGTAAAGCCATGCATAACCTCTGCTAACCCCAAACTCATACCCTAATATATTCCACCTTGTTCTCTCTGCTATAGCCTACTGGCTCTCTACTCTTCTTGAAGCATGTAACTATGTCTTGACTTAGTGCCATGGCACTGGTTGTCCTGTATCAACCAGTGTACATAGAACTGTCTGTAACTTCCCTACTCCTGATGCCATACGGCTAACTGACTGGTTTCCTTCAAATCTTTGTTTAAATAGCTTCTTGGTGACACACTATGAAAAAAAAAATTAAATCTTAACCTATTCTCCTTCTTATTTATATTCCAAATTTCTTTACCCTGCCTTACTTGAAAAAGTTTTTGACAAAATTATCGCCTTCAAGTATACAATATAACATATGTATTTATTAGATGCAGTGTTTGTGTCTCCTCTGCCTCTTTACTCTTACAACATATCACAAGAATGTAAACTTCATGGGGAACTTGGGCAGAGATTTTTGCCTGTTCTATTCATTAATGTCTTCTAAGTACCTAACATGATATCTGGCACTTAAATATCACAGACTGCATAAACAAAGGCACAAAATCATTGTTTTATATTTAAGATAAAATATATTTAAAATAAAGATGATCAAGATAAATTCAATTTAGATTGTGACACGCACAAAAACACACACACTATACATGTATAGTACCTAACACCTGCCCAGTTTAGAAACAGTATAATAACTACAGATAATTCTGATGCTCAAAAATATTCCAAATGGGTGAAAATGCAGAGAAGGGCTAGTAAGTAGCCAGATGGGATGGGTGGAGACAAATAGGTTTACAGGATTAAGAGGTATAGACTTCCAGTTATAGAATAAGTAAGTCACAGGGGAGTAATTTGCAGCATAAGGAATATGATCAATAAAATTGTAATAACTTGGTATGAGGACTGATGATTATTAGACTGATTGATGATCATTCATAATGTACACTAATGTCAGGTCATTATGTATAGAGTTGAAACTAATACATCAACTATATTTCAATAAAAATATATTTGTAGCACAAATTTTATTTAAATGTTTATAATTGTTTAAAAAAACAACTGTTGTATCTTAGTATAATAATATATAAGTATCCCTTAACAAAAATTTTCCTGGATAATTATTTGTGTTCAGAAATTTTATACACTTAAATTTTACTTTTAATAAAATCTTTTTTTGCCTGCAACTATTGAAAAAAATTGGCATTCAAGTTATTTTTCACATACCTAGTACCAGTTTATGGTATTAGGACATATCAGTCTTGAGTTTTATTGTTCTATTTTTCATTAATAGTTCAGTTCAGTTCTGCTCAATTCAGTCACTCAGCTGTGTCTGACTCTTTGCGACACCATGAATCACAGCACGCCAGGCCTCCAAGTCCATCACCAACTCCCAGAGTTCACTCAAACTCATGTCCATCGAGTCGATGATGCCATACAGCCATCTCATCCTCTGTCGTCCCCTTCTCCACCTGCCCCCAATCCCTCCCAGCATCAGGGTCTTTTCCAATGAGTCAACTCTTCGCATTAATAGTTATACTTTATCAAAATAATCTAAAGCTTTTTATAAATCTCAAGTAATTAATCAGGACATTTGATTATACTAAATTTGGTTTTTTCTTTTACTAATATATGGTTTTTCCAGTAGTTATGTGTGGACGTGAGAAGTGGACCATAAAGAAAGCTGAGCACTGAAGAATTGATGCTTTTGAACTGTAGTATTGGAGAAGACTCTTGAGAGTCCCTTGGGCTGCAAGGAGATCAAACCAGTCAAGCCCAAAGGAAATCAACCCTGAATATTCATTGGAAGGGCTGAAGCTGAAGTACCGGGGTCCAGCCCCAGTTGGATCCAAGGATTTCCTCAGGATGATGGCGTCAGCGATTAGAATAGCAAAGCAAAGAGATTTTAGAGGCTCATTATAACTGGTTCCATGGAAAATCAATATAACCCGTGACACCAGGTTTGTTCTGACCATGGAGGCCACAGGTGCTTTCTCGAATTGCTGAAGGTGCCCCACCTTGGGCACCTTCTCGAGTGGGCCTTAGAAGCCCAGGCAAGTAAGTGGTCTCAGAGGACCTCCACGTTCCAATTATTTTGGTCTGAAGGAAGATTAGAAGAGAAAGGGAGGAAAAGGAAACAAGAAAGAACAACACGGGGAGACCAAGCTTTGAGCAAGGCCCGTAGCTTTATTTTCAAAGGGAGCTGATATACCTTAAGTTGTGCATAGGGGATAATAGGGGGTGTGAATCCATGCAAAGTCAGCAGTCTTTGATCCTTATCGAGACCAGGCTTTCTTTTCTGCAAACTTATCGTATACAAATGGTTTAGGTGATTTACATCATCTTCTGGCCAGAAGGCCTGTTAACATTTTATGACTCTGATAAAGGTTTATCAACCATAAGACTTATTTTCTCTAAGAGTAATTATTTTAAAATTTGGCGCCATCCTCCGAAGGTGTTAGATAAAGTTGCATTCCTATAGGGCAGAGGTGCAGTGTGTTTACAACAAGGAAAGAATTTATTACCTTAAGGGTCTAAAGTTGTTAGCACCAAGGCCACTACTTATTTTTTCTATGTACCAACTATATTAATACACTTTCAAGGATACAATACAGGGGATGTGGAAACTTGGCAGCAAGCATTGGCTCAACAATGAAATCTTCTACTAGTTCTAACAATTTCTAACTCTCCAAGAGACTCTATACTATTTGAATATCTTAAGCTTCCCATGCCTCCTGCAGTTGGGGGACTGTAAACAATTGTATGCATAGCTGTAGGAGTCCAGGTAAACCTGTCAGGCAAGTTAGAGAGCCATCTGAGGGGTCTGGATTGAAACACTCCTATTATGCCCAAGAGGCTAATTAGCTAGAGCTCTAAGTTGATTTCCTTCAAAGAAAGGTGGTTGGGGATAGCCCCCCGTTAATGTCAGAGGAGTTGGTGAAAGTCATAAAATAGTAAAACAGACAGATTCTGGTTTTGGGGTAGATGCTCAGGTAGGTCCGGGGCAGGGGGGGGGGGGCGGGGACCTTGAGTCCTGACTCACCTTTGCATATCAAGCCTCTCCGCATGACCTTTGTCATGGGTGGGAACTCCGGTGCTGGCTCCCGGCCCTGAAGCTCCAGTACTTTGGCCATCTGGTGCAAAGAACTTACTCCTTAGAAAATAACCTGACACTGGAAAAGACTGAAGGCAGGAGGAGAAGGGGACAACAGAATATGAGATGGTTGGACGGCATCACTGATTCGATGGACATGAATTTGAACAAGTTCCAGGAGTTGGTGATGGACAGGGAAGCCTGGCGTGCTCAGTCCATGGGTCACAAAGTACTGGACACGACTGAGCGACTGAACTGAATATATGTAGAGGTGGTTCATGTTGACATTCTAAAAATGACTGTGTTTTAAAGCAATCTCTTTGTAATACTAAATGCAAAATATTTTTAATTAATTATGATTAAAATCATTTTCAAATGGTCTTATAAGTAGGTAGCCCTGAAAACAATATTAGAAACAGTGACAGTAATACTCAGGATATCATTCCAGGCACTCTGAACACCCGTCTACTTACATATCATCATATTATAAGAAATACTGGGTTTGATAGCATTGCTCACTGGTTGTCTACCAATGTATTTGTAATATTTATGTGTACCTTTCAAATTTGTTCCCTAGTCCAGATTTCTTAGGAAAAAAATACATATCTGATGGTTAATAAAATTCATTCTGCTTTCCGTTCATTAGAACCTATACTAGAAAAAAATTATTGAGCATTGAACTACATACTTGATACACTGTTATAGAAATGACTCTTCATTGTGCCTAAATTAGAGAATATAACACTAATTGCACCACGAATTAATTCTTGGGGGAAAAAGGAAAAAAAAAACAATGGGAAACAATTATCAACGTGGAGTGGTAATGATGCTTCTATTCTGAAGACAGAAAAGTCCCAGAAACTCTCAGTATTTATTATTAAATAAAAGAGCATTTATTTGTTCCCCAGGCTTCATTCCAGTAAAGATCTCAATGGAGACATCATAAAATGATGCCTTTATAATTATGATAACTAATTATAAGTTAATGTCAGAAAGGGAATTTGGGATCAGAGGCTGTGCATTATTTGTGTCTCTATATTTTTGAGACAAACATAACCCAGATAGCTTTGTTTCAAATGTGGTATCATTTATCTCTTGGTTTATTTGAAAATATAACCTTTATTTTAGGTTAATTTTAGATTCACAGAAAAGTTACTGAAATAGTTCATGGAGTTCACATACACCTTTCACATGTTAACATCTTACACTAGTATGATACAAATCACATAATTAATGAACCAACATTAATGCATTACTTCCTAAGTTCATACCTTATTCAGATTTCCTTGGTGTTTACCTTTTTTTTTTTTTCTATTTCAGGATCTCATCCAGGATACCATATTACATTTCATCATCATATCTTCCAGTATCCTCTCCTTTATGACACTTTTTCTGACTCCTTGCTTTGGATGACCTTGAGTGTTTAAAAGAATGTTATTCAGGTATATGAAGAATGACCTTTAGCTGAGATTTGTCTAGTATTTTCTTATAATTAAACATGAGTTATGGGATTTGGGATGGGGGAAGGTGCTGTTCTTTTCATACTATATGAAGGATAACATTTTTGTTATTATAATTGAGGTTAAACATCATCAGTTGACTGAGAGATTGTCTCCACTGTGAAGTTGTTCTCTGCAAATTTCTATACTGTATTCTTAGGAAGGAGGTTGATATTCACAGCTCATATGTAGGGGTGAAGAGTTACATTCCAACTCCTGGTGAGACAATACTAACATTAATTATTTGGAATTATTTTGAGTGAGAAATCTATTACTCTCCCATTTATAGTTTCAATCATTCCATTGGCATGGAATTCAGGATACCTCTTTTATATTTAGGGTTATAATCCAATACAGGGCTTCCCAGGTGACACTAGTATAAAATAATTTTCCTGACAATGCAGGAAACACAAGAGATGTGGGTTCAGTCCCTGGGTTGGGAAGATCCCCTGGAGTAGGAGATGGCCCTGCCCTCTGGTATTCTTGCCTGGAAAATTCCATGGTGCAGAGGAGATTGGTGGGCTACAGTCTATGGAGCTGCAAAGTGTCAGATGTGACTCAGCATGCAAACACACACACACACAGCGCCCCCCCCCCCAATATGATGCTATATTACTTATTTCAGCTTTGACCACTGGAGTTTATTCATTCAGCTTCTTCATCGCTTTGACATACTTCAATAGCTTGCTCCTTTTTTTGAACGCTTTCTTATTTTTGACATTATATCCATGATCATCTTGTATATTTCCTGTTCCAGTATTAGACTCAGTCATTTATCCAAGGAGCTCTAATTTCTTTTATTGGAGAATGGTATTAGAAACCAAGATCTGGGCATTGGGTATGCTCATTGCTACTTGGGTGTTGTGGCTTCCAGGGTCTCTTAGCCACAGATTTTGGAATTATATGTGGAATTATATTACATGTATATATATATATAACTATTTCTATATTTATCCATCTGTATATATATTACACTAAACATAAGTTCAGAGTAATATCACCAGCTCTAATCCAGTATTACATGGCTCACCCTAGCATTCACCCCTCACTTATATTACACATACCACTGCAGCAGTGAGAAATCTGGCTCCTACCACCTGCAGTTATTAGTGATTTATTTTAATCCCAGAATACAACTACAGTGGTTCCAGAATTGTTACCTCATATGGGTAAGAAATAACTGATAACTAGATGACAGTGCATGTGCACAGTTCCTGTTGTCTTCAGTGTTATATAGACTCCATGCATTTCCAGTCACTTAAGTTAGCCTTTATTTTTCCCTAGTTCATCAATGAGGTGATGTCATACAATTGTAACAGGTTATTTTGTCACAGTCTGCATTTCATCATGAGCTCTTCTGATGTTCTAATTTATTTTTAATTTTCAGATATCAGTTTAATTGACATACATTAAGATCTTTGTGTTTTAAAGTCTTACGGGGTTTAACAAATGTACAACATGTGTATACTAGCATAGAATCATGCAGAATTGTTTCACAGTCCTTAAAAAAACAAATCAATTCAAAAATCAGTGTTTCAACCCTTCAAAACTAGATCTGCAAACTCTCAGAACTCACTGATCATTTTTTCTTCTACACAGTTTTACCTTTTCCAGAATAGCATATAAATTGAATACTACAATATTAACATTTTTACACTAGTTTCTTTCATTTAGCAATATTCATCCATGTCATTATTTGGATTGATAGTTAATTCCTTTTTCTCACTAAGTAATATTCAATTATGTGTTTGTATCACAATTTTTTGTCCATTCACCTGATAAAGGATATATTGGCTGCTTCCTTTGGGGGGGGGGCAGTTATGAGTAATGTGGATGTGCATTAGTTGCTCAAGTTATGTCTGACTCTTTGTGACACAATGCACTGTAGCCCACCAGGCTCCTCTGCCCATGGAATTCTGCAGGCAAGAATACTAGAGTGGGTAGCCATTCCCTTCTCTGGGGGATCTTCCCTATCCAGGGATCGAACCCAGGTCTCCTGCACTGCAGGCAGATTCTTTACCATCTTAGTCACCAGGGAAGTGCTTAATTATGAGTAAAGCTGCTATAAATATTTGTTTGAAGTTTTTCATGTGGATATGATATTTCAAATACATTGTATAAATAGCTATTATGATTGCTGGATTTTATTCTAAGATTTTGTTAGGTTTCTAAAAAATCTGTCAAACTGTCTTCCAAAGTGGGTACACCATTTTGCATTCCCAACAGCAATGAATGAGTATTCCAATTTCTCCACATCCTTGTCAGCAATTGGTATTTTCAAATTTTTGAATTCCAGTCATTCTGGTGGATGTATACTGTTATATTGTTATTTTAATCTAGATTTATCTAATGACAAATGATATTGGGCATCTTTTCATTGCTCATAATCTATCTTCTATTTAAAAATTAAAACTTTTATTGAGGTATAGACTCATAACTTTATACTAGTTTCAGGTGGACTACATGATTTGATATTCATTTATACAGCAAAATGATCACCACAATACATTTATTTAACACATTACCATGTGTAGTTAAAAGTTATTTTTCTTGTAATAAGGACTTTTAAGAACTTCAGTTCAGTTCAGTCGCTCAGCCGTATCCGACTCTCTGTGACCCCGTGAATCGCAGCACGCCAGGCCTCCCTTTCCATCACCAACTCCCGGAGTTCATTCAAACTCATGTCCATCAAGTTGGTGATGCCATCCAGCCATCTCATCCTCTTGTGTCCCCCTCTCCTTCTGTCCCCAATTCCTCCCAGCATCAGGGTCCTTTCCAATGAGTCAACTCTTCGCATGAGGTGGCCAAAGTATTGGAGTTTCAGCATTAGCATCAGTCCTTCCAATGAACACCCAGGACTGATCTCCTTTAGAATGGACTGGTTGGATCTCCTTGCAGTCCAAGGGACTCTCAAGAGTCTTCTTCAACACCACAGTTCAAAAGCATCAATTCTTCAGTGTTCAGCTTTCTTCACAGTCCAATTTTCACATCCATACATGACCACTGGGAAAATCATAGCCTTGACTAGATAGACTTTTGTTGGCAAAGTAATGTCTCTGCTTTTTAATATGCTGTCTAGGTTGTTATAACTTTCCTTCCCAGGAGTAAGCATCTTTTAATTTCATAAGAGCTTAACAGCTTTCAAATATGCAATACAGTATTTTTATCACAACTATGGTTGTACATTCCATCCCCATAACTAAATTATACGTGGAAGTTTGTACCTTTTGATCTTCACCCTGTTTGCCCACACCCTATTACCCAACCTCCAGTAACTATCAATATCTGGGTATATGAGCTTGGATTTTTTTCTTTTTCTTTTTTTTTTTTTTAATATTCTATGGTGAAATATTTGTTGAGATCTGTTGCCCATTTATTAAAATTATAGTTTCCTTATTAAGTTTTGAGAGATCTTCCTGTATTCTTGATAAAAAATCTTTTATCAAATACATGGTTTGCAAATATTTTTCCAAGTGTCTTCACCAGGCAAAGTTTGGAATAAAGTCTAACTTTTCAATTTTCTCTTTCATAGATTGTACATTTAATGTTGTAGCTAAAAATGGATTCCAATACCCCAGGTCACTCAAATGTTCTCCGATATTTTTTAGAATATTTTAGGTCTATAATCCATTTTCATTTAATTATTTTGAAATGTATAAAATCTAGGTTGAATTTTTTGCATGTAGATGTCTAATTGTTCCAGCATCTTTTACTGAAAAAATTTCCCTTTCTCAATTGAGCCTGATCAACAACCAGTTGATTATATTTGTGTGGAACTATTTCTGTCCTCTTTGTTCTGTTCTGTTAATCTACCTGTCTAGACATTCACCAGTAACATTGCCTTGGTTATTCTAGTTTTGTATTATGCCTCAAAATTAAGCAGTGTAAGTCTTACAATTTTGTCCTTTTTAAATACTATGTTGGCTCTTCTACATCCTTTCCTGTGTACATTTTCAAATGTTTCTTTGATGTCTGTTTTCAAAAATGTGCTGAAATTTTGATTGAGAATGTACTGAATCTGTAAATAATGTCAAGAAGATTTGATATCTTAACAATATTGAGTCTCTCAATGTATGAATGCAGAAAATATCTCCATTTACTTAAATCTTTCTTTCTTTCTGCATACAGATTTGTTCCTTTCAAGTTAGATTTATGCCCAAGAACTTTATTCTTTGACATTGTTTTAAATTATTGTTTTCTTTAAATTTTATATTCCCATTATTATTTGCTAGAACATAAAAAAATGGACTTTGTATAATAACCTTGTATTCAGTGAACTTATTATACACATGTATTAGTTTTCCTAGATTCTTTGAGCTTCTCTACATAGACAGTCATGTCATCTGTAAATAAAGATAGGTTTACTTTCTTTGAAATTATATGCCTTATTTTTCTTATTTTATTAAATATGACTTCCAGTTGATCTTGAATAGAAGTGGTAAGAGAGAACTAATTGCTTATCTTTTTCATATTTGGCTGTGCTCTGTGGCTTGTGCCATCTTAGTTTGCCTACCAGGCATCAAATCTGGATCCACAGGAGTGAAAGTGCCAAGTCCTAACCACAGGACAGCCAGGGAATTCCAATGTTGCTTAATTTTTGAACTTTATATGAATATATTCAGCCTATCCTTATTAAGTGTGGTATTAACTGTAGATATTTCTGTATATACTCTTTATTAGTTTAAGAGAATTTGCTTCTATGCATAGTATTTTGGTCAGTTTTTATCAATAATAAATTTTTAATGATTTCTCTGCATCTTACAATGTGATCATTTGTTTTTCCTTTTTCAACCCATTAATATGATGGATCACAATAATCTGAGTACAACTTTTCATAATTTCTATCCCTTTACTCTTATTAAAGTGTGTATTATGCTCAGATGTCATTATTGATAAATGTTCCATGTTTTTGAGAAGAATGTAAATTCTGCTAATACTTTTATTAATTAATTATTCTTTAATTATCAATTAGATCAAGTTGCTTGATAGTGCTATTCAAGTCACCTATTTGCATACTGATTTTCTGTCTACTTGAACTATCAATTACTAACAGCTGCTACGTCACTTCAGTCATGTCCGACTCTGTGCGACCCCATAGACGGAAGCCCATCAGCCTCTCCCGTCCCTGGGATTCTCCAGGCAAAAACACTGGAGTGGGTTGCCATTTCCTTCTCCAATAATTACTAACAGAGAGGTGATGAAATCTCTTAACCATAAGTTGTGGATTTGTCTATTTCCCCTTTTCAGTTCTATCAGTTTTTGCCTCATGTATTTTGGTCCTTTGTTGTTAGGTGTTTACACATTTAAGATTGTTACATCTTCCTGAAGACATAATCTTTTTGTCTTTTTATGTGTCTCTTTTATCTTCTTTTAATCACTGATAATATACATTGCTTTGAAGTCTTCTTCCGATTAATGTAACTATTCCAGTATGATTTTAATTGTATTTTCAAATTATATATTTCTTCACATCTTTAGCTTTAACTTTAAAGTTATTTAAAATGAAAAATATTTATAAATATATTTAAAGTATCTTTCTTATAGATAACATACATTAAAAATAATTTAATTTTCTCTTTTATTTTCAGTTTCCATCTCTCTGCTGACATTAACCATTTGGTCTTGCATGTTGCCTACATTTTCTATTAAAGCCTCTATTAATTAGCTACTTTAAAATCTCTGTTGTTGGATACTTCCAATATTGTGTCATATCTGATTCTGGTTTGGATAACAGCTTTGTGTCTTTAAACTGTGTCTTTTCTTGTCTTTTGATATGTCTTGTGAATTTTAGTTGAAAGGCATATATGTATGTATTGAAGTAAATGGGCTTCCCTAATGGCTCAGCTGATAAAGAACCCCCTTGCAAAGCAAGAGACCCTGGTTCAACTCCTGGGTCAGGAAGATTGCCTGGAGAAGGGATAGGCTATCCATTTCAGTATTCTTAAGTTTCCCTGGTGGCTCAGACAGTAAAGAATCCACCTGCAATGTGGGAGACATGGGTTCGATCCCTGGGTTGGGAAGATTCCCTGGAGGAGGGCATGGCAACCCACTCCAATATTCTTGCCTGGAGAATACCCATGGACAGAGAAGCCTGATGGGATACAGTCCATGGGATTGCAAAGAGTCAGGCATGACTGAACAACTAAGCATATAGCATAGCACACATTGAAATAAATAGGTCTTTAGTTAAAGATTTATATTAATCTCACTAAAAATTAAGGTTAAAATCCCTGCAGTATTCTTATTTTTGTCTCTCCTTTATACCTTTGGGACTTCTGTTTGTGTGCTACTCTGATGAGCTCTGTGTCTTACAATTCCTTTAACTGGAGTCCACTGGAAGGCTTTGTGGTGTAGTGTTAGAGTGTCAGAGACTGAAGTAAGTGTTCTATAATCTTCTGATTGAGTCTCAGCTTAGGGGACCTGTATGTTAGGTTCTGGCCCTCACCTGTGTGTTTCCTCTAAGGATTTAACCTTTTATCTATTCCCTGGCCCTTACTCTATTCTTTGGCTACAAAATCCTCTCCCATGATTCTATGTCTTTTGTCTTTGGATTTATCCTTAAGGAGAGAAAGATAAGCAAGGGAGGGTGAGTCAGGTGGAAATCCTTCTCCTGGGATCCAGAATCAGATAAAGTTTTTATCTTATCCTCGCTCAAAGTGTTTTTTTGTTTCTTTTAAGAAAGATCTGGGAGAATTTCACAATGGCTTCTCTTCTCCTCTCTTTGTCAAGGTTATTGGTTTGTTTGTTTGTTTGTTTTCCCAGATCTTCACTGTGAGAAACAAATAGGGTTCCTGGGGGGAAAGACTGAAAAATTATGTGGATCCTAAGATTGTGGCCCTGGATGCTTCAAACTCTTATGCTAGTCTAGCTCACACTCAGCCTCCAGGAATTCATCACATTTACTATTGAAGAAAGTTAATTTTTTTTCTTATAATATCTACAGTTTCTGCTCCAAGGTGAGCAGATCCAGGGTGAATCATTCTGTCTATTCAGTTTTAGCAATGCCAGTTTGCTCTGTAACACTTCTCTGATAGATTCAAGAAAGTCACTGATTTTACAATTAATCCAGGATTTTGCTTATATTAAGGTCAGAGGGACAGTTTTCAAGCTCTCTTCATATTAGAGATGAAAATACATTTTCTATTTTAATCTTGCTTTTAGGCAATGCAGTTTTGTCATTCTAAGTTCCCTTTTTTGGTAGGTAACTGTTAATAATACTTGTTTGGTTAGATTAATGAGAGCGAAAGAGAGAGGGAAGGAGAGAAAAAGAGGAAACAGTATGTATCCATATCTTTATAAGAAATTTTTTGACATACCAGTATAGGAAATCATAAAAAATTATGATTAAATATTTTTGAATGCTTACTATATGTTTGCCATTCTGCTCAGTGTTTTCATGAGCTATTTCATTTAATTCTTACATTAACTAGGGGAGTTAACACTATTACAGTTCTATATTATAAATAAGAAAATGAAGCTTATAAAAAAATCAATAAGATTTTCAATGAAGTACAACTAGAAGTGGCATTATGAGTTCAAATCCAGGATTATCCACCTCCATGTGCCTGCGTGCTCAGTCGTTTCTGACTCTTTGCAACCTCATGGACTGTAGCTCACCAGGTTACTCTCTGGAATTTTCCAGACAAGAATACTGAGGTGGGTTGCCATTTCCAACTCCAGGGGATCCTCCTAACCCAGGTATCATACTCATATCTCCTTGCATTTGCAAGTGGATTATTTTACCACTGAGCCACCTGAGAAGCCCATCTAACTCCATAGCTGTCCTCTTAAACCTCTTTGCTCTATCAACTACTGACACCCTCACCAATCTCTGAGAATTTCTCTTTTAAAAGGAGTAACATAAGAAACATATCTTTTATTCGTACTTTTCAGTTATTTTCTGTGTGACACTGATCTTTGGTTTTTCTTCCCTGTCCCTGACCACGGATAGGTAACTGGCAACAGTTCATGGAAATGGGTTTCAGTGGAACTCATCTACATTGTGGTGCATAAAATGAAATGAAAAAATAATTAATATCATGTCCTGAAAATGTGCCAAACAATAAAGATGAGAAAGTAGTGGGATCCAAGTGGATTATTTTGAGACTAAATACAAATACATCCAGGAACATATGTGCTGATATGGGAGGCAAGAATTCTTGAAAAAACAAGATACTTGAAACAAAGAATAGCAGGGTGAAAAAAAATAATGTGGAAGAAATGGAGAATGAATTTTTAAGATTTCTTTTTAAAAAAGATGTACCTATATGATATTGCACAGGTTATCATTTACTCAGGTAGGCAAATACACTAGAGTGTGGCTAGTAGCCATTGTCAAATATTGGTGGAAACCCATTTATGCCTAGTACAAAATAGTTACATGATTTATTTCAAGTTTTAAATGTTTTATGTCTTTTTAATTGTGTTTAAATGAATATTTAATTTTGGATGCATAAGATGTTTTTGATTGAAACAGGTGAATGGTTTTCCTGCTAAGTGATGAAATCTGCAATACATGTAAAAAATTAAAATAGGGTAGAAATAAGTAACTAATATAACTATCTCTCATGGTTAGAGATTTTAACATCAAATTGTCAGCCAAATTAAGAATAAAACAATTCATAATGGTCTTTTATTATTACATTTATTTTTAGTTACTGCACTTTATGTTTCATTTAGCTACTGTGTAATTATATGTTCATTCCAGGATGCTCTTCTACACTTTCTTTTTTGTCTAAAAATTGTGTGAATTTTCTGACACCTACTACATTTAGAAATATATTTTCCAACTTTTCTAAAGTTAAAAATGGGGAAGGTCTTTATGAGATCAAAACTCAGATCTACTCTTGTAATAAGAAAGTATGTTGGAACACAATATTGTGTTTATGACACATCTATTGACCCTTAACAGCAGGAAGCAGGGATTGATAACAGTATTGTCTTTATTTTGTAATCGAAGAAACTGAGATATAGAAATAGTCAACTATTTAAGGTTTTTATAGGTAACCTGTGCACAAAAAATACTATGTTTTTGAGCTTCATGATTTGTACAAAGCATTACTGGGAGGCTCAGTGGTAAAATATCTGCCTGCCAATGCAGAATCCAGGTGGGGAAGCTCCCCTGGAGGACGAAATGGCAACCCATTCTCATATTCTTGCCTGGAGAGTTCCATGGACAGAGAAGCCTGATACGCTACAGTCCATAGGGTTGCAAAAAGTTGGACATGGCTTAGCGATTCAGTTCAGTTCAGTTCAGTTGCTCAATCGTGTCTGACTCTTTGCGACCCCATGAATTGCAGCATGCCAGGCCTCCCTGTCCATCACCAACTCCCAGAGTTCACCCAAACTCATGTCCATTGAGTCGGTGATGCCATCCAGCCATCTCATTCTCTGTCATCCCCTTCTCCTCCTGCCCCCAATCCCTCCCAGCATGAGTCTTTTCCAATGAGTCAACTCTTCACATGAGGTGGCCAAAGTATTGGAGTTTCAGCTTTAGCATCAGTCCTTCCAAAGAAATCCCAGGGCTGATCTCCTTCAGAATGGACTGGTTGGATCTCCTTGCATTCCAAGGGACTCTCAAGAGTCTTCTCCAACACTACAGTTCAAAAGCATCAATTCTTCGGCACTCAGCCTTCTTCATAGTCCAACTCTCACATCCATACATGACCACTGGAAAAACCATACTCTTGACTAGACGGACCTTTGTTGGCAAAGTAAAAACAATGAATAACTCAATTTAGTACACCTTCTTTGTGGCTAATTATATCATTATTTCTAAAACAGTATCAAAGAATGCATCTCAGAATTCTTTGAGTGCTACATAAAAATACTTTTCAATTAAACCTAAAAAAATCATGTTTTTATATCTTTTAATATCTGAATAGCTACAGAGAACTATAAATATGTATGCTTTTAAGGCCCATCTAATCTGTGTTTACTACTGCATTTGTTCCCAGCTCTATTGTTGCTTGGTTATTCAGCTAATAAGAAAAGAACACAGATATATAAAAGAACACATTTATGGGTAAATGATGCACTACACAAAGGATTTTGCAATGGTTCTAGATATTAGATTTGATGTTAGAAACGATGCTTAGAAAGTTAACAAGAAATGCCAAAGGGAAGTGATTGACTCTTCTCTTGAAAACATTAATATTTTTGTTGAAAATGGCATTTGCTATTAGTAAAATATCACCCATAATGTTCTGGTCATCTAATCTTATTACTCTGAGTTTTCATTATTTGGCTTGATTGTATTTAACTTGTTAAAATATTTTGATTTTAAAATTATAAAAGTGTGATTATGATAAGGTGCATGCATGCATGCTAAGCTGCTTCAGTTATGTCCTACTTTTTGCAATGCTATGGACTATAGACCAACAGCCTCCTCTTTACATGGGATTCTTGAAGCAAGAATACTAGAGTGGGTTACTAAGTCCACTTCCAGGGGATCTTCTCAACCCAGGGACTGAATCCACATTTCCTGTATGTCCTGCATTATAGGCAGATTCTTTACCACTGAACCACCAGGGAAACCCTATCATAAAGTATTTAATCTAATTTTATATTTATATTTTCATATTTATATTTAAATATATAAATATTTATATTAAAAATACACTTTTTGTTTATACTTAAAATTTTATAATAAAATAATTTATCACTGAGGAGTTTATCAAGAGATTTTTCCCCTTGATAAATATTTAAATTTAAGAAACACATCTATTTAGGAAATATGCAGGATTCAATTGTGTGATGGAGCCTATTACCATTCAATTAATGGTTCTATGAGAACAGTGATTAAAGATACAGCAGTTTCTAGCACATGTATTTTATAACACATCAAAGTATTCATTTTTGGCTTTTGATGGAAAAAAAACACACACAAAAATGCCATCAGGTCAACAGCCTAGTAATTAAAATCTTATTTTTATTTTTGCATTCGAAATAGGAGGAAAATAGTATTTCATTAGTAAATCAGAACTGTCAAATGTGAGATATGCTGTTCTTCAGATCTCAATTGTTAGCATTAAGTTGAATTCAGTCACATATTTTATTTTGAAGTGTCTAATGCATGGCTAAAGATTCTGGTTAACATGAAGACTGTTGTAGAAGAGACATGGACTAGGAAAAAATAGATTTATCAAAGAGAAATTATTGAAAAAAAAAGAAATGATTGGAAATTCAGGTAGCCACTTTCACCTTCAATGTAGGAGTATTTGAAACAGTAGATTGTGATTTATTTTCAGATCCCAACAAATATATTAACAAATATATTAACCATAGTTTTCTTTCTTATTTGTGTTACTGTATGTACCAACATTGTTTAAAGTGTTAAACCATTATGGTGCTTAGGAGTACTTCAGATTGACCTACATCTGATTTCAGTTAGGTCTTCAGTGTGTTCAGCAGTCCTTGCATCTACCATGAGTGGCCTCCTAACTCTTTACATGCAAATATATTTTCAAACCTTTTGTCAGTGCTTTTCAACCTTGGCTGCACCTCACAGTCACTTGGGAGGTTTTAAAAAATCACGATGTTTGAATACAATACAGATCAATTAAATTTGTAAATCTGAGAATGTAAAGCAGTTGTTAGTGGTTTCTAAAACTCTCCAAATGATTCTAATGTACAATCAAGATGGACAACTACAGCCCAAAGCCATACTATTTCCTGTTTATGGAAGATTAGTTTCCATCTTTTAAAAGTGAGAAGCACTCAGACTCCATGAACTTTTACAGTCTGTTGTCAATCCAGAACAATTGTTCTATGTTCATTATTCCCCTTTCTTTGCTTCATTCAGAGTGTCATGTGTACCTTAAGAAATTTACTTCTGTATCCTGGCTCTTGATCCCAGTACTCTATGGCTGGACTTCCCTGGTGGCTCAGACATTAAAGTATTTGCCTGCAATGCAGAAGCTGGGTTTGATTCCTGGGTCAGGAAGATCCCCTGGAGAAGGGAATGGCTATCTACTCCAGTACTCTTGCCTGGAGAATTCCATAGACAGAGGAGCCTGGTGGGCTACAGTTCATGGGGTTGCAAAGAGTTGGACACGACTGAGCAACTAACACGTCCATTTTTTTTTTCTTTTGACTCCTTAATACATCAATTAGCTCCTCACACATTTGCAGTTTTCCTATGTCATTTTTTCTGCCAAATGCTTTCCTATCTAAAATATAATAAATGATGATTTTTTAGAAGTTGGTGAAAAGGTGAGCTGGAAATAAATTGGCCCAATAGCAAACCAGGTTGACAAGAAACTATATGTCTCAGTGCAGGTGTAGGATTGTAGATGAAATATTTCCCATGAATATTTTTACCCCATTCTGTTTTTTTTTTTTTTTTAATATTCATTGATTAGCTCTAGTAATTTTCTGGTGGAGTCTTTAGGATTTTCTATGTAGAGGATCATTACTAGAGCTAATCAATGAATATAGTAAAGTTGCAGGACATAAAATTAACACACAGAAATCCCTTGCATTCCTATTCACTAACAATGAGAAAACAGAAAGAGAAATTAAGGAAACAATTCCATTCACCATTGCAATGAAAAGTATAAAAAACTTAGGAATAAATCTACCTAAAGAAACAAAAGACCTATATATAGAAAACTATAAAACATTGATGAAAGATATCAAAGATGACACAAATAGATGGAGAAATATACCATGTTCATGGATTGGAAGAATCAATATAGTGAAAATGAGTATACTACCCAAAGCAATCTATAGATTCAATGCAATCCCTGTCAAGCTACCAATGGTATTTTTCAGAGAACTAGAAAAAATAATTTCACAATTTGTATGGAAATACAAAAAAGCTCAAATAGCCAAAGCAATCTTGAGAAAGAAGAATGGACCTGGAGGAATCAACCTGCCTGACTTCAGGCTATACCACAAAGCTACAGTCATCAAGACAGTATGGTACTGGCACAAAGACAGAAATATAGATCAATGGAACAAAATAGAAAGCCCAGAGATAAATCCACACACCTATGGACAACTTATCTTTGACAAAGGAGACAAGAATATACATTGGAGAAAAGACTATCTATTTAACAAGTTTAACAAGACTATCTCTTTAACAAGACTATCTCTTTAACAACTGGTCAACCAGAATGAAACTAGAACACTTTCTAACACCATACACAATAATAAAGTCAAAATGGATTAAAGATCTAAACATAAGACCAGAAACTATAAAACTCCTAGAGGAAAACAGGCAAAACACTCTCTGACAAAAATCACAGCAGGATCCTCTATGACCCACCTTCCAGAAGCAAAAATAAACAAATGGGACCTAATTAAACTTAAAAGCTTTTGCACAATGAAGGAAACTATAAACAAGGTGAAAAGACAGCCTTCAGAATTGGAGAAAATAATAGCAAGTGAAGCAACTGACAAAGAATTAATCTCAAAAATATACAAGCAGCTCCTGCTGCTCAATTCCAGAAAAATAAATGACCCAATCAAATAAATGGGCCAAAGAACTAAACAGACATTTCTCCAAAGAAGACATACAGATGGCTAACAAACACATAAGATGTTCAACATCACTCATTATCAGAGAAATGCAAATCAAAACCACAATGAGGTACCATCTCACGCTGGTCAGAATGGCTGTTATCCAAAAGTCTACGAACAATAAATGCTAGAGAGGGTGTGGAGAAAAGGGAAGCCTCTTACACTATTGGTGGGAATGCAAACTAGTACAGCCAGTATGGAGAACAATGTGGAGATTCCTTAAAAAAACTGGAAATGGAACTGCCATCCGACCCAGCAGTCCCACTGCTGGGCATACACACTGAGGAAACAAGAATTGAAAGAGACATGTGTATCCCAATGTTCATTGCTACATTGTTTATAATAGCCAGGACATGGAGCAACCTAGATGTCCATTTGGCAGACGAATGGATAAAAAAGCTGTGGTACATATACACAATGGAATATTACTCAGCTATTAAAAAGAATACATTTGAATCAGTTCTAATGAGGTGGAGCCTATTATACAGAGTGAAGTAAGTCAGAAAGAAAAACTGCAACACAGTATCAGATCAGATCAGTCACTCAGTCGTGTCCGACCCTTTTGTGAACCCATGAATCGCAGCACGCCAGGCCTCCCTGTCCATCACCGGCTCCCGGAGTTCACTCAGACTCACGTCCATCAAGTCAGTGATGCCATCCAGCCATCTCATCCTCTGTCGTCCCCTTCTCCTACTGCCCCTAATCCCTCCCAGCATCAGAGTCTTTTCCAATGAATCAACTCTTCGCATGAGGTGACCAAAGTACTGGAGTTTCAGCTTCAGCATCATTCCTTCCAAAGAAATCCCAGGGCTGATCTCCTTCAGAATGGACTGGTTGGATCTCCTTGCAGTCCAAGGGACTCTCAAGAGTCTTCTCCAACACTACAGTTCAAAAGCATCAATTCTTCGGCACTCAGCCTTCTTCATAGTCCAACTCTCACATCCATACATGACCACAGGAAAAACCATAGCCTTGACTAGATGAACCTTTGTTGGCAAAGTAATGTCTCTGCTTTTGAATATGCTGTCTAGGTTGGTCATAACTTTCCTTCCAAGGAGTAAGCGTCTTTTAATTTCATGACTGCAGTCACCATCTGTAGTGATTTTGGAGCCCAGAAAAATAAAGTCTGACACTGTTTCCCCATCTATTTCCCATGAAGTGGTGGGACCGGATGCCATGATCTTCGTTTTCTGAATGTTGAGCTTTAAGCCAACTTTTTCACTCTCCACTTTCACTTTCATCAAGAGGCTTTTTAGTTCCTCTTCACTTTCTGCCATAAGGGTGGTGTCATCTGCATATCTGAGGTTATTGATATTTCTCCCGGCAATCTTGATTCCAGCTTGTGTTTCTTCCAGTTCAGCGTTTCTCATGATGTACTCTGCATATAAATTAAATAAACAGGGTGACAATATACAGCCTTGACGAACTCGTTTTCCTATTTGGAACCAGTCTGTTGTTCAACACAGTATACTAATGCATATATATGGTATTTAGAAAGATGGTAACATTGACCCTATATGCAAGGTAGCAAAAGAGACACAGATGTATAGAACAGTCTTTTGAACTCTGTGGGAGAAGGTGAGGGTGGGATGATTTGAGAGAATAGCATTGAAACATGTATATTATCATATGTGAAACAGATCGCCAGTCCAGGTTCGATGCATGAGGCAGGGTGCTCAGGGCTGGTGAACTGGGATGACACTGAGGGATGGGATGGGGAGGGAGATGGGAGGGAGGTTCAGAATAGGGAACACATGTACACCCATGGCTTAATCATGTCAATATATGGCAAAACCCATTACAATATTGTAAAGTAATTAGCCTCCAATTAAATTAAATAAATTTTAAAAAAAGAAAAAAAAAGAAAGCAAATAAATAAACATTGGGTCTTACCTTGGAAATTACTGAGGTACCTACCAAATATATATATATATATATATATATATATTATATATATATGCATACATGTATATATACACATACACATATATTCACACACATGTTTTTACTAGTGATAAACATATGTAGAGAATGTATATATATATATATATATATATATATATCTTTCACTTTATTTCTCTAACTCTTTCAACATTTTCTCAAGAATTCCCAATATTAAATTTTCTTCCTTTGAAAAACCTGGAGAGGTTATTTATGTTAAAAATGATATATATTAAAATTCATACCTTAGCCTTTTCTTTTTATTTGTCTGTTATATATTCTCTCATATTTTAATTTTCAGTCTGTCTCCATTGTGGACCACAAATGCCTAGATTTTTATTTATATTTTGATCCCATCTGAAAGCCTTTTTAATCTTTATGCTATTTAAATATACTTTAAATCTCTGGCTATATTAGATAATAATTTCTGCCATCTTATTTATAACATATTTAAAGTATTTTGTTTTCCCACTTTTATTTCTCTTTTCCTGCTTTCCAGTGTTTTAGATTTCCTTCTGCTGGTTTAAAAGTGGTGCTATTTTTATCAAATTTTCTTCTTAGCCTTTGTCCTAGTCTTTAACATTTCTATTGCTGCCTCCTCCTCTACATAAGTATTAACTTCTGTTCCTTTTAGCATATGGCAAATGAAGTTTATGGCAAACTGAACTTTCAAAAACTTAGCTTTTGATATAGGAGATTTGTTGTAGGATTTTGGTGTGGCTGAATTTCAGTCATGTTATACTCAAACTCTGAAGTAGACGTTAGGGAGCCTTTCATTGTAATATATCATAAATAATACATATACTTAAATTTTAATATAGTTTTATTAAGCATGTCACCCACTAAGTCACCTAGATCCTGTTTCTTAAAATGTCAATGTGCAATAAAGCTAGCTATTTGCTAGAGATGTTTGGGAATTAATGATATTTTGCTATTATACAAGCCTGGCACATGGTAAGCATTAAATAAATGATGATAATGGTAATTTGTACTATTAATATGTCATGGGTTATAGTTTTGCTTTGGTTTGGTTTGGTTTAGCTGCTGACTTTTTCCCACTCAATGTAATGTGTTCTGAGAATCAGAGAATAAATATTCATGGAGGGAGCTAGTGGACAGCATTCTTCCTCACTCTTGATTCACTTAGAATTCACTGGAAGATTAAACATGCAGTTTATAAATAATGTGTTCCAATATGAAACCTAGAAAATAAAGTTGGCAAGCACATACACTACTGTAGATGTCCTTTTTTTTTTTTTTAAGCCAATGATAAGTGGTTGTGAGTAGATATTCTGCCTTCATAAATTTTTTAAGAGATCAGTTTACTTGATAGTAGTTTATTCTTGAAGCAGGCTGGCATTTATCACATTGTGGGCCTCTTTCTCTTATGATGCCTTTCACAGCATATATATTTTCAGAATCCATGTTCTGAAGTACAAGATAAACAAACTATCATCCAGGACATATAGTGCTTTACATAAACAGTATAAATCTCTTGTGTTCTCCCATAAATATTCCTCTGTGACTGGGTCGTGGAATTTCCTGGAGCAGAATGTGCTTTTGGTAATTGATGCTCCTCGGCTGACATCATTAATCAAATGAGTTTATGAGCAGAAAATCTAAAATGCCCATTGACATGTTTCTCTGATTTGGTTGATGGAAAGAAGACTTGAACAAGTAAAATGGCTAGATTGTTTCAAGATTTCCATGAGAATTTCACTCCCTTCCCTTCCTGTTCAACTCATCCACCCACCCCAAAACTTAACCCCCCTCTTCAAGTAGTTTTTACCAGGATGGAAAAAAAAATCTATTTCAAAATTATTTTCTATAAATTTATGGGTATTTTTAACTATGACAGTGAAGGAGAGAACAGAAAGTCTTGTTGGAGGCAGCTAAACAGCATAGTGGTTTGTTCATGGTCTGTGAAATTAGACTCCTTGACTACACACTTTACTTCCACCCCTCACTAGCTGTGTATGGCCAGACAAATTAAATTAACTGTATTTCAGTATTTCATATCTATAAAAATTAGAATGATATTTACCCATTTCACAGGATTACTTTGAGGCTCAAATAAGATCATTTGTATACTGTTCTTAGTTTTGTATTTGATCTATAGTGAAATCCTTCAAATTTTAGTTTTTATCCATGATCCTACATACCACAGTATGAATTTGGTTCAGCTTCTTCATATGTTTGACTGACAGCACTTCAGTGTGACTAGAAGGACCAGCCAAAAATGTCAAGAAAATAAATAAAAACTAGGAAGGAGACGAAAGGAAATATGGCATATATGGGCAATGCTGAGTGCTAAGTCACTTCAGTCGTGTTCGACTCTGTGCGACCCCATAGACGGCAGCCCACCAGGCTCCCCCATCCCTGGGATTCTCCAGGCAAGAACACTGGAGTGGGTTGCCATTTCCTTCTCCAATGCATGAAAGTGAAAAGTGAAAGTGAAGTCACTCAGTCGTGTCTGACTCTTCGCAACCTCACAGATTGCAGCCCACCAGGCTCCTCCGACCATGGGATTTTCCAGGCAAGAGTACTGGAGTGGGGTGCCATTGTCTTCTCCAACAATGCTGAGTAATGACCAATAATTCATTTAATTAATCCTAATTCTGTAAACTTTTTTCTAATTCATATGTATTTTGAAATGCATAAATAAAATGTGGTCATTGTATAAGACCAGAAGATCAAAATAACGAAACACAAATTAAAGCACCTCAAACTTTACCACCTAGAAATGAGAATGACAGAAATTTTGGTGAAAATCTTCCAGTCCTATTTGTAGAGAAATATATTTCATGTAAATTAACATGCTATTATTAATAAAATGTAGCATACTATTCTTCATTTTAGATTGGATTATCATTTGAAATACATAAAAATATTTCCACATCAGTAATATTTAACAAACGCTCATCATAATATTTAATGACTGAAAGTGAAATTTCCTTAGTCATGTACAACTCTTTGTGACCCCCATGGACTATATAGTCCATGGAATTTTCCAGGCCAGGATACTGGAGTGGGTAGCCTTTTCCTCTCCAGGGGATCTTCCCAACCGAGGGTTCATACCCAGGTCTCCCACACTGCAGGCAGATTCTGTACCAGCTGAGCCACCAGGGAAGCCCAGTGACTTGAAAGGATGTCAACATTAGTAAATTATTGCCCCAAATCCCTCCTGTTGAATATTTAGGTTATTTCCACTTTTTGTTATATATAACATTGAGCTCCCTGCCATGCTACATTAGGGTTTCTTAACTGACAGGGTACATTAACAAGAAGGAAAGATAAAGCAACTTGGATTATGGAAACTTATTTACATAGTAGAGACAATGCTAGTGGGAGAAATCCAAGTATATGGGATCTGTGTGTTTCATATGTAGTTGATCCTAATTATCCATAGTTTCCATATTAGCAGATTTGTCTACCCACCTTAAGTTTAACCTCCAAATCAATATTCATGGTGCTTTTACAGTCATTTCTAGACATGTAGATTGGCAGAAAACTTGAACTCCCAACTTTTTACATTCCCAGGTAAGGTCAAACAAGGCAACACCCCATTTTCTGTTCCAGCCCTTATAAATACTATAATATTTATAAGTCCTTTTAGTGCTTTGTCCTTTACATTTTTGTGTGGTTTTTTTTTTTTTTTTTTTTGGTGCTTTTGCTGCTTAAAATGGTCCAAAAGCATAATATTGAAGTGCTTCCTAGTGTTTCTAAGTGCAAGAAGACTGTGACGTGTCATGTGAAAAAAATATATGTTACAAAACTTCCTTCAGATATGAGTGATAGTTCTGTTGCCCATGAATTCAATGTTAGTGAATCTACAATGTATACCAAATAAGGTGTCTTCAAAAAGAAACACACATAAAACATGAATGCTTTACTCAGTGGATGAAAATGTTGTGATCAGGACCTTGCAGGAATCTAACCCTGTATTTCCTCTAGGAGTCATGGTCCACTGTATGTGACAACTTTATAGACCTAACTATAGCAGTGATCACTCACCTAGAGACAGACATCCTGGAATGTGAAGTCAAGTGGGCCTTAGAAAGCATCACTATGAACAAAGCTAGTGGAGGTGACGGAATTCCACTTGAGCTCTTTCAAATCCTGAAAGATGATGTTGTGAAAGTGCTCCACTCAATATGCCATCAAATTTGGAATACTCAGCAGTGCCCACAGGACTGGAAAAGGTCAGTTTGCATTCCAATCCCAAAGAAAGGCAATGCCAAAGAATGCTCAAACTACCGCACATCTCACATGCTAGTAAAGTAATGCTCAAAATTCTCCAAGCCAGGCTTCAGTAATACGTGAATCATGAACTTCCAGATGTTCAAGCTGGTTTTAGAAAAGGCAGAGGAACCAGAGATCAAATTGCCAACATCCGCTGGATCATCGAAAAAGCAAGAGAGTTCCAGAAAAACATCTATTTCTGCTTTATTGACTATGCTAAAGCCTTTGACTGTGTGGATCACAATAAACTGTGGAAAATTCTGAAAGAGATGGGAATACCAGACCACCTGATCTGCCTCTTGAGAAATTTGTATGCATGTCAGGAAGCAACAGTTAGAACTGGACATGGAACAACAGACTGATTCCAAATAGGAAAGGAGTACATCAGGCTGTATATTGTCACCTTGCTTATTTAACTTATATGCACGAGAAACGCTGGGCTGGAAGAAGCACAAGCTGGAATCAAGATTGCTGGCAGAAATATCAATAACCTCAGATATGCAGATGACACCACCCTTACCTTATGGCAGAAAGTGAAGAGGAACTCAAAAGCCTCTTGAAGAAATTGAAAGTGGAAAGTAAAAAAGTTGGCTTAAAGCTCAACATTCAGAAAACGAAGATCATGGCATCCAGTCCCATCACTTCATGCAAATAGATGGGGCAACAGTGGAAACAGTGTCAGACTTTATTTTTCTGGGCTCCAAAATCACTACAGATGGTGACTGCAGCCATGAAATTAAAAGACGCTTACCCCTTGGAAGGAAAGTTATGACCAACCTAGACAGCATATTAAAAAGCAGGGACATTACTTTGTCAACAAAGGTCTTGTCAAGTCTAGTCAAGGCTATGGTTTTTCCAGTAGTCATGTATGGATGTGAGAATTGGACTGTGAAGATGGCTGAGCACCAAAGAATTGATGCTTTTGAACTGTGGTGTTGGAGAAGACTCTTGAGAGTCCCTTGGACTGCAAGGAGATCCAACCAGTCCATTCTGAAGGAGATCAGCCCTGGAATTTCTTTGGAAGGAATGATGCTAAAGCTGAAACTCCAGTATTTTGGCCACCTCAAGTGAAGAGTTGACTCATTGGAAAAGACTCTGATGCTGGGAGGGATTGGGGGGCAGGAGGAGAAGGGGACGACAGAGGATGAGATGTTTGGATAGCATCACCGACTCGATGGACGTGAATTTGAGTGAATTCTGGGAGTTGGTGATGGACAGGGAGACCTGGCGTGTTGCAATTCATGGGGTCACAAAGAGTCGGACATGACTGAGTGACTGAACTGAACTGATAACAAATACTTAGACTTGATTGTATTCCCATCCATGTTATCCCCTATATGATTTATCTTTTTATTGTATTTGAAACATACTCCTTAGTATCTGCTTCAAAATAAAATTTGTAAGATTTTGCCTTAAATGGCCATGATCACTATTTAATTTGTTTTTATTATAACATCATTAGTAGAAGATAGAGTTCTATAACCAAAGCAACAGAGATCACCCAGAATCTACCCAGGTTAATCCTGGCTCCCATTGTATTTTACCCTGTTATATAAACCCACCTATTATTTTTAAATCTGAATATTCACATATCTCATTTGTATTTTCACATAACTTTCTGTCCCAGGCATAGGTACATTTTACTTCTATCAACATTAGTTAAAGTAGATTTGAAATCGTACATAGGTTTGCTGGTATGCGAATATAATGACTCTTTCTTTCCCAGTGTGAGAGTATAAACCCAAATTCTAAGCAGACCCTGTGATCAGGGTACAAGCATATTACCTAAGGTCTATTAATAGTTGTAAATCAATAAGACTGCAGTTCAGAAGTAAGTTGTTTCAAAAATCATTATGCATGGAGCTTGCATTTTTGAGGCTATATGTGATGGCAGAAATTTTGGATGTTTGGTGGTTGCAATTACATTGCCAATGGCTGCACTTTACCAATGGCTGTAAAACAAAGTTCCTGGAGCAAAGTTGTATGAGTAGGCAGAGACAATAATGATTTACTGATAGTTCACACAAATAACAGATTTGTTATTGAACTAGATCTTTGGTATGGTTTTGGGATTTTATCTTGGATGTTTGCTCTAAAATTAGTTTGAGAGCCTTCCTATTGAATCTATGAATTGGCATATATCATTTTATTATGCTTTATTTATGTAAAATCAGTTGAGATTATCTTCTCATGCTTGTAACTATAAAAGTACTGCGTCATAGATTATATTAGTTTTCTAATGCTATCCTACCATGGCATCAAAGACTTAGTGGCTTAAACAACACAAATTTACCTCACACTTCTATAGGTAAGTCTGTCACAAAGTCTTATCAAGCTAAAATCAAGGTGTTGGCAGGTTTATATTTCTTTATAGAGGTTTTATTGTTGTTCTTGTTGTTTAGTACACTATGTCATTCCAGCTCTTTGTGACCCTGTAGACTATAGCCCACCAGGTTCCTCTGCCCATGGGATTTTCCAGGTAAGAATACTGGAATGGGTTGCCATTTCTTTCTCCGGTGGATCTTCCTGACCCTGGGATCAACCCCACACCTCCTACATTGGCAGGAGGGGTCTTCACCAATGAGCCACCAGGGAGAATTTGAGGGGAAGAATAATTTCCTCACTCACTTAGGTTGTTGGTAGAATTCATTTCCTTGTGATGGTAGAATGCTGAGGGGCATTCCCAGTTCCTAGAGACCACCTGTGTTCCTTGGCTCTTGTCTCCCTTCCATCATCCCCAAAGCAGTAATGAAGTGTTGAGTCCCTCTTACCCTTTGAACATGACCTGCCTCTTTTCTCATTATCACAAGGTTGCAGGTTACAAGGTTAATTTGCAAATGTCAATTGCTTTAGTGATAAAGAATTGGAATTTAAATACACAATATTGTTTATATTAACACCAAAACAAAATACTTAGGCATACATCTAACAGAATATGTACAAGATTTATATGAGAAAAATCACCAAACTTCATAAAAGAACCTAAAGAAGATCTAAATAAATGGAGAATTATTCCAGGTTTATGGATATAAAACTTAATATTGCCAAAATCAGTTCCTCCCAACTGATCCATAAATTCAGCAATCTTAATCCAAATGCCAGCAAATTGTTCTGAGGATATTGATAAAGTTATTTTTAAGTTTTATATGTGAAGACATACATAATCAACATGATATTGATATCAGAAGACTGACACTACCTAACTTAAGGAAATGGCAACCCATTCTAGTATTCTTACCTGGGAAATCCCATGGACAGAGGAGTGCGGCAGGCTGCAATCCATGGTGTCACAAGAGTTGGACATGACTTAGTGACTAAACCACCACCACCATTAAGTTATAGTAAATGAAATAGAGTGCCATTGGCTAAATAATAGACAAATAGATCGATGGAATAAAATAGCACAGAAATAGACTTATACAAATATAGTCAGCTGATCTTTGACAATGGATCAAAGGCTATTTATTCAATAATAAAAGGATAATCTTTTCAACAAATGTTGCTGGAACAACTGGACATCCACATGCAAAAAAAAAAAAAAATGAATATAGACACAGAATACACATTAAAAAAAAAACACCTCAAAATGAATCATAGACTTAATTGTAAACTGAAAAGCTATGAAACTCCTAGAAAACAACTTAGAGAAAATCTAGGATTTGGTGATGACTTTTTTGATACACCAAAAGTACAATTCATGTAAGAAGAGTATCATTAAGTTGGACTTCATTAAATTTTTAAAATTATGCTGTGTAAAATACACTGTTAAGAAAATAAAAAGACTGGCTACACAGACTGGGAGAAAATCTTCACAAAAACTTATCTGATAAAGGACTGTTACCCAAAATACAGAAAGGAACTCTTAAATCTCTACATTAAGAAAACAAGCCAATTGAAAGATGTTAAGCCAAAGGCCTTAAGATGCATCTTATCAAAGAAGATATACATATAGCAAATAAGCATATGAAAAGATGCTCATCACCACATGTTACCAGGGAAATGCAAATTGAAACAACAAGGAAATACCAATACATATCTATCTAAATGACTAAAATGCAAAACTAAATGCAAAACACTGACAACACCAAATGCTTGCAAGTCTGTGAAGCAGCAATTGCATTCTCATTCATTGCTGGTGAGAATGCAATTTAGTATAGCCATCTTGGAAGAGAGTTGGCTGTTTTTTTAATAAAACTAAGCATTTCTATAAAATCCAGCAATTAAACTCTCTGGTATTTATTCAAATGAGTGGAAAACTTATGTCCACACAAAAACCTGCACAGAGCTTTAGAGTTTTAGGCATGATTTCTGAAACTTGAAAGCATCCAAGAAATCCTCCAAAAGATGGATAAATGAATGAACAAACAAATTATGGGGCACCCATACAATGGAATATTGTTTACTGATATAAAGAACTGAGTTTTATGCCACAAAAAATCATGGAGGAAAATTAAATGCATATTAATAAATACAAAACACCAATCTGAAAAGGCTACTTACCGTATCATTCCAACTATATGACCATCTAGAAAAGCCAAAAAAAAAAATTCTCTTTAGTAACAAATACATCATAAAGAATGATAAATTAAAATCTTAACTGCTCATAAACTTTGATTTTTATGTCAAATAAAATAGTATTAATATGCAGGCAAAATAAAAATATTTTCATTCATAAAAGATTAAGGAAATTTGCCACCAGTTTCCTCAGTAAAGAAAACATTAACGATTAGATTTTACAAAAAGAAAATAACAGAAGGACAAGAATTTCAAGAAATCTTAGGTATTTTATGTAAGAGATTTAGAGTCTAAAAGATTAATGAAAATAAGCAATTGGTGGGAACTAAACCTCATGAAAAATAACTGTAAGAGATGTAGAAATGGAGTGAAGTAGATCAGGTAATAAAGATTATACACTAGTGCATAAGAATCAGTTATTTCATATTGATGACATTGTTCTATATGTTTTAACCTCCAGCATTTTTCAAAAACTCATTTTGGTTCTTAATTTCACCAGTTATGAAAGACTGCCTCTACCTATAGGTGATATAACAACCCTCCTGTGTTTTCCAAACTAACTGCATTAAAATTCTATTTATTAAGGTGTAATAAGCCCTAAATCATTAATGGCCAGCTATCCTAGAAGCACCTTCTCATCCCAGAAGTTATTTACTTACTGGGTCATACCATTCTTCATTAGCATCTTTCTAAATAGTATTATTTAAAATTGAAGTTCCATTTCAAAGTGTAAGAGTTTCTTACTTAAACTGTTATTTAAAAAAAAAACACGTGTATAAATAAAGCACTCTCTTTTCTTCCTTGTAAACTAATTCATAGTGATGTTTCCTTCTAGTTAGACACGCTGATATTTTTCAATCCTTTTTTTCTCCTATTACTTATTTCACCCTGACTAAAATTGCACTCTGCCTGGGCTATTTAGCCTTTAAATATTAGTAGATAGCTGTCATTTTAGTTCTCATTTAGGTAAGCCACACCCATTGTGGTTTGTTTCAGTCCTTGTCCATAAATCAATCTCTCTGCCCTTAGTCACAAAACTGTCACCTGCTTTCTAGTTTGATGGTTTTTCTCACTGAGTTCAGAATAGCAACTCTCAGTACAAAATTGCAGACTCACTTCAAAAACTTACCCCTGGCTGCAAAGGACATGACAGTGTAACAGCACTGCAGAAAGACCCTTAGTCTAGTAAGTGACATTTCTGAAAATCGTTGCCTGACCTAATAAGCAAATCAGTTCTTGGTCGCAAATGGGAGTCAGAAGGAAGGACTGTAGAGAAGAATTGTTATATAGTCTTATACTAGCTTGTAAAATGACCCTTTAAGCTAATAAGAGAAAGATTTATATATTCTTTCTTTTCCTTCTTATTTTTGTTGAGTTTTAGTGCTATAAATCTATATTAATAAATAGCTTATGTTTTTGCTAAAGTTGATTTGACTTTAAATGAAATATTCCATCTTATTACAGTGAAATTGAAGCCTTTAGGAGTTAGTATATTCAAAACTCTATTTTTAACCATATTATGTAGAATTTCTTCTTTCATAATCAGGGGGTTTCATACTTTCATTGATCATACTTCACAAAAAATGCTCATATAAATTTTTAGGAATTCAATAACTATTAATATGTTGTTGGATTTAGAATTAAATATTCTTCCACAAGGCAGAGGAGAGCTTGGGATTTTTCCTAGTCTAATGTTTAAGAAATGTAGGAGGATAGTTAGGTTCTCGCCATCAGTTAACCTTTCTGCGCTCTATTCTGGATCCCAATGAATTTCTTACATTGCCCTCCCTACTCTCTCAGAAAAACTCCTTTTCCCAAACAACAGCCCTCCCATAAAAGAAGTGTTTCTCCAACTTACCTTCTCCCTTCTCAACATATTGTTTGCTTATTTACTATTAACTTTATATAGGTGGAGTGCATATTTTTTCTCTCTGGTTGCACTATGATGTTTTGCTTTAACAGTACTTCCCACCCCCTCCCCCTTACTCATTTCAAACCCAGCTAAAATTACACTCTCTGCTGGGTCCCTCAGCCTTTGAATAATAGTGGAAAGCTATCTTTTACAGTTCTCATTTAGCTAAGCCACATCTATCGTAGATCCAATCTTTGTCCATAAATCAATCTCTCTGCCCTCAGAAAAATGCTTTTCTCGTATCACCTGCTTCTTGCTGAGATCAGAATACCAAGTCTTAATACAAAATTGCTGTGCTTACTTCAAAAACACTGGCTGCAAAGGAAACGGTATAACAGTAAGACCCTCAGAAAGATACTTAGAAAAAAGACCTGAACCTTCAGAGCTACTGTTCTTGGAGGCAATGGTGAGTGAAAGTAAATGAGTCAGAGGAGATATAAATAAAGGGTAATTGACAAGAGAGGACCAGAAGTATTTTCCTCTGCTCTACCCCTCTTCTTTGTGAGCCCGTTTCTTCCCATCCTGGGAAGAATCTCATTACCTAAATCAGAAAGTGAAGGGTCAGATGAAATTGACCTTGATTTTAGTAACAGTATTTTCTTTGTTTTGAAATACGAGCCAGGCTAAGGTTTATCCATGCTTTCTGTTCCTATAACAATGATCCTTAGCATGACGCCAAGCACTCATTTTCAGGAAGCAGTCTTGAAAATCAGAACTGATACTGAGTCCTGGCTTTGCCAGTAAGAATATCTATGTTTGTACAAAAATCACTTATTTCCTGGATTTTTCTTGTTCTATATCACAGGTCCCAAGTTATTGGTCAGGAAATCTAAATGAGTGAGAAAGGATAGTAATGGTATAATTTAAAGTGGTCAGTGAATCCATATGTGCCCCAAGTCTCAAGTGTGTACTGAGTAGAGAGAATATCTTGAAAATGTCTGTGTAAATTTAATAACACTATAGAAATCATACTAGATTTTTAAATCTTTTTTTTTTTTCTAAATCAGTGGAAATAGAAAATACAACTTTTGGTTTGATGTTATTTTAAAAAAGGTTCTCAATGTTCATACAATTTTGAAATCTCCAAACTAGGTGTTCTTCATAGGTCTTTCCTGTCTGAAATTACAGGATTCACTGACACTCAGTAAACTGATTGTTTTGGCCAAATATATGAGTTGAACTCACCTTTGACACTGCTAACACATCTATTCAAAAAAACATATATTTTTCATTACCATTTCATTACCTTTATCCAGTAAAGCACACGATGAAAACTCTTGCCTATTTATTAATCTTTTCTATGCAATGTTTTCTGGGACTGCCTAGCATTTCCTGTGACAGTGCTTGAAGCTTTCTTGTTTTTTCATTTTTTTTTTTTTTCCTCACAATGCCAATGAATTGCTGTCTAAGTGTTAGGTCCCTGAGGTTTGTACTGGTTTTAACATCCAAACACTTGACTTTTAAATGAGTTCTAATGCAGACAATGTGTTCTATCCCTGGCCAACCCTACTCTTTGAAAAGCAGTTACATTAACAGTTACTGCAGGGCATCTAAGTAGATGCTGTGCAGTAAACAGAAGAGGGATGGACCACAGCAAGCATGGCCTTAAAATGAAACTGGATCAGAACACTTTGACAAGTCACTTCTAAGAACGATGCATCACTGTTTTTACAAGTCTGGAAGCCATAGCAGTGCACTCACTATCTTAGGCTCTAGTTATCTGAGATGAGGTATTTGAAAGGAATTTTGTTCACAAATTTACAAAAAAGAGAGCCATCATAAGATTATCTTCCCTTTGGTAACTCATATGTGTACTTTCAAAAAGCCCACATATATTTTCTAGTCTTCATCAACAGTAATTCCCTTATTTGTGCATTTAGCAATGCAGTGTGTGTGTGTGTGAGTGTGTGTGTGTGTGGAGCTACTGTGCCCTTATCACTACACCAGTTATCACTATGACACTTTATCTTAGTTTTTTATATGATGTCTTCTTATCTTCCAGGAATTTACAACCTACTTGGGGAGATAAGATTTATAGAATGTGACTTGCCAAATGCATTCATGGACTGGGAAACAACTAAAGAAGCTACCAAGGTGCCAAATTTACACTCAGAAATAACGTTGCAGTACCTTGAATAAAGTGGCCCAGGGTGTTCTGTAGGGAGCAAAATTTGAAATCTGGCTAATTTTTTTTAAACAGAAGAATAATGAGTAAGTTCATTACCTTTTTATTCATGAAGTTTTTTAATTAAGAGAAACTTCTTTGACTAGAAATTTGTTTCATAATAAGGTATTGGCAAAACATGATTTCTTGGAGAGAAAAACAATAGTGAAATCCAAACAGGTGGATTTATTAATATCCTTATTCAAAGTAAAGCCTCTTAATACAGTAGCCAGTAATTAATTATATAACAGAACAGCAGATGAGGATATTAACTCATCAATGATCTATTAAATTCTCTTCCATTGGCTTGAGATATTCTGTAGCATAAGGTCAGTATCTGTCTATCTACCTACCTATCTATCATCTATCTATTTATCTATCATCCATCTATCATCTATCTTCAGTTCAGTAGTGCTATGAATAATATGAAGAAAAAGCAATCAGTTAAAATTGTCAATATTCTTAAACTACTGGGACAAAATATTATTTTATGTACATATTTAATGACTTATGTGGGGGGTGCTTATTGATAACTGGAGCACAAAAGTAATCAGTAGTAAATCATCACAGAATAATTAATAGTAATGGAGAGGAGGGGTGTTATAGACGTTGATCATAAATTGAAACGAGGAAATTTCTGAAGTAGAAAAAGTAATCATGATCTAAGATTAAACAAGTGGACAGACAAGTGAATCGTTAGGAATGCTCAGAAAAAAACAATGCATGTCAGAAACGATAGTCTCTGATTCCAGAGCCTCTCTGCTAGCCAGACTGCTTGTTCATTCACTGTGTCACCCACCAGGAGGAAGCTTCCTCACGTTGGAGGATCTGTAGTAAAGACTCTGGGATCCAAATAAAGAATTAGAGTCTTCTGGATTATAAGAACAGAATGGACCTGCTTTATAAATCACAACCCAGAACTGCTTCTAGTAGAGCTTACAGTAAGAAAAATGTGACCAAGAACACCTCCAGATACGATAATTTTCTAGGAGGACTCATGAGACAGCATAGAGTCATAATCAAGGCTATAGTTTACTACAGTAAAAAGAATACAGAGAAAACGCACAGGAGTGAAGTCTGGGCCAAAGCCAGCACAAGTTTTCAGAGTTCTGCCCCAATGGCATTACATAGGATGCACTTACTTCCCCCAGCAGGATGCTGTGGTAATATCAATGTGAAATGTTAACCTCTCAAGCAAATTGGTAGTTAAAAAAAAAAAAAAAAGCTTATTAGTATCTCCCTGCTCTGGGATTTTTACTGGGGGCTAGTCAGGTAGCTGCCCTTTGCCTATCATGAATCAAAATTCTAGAGTCCCAGAAGGAAAGCAGGTATTTGATATAAACCACATTGTTTGTTCAAACATTTCAGGAACAGTGAGCCCCTTTTAACAGGTCTGGGCATGATGAAATCTTCTGGAAATCCTTGTTCCCAGATGCCAGATAAGGACCAACTTTGTAAACAGGCCTTCCAGAGAATAACATTCAAGCTTGCTATGTTAACTCTTTCCTGCACAACTCCTTACCAGAAAGTATACTTTTAGGCTATATAAACTAAATGGCATTTTTCAAATATTTCCTTGTCAAGAAAATGATGTTTGAAAATCCACTAGAGTAAATAAATTGTACTGTTCTAGGGGCAAGCAGTCTGGGCTCTTTCCCCTTTGGTACCAGCTGTTCAGAGGCCCAAGGGTGCTACCATATCGGTGTACCCAAAACCCATTAGGGTCACACTGGGGGTATTCTCTGCCTGAAAGGAAATATTGAACCTGTACACAGATGACCATGTAGGCAAAAGTTCTTTGTAACCTCATTTTTAATACTGAAAAATTTGAATGAAAGTCTAAAAATTGGAAAAATGAATTACTGGACTACATTAATGCATTATAGCATATTCCAAAAATAAAAGCAAATGGTCAAAAAGCACATATATCAACATGGCTCTAACTTTCACAAATGTAAAGTTAAGTGAAAATGACTGAATTGTAGAATGTTACTCTTTAGATAAAGCTAGTATACTTGCAAAAATATTAGAGACTGTTTTTGAGGTACAGGGGAAAATTAAACACCCAAGTCAAGGTAATTATTCTTTTGGGGATAGGCCAGAAGAATGATATCTGGGAGAGGCCCATAAGGATTTCAAATGCATCTATAATCTTTTATTCCTTAAAAAATTCTGAAGCAATTATGGAAAATATTAATATTAGTGTTTGATAAAAGTGGATGGTAGGGACATAAACATCTGTGGTTTTGTTCTCTAGGTCTCTCTTTTGTTAGAAATGTCTCCTAATATAAATTCAAAATAGATTGGAGCACCTATGTCTCCACTCATGTTGAAAGCACTTTAGCCTATCTCAGTAAAGATAATTTGAAAGGCTAATTGAAACTCTCCACAGTAGTCTTTGACACAAAATTATTCACATTTGTAAACACCATAGACAATTTTAGAAGGATTCTAGCTGAGTTAGAAAGTATATTCTCTAGACCTAAATATAGAAACAGTTTTGATTATACAGGGAGAAAAAAGTAGAAAATCTTACCAAGGTGTTTTTTTGCCCTGAGTGGCTACTTGAATAAAAATACCTCTTATTAATCTAATTTTGTCTTTAATGAAACATAAAGAATTTACAAAGGGACTTCTGAATTCTCAATTTCCATACATCCACCCCTTGTAATAAATGCTAATCCAGCAAATGCCAGATGCTGCTACTTTGAAAGGAATTCTGTCTAGAATACTTTCAGCCTTCGGTGCTGTAGTGCTCTTGTCCCCATGCAGCACCCTCATCCTTGCTCTTCTGTGCACATATTCACCTTCTGTGTCACTGTTATGTCAGATCAGGAGGCAGAAATAGTCATAGAAATAGCTGTAATTCTTTGAGTTCTCACAATGTGCGAAATGTAGTTTCAAGACTAATAATTATTAGATATTCTTAAAATCTCCACTTTGATCTCCACTCAAACAGAACTCTTGATATACGATCCCTCTCTCCCAGCATTGACACTTTCGTCAAAGCAAAAACTTCTCATTCACCCTTCCTTCATACCCTACATATAATCTATTCATGAGACTATTCTTTTAGCTTTACCATCCAGTTATCTTTCTAAATTTTTCCTTCCCCATTAGTTTTACATTTCTGCTCCAGTCTAAGCTGTAATCACTGCATGGGCCACTCCTGTATCTTCCACTATTTCTCTGCATTCACTCTTGACTTTCCAATGTTCCATTGTTTACAAATAGTCAAAATTGAAGTCACGTCACTTTCTGCTGAAGGGACATACCTTCTCCTCACACAGAATAAACACTTAAGTTCTTTTAAGGGCCCCAAAGGACACCATGTTATTTGTCTCCTGACCTTTGCTGATCACATCACTTATCCTTCTTCTTGCTCAGGTAATTTCAACAACTGGAATTTCAACACACACCATCTCAAGGTCTTTATACCTTATTTTTATTCTGCCTAAAAAAAAAGTCCTTTTTTTTTTTGCATGGCTTGCTAATTTGGAGTTGACTTTCTTGACAAACATTTACCTTTTATTGTGTTGATAGCACTTACACTGACATATCTCTTTTGCTTGTTGTCAATGTCCTTCACTTGAACATAGTTTGTGTAAACTGGGTGTTTGTTGATCATCATGATATTCTAGAACTTAGAATAGTGTCTGTCAAGAAGCAGGGTCTCAATCAGTATATGATGAACAAGTGAATTTGCAACCTTGAGAAATGCATTTTTATAATCTCAGTATCACAGATCAGAAATAAGCACTGAGTGAATAAATAATTTACCCAAACTGGTACAACTAGCCAATGGAAGATCCAAAATTTGAACTTAAGTTCTGAGCAAACACTACTGTCACAGAGAAGAATAAACCTAACATCTATTCCTTTAGTTCTAACCCTTGTGCTCTGTTGCCTGTGCTTAGTCATCCTGACTCTGCACCTCTGTGAAAGAATGTTGAATATAGCCTGAAATATACAGGACGACCTATTCTCAAGGCTTGAACTTTGAAAAGTGTAACACTTTTCTAATCATATAGAAATAAAATGTTGCAGAATAAAGAGTAACATTTGTCTTGTTGGAGGTTTACAAGAACATCTTGACCAGATTTACTTGGACAGCTGCAAGATCAAAGGATTTCTGCACCAAGAAGTTTGCAAAAACCAGCCACACTCCCTCTTTTAGTAGAAACAAAGCCTGAATTCTAACTCAAGTAAGATAGTTCTTTGTTTCTAAAGTCCACCATCTTGATTTACTAGCTTTCCAAATAAAGTTGCTATTCTTTTCTCCCAAAGCTTCATCTCTTGATTTATTGGCTTGTCATATAGCAAGCAGTATGAGCTTGAACTCTAACACTACTGCCTATAGGAGGAAACTGATGTATAGAAAAATGATTGTTTTTCCTGGAACCTAGGATCCTGAAAGCTCAAATATTGAACATTTTCACGTATCACCAAGTTATAAGCCAGTTTAGACTAATAAAAGCTTCCTTGTATTAGCATGAATTCTGTGTTCAGCTCTTAATGCAATCCCCTTGTGCATCAGGCTGATCACTGTGGGGTAACAAACACTCCTCTTAAGAAAATGAAACAAATTCTAGCACCTGTATATGCCAAGAAATCTACTTGGTTTCCTTCTCCCTAACCTAGTTCCAGATCACAGTCCTGAAGAAATTACTGCTCCAGTGAGAATACCAGACTAAAGAAAAAACAATAAGTGTTTGCCTCCAACCCCCATCGGTGTTTAGGATAAGACTGGATGAATCCACCCATCATAGGCCTTCTCAAAGATGTGCTTCTTCATAGTCAAACAAGTCTTAATTTTACCCAATTATCTCCTAAGGTAAGACCAGGGCCTTAGTGCAATGAATCTTAAGAGAGGCTGCATTGGGAGAGTGTGATAGTCCTAAGTCTGAGAAAGACAAATACTCCTATCACCTGGGCTCTACTCTGTCCAGGGTCTTTTAAGGGGGCACTAGTAATAAAGAACCTGCCTGCCAATGCAGGAAACATAATGAGACACAGGTTTCGATCTCTGGATTGGGAAGACGTCCTGGAGGAGGGAATGACAGCCCACTCCAGTATTCTTGCCTGGAGAATCCCATGGACAGAGGAACGTGGCAGCCTGGAGTCCATAAGGTCACAAAGAGTTAGGCATGGCTGAATTGACTTCATGCATGCAAGGGAAAGAATTGGGTCTTCCCTGGTGACTCAATGGTAAAGAGTCTGCCTGCATTGGAGGAGACATGGGTTTAACCCCTGGGTGGAGAAGATTCCTTGGAGAAGGAAATGGCAACCCATTCCAGTATTGTTGCCTGGGAAATCTGGTGGTCTACAGCCCATGGGGTTGCAAAAGAGTTGGAGGCGACTTAGCCACTAAACGGGGAAAGAATAAGGGATGAAGAAATCTTGAGCTCCTCCTTGTGGTCAGCGTCTGCCATTAACTAATCATTCTCAATTTAATGAGAACAATGAAATTGAGTAGAGTTTGAATTATTTTTGTCTTAGATAAGTGTGCTTTGGGAAAATGCAAGCATTTAAACCATAAAATTAAAGTCAAAACAGTCTTATCAACCTGTTAGAATTCTATCTAAATTTTAGTTTAAGCAATGAGCAGAATATAATATTCTCAGGAAATTCAGACTTACCAAGCCAAAACTATAATGAACACTTGATGCTGTCTCTCTATTCACATATATCACTTCTAATCCATACCTTAGTCAAGTAATTTGGGTTTTATTATTACCATCTTACACGGAGCAACTCAGAATAAAAGAGTTTAAGTAACCATTTCAAGGTCACAGCATCAGTAAGTATCAAAAACAGGATTTCAATCCCAGTCTATCTAATTTCAAAACCCTGTACTCTTTTCCACTATGCCATGTGACCTCTATTATGTTATGACAAACGTCTCAGTGCTAAGAAAATTAAATATATATCATTGGTGTTTCATATCTCAGCTTAGTTATTATTGCTGATGCTGTTGCTATTTATGTGAGGATGGCTAAAAGTGGAAAAAATAATGAGTCACAGTATATACATCACGGTTGCTAATGCAGTCACTGTCTCCAGAGCCTGTCACCATTTGTAGCTCTGCCACTTTCCTTCACCAGCTGTCCAGGGCCTTTGCACAAAATGAGCCAATCTATATCTGATTGCTAAATTCCCAAGTTAGTTGGCTGCTCTTGCCCTTCAGTATCCTGCAGTTATGCCTCAGTGCTTGAGGTTAGTATCCTGTATGCATTGTAGATCATCTATGCAGCATGCCCAGAGCTACTAAACAGGCCACCGTTTGAAGCACTGAAGCAGTAATCTAAAAAACAGGATCAGGTCTACATCAAAGATTTAGTGATCTTCCAAAGGTACTGGATATAATTTGCTGGGAAAATTTGCCTTGTTCTGTAAGAAATCAATTCCTGTATTAAAATACAAAAATAGATGGGCTTAAATATTTTAAATGAATTATTTCATCCGTAAAATGTATTTTCCCCCAGACAGAGTTGACTAAATATTCAAGGAGTCACATATGCTGACAGTATGACATGACAACGTGATGTTGAACATGCTGATGGCACTAGTAAATAGACTTTGTCAGTAACAAAGTTCATTCACTTAATCTCACAGGGTAAGAAAATGGGTAATATGTGGTTGCGACAGCCCTAGGAGGAGGATACTTTCCCCCAAATGACCTAACACTGTGACTTCTTGAAATCTGAAGAGCAAATGTCAGAAAATTGGTTCATTTGCATCATTGCACAGTGTTTCAATATGATGCTTGCTGGTCCTGTTTGCTTGCTGGCTTTCTTATACTGTAGATCATGTGTTGTGCATTTTGCCATGCACTTCATGCTTGAGTAAGGCCAGGAAGCAGCTAGGCAAAGAAACATCAGAGAACTTGGCAAGTCCCACCATACTTGTGTGCCTCTTGTGGCAGTTGGTGTTTTTCTGAAGCATCTGAGCTAGAAGGGAATAAAAGCAGCAGTGCCGCTGAGATTGGGCAATGTGTAATCCTTGCTGTGAGTTATCACAAATGAATCTAATTCCTCTGTGGGTCACCTAGGCTGTATTTCATCTGAGTTATGAAAATAATCATACTGAACCTGCTAGAATACAGACTTTTATGTGGATTCCTAAGCTTTAGGATTTTGTCAGTCTATCACAGAGTTCATCAAGTGCTTTCTTTCTGGGACTTGCTTTGCACAGTGCTGGATGGCAAAATTTGGAGATTAATTTGAACTCTAATGAAAATTAGCTGTGCTGTTTGGTTTCATGTTGTGATTGTCATCGTGGAGGTCAGTGCTAATGAAGTGTCAGGCTCTCTTTGACAGTTTGCATACAGGCAGTTTACTTAGGACTCAGCAATGCCATTCTCAGAAGATGAGGAGGTATTGAACTGTCAAACTGGGCTGCCCAGGTGACAGCCGATGCATTTTAGATCAGCTCCTCAACAAAGTGAATAGGCTTTTCTCCTGTTCTCCCACTAATAGTAAAATAATTTATTCTACCAAAGTTCCTTGTGTGTTTATGGTACACATTTTCCCACCAGACTTTTCTGAAATCCTTATGAAAAGAAATGTAATCTCTTGTGAGCTTTAGGAAACTTTATTTAATAAGAGATAAAATATTAGTGCTACACTGTTCTTGACTACAAGTATTTATGTGGATACAGAATTTTTTGAAGCAAGAAAATATAGGTAAATACAGATATTCACAAAAGTATATTTGTTTGGTTGTTACATAATTCCATATTAATACATTTTTTATAAATTTATATGTCAAATAAATTTCTGTTATTCCTTATTATGAATGTTTTAATACTTTGGAAGCATAAATATTATTAATAAGAGTAGAAATAAAAATTTGTTAAATACTTACTTTATATTACCAAAAACAAAAACAGAAAATACTATATGAAACAATTCAGAAAAATATTCAGTTATTCCTAACTGATTTTGTGTATATTTTATATTTCCACCCCTAAACATAAATTTCTAGACAATCTATATATGGGGCTACAAGTCATCTCACAAACTAATTTGTAACGTGTTAGCATTTGGAAGATTTTTTTATGATTGGGGGAAGACCTCTTTAGAGCTTTAGTCATTAACCTTTCCTTATGAAAAAGGAAATGGCCACCCACTCCACTATTCTTGCCTGGGAAATCCCGTGGACAGAGGAGCCTGGTGGGCTACCATCCATGGGGTTGCAAAACAGTTGCACATGACTTAGTAACTAAACAACAACAACAGGAGATACAAAGCCCAATTCCTAAAGAAAATCATTATTGTTTGTAATCATTTAATAAGTATATGTACATAAGTAAAGGTATTTTAGGAAATCTATGTGATCAGTTTCTAAAAGATTTATTTAAATGCCATACATATATTTAATTACATTAATCTACTAATTTAATATGTATTTTGAATTATTGGAAAAAGACCTGTGATTCCTCAAATTATGTTAATTAGACAAGACACTACAATTCCATTTAGACACAAGATTAATAGCATTTACGCTGAAGTCACTTAAATGGTATTCTCTTTATCCTCTGGGCAGTCAGGAATACAGTAGAAATAGAGATGATTGACATTTTTTCCTAACCTCTCTGTCCTTTCCTCATGAAAATGCTTAGCTGCTTCTGAGAAGCACAGCTGTTGGACAAAACACAGGGTCCAAGGTTGTGCCTTTGGGAGGGCTAACAGAGAAATTTAGCCAATCAAAGAGCAGGCTGGAAAATGTCAGATGAGATATGCCAATCACCATAAAAAGGTGATGACCCAAAGAGGTGATAGTGCCAACTTGATGTTGAAATCAATCTATAAAGCACAATTCTATTGCTACTGATTTTACTTGCTTATTTGTATCAGAGGAAACAGTTGCAGAAAATATGAGCTGATATAGAGTACAGAGTTAATGCTTCAGAAATGGTGAAAAAAAAATCCTTTGTTAAAGAGAAGGTAAATTTTCTTTTATCCAAAGAAAATGCCTTATTGTATAAGTGGAAAAGAAAAATAATAATGTCTAAACATGAATATTTCTATGAAAGAAAAAATGTCCCATGTATCTCTATCCTACCTTTAGTGCAACAGTTATGTTACATAGCCTTTAACATAAGAGTTCAATTATTTTTAAATGTAGAAAGATATTTTGTCTGATAATGTTAACAATTAATTCAAAACAGACATTACTGTATGATAAAAATTAAAAAACAGAACATCATAATTATTGAACTAATAGTAAACTAATGTCCAGTGAGAAGAGATAGTTTTACTCTAAATTAACTTACATTTAATAATTTTCCAATGTGATTTTTTAATCATTTTTTAAAAATTTAAGTATAGTTAATTTATAATATTGTGTTAGTTTCAGGTATACAATAAACAGATTCAGCCATATATTTATATATATATATGTATATGTATATCCATGGATGGAGGAGCCTGGTAGGCTGCAGTCCATGGGGTCGCACAGAGTCAGACACGACTGAAGCGACTTAGCAGCAGCATGTATATATATATCAGATCAGATCAGATCAGTCTCTCAGGCGTGTCCAACTCTTTGCGACCCCATGAATTGCAGCACGCCAGGCCTCCCTGTCCATCACCAACTCCCGGAGTTCACTCAGACTCACGTCCATTGAGTCAGTGATGCCATCCAGCTGTCTCATCCTCTGTCGTCCCCTTCTCCTCCTGCCCCCAATTCCTCCCAGCATCAGAGTCTTTTCCAATGAGTCAACTCTTTGCATGAGGTGGCCAAAGTACTGAAATCCCAGGGCTGATCTCCTTCAGAATGGACTGGTTGGATCTCCTTGCAGTCCAAGGGACTCTCAAGAGTCTTCTCCAACACCACAGTTCAAAAGCATCAATTCTTCGGCGCTCAGCTTTCTTCACAGTCCAACTCTCACATCCATACATGACCACAGGAAAAACCATAGCCTTGACTAGACAAACCTTTGTTGGCAAAGTAATGTATCTGCTTTTGAATATGCTATCTAGGTTGGTCATAACTTTATGCACACATATTATTTTTCAGATTCTTTTCCACTATAGGTTATTAGGAGATATTGAATATATACTTCCCTATTTTCCTGTGTCGTTTCCCTGAGTAGGTTCTTCTTGTTTACCTATTTTATACATAGTAGTGTGTATAATGGGGAAGGCAATGGCACCCCACTCCAGTATTTTTGCCTGGAGAATCACGTGGACAGAGGAGCCTGGTGGTCTGCAGTCCATGGGGTCGCTAGAGTCGGACATGACTGAGCGACTTCACTTTCACTTTTCACTGTCATGCATTGGAGAAGGAAATGGCAACCCACTCCAGTGTTCTTGCCTGGAGAATCCCAGAGACGGGGGAGCCTGGTGGGCTGCCGTCTCTGGGGTCGCACAGAGTCGGACACGACTGAAGCGACTTAGCAGCAGCAGCAGCAGCAGCAGCAGTGTGTATAATTCACTCCCAATCTTTTTTTCGTAGAAAAATATTGCACTCATGGCTACCTACCACACTTGTTACTATATTTACATTTTCACATTAGCTGAAAAACATCCTAGGCTGTATATAACATTACCAATAACATTGTTAGTGGGTTATATAATCTGCCAATTACAACTAAAAATAAATGCCAGGTGTTTCTTTCGCAAGTCATTAAAATGTGCATGATGGGCTGGGATTGACCCTGGAGCTGTCTGACTAGCATTCAACATAAAAATCACAAAAGAAGGAACAACAACAAAAAGCAAACACATGGACAAAAAGGAAAAAGAAAATGGGGGGGGGGCAATAAAGAGAAAAGTTAGTGTATGGCTGACTTTATTTTTCCTGTTTGTCTCTCCATGAGCGCTTCTTGAATTTGTCTTATAGTTGTACTTTGTCCAATAGAAGAATGTATAATGCAAGGCTATGTTGTAATACAGTATAGGAAAATCTACTTTCTTTTTTTCTTTTTTTAAATAATGACCAAGGATTTTTTTTATTCATTAAGTTTTAGTATCATTACAGAAAATGTTATGGTACAGAGTTGTTTAACATTGTTTTTTCTTTGCTCTTGATTTCCATATGAATGCTGGTAACACTAATATCTGTACAAGATCAGTCTTTGATTTTATTTTTTGTTCTGTACAATTTTAAATGTATTGGTTAAAAATACATTTCTTATTTGGATAGAAAATCTACTTTCTATCCAAAAGAAATAACCTGAATTTAACTTGTGGAAGAGGAAAATAATTTTCCCTCTATTCTTCTAAATTCTTTCCAGCCCCTCTCCAACACTCATAATAAAATGACAGATTAACAGTCAGTTCAGTTCAGTCGCTCAGTTGTGTTTGACTCTTTGCGACCCCATGAATTGCAGCACGCTAGGCCTCCCTGTCCATCACCAACCCCTGAAGTCCACCCAAACCCATGTCCATTGAGTCAGTGATGCAACGAAACCATCTCATCCTCTCTTGTCCCCTTCTCCTCTTGCCCTCAATCTTTCCTAGCATCAGGGTCTTTTCAAATGAGTCAGTTCTTCACATGAGGTGGCCAAAGTATTGGAGTTTCAGCTTCAACATCAGTCCTTCCAATGAATACCCAGGACTGATCTCCTTTAGCATGGACTGGTTGGATTTCCTTGCAGTCCAAGGGACTCAAGAGTCTTCTCCAACACCACAGTTCAAAAGCATCAATTATTCAGTGCTCAGCTTTCTTTATAGTCCAACTCGCACATCCATACATGACTACTGGAAAAACCATAACCTTGACTAGATGGACCTTTGTTGGAAAAGTAATGTCTTTGCTTTTTAATATGCTGTCTTGGAGAAGGCAATGGCAACCCAGTCCAGTACTGTTGCCTGGAAAATCCCATGGACGGAAGAGCCTGGTGGGCTGCAGTCCATGGGGTCCCTAGGAGTTGGACACGATTGAGTGACTTCATTTTCACTTTCACTTTCCTGCATTGGAGAAGGAAATGGCAACCCACACAGTATTCTTGCCTGGAGAATCCCAGGGACAGAGGAGCCTGGTGGGCTGCCGTCGATGGGGTCGCATAGAGTCGGACACGACTGAAGCGACTTAGCAGCTGCAGCAGCAGCATGCTGTCTAGGTTGGTCATAACTTTCCTTCCAAAGAGTAAGCGTCTTTTAATTTCATGGCTGAAAATCATCATCTGCAATGATTTAGGAGCCTAGAAAAATAAAGTCAGCCACTGTTTCCACTGTTTCCCCATCTATTTGCCATGAAGTGATGGGACCGGATCTTCGTTTTCTGAATGTCGAGTTATAAGCCAACTTTTTCACTCTCCTCTTTCACTTTCATCAAGAGGCTCTTTAATTCTTCTTCACTTTCTTCCATAAAGGTGGTGTCATCTGCATATCTGAGGTTATTGATATTTCTCCTGGAAATCTTGATTCCAGCTTCTGCTTCTTCCAGCCCAGCATTTCTCATGATGTACTCTGCATATAAGTTAAATAAGCAGGGTGACAATACATAGCCTTGATGTACTCCTTTTCCTATTTGGAACCAGTCTGTTGTTCTGTGTCCAGTTGTAAATGTTGCTTCCTGACCTGCATACAGATTTCTCAAGAGGCAGGTCAGGTGGTCTGGTATTCCCATCTCTTTCAGTTTTCCAATAGACTATTGTGATCCACACAGTCAAAGGCTTTGACATAGTCAATAAAGCAGAAATAGATGTTTTTCTGGAACTCTCTTGCTTTTTTGATGATCCAGAAGATGTTGGCAATTTGATCTCTGGTTCCTCTGCTTTTTCTAAAACCAGTGTGAACATCTGGAAGTTCACAGTTCACGTATTGCTGAAGCATGGCTTGGAGAATTTTAAGCATCATTTTACTAGCGTGTGAGATGAGTGCAAGTGTGCAGTGGTTTGAGCAATCTTAGGCACTGCCTTTCATTGGGATTGGAGTGAAAACTGACCTTTTCCAGTCCTGTGGCCACTGCTGAGTTTTCCAAATTTGCTGGCCTGTTGAGTGCAGCACTCTTACAGCATCATCTTTTCAGATTTGAAATAGCTCAACTGGAATTCCATCACCTCCACTTGCTTTGTTCGTAGTGATGCTTCCTAAGGCTCACTTGACTTCACCTTCCAGGATGTCTGGCTCTATGTGAGTGATCATACCATTGTGATTATCTTGGTCATGAAGATCTTTTTGTACAGTTCTTCTGCATTCTTGTCACCTCTTCTTAATATCTTCTTCTGTCAGGTCCCTACCATTTCTGTCATTTATTGAAACCATCTTTGCATAAAATGTTCCCTTGGTATCTCTAATTTTCTTGAAGAGACCTCTAGTCTTTACCATTCTATTGTTTTCCTCTATTTCTTTGCATTGATTGTGAAGGAAGGCTTTTTTATCTCTCCTTGCTATTCTTTGGAACTCTGCATTCAAACAGGTATAATTTTCCTTTTATCCTTTGCTTTTCGCTTCCCTTTTTTTCACAGCTATTTGTAAGGCATCCTCAGACAGCTATTTTGCTTTATTGCATTTCTTTTTCTTGGGGATGGTCTTGATTCTTGTTTCCTGTACAATGTCACGAACCTCCGTCCATAGTTCATCAGTCACTCTGTCTCTCAGATCTAGTCACTTAAATCTATTTCTCACTTCCACTGTATAGTCATAAGTGTTAATTTAGGTCATACCTGAATGGTCTAGTGGTTTTCTCCACTTTCTTCAATTTCAGTCTGAATTTGGCAATAAGGAGTTCATGATCTGAGCCACTGTCAGCTGCTGGTTTTGTTCTTGCTGACCGTATAGAGCTTCTCCATTTTTGGCTACAAAGAATGTAATCAATCTGATTTCGGTGTTGACCATCTGGTGATGTCCTTGTATAGAGTCTTCTTTTGTGTTCTTGGAAGAGGGTGTTTGCTATTACCAGTGTGTTCTCTTCCAGAACTTTATTAGCCTAGGCCTGCTTCATTCTGTATTCCAAGGTCAAATTTGCCTATTACTCCAGGTGTTTCTTGACTTCCTACTTTTGCATTCCAGTCCCCTATAATGAAAAGGACATTCTTGTTCGGTGTTAGTTCTAGAACATGTTGTATGTCTTCATAGAACCATTCCACTTCAGCTTCTTCAGCGTTACTTGTCTGAGCATAGACTTGGATTACCGTGATATGAATGGTTTGCCTTGGAAACGAAAAGAGATCATTCTGTTGTTTTTGATACTGCATTTAAGTACTGCATTTCAGACTCTGTTGTTAACTATGATGGCTACTCCATTTCTTCTAAGGGATTCCTGACCACAGTAGTAGATATAATGGTCATCTGAGTTAAATTCACCCATTCCAGTCCATTTTAGTTCGCTGATTCCTAGAATGTTGACGTTCACTCTTGCCATCTCCTGTTTGACCACTTCCAATTTGCCTTGATTCATGGACCTAACATTCTAGGTTCCTATGCAATATTGCTCTTTACAGCATCGGACCTTGCTTCTATCACCAGTCACATCAACAGCTGGGTATTGTTTTTGCTTTGGCTCCATCCCTTCATTCTTTCTGAAGTTATTTCTCCACTGATCTCCAGTAGCATATTGGGCACCTACCGACCTGGGAAGTTCCTCTTTCAGTATCCTATCATTTTGCCTTTTCATACTGTTCATGGGGTTCTCAAGGCAAGAATACTGACATGGTTTGCCATTCCTTTCTCCAGTGGACCACATTCTGTCAGACGTCTCCACATGACCCGCCCATCTTGGGTGGCCCCACATGGCATGGCTTAGTTTCATTGAGTTAGACAAGGCTGTGTTCCATGTGATCAGATTGGCTAGCTGCCTGTGATTGTGGTTTCAGTCTGTCCGCCCTCTGATGCCCTCTCTCAGTGTCTACCAGCTTACTTGGGTTCGTCTTACCTTGAATGTGGGGTATCTCTTCACAGCTGCTCCAGCGAAGCGCAGCTGCTGCTCCTTACCTTGGATGTGGGGTAGCTCCTCTCGGCCGTGCGTGTGCCGTTGCAGCCGCCACGTGACAGATTAACAGGGGAAAAACAAATTTGATGATATGTATATCTCCTGTTCACATGAGAGATACTCAGGAAAAATTAGCAACTCCTGGAAATTGTGGAAACCTTCACCTTAAATGTCATCTTCAGTTAAAAACAAAACAAAATGTTGGGAATGGGTAGTCAACTATGTGTAGTTAGCCAAAGATTCATGATAAACAAGTGTACGTTTATTATGCAATGTAGTCTCTGCCTTATCCATTAATAAGTTTTTCTTTTTTAAAAATTTATGTTAATTGGAGGCTAAGTACTTTACAGTATTGTGGTGGTTTTTGCCATACATTCACATGAATCAACCATGAGTGTACATGTGTCCCCCATCCTGACCCTCCCTCCCATCTCCCTCCCCATTCCATCCCTCAGGGTCATCCCAGTGCACCAGCCCTGAGCACCCTGTCTCATGCATCGAACCTGGACTGGCGATATATTTCATATATGATAATATACATGTTTCAATGCTATTCTCTCAAATCATCCCACCCTCGCCTTTAATAAGTTTTTCAAAAGAGTTAGTCATCCCGTTCTTTGTACAGTAAAGAAGACACCCTTACAAATGGAGATTGTCCTTATAAATATAAATGTCTCATACAAAAGGCTAACTTCTACTTGGTTTCCAGAGCTTCTTCTGTGTCTGCATGCATGCTAAGTCGCTTTAGTTGTGTCCAAAATCTGGGATCCTATGGACTGTAGTTTCCAAGGCTCCTTTGTCCATGGGATTTTCCAGGCAAGAATACTGAAGTCGGTTGCCATTTCCTTCTCCAGGGGATCTTCCCAGCACAGGGAAGACACACAGGAAACTGTCTTTTGAATCTCCTGCATTGGCAGGCAGGTTCTTTACCACTAGCACTATCTGGGAAGCCCTAAATGTGCCATGTGCTGTGTGTGCTCAGTTGCTCAGTCATGTCTGACTCTTTGAAGCCCCATGTACCATAGCCCACCAGGCTCTTTTGTCCATGGGGATTCTCTAGGCCAGAGTAATGGAGTGGTTGGCCATTTCCTCCTCCAGGGTATCTTCCTGACCCAGGGACTGGCCCCATGTCTGCATTGACAGGTGGGTTCTTTACCACTAGTATCACCTTTTCTGTGTCTACTGTTTTTTAAAAACAATCAGTCTAAAATAATCATTATGCTTAAGATGCACATTTGCGGATGACAAATTCCACTCCCTTTCTCATTAGATGTTAGAATGTTTTCTCCTAAATATGAGAAGGAAAAAGAAGAGTAGAACATCTAAGTGCTTTCAGAACAAATTTACAAATTCAAAATGTAAGTAAACTAAAATACTCCAAATTTATGAGTATTAAATGTTGTTATGTTAACTATAGATTTTAGGTTCTTAATTACCTTCCAGGAAATTTAGAATCTGCAGTCACTTTTTTAATTCACCTCAATTTTTGTTATGTGATGGTCTCTTCTTTGGCCTATGTGAGGATACCAAACTAAAAATGCTCAGCAGGAACTTCCCTGGTGGTCCAGTGGCTAAGACGCCATGCTCCCAATGCAGGGGGGCCTGGGTGTAATCCCTGGTCGGGGAACTAAATGGCAACCCACTCCAGTGTTCTTGCCTGGAGAATCCCAGGGACCGGGGAGCCTGGTGGGCTGCTGTCTATGGGGTTGCACAGAGTCGGACGTGACTGAAGTGACTTAACAGCAGCAGAGAACTAATATAGTCATGAGTTTATGTCCTCAGTCATATCTGACTCTTTCTGACTCCCCCACCAGGCTTCTTTGTCCATTGGATCTTCCAGGAAAGAATACTGGAGTGGTTTGCCGTTTCCTTCTCCAGGGAATCTTCCCCACCCAGGGATCAAAGCTGAGTCTCCTATAGTGGCAGGCTGATTATTTACTGCTGAGCCATCAGGGAAAGCTAAAGTTCATTTCGAGATGAATAGATCCCATATGCTGCAACTAAAACATCCTGTGTGCCATGTAGCCAAACAAACAAATATATATTTATATGTTTTATTTTAAAAGTCCTTTGCTTGTAAAAAAAAAAAAATGCCCAACAAATAGTTTCCAGGTACAAGGGATGAATGTGTGAATGAGCTGTGATGTTGGGTATGTAATATGTAGTTGAAATCCATATCTAAGCCCATATAATTTACCTATGATTCCAGCAAAAATACCAGCCCTCTGTTGCAGCCCTTCATATGCCTGATGCATATGAGGCCAAACAAATCTAAGCATCAGAGTATGGAGGAGGGAAAGTTTTATTTCAAGGGTCAAGCAAGGAGAACAGGTGACTTATGCTCAAAACCCCCCAACTCCTCAAGGGTTTTCAGGAAAGAGTTTTCATAGGCAAAATTTAGGATGAGGCTGCAGGATGTGTGACTTTTTTCTGATTGGTTGGTGGTAACAGGGTGATATTCTAGGAACCCTGTGCTCTGTCTGAAGGTACCAACCTCTTCCTGAGTGGGGGCCTTAAATCCTGCGGAAGAATTTGAGAATATTGTTGTGTATATACCCTGAGGAGGAAGCAGGACTCTGCTTCAATTGTTGCGCTGCTGCTGCTGCTGCTGCTGAGTTGCTTCAGTCGTGTCCGACTCTGTGTGACCCCATAGACAGCAGCCCACCAGGCTCCCCCGTCCCTAGGATTCTCCAGGCAAGAACACTGGAGTGGGTTGCCATTTCCTTCTCCAATACATGAAAGTGAAAAGTGAAAGGGAAGTCTCTTAGTCGTGTCTGACTCTTCTCGACCCCATGGATTGCAGCCCACCAGGCTCCTCCATCCATGGGATTTTCCAGGTAAGAGTACTGGAGTGGGGTGCCATTGCCTTCTCTGAATTGCTGCACTACTGTCTCTTAACTGCTCCTCCTTGGTTTCTTTATTCCCTTCCTTCCCTGATCAGCAATTCTTTGAATCCACTCTTTGAAATTTAGAAAGGTCTAGGTGGCTGAAGCCTTTTTTCTACAAGCAGGAAAAGGGAGACATGGAAATGCTTTGACGGTTTTGTATCTGGAGGTCCGCACAGGGTCCTGCTGAGTTTCAGGTGGCAGGCGGACATGTGATTCTTTGTGTTTGTTGAAAAATAGGGCCTCCATAGTTCCCACTTGTGCTTTCTTTAACTCTAGAAGTGAACTTTGTAGATCTTGTGAGGGCTCTATATTTTGAACTCTTTTGCAGGATGCCACTTGTATGCTTGGTTAAGCCATAGATTGGAGTCTCTATTGAAATTAAAATAAGATCCTACTCATCAATGGCCAGATCCTCTGAACTGGCTATACTTAAAAGCATTAATTGTCTTATTGGTACTGCCAATTAAAAATTGGCATTTGTCATCCACGTCTACACAGATTAAATCATGAACCACTGCAGCTGTGACCTTCAACACACCCCGAAATGGATTCAGGGTGGACATCAGGAATGAGGTACTCTGTGCTCTGGGAAAAACTGGCAGAACAGGCCTTTAGATAGTTATATATTTTCAGTAGAAAAATTTAAAAGCTCAATTCTTGCATCTCATATGTAGAAAAAAATCAAAATCATTAACAGTAACATCTGCTCTTGGTGACTGGCAGCAAACCTCTGCCAAAATGTGTGTTTTATGGCATGCACTCCCTCTTCACTAAAATAGTATGTAACACCTTCCTCACTACCACTTTGGAGCAGTTTCTCAAAGCTATCTAAAATGCTCTCTCCTAGGCCTATAATCCTCATTTTGGCTCAAACAAAACTTAACTCACAGTTCTCATGTTGTGCATTTTTTGAAGTTGGTAACACCTTTTATCTCCAAATCCCCAGCTCCCAGTAACTGACCCTCCAAAAGATCTCTTTTGGTTTCTAGTTGTATTTGGTCTCTTAGTCATGTTCAAGTCTTTGTGAGCCCCTTGACTGTAGCCCACCATGCTCCTCTCTCCACAGAATTTTCCAGGCAAGAATACTGGAGTGGGCTGCCGTTTCCTCCTCCAGGGGATCTTCCCAACCCAGAGATCAAACTTGTGTCTCCTGTATTGCAGGTGGATTCTTTACTGCTGAGCCACCAGCGAAGCCCAGGAGGAAATATAAGGGACTGCAAGGTGAGCTTTACTGTTTGTGCTGGGTGTTTCTGATAGATTTCCTTCCTGACCTATATTTGTAGGTCCTGAGACTTTGGAAACAGAACTGTCCTACATTTAAGAAAAAATTACAAAAAAATTAAAATATTTAAAAAATAATAATTACCCAATATATATCTGCCTGCAGGTAAAGAACGTGCCTGCAATGCAAGAGACACAGGAGACAAAGGTTCGATCCCTGAGTCAGGAAGATGCCCTGGAGGAGGGCACAGCAGCGTAACCCACTCCAGTATCCTTGCCTGGAGAAAACATGGATTGAGAAGCCTGGCGGGCTCCTGTAATAGCATCACAAAGAGTCGGACATGACTAGTGACTAAGCACTTGTATAGTGTGACTATAGCTCAATGACTCTTTCATGCCTGACTCTTTTCGATGCCATGGATGGCAGCCCACCAGTCTCCTCTGTCCAGAAAAATTTCCTGTAAAGAATACATGGGTGGGTTGCCATTTCCTACTCTAGACTTCCAATAATAGGCATATATGATTCAAAAACTGCTTCTTGGAAAATAATATGTTCTCTTTGTGATAGAGATTTTTCTACCTCCATTGCCTGTAGGACCCAAGAGCCATCTTTTGAAATGCAAACTTTAGGAAAATAATTCTCTTTAAAAAAAAAAAAAAGAAGAAGAAGAAGTGGGAGTGGGAGGAGGTGTTGGAAATTGGATAAATGAAAAATCTTAAGTGTGTGTATGTTTGCTATGTGTGTCTGTCTATGTATGGAGTAGATGGGTAATATTTTTTCTACCTCCAGACAGAACTGACAAAATCAATTTATAAAATGCTCTGTTTAGTTCATTTGAAGGGAATGTTTGTAAGAATTCAGTATTCTAAAACTGTTAGCTTTTCTCTTGTTAAACTGTCTTATGTCAATTTAATTATTCAGTTCAGTTCAGTTCAGTTGCTCAGTCATGTCAGACTCTTTGCGAACCCATGAACCACAGCACACCAGGCCTCCCTGTCTATCACCAGCTCCTGGAGCCCACCCAAACCCATGTCCATTGAGTCCGTGATGCCATCCAACCATCTCATCCTCTTTCGTCCTCTTCTCTTCCTGCCCTCAATCTTTCCCAGCATCTGGGTCTTTTCAAATGAGTCAGCTCTTTGCATCAGGTGGCCAAAGTATTGGAGTTTCAGTTTCAACAGCAGTCCTTCCAATGACTACTCAGGACTGATCTCCTTTAGGATGGACTAGTTGGATCTCCTTGCAGTCCCAGGGACTCTCAAGAGTCTTCTCCAACACCACAGTTCAAAAACATCAATTCTTCTGCACTCGACTTTCTTTCTAGTCCAACTCTCACATCCATACATGACCACTGGAAAAACCATAGCCTTGACTAGATGGACCTTTGTTGGAAAAGTAATGCCTTTGCTTTTTAATATGCTGTCTAGGTTGGTCATAACTTTCCCTCCAAGGAGTAAGCGTCTTTTAATTTCATGGCTGCAATCACCATCTGTGGTGATTTTGGAGCCCCCAAAATAAAGTCAGCCGTTGTTTCCAGTGTTTCCCCATCTATTTGCCATGAAGTGATGGGACCAGATGCCATGATCTTAGTTTTCTAAATGTTGAGCTTTAAGCCAACTTTTTCACTCTCCTCTTTCACTTTCATCAAGAGGCTCTTTAATTCTTCTGCCAAGCAAAAAACCTAGGAAGGGAGAAGAAAAAATTTGCCTCCCTTACAGTGCATTTTCCACCTTATCAAGGACAACACTCTTACAATTGTACCCTCTGACTCTTGCATCACCAATTCTTCCATATTTACTGTATCATTTCAACATATTCCAAATATGCTACAATATTTCTCACTTTAAACAAAAATGGACCTCACTCCCTTTTTAGTTACTGTGCCACTTCTCTGTTTCCATCTGCAGTGAAACTCCCAAGTGAATATATTTTATTTCTATTCAATATCTCTTGCACTCACTAATGAGGTTTTTTTCCTCATTAGTGGTTACTCCATTATAAATTACCTCCAGATAGTAAACACAATTTTCAGTTCACAAGTAGTATCTTACTAATGCAATCAGAAGCAATTGATAGAATTGATACTAATTTCCTCTTGAAACACATTTTTTTCCACTTATTTTTGATGTATCATTCTTATTCTCCTTCTACCTCATTGTATGCTTTTCGACTTCATTGATGGTTCCTCCTCCTTCTCTTCTTGACTTCTCAGCTTTGGACAGTATTTGTCCCAGTCTTCTGAACTTTTCTCCTTTATGTACATTTACCTCCTAGGTAATATGATAATCTTCCATGATTTTCAGTTCAGTTCAGTTAAGTTGCTCATTCCTGCTGGACTCATTGCGATCCCATGGACTGTGGCACACCAGGCTTCCCTGTCCATCACCAACTCCCAGAGCTTGCTCAAACTCATGTCCATTGAGTCGGTGATGCCATCCAACCATCTCAGTCTCTGTCATCCCCTTCTCCTCCCACCTTCAATCTTTCCCATTATCAGGGACTTTGCCAATAAGTCAGTTCTTCCCATCAGGTGGCCAAAGTATTGGAGCTTCAGCATTAGTCCTTCCAATGAATATTCAGGATTGATTTCCTTTAGGATTGACTGTTTGATCTCCCTGCAGTCCAGGGGACTCTCAAGAGTCTTCTCCTACACCACAGTTCAAAAGCATCAATTCTCTGGTGCTCAGCTTTCTTTATAGTCAAACTCTCACATCCATCAGGTGTCCAAAGTATTGGCGCTTCAGCTTCAGCATCAGTCATTCCAATGGATATTCAAGACTGATTTCCCTTAGGACTTCCTTTAGAAAACAATGATTTTAAATAATATTTATTCTGACCACAACCAATAGTATATATTCAACTCAAAACTCCTAAATTCTAAATTTGTAAATAAGATTCTCTACTCAGCATTTCTATTTCAATGTCTGCATTTCCAATGTAATGTATCTACAATATGTGTGTGTGTGTGTGTGTGTGTGTATCTTGATTTCTCTCGCTGAAAGTCTTTAAACTGCAAAAGAATCATTTTCATTATTTCAATTATTGTAGCCAAAAACCACGGAATCCTCCAACATTTATATATTCCTATACTCCAGGTTTGTCTTTTTGAATCTTTACCACCTGTCATCTATTCCATTGTCACTGTTATTGGCCAGATCTAAACATTCATTACCTCGGCATTTGTAATAGTTCTTTAATTGTTCTCCCTGATCCACTCTGGCCCCATCTTCTCCACTGTTTAGTCTCCTCAAGGCAGCCATATTATAGTTTAAAAACATAAATTGGATCATATAAATGTTTATCTCAGACCTTTCCATTCATCTTATTCAGAATAAGAGAACTTATGGTGGTCTACAAGATTGTACATGATATAGGTCCTTGAGAACTCTCTGATAACCATCTCCTACTTTTCTCTCCTTTGCTCATTCTGCTCCAGTCATGATGACTTAGTTGATATTCTCCAAACATGCTCAACCAGTTTCTTCCCTAAATTCTTTCATATCTACTGTTTCATCTTGTTAGGTACTTAGAATAGGAAAAAGGAGTCCAAAATAGTTGTGGCTAAAAGACAAAGAAGGGAAAAGCCCATGAAAATAGAACAAAGGAAGGTCCGAGGACTGGAGTGAGGACCTCAGGTGAAGCAAACAGCCTCCAAGCTAACCCAGTTTACCTAGGGCAGGCTCAAGGGGAGGAACAAAAACATATAAAAAGAGGAGCAAAGATTGAGCCTCAGGCTTCTCTTCTCTGCATCTTTTGGATTGGCCAGCACTCCAGGATGTATTTTCCTTTGCTTACCAAATAAAACTGAGCTGCAACAGAGCTGTAACACCGAGCTGTAACTCCATCTGTCACTTCAAATTTTTGCTGTGGTGAGACAGAACCAGGGAAATCACACATTTCCCGGAGAGTCTGATATAATACTCTTTTGCAAAGTGTTTAGCTTTCATTCACTTTCACTGGGTCTCTGAACAAATGTCACTTTATCAGCAAAGTCTTATCATACCACTTTATATAAAATTACATCCTGTAACTCTCTATTCTTTTTTACCATGCCTTACTTCAAAGCCCTTATTGCATCTCATATATCATGTAGTCATTTGTTTACACCTTTAAGTCTGTCTCTTCAATACACAAACACAACAGACTAGTGACTGCACTTTGTTTCATTCCTGTAAGACTCAGTTCCTAGGGCAGTGAATGGTGCATGATAAATGATAGATGTTGAAAGACAAATGGATGAGTAAATCGAAGAGGGAATTCTTTGGCATACTATAAGAGATTTCAGGCGTTATTAAATATGTGTATAATAACTTTCTTTGGGTATAATTTTTCCACCAACAATATAGCAATACAATAACATGTCAAAATGTATACAATTAAATATCTACCAAGACTAAAAGGACATTAAAACCTGAAAGAAAAATTGTATTTTAAATATATATATTTAGGACTATATATTTTTAATTCCAGGGGGTATATGTGTTTGAAAATTCTATGAGTGCTTTTGGAAAACATAATTTGAATCTTTTTTTCTTTTTCTTTTTTTTTTGCTACAGGGCTTGCTATTGATGAATCATTTCTCTTCCAGCACTTCCAAACCATCTGTGTAACAATCCAGGTTAGATTTTATTATGGTGATTTTAGTAACACCCTTTAATTTTAGAAATAAATGAGGTTAATTTGAATATTGCTGCCTTTATCCACCACCTCCCTTTAAGAGACTCTGATTCTCCATGATTGTAAAACCAGTATTAATTATAGTGGAAGTGCCATAAAGTCAAACCATCAGTACTTTATGACGTAACTTATAAAAGGAATGAAAAATAAATGCACTGAAAATAGGTAAGGATTTAGGTATTGTGTATATAGTTAGTTTTGAATTCTCTTATTTTCTTGTGTTTATGATTTTATTATCGTGTGCTCACATCTGTGAGAACTGTTGGAAGAAAAGTTCAAAGACACTGATGTTAGATTGAAGATCTTTACATCCTGGGTGACATCATTTACATGTTATGTGTGTATTGGGATGTATTTTTCCCAGAAGACTTGTGTTTGATTTTTCTTGGTACTCTCAGAAGTACCATCCTAATTAGATGGTTAGTGAAGGTAAACATTCAGGCTCTAAATGCAAAAGAGTGAGCATGACTAATGCCTCTGAAATTCAAGGGGGAATTTTTATTTATTTATTTATTTTTGATTCACTATCCAGAGCCCACAAGAAAATCTATTTATTTCTGTTCTGTATAGTTCTGTTAGATTCTATATTTCTGAATTAATAGATACTGAGATTTTCCTGGGTCCAGATTTGTGAGGATTGGTTTCTCCTTTGTCTCACCAAATAATTTAAGCCCTAGGCTCAGCCTATAATGCCTCCCTCTTTTGCCCTCTCTGCAGTTTCTAGACATGGAAGCTATAAGCACCAAAGCTTAAAGCTATCAGGGTATTTTGACAATTCTCCCACTTTGTACTTTCCTTGATGGGTGTTCTTCCTTCATCATTAGCTTCAAACGATTCTCCTACTTTCTGGTAGTCTCTTTCATTACTTGAAAATAATATTTTTAACTTTTGAATATCTTGCTCCTGCTGGTGCTCAGTCGTGTCTGTCTCTGCATCCCCATGGACTGTAGGCTACAGGGCTCCTCTGTCCATGGAATTTTCCAGGCAAGAATACTGGAGCAGATTGCCATTTCTTATTCCTGGGGATCTTCCCAACAAAGGATTGAACCCATGTCTCCTGTATCTCCTGCATTGGTAGGTGGATTCATTATCACTAGCACCACTTGTATATCTTGTGCGTGTTTGGCTGCTTGTGTCCAACACTTTGCGACCCTGTGGACTGCGTCCCTCCAGGCTCCTCTATCAATGGGGATTCTCCAGGCAAGAATACTGGAATGGGTTGCCATGTCCTCCTCTAGGGGATCTTCCCAACCCGGGGTCGAACCCAGGTCTCCCACAGTGCAGGAGGATTCTTTATCATCTCAGACACCAGGGAAACCTAAGAATACTGGACTGGGTAGCCTATCCCTTCTCCAGGGGATCTTCCCGACCCAGGAATTGAACTGGGGTCTCCTGCATTGCAGGCGGATTCTTTACCAGCTGATCTACCAGGGAAGCCCTTATATAACATATAGGCAGTGGATTAGGGGATCTCCAATCTAATATATTATTCTAAAACAGAAACCCCTTTTTTAATTCCCCCTTTAAAACACTTTATTTTTGTATTTGCATATGCTTCTCATTAATAAAGTAAATTGAAATGAAAGAGAAATTAGGATAGTTCTGTCTTGAGTTCATTTTCTGATAACAGCATTTTTCCTTTTCCAGGAAGAATGATTTCTGAACTGCATGTTATATTCTACAGCCACTAATTGCAGGACACATAAGAAAAATTCTAATTGCTGCAATAACGTTGATGGCCATTGGACTGAGAAAATTCTTGTGACTGAGGATAAATGGGGATTCCAAAATAAAGTGAGGAAAAAAACAATAGACAGTGACTCTTAAGTAAATTATTCATTATAAGAAGGAGCTCTTTGAAACTTCTGGCTTACATAATAAAATCCTCTAATATACCAGACATTAGACACAAGATAACACAATTACAATTTAAAAGGTTCATATGGATAGGATAACTATCTACTTCTCTTATATAGATTTACCACAAATTACATTAAATAATTACAAATGGTCCAATTCCCAGAGTAGGACCAATTATATCTTTTTAATTCTGGAAACTATGCAAAATTAGCTTTCCTTAGATCTTTTTACAACCTTTGAAATATACTAATTTTTATTTCACTGGTGAAGTAAGAATTTCAGATATTGACCTCTTGTAGTTCTCATTTTTAATTTCTGTTCTCCACAAAGATATTAAATTACAAGGATAAGTTATAACTACAATTAAAGTAGTTTGTTAACTTAAAAGCAAGGTTGATACTAGGCTGATATTAACCTATGAACTTTAAAAGAACTGACAAGATAAAGAAACTATAAATTCCTGAGGAAATACTAAAAGGGTACAGTACAACTTTAGAATTTCTTACTTATTCTATATACGGTAAAATATTTATAAATTACTAAACAGATAAAGACACGTATATTATTTAAAGATTTGAATATATTCTTACAACAGAAAATGTTTTTCTTTATTACATCTACTTTTTCTCTTTTAAAGATCATTTATAACAAAGATATTAATCATTTATAAATGTGAATCATATCATCACATATATTTCATTTACTTACTTTTTCTCTACCTATCTCTATTTTTCTCTCTGTACATGCTTTTTGGTATAATTAATTCAGTTCAGTTCAGTTCAGTCGCTCATGTGTGTCTGACTATTTGTGACCCCAGAATTGCAGCATGCCAGGCCTCCCTGTCCATCACCAACTCACGGAGTTCACTCAAACTCACTTCCATCCAGTCGGTGATGCCATCCAGCCATCTCATCCTCTGTCATCCCTCTTTTCTCCTTCCCCCAATCCCTCCCAACATCAGAGCCTTTTCCAATGAGTCAACTCTTTGCATGAGGTGGCCAAGTCCTGGAGTTGCAGCTTTAGCATCATTCCTTCCAAAGAACACACAGGACTGATCTTTAGGATGGACTGGTTGGATCTCCTTGCAGTCCAAGGGACTCACAAGAGTCTTCTCCAACACCACAGTTCAAAAGCATCAATTCTTCTGCACGCAGCTCTCTTCACAGTCCAACTCTCATATCCATACATGACCACTGGAAAAACCATAGCCTTGAATATATGGACATTTGTTGGCAAAGTAATGTCTCTGCTTTTGAAATGTTATCTAGGTTGGTCATAACTTTCCTTCCAAAGAGTAAGCGTCTTTTAATTTCATGGTTGCAATCACCATCTCCAGTGATTTTGGAGCCCAAAAAATAAAGTCTGACACTGTTTCCACTGTTTCCCCATCTATTTGCCATGAAGTGATGGGATCAGTTGCCATGATCTTCGTCTTCTGAATGTTGAGCTTTAAGCCAACTTTTTCACTCTCCTCTTCCACTTCCATCAAAAGGGTTTTTAGTTCCTCTTGACTTTCTGCCATAAGGGTGGTGTCATCTGCATATCAGATTATTGATATTTCTCCTGGAAATCTTGATTCCAGCTTGTGCTTCTTCCAGCCCAGCGTTTCTCATGATGTACTCTGCATAGAAGTTAAATAAGCAGGGTGACAATATACAGCCTTGACGAACTCCTTTTCCTATTTGGAACCAGTCTGTTCTTCCATGTCCAGTTCTAACTGTTGCTTTCTGACCTGCATATAGGTTTCCCAAGAGGCAGGTCAGGTGGTCTGTTATTCCCATCTCTTTCAGAATTTTCCACAGTTTATTGTGATCCACACAGTCAAAGCTTTGGCATAGTCAATAAAGGAGAAATACATGTTTTTCTGGAACTCTATCGCTTTTCCCATGATCCAGCGGATGTTGGCAATTTGATCTCTGCTTCCTCTGCCTTGTCTAAAACCAGCTTGAACATCTGAAGTTCACGGTTCACATATTTCTGAAGCTTGGCTTGGAGAATTTTGAGCATTACTTTACTAGCATGTGAGATGAGTGCAATTGTGTGGTAGTTTGAGAATTCTTTAGCATTGCCTTTCTTTGGGATTGGAATGAAAACTGCCCTTTTCCAGTCCTGTGGCCACTGCTGAGTTTTCCAAATTTGCTGGCATATTGAATGCAGCACTTTCACAGCATCATCTTTCAGGATTTGAAATAGCTGAACTGGAATTCCATCACCTCCACTAGATTTGTTCAAAGTGATGCTTTCTAAGGCCCACTTGACTTCACATTCCAGGATATCTGGCTCTAGGTGAGTGATCACACCATCATGATTATCTTGGTCATGAAGATCTTTTTTGTACAGGTCTTCTGTGTAGTCTTGCCAAGTCTACATAATATCTTCTGTTTCTGTTAGGTCCATATCATTTCTGTCCTTATCGAGCCCATCTATACATGAAATGTTCCCTTGATATCTCTAATTTTCTTGAAGAAATCTCTAGTCTTTCCCATTCTGTTGTTTTCCTCGATTTCTTTGCATTGATCACTGAGGAAGGCTTTCTTATCTCTCCTTGCCATTCTTTGGAACTCTGCATTCAGATGCTTATATCTTTCCTTTTCTCCTTTGCTTTTCCCTTCTCTTCTTTTGATAGCTATTTGTAAGGCCTCCCCAGACAGCCATTTTGCTTTTTTGCATTTCTTTTCCATGGGGATGGTCTTGATCCCTGTGTCCTGTGCAATGTCACAAACCTCCATCCATAGTTCATCAGGAACTCTCTCTATCAGATATAGTCCCTTAAATCTATTTCTCACTTCCACTGTACAATCATAAGGGATTTGATTTAGATCATACCTGAATGGTCTAGTGGTTTTCCCTGCTTTTCTTCCATTTCAATCTGAATTTGGCAATAAGAAGTTCATGATCTGAGCCACAGTCAGCTCCTGGTCTTGTTATTTTAATATTATTTATATAATTTATTTATTATTTATATTATTTTATACTTATGTTAAATTGTAATTAATTAGGAAATAGATATTTCATACCATTTTTTATGTCATACAATTTCATGTATGTTACGTGTTAAACAATGAAATTAAAATGTTCTATAACACTATATATGTTCCAGGTCACATTCAAGGTCAGGAGGGGCTGCTGTGAGGAGATACCCCTCGTCCAAGGTAAGGAGCAGGAATTGCACTTTGCTGGAGCAGCCGTGAAGAGATACCCCACGTCCAAGGTAAGAGAAACCACAGTAAGAGAGTAGGTGTTGCGAATGGGCAACAGAGGGCAGACACACAGAAACAAAATCACAGAAAACTAGTCAATCTGATCACACGGACCACAGCCTTCTCTAACTCAATGAAACTAAGCCATGCCATGTGGGGCTGCCCAAAATGGGCAGGTCATGGTGGAGATTTCTGACAGAATGTGGTCCACTGGAGAAGGGAATGGCAAACCACTTCGATATTCTTGCCTTGAGAATCCCATGAACAGTATGAAAAGGCAAAATGATAGGATACTGAAAGAGGAACTCCCCAGGTTGGTAGGTGCCGAATATACTACTGGAGATCAGTGGAGAAATAACTCCAGAAAGAATGAAGGGATGGAGCCAAAGCAAAAACAATACCCAATTGTGGATGTGACTGGCGATAGAAGCAAGGTCCAATGCTGTAAAGAACAATATTGCATAGGAACCTGGAATGTTAGGTCCGTGAATCAAGGCAAATTGGAAGTGGTCAAACAGGAGATGGCAAGAGTGAATGTAGACATTCTAGGAATCAGGGAACTAAAATGGACTGGAATGGGTGAATTTAACTCAGATGACCATTATATCTACTACTGTGGGCAGGAATGCCTTAGAAGAAATGGAGTAGCCATCATGGTCAACAAAAGAGTCCGAAATGCAGTACATGGATGCAGTCTCAAAAACGACAGAATGATCTCTTTTCGTGTCCAAGGCAAACCATTCAATATCACAGTAATCCAAGCCTATGTCCCAACCAGTAATGCTGAAGAAGCTGAATTCAATGGTTCTATGAAGACCTACAAGACCTTTTAGAACTAACACCCAAAAAAGATGTCCTTTTCATTACAGGAGACTGCAATGCAAAAGTAGGAAGTCAAGAAACACCTGGGGTAACAGGCAGATTTGGCCTTGGAATACGGAATGAGGCAGGGCAAAGGCTAATAGAGTTTTGCCAAGAGAATGCACTGGTCATAGCAAACACCCTCTTCCAACAACACAAGAGAAGACTCTACACATGGACATCACCAGATGGTCAACACTGAAATCAGATTGATTATATTCTTTGTAGCCAAAGATGGAGAAACACTATACAGTCAACAAAAACAAACTGAGAGCTGACTGTGGCTCAGATCATGAACTCCTTACTGCCAAATTCAGACTTAAATTGAAGAAAGTAGGGAAAACCACAAGACCATTCAGCTATGACCTAAATCATATCCCTTATGATTATACAGTGGAAGTGAGAAATAGAGTTAAGGGACTAGATTTGATAGAATAAGTGCCTGATGGACTATGGATGGAGGTTCATGACATTGTACAGGAGACAGGGATCAAGACCAACCCTATGGAAAAGAAATGCAAGAAAGCAAAATGGCTGTCAGGGGAGGGCTTACAAATAGCTGTGAAAAAGAGAAGTGAAAAGCAAGGAGAAAAGGCAAAATATAAGCATCTGAATGCAGAGTTCCAAAGAATAGCCAGGAGAGATAAAAAAGCCTTCCTCAGTGATCAACGCAAAGAAATCGAGGAAAACTACAGAATGGGAAAGACTAGAGATCTCTTCAAGAAAATCAGAGATACCAAGGGAATATTTCATGCAAAGATGGGCTCGATAAAGGACAGAAATGGTATGGACTTAACAGAAGCAGATATATTAAGTAGAGGTGGCAAGACTACACAGAAGACCTGTACAAAAAAGATCTTCATGACCCAGATAATCATGATGGTGTGATCACTGACCTAGAGCCAGACATCCTGGAATGTGAAGTCAAGTGGGCCTTAGAAAGCATCACTTTGAACAAATCTAGTGGAGGTGATGGAATTCCAGTTGAGCTCTTTCAAATCCTGAAAGATGATGCTGTGAAAGTGCTGCGTTCAATATGCCAGCAAATTTGGAAAACTGAGTAGTGGCCACAGGACTGGAAAGGGTCAGTTTTCATTCCAATCCCAAAGAAAGGCAATGCCAAAGAATGCTCAAACTACCGCACAATTGCACTCATCTCACACGCTAGTAAAGTAATGCTCAAAATTCTCCAAGCCAAGCTTCAGCAATATGTGAACCGTGAACTTACAGATGTTCAAGCTGGTTTTAGAAAAAGCAGAGCAACCAGAGATGAAACTGCCAACATCCGCTGGATCATGGAAAAAGCAGGACAGATCCAGAAAAACATGTATTTCTGCTTTATTGACTATGCCAAAGCCTTCGACTGTGTGGATCACAATAAACTGTGGAAAATTCTGAAAGAGATGGGAATACCACACCACCTGACCTTCCTCTTGAGCAACCTATATGCAGGTCAGGAAGCAACAGTTAGAACTGGACATGGAACAACAGACTTGTTCCAAATAGGAAAAGGAGTATGTCAAGGCTGTTTATTGTCACCCTGCTTATTTAACTTCTATGCAGAGTACATCATGAGAAACACTGGGCTGGAAGAAGTACAATCTGGAATCAAGATTGCCAGGAGAAATAACAATAACCTCAGATATGCAGATGACACCACCCTTATGGCAGAAAGTGAAGAGGAACTAAAGAGCCTCTTGATGAAAATGAAAGAGGAGAGTCAAAAAGCTGGCTTAAAGCACAACATTCAACAAACTAAGATCATGGCAACTGATCCCATCACTTCATGGCAAATAGATGGGGGAACAGTGGAAACAGTGTCAGACTTTATTATTTTGATCTCCAAAATCACTGGTGATGGTGATTGCAACCATGAAATTTAAAGATGCTTACTCCTTGCAAGAAAAGTTATAACCAACCTAGATAGCATATTAAAAAGAAGAGACATTATTTTGCCAACAAAGGTCCATATAGTCAAGGCTATGGTTTTTCCAGTGGTCATGTATGGATGTGAGAGTTGGACTGTGAAGAAAGCTGAGTGCCAAAGAATTGATGCTTTTGAACTGTGTTGTTGGAGAAGACTCTAGAGAGTCACTTTGAGTGCAAGGAGGTCCGACCAGTCCATTCTAAAGGAAATCAGTCCTGGGTGTTCATTGGAAGGACTGATCCTAAAGCTGAAACTCCAATACTTTGGCTACCTCATGCAAAGAGTGGACTCATTGGAAAAGACTCTGATGCTGGGAGGGATTGGGGGCAGGAGGAGAAGGGGATGACAAAGGATGAGATGGCTGGATGGCATCACCGACTCAATGGACATGAGTTTGAGTGAACTCCTGGAGTTGGTGATGGACAGGGAGGCCTGGTGTGCTGCAATTCATGGGGTTGCAAAGACTCTAATGTGACTGAGTGACTGAATTGAGTTGAACTGAACACTATATACAAAAATAAACTCAAAATGGTTTGTAAGACTAGATAGTATAAAATCCCTTAATGGAAAGCTTAGGTAGAACACATTTGGTTATAAATCACAGTAATGTTTTTTAGATCTGCTCCTAAAGTAAAGGAAATAAAAGCAAACATAATAAACATTATCTAATTAAACAATAGCTTTTGCACAGCAAAGGAAGCCATCGACAAAACAAAAAGACAACCCATTGAATGGGAGAAAATATTTTCAAATGATTTGACTGATAAGGGATTGTTATCCAACGTATATAAACAGGTCATATATCACAAAACAGTCCAATGAAGAAATGGAGAGAACTGAATAGACATTTTACCAAAGAGGAAATGCAGATAGCCAAGAGGCACATGAAAAATGTTCAGAATCTCTAATAATAAGGGAAATGAGAGTTAAAACCTCAGTGATCTCACACCTGTCAAAATGGCTAGCAGTAAAAAGATCACAAATAATAAATTCTGGTAAGGATGTGGATCAGAGGAAACCCTCTTACACTGTTAGTAATTTAAATTAATGTAGCCATTATGGGAAAAGTATGGAGGTTTCTCACAAAACTAAAAATAAAACTACCATATGATCCAGCGATTACACAGCTCAGTACATAACTGGAAAATCAAAACCAAAATTCTAGTTTGAAAAGATACATACAACCAAATATTCAGCCCATGCTCACCATAACTAGAGAAAGAGCATATGCAGCAATGAAGACCCAGTAGAGCCAAAAATTTTAAAAAGCAAAATTTTAAAAAAATCCATCAACACTTGTTGACATTAGTTTAATATATATTTATTCTCATTATTTTTCACTATGTTAACTAAAACTGTAATTTAAAAATAAAAAACACGATTATCTCTATTTCCAAAAATTCTAGGCAGTCTCAAACATACTTATGAAGAGGCGGTCCTAAGATGGCAAAGGAATAGGACGGGGAGACCACTTTCTCCTCAACAAATTCATCAAAAGAACATTTAAACACTGAGTAAATTCCACAAAACAACTTCTGAATGCCAGCAGAGGATATCAGGCACCCAGAAAAGCAGCCCATTGTCTTCAAAAAGAGGTAGGAAAAAATATAATAGAAAAAAAGAGAGACAAAAGAGGTAGGGATGGAGCTCCATCCTGGGAAGGAAGTCTTAAAAAGAGAGGTTTCCAAACACCAGGAAACTCACTGCCGAGTCTGTGGCGAGCCTTGGAACCACAGAGGGCAACATAACTGGGAGGAAAAATAAATAATTAAACCCCACAGATTATGTGCCCAACAGTAACTCCCCCAGTGGAGAAGCAGCGGCGACACCTGCACCGGCCACTAACAAGTGGGGGCTGGGCAGGGAGGCACGGGCTGCATTGCTTAGAATAAGGACCAGGCCTGAATGCACGGAGGGCATCTGAGGGAACTAACTTGGGCTAGCAAACCAGACTGTGGGATAGCTACCACGTGACAATCCCTAACCTAAAGAGTCGGACATGACTGAGCAACTGAACTGAACTGAACCGAAGACACCACCAGGCCCACTTACAGAACAAAGGACTGACTAGAGCTATGTGAAAAGCCCTAACCTAAGACACCATCAGACCCGCTCACAGAACAAAGGACTGAACAGAGATAGCCAGCTGCAGACCATCCCCCTCTGGTGACAGGCAGCCAGAGCCGGAAGGGGGCAATCGCAGCCCCAGAGAGGCATTATCTACCAAACTGCAAGCAGGCTTCTTTTCTAACTAAGACTTCTTGGGGTTCTGAACAGTCAACATCCACCTGAGAAGGGGCGTCGGTTGTACACACAGAAAACTGAGTGGCAGGAACAGGAGAGGTGATAAGTCACAGTGACTGCGCTCGCCAAACACCTCATCACCTGAGCTGCTCGGACCTGGGAAGGCCACAAAATGCAGGCTCAACCAAGTCTGTAACTCTGAGGACTACCTGAGTGCCTGAACCTGAGCGGCTTAGACCTGGGAGGTGCATGCAGCCCAGGGCCAGCCTCAGATGGTTCCTGGAAGAGCAACCTAGAGCCTGAGCAGTGTGGGCATGGAGGGCACACATGCCATGAGTGGGGGCAGGCCCAGTGTGGCTGAGACATTGCAAGCACACGCCAGTGTTATTTGTCTCTAAGAGTCGGACACAGCTGAGTGACTTCACTTTCACTTCTCACTTTCACGCATTGGAGAAGGAAATGGCAACCCACTCCAATGTTCTTGCCTGGAGAATCCCAGGGACGGGGGAGCCTGGAGGGCTGCCATCTATGGGGTCGCACAGTTTTCCAAACTTGCTGGCATACTGAGTGCAGCACTTTCACAGCATCATCTTTCAGGATTCGAAATAGCTCAACTGGAATTCTACCACCTCCACTAGCTTTGTTTATAGTGATGCTTCCTAAGGACCACTTGACTTCCCATTCCAGGATGTCTGGCTTAGGTGAGTGATCACACCATTGTGATCATCTGGGTCCTGATGATCTTTTTTTGTATAGTTTTTCTGTGTATTCTTGCTACCTCTTCTTAACATCCTTTGCTTCTGTTCAGATCAGATCAGATCAGTTGCTCAGTCATGTCCGACTCTTTGTGACCCCATGAATCGCAGCACACCAGGCCTCCCTGTCCATCACCAACTCCCGGAGTTCACTCAGACTCACGTACATCGAGTCAGTGATGCCATCCAGCCATCTCATCCTCTGTCGTCCCCTTCTCCTCCTGCCCCCAATCCCTCCCAGCATCAGAGTCTTTTCCAGTGAGTCAACTCTTCCCATGAGGTGGCCAAAGTACTGGAGTTTCAGCTCTAGCATCATTCCTTCCAAAGAAATCCCAGGGCTGATCTCCTTCAGAATGGACTGGTTGGATCTCCTTGCAGTCCAAGGGACTCTCAAGAGTCTTCTCCAACACCACAGTTCAAAAGCATCAACTCCTCGGCGCTCAGCCTTCTTCACAGTCCAACTCTTATATCCATACATGACCACAGGAAAAACCATAGCCTTGACTAGATGAACCTTTGTTGGCAAAGTTATGTCTCTGCTTTTGAACATGCTATCTAGGTTGGTCATAACTTTTCTTCCAAGGAGTAAGCGTTTTTTAATTTCATGGCTGCAGTCACCATCTGTAGTGATTTTGGAGCCCAGAAAATAAAGTCTAACACTGTTTCCACTGTTTCCCCATCTATTTCCCATGAAGTGATGGGACCGAATGCCATGATCTTCATTTTCTGAATGTTGAGCTTTAAGCCAACTTTTTCACTCTCCACTTTCATTTTCATCAAGAGGCTTTTGAGCTCCTTTTCACTTTCTGCCATAAGGGTGGTGTCATCTGCATATCTGAGGTTATTGATATTTCTCCCGGCAATCTTGATTCCATCTTGTGTTTCTTCCAGTCCAGCGTTTCTCATGATGTACTCTGCATATAAGTTAAATAAGCAGGGTGACAGTATACAGCCTTGACGAACTCCTTTTCCTATTTGGAAATAGTCTGTTGTTCCATGTCCAGTTCTAACTGTTGTTTCCTGACATGCATACAAATTTCTCAAGAGGCAGATCAGGTGGTCTGGTATTTCCATCTCTTTCAAAATTTTCCATACTTTATTGTGATCCACACGGTCAAAGGCTTTGGCATAGTCAATAAAGCAGAAATAGATGTTTTTCTGGAACTCTCTTGCTTTTTCCATGATCCAGCGGATGTTGGCAATTGGATCTCTGGTTCCTCTGCCTTTTCTAAAACCAGCTTGAACATCAGGAAGTTCACGGTTCACATATTGCTGAAGCCTGGCTTGGAGAATTTTGAGCATTTCTTTACTAGCGTGTGAGATGAGTGCAATTGTGTGGTAGTTTGAGCATTCTTTGTCATTGCCTTTCTTTGGGATTGGAATGAGAACTGCCCTTTTCCAGTCCCATGGCCACTGCTGAGTTTTCCACATTTGCTGGCATACTGAGTGCAGCACTTTCACAGCATCATCTTTCAGGATTTGGAATAGCTCAACTGGAATTCCATCACCTCCACTAGCTTTGTTCATAGTGATGCTTTCTAAGGCCCACTGGACTTCACATTCCAGGATGTCTGGCTCTAGGTCAGTGATCACACCATCGTGATTATCTGGGTCGTGAAGATCTTTTTTGTACAGTTCTTCTGTGTATTCTTGTCATCTCTTCTTAATATCCTCTGCTTCTGTTAGGTCCATACCATTTCTGTCCTTTATCGAGCTCATCTTTGCATGAAATATTTCTTTGGTATCTCTGATTTTCTTGAAGAGATCCCTTGTCTTTCCCATTCTGTTGTTTTCCTCTATTTCTTTGCATTAATCGCTGAAGAAGGCTTTCTTATCTCTCCTTGCTATTCTTTGGAACTCTGCATTCAGATGTTTACATCTTTCCTTTTCTCCTTTGCTTTTTGCTTCTCTTCTTTTCACAGCTATTTTTAAGGCCTCTCCAGACAGCCATTTTGCTTTTTTGCATTTCTTTTCCATGGAAATGGTCTTGATCCCTGTCTCCTGTACAATGTCACGAACCTCATTCCATAGTTCATCAGGAACTCTCTCTATCAGACATAGTCCCTTAAATCTATTTCTCACTTCTACTGTATAATCATAAGGGATTTGATTTAGGTCATACCTGAATGGTCTAGTGGTTTTCCCTACTTTCTTCAATTTAAGTCTGAATTTGGCAATAAGGAGTTCATGGTCTGAGCCACAGTCAGCTCCTGGTCTTGTTTTTGCTGACTGTATAGAGCTTCTCCATCTTTGACTGCAAAGAATATAGTCAATCTGATTTTGCTGTTGACCATCTGGTGATGGCCATGTATATTTCTTTCCTTTAATGTGCCCATCTTTTCATGTAGCCAGGTAGAATTTAGAGTTTATCTAGGCAGGCATAACATTACCTTTACCTACCTATTAAAACAGTAACAAAAATGCAAACTCATTGCCCTCAGAAACTGGTATAAAATCTAATCTCCAACTCATAGCTTCAGAAGGTATTTAAATTTCTCCAGTTTAATAAACTCACAGTATGTGTCAGTCTAGTATCTGAGTCAAGTCTTAAAGGATTCTGTTCCAAAATTATTATCACAGTGATATCCCCTTGCTATTGCTGGACTCTTTCATGTTTGTCTAGAATCATAACCATATTATATATTATACATAAAGTCTGAATAGTTTAATAAAAACAAAATTCTGGTTTATGGTAGTAACTTTAATAGCAGGTCCAACTGCTCTGTTGTTCAACATGTGGTAACATGGTTCTAAAATATAATCAGAATAAAAACCTAATCTAAGCACAATGTAACAGTCAAAGAAACACACTCACACAACAGATAGTATATTAAAAGAAATTCCAAACTTCCTTGAATCTCTTGAACAATTATTCATTTATCTAGCTAATTAACTAGAACACTTTTTGTGTGTGTGTGTGTGTGTTTCTTTCTTCCCAACATTTTCTTGTGAACATAAATCATATATCAGGCAGTTGGTACTCTGTGGATATCAGATACTTCTACTCCTTTTTTGTGACCTTGATCTTTAATAATCTGATCTCCAGTTTTTCTAAAAAATTTCTTAGCTTAAATTGAGGTAGTTGGAATATTAGAGAGAAGTTAACAAAGGAAGATTCATTCTTTGGACCCTGTTTCTTTTGGTATATGAAATTGCAACCTCAGAAATTTCTGTAATTAAAAAATATTCCTCAGCTCTTTTGAGAACTAATTTTATGAAAGGTCAATATGTCTATATGAATATCTCTTCCGCTTCTTGGTAAAACTATATTTGAAAACAGTATTCCTTTTTCACTTGATGACAGTGATAGAAAAATCTATGTAATTAGTCCTTTTGAGATTTTTTACAGAAAATGAACAATTTCTCCTAACCAGCTAGTATTATTTCTTACTAATAAATAATGAGAATTTTCTAACTAATTATATTTTCATTTATGCTTGCCACTCCAGGAAATACAGAATTAACTTTTATGCTTAATAGAAGCAATTATGCCTAACCTACTTTTTTTTACAATACTATTCTCTACCCTCACTTTAAAAAATGTGACCCTTTTAATGGGATAATTTAATTAATGGGTTATGGGATTATCAGTGTATATATGTGTCTTGCAAATGAGTGGGTACAATTAACTAATTAGTTAATTAAACTATTATATAAAAGAACATACAGAAAATTTTATACAAGTTTTTGGTTATAATCCACTTAGTGATGTCCTTTCCATGAACATATGTTTTTGACAGTCTTCTCTCAGCAACTTAATTTTGAAACAGAATAACAATGAGATGTTATTTTCATATTAAGTGACATAATTTTTCAACAATTTTTTTTTTACATTTCAATTTATATCTAAATCTCAATATACCATGTATTTGCTGCTGTAATACTGCAGCTTTTCAGGAAAACATTTGTTGGGGTAGGTAATTATTTAAAGTATTAGGGACCAGCAGAAAGCATAAGAAAAATATTTTTGGGGCTAGGTGTAGAGTTCTGAGAAATCACATTAAAATTGTGATTTGTTTTAAAAATGAAAAATTGAGCTTCATCAAAAATTTAAAAGATTATGCTGTAAAAGACCCTATCATGAGGATGAAAAGACACAGTATATACTAAGATAAAATATTTGCAAGTCACATTCAACAAAGGTCTCATATGTAGACTTTAAAAAGAACTCTCAAATCTCAATAGTAAAAAAATAAATCTAATTATAAAATGGGCAAAAGACATCAACAGATATTTCACTGTAAAATGGATATGGAGGGCAAATGCATAAAGGGATGGTCAACATCATTAGCTATATAAGAAATGCAAACTACAGCCACAATGATATATCACTAAATATCTCTTAGAATGGCAAAAATGAAAACAAAACCAACAGTGATAATATTAAACACTGTTGAGGCTGGGGAGAAATGATTTTCACACATTGCTGGTAGGAATGAAGAATGGTACAGTCACTCTGGAAAATAGTTCAGTAGTTTCTTTTAAAACTAAATATACATGTTCAAAATAAGTCAGCAATCATACCCTATGACATTTATCCCAGAGCAATAAAAACTTATGTTCACGCAACAACCTATACACAATTGTTCATAGTGACTTTATTCATAGTAACCTAAAACTAGAAGCAACTCAAATGTCCTTGAATAACTGAATTGTTAAACCAATTCTGTAACAATAGAATATCATGCAATGGAAACTACTCAGCAATAAAAGTACTGAATAAATAAAAAGTATTGATGCATGCAAAGACCTGGACAGATCTCAATGGTATTAGGCTTAGTGAAAAAAAGAAAAAATTCTCAAAAAGTTACATACTGTATGATTCAACTTTTAAAATGTTCTCACAGGGAGAAAAATATTACTGAGATGAACCCTGGATGGAGAAGAGACCCCTAACTCCACTTCATCATTAATTCTCATTATCCTATTTTGTCCAATTTCTTAGCACTTCAGAATGTTCCATAATTTTACCTATGGTTTCTCATATCTGTGAAACACTGAGAGTCACCGTCTATGACGGGAACCATTTACAGACTGTTATTTGGGTCCCCATGATGGGGAATCTTGTCCTAGATCTGTGAGAAATTGGAAAGTGTATCTCATTATGGCACATGATTCAGATTATGTGTACATATCTACCATTAGCTTAACAAATGTTGAAGGTCTATTGCATTTCAGGCACTGTATTATGAATTACTTATACCAACATCATTTGGGCAGAAGCCTTCCTATCAGAGTGTTCAATGCCTAAAGGCAGACTCAGAGAAGTAAATAATTACTTATTGTACTCTTTAATGAGTATTATCACATTCAGTGGGAGAACTGTAGGAGTAATGAGCAAACCAGGGGAAGGAAGACAAGATTATAGACAAGTCAAGGGAAAACTTTGTCTCTGTATTTTTCACAATATTCACATATGCCATCCCTGACATTTCCAACAGGAAAAATAGAGAGATTTTTCTTAAGTGACTTCAGAGTATCAGCAAGTACACTCTGCATTTGTAGCAGGCGTAGGTGACCTTGGCCACACTGGAGTACAGTTATCAAAAGAAAAAATTTCCCCAATACTGCAGGTGGAAGAATACAAGATATCTATTTGTTCCAGTTAGAATTAAGGGTGTGTATATATTTTATAAGCTCAGAGAAATGGCCAAGATAATTCTGGCTCCCTGTCTGTCCTAGTCTGGATACACAGTAAATTCTTCACTCCGATTTATTATAATGCAAGTATAATGGCCAAAAGATAGAAGATTTGTTTCAGTTCTTCTACCTTCCCAGTTACCCAAGGCTTCTTGTTCTTTATGGGAGTAAAATTTAAATGAGACAGTGGAAGTGAAGGCCTGCATCATTAGCTCTCAGATTGCAGAAAATACTTGCTAAATATAATTCATTTAAATAGATTCAGAACAAAAAAGTCAGAGCACAACTCTTAGGTATAGATCTTCAAATAAGGAACCAGAAAGCTGAAGTGTCAGAAGCTGAACTAAAAAATAAATTATATAAAAAAAGAAAATTAAAATATGCCAATAACGTAACCCCAATGAGCATTATCAAAGAATAAGAAGAAACGAAACATATTATAAAAGGATATTTGGGGCTTCTTTTAAACTTGCAAATCTGTTTAACTCTAACTCATCACTATGGTAATAAAATCTGAAATTTAGCAGAATATCTTCTATTCTCTCTCCCCTCTCACTCTCGCTGCCTTTTTTCTCTTTCTCTTACAACAGCTGGTCCTTGGTATCATTGGTATCTTTAAACCTTCTATTCTTCAACTCATCCTTTTTCTTCCAGTTTACCCCAATCTACCTTTCTGTACCCTTCCCCACCTTTAGAATTGGACTGCATTTGTAATATTGTTCATAGAATCTCTCACTTTCCTCTTATTCCTCTGTCACCCATCTTGCCCAGTCCAACTGTAGGGGTCACCTCCACACTGTACAACATAGGTTGAATTTCCTGACATGTTACATATTCCTCTGATATCTTTCTCAATCTGTTTGGAGTTTGCACACTGTCCCTGGAGCTGCTGGTTCACACACAGCACCAGAAACCTACTCACCCAATTCGTGAGCTTCCAATGAAACTATCTCTCCTGACTTCTCTACAACATTATACATGCTTTGTCTCCATATATCTACATTTTCAAAGTCTTCCCACCTATAACATCAGTGAGTCTTTACTGTTCTGATTGACCTTTTAAAATATTCTTCATTAGATCCCCTTTCTCTCCTCTAGTCTTAGGTGTTGATATCTTCAAGGTTACAAGCTAAACTATTTTCTTACTCAAATATCTTTTCATCAATTATCTCATTCACCTTCACCTTTAATTCTGACTTTCAAATAGATGACAATGTATGTGAGTCTAGGATGTGAAAATCAGTATAGCATCTGAGAATAATTTACTCCATTGATTGTAAGAATTAATTGTTTGAACAATTTAACCTAAAAGAGGACAATCATTATCTGCTTAAGCCATATAAATTTAAAATATTTATTCTTTTCCTTAATAAGTTTTTTTTCCCCCTTCTAGTATCTGATTGCATTTCCCTGGATACTTCATATATTTTTCTATCCTGTTGTACTTGGGCATCCCTCAATTAAGATCAGCATCATTCCAGTGTCCCCTTAAAATCAGCTCCTCTTTCTGATTTTTGTTGTTGTTGGTATTTGCTTTCTCTTCTAGTCATCCAAGATGAAAATGTAGACTCATCTTTGGTTTAATTCTGTTATTATCTTTTTAGCTAGCTATTATCTGTTAAGTATTATGGATGATTTTTTTTCCACTTTGTTTTACATACCATAAAATTTTATTCCCAATAATTAGGCTTCTTTAAGCTTTTTGAACTTCCCTAGTGGCTCAGTTGGTAAAGCATTTGCCTGCAATGCGGGAGTCCCAGGTTCGATCCCTGGGTTGGGAAGATCTCCTGGAGAAGGAAATGGCAACCCACTCCAGTATTCTTGCCTGGAGAATCCCACAGATGGAGGAGCATGGTAGGCTATAGTCCATGGGGTCACAAAGAGTCGGACACGACTGAGTGACTTCATTTCACTTTACAATTTCACTGTCTTTTGATTGTTTTCCTTTTCCTATTTTCTTACCCTCCTGTTTATCTTGATACTCCATCTAGATATATTTTCCCTAGCAAAATGTTCTCTCATTTACTCCACAACTCACCAACAGGACCAGTGACTAACCAACAGGACAAGTTCATGGTTATGTGACCTGTATAGTCTCATAGGGTCCCATGCTTAGAAGGCCACACACTTGGTTTTATGATCTGCTATAGCTGTCTTAATATTATTAATACTATTTTAACTAAGGGCTATGAATTTTTATTTTGCACTGAGCCCTAAAAATCATGTAGCCCATATTCGCTGGAAGGACTGATGCTGAAGCTGATGCTCCAATATTGTTCACTTGATGCAAAGAGCTGACTCATTAGAAAAGACCCTGATGCTGGGAAAGATTGAGGGCAAGAGGAGAATGGGGTGGCAGAGGATGAGATGGTTGGATGGCATCATTAACTCAATGGACATGAGTTTGAACAAACTCTGGGAGGTAGTGAAGGACAGGGAAGCCTGGCATGCTGCAGGCCATGGGGGTCACAGAGTAGGACATGACTTAGCTACTGGACAACAAATCTGGCTTACAATTACAGTGAATAAATTCCATATCAGTTTCCCTTCTGAAACTAAGCTTTTTATATCCAGTACCTTCCTATCACTAGTGACCATTGCCATACTCTTCAGTGAAACTTGGTTGCTAGTTACATTCCAGATATACTTATTTCCTATTTTCATGTTTTACTAGCACTTGATAATCTGTGGATCACATTAAACTGTGGAAAATTCTGAAAGAGATGGGGATACCAGACCACTGACTTGCCTCTTGAGAAATCTATATGCAGGTCAGGAAGCAACAACTGGTTCCAGATAGGAAAAGGAGTACCTCAAGGCTATATATTGTCACCCTGCTTATTTAACTTATATGAAGAGTACATCATGAGAAATGCTGGGCTGGATGAAACATAAGCTGGAATCAAGATTGCCGGGAGAAATATCAATAACCTCAGATATGCAGATAACACCACCTTTATGGAAGAAAGTGAAGAAGAACTAAAAAGCCTCTTGATGAAAGTGAAAGAGGAGAGTGAAAAAGTTAACTTAAAGCTCAACATTCAGTAAACAAAGATCATGGCATCCGGTCCCATTACTTCATGGGAAATAGATGGGGAAACAGTGGAAAGAGTGGCAGAGTTTATTTCTTTGGGCTCCAAAATCACTGCAGATGATGACTGCAGCTATGAAATCAAAAGATGCTTACTCCTTGGGAGAAAAGTTATGACCAACCTAGACAGCTATTAAAAAGCAGAGACGTTACTTTGCCAACAAAGTTCTGTCTAGTCAAGGCTATCGTTTTTCTAGTAGTCATGTATGGATGTGAGAGTTGGACTATAAAGAAAGCCAAGAATTGAGCGCTGAAGAATTGATGCTTTTGAACCATGGTGTTGGAGAAGACTCTTGAGAGTTCCTTGGACTATGAGGAGATCCAACGAGTCCATCCTAAAGGAAATAGTCCTGAATATTCATTGGAAGAACTGATGTTGAAGCAGAAACTCCAATACTTTGGTGATCTGATGAGAAGAGCTGACTCATTTGAAAAGACTTTGATGCTGGGAAAGATTGAAAGCGGGAAGAGAAGGGGAAGACAGAGGATGAGATGGTTGGATGTCATCATTGACTCGATGGACATGAATTTGAGTAAACTCTGAGAGTTGGAGATGGACAGGGAGACCTGGCGTGTTGCAGTTCATGGGGTCGCAGAGTTGGACCCGACTGAGCAAATGAACTGATAATCTCATTTCCTCAAAATTTTACTCAAATTTCATTTTATTTTATATCACTTTTATCCTTATTTTGTCCTTAGTTTCCACATACTTGAGCTATCTCTCCTTTAAAATCAATAGTACGATGTTTATTTATTTTTAAAGAAAATATTTATCAGGTTTCCTTTAATTTTTCTTTGAGTAAATGTCTTATTACAACAGACTGAAAACTACATGAAGATGAGGATAAACTCTCTTATTTATGTATCACATATAGTGCTTAATAACACAATTTACTAATATAGCATAATTTAAAAATTTTGGTATGCATGAAAACTCCTTCTCATATTATAAATTAATAAAAATATGAAAGTGCTTGACTTTTCTGATTTCCTAGCTATACAGTGTTTGCTTCTGAATGGAATGTAGGAAGGGTAGAAATACAGGCCACAAAAAATTCAGTGATGGGCAAACTTGAAATATAAAGGAAAAGGAGAAGGAAAAGAAAAGAAGAGAGGAAAAAAATGGGAATATAGACACAAACATATCAATTCTACTGATTAACATGTTCCCTAGTTGTAATCACTATCCCTCTCTGACATTCCAGAAAGGTGATATATCATTCAATGTGCTTGGTCTAGAACAGTAAAAAGAGAATTTAGGAAATACTGCTGGAGATGATGTAGCTGGCCTCCAGCATTTTGTTTATGAGAGCATCCATTCATGTCTGCTTGGGCTTGTTGACTAATTTCCATTCTGTCCTTGAGGCATAGATCAAGGAATGGAATTTTGTTATATTAGTCCTGTCTGGTTCTCTACAGATTCAAGAATATCTGGAAACTTCTTAGTGCAAGGTAGTTATTTATCAAATTTTGTTGGGTTTATCAGTGGTTCTGCTATTTCAACTGAAGTTTTTTTTTTCCCCCACAATTTTAGATAAATATTATAAAATGGAAAGGAAAACCATAAAGAAGAATTATGAAAGGAATAAGAACAAAATATAAGCGAGAACATACATTTTCTAGGTAGAGTGAAACTCAAACACTATTCAAACCAGTTCAATCATTTAATTCCCTAATTATCCTCATTTCTCATCCACTACTGTCTTATACCATGATTGCTTAAATAAATGCATATTTAATTGTTAGAGAAGAAAACTTGAAAGTCAAGCTTAAGCCTTTATTATAATTATGTTTAAATTATTCCTATCAAACAAGTAGCCATCTACCATTTAGAAAACAATTTTGATGTATACAGAAATACAATATCAATATAAAAAAGCAAAACAAATTATTCGTGAAGAGGATAAATGTAGGTACATATAAAGACCCTATATAATCATCAGTGTTTTTATTTCATTCTTTCAGTCAATGGACATTACCTTTGTGATACAAAGAGGGAGAAGCAAAAACCACGCAGTTTTTCAGTGACCCTTAAACTTTCCCTCTTGGAGATACTAGAGAAGAAATATTGAGGCACTGAAGAACATTAATCCTAGGAGAGACCATGGAATTCACCTACTTTTTCCTTCAAATTTACCAATAAATGAAAAAATATAAATGTATACAAATTTACCTCTTATTTTCCAATTTTCATATTACACTTCTATTTATTTTTTGTAATTGTTGTCTCAGCATGTTTAAGATAATGTTAAATTATGGTAACTATATATATACTGCTGCTACTAAGTCACTTCAGTCGTGTCCGACTCTGTGCAACCCCATAGACGGCAGCCCACCAGGCTCCCCCATCCCTGGGACTCTCCAGGCAAGAGTGGGTTGCCATTTCCTTCTCCAATGCATGAAAGTGAAAAGTGAAAGTGAAGTCGCTCAGTCGTGTCCGACTCTTAGCGACCCCGTGGACTGCAGCCTGCCAGGCTCCTCCACCCATGGGATTTTCCAGGCAAGAGTACTGGAGTGCGGTGCCATTGCCTTCTCTGAACTATATATATAACAATATATATAAATGAATATATATGTATACTATATTTATATACATTTTTAAAATCCTATTAAATGGCATTTCAACATCCGTTGAGATATTTTTCTCTTTTTAGTCTATTAACATTACACTAATTGTATAACCTGATTTAGAAGAGTTTCAGTATTCTCTGTCATGTCCTTATCCCTTTTTTTCTTATGTTAACTATTGGAAGCCAACTGTCTAAGGTATTTGTCAGCCTATATTTTCATTCCTGCACTGTTGTGAATATTGCCTAATGTCAAAACACGTGAGGAAGGTCCAACTAACTACTGAGGATCTTGCATCTTGATCTCCTTGGATTTGCTAACATTTCATCCACCACTCTTCAAATATAACCTAGTCCTTGTTATCACCAATAACAGCACCTCATTCAAAATTTTGATTTATTATCTGCTGATGACTATCCTTCCACTTCAATATTTCATTCCAGCATTTCTTCAACCTCAATGAGAATTTCTGATCTCAAACCTGCCACCTTTAAGTCTTTAATCCTTTTCCCTAATACCTCAAGTTCTATTTTTCTCTTGGCTCAGGTTAGATTCCATGATCCATCACTGTAACAAGTATCTTATAAATGCCATTAAATCCTATATCCTTCTATAATATTTGCCTGGAAAAGTGATTCTAATAAATCCCAAGTATTTAATCATTGCATGGGCTTTTTAGGAGCAGTTGAACATGTTGGGTAAATATTATATTAACTGAGTACACTTTAAATTTAGGATCATACATTTCAAATGAGTATCCATGGTAGCTGCTGAAATGGGCAAGTCATGAAACTTGGGAAGGTGGTGCTTTGGTGGCTGGAATTGATTGCTATCTCTGCAAAGTGATAGCTGCTATGGGCAAAAAGAAAATTGCCAAGAGGTCAAAGATCAAGTCTTTTTCGAAAGTTTGTAATTATAATCACCTCATGCCCACAAGGTATGCTGTGGATACCCCCTTGGACAAAACTGCTGTCAACAAAGATGTCTTCCTGCTCTCAAATGCAAGGCCCGAGAAGAGGCCAAGGATAAGTTTGAGGAGAGATAAAAGACTGGCAAGAATAAATGGTTCTTCCAGAAGTTGTGGTTTTAGGTCTGTTTAATATTTTCATTAAAATATTAAAAGTAATAAAAAATGAAATGAGTATTCTCATTATCCAACAACCCTACAATGTTTTCCAAGAATATTTATCTTAAACAGTGATTCAGTATCTCTTTTCCATGCAACTTTACAATTCACCTTCTCCTCACTCTGAGATGATGATCTTGCTTTTTACTTCATTATGAAAAGTACAGTAAAAACTGTCTCTTTTTAGAAGCCTGCCTGGAATACGGAATGAAGCAGGGCAAAGACTAATAGAGTTTTGCCAAGAAAATGCACTGGTCATAACAAACACCCTCTTCCAACAACACAAGAGAAGACTCTATACAAGGACATCACCAGATGGTCAACACCGAAATCAGATTGATCATATTCTTTGCAGCCAAAGATGGAGAAGCTCTATACAGTCAGCAAAAACAAGACCAGGAGCTGACTGTGGCTCAGACCATGAACTCCTTATTGCCAAATTCAGACTTAAATTGAAGAAAGTAGAGAAAACCACTAGACCATTCAGGTATAACCTAAATCAAATCCCTTATGATTATACAGTAGAAGTGAGAAATAGATTTAAGGGCCTAGATCTGATAGATAGAGTGCCTGATGAACTATGGAATGAGGTTCATGACGCTGTACAGGAGATAGGGATCAAGACCATCCCCATGGAAAAGAAATGCAAAAAAAGCAAAATGGCTGTCTGGGGAGGCCTTACAAATAGCTGTCAAAAGAAGAGAAATGAAAGGCAAAGGAGAAAAGGAAAGATATAAACATCTGAATGCAGAGGTCCAAAGAATAGCAAGAAGAGATAAGAAAGCCTTCTTCAGCGATCAATGCAAAGAAATAGAGGAAAACAACAGAATGGGAAAGACTAGGGATCTCTTCAAGAAAATCAGAGATACCAAATAAATATTTCATGCAAAGATGAACTCGATAAAGAACAGAAATGGTATGGACCTAACAGAAGCAGAGGATATTAAGAAGAGATGACAAGAATACACAGAAGAACTGTACAAAAAAGATCTTCATGACCCAGATAATCACGATGGTGTGATCACTGACCTAGAGCCAGACATCCTGGAATGTGAAGTCCAGTGGGCCTTAGAAAGCATCACTACGAACAAAGCTAGTGGAGGTGATGGAATTCCAGTTGAGCTATTCCAAATCCTGAAAGATGATGCTGTGAAAGTGCTGCACTCAATATGCCAGCAAATTTGGAAAACTCAGCAGTGGCCACGGGACTGGAAAAGGGCAGTTTTCATTCCAATCCCAAAGAAAGGTAATGCCAAAGAATGCTCAAACTACCACACAGTTGCACTCATCTCACATGCTAGTAAAGTAATGCTCAAAATTCTCCAAGCCAGGCTTCAGCAATATGTGAACCGTGAACTTCCTGATGTTCAAGCTGGTTTTAGAAAAGGCAGAGGAACCAGAGATCCAATTGCCAACATCCGCTGGGTCATGGAAAAAGCAAGAGAGTTCCAGAAAAACATGTATTTCTGCTTTATTGACTATGCCAAAGCCTTTGACTGTATGGATCACAATAAAGTGTGGAAAATTCTGAAAGAGACGGGAATACCAGACCACCTGATCTACCTCTTGAGAAATTTGTATGCAGGTCAGGAAGCAACCGTTAGAACTGGACATGGAACAACAGACTGGTTCCAAATAGGAAAAGGAGTTCGTCAAGGCTGTATATTGTCACCCTGTTTATTTAACTTATATGCAGCGTACATCATGAGAAATGCTGGACTGGAAGAAACACAAGTTGGAATCAAGATTGCCGGGAGAAATATCAATAACCTCAGATATGCAGATGACACCACCCTTATGGCAGAAATGAAGAGGAACTCAAAAGCCTCTTGATGAAAGTGAAAGTGAAGTGTGAAAAAGTTGGCTTATAGCTCAACATTCAGAAAACGAAGATCACGGCATCCGGTCCCACCAATTCATGGAAAATAGATGGGGAAACAGTGGAAACAGTGTCAGACTTTATTTTTCTGGCCTCCAAAATCACTACAGATGGTGACTGCAGCCATGAAATTAAAAAACGCTTACTCCTTGGAAGGAAAGTTATGACCAACCTGGATAGCATATTCAAAAGCAGAGACATTACTTTGCCAACAAAGGTTCGTCTAGTCAAGGCTATGGTTTTTCCTGTGGTCATGTATGGATGTGAGAGTTGGACTGTGAAGAAGGCTGAGCACCGAAGAATTGATGCTTTTGAACTGTGGTATTGGAGAAGACTCTTGAGAGTCCCTTGGACTGCAAGGATATCCAGCCAGTCCATTCTAAAGGACATCATCCTGGGTGTTCTTTGGAAGGATTGATGCTAAAGCTGAAACTCCAGTACTTTGGCCACCTCATGAGAAGAGTTGACTCATTGGAAAAGATTCTGATGCTGGGAGGGATTGGGTAAAAGGGGATGACAGAGGATGAGATGGCTGGATGACATCACCGATTCGATGGACATGAGTTTAGTGAACTCTGGGAGTTGGTGATGGACAGGAAGGCCTGGTATGCTGCAATTCATGGGATTGCAAAGAGTCGGGTATGACTGAGCGACTGAACTGAACTGAACTGAACCTGAAAATAGTGTTGAATTATGGTAGGAAATATTGGAAGGAGAGATCAGCTAATTCAGGTCAGTCACAGAGTCGTGACCAGATCTTTGAGACCCCATGGACTGCAGCACGCCAGGCTTCTCTGTCCTCACCAACTCCCAGAGCTTTCTTAAACTCATGTCCATTGAGTCAGTGATTTCATCCAACCATCTCAACCTCTGTCATCCCCTTCTCCTCCCACCTTTAATCTTTCCAAGCATCAGGGTCTTTTCCAATGGGTGGCCAAAGTATTGGAGTTTCAGCTTCAACATCAGTCCTTCCAATGAGTATTCAGGACTGATTTCCTTTGAGATTGAATGGTTCGATCTCCTTGCAGTCCAAGGGACTCTCAAGTGTCTTTTCCAACACCACAGTTCAAAATCATATCAATTCTTTTGTGCTCAGCTTTCTTTATAGTCCAACTCTCACATCTATACATGACTACTAGAAAAACCATAGCTCTGACTAGACGGACTTTTGCTGGCAAAGTAATATCTCTGCTTTTAAATATGCTGTCTAGATTGGTCATAGGTTTTCTTCCAAAGAGCAAGCATTTTTTAATTTCATGGCCACACTAAACCATCTGCAGTGATTTTGGAGCCCCCCAAAATAAATTCTCTGATTGTTTCCATTGTTTTCCCACTTAATTGCCATGAACTGATGGGACCAGATGCTATGATCTTAGTTTTCTGAATGTTGAGTTTTAAGCCAACTTTTTCACTCTCCTTTTTCACTTTCATCAAGAGGCTCTTTAGTTCTTCTTTGCTTTCTGCCATAAGGGTAGGTCATCTGCATATCTGAGGTTATTGTTATTTCTCCCAGAAATCTTGATTCCAGCTTGTACTTCATCCAGCCTGGCATTTCACATGATGTACTCTGCATATAAGTTAAATAAGCAGGGTGACAATATACAGCCTTGATGTAGTCCTTTCCTAATTTGGAACCATGTCCGGTTCTAACTGTTGCTTCTTGATCTGCATACAGATTTCTTAGGAGTTAGGTAAGGTGGTTTGGTATCCCCATCTCTTTCAGAATTTTCCACAGTTTATTGTGATCCACCCAGTCAAAGGCTTTGGCATAGTCAATAAAGCAGAAGTAGATATTTTTCTGGAACTCTTTTGCTTTCTCAATGATCCCATGGATGTTGGCAATTTGATCTCTGGTTCCTCTCCCTTTTGTAAATCTAGCTTGAACATCTGCAAGTTCACAGTTCATGTACTGGTGAAGCCTGGTTCGGAGAATTTTGAGCATTACTTTGCTCCCGTGTGAGATGAGTACAATTGTGTGGTAGATTGAGCATTTTTTGGCATTGCCTTTCTTTGGTATTGGAATGAAAACTGACCTTATACGGTGGAAGTGACAAATAGATTCAAGGGATTAGGCTTGATAGACATAGTGTCTGAAAAACTATGGATGGAGAGAGGGATGGATATTTACAACGCTATTGAATCCAATAGTGAGGTAATAGAGATATTTTTAAGAATGTGGTAAATACTTATACATTAACTTGGTTAATGACCTGTCATTGAGTTTCTACTATTTGTGTCAGAGTGTGCCACTCAAATTGTACTATCAAGGATTGGATTTGATGTTTGGCCAAAACCTCAAATAAATTTTTAAAGAAATTAGTTAACTAAAATATGTTAAATGAATCCTTTTCTAATTACCAGGGGATATCAAGTCAGAGGTGTATGGGTGTCAGTGTGTAAGGACTCATGTTTTTCCAGTTTCTTAAGTGGAAATGTGCTGGCATTGGTGGTGATGAAATTCTGCCTCCCTGGGTGAGATCTTGCCATGCTGTGAGAAGCAGAGACTGGAGGCTTAAAAAACATCCTCTTATACTCCAACTGTGTCATCTTGAAACTCCATTGCTTATTTGCAAAACTTGCCTTTTTCAAGCCAGAATACTAGATCTAATATCTGGATCTTAAATATAAGCTGTTATGCCATCAGCATTATGCAGCTTCATTGCTCAGGGTTACATAATGATGACTAAGCATTCCATATACACGGTTGCATCAGGACTATATAAAGATGGTCTGTCTGTAGGCTTACATAAGCAGTTATTTATAAGGCCTAGAAGCAACTGATCATGGCATTTCTTGGCAGGGCTCCCCTTAGCTAAGCATTTTAGAAATACATGAACAATTAGAATATAGGTACTAAATTAATGCTTAGCAAAGCAAGGATTGAATAATACATATAGGAAATACCATAGTAATTTTGAAGTAAAGCAGATATATTCAGTGCATGTTTGTTCTCTTAATTTGCCATTATGGGGTTCAGAAATACAGGCTATGTTGTATAGAAGGGGAAACTTTATTATTGAGAGAGAGTAGATATCAATGCAAGTTTTGAGACTAGTGCTGCTTGCTGAGATTTAAATATATTTTATGTCTAATGTATCTACAAGTCTGAATTAGAAAGTCTCCCTGAAATTTGATTGCATGACTATAAAACTGATATATTGATAGATATAAGAATCAATAACTCCTTTTCACATAAGAACAAATAATATGTGTGAATAGCTGAGTACTATACGTTATGTTTGGAGTTCTATTTCACTGCAAACAGTCATATATCTAGACAGTATTTCAAAGTGCTGCAACTTGTAATCCAATTATGAAATTAGTTGATATTGTAAAAGATCAAAAAGGAATTCTCAATCAAGAATAACCTAAATAGTTCCTTCTTTATTTCATGTTCCATAAAGTATCTGAAGTACCCAAAGCTGTGCAAAATATTTAGCTTTCCTTGTTTTTGTTTTTGAGCAGTAAATAAAAGCAGCTGAAGCATCAGAGATACTTAGTTATCTTTGTAAAAGAAATTTTCCATTTTTATAGTTAAATAGAATTCCAGAAGTTCCAATTTACACTTAGAAGAGAATCTTTTGTCTCCTTCCCTCTATGTCCCTCTTTCTCTCTCCCTCCCTCTCTCTCTCTCTCTCTCTCTCACACACACACACACAATTTAGGAGGAGACCAGAGACTCTTCTGACATCCATATCATGACAGACTGAATCAAGGACTATGATTCCATGGCTAATTCATGGATCAGATTGGGTCCGTGGTCTATAGGCTTTATAAGTTAGACAAAGACAGTCTAGCACCAGACTTATTTAAAGACCAAAGAGCTTTGAGATACAGAATTTTTTAAATAGTAAATCCATCTATTTTTTAGTTCTATGTTTTTTAAATAAAAATATGTTTGATTAAAATTCCTTTTCATCAACTAAAAATAATAACAGCTTCTCTACTTTGATGTCTTAATAGAATAGATTATGGCTAAAGTGTCCTTCAGTAAAATACCTTTAGGTTTATAAAGTGAACTGAACTTGAATATGGTGCTTTGCAGGTTTCCTCGGTGGCTCAGATGGTAAAGAATCCACTTGCAATGCAGGAGACGTGGGTTTGATCCCTGGGTTGGAATGATCCCCTGGAGAAGGGAATGGCCACCCCAGTCCAGTATTCTTGCCTGAAGAATCCCCATGGACTGAGAAGCTGATGGGTTACAGTCCATGGAGTCACAGAGTGTCATATGTGACTGAAAGGCTACCACTTGACTATTTATGGTGTCTTTTAGAATTCAGATTGTTAGTATTCTAGATAAAAATATTTTTATCAATTATTTTTTGATCTGTTGTTTTCTGTTTGTGAGTATATTATTCTGTTTTGATGTCTTTATTTTATTAGCTTCACAGATTTAAAATTCAAATACATAGGTAGTAAATAACTATTGGATTATCTGTTCACCCTGTAACTCCTTCCACTGACCCACTCTCTGACTAGATATGGATATTGACAACCATGTTTTATTTATTTATTGGCTGTGCAGCATGCATGTGGGATCTGGGTTCCCCAATCAGGGATCAAACTCATGCAATCTGCAATGGAAACATGGAGTCTTAACCACCAGATCTCAAGGGAATTACACAATATTTGTTTTATATTACTTATCTCTCCCCATAACTTTTTGGGCTTCCCTGGTGGCTCAATGGTAAAGAATCCTCCTGCCAATGCAGGAGATGTTGATTTGATCCCTGGGTCGGGAAGACCTCTGGAGAAGGAAATGGCAACCCACCCCAGTATTCTTGCCTGGGAAATTCCATGGACAGAGGCCTGGTGGTCTATAGTCCATGGAGGTGCAAAGAGTCAGACATGACATAGTGACTAAACAACTAAAACAAATATAACTTTGGATACATTCAGATTCTCTCTCCTGAAAACTTAGAAATGGGATTCAAAATTAGTCATTTTTCTTGGTCTCTTGAAATTAGGGCAAATAAATTCTAGTGCTGAGACTGACTTTGTGAGTCTTAAATTGTGAGGTAGAAAATAGTGGTCTTCACATGGCTGCCTAAGTAGAAACAATATCTTCCAGTCTCTCTCATACCAAATGTGGCCATGTATTAAATTGTCACCATTGAAATGTTTACCTTTGTCTTAAGACATTACAGTATTCCTGTATCCATGCATCCCATAGTGTTGGAACATAAACCCATAATCTAGCCTGAACTTCAGAAGGCAATATCAGAGGGTATATAGAAATCAGAGTTTTTAAAGAATCTGGGTCTTTAAATGAGTGCTGACTTCAGACGCTCACTTTGGGACATTTATATCTGAGAGAAAAAAAGAAAAATCTTTTTTTCTAAGCTCCTTCACTTTGGGCCTCTTTTTTTCAATAGCAGTCTAGCCTTTATCCTAAGTAGACCAAGCATATGAAATAGTAAATAATAGTAGATAGAAAGAAGAAAACGAAGCAAACTGATGGAGAAACAGAAGCTAAAAAAACATATGGTCCAAAGGTATAGTCTAAGAGATACATACTCACTTTTATTTTTCTTGTTTCTTATTTAATTTTTGTATCATGAATTAAATGTATTCTAACAGAAGTGTTTCCCAGGGTTAGGCTCTGTACATTATAAGAAGTTCTTTTTTAATTCAAGCTGGATTGAGTTTTCCTTCCGATAAAGTCATTACTAACTCAATACTTGATCAAAAGTCTGAGATTGCAAGTATCATACCCCAGAATCATGCCTGGATGAGTAGTAGAGAGAAGGAAGTTTCCTTTACCCTGGCTTATTAAACTCACTCAACATATACATTACCCAAGTGATTTTCTACTGCCTTTGGCATCCAGATCATATGCCCTCATAAAATAACATTTTAGGGGACTTAGAAGCCAAATATAATTAAATTGTTTTGATTAGTTTTTACATAGTAGGAAAGGGTCCAATTAAAGTCCCAAGCTCCTTTGGCTGGAAGTAGAGAGAAAGAAAAAACAGATTGATGCTCTGAAGTTACTGAGATCCAAATTAATTACATGGATAATAATTATAATAATAGAAACAATTTATATGCATGATTCCTGGGAGCCAAGTCTTTTGTATTCATTGTCTTATTTAATTTTCACCAAAAATTTAAAAAGATAGATTCTTTTATAATTTCCTTAATACATTTGAGTAAAATGAGGTCTAGAGTGTTAGGAAATTCGCTCAAAGTGTTACAAATTGACTTTATTCTAGTTCTGATTTATGCAAACACTATTACACTTTTAACCATTATGCTACATTGAACATGATCAAGAAAGTTACCATTTGTTGTTGAAGTGACTGCATCCTCTCCTTCTATTTGTGCTTATGGCACAGGCTGATTTCTGAAAGAAAAATGAGGGAAATTCTGGTAATATTCATGGAAATGATTATGAAAAGTGGTGGAACCATGAAACAAGAGAACCCAAACACTTTCTGTAATGATGTTTAACTCCATATAGAATGTGGACACTAATCCACATTCTATTATTAAAGCACATTCTACCATTCTGCCTTACCACTCTCCAAGGCTATTTTAAAATGTCAACTCTGCTCTAGCTAATCATTTTCCATATAGATTCCTGGGCTACAGTTATTAAGAATTACTCAGAGAAGTTTCCAAGTACAGTCTGGTTTTTATCCCATTTAAAAAGTGCCAAAGTATTGCTAAGAAAGTAAATCTGAAAAGTTCTCATCACAAGAAGAAATGTTAGTTATGTGAGGTGACTGATGTTAACTACACTTATTTGGGTAAGCACTTCACAATGTGTACATGTATGCCATTGTTATATTTTATACCTTGGATTAATATAATATGTCAATCATATCTCAATAAGACTGGAAATAAAACAAATATTATTGCACATGGACTTTGCTTGATTCAAACCAAGAAGACAGAAAATCTTGGTTATTCAGGCTATTCGTAACCTGGTTGATGAGTAAAAAGAACAGCAAAACATGCTGGAAGCTGCCAACTACAATTCCTTTGGTGTTACTGTGTCTCTGTACTGACAAAGACTAGGTAAGGGACATTTTTACCAATTGTCAGAACACAGGGCAATCAGATTTGCTGATCAACAAAATCATCCCCCCAAACAAACAGTTGTGTCAATATAATGAGGCCCATGTAAGTCACAGTTTCTATCACTTATCTCATTATATCTCCTTGTTTAGTTCAGCTGCTCAGTCGTGTCCAACTCTTTGCAACCCTGTGGACTGCATCACATCAGACTTCCATGTCCATCACCAACTCCGGGAGCTTGCTCAAACTCATGTCCATTGAGTCGGTGATGCAATCCAACCATCTCATCCTCTATCATCCCCTTATCCTTCTGCCTTCAATCTTTCCCAGAATCAGGGTCTTTTCCAATGAGTCAGTTCTTTGCATCAGGTGGCCAAAGTATTAGAGTTTCAGCTTCAGCATCAGTCTTTCCAAGGAATGTTCAGGACTGATTTCCTTTAGGATTGACTGGTTTGATCTCCTTGCAGTCCGAAGGACTCTCAAGAGTCTTCTACAACACTACAGTTCAAAAGCATCAATTCTTCAGCACTCAACTTTCTTTATAATCCAGCTCTCACATCCATACATGGCTACTGCAAAAACCATAACTTTGACTAGACAGACATTTGTCGGCAAAGTAATGTCTCTGATTTTTAATATGCTGTCTAGGTTGGTCATATGTTTTCTTCCAAGGATCAAGTGTCTCTTAATTCCATGGCTGCAGTCACCATCTGCAGTGATTTTGGAGCCCCCCAAAATAAAGTCTCTCACCCTTTCCATTGTTTTCCCATCTATTTGCCATGAAGTGATGGGACCGGATGTCATACTCTTAGTTTCCTGAATGGTGGGTTTTAAGCCAACTTTTTCATTCTCCTCTTTCACTTTCATCAAGAAGTTGTTTAGTTCTTCTTCGCTTTCTGCCATAAGGGTGGTATCATCTGTATATCTGAGGTTATTGTTATTTTCCCAGAAGTCTTGATTCCAGCTTGTGCTTCATCCAGCCTAGCATTTCACATGATGTACTCTGCATATAAATTAAATAAGCAGGGTGACAATATACAGCCTTGATGTACTCCTTTCCCAATTTGGAACCAGTATGTTGTTCCATGTCTGGTTCTAACTGTTGCTTCCTGACCTGCATACAGATTTCTCAGGAGACAGGTAAATTGGATTTATATTCCCATTCTTGGAGAATTTTCCAGTTTGTTGTGATCTACACAGTCAAAGGCTTTCGCATAGTCAATAAAGCAGAAGTAGATGTTTTTCTGGAACTCTCTGGCTTTCTTGATGATCCAACAGATGTTGACAATTGATCTCTTGTTCCTCTGCCTTTTCTAAATCCAGCTTGAACATCTGGAAGTTCACAGTGCAATACTGTTGAAGCTTGGTTTGGAAAGTTTTGAGCATTACTTTACTAGCGTGTGAAGCTGAAACTCCAGTACTTTGGCCACCTCATGCGAAGAGTTGACTCATTGGAAAAGACTCTGATGCTGGGAGGGATTGGGGGCAAGAGGAGAAGGGGATGACAGAGGATGAGATGGATGGATGGCATCACTGACTCGATGGACGTGAGTCTGAGTGAACTCCGGGAGTTGGTGATGGACAGGGAGGCCTGGCGTGCTGCGATTCATGGGGTCGCAAAGAGTCGGACACGACTGAGTGACTGATCTGATCTGATCTTACTAGCGTGTGAGATGAGTGCAATTGTGCAGTACTTTGAACATTCTTTGGCATTGATTTTCTTTGGGATTGGAATGAAAACTGACCTTTTCCAGTCCTGCAGCCACTGCTGAGTGTTCCAAATTTGCTGGCATATTGAGTGCAACACTTTCACAGCATCATCTTTTCAGATTTGAAATAGCTCAACTGGAATTCCATCACTTCCACTAGCTTTGTTTATAGTGATTCTTCCTAAGGCCCACTCGACTTCACATTCCTGTATATCTGGCTCTAGGTGAGTGATCACACGATCATGGTTATCTGGGTCAGAAAGATCTTTCTTGTATAGTTCTTCTTTGTATTCTTGCCACCTTTTCTTAATATCTTCTGCCTCTGTTACATCCATACCATTTCTGTCCTTTATTGTGCCCATATTTGCATGAAATATTCCCTTGTTATCTCCCTGTATGATGTAAATATCTTAACTAATGGTCGCTATATGTTGCTGTTCTATCAGTTTTATTTGTTTCAGCTTCTGAAATGAAAATTGTTACTGTGGTTTGGCTGTTGTCTCTTCTCTTCTATTTTGTATATATGGCACAACAAATATCTGGCTATTGGGGCACAGTTTATCAAATTTCTAAAAATCTACCAAGAAAAAATTCTTAAAAGACTTCTATAAAACAGATATCCTTCATAACCTACATCCTATCTTAATAGGTTTATGGTATAGGCTCTGTGTGTTCATGTATATTGCACACTAAAGTTTAAATACTCATTTAAATGATTATGGTAGATGGATAGTGAATAGTTCTCAGCAGGATCAGTTTTAGTTCATACCAGAGAAGAAAAGTTCTTTAAACAGAAGAAAATGACCATGTTTGAGTGCAGAAAGTTGCATGTATTTCACAGAAATCAAGAGTTTACTGGTGTAAAGTCCTGCATGAAATGTGGTGAAACCAAACTTGAGCCCTCTGGCACAGCCTACCTGGAAGCAGGGGTATCCTTCCTCTTCTCAGTCCCTTGCCAGGCACCATTGTTCTAGAAGAAATCACTCCATTCTCCCAGATCCCTTGGCTTCCTGGGGAGCTCCTGAGGTTTGTATTCTTTTTCGATGACATAGAGATATTCATATATGCTGGTACTCAGTGTGGAGTTGCTGACTTTCCTCCCTTCAATGCTGCTGCTGCTGCTGCTAAGTCACTTCAGTCATCTCCAACTCTGTGCGACCCCATAGACGGCAGCCCACCAGGCTCCACCGTCCCTGGGATTCTCCAGGCAAGAACACTGGAGTGGGTTGCGATTTCCTTCTCCAATGCATGAAAGTGAAAAGTGAAAGTGAAGTCGCTCAGTCGTGTCCGACTCTTAGCGACCCCATGGACTGCAGCCTACCAGGCTCCTCTGTCCATGGGATTTTCCAGGCAAGAGTACTGGAGTGGGGTGCCATTGCCTTCTCTGTCCCTTCAATGAGATATCCTTAAACATAACCAAAATATCCCAAACTAACTAAACATCAGGCAGTTATATTATTTTGAAGAAGTTAGAAAATTGGTAGGAAAAGGAATCCATTAACTAAACTGCAACTTATGAAATTATTTTAATAAATATCAGAGAAGTTTCCATCTTAGCTTCTATTCTTTGGTGGAAATTGTCACAAAAACAGAATATTGCATTGCAAAAATTGCTTCCAATTCTGATAATTGCTTTAAAAGCAATAAAATAATATACCTCTATAAAAAGAGGTTATTGGTGTAATAGAAATAGTGCTTATATCACTATTGTATTTAATATTTATGTCACTATATTGCTAGACTTAACTGTTAACCCCAAAAGACACTTTACTCAACTGATTGTGCCCTTCCTTGGAAATTTTCTTTTTTCTTTTTATAGCTTGAGTTTCAGGTTAGCACAGTTCCTTGGTTTCCTGTTTTTCCTATTAGTAAATCCTTTTCATTCTCCCTATTATTTTGAGTACTGTATGCCCTCTGTTTTGAGCACTCTGACAATAAAGTTTATAGTATATTACTCAATCCTACAAGCCATAGATGGTTAGGCAGAGGCCTTTGCCAGACCCCAATTCAATCATTCTACTTAATTCCAAGAATTTAGAATTCATTCTTAAATTAATTTTTACTAGTTGTTTATCAGAACTAAAGCTTCCCATTTTGGGGCTACATTTGGCAATTGATAGGAAGAATTTTGAGATGGCCACAAAGATTCCCATTCCCTGATGTTAACACATTGTATAATCCCACTAAAGTTCTGGAGAAGGACATGGCAACCCACTTCAGTATTTCTTGCCTAGGGAATCCCATGGACGGAGGAGCCTGGCAGGCTACAGTTCATAGAGTCACAAAGAGTCAAACAAGACTGAAGCGACTTAGCACGCACTAAAGCTCAGTTCTTGGACTTCATTCTTCTTTCTAGATACACTCACTTGGTGATCTTTCTTTCTTAAGGCTTCATATGTCATCAACATGATTAGTTTTCCAAAATATATATCTTCATCCGCAATCTCTGTATGAGTTCCATTTTGTATGTGCCTCCTTCACATTTCCACTTAGATATCTGATAAACATCTCAGATTTAACATAATATAAGACTTCTGATATCCCCATACTCTCCACCATCACAACACATGGAAATTCATTTTGCCCATTGTTTAGACCTCAAACTTTGGTGTAATTTTAAACTCCACCTTTAGTCTTACATATCCAAAAGCTACACATAAATCTACTTGGTTTCTTTCAAAACAGATCCAGAATCTGGCCAATTTTTATCACTCCTGTAGCTACCATCTTGTTCTAAGCTGTCATCATTTCTCAGCTGGCAGCTGCAATCATTTCTGAACTGGTATCTTTTATTCATCCTATACTGGCTTAGACCCTCCCTTTCCAAAGTCAAAGTCTTATAAATTCCAGCCAATATGGTCTGGTTTTCCATTATTTCTTTAATTTTACTTCATATTACTCATGCTTAAATAATTCCTGTACAGCCATACTGGCCTCTTTGTTCTTTCTTGAACATGTTAAATATGTTTCCTCTTTAAAATTGTTGCCTGGATCATTTCTTTTCTTTGGAATGTTTCTATCCAGATAATCTACTTCACCTCCTTCAAATGTCATCCTCTCCTTAGAGTCTATCCTGACAATCCACTATGTTCATATATTACTAAACTTAAAATTTACATTACCCTACTTTACTTTTCCATTCCTCTCATTGACTTCTAAACTAAAGTATATTTTATGTATGTGTCATACATTATTTATTATCTGTCTTCATTCACTGAAGTGTAACCTCCACAACACGGACATTTCCTTGTTTTATATTTTGTCTTCAAGGACTGTAAAAGGGTCTAGCAATAGCTGGCAGTAACAACTGTCTGACACATAAACCATAGCTAATTTTCTTTAAAATTCTTCTACACAAGTAAAATTATAATTGCTTAAATTGAGAAAAATAAAAACCATCCTAGGCATTTCAAACAAAAGTGTCTTAATACATGGAATTAGCTTATAGGTGATAGAAGGACTGAGGATTCAAAGAAGAGATGGTAGAACAACCTAGAAATTAGAACAGCAGGAAGCTCAAGAGACGAATAGAAGAGGTACTGTTATCAGATTCCAGAAGTTGCTCTCTCTAAAGGGAATTAGAACCACAGTGAAAATAAGATCTGACAATAACTGGGACTACAGAAGCTGGAGGCCTGGAGCTGAAGTCTGAAGACCAGAATATTCCACTTTCTTATTCACAATGATTGCTTCACATTCTCATCTTATATTTCTCCTGGATGCACATGACTCAGATTGGATTAATCAGTGTCATTACTGGATATTTCCAAAATAATTGGGAAAGTTACTCTCTCTTCTTTGATGTTTGCTTAGACAGCTGGATACAGTTTTCCCACCATACTGAAAGAATCTATCTCAGAATTACACCAAATAAAGAAAAGTGGAGAGATGGATGGACAGATGCTGATGACATTGTTTAACCTATGAATCTAACAGTTTTTAAATTATATGAATCTTTTGGTTTCCCAATCACACTAGCCAACAAATTGGTGAAGAGCCGACTTATTGGAAAAGACCCTGATGCTGGGAAAGATTGAAGGCAAAAGGAAGAGACGACAACAGAGGATGAGATGGTTGGATGGCATCATCAACTTAATGGACAAGAATTTGAGCAAACTCTGGGAGATGGTGAAGGACTTGGAAGCCTAGAGTGCTGCAGTCCATGAGGTCACAAAGCGTCAGACATGACTTAGAGACTGAGCAACAACAAGTTGTTTTTGTTCTTGAGCTGTTTGAATTGCATTTTTGTCATGTGCAGCCTGAGTCCTAACTAATCTATGTGTGTACTCAAAGTTTTAAATCCAAAAATGCTCACTGAGATACTGTTTTTAAAGTTAAAAAATATTGATTATTTGAATTTTTTAAATTCCTGAGTTATTTAATAAATTGTGTTAAAGTTAGACTGTGGAATGTCATGAGTCTATATGTAGTGATATGTAAAAACAATTATATACGTATTAAATAATGAAAAGAAAAGTGGAAGTGAAAATCGCTCAGTCATGTCTGACTATTTGAGACCCCATGGATTGTAACCCATCAGGCTCCTCTGTCCATGGAATTCTCCAGGCAAGAATATTGGAGGGGGTAGCCATTCCCTTCTCCAGAGGATCATCCCAATCCAGGGATCAAACCTAGGTCTCCTGCATTGCAGTCAGATTCTTTACTGTCTAAGGCACAAGGGAAGCCTATTTATTATTCAATAAAGAAAGCAATTGCTAAATAGATGTGTGATCCTACTTATACATGTGTGGACACATATGTAAATGTATAAAGTTTTGATATAGCGGTTATTTTGGCAAAAGGAATGGGCTTGACATTAGTTTTGAGATGAAACAAAATTTTCATCATTTATTAATGCTTGCATTTTTTTTTCTTTTAACATACTCATAATACATTTTAAATGATATCTTTGAGCACCTGAATTACTCCAGCTCACATTGCCAACGTATTCAGTAGATACATAAGAGATGTTTATAGATACATATATTTAAGAGTATAGTAGGCAGAATGATCTCCCTGCTCCCACCAAGATGGCTACTCCTTAGCATGCAATCTGGGAATATGTTAAATGAGACTTGGCAGATTTGATTATGGTTAAAGACAATATAGGAAGATCAGCTTGGCTTATCCAAGTTGGCACAATATTGTAACATGAATTTTTAAAATCTTTTTAAAAACTTTTAATTTCATTTTGAGTATAGCTGAACAAATGAGTATATCAAAACTGTGTTTTGATAGTTTCAGGTGGCCAGAAAAAGGACTCAGCTATAGATATACATGGATCCATTCCCCCCCCAAATTCCCCTTCCATCCAGACTGCCAAAATTGAGTAGAGTTCCCTATGCTATACAGTAGGTCCTTATTGGTTATCAAATACAGTAAAATGGATTTTTAAAAGCAAAGAATCTTTCCCACGCACAGAGAATCAGAGAAAAGGCAACATGATTAAAACTCTACCCATTTCTGCTGGATTTGAAGAAAAGGAAAGGGGCATGAACTGAGGAATGTGCATGATCTCTGGAAGCTAGGATAAAAAAAGAAAACAGATTATTCCTTAAAACCCAGAAAAGAATGCAGCCATGCAACCTGATTTGATTTTTGCCAAGTCAGACCAATGTTGGACTTCTTACCTACAAAACTATAAGATAATTAAGCTGAATTGGTTAAGCCAAATTTGTGGCCAATTCTTACTATAACAATGAAAAAATCAATCAAAGTTTTTCAGAATATACTATAAATTATATTAAAACCGTAGAAACTATCTTGACACTATCATCACTTCATTTATTGTCTATTTTGTGCACCTTTTTATATATGCCCAGGCCCTCCGTATATTTCATTATTATAGAAAATCAACATCTGAGGAAAAGATAGACTCTGTTCAGTTTGCAGACTAACATAAACACACCATACATGTTGGAAATTGATGCTTCATCTTGGATCTTAAAGTAATTAAATAGCGTACATGTTTGAACTTTAAGCTGTAGAACATTTCATCAATAGGCAGTCAAATAAGAAGATGCCTTAGATTTAAAAATGGAACAAGGCCCAGATGGAAGGGCAGTTTTTACTGAAAGGTTGCAGTTCTCCTCTAAAAGTTTAGACACAGATTGTTAACTAGATATAAGGGAGCCATTCAACAGAAATTAAAAAATGCAAAAAATAACAGTTTCATCTCAATTCTCTTGTGAACAGGAAATTGTTCTTTAAGTAACTAAAATAATATGAACTTAGGGAAGAGAAAATTAATTTTACAGCTGCATTTAGAATAAATATAACATTGAAAATAATGGAAATAAACCAATGGCAGATTACTGTATAACAGGTTGAGATCACAAGATAGAAAGATACATGCATAGTGACATACCTGTTGAAGTTTCACTTATAGGTTTATTAATTAGATGAAGCAGATGAGAAAGACTAGAAAGAGATGAAAGATAAGGCTTTCCTTTGATAGTGACAGTGTTCAAGTAAGGATATTAGATGTGATTGTAGTAATGATAAGAATGAAGATTAGCCTACATCTTCAGATACACATGATCAGTGTACACAAAATTAAGCAATCACACATCTTAATTACTGCTGGAAAGGAAGCATAATTAATTAGCAAATTAAATGCTGATTATACATTCATGATACAAGCAGTTGATTTCCTGCTATTGGGCTTTAAACTTTAGTATGTAATTTGAGCATATAAAAGAGCTTGGCTCTATCATTAGTTCCCACTACAAGATATTATTCTGCATGTTAATATTTCCTAATTATTATTTATTTACTATTTCATATCACAGAGCTTCAGAAATACATATGCTATTACTTATTAGCCATTTGAAATTCCAGGAAATCACATTTGTTGTCTTCAAGGAGCTCAAAGCTTCAATTAGCTTTCCTTTCTGCTCCTTATCTTTTCTAGTCTTTCTTACCTTAAGTACCTAATCTCCGTCACTTCCTAATATAATTATACTCTTCTTTTTCAGAACTTGGCTGTCTACTCTATTCTCCTTCTCTTCCTTTTCATCTTCTTTCCACCTTTACTTCCTCCTCTTCTGAGTTTGAGCATTTACGAAGAGTTAGATACTATGCTAAATCTGGAGGGTACATAGATGAATGATAACTTCAATGAACTAACTTTCTTTGCCAAGACAGACTAATAAAACCAGAAATTATAGTGGATGGTGAAAAGTATCATAAGACAAAATGTTATGGGAACACAGAAAAGAGACAGAATACCTATGGGAGTCAGGTAAAGCGAGAGACGGGGTGATGCTTGAATTGAGGTTTAATCCACAATAAGGTGTATATGTTACTCTTAAATTCTTAATTTATCATTCCCTCTCCTTTCCTACTATATACAAAAGAGATAAACAACATGGATCTACTATACAGTACAGGGAACTATACCCAGTATTCTATAATAACCTACATTGGAAAAGAACCTGAAATGTATATAACAAAATCACTGTTCTATCCATCTAAATCTAACACAATATTGTAAATCAACTATACTTTAATAAAAATTAATTAAAAAACAATGGGTTTCCCTGGTGGCTCAGAGGTAAAGAATCTGCCTGCAATGTAGGAGATGCAGGCAGAAAATGTGTGTTTGATCCCTGAGTCGGGAAGATCCTCTGGTCAAGGAAATGGTAAAACACTCCAGTATTCTTGCCTGGAGAATCCCAGGGACAGAAGAGCCTAGTGGGCTGCTGTTTATGGGGTCGCACAGAGTTGGACACGACTGAAGCGACTTAGCAGCAGCAACTTACAAAAAATTGACTTTTGATAGCTGTATCACTAAAATTATGGTATATATTCTGATTGTAATGAAGTAGATGAAGAGTCTGAAAAAATACTCTGGCAATCAGTTCTTTTAACTGCTGCATTCTGACCTGCTTGTTCTAGCAGGGGATGAAGTTTGGATGCTGAATTCATGGTTGGCAACTTGTACTTCCCCTAATTTTGTCTGAAAGTTTAACTCTAACCACATATATCTTAATATATTTCCAAATAATTATGGCATAATAAAATTAGATAATACATATAAAATACTCAGCACAGCGCTTCACAAATGTTAGCTTTTACTCAGCAAAATATCTTAGAGGAATAAAATTTAAAACATGGAGTAGGAAAGAGATGATGGTTTAAACTTTTAATTTTGAATATAAAACTTCACCATTTAACTGGTTCTTATACCAACAAAAGCTTCTATATTGTTACAAAATACACAGTTATCTCTCACTATTACGGTATTAAAGCATAAAGCCCTCTTTTTAGGAGTTTGTTTCTAAAAGAAAACTGGAAGATAAGTTGATTCTACAAACTGAATAAGCAAGGTGAGGATGGAAATTTGGGGTGAGGTAAAATGTGGATTGAGATTTTTAAAAAATGAACAAGGCTTGTGTGTTGACAGGAGAAAACAGCAGGTCTATGAGAGATTCAATTAGGGACCAAACAGATCATTGTTCCTGGAAGATCCAAGAGAAGATATTAGGTGACATGATTCAGGAAAAATTTCTTACTAGAAATCTCTTACTCTTGGATGGCAAGGAATTCACTTGTCTTTTAATTAGGGGAATTTGTCCTGAAAAATTTATTGAGCTCCTACTATAGGCAAGATACCTATCCATATGGGACTCAGATTCTATATTTAAAAGTTTACTTAACTAACAATATAATTCTAAAGAGAGAAGGCTCCAAATAAAACTTTAAGCTGCTCCCACTTTCACTTGTGATATTTCTAGTTGGGAATATTTTTATTTTATATAAAGCTTTATTTTATTGACTTTACTTTGAAATTAAGAATTGTGATATCATTTACTTGTTTTCGACAATTACCTTTCTCTCTAGTCTTGATTATTTTAGTACTGCCTTTAAAATTCTTTCTAAAACAACTTCAATTGCCATGAAGAATTATATAGAGCTAAAATAGGAAATTAATCAAATTTGTTCAGGTGAGAGTACTTGCCCCTGCTTTATTCAGCAATATTCCCTCTGAGCTATTTCTCTCATGCTAATAATTTGCTTTTAATTTGGGGAAGCTTTTAGACAAAGTTAATTTTTAGCATTATTGCATTCCAGGTTTTCTGCCTCCCACCTTGGGTCTCTGTTGTGTTTTATTCTCTGGAAACACCTGTTTTTAACTTGTTAAAGTTGAAATTGTACATAAATTATTTCATTTATACACCATCTGTGTCTCCTTATCTCTGCATTAGTTCTTAATTTTTGATCATCTGTTAACTTAATCATGATGGAAATTATTGAAAAATTAAAGTAGAACATCAAATTCATAAATCCTTCCAGTGTGGCATTAATATTTATAATCATACATGAAGAAATTTAAGAAATTTGGAGTCTGAAAAACCCTTAGGTAACATGTAACAATAAATGTATTCTGATGGAACCAGCAGTCTCTGCAAGACAGAAGTTGCCACCTCATGGCCTATGACTCAAATCCTGCCATATATACTATAGGTTAATTTTATAGAATGTTTTAAAACCATTTGAGTTACATGCCAAAATTTTTAAATCTGAAGTTCACATGCAATTTTGAGCTATAGAAGCTATCCACATGTGTATTTGCATGGATAAGATTGGCTGGACCAAGTTTTGGAGATGAGTTCTGTAAGTTGCCTCTGTCAATACCCAGCTGGCTTGCTCAGGACATCAGAAAAAGAGAAGGGCAAAAAGATAGCTTAGGCATGGCTTGTAGGACCTACTGAAAGGTTGTTCGCTGTACTATGCTATTGTGCTATGTATAACAGGGAGCTACTAAAGGATTTTAAGCAGACAAATAGAATAAAAGAATTTTTAGTATTGGAACAGTCATTCTGGTTGTTGTGTAGCCCCCAGCTTCCAGGATCTAATGCCTGATGATCTGAGGTGGAGCTGATTCGATAGAACAGAAATAAAGTACACAATAAATGTAATGCTCTTCAATCATCCCCAAACAATCCCCCACCCCTGGTCCATGGAAAAATTATCTTCCACGAAACTGGACCCTAGTGCCAAAAATGTTGGGGACCACTGTGGGGAGAACAGATTTACAGTGATCAGAGTGGAAGCAACAAAGCCAGTCAGAAAGCTATTGAAATGTTCCAGGAAAGATATTTTGTGAGTGATGGTGATGAGAAAAATTGACAAATTTGGAAGAAAAAAAAAAAGACACAAATTATTAGTGCCCAGTGAACTGAATAGGTGGGATTTATAAGAAATAGGTGCTGAAGGAGATTTTGGAGTGATGTGGCTGTTCACTGAGTTAGGGAATGCTAGAGAACACCCAGGTTTGGCAGATTTTAAATATGTTTGAGGGTCTGTTGAGGTATCCTACTGTACATGAGAGATTTTGACTGGAGGTCCCAAGATAAATGGCATGGATTGAAAGGAGAGTGGGAGGTCTGTAAGGTGGCAGTAGCCCAGGAAAAGTGAATGAGAGGGAACGATTCGGGAAGTAATAACATCAGGACAATGAACAAACATGCAAACTAAGAGAAGAAAGCATATCAATAAGGAGGGAGTTTTAAGAGTGGCAAATGCTTTAAAACATCATATAGAATCATGAATGAAAAATGTTCATTGTGTATATGGACACTTAGGGCATTGGTAAAAGTGGATGTTTTGCAGTCTCTCTGTGTGTTGTGGGTGGGGGGATTTGAGGTATATATCCATAAACATTTTATGATTAACTCTAAAACAAACCTTGAAATTTATACTATAAGGTTCTAATATTAGTTCTGAGTTTATCCCTCAAAAAGAATTGATTAATCTACCTTAGTATGTTCCATTTTTAATTGTTTTTACATTTGACCTCAGGTTGACAAAATTAAATAGACCATAACTTTCAGAATCAGAATATTGGTTTGTTCCCAAGTAGAATCCTTATATATTACCTTATTTCTTTATCTTTCTTCATCTCATTTTTCCTATCCCCATTTTTACCAAAAATTTACAGAAAACTCATGTATGTCTTAAAATAATTTATAAATCTCTATTTAAAAAATAATGTTCTTCATGATCTCATGTCTATAAAATTATATTAAAGGCACTGTAATTGTGTTTTATTTTTTGTCTTAATATTGGCCTTTGACCCATCTTCAGATTCTTGCTGGTGTCTGTGCATGCTAAGTTGTTTCAGTCTCATCCGAGGCTTTGAAACCATATAGACTGCAGCCGGCCAGGTTCTTCGGTGCACGGGATTCTCCAGGCAAGAATACTGGAGTGGGTTGCCATGTCCTCCTCCAGGGGATCTTCCTGACCCAGGGACCAAAGCTGTGTTCTTATGTCTCCTGGGCATGGCAGGCAGGGTTTTTCCATTAGTTTCACCTGGGAAGTCCGTTGGTATCTGTAGACACAATTTATTTTAACTGCTATAATATATTGTTTCTTTATATTCCATTTTATATAGTCATTAATTTACTGCTGAACAGAAGACTGTTCAAAATACATACAAGAAACACATACACATACAGAGTTATGAACATTCTCATATGTGTCTATTTACTTAGCTTAAATTTTGCTAGACTGTGTAAATACTGGGGCATAGAGTTCCTGGTTTGTAAAATACGCATAATTTAAGGTTCACTAAACACTTGCAAGTCATGCTCAAAATTCTCCAAGCCAGGCTTCAGCAATATGTGAAACGTGAAATTCCTGATGTTCAAGCTGGTTTTAGAAAAGGCAGAGGAACCAGAGATCAAATTGCCAACATCCGCTGGATCATCAAAAAAGCAAGAGAGTTCCAGAAAAACATCTATTTCTGCTTTCTTGACTATGCCAAAGCCTTTGACTGTGTGGATCACAATAAACTGTGGAAAATTCTGAAAGAGATGGGAATACCAGACCACCTGATCTGCCTCTTGAGCAACCTTTATGCAGATCAGGAAGCAACAGTTAGAACTGAACATGGAACAACAGACTGGTTCTAAATAGGAAAAGGAGTTTGTCAAGGCTGTATATTGTCACCCTGCTTATTTAACTTCTATGCAGAGCACATCATTAGAAATGCTGGACTGGAAGAAACACAAACGAATTAAGATTGCCGGGAGAAATATCAATAACCTCAGATATGAAGATGACACCACCCTTATGGCAGAAAGTGAAGAGGAACTCAAAAGCCTCTTGATGAAAGTGAAAGTGGAGAGTGAAAAAGTTGTCTTAAAGCTCAACATTCAGAAAACTAAGATCATGGCATCCGGTCCCATCACTTCATGGGAAATAGGGGGAAACAGTGGAAACAGTGTCAGACTTTATTTTTTGGGGCTCCAAAATCACTGCAGATGGTGACTGCAGCCATGAAATTAAAAGACGCTTACTCCTTGGAAGGAAAGTTATGACCAACCTAGATAGCATGTTCAAAAGCAGAGACATTACTTTGTCAACAAAGGTTCGTCTAGTCAAGGCTATGGTTGTTCCTGTGGTCATGTATGGATGTGAGAGTTGGACTGTGAAGAAGGCTGAGCGCCGAAGAATTGATGCTTTTGAACTGCGGTGTTGGAGAAGACTCTTGAGAGTCCCTTGGACTGCAAGGAGATCCAACCAGTCCATTCTGAAGGAGATCAGCCCTGGGATTTCTTTGGAAGGAATGATCCTAAAGCTGAAACTCCAATACTTTGGCCACCTCATGCGAAGAGTTGACTCATTGGAAAAGACTCTGATGCTGGGAGGGATTGGGGGCAGGAGGAGAAGGGGACGACAGAGGATGAGATGGCTGGATGACATCACTGACTCGATGGACGTGAGTCTGAGTGAACTCCGGGAGTTGGTGATGGACAGGGAGGCCTGGCATGCTGTGATTCATGGGGTCACAAAGAGTCGGACACGACTGAGTGACTGAATTGATCTGATCTGAAACACTTCCAAAATTATTTCGAGAATGGCTGCATTCATTTTCATAAACTTTCCTGTGCGAGAACCTGAGGATCTTTATCATAATTTGGAGAATAATTGTATGTTTTATAATTCAGAATTTCTCATGATTTACTTTTTGTCAAGTCTGTCTTAAAGATTTTTCAATAGATGTTTTCCCAAGGATATGCTCTGCAAAAAATCAGATTTAATACAGACAATCATTTTCATTAAGAGTTCTTAGAGCTGTCTCTTTTATTTTACAAATGTATTTATTAGCTTTAAGTGTTTATCAATTTATTTTACTTTTAGACATCTTATCTATTTTATTTAAATGTTTTGTGTCTGCTCAGGACTTCTGTATGCCATGTAGTTAGAGGAAGTGTTTATTATGATGTTCTCTGGAAATCAGAGAAAAGAAGAGCATGAGTGTTCCTGAAATGAAGGGGAAAAGACTGGTGGATGTTTTAATTGAACTCTATTCATTGCTTTTATTTTTTGTCATAAGCTCTCAAAGGAGAAAGGATACAAAGCATGCCATTACGCTCTTGGTTCTAGAATGCTCTCTCTGTATTGTCTGCTGAGAAATCATTCTTATACTAAGGAATAGTCTGAAATTGATTTACTTTCAATAAAAATTGTATACATCTCCAATTGAACAACAATAACACAGCATACCCACAGATGGAAAACTGAGTTCATTTACATTTGTTTTGTGAGCTTCAGAGAAATATTTGTTGGATGAAAGTATCTCTTTTTTTTATCTCTCAGAGGTGAAAATGTTTTTCCAATTGTTTCCCCTCAATTGTAGCAGAACAAAATAAAGAATAAAAGACATTAAGTTAAGATGCAGAAAGGAACAGTTTTGCCCAATTTTTCCACTCAGCTCTTACTGAAATTACTAATAGAATATTCAAATTTGAAAAAAAAAATCCCTCAGCTCTGCTGAAACTATACATATAGGTAGAAGGAATTAGTATGAGATATAGAGCATATTGAACTAGGCTTGAGGAAGTCTCCATGGACATCTTACACCTACTTCTTCTCCTAAAAAACAAACCATTCCAGGGGAGCTGTGAGAGAACACCTAAGCAGAATAACACTAAAAATTTCTGATTTGTAGTGGGATATAGAAACAAGGGAAGCCTTGAATTGAGATATGGAACAAAGGGAGTGTATGCTATGGTTTCATTTTTTTCTTCTAATCCAATGTAGTATTGGAAAACAGTGATGATGACTGTATATCCTTATTTGGTCAGTGGTTAAAATAAACAGAAAGGCAGTCAGGAGTACAGGTAGATGTACTAGAGGCAATAACATGTAGGACCTGCCACAGGTTGCCTAGTGACATTAGGTTGTGCCCAAACAGAATGACAGAAAAAATACTGAGTATCTTTGCTGAGGTTCACAATTTCCAGAGAAGGAAAGATGCAGATATGAGGTTCCTCTGTTAGGTTACTCTAGGTTTTCCACTTATGGAACTCAGGTAGCTTGATCTCTGAACTGATAATACAATTTTATATCAACTACCTCTCCAGCTTACATTTCTGTTTTGGTGGGACCTAGGTGAGGTTTATCTAATAAGATGAGAAAAAGCAGTCTTTGGCTTTGACAGATGATTTAATGACATAAACAAGAAGGAGAAATTATATTTGTTATAACACCAGCCAACATTAAGCCAACACCAATACAACATTAAGATTTTTCCTTGTTCTAGGTTTTGTGTAAATATGGATATAGAAACATTTTTAAACCCTAGAGGATAAGTTTTTGAGGATGATGGATTAAAAGTTCCTTGACTCTTTCAATATAAATTAATTCAAAGATAATAGATTAGCCTATTCACCACACCAATACAAAAAACCCACGCACTAATTTTATAAAATCTCTGAAATCAATCAGATCCAAACATCCTTTCTGTGTGGGAATTTTTACAAAAGAACTTTGACTTTATTGGTGGTAGTTCTGGAGGTTCAGATGATATATTTGAACATTTTCTCCTAGTCCCAGGAAACGATATATTCATGTCTGATTCTAAGTGGTATAAGCCCATAAACTACATGTATGTCATTCTTCCCTGCTAGTAGAGACTGGCTTTTATCTCGGAGGTTAACAATTCTGAATATGAACCTTCTTTTTCTTGTCACTAAAGCATGTAATGGAACCAAATCCTGACCAGTGGAACCTTTCTGGGCAACTTTTGGGAAGTGCTTTTCATAAAAAATAAAGAGATATTCACCAAAGTGTCCCCTTCCTCACGGTAATCCATAACTGTTCCTATATGTGATACTCACAACTGCTGTAGTGATCTTATGTTCAAAACGGGAGACTTCTCTAGCACACGGGAGACTGCAGAGCAACTGTATGCCTGATATATGATTGAGCATCTGTACATCTCAGGAAATTCTCTGCCCTCATCTTTTTGATACACGATACAAGACATAACCTTTATGTGCTAGTTTTCTGGTCTTTGATGATTCCCTGCCTTGATGTTCATGCTGGAGAAGAGGAAGAATTGTTCTAGTTTTTAATACCTTCCAAATCCATTTTCACTGTAACACAAATGTCCTATTCATCAGTTATTGGTTTCATAGTAGTGATTTCTTGATTTTTTCATCATAAATAAGGAGTTTACATATATAATAAACTCAGACAGGGTGTGTGTGTGTGTGTATGTAGTGCTTAATCACTCAGTCATGTCTGACTCTCTGCTATATAACTAAGATGGTAAAAAATCTGACTGTGATGTGGAAGACCCAAGTTTGATCCCTGGTTGGGAAGATCCCCTAGAGGAGGGCGTGGCAAGTTTCTCCAGTGGAATTCCCATGGACAGAGGAGCCTGACGACTTACAGTACATGAGGTCGCAAAGACTTGGACATGACTGAACAACTAACATTTTCACACTTTCAAAATCTACAAATAACAATATGTAATGATAATTTATATTTTTCTGATTTAGGATTCCATATTTATATGGAATATGTATATGGAATTCTAATATCTGAAAAATATGATAGAAACTAAATTTTAAAAATAAAAATATTAACATATAAACATGTATATCACAGCTCTCATGTTTTGTTTAACTCAAATTTAGTCTCATACTTTTACATGTATAAACCTGGAAAATTTTCTCAACTATAGCCAGGTAAAAATCAGGGTAAATTATTCACTGTAGGTTTTCAGAATGGTGTCAAAGTTTCATGAACCTACATGTGATAAATATTTGAAACAGAGCCCTGTATCACTGTGTCTGTGATGCAGATTTTAACAGCAATATACCAGAAGATGGGAAGAAGTAGGAGAATTTTTCCACTTGGTTCAAATGATATCCTTAAATAGATATTTCTGGTATTAATATTATTAAACAGAGAAGAAAAACCCCCACATTTTTAGCATGTGAAAAGATTCCATGATTACAAAAGAAAAAAATACATATAGTTATACCATTCAAGAATGAAGGTTTGAAAAAAATCTTACTGTAAGAAAAAGAATAAATGTTAGGATATATCTGTGTCTTCAATATAATGCAATATAACTTGGATTCTCTGTAACAAGAAATGAAATGTGGAATGATAAGACAAAAGACATATGACAAAAGTTCTGGCTGAGAGTCAGATTGAAATAAAACAGAGATGGATGAGATAGGGAAATACTGAAATGAAATTAAATATAGCAGCAGGGAGAAAATCCTCTTATACTATAGGAAGAGGAAATAACAGAGAATATGAATAACAGTTCTTTGTGCTGTAGAAAGTGACATGAAGAAAAGATGTGTCCCAGTATAGGGATAGTGGGGCAAAAGGATGAAAATAAGAAGCAGAGAACACATGCATGGAGCACCAAGAAAGGAATTAAACTTGGAGATTCTTGCTGATCTCTAGAGAGCCTTCAGAGCACAGTGGAATGGCAGCTACAGTGAAAAATACGACAGAGGAAAGTAAAACACGTCACATGTCTGCAGACAGAAGGGTTAAACAGGGTTTCAGGGAAGATTAATGGAAGTGTACCAATGTCTACGTCAGTTATGAGTTTATGTACATTTCAAAAATATAAAAATAATCTTGCAAAAAAAAAACTAAGCAGAAGTTTTAAAAATGAAAAGAAACAAACCTGTAAGATATCTGTTTACTACAAAAATTAGGGCTTCTTTTAATATTCTCACCTATAGTATTAAATGACAGAAGATACTAAAATAATAAGTCATCCATTTTGTTTTGAGGAAAATATTTATGACCCAAGAATATCATTCTCTGACTACTTCTCAAGTGAATACAAGGAATGAAAGAGTATTAAACCCTATCATTCTTGAATACAACATATATATATATATATATATATATGTGTGTGTGTGTGTGTGTGTGTGTGTGTGTGTGTGTATAGTGTAAGCCTTAAACATGTTTTAAGAGCTCTAAAAAAGGCAGTTATAGTATGGCATTTGTTTTAGGATGGATTCAAATCATCTATAAATATAATTAAAAGAAAGTATTAGAACTATTGTTTTCAAAACACGGTACAAATGTCCTTTACTCCCCCTACTTCTTTATCATTTGTCCCAATATTAAGCCTCTATTGAACTCTGATCTCCCCTGAAACATCTGCTGGTGTTCATTCTAGTGAAGGCTGCTTGTTTTCCAACTGAGAGAATATCACGATTTTATTTAAAAATTATCTTAATAACCTTCTTAATTTCACAAATGTCTCTAGTCCAGTGCTCTTGAACCTGCATATAATAGCCTCAAACTGCTATTATGATAACATCAGAAACCACTAGCTCCTATTTCAGACATTGACACCTACTTCTACTATCTCCTTCATCTTGTCTTGCTATTATCTGGGTGGCTTTGTAATCTGTAATGATTACTCAGCAAATACGTGACCTCTCAAATCTTTGGCTTCTTTATCTAGAGTGGTTTTTACCAACATTTTTCTTCTACCATATGAACCCTCACTGCTCTAATTGTGAAAGAAAATGTTTCCATGCTTAGTCCCCACTGAATTATGATTTTATATCCTCTAAATTTGTAAAAGTTATGGCAAGGATGTAAAGTTAACAAAAGCTCTTATAAACCTAGAAAATAAGGTGAAATAGTTGAAGGATTTCACATTATTTTAAATCTATGGCTATCCTATCCTAGGTGTATATACTGGGAAAAGCTTTTCATACATGTCAAAAAGTAACAACTGTATTGTGTATTTTTCACTAAAATATGTCTTGGCAACAGCCCAAATGTCCATTGTAGAAGACCAGCTAAATATATTGTAGTACAATGCTGGGAAACTAAATGTTTACTTTAAGATAATTGTACACAATTTACCACTTTTTTTTCTGTAACACATCACATGTTACATGTCTTTTGGTTTTTTGATATATTAAGCCAGCTACAAGAACTGGTGTATGATTTGTGGGTATGAAGAAGCTTTTTCTGAGCCAAAATACTTACTCTTCTCCATGTGTTTCTGGTGGCGTAGAGACAGAGTTTATCTCTGTTCCATGACACAATCTCTCTCTTTGGCCTCAGTTCTATATGGCAGTCCCAACTAAGACTCTATAGTCTATAATAATAATAACTCTTATCATTATTTGTGACCTTATGTGACAGGGACCGAAACATATAGCTTCAGTTGAAAAAATAACTATGTAAGTTGTGAAACATCCAAATACCTCTAATGTTATGATTAGACCATTATTTGGAATAGAGTAGGACCCTGAAACTTGGAACATGGACATCTGGGGAGAATTGGATGAAGCTGAGAACCTGGAACCCCAATTTCCCCTTAATCTTCCTCATCAGCAGAAATATCCTCCTTTACCACTGTCTTTGGAGACTAGCCTGTATGACTTCAGTCACCTGGCACGAGACAATTGCCTTATGAGAAAGTGTCTGTCCTTTTAAAGACTCAACTTGACATTACTAATTTTTATTGTCAGGTTGCTGAGATATAAGTTTTCCAGGTGGCGAAGTGGTAAAGAATCTGCCTGCCAAGGCAGGAGACATGGGATGCGTGAGTTCGATCTCTGGGTTCGGAAAATCACCTGAAGTAGGTATGTGGAAATTAATTCTTCTTAGGGTTTTAGTCTTAGGAGGATAAATTGTAACAATGGATCAGACCAACTTTATTCATATGAGAGCTTTATTTAAGATGAGATTTGGATTTAATGCACTAGCCTCAAGATGCTAGTGATCTTAGTTGGCTGATTGAAACCTGGACTCAATAATGGGGAAATCAATGAAGTTGACATACCAGAACATAACATTTCTGGCCTAATGTGGAGGGAAGAGTTATAAAACTCAAGAAAATGAAGATGTTGGAATGGATTATTACGTGCCATTTTTCATCCTAACCTGAACTGTGTCTCTTGAGAGGGTTTAGAAGCCAACTTATTCACAGAGACAATGAGAAAAGGAACCATAAAACCAGCTTTCTCAAAAAGTTATTTTGGTGGCTCTGTTGGCAACTGAAGATGCTGCTAATGACACAGACTTCAAGAGCTTCACTAATTCTTTCACATAAATGCTAAGGAATTAACTGGAAAGGAATGGGACTCGCAGATATGGGATGGGAACTTGAAAGATAATTTTATTTTAAAATCAAATAACAGCTCTTTTATTGGACCTTCATACAATCCTAATATTTGGGTACTGAGTCACACGTGATTATGCAACTTAAGCTGCCCATTTGAACTGAGCACTGTGTTGTGCCAAGCCACAATGGGTGAATACAGAAGCAACCTCTTATTAAGTGGATATAGTATATATGATATAGTACTTTAACAGGTTCTGAACACATAAATAAATGTCATTGGTAAGTAATTCAGGCTTTGATAATACCTACTCCTTCACTAATTTCTGTGCCTTCATGGGGAATTATTTATTATCAGTTGATTGAGGAAGAAAAATATCTCCATTCTGGTTTACAGATGGAAATGCTGGCATCAGAAAAAGTGGTCTAAAAATATATTACAACTTATTCAGGGGTGATCCTGAAGGACAGTGGTAAATAGGATTTGTTCCAGTGAACAATACTTCAGACAGTATATCTAGTATATCTGATTGTCTGCTTTGCCTGGAAGAAATGATAGCCAGAGCAACACATTTTCATGGTTCATGGGCCGTGTCAATTTTATGACTTATCAGGGACTTGAGATAAACAAGATTTGGTGATAAGGAAATATTTTTAAAATGTTATGTAGATTTATTTCTCTGAATGATCATTGTTTGGGAGTATAATTTTCCTCTGTTAGTTTTCACCAAAAAGTCTGCTGAAAATGAGTTTTCCATAACCAGATAGACAAAATGGCCCATTTTTTTGAGGTCTATCACCTTAGGACCCTATCTGTCTACAAAGTGGTCATGGTGAAAAATTTGTTATGCACAGGCTCAGTAACAGGGTTCCCCACTCCTCAAGATAATTTCACTACTCATATCTAAGTATCAAAATGCTAAAATCAAAGGTTGTTGCTGAGCCCCTGATATGGTCCTTCCATAAAGACATCAATTAGACTCTTACTGAAAAATTATGGAGGGGAAAGAGGATATAGATTTTATTTCCCTCTCTGTAATGCTTCTGCAGTGACACTATTCGGTTTTAGGAAGCCATTTACAATCTTGATACCACAAACTACATTGCTTTAACCAAAGAGTACATTTCATAAGACACAAACAAACCATAGCCAAAAAAAAAAAAAACAGTGCTCATGGATCATGGACTTCACTCATCCTATCTATCAAATTTACCATAACTAGTGTCAGCAAGCCTGATATAATTATGGAGTAATTTATTAAGGATTCAGTTATAGCACCTGCTGAGAAAAAAATATCCAGTGAAGTTTGGGTACTACCCTATACAATAAAGTATACTTTTTGAAACACTAACATTTATAGTGTTATTTCTTCTAGCGTAGAACACACAGGCCTGAGTCCTAAAGAATGGCATGCAGGTGATTCCTCTTTCTATATTATTTATTAACTTACAAAACTTTTGCTTTCTTTTCCCACACACTTGGGCTTTTTTGCCTATGAGTCATATCTTAAAGGCGGAAAACTTTCAAACTGGAATACAACATTGGTTTTCTTATTTTTTAGTTGAAACTGCCAATAGGCTATTAGTGTGATTGATTAAAATACCAAGTAGAAATAGGCTTCTGGTATTCAGTGGAGTGAGGGAAAACTATGAATGGAACATAAATGCTTTACTGGGCACTTTTTGGTAAGTGTTACATGCTAATAGAAAAATAGTAATCCAATAAACGCAAAATCATAAAGGACTCAGAGTCTTCAAAAATGATTTAAGCGACACCATCAAGTAGAGTATCCCTAACCAGCTGGGAAGTTAGCTGTGGGTGATGGAAAATGGTGTCGGTAAAAAATCCCCTTCGTGGATCACATCCTTGTTATGGCGTTGGGGCTTGTTTAACTCAAAGAAGCTATGAGCCATGCTGTGCAGGGCCACCCAAGACTGACAGGTCAAAGTGGAGAGTTCGGACAAAATGTGGTCCACTGGAGGAGGGAATGGCAAACCATTTCAGTATTCTTGCCACGAGAATCCCATGAATGGTATAACAGTAAAAGAAAGGATGTGATAAATATCAACTACAATCTGTGTCTAGGCCTGTCTCTCTCTTTCTCTTTTTTCCCAATGTATCTATTACCTCTCTGCTCAAACATTTAAAGAAAATATTGCAGAAAAAAACATCAAAGTTTTGAGTGTTTCTCCCTGAACTAAGAGCTATTTTTCTTTCTTGTTTATGTGTTCCTAATTTTCCAAATTATCTACAATTCATATCTGTGCTTTCCATGTTTTAGTATATATTTCTACTGACAAAATAAGAAAAGTAAGTTAAAGAGATAAATAATGTATGATTTCCCCTTTTAACCTCGTAGTTGATAATGAATTTTCCTAGTTTTCTTCAAAAGGAACAGAAAAACAGAGAAAAATATACCAATATTTGATCCTATGAGATTCTGTCTGATTTAATCCCTGCTCCTTTGTATGAAGTAAATGTCAGCTAACTTCACTTTGCCAGATGTGAGGCATTTATCCATGAATGTTTGCTCCTTTGACAATATTAGCTCTGGCTTAAGTCAAATGTTACTTATAGGGGATGGGGAAGACACTGATATTTAAAGGAAAGTGAAAGTGAAAGTGAAAGTTGCTCAGTTGTGTCGGACTCTTTGCTACACTATGGACTATGCAGTCCATGGAATTCTCCAGGCCAGAATACTGGAGTGGGTAGCCTTTCCCTTCTCCAGGGGATCTTCCCAACCCAGGAATCAAACCCAGGTCTCCCGCATTGCAGGCAGATTCTTTACCAGCTGAGACACAAGGGAAGCCCAAGAATACTGGAGTGGGTAGCCTATTCCTTCTCCAGGGGATCTCCCCAACCCAGGAATTGAACAGGGGTCTCCTGCGTTACAGGTGAATTCTTTACCAACTGAGCTATCAGAGAAGCCCTCACCAATATTTAAAGCATCCTCACCTATATATGCCTCACACAGACACACACAAACACACCCTACACACACACACACACACACACTTTTCTCTGTATTTGCTCAGATAGTATCCAGCACTTGCTTTCCTGCTTCTGCTCCAAACAGGAATTTGAGGGTCTTTCTTGCAAATTATTCTGTATAGATACTACCACCTAGTTAGTGGTGATGATCATCACACTATGGTAGTGTGAACAAACACCAGATTTCCAGATTATAGAATAGGCCACTAGATTTGAAAATTTTCCCTCTCATATCTCTGTACCACTCTCACTCTACCCCCCATCTAGAAAACTTAAACAAAGTGTCCCATCGACAGATGAAGCCTCCAGAATTCTTTTGATTGGTATACTTTGAAAATGATGTTGCTCCACTCCTTAGCCACCCTTATGCTGAACCCTCTCTTTCAGCACACAGTCAGTCCAAGTACATTCTAGGTGATTGACATTATTATTGGTCCTGGATAAAGCATGGCTCAATAGGCAAGAACCCAAGCCCTCAAAGAGCTGTCTCATTCAGTCTTTTTAAAATAATACTGCTGCTGCTGCTGCTAAGTCGCTTCAGTCGTGTCTGACTCTGTGCGACCCCAAAGATGGCAGCCCACCAGGCTCCTCTGTCCCTGGGATTCTCCAGGCAAGAACACCGGAGTGGGTTGCCATTTCCTTACTACTGGTACATCTATAGCAATAGCTTTATATTCACGTCAGTGTATTCATTATTAAATCTTGTATTGCATATTGTTCATGAATAAAATTTATTTCTCCTGTCTTCCTTGAAGATTTTTAAAGAAAATTTAAGATGGCCACTCCAAGCTGTTTTTCATGAAAAGAAAATCTACATTCATGTTGTACCTACTCTTTCCCAAGCTTCAGCATAAACTTCCAAAATTATACTTTAAGACACATAATATAAATTACATTTTCACTTGAGAAATATGTGTCCCTACATAGCTCAAGAATTCCTATCACCATAAGGAAAATTTGGATATCCATCATCTTGATTTATGCTACGACATACAGATTTAAGGTACTAGAAAGACTGAGGTTAAAATTAAAATTGAAACAGAGGCTTTGTATATGCAACAGTAGTTTGTTCACTGGTTGAACAAGTAATCAAATATGCACTTTGAGACCAGATATATCTGAGTTTGAATATTTTCTTTGTCAATTACTAGTGTTATAACCTCTGATAAGTTACTATATTTTAATTGGGACAATAGTAATTAATATAATTAATTTATATTTTAACTAGGACAATAGCATTCACCTTACAGAATTGTGAGAAGTATTAAATGAGGTTTTTATATAAAATGTTACTATCTTGTGAAAAGGAAAGAACTCAATAAACAATAGTTTCTCTCTGTTTCCATGAAAGAAGTTTAAATATTAAAGGTATGGCAATTAGAGAACTTTATGGGCTCAAACCACACCCTATCACTGTGATACTTTGGTAACCTAACTTAAAACTCTTATGATTTTAGAGATAGTGAAAGGATTGAATGACTTTTGATATATAAAGGAGAGTGGCTGGAGTGTAGTTATGGCTATTATTATTATTTTATTTAATGTACAAAGGGAGTCCTCTCCACTAGTGGAATCTCTGTATAGCTATGTCTGTGAATTTGGTAACATATGAAGAAGAATGCAATGCATTTCCCAATCCCTTTCCTAAAGTAGACTAAGAAGCAAAACAATATTTGTACATGATCATGTGCCATTATTCAATCCTAATACTCATTCTTGCGGAACTAACTCACGAAAGAACAAAATTGCCCTGTAATTACACATGCTTGTGTACATGTGCGTGCTCAGTTGTGTCCAACTCTGTGACACCATGGACTGTAGCATGCAAGACTCCTCTGTCCATGTGATTTTCCAGGCAAGAACACTGGAGTGGGTTACCATTTTCTACTCCAGGAGGTCTTCTCAACCCAGAGATTAAACCTGCATCTCCTGTCTCCTGCATTGGCAGGCCAATTCTTAACTGCTGAGCCACCTGGGAAATCCCTTCTGGGACAAAAAAAATTGCATAACCACAATCAGCAAAAACAGCCATTACCTCTTTAAGTCATCAGCACAGTACATCCTCCTCATTTTGGAATTTCCATAGTTGTGTCTAAGATTTTGATTTACTTTGCTTCAGTTCATTATTATTGATAGCTCAATTATCTCTCACTCTTATCTTTCTCTCTCTTCTCTCCACTCCTTTTACTCACAAGGAGATAATTTCTCAAGGATTTCCTGAGCCTTGTTTCTTGCCTAAGAGCTATACTTTAGTCTGCTCACCTCTGAAAGGTTGTTTTCTAGCCTTTGATGAGCTATAATCTCTGATACCCTTCTTTAATAAATCCTTCAGCTAAATAAGTTTTCCAAATATCTTATTTTTATTTGAGAAATCCTTAAGGAAGTATCTTGATAGTATTTTACATACCGATGAAAAAATATAAAATTATTTCTTTTCTACCCTTATTTTGAAAATGATTGCAAATACATTGTGAAAAGGTAATAAATGTGTGTGTATATTATGTATGCATATGTGTGTGAATATAATATAGTGACTATTGAGCCAATAACCCTTAAAAACATTTTTCTCTGAATTTTAAGAATGCTTGACTAGTTAAATATATTTTCTAGGTAACAAAATTTCGAGGAATGGATGGGGATGATGGAATTTGCGATGTCTTAAAAATGGCTATTGTGAACACTCATATGTATGCATGTGTGTATAGCTACACATATACATTTTTATTGTGCATTCCTTACTTCAACCTAATATCCATCCATGTCAAATTCTTGGCTGGCTATATTAGGTGGAAGGGATGAAATTGGTGACTGAAGTCTTGATCATGGAAATACAGCACTCTGAGGACTTCAGGAAAGCTTTTTACTCAGCTCCCTTCTTCAGGAGTTTACATTTTCTGTTTCATCTCTGAGATTGAGTTTAGTGACAAGCACACATTGAAAGTTTGTGAGAAATGTCATGGGAACTGCTTAACAACATTCAGATGAGGAAATGGCATTTGAGTCCCCAGCATCAGAGCTGCCTCTTTCATATTAGAAATCTTAATCAGGTAGACTTACAGGGTAGTTGGGAAAAAAGCCATCTATATATCTGCATCTCATTTTTGAATCAAATCTAAAGGTTAGATACCTGAATAATTTTCATTTGATTGGCATGCCTAAGGTAGTAAACTGGCTGGGTCTTTGAAACAATATGTAAAACTTATATTTTCTGTAATTGTTGTACTACATGGACCCATTTTATAAATTATATTTTGGCTACAGTCCTCTTTGTGATTTTCATCATTTTACTCAATATTAAGTAGCCAGTACATTTCAAATTATACTATTGTAGAATTTGGCATTTTATGAAACAAAAATTAAGCATTTGACTAGGATCTGTAATCAACAGCAAAGTTGCATTATAATTAATACTCTGTGCTTCAAATGGGTAACGATTTGATTGCAAATTATATGTAATTTAATTGAAATGCTGCAATAATCCTTCCACTATTAGATATTTCTAGGATTCCAAATCTACCTGAGATGCGTAATGTTATGAGCAATGCAGACATTTTCTGTTCCATTCAATAGTAAATAATTCATTCGGGAGTGTGAAATTAATAGATATGAGAAATGAATATAAAAGCAAATGACTGAATTGGAAAAGTAATAAAAATGTAATCACTGAACCTGTGAGGTAAGGTACTTTGTAATGTTAGCACTTTGAATTGTTAAACTATAAAATAATTCCATTTTGCATGATATTTTTAAATTCACACAAAAACTTGATTTAAATTTGAAATATTTGCAGTACAAAGAACCTCACCCTCTAGACAAGATGTTTAAGGTTAAATATAATAGAAACATAAATCTTCCTAAGCCTTATTAAAGGAGAAATATCTGCAGTATCTGAGTTAGATTTCTTTCAACCAAAAACTCCCATTCTGAAATGCTAGCATTCTGACACAGTGACAAATTGCTTGAACAAATGCTAAATAGTTAAATGGACAGGTGATGGATGGCCTCATAAGCCTTGCAGGGCAGCCTGTGTAAGATACTAATTGGTTCTGTGGAACTGGTTTTAGTCAATAAATTCACTTGAGAGTTTTTTTTTGTGTTAGACATCCTTAAAGAATGCAGTGCTGTAGATGACAAAACACTTGCAACACGTTAGGCCACCAACAACTTTATTACACCCGGTGTGCATGATATCTCTTTTCTTAAATAAGGCCTATATTCAAGCAATAAATATTCATTATTAATGCCCAATTGTGAGATCCTTTATGAGTTCTCAATTTTACTGTTTGACTTTTGAGACTACCTATTTTTCTTACTAAAAAAAATTACATAATTTTTTTCTTCTAGAAAGCAACCCAAATTAGGCTTTTCAAATAATAAGTTAAGTGATATAGGTTTTTAAAAATTTTCTGATAAGAATAAAAAGATTATTTTTTCCTTTCAATACATGTAAAATATTACCAGATCTAAATTTTTAAGGGCAAGTTGATTTTCTTTTCCTCTTCTTTTAAAAAATACTCATAATAAAATTATATAATATGTGTCAAATTTATTTTTCAAATTTCCAGAATCTTGTCTAGTGGATGGAAGGAAGAAAGAGAGACGAAAGGAGGAAAGAAGTGAGAGATAAAAGGATTAATTTCCAACTGTGACCTTAGGAAGTCACTAAGAAACTAAGACTGTATATTTTGGATTGAAAGATAAATACTAACAAATCAATCTGTTCATTCTTCACAACTGCTCCAGACCTTTTTTATACAATAACAGAGAAAGTGAATTACCAATTCCAGTAGTCCATCGGAGAATGAAAGTTCTTTTGAATACCAAATCATATTTCCATTTCTGAAAAATTCCAAACATCTCCAATCCCTACTTGAAGACTGAGCTAGGACTATAAGTTGGACCATTTCCTCTACCAAAAATATCCTGTATCTAAACAAAGAAGAAATGAGATGTTCTGTAGACAATAAGCCAACAGTTTATGCAACTGGATTGCCTCAATGTAGACTAAAGTTTAAGATTTACTGTTTCCAAACTGAGGGCCTCGTTTCCTCATACATAAAACTAAAGTAAAATTAGTATTGGACTCATAAATTCATAATTGGTTTATATATAAGTCAATTACACTAGCATCCAGAACAAAATAAGAACTCAAAAATTTCAATTATAATTATTACTACTATCATTATGTGTATTTTTTCCTATTTAACAAACTTAACTTTATAAACCTTCTGTGAAAAGAAATTTTTAACATGGAGATTTAGGATTTTTATTATTGTAATCATTATAAAATACAAAGACGGAGAAGAAAATGGCAACCCACTCCAGTATTCTTGCCTGGAGAATCCCATGGACAGAGGAATCTGCCAGGCTACACAGTCCATGGGGTCACAAAGAGTTGGACACGACTGAGTAACTAACTGCAACAAAGTACAAAGAAAAGTAAATAGGGAACAGAATATGTATTAACATATATATAATTTCAATTGAATATCTATGAAGAATTATTTTTTTGTTTTAAGGATACTTTTAGCATGCCCAATATTTTATCTGTATGCATGAGATATAGCAAAATCTATGCTAGCTAACCATGGGTTGGGAAGATCCCCTGGAGAAGGAAATGGCAACCCACTCCAGTATTCTTGCCTGGAAAATCCCATGGATGGAGGAGCCTGGTAGGTCACATGTGGTCCATATGGTCACAAAGAGTTGGACACGACTGAGCGATTTCACTTTCACTTTCATACTAGCTAAGAACAATGAGTTTCTCTAATTAGCTTAGAAATTTCTAGTAGCATGTTGAATTAACCTGGTAACACATTCCCCTGACTTGAATTAACCTGATTGCTGCTTTTATGCTGTGAGTTTTATTAGGAAATCACAGCTTTTTTTCTGCTTTTCATGAACATCCTAAATCTAACCATAGCCATAATGCAAGTAAAAGAAAATATCCTCATTAAAATTGTCAACCTGAAATAAACAAAACAAAAATGTATGAGTTAAAAATACATTTAGCTGTCTATAACATCAAATTCAAAAAAAGACTCAATCCTGACTTTCACTGCCTTAAACAAATAGGAGTCAACACTTCTCACATATGAAGGAATAAGAAAGTATGCATCTTGTAACATAAATTCAAAAGCTGGGAGATAGTTTCAAGACGGCAGGGTATAAGGATGTGCACTCATCTGTTCCTATACAGCACCAAAATTGCAACTAGCTGTTGAACAACATTGATAGGAGGACTGGGGAAATAGACTCCACTAGTATGATACAGTATTATTAACTAAAGTATAGATTTGGTTCAAGTTTCACAAAATTTTCTGCTGGCATCCATTATTTTTTTCATATCTTATTCAAGATTCCAGATTGTATTTAGTTGCACTGAGCGGCTTCAGCTGCATGTAACAAGTTCTAATAAATTCTCTTTTCATACAAATGTATTTTTTTAATTTTCCTTCTATGGCTTCTTAGATACACCTATCATTTAAAAGTGGACATTTAATTTCTGAATGAGTGGGATCTTAAAGTATCTTTGATATTAATTTCTCATTTAAATGCTTTCTTCTCTGCAAACACCCTCTATGTTTTTTCAGTCTTTTAACTTTATTGAAACTTTCAATGGCTAAGTCAAAATCTCTCTTGGTAAATGTCATATTGCACTTGAAAATATGTGGGTTATTTTCAAATATTTTTGATATTGAGTTCTAACATAATTTCACAGTGATAAGAGAACAGACTCTGTATGATCTCAATATATATAGACCATGCAATTTTGTACCTTGTTTTATGTCCCTGGATATGTTCCAGTGTCCCCTGATTTATAGTCTATGGGAACTTTAATAGAATTTATATCATGCTGTTGTGTGAAAATTGTATAAATCTTAATTATGTTGAATTGGTTCACAGTGCTTTTCAGGTCTAGTATATCCTTCTACTTTTCTGTCTATTCACTGTATTCACTTTTGAGAGTTTTATATTGAAACTCCAACTAAAAATCTTAATTTATCTACTGAAAAAATAACTGTAATATACAGTAGAACAATATGTAACTTTTTTCTGTATTTTCCAAGTCTCCTGAAAATGTTATCACACTTTCACAATTTAAAAAATAAAAAAAGAAACTGCCACAAGAGATAAATAAAGAGCTAAATTTTCTGTCTATGTATGGTGACATGTTAACTAGACTTACTGAGGTGAACATACCACTATATCCATGTATTGAATACTGTACTGTACATCTGAAGCTATGATAATGTTACATGTTAATAAAAATTCTGAAAAAAAGAGTTCAGAAATATTGGTCTCAGAATCCCCATGTTTCTCTTTTTTTTTCTGTCATAGTGACACAAAGGTTGTAGCAACTCTAGACTTCATGTGTGGGTTTGAAAGAGGAGGATAGACATGATGACACCAGCTGCATTTATTTCTATTTTAGGAAATGCAAAATCATTCTTAAAAGTGTTCAGTAGCTCCTTCTTACATTTCATTGATCAGATCTGTGTCACATGGCCATGAAAGTGAAAGTCACTCAGTCATGTCTGACTCTTTGTGATCCCATGGACTGCACAGTCCATGGAATTCTCCAGGCCAGAATACTGGAGTGGGTAGCCTTTCCCTTCTCCAGGGGTCTTTCCAATCCCTGGATCAAACCCAGTTCCTCTGCATTGCAGGCAGATTCTTTACCAGCTGAGCCACACGGGAAGCCCATCATATGGTCATAGAACTGGGAAAAATGAATTATGTAACCTTTCCAGTCTTGAAATTGGAAGTAGCAAGAAAGAGTAGCTGGTCTACATTTGGTAAACCAATAAACAATATCATCACAAAAATATTGTTCAATTAAAAAAAAAAACCTTAAGATTGATTATATTTTAAAAAGTTATTTTCCTCTTGTCAAATTGAGTTTTTTGAAAAATTAATGTCATCCTTGAAGTGAAGTCACTCAGTCATGTCCAGCTCTTTGTGACCCCATGGACAGTAGCCAACCAGGCTCCTCCGTCCATGGGATTTTCCAGGCAAGAATACTGGAGTGGGTTGCCATTTCCTTCTCCAGGAGATCTTCCCCACCCAGGGATCGAACCCGGGTCTCCCGCATTGTAGGCAGACCCTTTACCGTCTGAGCCACCAGGGAAGTCATCTTTGGTCTGTAGTAAATATCAAGTTTATTTGTACTTTCATATACTTAAAACATTTTAAAAAGGTTAGATGAAACTGAGGGTAGTTTCTTAAGCTACAAATTAAATAGTCATGTAGACAATATCAGAAAAATCATTATTCTTATACCACAGTTAATCAATAAAACCCCTAATTTATATGTAATAGATAGAATGGAGAAATTGCATATCTGACTTGCTAGAATGAATGTATTGACAAATTGAATTGTTGTGCTTTGATGTATAAAATTGTGAATTAATCTTTTCATTATTCACAAATTTCTCAAGAAAGTTTCATATGTCTGCTATCCTTTGAAAATGTTCACAACCCTTTCTACCAGAATACTATGTAAAATCACAGAATTGTACCCTAGGGAAGTAAAAGTGCAAAAAAGTAAAGTATCATGAAGAAGGCTAAGCATTCAGATTAGAAATATTTCTTCAGTAAATGGAACTAAATGCATATGAATGCAAACACGAGTTCGTATCATTAGTTTCTGACATATATCCATAATAAAATAATTTGGGAATTAAGACTAAGGAACTTCATTCTAGCATGACTTGGAGATTATATGATTTGGGGTTACAACAAACGCTGTATTTGCAAGTATAGAATTTAAAATAATGAGTGAGTGTGCCACAATTTATTCATTTACCCATTGATAGATGTTTGTGTTGTTTTACTGTTGTTTTTGCTATTACAAATAATGTTACTGTCAACATTCATGTACAATTGTTGGTATGAACATATGCTTTCTTCCCTCATAGGTGTATGGTCCAAGAGTGGAACAGCCAGTCGTATAGCACGTGTAGGTTTAACTTTTAAGAAACTGTCAAATAGTTTTCCAAAGTTGTGTCATTTTACATTCTCACCAGCAGGGTATGGGAGTTTCAGTTGCCCCAGAGCATTGCCAACTCTTGTCTCAATCAGTGTTTTTCATTTTACCCATCCCTGTAAGTGTTAGGTTGTCTATCATTGAAGTTTCACTTACACTTTCATAACAATTAATGACACTGAGCATGTATTCATGTATTTTTTGCTGCTGCTACTCTTCTCTGTTGAAGTGCCTTTTCAAATTCTCTGTTCATTTAAAACTTTTTAAAAATTCGGAGTTTTGAGAGTTTGCTTATTATGGATACAAAATTATTATGGATACAAAAATATGCTTAGTAAGTATTTTCTCTCAGTCTTTGGCTTGTCTTTTTATTTACTTTCAAAAAGTATCATTTTGTATCTTCAGGAAGTCATTTCATCAATATTTTCCTATAATGAAATTTGTGGTGCTGTACCTTAAGAATCTTGACATAAACCAAGGTTGAAAAATGTATTCCTGGGCTTTCCTGGTGGCTTAGTTGTCAAGAATCCACCTGCCAATGCAGGACACAAAGTTTCGATCCCTGGTCCAGGAAGATTCCACATGCTACAAGAGCAGCTAACTCCATGTGCCACAACTACTGAGCCTGGGCTCTAAAGCCCGGGAGCCACAGCTAATGAGTCCATGTGCCACATCTACTGAAGTCTGCATGTCCTAGGACCTGTGCTCCAGAGCAAGAGAAGCCACTGCAGTGAGAAGACTGTGCACTGCAACTAGAGAACAGTCCCTGCTTACCGCGATGAAAGAAAAGCCCACGCAGCAAGGAAGACCCTGCACAGCCAAAATTAAATAAATAAGCAACAATTTGAAAATGTACTCCTATGTTTTATTTTAGAATGTTTATAATATTAGGTTTAACATTTACATGTATGATTAATTACAAGGTACAAGTTGAAGTTAATTTGTATTAACTCTTTTTTAAAATCAGACTTCCAATTGTTCCAGTATCATTTGTTGAAAATAGTTACCTTTTCCTACTGAATTCCGTTAGTGTTTTCAGAAATAAATTGTTCTTGGGAATGGCTACCCACTCCAGTATTCTGGCATGTCGTGGGAAAGGCTACCCACTCCAGTATTCTGGCCTGGAGAATTCCATGGACTATGCAGTCCATGGGATCACAAAGAGCCAGACTTGACTGAGCGACTTTCACTTTCACTTTTATTTTATTGCACTTTGCAGATACTGTGTGACAGCTCTATGTCAAGGAAGTTTATTGTCTATTGGCACCATTTTTTCCAACAGCATTTTCTCATTTCCTGCCTCTTTTTTAGTAATTCTTCTAGTATTTCAAGCTTTTCATTATTATCATATTTGTCATAGCGATCTATGATTTGTGATATTTGATGTTAGTATTGCAATTATTTGAGGTGGCACAAATCACTTCCATATAAGATGGCAAACTTAATCAACAAATGCGTGTGTTTTGACTGACCAGCTATTCCTCTGTCTCTCTCCCTCTCCTCTGGTCTCCCAATTTCCTGAGACCCAACATTATTGCGATCAGTCTATTACTAACCCTACAATGGTCTCTAAGTATTTAAGCCACATCTCTCACTTCAAGTTAAAAGTTAGAAATTATTAAACTTGGTGAGGAAGAATTGTTGAAAACCAAGATGGGCTGAAAGTTAGGCCTCTTGTGCCAAACAGTTAGCCAAGTTGTGAATGCAAAGGAAAAGTTTTTGAAGGAAATTAAAGTACTACTCCAGTGAACATACAAATGGTAAGAAGTAGAACAGCCTCATTGCTGATATGAAGGAAGTTTTAGTTGTCTGACTAGGACATTATCCGGCTACAACATTCTCTTAAGCAAAAGCCTAATCCAGAGCAAGACCCTAACTCTTTAATCTGATGAAGGCTGAGGGAGGTGATGAAGCTGCAGGAGAAAAGTTTGAAGCTAGCAGAGGTTGGTTCATGAGGTTTAAGGAAAGTTGCCATCTCCAAAACATAAAAGTACAAGGTAAAGGAGCAAGTGCTGATGGAGAAGCTGCAGCAAGTTATCCAGAAGATCAAGTGAAGATCATTAAAGAAGGTAGCTACACTAAAAAACAGATTTTCAATACAGATGAAACAGCCTTTTTGGGAAGAAAATGCCATCTAAGACTTTCATAACTAGAGAGGAGAAGTCAGTCTCCAGCTTCAAAGCTTTAAAAGATAGGTTGACTTTCATGTTAGGGATAAGTACAGCTGGTGACTATAAGTTGAAGCCAGTCCTTATTTACCATTCTAAAAATCCTAGAGTCCCTAAGGATGATGCTAAATTAACTCTGCTTGTGTTCTATAAATAGAACAAGCCTGAATGACAATACATCAGTTTGCAATATCATATACTGAATGTTTTAAGCTCACCCACTGTTTTTTTTTTTTTTTAATTTTTAAACTTTACATAATTGTATTAGTTTTGCCAAATATCAAAATGAATCCACCACAGGTATACATGTGTTCCCCCTCCTGAACCCTCCTCCCTCCTCCCTCCCCATACCATCCCTCTGGGTCGTCCCAGTGCGCTAGCCCCAAGCATCCAGTATCGTGCATCGAACCTGGACTGGCAACTCGTTTCTTACACAATACTTTACATGTTTCAATGTCATTCTCCCAAATCTTCCCACCCTCTCCCTCTCCCACAGAGTCCATAAGACTCTATACATCAGTGTCTCTTTTGCTGTCTCGTACACCGGGTTATTGTTACCATCTTTCTAAATTCCATATATATGCGTTATTATACTGTATTGGTGTTTTTCCTTCTGGCTTACTTCACTCTGTATAATAGGCTCCAGTTTCATCCACCTCATTAGGACTGATTCAAATGTATTCTTGTTAATGGCTGAGTAATACTCCATTGTGTTTATGTACCATAGCTTTCTTATCCATTCATCTGCTGATGGACATCTAGGTTGCTTCCATGTCCTGGCTATTATGAACAGTGCTGAGATGAACATTGGAGTACACGTGTCTCTTTCCTTCTGGTTTCCTCAGTGTGTATGCCCAGCAGTGGGATTGCTGGATCATAAGGCAGTTCTATTTCCAGTTTTTTAAGGAATCTCCACACTGTTCTCCATAGTGGCTGTACTAGTTTGCATTCCCACCAACAGTGTAAGAGGGTTCCCTTTTCTCCACACCCTCTCCAGCATTTATTGTTTGTAGACTTTTGGATCACAGCCATTCTGACTGGTGTGAAATGGTACCTCTGTTCAAAAAAAGAAAATTTCCTTCCAAAATACTACTGTTCATTGACATTGCACCTGGTCAATCAAGAACTCTGATGGAGAGGCACAATGAGGTTAATGTTATTTTCATGCCTGATAACACAACATCCATATTCTCATGCCATTAAAGGCATTTATGATTCATGGGGAAAGGTGAAAATATCAATATTAATGGGATTTTGGAAGAAGCTGATCCCAACTCTCATGGATGACTTTGAGGGGTTCAAGATTAAAGTGGAGGAAGGAATTGATGATATGGTAGAAACAGCAAGACAACTGGAATCAGAAGTGGACATTAAAGATGAGACTGAATTGCTGTAATCTCATGATAAAACTTAAATGGATGAAGAGTTGCTTCTCACGAATATGCAAAGAAAGTGGTTTCTTGAGGTGGAATTTATTACTGATGAAGATGCTATGAAGTTGTTGAAATGACAGCAAAGTATTTAGAATATTACATAAACTTAATTGATAAACCAGCAGCAAGTTTGAGAGGATTGACTTGATTTTGAAAGAAGTCCTACTGTAAGTAAACTCTCTCAAATAGCCTATTACACTACAGAGAAATTGTTCATGAAAAGAAGAGATAGATCTGCCACATTAAGTATCTATGTGACAAACTTCTATGCTATCTTATTTTAATAAATAGCTATCCTCAACCTTCGGCAACCACCACCCTAATTAGTCACAGTCATTAACAATGAGGCAAGATCTTCCACCAGCAAAATAATTATGACTCAGTAAAGACTCAAATGATGGTTAGCATTTTGACCAATAAAGAATGTTTAAACTAAGTATATTATTTTTAGATATAATAGTATTCCACCTTTATTGTACTACAGTGTAAACACAACTTTTATATATGCACTGGGAAGCCAAACAAATTTTGTGACTCACTTTATTACAATCTTTACTTTATTGAAGTGGTCCAGAAAGAAACCCACAGTATCTCTGAGGTATGCCTGTATGCAGATCTATCACTAGGTTCTCTATTCTGTTATTTGATCTATTTGACTATAGTTAAGCCAAAACCCACATCTTTTTTTAATAGTGTTGCTGCTTTATTCCAGCTCTCCAATTTTTTCAAAATTATTGGAGCTATTCAAGATCCTTAGTATTTCCATATGAATTTTAAAACAAAAGTATAGATTTCTACAAAAAATTCTGCTATGATTTTTATTAGGATTGTGTTGAATCTATAGATATAATCTAGAGACACATTTTGGAGAAAAAAAAAAATTATCATCGTACTGAGTGCTCTGAACTAGAAACATGATAAAATCTTACTATTTAATTGGGTCTTCTTTAAATTGTGTTAGCTATGTTTGTAATTTTAAATGTATAAACTTTACACATGTTTTGCTATATTTATTCTAAAGTAATCATATTTCTGGGCTTTCCAGGTGGTTCAGCAGTAGAGAATCTGCCGGCAATGCAGGAGCCACAGGAGACAAAGGTTTGATCCTTGGGTCAGGAAGATCCTATGGAGGAGGGCATAGTGACTCACTCCAGTATTCTTGCCTGGAGAATCCCATGGACAGAGGAGCCTGGAGGGCTACAATCCATGGGGCTGGAAAGAGTTGGACACAACTGAAATGACTTAACACACATGCAGAATCATATTTCTCTTCTATTAAAAATGTTGCTTTCAAATGAAATTAAATCATGACTACAATCATGATGTCTTATCTTGCAACTTGGCTAAACTTGCTTATTCTAGTAGCTTTTCCTAAATTTGCATGTCACTTATTTTATGCCTTATTTCATGGATTAGAATCTTCAGTACAATGTTGAATAGGGGTGCTGAGAAGAGTCGTCCTCTTCTCATTCTCAATTTTAGGGGCAAAGAATTTCATATTTTTAACATTAAGCAGGACGTTTAACATTATTGGTGCATGTACGTGCTAAGTCACTTTAGTCGTGCCCGAATCTTTGTGATCCTATGGAGTGTAGCCCATCAGGCTCCTCTGTCCATGGGTTTCTCCAGACAAGAATACTTGAGTGGGTTGCCAGGCCCTCCTCCAGGGGATCTTCCTAACTCAGGAATCCAACCTGCCTTTCTTATGTCTCCTGTATTGGCAGGCAGTTTCTTTACCACCAGCACCATCTGGGAAACACAACATTATTCGTAGGTGCCCATTATCAGAGAAAAGACATTCTCTTTCATGTTCTCTTTCAGGATTTTTAATTTATTTATTTTTTACTTTAAATAAAAATGGATGTTTAAAAGTCTCACCTGGTCATAATATTTTATTCTATTTATATACTGTTGGATTGAATTAGCTAGAATTTTCTTTACAAGTTTCTTTAGAAGTTTTGCATCTATGTTTATAACATAGATTATACTTCTCTAAACTTACAAACTTTGATTTCCAAAACAGTCTTTTAAGAGAATTAGGCTACAAGCTCTTAAAGCCACAGACTAGAAGAAAATAATTTCTTACAATTATACTTCTCTAAACTTACAAACTTTGATCTCCAAAACAGTCTTTTAAGAGAGTTAGGCTACAAGCTCTTAAAGCCACAGACTAGAAGAAAATAATTTCAAGTTAGATATTGGATAAGGGACTTATATCCAGATTATAAAATGAACTCTCAGAACACATTAGAATGAAAACAAAATGACCCACTAAAGAGTTTGGCAGAAAATCTGAACAGACATCTTATTTAAGAAGATGTAGTGGTTGCAAATAATTATATGAAGAGAATTGAGAATCTCTTATAATTACTAATTGGAAAATGCCAAATAAAATATAATGAGATACCATTACACATCTCTTACAATAGAGAGAATTTTAGAAATTTACCAAGCCAAGTACTGGCAACTATGTGGAGTGAATGAAGCTCTCATGCACAGCTAGCGGGAATGTAAGATGCAGTTCTGGAATACGGTGTGGCAGTTTCTTGAAGAATTAATAACATAACCACCAAATGACCCAGCTATTCTCCTGCTAGCCATTTACCCTAAAGGAAAGAAAGTATATGTCCATACAGAGATTTGTATCTGTGTATCTATTCAGCATATTTACTCAGAGTAACCTCAAACTCAAAACAATCCAAAAATCCATCAACAGCTGAATATATAAACAAATATGGCATATCCATACAAAGGAATGTTACCGGGTAACACAATAATAAGCTATTAAAAAAACAGCGTGAGTAAATCTCAAAATAATTATGCTGAATGAAAGAAGACATAAAGAATACATTTTTATGATTATTTATTTAAATTTTAGAAAATGCAATTCTCTCACTATAACATATAGTGAGAGAAAATGGGTCAGAGTAGCCCATGGTGGGGAGGAGGAGCTTGAGAAAGGGATTACCAAGGAGCATGAGGAATCTTTCGGGGGTAATAGATATGTTCACTATCATGATTGTCATAATGGTTTCAAGGATGTATAACATATATGTATTCCAACATATCAAATTTGTATATTAAAATTATGAGTTTATTATACATCAGGTATACCATCAGATCAGATCAGATCAGTCACTCAGTCATGTCTGACTCTTTGCAACCCCATGAATCGCAGCATGCCAGGCCTCCCTGTCCATCACCAACTCCCAGAGCTCACTCAGACTCATGTCCATCGAGTCAGTGATGCCATCCAGCCATCTCATCCTCTGTTGTCCCCTTCTCCTCCTGCCCCCAATCCCTCCCAGCATCAGAGTCTTTTCCAATGAGTCAACTCTTTGCATGAGGTGGCCAAAGTACTTGAGTTTCTGCTTTAGCATCATTCCTTCCAAAGAAATCCCAGGGCTGATCTCCTTCAGAATGGACTGGTTGGATCTCCTTGCAGTCCAAGGGACTCTCAAGAGTCTTCTCCAACACCACAGTTCAAAAGCATCAATTCTTTGGCACTTAGCCTTCTTCATAATAAACTGTAAAAAGCAAAATTAAACCAGAAGATTACAGGGCATAAATTTTCCAGTTTCATAAATACTAGTAACCCAAAGAATAAACTTTTAATTATATGTAAAAACATAGTGAGAACAGATACACTATAGACGTGAAAGGTCAGATGCAGTAAACTCAACTTCAAATTTGGTGAAGCCATTACAAACAGGCACTTTCATTACTAGTCATCCAATTATTGTTTCAGTTTTATTTTGCCAAGTAGTTTAATAGTGATCTTTTTTTTTAAATTATTTCTTCCTCCTCATTTTATATAATGATAATATTTTCCCAGTTGTCTGCTGTATACCGCTACATTTTTATTTGATCATTATTTCATATATATGGAGAATGATAGGGTCAATGACATTTTGACTGCTTTGCTCCACATATTTGTTCCTTGGTGTTTCATCCTTGCCCTCTTCCCCTGCTCTCTCCATACACACAAAAACAAAAGAGAGAGATTTCTAATCAGAATTTTCATATTGTAGGATATAGTATTTTGTTCTACTATTTTGTGTGGCTACTGATTATTAAGCATCAAAACCAATATTTGGATGTGCAATTACATTCCTGGCTCTACTGAGTAGACAGTAAACTTTACTGTGACAGGAGCACAGTTAATTATCTTTGTACTGTTTTGCTTGGTACAAATACTGGCACACAGTAGGCATTGTTAAGTATTTATTAAATGAATAAGTAGAAAGAATTTTAGCATTCGGACTTTATTTTTCTGGGCTCAAAAATCACTACAGATGGTGACTGCAGCCATGAAATTAAAAGACGCTTACTCCTTGGAAGGAAAGTTATGACCAACCTAGACAGCATATTCAAAAGCAGAGACATTACTTTGCCAACAAAGGTTCGTCTAGTCAAGGCTATGGTTTTTCCTGTGGTCATGTATGGATGTGAGAGTTGGACTGTGAAGAAAGCCAAGTGCCGAAGAATTGATGCTTTTGAACTGTGGTGTTGGAGAAGACTCTTGAGAGTCCCTTGGACTGCAAGGAGATCCAAACCAGTCCATTCGGAAGGAGATCAGCCCTGGGATTTCTTTGGAAGGAATGATGCTAAAGCTGAAACTCCAGTACTTTGGCCACCTCATGAGAAGAGTTGACTCATTGGAAAAGACTCTGATGCTGGGAGGGGTTGGGGGTAAGAGGAGAAGGGGACGACAGAGGATGAGATGGCTAGATGGCACCACTGACTCGATAGACGTGAGTCTGAGTGAACTCCGGGAGTTGGTGATGGACAGGGAGGCCTGGCATGCTGCGATTCATGGGGTCACAAAGAGTTGGACACGACTGAGCGACTGATCTGATCTGATCTGATCTGATCTGATTGGAAAGAAGATAATAGAACTGATATTTCCACATCGCTGCTGTCTACATTAGTAGAAGAGGAGTCACAGAATAAGCATTAGGCCAAGGTAAACAGAAAATAGTAAAGTGTTCATATTCACGTGCCTTTTAAATGCTATTTGAGGATTTGGACAGAAACAAATTCTTTCCTATTGATCTAGCATCTCCATTGAGTACACTGTAGGAAATTTTACAGGCATTGTTACTGATCCATGTACTCGTTCTATAAGATAGATATTATTTCTATCTTAGCCTTTAGGAAAATGGATCTTGGAGAGGTAAAATGAGTAGACCAAATATGGATCTTTTGAACACACGTTCTTTCTATTTTGTATTTAAATTAAAATGTAAAATGATAAAGCTTATATCATGTACATTTACTAAGTGACCAGGTAATTTGCAGCATAAGACATTTTCCGGTTTCACACTTTGGACAAATTAATTTTTTCAAATATAATTACATTCTGGTTACAGCCCAGAATTTATGGGAGCAAAACATTGCCCTCTGGAAATTTTCTTTCATTATTGGTTCACTCTTTGATATAAGATATTTGTTAGCACTTCTTGGAACTAAAATTCCATACCTCAAAGCAAAGTACAGCAGGTGCTGTCCCATTGATCTGAAAAACCTCCCTGTGCAAATACAGTACTTCCCAGGTATGGTAAGGTGGCTTGAGTGAGAATTCCTAATTCCTTGATGCATCTTGCCAAAAATCTATTAATCCTGGCTGCCTCCCTTCTTGCAGCTCCTCAACTGCAGGCCCATATCCAGAGCATTTTTCTCCTGGCAATTGACTGGTATGATACTATGCTTGAATATTAAAGAACTAACTAATCTTAAATAAATGAGCATCATATTCTTTTCAAGTAATCATGCTAGACTCAAAGGTAAGAATATTGCCTTTTACTTCAAAACCATGTATAGAACATATAGTTTTATAAAAATACATTCACAGCTAAACAGTTTTATGCATGTTAAAGATGTATAGGATTGAAATTTTAGATGGTGAATTACATTAATGTGACTCAGAATTGAAAATAATAAATGTCAATAAGAGCAATCTATTTTCATCAAAAGTATCTTGAATTTAAAATTCACTAGAATAGGATTATTTTTCAGTTAAATATCCATATAATTTGATTTGATGTCAAAGTAAAAGCACACTGCTGACTTATGTGTATGTGTTTTATATAAATAGGAGCATTATCCTGCAATTTAGCCACTAAAGACATACAGTAAATTGAATTGATTTGTAGTTGAGTTTTCAGATTTGCTTCTTTTGTTTCAATGCTGTGACCAAATTGAGGACATATTACAGGAGATAAAAGCTAAGCTGTTAAAGAAGACGAGTTGGATTTGTAGCCAACTGAGAGCCCATAGTAATGCTATGTACTTTCCTGCATTTAATCAGACTTTGTGGCTCCACAATACAGGCCCCAGGTCTCTCAGGAACTATCTATAATGAATATTTTATTTTATTAATACTAAGAATTGTGGCCAAACACCAAACTGAACAAACAACTGTTATGTGATTTCCAATATAATACTCTATATTTATGTGTCACAAAATCCAAAGGTAGACTTATCTAGAATATTGAGCTATAAAGTGAAAGTACTGAATTAAATATAGCCAAGAGACAGAAATTGTCTAAATTAGTAAAATAATCTTGTAGAATCATTTGCTTTAGTTTTTGTTATTTTTACAAACTTTTTTCTGTATTCTGAACATAATTTTAAAACTCACACACTCTAACATGTACCACAATCTGTCCATGCTCAATGCTAGCAGCTAATTGATGTTTCTTTTACAGTGACATATAATGCATTATTTCTAATTAGCTTTTGTAAAATGGGAAGAGGAAGTTTCAATAATGTTATTGTTTACATCATATTATAAAGTCTTTTTCCCTTATTAATTCATAACTGTTTCACTCTTATACTCTTTTATTTAATAATCGAGGTAGACATATATGCTGTTGCTGCTGCTGCTAAGTTGCTTCAGTCATGTCCGACTCTGTGCGACCCCAGAGACGGCAGCCCACCAGGCTCCCCCGTCCCTGGGATTCTCCAGGGAAGAACACTGGAGTGGGTTGCCATTTCCTTCTCCAATGCATGAAAGTGAAAAGTGAAAGTGAAGTCACTCAGTCGCGTCCGACTCCTAGTGACCCCATGGACTGCAGCCTACCAGACTCCTCCGCCCATGGGACTTTCCAGGCAAGAGTACTGGACATATATAATGAAACCCAAATAAGTTAAGGGATCCTGAAAAACTATAATTTTATACAAAAATGTAACAGATAAAGTTGGGCAGTATTCAATAGCTAGCCTTTATCCATGGGGAGCAAAGTTTATAGGTTTTTCTTGACATTAAGTTTACACTGGACATTAACCAGACTCTTCAATTAACGTTAAGCTTTGCTAGGGATATGTATGAAAATTATCTAGAATTTACCATTCTTTTTCCTTCCCACAAATCTCTATGCCTTTTCAGTAATAATTCCTGTTAATTAAGAAAAATCACAGTATGCTTACATTCATGTCAGTAATTTTCAAAGAAATTTTAAGTGAACAAAAAATGAATGTAAATAGCTAAAAATGATGGCTTTTAAAATGATGAAGGTGGAAAACTTAAAAATCTAATACTGTTACTACATTCATGGTAACTTACTTTTTCTTTTTTTCCTGATCATAAATGCTTAAAGAAAAGACAAATTTTTGTGGCTTTTTTTTCACTTTGCTTAATTTTAGCTTTCTACTTTTTATTAAAAGCCACCTGCAAAATTATAGTTTATATACAAAAATATTCTCTAAAAGGTAACAAATGACAAATTTCATATTTTCAAAGGATATAAATATATTTGTACATTTCTTTCCTACTACAGAGTGGAAAAGTCATGCCAAAATCCAAGAAATTGTCCATACAGTCTTCATCTTTCTTTTCTAGCTAACATGTTTAGGGTGTTATAAAAGGAATTACATAAAATGGAGGGAGTAATAAGACAATAAATGGTGATGAAATGCTTTGGAAGAAAAAGTCGACCTAAAGATATTTTTTTCTGTGCTGGTCATATCTAATTCTTGTTCTTAATTATCCATCAGATTTACTAAGTTCTGTCTACATCATGCTACATCAGAAATCTAAAAGAAATAAAATTAGTTTCTGTCATGGTCATTTTTATTTAACATTTCACTCTTTATAACTGGAGTGTCTCTTGAGAATGCCAAGCTGAGTTTACTCAGGAATATTTCTTAAGAAATATTACTGATGTCAATACAGAAATTTCAAACACTGTGATGCTAGTCTAAATATCTCAAAGTCAAGATGAGTAGATAAAGTGTATTTCCCCTCTAGACCATGTGTTCTTTGAGGACAACTGTATCTCAATCCCCTTGAGCCCTCTAGCTTAGATCTGAGTATACAGAATGTGCCAGGGACTAATGTTTGTTATATTGACTTCAAACTGCAGCTTGAGAAATGAAGTAGTAGGTAGCAAAGAGTGAATGACAAGTAGATTGCAGTGTAAAAGGGTGTGTGTGTGTGTGCGCGTGCACACATGCTCAGGTGTGTCTTACTCTTTGCAGCCCCATGGACTATAGCCTGCCAGGCTCCTCTGCCCGTGGAATTTTCCAGGCAATAATACTGGAGTGGGTTTCCATTTCCTTCTCCAGGTGATCTTCCCGATCCATGGATCAAACCCTCATCCTTGTGTCTCCTACATTGGCAGGTGGAGTCTACCACTAGTGTCACCTGGGAATCCTGTAAAGGCTTGAGGCAGGGCTAATAAAACCAAAAAGCTGGAATGATATGAAGAAACTGGCACTGCAGAAAGGTATGAATGCATAAAATTCTTGGAATTCAGATAGTATCCTTGCTACTAGGCAATGATGGGATGTTTCAGTAAAAACTTCTGATTCTGCTTTTGTCTATGCAGTAATTACTAATAAGACTATGATTTCTCTACATTTTCATCACCATACATCCCCATCATAGTCAAGTCAGTCATACAGCTGATCTCATAACCCAACATATTTTCTTCCCATCCATCTCTCTCTCTTAAAGAAGCTAGCAGCTTGTTCCCATCCTCCAGCCCCTTTTACAAATGGGTATGCAGTAGAGTTTGTGTATAAGCCTCAGAAAGAAAAGGGAATAGAGGTCCTGTGAAATGATTTGAATTTCTCCATGATTTGGTTTAAGCAAAACCCACTATTATCAAGGAAGCCAAAGTGATCTCTTAAGAGATATGGAGTAGCCCTGAGTCAACAAGAGTCCAAAATGCAGTACTTGGGTGATTTTCAAAAATGACAGAATGATCTCAGTTCATTTCTAAGGCAAATGATTCAACGTCACAGTAATCCAAGTCTATGCTCCAACCACGAATGCTGAAGAAGCTGAAGTTGAGTGATTCTCTGAAGATATTCAAGACCTTCTAGTGTTAGTGATCAATCATGTCCAGTTCTTTGTGACCCCATGAACTGTAGCCCACCAGGATCACTTGTCCATGGAATCCTCTAGGCAGGAATATTGAAGTGGGTTTACATTCCCTTCTCCAGAGGATCTTCCAGACCCAGGGATTGACCCAGGTCACCTGCATTGCAGGCAGATTCTTTACCATCTGAGCCACTAGGGGAGACCCTCTAGAACTAACAGCAAAAAATAGATGTCCTTATCATCATAGAGGATTGGAATGTAATAGTAGGAAGGCAAAGAGATACTTGGAGTAGCAGGCAAGTTTGGCCTTGGAGTACAAAATGAAAGAGGGCAAAGGCTAACAAGAGTTTTGCCAAGGGAACACACTGGCCATAGCAAGTACTCTATTCCAACAACACAAGAGAAAATTCTACACTTGGACATCACCAAATGATCAATACCAAAATCAGACTGATGATAGTCTTTGAAGCTGATGATGGAGAAGCTCTATATAGTCAGCAAAAACAAGACCTAGAGCTGACTGTGGCTCAGATCATCAGCTCCTTATGGCAAAATCCAGGCTTAAATTGAAAAAAGTAGGGAAAACCACTAGATCATTCAGGTATGACCTAAATCAAATCCCTTATGATTAAAAAGTAAAGATGACAAATAGATTCAATGGATTAGATCTGGTAGACAGAGTACCTGAAGAATTATGGACAGAGGTTTGTAATATTTGGAGGTGGTAACCAAAACCATAGCAAAGTAAGAGAAATGCAAGAAGTCAAAATGGTTGTCTGAGGAGGCCTTACAAATAACTGAGAAAAGAAGAGAAGCAAAAGGCAAGAGAGAAAGGGAAATATATACCTATCTGAATATAGAGTTCCAGAGAATAGCAAGGAGAGATAAGAAAGCCTTCTTAAGTGAACAATGCAAAGAAATAGAGGAAAACAAGAGAATGGGAAAACGAGGGATATCGTCAAGAAAATTAGAGATGCAAAGATGGGCACAATAAAGAACAGAAACTTCAAGCTTAACAGAAACAAAAGAGATTAAGAAGCAGTGGCTAGAATACACAGAACTCTCTCTCTCTCTCTCTCTCTATATATATATATATTTTTTTTTTTAAATAGGTCTTAACTACCCAAATAACAACAGTAAAGTGATCACTCACCTAGAGCCAGATATACTGGAGTGAGAAGTCAAGTGGGCCTTAAGAAGCATTACTATGAACAGTTAGTGGATGTGATGAAATTGTAGCTGAGCTATTTAAAATTCTGAAACATGATGCTGTTAAAGCACTGCACTTAATATGCCAGTAAATTTGGGAAATTCAGCAGTGGCCACAGGACTAGAAAAGGTCAGTTTTCATTCTAATCCCAAAGAAAGGCAGTGCTGAAGAATGTTGAAACTATCATATGATTGCACTCATTTCACACACTAGCAAAGCAATGCTCAAATACCTTTCAAACTGGGTTTCAGCAGTATGTACAAACTGGATTTAGAAAAGGCAGAAGAACCAGAGATCAAATTGGCAAAATCTGTTGGGTCATAAAAAAACAAGGTAATTCCAAAAAAACCTTCTGCTTCATTGAGCATGCTAAAGTGTTTGACTCTGTGGATCACAACAAACTGTGGAAAATTCTTAAAAAGATAGGAATACTAGACCACCTTACCTGTCTCTTGAGAAAACTGTATGCAGAACAAGAAGCAGCAGTTGAACCAGACATGGAACAATGAACTTATTCAAAGTTGAGAAAGGAGTATATCAAGGCTATATATTGTCACCCTGCTTATTTAACTTATATGCAGAGTACATCATGTGAAATGCCAAGCTGGATGAGTCACAAGCTGGAATCAAGATAGCCTGGAGAAATGTCAGCAACCTCAGATATGCAGATGATACCACTATAATGACAGGAGTGAAGAGGAACTAAAAAGAGTCTCTTGATGAGGGTGAAAAAGGAAAATTAAAAAAAAAAACTGGCTCAAAATGCAACATTCAAAAAACAAAGATCTTGGCATCCAGTCCTATCACTTCATGGCAAATAGATGGGAAAAAAAGAAGAAATTGTGACAGATTTTATTTTGGGAGGGGGGCTCCAAAATCACTGCAGACAGTGACTGCAGCCATGAAATTAAAAGATCCTTGCTCCTTGTAAGAAATGCTATGAGAAACCTAGACAGCCTATTAAAAAGTACAGACATCACTTTGCTGACAAAGGTCCATCTAGTTAAAGCTATGGTTTTTCCTGTAGTTATGTATCAGATCAGTCACTCAGTCGTGTCTGACTCTTTGCGACCCCATAATTTGCAGCACACCAGGCCTCCCTGTCCATCACCAACTCCCGGAGTTCACTCAGACTCACATCCATCGAGTCAGTGATGCCATCCAGCCATCTCATCCTCTGTCGTCCCCTTCTCCTCCTGCCCCCAATCCCTCCCAGCATCAGAGTCCTTTCCAATGAGTCAACTCTTCACATGAAGTGGCCAAAGTACTGGAGTTACACCTTTAGCATCATTCCTTCCAAAGAAATCCCAGGGCTGATCTCCTTCAGAATGGACTGGTTGGATCTCCTCGCAGTCAAAGGGACTCTCAAGAGTCTTCTCCATCACCACAGTTCAAAAGCATCAATTGTTCAGCGCTCAGCTTTATTCACAGTCCAATTCTCACATCCATACATGACCACAGGAAAAACCATAGACTTGACTAGACAGACCTTTGCTGGCAAAGTAATGTCTCTACTTTTGAATATGCTATCTAGGTTGGTCATAACTTTCCTTCCAAGGAGTAAGCGTCTTTTCATTTCATGGCTGCAGTCACCATCTGCAGTGATTTTGGAGCCCAGAAAAATAAAGTCTGACACTGTTTCCACTGTTTCTCCATCTCTTTCCCATGAAGTGATGGGACCAGATGCCATGATCTTCATTTTCTGAATGTTGAGCTTTAAGACAACTTTTCACTCTCCACTTTCACTTTCATCAAGAGGCTTTTAGTTCTTTTTCATTTTCTGCCATAAGGGTGGTGTCATCTGCATATCTGAGGTTATTGATATTTCTCCCAGCAATCTTGATTCCAGCTTGTGTTTCTTCCGGTCCAGCGTTTCTCATGATGTACTCTGCATAGAAGTTAAATAAGTAGGGTGACAATATACAGCCTTGACATACTCCTTTTCCTATTTGGAACTAGTCTGTTGTTCCATGTCCAGTTCTAACTGTTGCTTCCTGACCTGCATACAGATTTCTCAAGAGGCAGATCAGGTGGTCTGGTATTCCCATCTCTTTCAGAATTTTCCACAGTTTATTGTGATCCACACAGTCAAAGGCTTTGGCATAGTCAATAAAGCAGAAATAGATGTTTTTCTGGAACTCTCTTGCTTTTTCCATGATCCAGTGGATGTCGGCAATTTGATCTCTGGTTCCTCTGCCTTTTCTAAAACCAGCTTGAACATCAGGAAGTTCACGGTTCACATATTGCTGAAGCCTGGCTTGGAGAATTTTGAGCATTACTTTACTAGCATGTGAGATGAGTGCAATTGTGCAGTAGTTTGAGCATTCTTTGGCATTGCCTTTCTTTGGGGTTGGAAAGAAAACTGACCTTTTCCAGTCCAGTGGCCACTGCTGAGTTTTCCAAATTTGCTGGCATATTGAGTGCATCACTTTCACAGTATCATCTTTCAGGATTTGGAATAGCTCAACTGGAATTCTATCACTTCCACTAGCTTTGTTCGTAGTGATGCTTTCTAAGGCCCACTTGACTTCACATTCCAGGATGTCTGGCTCTAGGTCAGTGATCACATCATCGTGATTATTTGGGTCATGTAGATAATTTTTGTGCAGTTCTTCTGTGTATTCTTGCCATCTCTTCTTAATATCTTCTGCTTCCGTTAGGTCCATACCATTTCTGTCCTTTATCGAGTTCATCTTTGCATGAAATGTTCCTTTGGTATCTCTGATTTTCTTGAAGAGATCTCTATTCTTTTCCATTCTGTTGTTTTCCTCTATTTCTTTGCATTGATCGCTGAAGAAGGCTTTCTTATCTCTTCTTGCTATTCTTTGGATCTCTGCATTCAGATGTTTATATCTTTTCTTTTCTCCTTTGCTTTTTGCTTCTCTTTTTTTCACAGCTATTTGTAAGGCCTCCCCAGACAGCCATTACTTTTTTGCATTTCTTTTCCATGGGAATGGTCTTGATCCCTGACTCCTGTACAATGTCATGAACCTCATTCCGTAGTTCATCAGGCACTCTATCTATCAGATCTAGGCCCTTAAATCTATTTCTCACTTCCACTGTGTAATCATAAGGGATTTGATTTAGGTCATACCTGAATGGTCTAGTGGTTTTCCCTACTTTCTTCAATTTAAGTCTGAATTTGGCAATAAGGAGTTCATGGTCTGAGCCACAGTCAGCTCCTGGTCTTGTTTTTGCTGACTGTATAGAGCCTCTCCATCTTTGGCTGCAAAGAATATAATCAATCTGATTTCGGTGTTGACCATCTGGTGATGTCCATGTATAGAGTCTTCTCTTGTGTTGTTGGAAGAGAGTGTTTGTTATGACCAGTGCATTTTCTTGGCAAAACTCTATTAGTCTTTGCCCTGCTTCATTCTTTATTCCAAGGCCAAATTTGCCTTTTACTCCAGGTGTTTCTTGACTTCCTACTTTTGCATTCCAGTCCCCTATAATGAAAAGAACATCTTTTTTGGGTGTTAGTTCTAAAAGGTCTCATAGGTCTTCATAGAACCGTTCAACTTCAGCTTCTTCAGTGTTACTGGTTGGGGCATAGACTTGGATTACTGTGATATTGAATGGTTTGCCTTGGAAATGAAAAGAGATCATTCTGTCGTTTTTGAGATTGCATCCAAGTACTGCATTTCGGACTCTTTGTTGACCATGATGGCCACTCCATTTCTTCTGACGGATTCCTGCCCTCCGTAGTAGATATAATGGTCATATGAGTTAAATTCACCCATTCTAGTCTATTTCAGTTTGCTGATTCCTAGAATGTCGACATTCACTCTTTCCATCTCTTGTTTGAGCACTTCCAATTTGCCTTGATTCATGGTCCTGACATTCCAGGTTCCTATGCAATATTGCTCTTTATAGCATCGGACCTTGCTTCTATCACCAGTCACATCCACAGCTGGGTATTCTTTTTGCTTTGGTTCCATCCCTTCATTCTTTCTGAAGTTATTTCTCCACTGATCTCTGGTAGCATATTGGGCACCTACTGACCTGGGGAATTTCTCTTTCAGTATCCTATCATTTTGCCTTTTCATACTGTTCATGGGGTTCTCAAGGCAAGAATACTGAAGTGGTTTGCCATTCCCTTCTCCAGTGGGCCACATAGATGTGAGATTTGGACCATATAAAGAAGGCTATTGATGCTTTCAAATCATTGTTCTGGGGAAGACACTTGAGAGTCCCTTGGACAGCAAGGAGATCAAATCAATCAATCCTAAAAGAAATCAACCCTGATAATTCACTGGAAGAAGTGATGCTGAAGCTGAAGCTCCAATACTTTGGCCACCCCATGTGAAGAGCTGACTCATTGGAAAAGGCTCTGATGCTGGGAAATGCTGAGGGCAAGAGAAAGAAGGGGTTACAGATGATGAGATAGTTGGGTGGCATCACTGACTCCATGGACATGAGTTTGAGCGAACTCCAGGAAATAGTGAAGGACAGGGAAGCCTGGCACGCTGCAGTTGATGGGGTTGCAAAGAGTCAGGCATGTCTTAGTGACTGAACAATAATTTATATATAAATATATATTAATATGTATATATTAACATACTATATATTAATATGTATATATTAATACACATTGATGTGCTGAACATTAGGATCTTGTTTCTGCATTCTATATATAATAGTTTGCAAATTTTCTTTGTGCATGGAATGATTTGTGGTTATTGCTAAAATTGTAGAACAAACTTTATTACCAATTGCTGATTTTATATCAAGAAACCTTGCTAATCTGTTTTATAAGTTCTAGTAATTGTGGTTCTATGGGACTGTCTATATGGGCAATCTTTTAATATGCAAATAAAGACATTTAGTTTTCTTCCTTCCAAACTTTACATTCTTTCTTTTTTTCCCTTTATTGTGCCTTTTACAACCTTCAGGACAATACTGAGTAGAAGTGGTGTTGCTAGGTATCCATTTTCAGTTTTTATTTTTAATAGGCAATGTTTCTCATACTTCTTTGAAAATAAATGTGCTGAGATACATTTGAACAATTTACCCAGAGGAATTCCCACCTATTACTATTAGTTTGCTAAAAAGATTTTTTAAAGTTCTAGGTTATTGTTGAGTTTTGTTGATGTCTCTTTCATTATCAAATACTTATATAATTTTTCCTTTTTTAAAAAAAATTGGATAAGTGTGTGATGCAGCTTGTCTCTTCATTTATATATACACACATGCATTTATATGCTTGTAAGCATGCATATTTCTGCATTGGCTTTATAACATTTTGTTTATAATTTCTGCATCTATATTTACAGGTGATGTTAGTCAGTCGTTTGCATTTCTTCTTGTATCTATGCACACCTTTGAAATTACCTTTACTATCCATATAAAGGTGATTTGAGGACTTGTATTCTCTGAACAAGTTTAAATAATTCAGAGATTATATGTTTAATTAATAGTGGCGATATTTGACCCGTAATGAAGATAAGAGAAGAAAAAAATATATATGAATACTATAGCCTAAATCCAGAAATTCATCAGCCTTCATCTTCTAACCAAGGAAATATGTTCTTAATGTTACCAGCAGTTTATGTTTATAGGTGTTTGAATTTTAGTTAAACTCAAAATGAAAACTGTGCTTTGTGGAAAATTAGTGTACTTAGTTGAATGCCTGAAGAAAATTGTATTTAGAACATCCTGAGCTGAAAGAGACTGTTGTTCACACAGGGAGGTATATTGAGGAAATGAAGAAATCAGGTACTTTATATAGGACACTTTGCACGTTTGTACTTTTGTGAATTCTTATTACTTTAAATGCCAAGTGGAGTTTTGAGGCCTCTGGAGTTGGTTTTTATTAATTTCACGTCTAAATAAACACTGGGAAGAAGAACCCATGTAGTATACTCCTAATTTAGTGTGGCCTAGTTCAGTGCTGTCATCCTTGGAGTCAACTCACTAAAATGTTTTAAAGAGGCATTCCGGATAGCCAATTCCAGCCAGATACTTATAGCATTCCCATCCATATCAGGCCCTTAATGTCTCCTGTTAACCTCTGGGACTCTCGAATTGAAGACTTTCTCAGTTTATGCACACACCATGGGAAGTGGTCCTTGGCAAATGGAAAGTGGAGCTCAAATACCCCCAGCCTCCTGGATCCTTTAGATTGAAGTTGGAGCAACACTGAAACACTTTCTACTCTGTCTTCCAAAGTTCCCCAAGAAGACTGGCCACAATTTTCCATAGCGTTAACCTGTTCAATATCATACCTTTATTTTTTGGAGGGTGGGGAATGTGTAATAACTTCTTTGTTTTTCCAGCTTCCCATTTTGAATTTCTTTGAATTATTTGCCAAAACGAACTATCAGTTCAGTTCAGTTCAGTTCAGTCGCTCAGTCGTGTACGACTCTTTTTGACCCCATGAATCGCAGCACACCAGGCCTCCCTGTCCATCAACAACTCCCAGAGTTCACTCAAACTCATGTCCATCGAGTCAGTGATGCCATCCAGCCATCTCATCCTCTGTCGTCCCCTTCTCCTCCTGCCCCCAATCCCTCCCAGCATCAGAGTCCTTTCCAATGAGTCAGCTCTTCGCATGAGGTGGCCAAAGTACTGGAGTTTCAGCTTTAGCATCATTCCTTCCAAAGAAGTCCCAGGGCTGATCTCCTTCAGAATGGACTGGTTGGATCTCCTTGCAGTCCAAGGGACTCTCAAGAGTCTTCTCCAACACCACAGTTCAAAAGCATCAGTTCTTCAGTGCTCAGCTTTCTTCTATATTCTCCCATTATTAATGTATCCTCCTACAACTATTACTCTGTAGCTTCTTTTATGTATAATATTCAATATTCAAATTACTACTGAACTCCAAGGCTGACTACATAAATTCTGTGGCTCAGTACAAACTGAAAATTCAGAGTCTTTTGTTCAAAAGGCTAAAAAAAAAAAAAAAAGTGCCTTTAAAGTTACTAAAATATAAAACCTTTTCCTTTATTCCTGCCAACCCTCTTCCAACCTGTTATGGTGCTTTTTATCTGCAAATTAATTTTGCAGAATGCAGACTTTCCGAGGTACCAGAGAGCATCACCCTGTGATTCTGTAAGTTTAGCTCATAGCCACAGGCTGCTGGATTCCTCTTCTCCCCACTCACCGACATGCTGTACCCCAGCTGGTGTGGAGAAGTCAGTCCCCCTTTCTCATGAACTGGCTGTCCAACCCGCAGTAGATGGGCAGTCCCCAATGAATTGTAATCTCTGCACCAAGACCCTCTGGCTGCCTGGATTTGGGGTTGGCTAGAAGCTTGCTCCCAACAAATTACCCATTAAACATACTCTGGTATTGCAAGCCCCAGGTAGGGATGGGCACAGCCGTACTCAGCTCAGAGATGCCCTGAGGTATGCAGCGAAACTTGGCTCACCTTAAACCTATGCCTAGTCCCCTACCAGGAGTGGAAGGCAGTAGCAATGGCTGGAGGGATGTAGGGAAAGGAAGGTCAGACAAGGCCTGGGACACCAGGGGGCAGGAGGTGGTAGGTGTCACTGGGTAGGGGGTAGTGAGGAGGAAGAGGCTAGAAGGGACCCAGGTGCTAGAAGATAATGGAATAGGAGGTAATGAACCCTTCCTGGGATGGCAGGAATTAGTAGAAAGTGAGACAGTATTTGAATTGAGACTTCAGGCTACTGGCACACTTTCTATTGCCCCATAGACAACATGTGGACTTTTGCAGACTTCATTCACAAAATACAAATTCAAAAATAAAATTGTTATGAATTTAAAGATGGTAGCTGGAGAGTATTCTATGCCCCAAGCACAAACCCTTCGAGCACGAGGCTCTGTGCTGACTGACTGGTCTCACATCCATGGCATCAACTATGGTGAGACAAATCCTAGACCTCACTCTCCCAGCAAACTGTATTCCAATCTTTCAATCCTGTCACACTGTTCACATCTATCACCTTGCAAATCCTTTACCCTGACCCTTCTGCATTTCCCACTTCCCAGTGGCCTTTAAAGAAAAGATGGGCATGGTATTTAGTTTAAATTACTTACTTCCAAATCACTGTCATATCACTTTACTTCTTCTCAAGTGCACAAAACTTCCTTGTAACACTGTGTTCCCTTTCTACCTCTATTTATCAACAAATGTAAAAAGGATATTCACCCACTGCCTCAGTGGATGTGGGCATCTAATTTATAATTTCTTTCTCAATACACTTCCTGACATTATCCTTAATGCCTTTAGTGTGTCCAATAACATCACTATAACGCTAAATTTCTTTAATTATGTTTCCGATGACTACCTTCTCAGTCCACGGCCACGTTTCTGAGGCTAATCATTAGAACAATACTCTCACAATCATTCCTATTCTCTTGACCTTGAGTGATCACTACCACATGGGGCACTGCAGACACGGTGGTGGTTCTCTGGGTGCTGACTCATCATTCAGAGGACCCCGTGTGAGCCATCATTGGTTGCACCTACAAGATCAGGTGAGCAGGGTTACTTCTGAGAGCAGTCAATGAGACTGAAAATCCAGGGAGACTTTTACAAGATGGACTTTCATCTGAGTCTTTGAGATAATTCCTCTATAGACAAGATCAGATTCTAGGGGAATTCATAACTTTATAAAAAGTCACAATTTATAACCCTCATTTTTACCACTAAATAAGGTTGGAGATAAATGGGAAACTATGCTAGCTGGCTGGACTTACTACAGGTTAGTGTCATCCAACCTAATCTGTATTTTCATTAATATTTGGCAATACTTCTTCTCATCTATAAGAGATTCTTAAAGACAGGAAAAGAGATTCTTTTCACTTCCAGGTTTTTCCAACCTTTCCTGCTATCACTTCAAACCTCTTATCTCTCAGTTTGCCTGGCTAACTGCTTTTGGAATGATTTCAACCAATAGCCCCACAGAATCTCTAGTAACATTCATGTGCTAGTCACAGCAGCCACCATTCTGCACTGACTGCTTTTTCCATGCCTTCCAATCACTCAGTGGAGTGAATCTTTATGATAACAGTTAGTAGTGTTTATTAAATACACAAGTTTCCTTAATTCAATTATTTCCCTTCTGATTACCAAAAAGATTACCTCCAGCTTTATTAAGGAAATGAGCAGGTAACCAAAGGTGATGTAGCTTTGTCCTGCAATTTCAAATCTTTATATTTCTTTAGCTGCCTTCTCTTTCTCTTTTAGATTAACTATTCTACAATGTGGACTTCCCAGATGGTGCAACCGTAAAGAACCCACCTGCCAATGCAGGAGACCTAAGAGATGAGGGTTTGATTCCTGGGTTGGGAAGATCCCCTGGAGGAGGGAATGGCAACCCCCTCCAGTATTCTTGACTGGAGAAGAGGAGGAGCCTGGTGGGCTACAGCCCAGGAAGCTGCAAAGAATCAGACAGCTGCAAAGACTGAGTGACTGATCACACACACACACACACACACACACACACACACACTACAGTGTCCTATCACTTGTGACAGCAAGTAACCTCTAACTTAGCCCTGTAAGAAAGATTACAAAGACCGTATATAGCATGTGACAATTAGTTTCTGTTATAGCAAATTGACCTTCCCATAGGTCAGCAATATCAATTTCAGAGTGTAATCTTGGTTATCACTCCACAGGTTGAGTGAACTAAAACTAAAAGTACAGTTTTTTTTTTTTTTTTTTTGCAATGTGATTTGAACATTTTTTATTGGCTATCATAAATTATAAACCAAACTGTACGTTATTAAGCAGAGAACTAAAGTTCATTCCATGTATTAGAAGAAATAAATTTAAAAGAATTCTATACTATTAATAAATATTGAATGATATACCTTTAGTATAAAGATTTCTAGTACATTATTGTGGGCATCTCTTATGTCACAGTACCTAGATCTTATGGCTATATTTTTTTATTCCAGTTTTACTTACCAGAAATTATTAATTAATGCCTGAGTATATTCATTACTATAGTTACTGCAATGTTATAATAGGATGCTCTTTATAGGATTCTCTTTATACTTTAAATGGAATATTATCTAAAATTTTTTCCTACTTGCTTTTATTCATATTCTCTATTATCGGGCAACACAGATAGACAAGGTATATAAAACTATTTTGATCATCAAAGGTGTAGTGCAAATGCATGTTAAAATTTTTCTCTTTTATCTCCTACATTTCCTGCAGTGAATGCTAAAGGTGATAAGGTGAGAGAGAAAGAAACTTGATAATAATAGGAACTCAGGAAACAGAGAAGTTCACGCTCTTCCACCTTCAGGTTGTAGCAGTTTTAGCTTGAATTGTTAATTGTTCTTACAGCTTAACTCCTTAGAGCTAGAAAAGAAAAATTAAAAAGTAACATTTCTATGGAAAATAATTATCATTGAGTTTATAAAGCAAGCAGGATTTTCATTCCAAAAAGTTTTTTAATCAATTTTTGTTCATGAAAATAAATGCAAATACCCCTTTTTCTAGGTTTCCAAGGTGGCTCAACAGTAAGGAATCTGCCTGCAATGCCAGAGATATGGGTTCAAATCCTGGGTCAGGAAGATCCCCTGGAGAAGGAAATGGAAACCCACTCCAGTATTCTTGCCTGGGAAATCCCATAGAAAGAGAAGCCTGGTGGTCTAGAGTCCATGGTATCACAAAGAGTCAGATACAACTTTGTGACTAAACAACAACACCTCCTTCTGCCAAACTAGTAGTCTGAGGAATATTCGGAAGCAATTTTAATATTTTTCCCTTAGAGATATTAGAGAAATGTAAGTAATGTGCATGTCTCTCACCCAAAATTATTTCCATGCAAACTGGAAATATAAATAACTTTTCTAGCATAAAGAGCTTTTTCAATCTTAGAAATGAAGTATAAAAAGCTTAAAAATTTCTTTGAATAGGAAATAAATTTCTTTAAACAACAGCTTTGATTTTATCCATTATCACATAACCATTTCATTCTCATCAAAAGAACCAACCACTTTCTAGTTCCAATTTGTTCCTTCACATCTGACTTCCTTCCCGCTTCAAAAGATAGCAGTTAGGACCACTGGAGCCCTGCTCTCCCTTCTCTCTACCAGGAAGGCAGAAACTGGCCTAGAGTCCTTACATTCAGCTTCACAAACGCCATAGTCAAGGCTCTTCCAGATGGCCAACTGAAGTGGTTTTAGGAAAGACTGGGAAGAAAACTTAAAGGCAGTACTGAAAATTACATAATGGAAGTCTAGAATTTTAGCATACCCATTTTCATATTTAGCACCTTTTGAAAGGAAATGTTTATAACAGGACTGTTTTATATTTAGATCTGTATTATCATTAGTTGCCTTGTCTGGCTCCAATTCTCTGAGGGTACTGTATAAATAGTAGTGATACAAAAGCCCCAGCATCTTTTGCAAAAGTGAATGTACTTTGGTATACAAAATGCAGTTGCAACTGGCCCTTTCTTACTAGAATTCTCACTGTGCCTATTTTTAATGTGTCCTTGCCTTGTGACTTGTACAATAAAAAGTAGAAGGAAATAACTTCTCTAAACACAAAGTCCATGATATTTGCTCATTTTTACCTTTGAATATTTGACAGATAATAGCTGCAAAGCCTTTGACTGTGTGGATCACAATAAACTGTGGAAAATTCTGAAAGAGATGGGAATACCAGACCACCTGACCTGCCTCTTGAGACACCTGTATGCAGGTCAGGAAGCAACAAAACTGGACATGGAGCAACAGACTGGTTCCAAATAGGAAAAGGAGTACGTCAAGGTTATATATTGTCACCCTGCTTATTTAAATTATATGCAGAGTATATCATGAGAAACGCTGGGCTGGAAGAAGCACAAGATGGAATCAAGATTGCCTGGAGAAATATCAATCCTCAGATATGCAGATGATACCACCCTTATGGCACAAAATGAAAAAGAACTAAAGAGCCTCTTGATGAAAGTGAAAGTGGAGAGTGAAAAAGTTGTCTTAAAGCTCAACATTCAGAAAACTAAGATCATGGCATCTGGTCCCATCACTTCATGGGAAATAGATGGGGAAACAGTGGAAACAGTGTCAGACTATTTTTCCGGGCTCCAAAATCACTACAGATGGTGACTGCAGCCATGAGTTAAAAGATGCTTGCTCCTTGGAAGTAAAGTTATGACCAACCTAGATAGCATATTCAAAAGCAGAGACATTACTTTGCCAACAAAGGTCTGTCTAGTCAAGGCTATGGTTTTTCCAGTGGTCATGTATGGATTTGAGAGTTGGACTATAAAGAAAGCTGAACATTGAAGAATTGATGCTTTTGAACTGTGGTGTTGGAGAAGACTCTTGAGAGTCCCTTGGTCTGCAAGGAGATCCAACCAGTCCTTCCTAAAGATCAGTCCTGGGTGTTCTTTGAAAGGACTGATGCTGAAGCTGAAACTCCAATACTTTGGCCACTTGATGAGAAGAGCTGTCTGATTGGAAAAGACCCTGATGCTGGGAAAGATTGAGGGCAGGAGAAGAAGGGGATGACAGAGGATGAGATGGTTGAATGGCATCACCGACTCAATGGACATGAGTTTGGGTAAACTCCGGGATCTTGTGATGGATAGGGAGGCCTGGAGTGCTGCGGTTCATGGGGTCACAAAGAATCAGACACGACTGAGTGACAGAATTGAACCGAACTGAAATGAAATGAAAATTTGTTAAATTAAAAGGACCATTGTGCCCTGATACTGGTCTGTGACTTCTTGTCACTGTATTTTAGGTAAATAGGTTTAAAAACAAACTTCTCATATTCTTTATCTTGTTCTTTTTATTATTACTACTATTATTTATATTTTTCTACCTCAAAGTAATATAATGCATTGCTCACTTTCAATTTTATATATCTTACCAGAGCCATTTATTTTTTTGCTTAATTTAAAAATACTTATTAAGAATCTGCTAAATAAAATGCTTGGGGAACATAGCCTAGCCCTCAAACAGCTTACAGTCTAGAGGAGAAGATATGAATTAAACCATGACCTAATTTATTTTAACCATAATAAATTTTATGAAGAAATAGCTCAGATACAATGATGCCATTAAATGGGAGAAAAGCACCTTGGTTTTATTATATTCTTATTAAGTAGTTGCTGACTTAGTGGGCAACATTTGTCATTGTTTTGATTTCTTATATTTTGAGGTTCCAATTTCCAATTTAAGTGCTGCTTATGTCTGTTTCTATAAGACTTTGTAAACAGACTGTTTTAAAAACACTGAACAAAAGAGACTTTTTTCAATGATGCCATCCACAGTAAAGTGAGGCACTTAAGGCAGACATTTTATTTTTATATGGTTTAATATGTATCTTTATTTTCTATTGTTCAAAGTTCTATCTAACAAATATAAATAACAAATGCCCTTTATGTGATATAGTAATTTATAATAAAGTAATATATAGTTGATCTTCCTCTTCTAGCACAAAGCTTCTAAAACCCTTGGGATTTCCTAAGTGATCAAAGAGGAAAAAAAAATTTGTTATGTTAATGAGGTGACTCTTGGAATGACCCCAGTAATTAAAATCATTAATTATGCATCTTACTTGAAAACTAAAACCTACTCTTATCATAGCATAGATGCTAAGATTTCTCTATAGTTAGAATACTTGCAGAAAACAAAATCTGATCTTTCCCTAATTGCCAACAAACTATAATGAGAGAGACAATTCCTAGGCAGGTTGATAAGAAATCCAATGGGTGCCCACGGAGAAGTTCAGTTCAGTTCAGTCACTCAGTATTGTCTGACTCTTTTGACCCCATGGACTGCAGCACGCCAGGCCTCCCTGTCCATCACCAACTCCCAGAGTTTACCCAACTCAAGTGCATAGAGTCAGTGATGGCATCCAGCTATCTCATCTTCTGTCATCCTTTTCTCCTCCTTCCCCCGATCCCTCCCAGCATCAGGGTCTTTTCTAATGAGGTGGCCAAAGTATTGGAGTTTTAGCCTCAGCTTCAGTCCTTCCAGTGAACACCCAGGACTGGTCTCCTTTAGGATGGACTGGTTAGATCTCTTTGCAGTCCAAGGACTCTCAAGAGTCTTCTCCAGCACCACAGTTCAGAAGCATCAATTCTTCGGCGCTAAGCTTTCTTCACAGTCCAACTCTCACATCCATACATGACCACTGGAAAAACCATAGCCTTGACTAGCCAGACCTTTGTTGGCAAAGTAATGTCTCTGCTTTTGAATATGCTGTCTAGGTTGGTCATAATTTTCCTTCCAAGGAGTAAGTGTCTTTTAATTTCATGGCTGCAATCACCATCTGAAGTGATTTTGGAGCCCAAAAAATTACGTCTGACACTGTTTCCACTCTTTCCCCATCTATTTCCCAAGAACTGATGGGACCAGATGCCATGATCTCAGTTTTCTTAATGTTGACGTTTAAGCCAAAATTTTCACTCTCCTCTTTCAATTTCATCAAGAGGCTTTTTAGTTCGTCTTCCCTTTCTGCCATAAGAGTGGTGTCATCTGCATATCTGAGGCTATTGATATTTCTTCCAGCAATATTGATTCCAACTTATGCTTCTTCCAGCCCAGTGTTTCTCATGATGTACTCTGCATATAAGTTAAATAAGCAGGGTGACAATATACAGCCTTGACATACTCTTTTTCCTATTTGGAACCAGTCTGTTGTTCCATGTCCAGTTCTAACTGTTGCTTCCTGACCTGCATACAGATTTCTCAAGAGGCAGGTCAGATGGTCTGGTATTCCAATCTCTTTCAGAATTTTCCACAGTTTATTGTGATCCACACAGTCAAAGGCTTTGGCATAGTCAATAAAGCAGAAGTAGTTGTTTTCTGGAACTCTTGCTTTCTCAATGATCCAATGGATGTCGGCAATTTGATCTCTGGTTACTCTGCCTTGTCTAAAACCAGCTTGAACATCTGGAAGTTCACAGTTCATGTATTGCTGAAGCCTGGCTTGGAGAATTTTGAGCATTACTTTACTAGCGTGTGAGATGAGTGCAATTGTGCGGTAGTTTGAGCATTCTTTGGCATTGCATTTCTTTGGGATTGGCATGAAAACTGACCTTTTCCAGTCCCGTGGCCACTGCTGAGTTTTCCAAATTTGATGGCATATTGAGTGCATCACTTTCACAGCATCATCTTTCAGGATTTGAAATAGCTCAACTGGAATTCCATCACCTCCACTAGCTTTGTTCGTAGTGATGCTTTCTAAGGCCCACTTGACTTCACATTCCAGGATGTCTGGCTCTAGGTGAGTGATCATACCATCGTGATTAACTGGGTCCTGAAGATCTTTTTTGTACAGTTCTTCTGTGTATTCTTGCCACATATTCTTCTTAATATCTTCTGCTTCTGTTAGGTCCATACCATTTCTGTCCTTTATCGAGCCCATCTTTGCATGAAATGTTTTAATTTTCTTGAAGAGATCACTAGTCTTTCCCATTCTGTTGTTTTCCTCTATTTCTTTGCATTGATCGCTGAGGAAGGATTCCTTATCTCTCCTTGCTATTCTTTGGAACTCTGCATTCAGATGCTTATATCTTTCTTTTTCTCCTTTGCTTTTTCCTTCTCTTCTTTTGACAGCATTTGTAAGGCCTCCCCAGACAGCCATTTTGCTTTTTTGCATTTCTTTTCCATGGGGATGGTCTTGATCCCTCTCTCCTGTCAATGTCACGAACCTCAGTCCATAGTTCATCAGGCACTCTATCTATCAGGTCTAGTCGCTTAGATCTATTTCTCACTTCCACTGTATAATCATAAGGGATTTGATTTAGGTCATACCTGAATGGTCTACTGGTTTTCCCCACTTTCTTCAATTTAAGTTTGAATTTGGCAATAAGGAGCTCATGATCTGAGCCACAGTCAGCTCCCAGTATTGTTTTTGCTGACTGTATAGAGCTTCTCCATCATTAGCTGCAAAGAATATAATCAATGTGATTTCGGTGTTGACTATCTGGTGATGTCCTTGTGTAGAGTCTTCTCTTGTGTTGTTGGAAGAGGGTGTTTACTATGACCAGTGCATTCTCTTGGCAAAACTCTATTAGCCTTTGCCCTGCTTCATTCTTTATTCCAAGGCCAAATTTGCCTTTTACTCCAGGTGTTTCTTGACTTCCTACTTTTGCATTCCAATCCCCTATAATGAAAAGGACATATTTTTTGGGTGTTAGTCCTGAAAGTTCTTGTAGGTCTTCATAGAACCATTCAATTTCAGCTTCTTCTGTGAACGTCGACATTCTAGGAATCAGCGAACTGAAATGGACTGGAATGGGTGAATTTAACTCAGATGACCATTATATCTACTACTGTGGGCAGGAATCCCTTAGAAGAAATGGAGTAGCCATCATGATCAACAAAAGAGTCCCCAAGGAGAAAGGGGTCTGGAATTCTCATGGAAGAGGAAAGGACAAAGGTGGTTTGTGTTTTTCTTTTCCCCCTCTACATTCCTTAGTCTTAGTTACATAAAAGGTTTTTATCTTTAAGCCTCGAAGTGATGATTACACAACAAACAACTCTTTTTAAACTCTGTACTAAGGATTATATAGCAATAATGTATCCTGCTTGAGGACTGTTTCTGGGAAAAACCTTCTGGCTAATCTTGTTATCTTAAAATGTAAATGATGGGAGTGTGTCTAGAAGATCTTTACAGCCTCCAGACATTCTTTTGATTCATTGTAATAACTAATTAAAAATGTATATAACTCCATTGCTAACCCTAGTGAGGGGGTACTCTTTCTGCCCCCTTCTGAAGTCTATGGCAGAAGCTTTCTCTATCTCTTTTATACTTTAATAAAACTTTATTACACAAAAGCTGTGAGTGATGAAGCCTCGTCTCTGGCCCCAGGTTGAATTCTTCTCCTTTGGAAGCCAATTATCCTGGCTTCATTCCTGATTTAGCAACAACATTTCATATAAGATGTTCCCTTATAGAAGGTCAAGCTCTTGACTGATATGCAACTTGGTGTCTGGCATGGTTTCCCCAAATCTTTCTCTCTACTCTTTACCAAAGTTGTTGCCCCAGGTTCTTACCCTTGCCCGGTGGAAACTATGCTTCAACTGCAGAACCAAACCTCAAAAGGATGGAATTGTTAGGTAGGTAGAATAGAGAAAAGGAGTCCAAAATGGCAGTGGCTAAAAGACAAGGAAGGTCAAAGGAAGGTCAGAGGACCAGAGTGAAGACTTCAGGCAGAACAAACAGCACTCTGGCTAACCCCAATTTGCATAGGGCAGGCCCAGGTGTAGGAAAACATATAAAAGGAGGAGCCAAAGAGCTTTCTCACTGACTCTCTCTCCCGCGTGCATGGGCTCTCTCTCTTGCTCTCTCTTGCTCTCTCTCGCTCTCTCTCCCTCCCTCTCTCTCTCCTGCTATCTTCTAAACAAAATAGAGCTGTAACACTGATTTGCCTAAGAGCTATAACATGGTTTGTCCAAGACCCGAGAGCTGTGACGCGCTGAGGGCTTTAATGTCCGTTGCTCCAAATCTTTGTTGTGACGGGACAAAGAACCGAGGAACCTACACTCGCGTGACATCTATGGTGCCGTGCTGAAACAACCTCCACGCAGAAGAGGCCAAGCATAGCAAGAGCCCAACTCAGCAAAGCTCCTGCGCTAGAAGCGGAAGGCGAAGAAACCCAACGCAGGGGAAGGCTCATCGTGCTGGAAACCGGGACAGCGAAAAACGAACTCAGAAAGCTCAGGCGGCCCAGTCTCAGATTCCAGAAGACCTCCAGTTAAGGTAAGATGTCCTCGCTCCTATGGCTGGAGGTACCTTTACAATCTCTCGTTTCTTGTTTCCTCGAACCTCCTGTGAATAGGCGGGCGGCAGGGGACATAATTGAGGGACTCTGGAGAGGCTACTACTCAGCATGTCCCAAAGGCGCTATCTGCTGAGCTGCAGTAGCGGTTACCCAAGCCAGTGGGTACTCTTCTGTCCTTTTTCTTCTCTGTGCCACTGATCAGACCAATGAAACTGTGAGCACCGGTCAGATATTTAGCAAATTTTCTGGCGGGCTATGAAGGGGATTCCTTGGCACGTTTTTCCCACTGCTTTTTCCTCCTGTCCTTCAGCTCTCTCCCGGGACTCAAGCCCAGCCAAAACTAATGAAACTCAGGCTCTGATGTCTCATTGCAAAAATTCACTGAGAGAAAAAGCGATAAGTGGATTTGTTAGGATCCAGAGAGAAGCCACTCTTCAGGGTGTGAACCATTGCTGAGGGCAAGGGCTGGGGCCATGGTATTAGGCCTGGCTAGGTTTTGTGAGGGGGTGGAATTCATATGCTAATGAGTGAGAGGATCATCCCAGCCATTGGGGAGCCACCCACTCCTCCCTCTTTTGCCTTTGAGCTGTCCTGCCACCTCTGGGTGTGTCTGTTGGCTTATAGATTGGGGATTAAGGTTTACTTGAATCATCTTGGACCCAATTGATTTTAATTGGTTTACATTATACCCTTGTGCTATGTTATTCTTTCAAAGGTTGTGCTCTGCCCCTTTCCCTCCTGTTTCATGCTCTTTTCCTGAGCCCCATCCAGACCCACAAAAGGTCGCCTCTATAATCTTCTGGAGAGACAACCAGAAAATAGCTGGCCTTGCGAGGGAAATACTCTATAATATCCAACCTCCTAATCCTACCCAATACTGGTCACACTGGAGACCTTGGGGACACCCAAACTCCAGTCTGGGGGATCCCAGAGGGTCATCACGCCTTGACCTGCCTAGGGGTTGGTCTTTGAAAGGTTGTCACGCCTCAACCTGTTCAGGGATCCTCTAGTCCCAGGGGTCCCAGGAGGCTGTCATGCCTCGATCTGCCTGGGGATCTGCACCTTGACCCGGGGACGCCTGGCTCTCGGGTTGCAACAGTTCTGGGTAGGATAAGCTTTAGAAAGACTCACCCTTAAGTAATTCCACTCATGAAAACAAAAAGGCCTATTACTTGTGGGACTGTGCCCAGTCTCAGCAATAACTCAGGAGCCCAATGAGAACCCTGTTGACTTTCTGGAGAGGCTAAAAGAGGCACTCCAAAAGTTTACCAATCTGGACTTAGACTCTTACAAGGGACAGGTGATTTTAAAGGACAAATTCCTGTACCAATGTGCATCAGATATCAGAATTAACTTATAGCAGCTACAACAGCAGAACCCTGCTGCCTCTTTAGATGAGATGGTCCAGACAGCCATCAATACCTTTTATAATGGAGAACAGGAGAAGGAGGCCAAGGCCAAGGAGGAGGAGAGAAAGAAAGAGACAAGGCATGCCCAGATGCTGGCCACCCTCCAGAGAAGCCCTATGGCAAACCCTGAGTCCTTGAAGGACAAGGCACAAGACAAATGCCTGATCTGTAAACAGGCGGGGCATTGGGCCAAAGAGTATCCAAACCAAGTCTCCTAAAACAGCTTGCCACAAATGCCATCAACTGGGACATTGGGTGGCACTCTGTCCTTGGGACCCAAGAGCCTCAAGGTCAAGTGCCAAGCCTACCCTCATGATGGTTCAAGAGGACTGAAGTGGCCCGTTCCAGCCAGCCCGCCTGTCACAGATAACCATCACGGGGCTGGAGCCAAGGGTGAGACTGGATATGGCAGGTAGGTTCGAGAATTTCTTAGTTGACACAGGGGCTACCTACTCTGTCTTGATCTCCTACTCCAGAGCCTTCTCCTCCAAAACCTGTACCATTTTGGGTGCTACAGGAAAAGCAACTACTAAAAGATTCACCCGAGCACTTCTTTGTTGCTGGGATGGACAAATATTTTCTCACCAGTTTCTGGTGGTCCCTGAGTGTCCTACCCCCTTATTGGGAAGAGATATACTCACTAAACTGGGGACCACCCTTGTGATGGGAAGTTTTTCAGCCCCTAGAGCTCTACAGCTCCTGGTTACTACTGAAAACCCATTACAGCTTCAATAGAGAGGGACCAAAAACTATGGGAAGACAAAATTAACCCTCAGGTGTGGGATCAGGGGATTCCTGGATGAGCCCACCAAGCTGAAGCAGTCATCATTGTCCTCCAAGATCCCACTCGGTTTCCTAACCGGAAACAATACCCTCTCAAAAGAGAGGCTCGGGAGGGAGTACAGCCTTTAATAAAAAAATTCCTTGCTTGTGGGCCATTGGTCCCGACCAGTTTGCCATGTAACACCCCAATCCTCTCAGTAAAGAAAAAGACAGAACCTGGTGAATGGTTCAAGATCTCCAGATCATAAATGAAGCTGTAGTACCCCTCCATCTCACAATACGCAATCCCTATGTCATCTTGGGAGAAATCCCACCCAGTGCCAAGTGGTTTACTGTCTTGGATCTCAAAGATGCATTTTTTTTTTTGCATACCACTGGCTAAAGAATCCCAATACCTTTTTGCCTTTGACTGGGAAGCTCCAGGAGAAAAACACCAACAGATGACTTGGACAGTATTACCTCAGGGGTTCAGAGATAGCCCCCACCTGTTTGGAAAGGCCCTTAGCCAGGACCTCCTAGATCTGGACCTGGGACCTAATGGGAAAATATTACAATATGTAGATGACCTACTAATCTGCTCTCCAGATGAAAAAAGTGCCCAACAACATGCAATTCAGGTTCTAAACTTCTTGGCAGAAAGGGCATATAAAGACTCCTGTTCTAAGGCACAGATGGTTGAGACACAGGTCACTTACCTGAGAGTTCAGATTACACGCGGGTCCAGGAGGCTGTCCTCTGATCGGGTACAAGAAATCCTCCAGTTGCCCTCCTGCATGACTCGAAAACAATTATGAGCTTTCCTGGGGCTAACTGGTTATTGTAGAATCTGGATACCCAACTATGGTTTAATTGCCAAGCCCTTATATGAGAGCTTAAAGGGACGAGATGATTCAATCCCACTGATGTGGGGAACTCCTCAAAAGAAGGCAGAGACTACACTAAAACAGGCCTTAATTCAGGCACCAGCCTTGAGGTTGCCAGACCCAGAAAAAGCATTCCAACTTTATGTCCATGAAAGAGAGGGAATAGCCTTGGGAGTGTTAACTCAAAGGTTGGGATCTGAACCCCAGCCTGTAGCTTACTTATCCAAGAGGCTCGATCCAACTAACCGAGGTTGGCCCCCCGCCTTCGAAATCTTGCAGCTATTGCAATCATGATAGAAGATGCTTTAAAACTCTTCTGTGGGGGGAACTATTTTTACCAGCCACCAAGTAAAACAACTCCTAAATGGGAGAGGCCATTTATGGATGTCTGATCAAAGAATCCTCAGATATCAAGTAATGCTGATGGAAAATCCAGGCCTCACTATATCCCCTTGTGAGGTTCTTAACCCAGCCACCCTCCTACCTACCCCCGAGGGCTCTCTCCCCTTTCACTCTTGTCTAGAAACCTTGGACCACTGGACAAAACCCTGATAAGGATTGTCAGAAGATCTCTGACCAATCCTGAGGAAATCTGGTACACTGTTGGAAGTAGCTTTGTCCTGGATGGAAAAAGAAGAGTGGGGTATGCAGTAGTCTCCAATTTTGAGACCACAGAGGCTAAGCCTCTGCCACCAGGTACTTCAGCCCAATTAGCTGAGCTTATATCCCTGACTCGAGCTTTAGAGCTGGGAAAAGGAAAAAGAATAGTCATTTTTACACTGACTCCAAGTATGCCTTTCTGGTGCTACATGCACATGCGGCTATTTGTAAAGAACGGGGCCACTTGACCACTCGAGGGTCCCCAATGAAATATGGTGATCAGATTCTTCGACTCTTGGAGGCAGTCCATCTGCCCACTGAGGTTTCAGTCTCCCACTGTAAAGGACACCAAAAAGGGAACACAGAAGTGGCACGAGGGAACCAAGCAGCTGATCAGGCAGCTAGGAGAGCAGCATTACAGAACCATGACCTAATAGGGCCTGCCACCTTAGTTCCACGGACTAATTTGCCAGAAACTCCTTCATATACTGAAGGTGAGACTCTTAAAGCTAAGAGCAAGGGCTTTCAAGAAGATCATATGGGGTGGTTCCAAAGGGAGGGACTCCTTTTTCTGCCTGGAAACCTCCAATGGAAGTTGGTTAACTTCTTACATGCCACTACTCATTTAGGAGAAAAGGCCCTCCACAGATTACTAGAAAGATCCTTCAGAGGAACAGGCTTCCAAACAATTATAAGACAAGTGGTGTCCTCTTGTCCCACTTGCCAATTAAACAATCCCCAAGGAGCTTGAAGACCAAGCTGGCCCAGCCCATCCAACGACGTGGGGCCTACCCAGGAGAGGACTGGCAGATGGACTTCACCCAGATGCCAGTTTCTCAAGGGTATAAATACCTATTAGTTATGATAGATACATTCACAGGATGGATTGAAGCTTTCCCACCCGGACTGAGAAGGCTGAGGAGGTGGTAAAAAAACTGCTCCATGAAATCATTCCAAGATTTGGTCTGCCCAGGTCATTACAAAGTGACAATGGGACACATTTACTTCTAAGGTCACCCAAGGGGTCTCGAAAGCATTGGGCATTACTTATTATCTCCATTGTGCCTGGAGGCCTCAATCTTCAAGAAAAGTAGAAATAACCAATCAATTTTTAAAATCAGCCATAAAAAAGATAACCCAAGAGACCTCCCTGGGATGGAAGGAGGCTTTACCAATAGCTCTCCTCCGCACCTGCATTGCCCCTAAGGAACAGGTTGGTCTTAGTCCTTATGAGATGCTATATGGGAGACCTTTTGTTTATGTCAATGACCTCTTCCTAGATCCAGAGGTTCAAACCCTCCAGTCTTATACCATAGCCATTGGGCAATTCCAACAGGATATACACTTGTGGAGTATGAACCAGGACCCAAAAGATTCTGAAGAGTCACCACTATATGCTCCAGGGACTCAAGTCCTAATTAAAGTCTGGAAAGATGGGTCCCCAAAGGCTCAACTCCAGCCCACATGGAAGGGCCCCTACCCTGTAATACTTTCTACCCCCACAGCAGTCAAGGTACCAGGACATGACTCCTGACTTCACTACTCACGAGTCAAGCCATGAAAGAAAAGAGAAGAGGACACTTGATACACCTGTGAGCCCCTGGGAGATCTCAGATACCTATTCAGAACTACCAATGAGTGCCATTCTAATGAACACCCCCAAAATCTGGTTTCTGGGGATAAGATTTCTCAGAATAACTCTAAGAAGCCAACATAGCTTGACAGAGACTGTATTCCAAGACAGACAGGAGATAGATCTTCTGACCCCTGAACAAGGAGGGACTTGAGCCATCCTGGCAATATAAATTTAAAATTGACCAATGTTCCTGCTAGTCCTTGTTATGCTATATTGATGATGCTTATGATTATTCCATGTACTGTCAATTGTCTAACCTGTTTTGTCTCTGCCCAGGTCAACCAGCTACAACATGCAGTGCCAGTTCAACAAAGATATAAAACTACAGCCAACCATGGAAAATATCACACACCCTTGGACACCACTATAAGGACTCTGAGGATTGAGACTAGCAAGAGGGGGAGGCCCAATACCCCTCACCATCCCAGTTCAGCAAGAAGTAGCCAGAAAGACCTCTATGCCCATATTCCCAAAGAATTTGGCCTCCCATCTCTTGAGGGGGGAATGTTAGGTAGGTAAATAGGAAAAAGGAGTCCAAAATGGCAGTGGCTAAAAGACAAGGAAGGTCAGAGGACCAGAGTGAAGACTTCAGGCAGAACAAACAGAACTCCTGGCTAACCCCAGTTTGCATAGGGCAGGCCCAGGTGGAGGAAAACTTATAAAAGGAGGAGCCAAAGCGATTTCTCACGACTCTCTCTCTCCCGCGTGCATGCGCTTTTTCTCTCTCTCTCTCACTCTCTCTCTCCTGCTATCTTCTAAATAAAATAGAGCTGTAACACTGATTTGCCTAAGAGCTATAACACGGTTTGTCCAAGACCCGAGAGCTGTGACGCGCTGAGGGCTTTAATGTCCGTTGCTCCAAATCTTTGTTGTGACGGGACAAAGAACCAAGGAACCTACACTCGCATGATAGAACTGAAGAGAAAAAAATCCAGCTGTAACTTAAGTCACCATATTGACTTCCACTGAGCCCGAGGCTTATTATACAGTGTAATATGTTAGCATGCTGCTGGCAGACTAGATAGCAAACACCAGATCATAGAAGAACAAGTAGCACCCAAGGTACAGGGAGAACCTCTCCTTTCCCCAAAAAACCAATACATATGCCTCCCCCTCATTAACACTACATTTACAAATCTTGCCTTGGGGGCTTCTTGGTGGTCCAGTAGCTAAGCCACTGTGCTCCCAATGCAGGGGCCTGGGTTCAACCCCTGGTCAGAAAACTAGATCTCCCCATATGCCACAACTAAGAGTCCACAACTAAGGGTTCACAAGCTGCAACTAAAGATCCTGCATGCCAGAATGAAGACTGATGATCCCACGGGCCTCAACTAACACCTGGAACAGCCATTTTAAAAAATTTAAAAAAGAAATCTTGCCTTGGTTGCTCCCTCATGAGGAGTTGATTGGCAAACCAAGTCCCCGATTCTCCACTCTCTGGGCTTTGAAGAAAGCTTGTGCTGTTTCAGTCTCGTCACTGGTTTTGTTATTGGTTTTGCACATTTGGTGGCTCAGACAGTAAAGAATACACCTGTAATGCAGGATGCCTGGGTTGGTTCCCTGAGTTGGTTCAGGAAGATTCCCTGGAGAAGGAAATGACAACCCACTCCTGTATTCTTGCCTGGAGAATTCCATGGAAAAAGGAGCCTGGAGGGCTACAGTCAACTCAGTTCAGTTCAGTTGCTAGGTCATGTCTAATTCTTTGCGACCCCATGGATTGCAGCATGTCAGATCTCCCTGTCTATTACCAACTCCCAGAGTTTACTCAAACTCATGCCCATTGATTTGGTGATGCCATCCAACTATTTCATCCTCTGTTATCCCCTTCTCCCAATTTCAATCTTTCCTAGCATCAGGATCTTTTCAAATGAGTCAGCTCTTCGCATCATGTAGCCAAAGTATTGGCATTTCAGCTTCAATATCTGTCCTCCAATGACTATTAAGGACTGACTGGAAATGGCAACCCACTCCAGTATTCTTGCCTGGAGAATCCCATGGATGGAAGAGCCTGGTGGGCTACAGTCCACGGGAAGCAAAGAGTTGGACACGACTGAGCGACTTCACTTTCACTTCACTTCCCTTACGATGGTCTGGTTGGACATCCTTGCAGACCAAGAGATTCTAACGACTCTTCTCCAACAATATAGTTCAAAAGCATAAACAAAAGAAAGCTGGCACCCAGCTTTCTTTATAGTCCAACTCTCATATCTGTACATGACTAATGGAAAAGCCATAGCCTTGACTAGATGGACCTTTGTTGGCAACTTAATGTCTCCGCTTTTTAATATGCTTTCTAGGTTGGTCATAACTTTCCTTCCAAGGAGTAAGCGTCTTTTAATTTCATGGCTGCAGTCACCCTTTGCAGTGATTTTGGATCCTGCAAAATAGTCAGCCATTGTTTCCACTGTTTCCCCATCTATTTGCCATGAAGTGATGGGACTGGATGCCATGATCTTTGTTTTCTGAATGTTGACCTTTAAGCCAACTTTTTCACTATTCTCTTTAACTTTCATCAATAGGATCTTTAGCTCCTCTTCACTTGCTGCCATAAGGGTGGTGTCATCTGCATATCTCAGATTATTGATATTTCTCCAGGCAATCTTTATTCCAGCTTGTGCTTCATCTGGCCCAGTGTTTCTCATGGTGTATTCTGCATATAAGTAAAATAAGCACAGTGACAAATATAGCCTTGATGTACTCCTTTTCCTATTTGGAAACAGTCTGTTGTTCCATGTCCATTTCTAACTGTTATTTCCTGACCTGCATACAGGTTTCTCAAGAGGCAGGTTAGGTGGTTTGGTATTCCCATCTCTTACAGAATTTTCCACATTTTAATGTGATACGCACAGTCAAAGGCTTTGGCATAGTCAATAAAGCAGAAATAGATGTTTTTCTGGAACTCTCTTTTGTTTTTGATGATCCAGTGAATGTTGGCAATTTGATCTCTGGTTCCTCTACCTTTTCTTAAACCAGCTTGAACATCTGGAAGTTCACAGTTCATGTATTGCTGAAGCCTGGTTTGTAGAATTTTGAGCATTACTTTACTAGTGTGTGAGATGAGTGCGATTGTGCAGTAGTTTGAGCATTCTTTGGCATTGCCTTTCTTTGGGATTGGAATGAAAACTGACCTTTTCCAGTCCTGTGGCCACTGCTGAGTGTTCCAAATTTGCTGGCATATTGAGTGAAGCACTTTCACAGCATCGTCTTTCAGGATTTGAAATAGCTCAACTGGAATTCCATCACTTCTACTAGTGTTGTTCATAGTGACGCTTCCTACGGCCCACTTGACTTCACATTCCAGGGTGTCTGGCTCTAGGTGAGTGATCATACCTTCGTGATTAACTGGGTTATGAAGATCTTTTTTCGTACACTTCTTCTGCATATCCTTGCCACCTCTTCTTAATATCTTCTACTTTTGCTAGGTCCCTACAATTTCTGTCCTTTTTTGAGCCCTTCTTTTCATGAAACGTTTCCAACAACACAAGAGAAGACTTTACACAAGGACATCACCAGATGGTCAACACTGAAATTAGATGGGTTATATTCTTTGCAGCCAAAGATGGAGAAGCTCTATAGAGTCAGCAAAAACAAGACTGAGAGCTAACTGTGGCTCAGACCATGAACTCCTTATTGCCAAATTCAAACTGAAATTGAAGAAAGTGGAGAAACTACTAGACCATTCAGGTAGAAATCAAATCCCTTATGACTATACAGTTGAAGTGAGAAATAGATTTAAGGGACTAGATCTGACAGAGTGCCTGATGAACTACGGACTGAGGTTCATGACATTGTACAGGAGACAGGAATCAAGACCATCCCCAAGAAAAAGAAATGCAAATAAGCTAAATGGCTATCTGAGGAGGCCTTACAAATAGCTGTGAAAAGAAGAGAAGCAAAAAAGCAAAGGAGAAAAGGAAAGATATACCCATTTGAATGCAGAGTTCCAAAGAATAGCAAGGAGAGATAAGAAAGCCTTCCTCAGAAACCAGTGTAAAGAAATAGAGGGAAATAATCTAATGGGAAAGACTAGAGATTTCTTCAAGTAAATTAGAGATACCTAGGTCACCTGACCAGCTTCTTGAGAAACCTATATGTAGGTCAGGAAGCAACAGTTACAACTGGACATGGAACAACAGACTGGTTCCAAATAGGAAAAGGAGTACGTCAAGGCTGTATATTGTCACCCAGCTTATTTAACTTATATGTAGTGTACATCATGAGAAACGCTGGGCTGGAAGATGCACAAGCTGGAATCAAGATTGCCAGGAGAAATATCAATAATCTCAGATATGCAGATGACACCACCATTATGGCAGAAAGTGAAGAGGAACCAAAAAGCCTCTTGATGAAGGTGAAAGAGGAGAGTGAACAAGTTGCCTTAAAGCTCAACATTCAGAAAACAAGATCATGGCATCTGGTCCCATCACTTCATGGGAAATAGATGGGAAACAGTGGAAACAGTGTCAGACTTTATTTTTTGGGCTCCAAATTACTGCAGATGGTGACTGCAGCTATGAAATCAAAAGACACTTACTCTTTGGAAGGAAAGTTATGACCAACCTAGATAGCATATTGAAAAGCAGAGACATTACTTTGTCAACAAAGGTCCATCTAGTCAAGGCTATGGTTTTTCCAGTGGTCATGTATAGCTGTGAGCATTGGGCTGTGAAGAAAGCTGAGCACTGAAGAATTGATGCTTTTGAACTGTGGTGATGGAGAAGACTCTTGAGAGTCCCTTGGATTATAAGAAGATCCAGCCAGTCCATTCTAAAGCAAATCAGTCCTGAGTGTTCTGTCAGGAGCCGCGTTAGGCCTTATTGACAAAATGGAGGCATGACTCCCAGCCCCCTCTCCTTGTCCCGCAGGCACAGACCTGGGATGAAGCAGTTAGGCCTTGTGATTCTGACTTGTTCTTTCCTTTCTTCGGTTGAGTTGGCTGTAAAGGATGTTAAGGTGCTTGAAAGAAGCATGAGAAAGCATAAAGCCTTCTGCAGTTGTGTCCAGAAAATAATCTATAAAGTAACCATTGACATTTGTTTAAGGATCTTTACAAAGAATGTTTCAGGATGAGCACCTAGGCTGTAGCTTGAGGCCATGGGAAGGATTGTTTTCTGAGATCTGTTTGTGAGGGAAATATTTATGGCAAACGTTGTTTTTAGTTTAGGGTTTAGGAATAATTAAGAATAGTTAGAAGCCATTTTAGCAGATAGTGATCTTAAGCTGCTAGTGGCAAACAGGATTTAGAAAGATAAGAAATAAACTGAGGAATGTAGCATGAGTTACACTGTAATCACAAGTTAAGTATAGGACACATAAGAAGAAGTAGATAATAGATAGTAAAGCTGATTCTGAGAGAACTGAAGCAGGAACTCTGTGTGTAGGATAACAATGATTTCTGGAGACAGTAAATCTGGGTGCGGGAAACTGAAAATGTCAAACCTCTGACCTAATGCTTTTGTCAAAGTATAAAAGAAAACCTGAGGCTTGAAATAAACAGGTAGTTCCATACTGAGTCAGAGGCTACATCATCTGCAGACACAGCTCACCCCTTCAGGCTGATTCCCTGGATGCTGGAGCTGTACTCCAGCAGTGTTCTTTGGAAGGAATGATGCTAAAGCTGAAACTCCAGTATTTTGCCCACCTCATGTGAAGAGTTGACTCATTGGAAAAGACTCTGATGCTGGGAGGGAATGGGGGCAGGAGGGGAAGGGGACGAAATGGCTGGATGGGATCACCAACTCGATGGACATGAGTTTGAGTGAACTCTGGAGTTGGTGATGGACAGGGAGGCCTGGCGTGCTGAAATTCGTGGGGTCCCAAAGAGTCGGACACGACTGAGCAACTGAAGTGAACTGAACTGAACTGAAGGAGCATTTCATTCAAAGATGCACTCAATGAAGACAGAAAATCAAAGTAGCAGGTACATTTAAAGCTTAAATACATTTATATAGCTCTTTCTTTCCTGATATGAAATTAAATGAACAATTATAAAACTGATTTCAAATGACAGCACCAGGCTTCAATAGAAATTATGTCTCCATGTTAATACTTTATTATGGACTTTAATAGAATTGGTTAAAAAAAAATCTCATTATGAACAAAATAGAATCAATAATTCTGGTAACAAGGAGGTTAAACCATCATTGATTAGTTTTAGATTACTGCATTGGTCCTTAGGAGAGGTTAATATTCTGAAGTTAATATTGTATGCTGGCCTTCAACTAGTTCTGGGTTCTGCACTCCAAGGTTGAAATATGAACATCTTATTTCCAATCTATGATAGATTGTACCTGGGAGGATATTATATAGCTCTATCTCATTAACATCAGGCTGGGACATGAGATTTGCTTTAGCTCATGATATGAGAGGGAAAGTGCCACATGTCTCTTTTGAGCATAACATTTAAGATTTATCAGGTGATTTTTGCCATTGCTTTCTTCCCACTGTAAAAGAAACTTATGTCTCAGGTAGGATCTTCTTCTTTGGCCCAGATCCCAGAAAGAAGAAGACATCTGGAGCAAAATCATAGATGACCGAGAGCCAACATGTTTTAAGAACAAGAAATAAACCTCAGTTGTTGTAACTCATTAACATTTGAGTGATGTTTGCTACCATAGAATAACCTACTCCATCCTAACAAAAATACTAAAACTTGTCAGATTGACCTTGGAGCCTAGCATTAAGAAAAAAAGAAATCATTATAAAAGGCTGGAAAAATGGTGACTGTACATGATGCATTTGGGGAGCATTTGCTAAAACCATTCCTCAAACTAGTTGAAAGAAAGATAAAAAGTCTATGGCTTCAGGTAAACTTTGTGAAACAGAATGGTACTAATATGTGATTATTGACTCTACTTGACAAGATGCAATGAAAAAAGAGATGACCAAGGAAAAGACTCTGTGCGACCCCATAGATGGCAGCCCACGAGGCCCCCCTGTCCCTGGGCTTCTCCAGGCAAGAACACTGGAGTGGGTTGCCATTTCCTTCTCCAATGCATGAAAGTGAAAAATGAAAATGAAGTCGCTCAATCGTGTCTGACTTTTTGCGACCCCACGGACTGCAGCCTACCAGGCTCCTCCATCCATGTGATTTTCCAGGCAAGAGTACTGGAGTGGGGTGCCATTGCCTTCTCCGTGGAATACAGAGAATCCAGAAATTCTGGGATTTACAGGGTGAAAGAAAGAGGTAACTGCTTCTCATAAATAACTAGTAAAAGATAAATCTGAGAATTGCTTTAAATGGAAAAAAGCAGTTAAAACAGCTTTGAGGCAGTTCTTTGCCTGTGATAACATCTCTGAATATTTTAAGGTACTGCCTAGTAGACCACTTAAGGTTGACAAAATGGCTCAAGGGAAAAAGAGCAACAAAGGAGGAGCTCGCCTACTTGTGTTTGATAAGCTTACGTATAGGTAAGATGTCTAGAGAGACAGGCATGTCTGGAAAATAATTATGAATGTGGTTTTTCACATACAACTGACTGGAAGCAAAAGAGATTAAAACAAAGTTCTGAGATAGTTGTATTTCAGAAGAGCTATCCACCTGAATCAAGCAGCATGTGATTGCTTGGGACTTAAAATACATTCCGGGTCTCTAACTTTCTCTGAGTGGGAAGCAGGATAAGAAAATTGCTTGGTGCCCAAGATTGGCATATTCTCTAATGCTTTTTTCATATGTGGAGAAGAATGTTGATAGAAAAGTAAAGACTATTCTAAGAATAAATTCAGGGACATGCAGAGCAATAAACTGAGGAGCTATCCCAAGGAAAGGATCAGCTATCTCAAGACAGAATTCCTTAACACTGGAAAAGGAATATTTCCCTTGGTTCCTTAAAACATTTTCCTAAGGAAGTTTTTGAAATTGCTATGGACCAGAGTATATTCTTGGAGAAGGCAATGGCAACCCAATCCAGTACTCTTGCCTGGAAAATCCCATGGATGGAGGAGCCTGGTAGGCTGAGTCCATGGGGTCGCTAGGAGTCGGACACGACCGAGCGACTTCACTTTCACTTTTCACTTTCATGCATTGGAGAAGGAAATGGCAACCCACTCCAGTGTTCTTGCCTGGAGAATTCCAGGGACGGCAGAGCCTGGTGGGCTGCCGTCTACGGTGTCACACAGAGTCGGACACGACTGAAGTGATGTAGCAGCAGCAGCAGCAGAGTATATTCTATTGTGAGATCCTAGACTCTCAGTCTCTGTCACAATTGGATGGAACTTTGGGGAGAAACAAGTGTAGCTGAGGAAGGGAGAAAAAAGTTACCTGTTTACAATTAAGAGGATGAATTATTTGTAACCAAGATCATACAGTTTTGTCTAATTACTTGCTGTTCCCCCTATAAAGGATTATCTTCCTCCAATATATTTTCATGGACCTTTGTGATGGCCTTGCTTTGGCAGGAAATGTGAGTAGAAAAGACAAATGCCACTTCTGAGCAGGAGCTTTCACAGCTACCACACAGGCCCAGAGATGCCCTTTTCTGTCTAACATGAGACTGGTGTGATGCTCCTTTGGCCTTTATTCAAGAATTCTTTTAAAAGCCCCATGTTGCAGTCACATTGAGTAAGAGCCTGCAACGTGCTCTAAGCAACACCTCCTTGCTTATTTCTACTATGCTTATCATTGTGGGAGACAGAAAATAAACTTACTAAATCAAACAAACTCTACCAATAGTATTTTATTGGAAATTTGAATTTGTTTGCATTTTCTGCATGCCTAATACAAATGATATGATTGGCTTATCCAAATCATAAAAAATGGAATCCCTATATTCAAAGATGCAGCAAGAGTTGTCTTAACTAAAGGAATCATTGAATCCTGCACCATTCAAAAAGTCTTAAGCAAAACACAAATGTTTCAAAAGGAGTTTCCTTTCTTAAATTCTTTATTTTTATGTGTTCGTTGGTGATTATTAAGAAGACAAAGGTATATTTGTTCTTTTCCTTTTCCATTGGGATCCAGGCTGCATAAGAAGACAATCACCTTTTTTCTTTATTTAATTCCTTAATGGTAAAGTTGCTCTATGAATCTGAATTATTGAATAATTAAACCTACTTAAAGTTCTGAAGGGAGGTAATACTGACGAGTTAATTGGTGTGTTCTCCTTCTATTTAAGTCTTTGCTAGGCTTTCTCTTTAAATACCCACATTAAAATGACTCCAAAACTGTATAAACCCTGTTGTTGCTTTTTTACAATAACTGAGGAAATGTTTTGAGAGTGTATGCAGGAAAATAAAACCTGATAAACTTAATCTGGACAAATACATAAACAGACTTGCTTACAAAACGTATCTTTTCTATATAGGTTTAGATTGGAAATTACACCGCTCTTAGGTATTTATAAACCAACAAAAAAGGTCCCTTTTTATATAAATATGACTTTTTAAGAAGCCAAGAGAGAGGATATAGGGATAGTTGCTCCCAAAATCTGCAATAAATTCACAATTAGAAATCTGTTAGCTGTGTTAAATTTGTTTATAGCCTAACAAGAGTAGCCAACTTTATATACTGATGTCTCTCCATCTTCTGTGTTCAAGTATCTACCTTTCATTCTTTTCTGTTATCATTACCTCTTTGTCTGAAAATGAATATTTTGCTAATGTAGCATATCTTTAGTGCTTAGGTTTAAAATCTCATAAACTAGAAGTTGAAGCAACACTGGGATTCTATCATAGATATATATTTGTTTAGGGTTTATGTCAAGGAATTCTTATAAACAGATCCTTCTAGATTGTGGCTGTGGAAACTAGTACTGACTCAAATATTTTTTTGAGAATTCAAACTTCTTTCAGGGTGAAAAGCAGCTATTGAGGACACTTTTGTTTACTCTTATTGTGCATTTTTATATTTATTTACATATTCATGTCCTTTGTGCCATTTTATCATTTCTTTCTTGAAAAATGATGTTGATTGTTCTTTGTACTAAGTGGGCAGAGTAACCTGTGTTTTCTTTTCCCAATTCACTTCCAGATGATTGACTAAAAGGATAATCTTAAAATATATATATTTTTTGGTGATTATGGGGGATCATCAATAATTTCAAATTAAATGTAAACTTCCAGAAACCATTTTAGATATATCTTCTGGAGTAGTAAGTGGGTTATAAAGCAAATGCAAATAAAAAGAAATACTGACATCACATAGTACCAAGTAGTATTATAGTGAAAGTTGCTTGAGTGCTTGTTTTACATTACATTGTAAAATAATTTCCTTGAAGCTTTCAAGTTTATCAGCAATAAAAAAAGGCAAATGATATGAAGACTGAAAGACAACATTATCTCTGCCTTATCAATAAATAGGTTTGGCACATTCAAGGTAAAATTATGGGGCAAAATTATTTTTTCTGGCAATCACAGTGTCTTAAAATCATAACCTTATTTTTAGTGAATGTGTCAAGGCTGGTAAATCTTGGAGCATAAATGTTTTTTATAAGATTGGAAATTACTTACCTCATCTTCCAAAAGTATCCGTGAAGTTTTCTTTTCAAATTAAGGCAAAGTCAAATTATTCATGGGGAAGTAAAACAAAACAAACACAAAGTTTAAAGAGTTATGGAGTTATTACCCTTTACAGAAAGAAGCCTGCCCTGAATGTGCATTCACACAGCTGAGAAACAAAACTTATTAAGAGTGCTTATTTCAGTTTCAAAGATTCACACCTCTGAGGGGTTATTCAAAATAGCTGTGAAAAAATTATTATAGCAGCTATGAAAAGAAAATAATGATATCACACTAAGTTTACTGCTTCTAAATTTGATATTGAACTATATTTAAAGTAATTATTATGATCTGAAATGACTTATTACATTTGTTTACAGTTAATGAGTTGCCATTGAATTTTAATCAAAATATTAAAAATGCATTTCTAATAATAATGAATGTTCAATATTAGAGCTCTGTAATTTTACTTAAGATATTATCGCAAAGTCATTCATAAAGTGTCATTTATTGACATTTATTTTCATATACATAGATGATAATAGATGACAGAATTCTGGCATTTTCATATGGATTGTAAGAATGTGTGTGTGTGCTCATTCAGTCGTGTTTGACTCTTTGTGACCCCCGGACTGCAACCCACCAGGCTCCTCTGTTCATGGGATTTTCTAGGCGAGAATACTGGAGTGGGTTGCCATTTCCCACCTTGAGGTAGTTGATCAGATTATGTTGAGTACCTCTCGGAGACAGAACAAAGCACTGCAAAGTAGAGCCCACAGCCAAGGAACCATATAAAACATATGGTTCAGGAGCTCAATATATACTGCAGCCTTAACTTTAGTACACTGATTTTTAAGCTTCCTCTTCAAAACTTCAGTATAATCTGAGGACTCAAATTCAGAGTTATTTCTAATTTAGTTCTTGCTAAGAAAGAGTAAAAATTTATGCTCTGACTCAAATTTTTACCAGGTTTGTTCAGATCCATTTTTTTCTATCCTTTGTACTAAACTTTATCCGTTGAGAAAGGTGAAAAGGTCTGTGAAGCATGCAGCTTATCTATCCTTGTGTTTCTTGTAATAAAATGGTGAAAACTAGAATGTGGAATCAGAGATTGTGACTACTGCCTCAGTTTCCTTCTTTATCCTTTATTAGCATAAATGAAGGGAAGCACAAATTGAAGCCTGGAAATTTTTACTGTGCTTAGTCGCTCAGTTGTGTCTGCCTTTTTGCGATCCTATTGACTGTAGTCTGCCAGGCTCCTCTGTCCTTGGGGATTCTCCAGGCAAGAACACTAGAGTGGACTGCCATGCCTTCCTACAGGAGATCTTACCAACCCAGGGATTGAACCCAGGTCTCCCACATTGCAGGCGAATTCTTTACTGTCTGAGCCACCAGGGAAGCCCTTACTTACTTACTATGCTTGTACTATGTTAATAAAAATCTTGGGACTGAAGTCAATAGTTTAGCATTCAATGAAATACTAATTGCCAGGGATAAGATTGTTGTTATTGTCATTTAGTCGCTAAGTCATGTCTGACTCTTTGCTCCCAGGCTCCTCTGTCCATGGGATTTCCTAGGCAAGAATACTGGGGTGGGTAGCCATTTCCTTCTCCAAGGGATTTTCCTGACTCAGGGATCAAACCCATGTCTCTTGCCTCTCCTACACTGGTAGGTGTATTTTTTACTGTCTGAGCCACCAGGAAAGCCTGCTGCTGCTGCTGCTATGTTGCTTCAGTCATGTCCAACTCTGTGCAATTGCATATGTGGCAGCCTACCAGGCTCCCCCATCCCTGGGATTCTCCAGCCAAGAACACTGGAGTGGGTTTCCTTTTCCTTCTGCAATGCATGAAAGTGAAGTCGATCAGTCGTGTCCGACTCTTAGCGACCCCATGGACTGCAGCCTACCAGGCTTCTCCATCCATGGGATTTTCCAGGCAAGAGTACTGGAGTGGGGTGCCATTGTCTTCTCCGCCAGGAAAGCCTAGAACAAGACAAACTAGGAACTAAAACTACTGTCCAGAAACATGGACAGGATTGGATAGGATTTATACTAGGCACTGCAAGGATCATAACCATGTCTTCAGAGTCATTTACTTTATGTTTTGGTCCTGACCTTTTTGACACACAGAAAAATGGTGAAACCTCTCCCAAAACTATATCCCCAACCTGCTCATCCTTCTTACATGTTCATTCTTTGGTGACAGTAAGGGCAGGGTGAGATGGGGTGAGGAGGAATAGGCTCCAGGTAATGGATTCAGTCAATAAAACTCATTATGAAATGAATAATATTTGAAGTCCTCCTTTCCCTCTTTGTCTCTCCTCTCCCATATGTCTATAATATCTATAAAAATATTATACTGTTCTGCAAAATCTATTACACTGGGAGCCTAAAGAAATTCCTCTTTGTGTGGGAGGTTATATTCCAGGAAAGGAGACATTAACAAAATAATCACAGAATACAAAATGTATCTGGTAAGCTGGATTGGTATTCATAAAGTAGAAATGAGGATCTGACATTGTTGGGCCCTCAGGGTGGGGAGCAGCAGGAGATAGAGGGCATGATTGAATATCAGTGTCTTTTTTTTCCCCCTGAAGAATGACTTTTAAACTAAGATCAGAAGGAATGGTTGCTTTTATTATCTTAGTATGAAAGACAAAATTATAGAGTAAACTTACTGAAAACTGCTTTTCCTTTACATACATTCAATGGGTTATTTTTAATCTGGTAATCAATAGTTTGCTAGTGGATTTAACTATGAATTCAGTTGTCAGGAAAGGTACAGAAAGTGATTAAAATTTAGTCTCTGTTTCAACAAGTTTGAAAATTAATGAAGGTGCTAAAATAGATATACAATAAGTCTATATTAGTGTTCATGGAAAAGTTTGGGAATGCATATGAAGGAATTCTTCACTGTATAAATTCTATAAATTAATACAATACTCCCACATTGGTTTATAATTTTTTGTCCTCTTTTAAACTTTAGACATTTAAATTCAATGAAAAATAGAGTTCTTGAGAAAACACATATACATCCATACACATACACCCATGAACTTCAGAACTTCAGAAATTCTTAAGATGCTTTGCTGCTGCTAAGTCGTTTCAGTCATGCCCAACTCTGTGCGACCCCATGGATGGCAGCCCACCAGGCTCCCCCATCCCTGAGATTCTCCAGGCAAGAGCACTGGAATGGGTTGCCATTTCCTTCTCCAGTGCATGAAAGTGAAAAGTGAAAGTGAAGTCGATCAGTTGTGTCCGACTCTTCGAGACCCCATGGATTGCAGCCCACAAGACTCCTCCGTCCATGGGTCTTTCCAGGCAAGAGTACTGGAGTGGGTTGCTATTGCCTTCTCCATAAGATGCTGTAGCAATGTTCTAAGACCTTGGTTCAGGTTCTCACTTAAAGTCCAACAAATGTTTCCTGATACAGGATAATGAGCCATCCCATTTTTACAATGTTTTCTGATAGAAAGCACACCAATGTACAGTTTTCCTAAAGATGTGTGTTATACTTCTTTCTCTGTATGATACAATTTTATCTAATGAAAACTTTAAATAGATCCTTTTTAACTATAGAGAAAGTAGAAGCATTGGAATTGATTTTTAGGTTTTGAACTTTAATGAATCATGGTTGACTCCTTAGAGAATGCTTGTTGTCTATAACTCTTCCTTGTTGTTTTTTTAATTTTTTAATTATTTTACTTTTAATTGGAGGATAATTGCTGTATGACATTGTATTGGTTTCTGCCGTATATTAACATGAATCGGCTGTAAGTATATGTATGTCCCCTTCCTCTTGAACCTCTTTCTCACCTTTCACCCCATCCCACCCCTCTAGGTTTCACAGAGTTCCTTGGTGTTTTAGACTAAAGCTATTTTCAAGACTCTAAATGATCTTTTTTCCCCCCCCAGCAATGACTGCATTGAGAAAAGTAATGTAATCTCTCTTTGGTCTTTATTCTGCTTAATTTCCTTTTTAAAATTTTGGCTACATCTAATTTATACTTTAATCTTAATGAATTTTTAAAATTCCTTACTGTTTAGAAAATATAGAGAAAGTACAACTAGTTTTGTTGTTAGCAAACTGGTTAAGTAACTAATTAATTTAATAAAAATATGTTAGAAGAATAAAAGATGCAACAGAGTTTGGTTAATCAGTGCCAGTTTACTTGTCTGTGGAGAAGCAAGATAGGAGCCTATGGACACAGTTAAATGGTTTTCAAAGGTGCTCTTAAGGTCAGATGTCTCAAAACATACTTCAAGTTGTAAGTAAAGAATTATATTGTTAATTCACTAATTTAGAGCTTTTTTTCTGTCATCATACTCAATGTTGATTTACTTAACCAGAAATTGAATGATGTTCAGTTTTAGCTCTTTCTGAAGCTATGTCTTTTTTTTTTCTTTTGTTTTTGTTTTGCTTTTTTTTATGAGCTACATTGTCTTTTAGCGTAGTACTGCTGGTTTAGCTGTTGACTTTTCAGAGAGGAAATTTTCTAGAAGTACACCTACTCTTACTCATTTGAATAAGTCCCCAAATCTATCACCTGACAGACTGTAAATCAAGTTTTGATCATTTTAGTTTTAAATAAAGGACTTCACCCAGTTGGTTAATCAGTTCAGTCAGTCAGTTCATTCAGTCAGTTCAGTTAGTCAGTCATGTCCGACTCTTTGCGACCCCATGAATTGCAGCACGCCAGGCCTCCCTGTCCGTCACCAACTCCCAGAGTTCACTCAAACTCACGTCCATTGAGTCGGTGATGCCATCCAGCCATCTCATCCTCTGTCGTCCTCTTTTCCTCCTGCTCCCAGTCTCTCCCAGCATCAGAGTCTTTTCCAATGAGTCAACTCTTGGCATGAGGTGGCCAAAGTATTGGAATTTCAGCATTAGCATCATTCCTTCCAAAGAACACCCAGGGCTGATCTCCTTTAGAATGGACTGATTGGATCTCCTTGCAGACCAAGGGACTCTCAAGAGTCATCTCCAACACCACAGTTCAAAAGCATCAATTCTTTGGCACTCAGCTTTCTTCACAGTCCAACTCTCACATCCATACATGACCACAGGAAAAACCATAGCCTTGACTAGATGGACCTTTGTTGGCAAAGTAATGTCTCTGCTTTTGAATATGCTATCTAGGTTGGTCATAACTTTTCTTCCAAGGAGCAAGCGTCTTTCAATTTCATGGCTGCAGTCAACATCTGCAGTGATTTTGGAGCCCCCAAAAATAAAGTCTGACACTGTTTCCACTGTTTCCCCGTCTATTTCCCATGAAGTGATGCGGCCAGATGCCATGATCTTTGTTTTCTGAATGTTGAGCTTTAAGCCAAATTTTTCACTCTCCGCTTTCACTTTCATCAAGAGGCTTTTGAGTTCCTCTTCACTTTCTGCCATAAGGGTGGTGTCATCTGCATATCTGAGGTTATTGATATTTCTCCCAGCAATCTTGATTCCAGTTTGTGCTTCTTCCAGCCCAGCGTTTCTCATGATGTACTCAGCATAGAAGTTAAATAAGCAGGGTGACAGTATACAGCCTTGATATACTCCTTTTCCTATTTGGAACCAGTCTGTTGTTCCATGTCTAGTTCTAACTGTTGCTTCCTGACCTGCATATAGATAATAAAGATATCTAAATAAATGATGAGTATGTTTAAACATTATGCATGGATTTCTGCAAAAAATTATTTGATATTTGTGAGTATACACTGTATTTAAAAAATATCACTGCTTCCATGAAGCCAATCCTTGAGAATACAGTTTTTTTGTCTCTATTCTACTTTAGAAAAACATCAAGAGAACAGAAGTAAGGCAAGTCAAGAAAACTAAAAAAACAAGATAGAAAATGTTGAGACACAGTAGACAATCAAGCCATTGAAAGATCCAGTGAAATTCAGCTGCAAGAAACTGAAGCCATTCTATCCATCTTAATGAAGAGGTTTAAACACAGGAAATTAGTTTCTTTAAAAAATCAACTGGAGGACAGCAAGAGGCATTGTAGGCTGACTTTCCAGAAATTATTCTACAGTTCTGCAAGGTCCAAGTGGAGAACTGATATTTCTGGCACTGCAGGAAGTGGTTATTTGGGGGCTTATGATAGAAGCTTTGACTCAGAAATCTTATGTTTGTCAAATGGAAGCCATCATACCTCTGTGTCCTTTTCCTCAACCTTTTAGAAAGAAGCTGGAAGAATGCAATTTACAAGCTCTGCTATATAGATAGTCACAGTCAAAGGAGATAATGGCAACTCAACATATCCACTACAAGCTCATCCTTCTTGCTCTTTTATAACTGAACATTCTATTCAGAATATTTTAATCCTTTTCTCATTGTCATGTAAACTAAATTGTTCTGAGCTGGAATTTTGACGCCCATCATATATGTTAGAAAGTGAGCCTACTTATAATTAACTGGGTCTCCTTACAAATTTGAAAGACATAGGTTTTAGTAACTGTCTTTAATTTGTCTTTTGAGGACTAGAAACTAATAGTCAGGTTACAGTGCTATTTTTCCTTAGGAAAATCTGCAAGTCACTTGAGTCATTTCTCAGTTACATAATGACTATATTTCTAATCATCTTATATTCTATTCATTTGGTTCATAACATTTCTATTGGACTCACAGTTTATGCATTGGAAACATTTTCAGTTATCAAGGTTCTATTCTCTTCATTATTCCCATCTCTTTTTTCTCTCTCTAAATCCATGACAAATAACAAGGGAACAATCTGGGACAAATTCAGTAAACAAATATTTATTTAACTAGTACACAATAGTGCTTTCAGACATACAGATATGTATAGTGTGCCCTCCTGCCACAAAGTTGGAGTTTAATGGAAAGTTTAAATGTCATGATACTGTAGTACAAAATGTAAAACTGCAAGTATAAATTACGGTTGTTTCTTCCACTTACTTTCTCCACCACACGCTCTGTATCTCTTTTGCCTCATTTTAAAGATCTTATTCCTGATCTTTAAAATGCTGTCATCTAATATGGCAGTCAGGACAAGTAAATTCAGCCATAAACAATAATATAAAACTGTTTAAATTCAGTTCTATAGCAGAGCTGCAGACAATAAAGATGTTTGCAGATATGTCTTAGAATTCTCCCTTACTAATATTCAGATACCAAGTGCCATTGATCTCTCTTTTAAAACACTGTTACATCTTTATTTTTCCTCTTTATGTATCAATATCAGAGGCTTAACCTAAATGACTCTTTAAGCTCCACTTTTCCCAGCTTTCAATTTCTGTGTATTTGTATGTATCTGTTTCTGTTTTTCTCTGCTCATCTTGTTTCTGACTATCTCTCTCCTCTCTCTTTCTGATTCACATTGTAAGTCCTTGTCAAAAATAATCTTGATCAAATAAAACTTTCTGACATCTCCATGCTTAATACTTTTTTAGTATTTTGCTCTTCTCCCTTGGATCAAATCATGGGCTTATAAAAAGGATATATTAAAATTACTTATCCTGTACTCTCACTTTGCACATGAAGGAATAAGATTCAGAGAGTGATTTTTATATCCACTTAAACATTTTGTGCCCTCTATATGCCCATTCATTCACCATTCATCAAATATTTATACAGTGACCAGATGATTCAGCAAAGAACCATACACTTTCATCTTGCTTTACACAGTGCATAGCAATGTACCTGACTCCTGCAATGTGTGCAAACAATATTGATTAGATGGATAAAGGAGTGTATGGTTGGATAAGTGACTGAATGATTGCAAAATATTCTGGGAATCCAAAAATTACAACAGTATTTCATTATAATCCATCATTAGTGACTTCTTCCAATTTCAAAATAGAAAACACAAGGGTTGGGAACTTTCTTGGAAAGGTTAGGTTACTAACTTCAAAGCTGTATTGGTAGAGCAAACCAGTTTTATATATTTCAGGTTGGTTTAAAGAATTTATGGAATTTACAAGCTAATGTCCTCCAAGTCAAACTTTAGTGCCACCGGTGCCTGATGACTCCTGTGTTGCCCTGCAAAGATACATTTATAGCATGTATTACTTGTATCCAATCATAAATACAAACTTGCTGAGTGGGTATTTTAGTGGATAGAAGATTCCCAACTTTCTGGAGCTTACATTGTAATACATACAATAAACATAATAAAGGAAGTATTCAATACACTATGTTGGAATCTAATACATGCTAGAAGAAAGAGAAAACCAAAAAGCACATAAAGTAAGGTCGATTGGGTTTTCTGGGAGAGTGAGGGGGACAGATTATGGCGTTAAACTGTTCAGTGGGAACCAGCCTCACTGAGAGGTTGAGATGTGAGAAGAGGCTTGGGAGAAGATGATGTTTTTGGCAGAGAAAAGGATTGAACAAAATTCGAGGCAGAAGTTTGCATATAATATTTGTCCAAAAAGAAGGATGTCAGTGTGGTTGGAGCCAGGGAACATGATACTAAAGAGGTCAGAGATACTAAGATGACATTTGAGACATGGAGTAGACTCCTGTTGAGCCTTGAAGAAAATTTTAAGGGCTTCAGCTTAGCTTTGAGTAAAATAAAGAGTTCAGGGTTTTTAAATTTGTTCGTTTCTGTTCTGTGATATTTACTATACTGCTCATTCATTCATATACTCACTCATCTTCCATATACATGTGTCCCAGATTGAAAGACTGCAAAGAAAGGAGAATTAGAATCAGTAAATTTGAATAAAAGAAAACTGTAATACAGGAATTAAAGTGTTAGAAGGATAAGAATGGGGTTATAGTGAAATTTGGAATTTATGATTTCTGAAGTGAAAGAGTTTCAGTTATAATAAGAAATTCTTGTTTTTTTTTTTTTTTTTCTCCTGTTGCTTCAAAGCTGAAATTGCACTAAAGTGCTAACTCATGCACAGTCCTAATTTAAAGTGAGACTGATCTCATCTCCTCTTCTGTTATCTTATACTTAAGTAGTTTTACATTTAACTGAATTGGATCCAACTGGATACATTTGCTGAAGCTGTGTAATATAATGGTTAAGAGTTTCAGTTTCTCAAGTAGGTATGTGTGTATATGAGTGTGTGTGTGTTCAGTCACTCAGTCATCTGATTACATGCTGCCCCATAGACTGTAGCCTGCCAGATTCCTCTGCCCATGGAGTCTTCCAGGCAAGAATACTGGAGTGAGGGTGTCACTTCCTACTCCAGGGGATCTTCCTGACCCAGGGATCAAACCTGCATCTCTTGCATCTCCTGCATTGGCAGGTAGATTCTTTACTACTAGCACCACCTGGAAAAGCTATGAGAAACCTACCAGGTTCCACCATCCATGGGATTTTCCAGGCAAGAATACTGGAGTGGGTAGCCATTTCCTTCTCCAGGAGATCTTCCTGACCCAAGGATTGAACCTGGGTCTCCCGCATTATAGGCAGACGCTTTACTGTCTGAGCCACCAGGTTTAGCTTTGTCGACAAAGGTCCATCTAGTCAAAACTATGGTTTTTCCAGTAGTCATGTACGGATGCGAGAGTGGGACCATAAAGAAAGCTGATCCCTGAAGAATTGATGCTTTTGAACTGTGGTGTTGGAGAAGACGCTTGAGAGTCCCTTGGACTGCAAGGGGATCCAACCGGTCAATTCTAAAAGAAACCAGTTCTGAATATTCATTGGAAGGACTGATGCTGAAGCTGAAACTCCGATACTTTGGCTACATGATGCAAAGAGCTGACTCATTTGAAAAGACCCTGATGCTGGGAAAGAATAGTAGGAGGAGAAGGGGATGACAAAGGATGAGATGGTTGGATGGCATCACCAACTTGATGGACATGAGTTTGAGCAAGCTCTGGGAGTTGGTGATGGGCAGGGAAGCCTGGTGTGCTACAGTCCATAGGGTCGCAAAGAGTTGGCCATGACTGAGCGACTGAACTAACAGAGCACCACATGGGAAGCACTCTCAAGTAGGTATGCTTCGTTTTAGATATTGATTTTTTGATTATTGGCAATATAACTTTGTTGGGTTACTTGACTATTCTGTGACTCTGTTTTCTAATCAGTAAAATGTGGATAGTTATAGTATCTATCTCATCAGTTTTTATGAAAATAATTAAATACTTGTGAAGGGCTTAAAACATTGTATTTCTTTACTGAAATAATGAAATCAATGATATAGATGACCATAATATTTCCCCAATGAATACTGCAAGGGTTTCAGAGATTCTTTAAGAAATAGCCCCTATCTTCATGATATTTTAACCTGTTGCCTCATTTATGATCAAATGTCTTTATGATGAAATGTCTTATGTGTATATTCTGTTTTCTTAAACAGATTACATGTTCCAACAGGGTAGATATATAGCAACTAAAAGAAAAGCCTCTGTATTTATTTATTAGTATTATATGTTCTGTTACATATTGTATATTCTTATTTCTATTTTATATTTATAATCTGGAAAATATATTAAGTACACATTGTATTTCTATTAATTCAATCACTTTATTTCTTTGATGGTTGTTATCTATTCATAAGCTGAATCATATTCTCACTTATGAATATGATCATATGATCCAGCATGAAATCAGAAATAGAAACCAAACTTAAGTGTTCGGTTTCCTGGATACATCATAATTTGTCTTCCTTATAAACATCTTGTTCTTTCAGGGTCCTTGCCCTGGGAATTAATCATCAGATCTTCTCAAGCATACATTTTATTGTTTGTTGCTTTTAAATGCTAAATGGTGAATTTTCTGGGGCTTTCTAGCACCAGTATCTTCATCATAACTCTTTGCTCTATAATTACCTAATTTCTTCATAAACATCTTCCCAATTGAGTCAACAACCTCCTGTTTTTTCAAGGTCTATATTCTTTAGGGATATAACTACACAGTTATATATAGACAATATATATCTTGATATTTCTATGTTGATGACTACATTTTCCTTTTACTTACTGTCTACTCTTCAGACTTAGAAAGTATGATTTATCCATTATAGATCACAGGCAACATAACAGTCATGTTAGTGTCACAATTTGGGCCATATGGATAGCAATACTTAATATCTTTTCTGGTCCAATTAGAATACGGAAATGTCACAAACACACTGGTAAATAATAATATGCCTAACACGGTACCATAGTAGTTTGGCAATCGATATTGATGGCTGTGCCAAACGGCAGTTTGGAAATGTTAAGAGCCTCTTAACAATCTTAAAATTCTTAGTTATTTGCCATCTGAGTCATTTCTAGATTTTAGTAGTGAGACACAGATTTAAATGTATCTACATATTCAACAAATCTAAAAAAAACGTGTTAAAATACCACATTTCTTGAAAAAAATTTAGGTTCAATTTAAACTATTATGTGTTTTTAACTGTCTTTGAATAAGAGAAACAATTAGAGAAAGACAAATTTAATGATGCATGTGCCATTTTAAAGACTGGTTTAAAAATAGAGAGTCTGGTTCTGTGACTTAGTTTTGTGAAAAAGATTCTACTATTTTGTTTGGATAGAAGGGAACATTAAGCATTATCTTGCCAAGCGTAACAAGTACCTAGAAGAATGTGTTGGGCAAAGCAGGAGCTCCATGAGGATTTGTGAAAAACTGTGTGAATTCTAACATTTAATATGTAATTCTTCCCTGCTTCATATGAGCAATGCATGTTTGATTTGTGTTCTTATCCTATAAATACTTTGAACCCAGATTGCTTATAAACTATAGTCTACAACAAATTTTTATTTCACAGAACTATTTTATATTTATGCTCTTGTATGCACTTGTTCGAAGAAGGCAATGGCACCCCACTCCAGTACTCTTACCTGGAAAATCCCATGGGCGGAAGAGCCTGGTAGGCTGCAGTCCATGGGGTCGCGAAAAGTTGGACACAACTGAGCGACTTCACTTTCACTTTTCACTTTCATGCATTGGAGAATAAAATGGCAACCCACTCCAGTGTTCTTGCCTGGAGAATCCCAGGGATGGGGGAGCCTGGTGGGCTGCCGTCTACGGGTCGCACAGAGTCGGACACGACTGAAGAGACTTAGCAGCAGCAGCAGCAGCAGAATGCACTTGTTGTTTTATTTCAATTCAGTTCAGTTCAATCGCTCAGTCCTGTCCAACTCTTTGCGACCCCAAGGACTGCAGCACACCAGGCTTTCCTGTCCATCACCAACTCCCAGAGCTTGGTCAAACTCATGTCCATCGAGTTGGTGACACCATCCAACAGTCTCATCCTCTTCCTTCCCCTTCTCCTCTTATCTTCATTCTTTCCCAGCATCAGGGTCTTTTCCTATGAGTCAGTTCTTCGCATCCAGTGGCCAAAGTATTAGAGTTTCAGCTTCAGCATCAGTCCTTTCAATGAATATTCAGGTCTGGTTTCCTTTAGGATTGACTGGTTGGATCTCCTTTCAGTCCAAGGGACTTTCAAGCATCTTCTCCAACACCACAGTTCAAAAGCATCAATTCTTCAGTGATCAGCTTTCTTTATGGTCCAACTGTTACATCCATACATGACTACTGGAAAATCTATAGCTTTGACTGGATGGACCTTTGTTGGCAAAGTAATGTCTCTGCTTTTTAATATGCAGTCTAGGTTGGTCATAGTTTTTCTTCCAAGGAGCAATGTCTTAATTTCATGGCTACAATCACCATCTGCAGTGATTTTGGAGCCCAAAAATATTAAGTCTCTCACTGGGTCATTGTTTCCCCATCTATCTGCCATGAAGTGATGGTAGTGGATGCCATGATCTTAGTTTTTTGAATGTTGAGTTTTAAGCCAACATTTTCAGTCTCCTCTTTAAATTTCATCAAGAGATTCTTTAGTTCTTCTTCACTTTCTGCCATAAGGGTGGTGTCATCAGCATATCTGAGGTTATTGATATTTCTCCCAGCAATCTTGATTCCAGCTTGTGCTTCATCCATCCCAGTGTTTCTCATGATGTACTCTGCATATAAATTAAATAAACAGGGTTACAGTATACAGCCTTGATGAACTCCTTTTCCTATTTGGAACCAGTCTGTTGTTCCATGTCCAGTTCTAACTGTTGCTTCCTGACCTGCATACAGATTTCTCAGAAGGCAGGTAAGATGTTCTGGTATTCCCCTCTGTTTAAGAATTTTCCACAGTTTGTTGTGATCCATAAAATCAAAGGCTTTGGCACAGTCAATAAAGCAGAAGTAGATGCTTTTCTGGAACTCTCTTGCTTTTTCAATTATCCAATGGATGTTGGCAATTTGATCTCTGGTTCCTCTTCCTTTTTTGTACTTTCTACTTTCTGCCTTTTCTCCTCAGTTCCTCTGCCTTTTGTTACTTTATTTAACAAATATTTATTGTACATCTACTTTTGGTCTAGTATTGTATACATTTCTAGAAGCCTTTGCCCTCCAGCAGCATATGATCTAGTGATGCGTACATGCATATAGGTTAAAAGTGTTAAGATAGGTTTATTAAGTAGTGCAATGGCAGTATATGGGAGGGCCAGATAATAAAATCTGTGAAGGCAGACTAGAAAGACTTCTTAAAAAAAAATAACAAAAGCACTATGATGGGAATGACAAGAAGGTGTAAAACTGTTCTTAGGAGAGACTGAGATTATGGTGCTGATACCAGCTACTGAGATCCACTGTGAACATTGCCTCTCAACTCTTGGATCAGTGACATGGAATTAATAGCTTGAAAGAAACCATGGTGGAAAACAGCTTTTTGTTTGTTGTGAGATAAGCAGAAGCCTGATCATAAAATAGTCAGTAAACCACAAAATGAACTAAGTACCTTACATAAAATACATTTGATATATTTTGAGAAAAATTTATAATTTTGTGTGGGTGAAGAATAATATGTTCAATAGAAAGTGAATTTCCTGTAACTTTCATGTACATACCATTCCATTTTTTCCCCTAGGGAGAAATGCAGTGTTGTATTAATGTCTCCTGTAAAGTGAAGTAAAACTGTTAGTTGCTTAGTAGTATTTGACTGTTTGCAACCCCATGGACTGCAATCCACCAGACTCCTCTGTCCATGTAATTCTCCAGGTAAGAAAACTGGAGTGGGTAGCCATTCCCTTCTCCAGGGGGTCTTCCTGATCCAAGGATCACAGCTGCATCTGTTATGTCTCCTGAATTGGCAGGAGGGTTCTTTACCACTAACACCACCTGGGGAACCCATTGTATCTCCTGTCTCTTGTGATAGGCAGCTGCCCTTCGAACAGTGTCTTTATTATTATTTATAAGAGTTTCACTATTGGAATTTGTTTAACTTTCTGAACATAAAAATAATTGTTATTATAATTGGTTTTTTTTTTTTTGGTCTTCATATCCATGAACAGATATCCTTCTTTTACTTGCTCCAAGGAATAATTCATTGTTTTTACATACACTCCATTTTTATTTCTCTTCTATTCCTACTTTCCCATACAGATGGTAAACGGTGATGAGATTACTTAACTTTATCATTGCCATGACAAAGTCTAGAACCAGAAAATCCTGCAGAGAGATAGCTTTGCCCAGAATGTTTTTTTTCTATAATTTATTATAGTCATTTTCAGGTAATTTGAAGTTGTTTACTACATGAATGAAATATCACAGAGAAATATATATTTTTATTTTGGGATAATTTCCTTTTATTCTGATTTGACCAGGGTGAGTTCCAGTCCAGAGCCTATACCATTCATGGGACCAATGACTTTTTTAATAATTCAGACACCCCAGTGATTAACCTAAAGCTTATATTTATTCTATTAATAAAAGAGAACAATATCCGAGAATTCATAAGAATATGTTTCCCTGAATTTACTCTTTCCTTAGAGGTTTCATACCCTTTATTCTAATACTTTGGAAATAATTTTTTGTCCCTTATTTATATGTGTTTTGGGAACTGTGTTTTTCTTCTTTTTTTGCCCTTTATTTGTTTGCTATTGAAATTTTCCTCCATTCCTACTGATTTACTTATTTGTATTAATTTGAATTCTGGTTTTTATAATTTGTTTATAAGTTTCAGTATTCCTTAATTTTAATAGTTTATGACACTTTCCATCTATTTTTCTTTTTTTCTTTTAGTTTAGTAGATATTGCATGGTGCCAACTGCAAGTCTCCATTTCTCCTATATTGACAACATTTTCAGGAAGGCATAAACACAACAAATAAGATTATATTCTAAGCCTCTTTTGTATTTAAGGTTAGACATGTGTCTAAATGAAGTTGCTCAGTCATGTCCGACTCTTTGCAACCCCATGGACTGTAGCCTACCAGGCTCCTCCGTCCCTGGGATTCTCCAGGCAGGAATACTGAAGTGGGTTGCCATTTCCTTCTCCAGGGGATATTCCCAACCCAGGGATCGAACCTGGGTCTCCTATATTGCAGGCAGATGCTTTACCATCTGAGCCACCAGGAAACTCAAACTTTGGCCAGTAGAATGTAACTCTGATATTATGTGCAATTTATAGTGACTTCCCTAAGAGACATTATTGCATGCCCATTGCCCATTTTAATTCATTAATATTTCCATCCTATTGTTGAAATACAGATGATTCCTAAGACATTAAGATTTTAAGGAATAGAGGAGTGATGAATTTCGTGGAGCAGACCCACTATATAAGCCACTGATGTTCAGTTCAGTTCAATCGCTCAGTCATGTCCGACTCCTTGCAACCCCATGAATTGAAGCACGCCAGGCCTCCCTGTCCATCACCAACTCCCAGAGTTCACTCAGACTCACATCCATCGAGTCAGTGATGCCATCCAGCCATCTCATCCTCTGTCGTCCCCTTCTCCTCCTGCCCCCAATCCCTCCCAGCATCAGAGTCTTTTCCAGTGAGTCAACTCTTGGCATGAGGTGGCCAAAATACTGGAGTTTCAGCTTTAGCATCATTTCTTCCAAAGAAATCCCAGGGCTGATCTTCAGAATGGACTGGTTGGATCTCCTTGTGGTCCAGGGGACTCTCAAGAGTCTTCTCCAAAACCACAGTTCAAAACCATCAATTCTTCAGTGCTCAGCCTTCTTCACAGTCCAACTCTCACATCCATACATGACCACAGGAAAAACCATAGCCTTGACTAGACGAACCTTTGTTGGCTAAGTAATGTCTCTGCTTTTGAATATGCTATCTAGGTTGGTCATAACTTTCCTTCCAAGGAGTAAGCGTCTTTTAATTTCATGGCTGCAGTCACCATCTGCAGTGATTTTGGAGCCCCAAAAATAAAGTCTGACACTGTTTCCACTGTTTCTCCATCTATTTCCCATGAAGTGGTGGGACTTGGATGCCATGATCTTCGTTTTCTGAATGTTGAACTTGAAGCCAACTTTTTCAGTCTCCGCTTTCACTTTCATCAAGAGGCTTTTTAGTTCCTTTTCACTTTCTTCCATAAGGGTGGTGTCATCTGCATGTCTGAGATTATTGATATTTCTCCAGGCAATCTTGATTCCAGCTTGTGCTTCTTCCAGTTCAGCATTTCTCATGATGTACTCTGCATAGAAGTTAAATAAGCAGGGTGACAATATACAGCCTTGACGTACTCCTTTTCCTATTTGGAACCAGTCTGTTGTTCCATGTCCAGTTCTACTGTTGCTTCCTGACCTGCATACAGATTTCTCAAGAGGCAGGTCAGGTTGTCTGGTATTCCCATCTCTTTCAGAATTTTCCACAGTTTATTGTGATCCACACAGTCAAAGGCTTTGGCATAGTCAATAAAGCAGAAATAGATGTTTTTCTGGAAGTCTCTTGCTTTTTCCATGATCCAGTGGATGTTGGCAATTTGATCTCTTGTTCCTCTGCCTTTTCTAAAATCAGCTTGAACATCAGGAAGTTCACAGTTCACATATTGCTGAAGCCTGGCTTGGAGAATTTTGAGCATTACTTCATTTACTGTATACCTCCAGAACAAACTTCCAATATGTTCGATCCACTGCTAAGTTTTTTCCTGACATTCAAACCTAGACACTGTTTTAATAATACAGGTGGATATTTTTTTTCCTTGTGAGTATGTTCCTTTGTATTCACCTTAAGACCCTCCACCTTAGTAGAAACATAACTTTAAAAACAGTAAATTAGTATACGAGACAGCAAAAGAGACACTGATGTATAAAACAGTCTTTTGGACTCTGTGGGAGAGGGAGAGGGTGGGATGATTTGGGAGAATGGCATTGAAACATGTATAATATCATATATGAAACGAGTTATCAGTCCAAGTTCGATGCACTGTACTGGATGCTTTGGGCTGGTGCACTGGGACAACCCAGAGGGATGGTATGGGCAGGGAGGATGGAGGAGGGTTCAGGATGGGGAACACATGTATACCTGTGGTGGATTCATGTTGATATATGGCAAAACCAATACAATATTGTAAAGTTAAAAAATAAAATAAGAAAAATTAAAACAAAAAACTAAATTATTGCGTCCTTAGAGGACAAAGATTCAGTGAATGAGAAAAAGAAAGCAAAATAGTAATAGAAAAGACCACCTACTGTTACAGAAGTTGTGAGAGAAAAATGTTGCAAGCAGTGAATAGTTGATAGTATAAAATGCTTCAAAACAAGTGAATCTGAGAAATGTACACTGAATGTGGAATTATAAGATACTTTGTAATTTTCAATGTTACAATTTTAAGCTGTGTTCTAGCTGTTGCATGTTAGCATTGATACCCTGTTCTAGTCAGTGTATACAGTGTATAATAAAGTTTCCCATTTTTATTCACTTTGAGTTTATAGTACATAAAAATGTACTGTACCTGTAGCTTTTTTGATATCTATAAGCAGATTTTTTATACCTATAGTTTTCACAGAAATTGCTATATCCCCTTCTTCCCATGGTTTTCTGTAAGTAGAGTATACATTCCCCTCTTTTTGATGTTAGGTTTAGCCATGGGGCTTGCTTTGACTAATGGACTAGGGTTAAATCCTTAAGAGGTATCATGTGTTTCTGCTCACATACGTTGCACTTTTCCCTCAGAAATGAAGAGCGTGGCTTGAGCTGTGCACCCAATGCACAATTTTTTTTTTTTAATTTTAATTTTATTTATTTATTTATTTATTTATTTTTTTTATTCTTCCAATTTTATTTTATTTTTAAACTTTACATAATTGTATTAGTTTTGCCAAATATCAAAATGAATCCGCCACAGGTATACATGTGTTCCCCATCCCGAACCCTCCTCCCTCCTCCCTCCCCATACCCTCCCTCTGGGTCGTCCCAGTGCACCAGCCCCAAGCATCCAGTATTGTGCATTGAACCTGGACTGGCGACTCGTTTCATACATGATATTATACATGTTTCAATGGTATTCTCCCAAATCTCCCCACCCTCTCCTTCTCCCACAGAGTCCATAAGACTGATCTATACATCAGTGTCTCTTTTGCTGTCTCGTACACAGGGTTATTGTTACCATCTTTCTAAATTCCATATATATACGTTAGTATACTGTATTGGTGTTTTTCTTTCTGGCTTACTTCACTCTGTATAATAGAAAGAATACATTTGAATCAGTTCTAATGAGATGGATGAAACTGGAACCAATGCACAATCTGAAGTATAGGCATCCCAGTCAACCCACAGATACTAGAGAGAATTGATGATTGTTATAAGGTTCTGAGATTTAGAAGTTGTTTCTTATACATCATTATCATAGCAGTAAAGCAGTATACAATTGGTAAACACTTATCTAAGTAATGATGATACAAATGATGAACAAAATGGTGCATATATTTTTCAATAAAGTTCTTGGTGAAAATGAAAAAAAGTTTCTTTCATTTTTACTTGAAAAATGCAGGAAATTTTGGTCAGCCCAATATGTGATGACCAGACTGTACTAATGACATAAGTTGCCACAGTTCCAAGAACTGGTCTCAATAAAATGGGGACAAACTGACCCTGGAACTGAAGACTAAGTGTGCTTAATTAAGATGATGCTGATCAGACCACCTCATGACCAATTTTGAGATGACTGTCAGAGCTGACTGTACAGTTTCTGCATGTAGCCTTTAGCCTAAAAAGCTCTTCTCAGGAGTGAGGGTGAGTTAGCCTTTGGACAGACATAAATATATAAACATACACACACACATATATACATATACACACATATATGTATATACACATGCATATGTACAGTACTCTGTTTAGTTGCAGAGGGTTCTGCAGAAGCAGATTGCATTTGGTTTAGTGAATCATCATTTACATTACTAATAATTTTTAGACAGTGGGTCCCACATTTTAATTTTGCACAGGGCATCACAAATTTTGTAACCATTTCTGACTACATACACTAACCACAGAGGTTTAAAAAATGTTTCAATCTTACTCTTCTGATGATAAAACAGATCCATAGATGTTAAGTAATTTGTGTGAATTTCCATATACTATATAGCAAATGGTAGAGTAGGACTTCTAATTCCAGATTTAGTATTCTTTTTACTACTCCATTTTATTTTGATCTTTTTTAAATAAAATTGGTCATTTTCAAGTTTAAAATAAAAATTTCAGAATTTTATGATGTGTCTGTTACTTTTCAAGCTAGGAACTTTAAAACAGTTCATGTATAATTAATAACATTATTCTTTATTATTGTTATGTTAGAAGGGGGAAAATTCTCTCTTTAGAAGCCATAGCAGTCACTTGAAAAAGAACTTGGACTGGCTCACTTTGGTCACATGCCCATCCGTGAGATCCAACTCTGAATAGCACGTTTTTGTTAACTAGTTTGCATTTCCTGGCCAATCCCTAAACTGGAAGTTATGCAAAGTACCATTCACATCTTATGAACTAATATGGAGGACAACTAGTTCCCCAAAACCACAGTTGACAGGCTGATACAATATTTCTACTAAGTAGTTAAGATGGAATATTAAGCCATATTTATCATATTATAAAATCCATGTTATTTTTAAAACCACAACGCAGATTTCTGGGGCTAACTCTATGCTAGCACTACCATCTCATGTTTTAATATATTCTTAGTGATATAACATGGAATGATCTGCCTGTGTTAGAAAAACTCCTTACATATAGTCTTTGCTGAAATGTGATATCTCATAGGACATTTATAGAAGCAAGTTATTGTTAGCAAATAGGCCATCCTAATACCTTATTGGCTTCTATGTGATTTGGGGCTAGTCATTTGTAGATTGCATAGTTTATGATGTTTCTATGTGTCCAGAGTCTGTGATCATGGCCCAAAAAAAGAGGTATTGCAGAATGACTGGAAAAATTAACTGTCATCTTTACCTCTCTGCTTTATATCAGCTTCCATAGTAGCTAATTTTTGTATTATTCATTGTAATTATAGTATTCTAAACTGCATGTGGAAACTAGATATCTTCTTTATATCATGAAATATTTTGGTTCAAAGCATTCCTGTGGGTTTTCCTTTCTTCAGTGTATTTTATTTCTTGTAATTTTTAGTGAAATATATAACCTTATACAGTCATTTCCTGAGTAGAAATACACACACACACACACACACATAGTGTACATTTTAAGTGAAATATTACTTTTTAGATACAATCCACTTATACTGAGAACAAGCAAAATAACACAAATAAATATGTTGATAAAACAAAGAACATAGTTGTTTTAAATTGAATTTAAAGCCTAGCTAGAAAAAAACATTTTTCAACATATCACAGCTAGAACCAGTCCTGATGTGGTCCTAATGAACTTCCGAGTAATTATGTTTTTGATTCTTCTTTTTTTTTTTTAATCAGAACAACATCTTTGCTATCCTTTCCGTGGAGTTCAACAACAGATTAGAATAATTATCCTGTAGATTAAATAAAAATTTAAACTACTTTATCTTCTTACAATGGAGTTTACTATTGGTACTTATGAATTTAGTATATACATTCTTTCTCTATTTTTGTTTTTATCTGGATGGAGAAATGTAATAAGCTTAACAACAACAAACGAATGAAGAAAAATTCTCCAAAATACCCTTTTACATAGATTGGACAATGTGACAGTGTTGAAATTTCTGGAAGTCTTTAAAAGGGATTTTTCTCATCTGGAAATGGCACCCACAAGTGCTTCCTGCAATATGCACCTAATTGTAAGCATTCCAGTAACCATACTGTGTACTTGAAAACTATGGCAATCAGAGAGAAAACAAAGAACAAACTCCCTGCCCACCACCATCCCACAGAAACTTTAGTCCTTCAAGTGTTTCCAGAACCACCAAACCAGTCCTGGACTAGCTACTTCTAGAACTCTTTTGTACGGGATTATAAACTCTTACTATAAACTGAAAGCCAACGTACTGCTTTATTTACTTATTGAATGAAATTCCCAGGTTACAAATTTGTTCTTTTTGTGTATTTGAGATTCTGTTTTCCTCTTTTTAAATATTCAAATCCTCTCTACACCCTAACATCAACATAATTAATTATTATGTTTCAGTTCTTTTCAGATTTGCAATATTTTTCTTAGAATAGAACTCATGTAAATGGATTGGAGAATGTAAAATATCCAAATAGATTGAAGCAAAACTAGTTAATTGATGCTTTTAGTAATATAGTTTTAAAGCATAGAGATTCTTTAAATATACTTGTGGGTTGATATAGCACTTTTAAAAAACCCATATATTTAGGATTCATATATAAAATCTAAGTCAGAGTTGCTATTTACAAAGAAAAGTGTGATGGGCTTAAATCTAGATGTACGAGTGAAACAATAGTGATCAGCCACTGACAGAGTTCTGCTCTCTGAAGCATACAGAGTCTCAGTTGTGCTTTACCCACAGCTCTTCAAAAGATTTTTGATCCGTAGATAAAGAATTTGTTAATACTTTAAAGTTTTAAACTTAAGATCTATAAAGATTTTTCTTTTTCTGAGTCTCATACGTGATAGTTTTACTTAAGCAAGAAAATTCCTTCAGTATCGAGACCAACAACTCACCCCAGGCATTTTTGGGATACTAACATTACAACAAAAAATAAAAGAGATGTCTGGAAAAAAATGTAGTTAAGGACATAATGCAATGAAAGAGAAGAAATGACCTAAAGATTGGGTATTTTATGAATTAATACTGAGGGAGATTTAATTCTTTTCCTGTCCTTAACACTTCTATTATTGCCCCTTCATAATTTTGCCTAACTCAAGGTGTAAATTTAATTTCACATTCATCCAAAAGGACGTTCTTAATATCTCTTAATGGCAATGGATTTGATTTTTTTTTTTTTTCTTTTTTCTCTCATTGCATGTTGGTTTTGACTTTTTTTCTGGAATCTATCTAATTTTAACTTACATCATTGATGCCTGTGATTTTATTGGATTTTAAGTTTTCTGAACCCATCTACATGTTATTCTTCCTCACCATTCAGCATCTTTCAATGGCAGCTGCTCAGTTGATATGCTTGAGAACATCCATGAATGACTAGAATAAATCTCACATTATAATTGCATCTAGAGAGGAACTGAGGTGTGTCTAGAGGGGCTATTGTCACAGCACCTGAGGCCAAGAGAGATTATGAAGTACACATACCCAAGTACTTGGCGTTCATAGCTCAGGTGCTTCCTTAAGACATCTAATACCTACAATTGTTCTTTCCACTGGCACCTCCATTGCCCGAGGGATATGCTGCTGCTGCTAAGTCGCGTCAGTTGTGTCCAACTCTGTGCAACCCCATAGACGGCAGCCCACCAGGCTCCCCGTCCCTGGGATTCTCCAGGCAAGAACTCTGGAGTAGGTTGCCATTTCCTTCTCCAGTCGAGGGATATGAATAAAGGACAAACAGTCTTTTGCTTAATCAGTATTCTATAGATCTACAAGATTACTTTTTTAAAATGAATATTCCTGGGAATAGTCACCCTTCAATTTTGATTCAATTACAGGTATCTCCCACTTTTTTTTAAAATTTTATTTTTAAACTTTACATAATTGTATTAGTTTTGCTAAATATCAAAATGAATCTGCCACAGGTATACATGTGTTCCCCATCCTGAACCCTCCTCCCTCCTCCCTCCCTATACCCTCCCTGTGGGTCGTCCCAGTGCACTAGCCCCAAGCATCCAGTATCATGCATCGAACCTGGACTGGCATCTCGTTTCATACATGATATTTTACATGTTTCAATGCCATTCTCCCATATCTTCCCACCCTCTCCCTCTCCCATAGAGTCCATAAGACTGTTCTATACATCAGTGTCTCTTTTGCTGTCTCGTACACACCTACATTAGCATTTATTTCTTTTCGCATACCTAAAGAAATACAAAATGGATTTTCCTTTTTACAAAAAACAGTGAAGAGTAAAAATGGCAGTCAGATTATTTTGCAGCTGGTGAGAACCCCAAGTGGGAAGAGTGGCACCACCAAGTTCCTTTCCTGGGCACTGCAGTCAGCATCTCATCCATAGCTTAATGAAACATCAGTAAGCATCTGTGCTTTAGCTTGATGTGTCCAAAGGTAATTGCTTCTTGTTTGAACAATATTCTGCTTACCACTGATGTCATATTAATGCTCTACTTTTTGGCTAATGGGGAATCTCTCTATTATGAAGTGAAGCCCTGGGATCTGAATTGTTAAAAACAGTGTAGGCAATATTGATGTAGATGGCCCAGAAACTATCTTTTGGGAAACATTGTTTTAATTATTTTCTTCCTCATATGGTTTGTTGTTAGCTTCTAAACATATCCCAGACCCCCTTTACATCAGTTATTGCAAAAGAAAAAGAAAACAATTAAAGAAAGGATGTATCCTGCAAAACTCCAATTGTAATGGTAGTGAAATTATTTGACAAGAACTCAAACAGAAATTATCGTTTCTTATTATTAACCCAGCTACAAATGAATCCCACCTGTGAACAAGGTATTGGTTGCTCAGTTGTGCCTTAAGTCTTTGAGAGTTAAGACATTCCCTTCTCCAGGGGATCTTCCTGACCCAGAGATGACCCAGGAGACCTGTCCATGAGACCCTGGGCCTCCTGCATTGGCAGGCAGATTCTTTACTGTCTGAGCCACCAGGGTGAATAAGGTGGTGCATCTTACTACTAACGTTATTACTAACATTTCATAACTCACAGCTTTATAGATGAGGAATGCACGACAGACAATTCTGGATATGTAGTTGAAACAATGATGACCAACCACTGTCATTCATATGACTCCAAGTCAAAATGCCCAATTATTTCAACATTATCATAAATTTTTACTGAGAATTAGAAAACACAAACTTGTTTTAAAATGACATTTCTTCATTTTGTGAAACCTAAATTCTCTACAGAAATATTGCAAATAATAATTTCCACTTTTGCTTCCTATATAATAAGTTTATGTACCATAATTTTGATATTAAAAATTAGAGGATATTAAAGCAAAAATCAAATATCTTCTTGGTAGAAATCTTTTTTTCAAAATCCAACACAATGTATTTTATTTCTTTATTTTTATATTATGATTTACATACCATTTTGGGGGATCTTTATTTAATTTTTTAAAGTTCTCATTGTATAGGGTTACATTTTGTTTTAAATATTATTTCTCTTTTCTGACATTTAATTATTATCAGTAAAATTAAAATGTAATTAGTATCTAATTGGTGGTACTAAAATATTAAATTTATTTTTCTATCTGTGTCTTACATAATGCAATTTATCAGAAAGTTAGATAACTTTCCTTGTGAAAATTTCTATTTTAAACTGTATTCTTACTTAACACTGATATAACATTTGTGGTATAATCTTAGTAATATACTTCATGATAATAATTTTTATGTCACATATATTCATTTAAACAATGGACTGAGGACTTCCCTGGTAGTCCAGTGGTTAAGACTGTGTTTCCACTGCAGAGGGGGCTGGTTAAATCTTGGTTTGGGAACTAAGATCCCATATGCCACTGGGTGCCACACACACACACACACAAAAAAAAATGGTTCTGGTAAAGTTGTGCTATGGGATAAACTGATTTCTAAACTGTTAATCCAATGACTACATCATTTAAGTAGCTATTATTCTTCTAGCTAATAAATTTTTGTTCAATATTGTTTTTAATCCGTAAATTATTTCCTATACAGTCATGTACACATGTGAGAGTTGGACCATAAAGAAGGCTGAACATCGAATAATTGATGCTTTCAAATTGTGGTGCTGGAGAAGACTCTTGAGAGTCTCTTGGACTCCAAGGAGATCAAACCAGTCGATCCTAAAGGAAATCATCCGTGAATATTCATTAGAAGGACTGATGCTAAAGCTGAAGCTCCAATACTTTGGCCACCTGATGTGAAGAGTCAACTCATGTGGAAAAGACTGATGCTGGGAAAGACTGAAGGCAAAAGGAGAAGGGGGTGGGAGCAGATGAGATGGTTAAATAGCATCACCAACTCAATGGACATGAATCTGAGCAAACTTTGGGAGATAGTGAATGACAGGGAGACCTGGTGTGCTGAAGTCATGGGGTCACAAAGAATCTGACATGACTCGGGCTGAACAACAACAGCAAAGGAAGTAGGAGTTAGGATTTGAATCCAGCCAGACTAACGCCATGGACTTTACTATATCTGTAATGATAATGGATATGTGTATAAAGTCCACTTTTTTAATTGTTTATTTGGAAGGAGGAAATTTCCTGTTCCTAATTTTTTATTTTAGAGGCATGCTATCACATTTTGGACAGTATGTCACCTTTTTTAGTAAAACAAACAAACGAACAAACAGAAATTGAAGCATTGTAAGAGAAGTAGTTTATGTGGACAAATGACAAGATTTTCAGGTTTTTGAGATACTGACTCACAGGAAAAAAAAATGTGAAAGGTATTTGCATAGAAAACCCCAAACTCCAGAATATTTACAATGTCATTAGGTTAACAGTTAGCTCTTCTGAGAAGAAAAACAGCAAATTTCTCACAGAATTATTATATCTGCAAATGTTATATATCTTCAGATATCACTATTCCAAAGTCAAGGATGAAATTGTAAATCTGTAATTTATAGGAAAACAAAAGTAAAGGTTTTATTTTAATTTGAGAATGAGAAGCAGATGAGGTGAATAAAGGGTCTCTTTAATTCTTTTTAATTCATATGAAGTACGAATGCTTGTTTTCTTCTCTCATTTCTATTTATAATGGAGACAATACAAGAGGTGTCAATTTTGTTTCCCTAGCGGTTCATGGAGTCACAGAGTCAGACACAACTGAGCAACTGAATTGAACTGAACCAATGATCTTGGACAAATAACATCATCAAGCACAATATCAAAAAAACAACCAAATAGTGTGCCTTTTAATTTACTGTATAATATGTAAATATATGTCATGCTGCTGCTGCTGCTAAGTCGCTTCATTTATGTCCGACTCTGTGTGACCCCATAGACGGCAGCCCACCAGGCTCCCCGGTCCCTGGGATTCTCCAGGCAAGAACACTGGAGTGGGTTGCCATTTCCTTCTCCAATGCAGGAAAATGAAAATTGAAAGTGAAGTCACTCAGTCGTGTCCGACTCTTTGCGACCCCATGGACTGCAGCCCACCTGGCTCCTCGGTCCATGGAATTTTCCAGGCAAGAGTGCTGGAATAGGGTGCCATTGCATTCTCAGAAATATATGTCATAGGTAAACTTAATTGAAAAACGATCTTATTGCATTCTGGGGTCAATGTATAGGAGATAATATATAAAGCTGATGGATTCAAAGGACTTCCCTTGTGGTTCGGCTGGTAAAGAATTTGCCCGCAATACGGGAGACCTGGGTTCGATCCCTGGGTTGGGATGATCCCTTGGAGAATGGAATGGCTACCCACTCCAGTATTCTGGCCTGGAGAATTCCATGGATCACAAGAGTCAGTTTGGGTTTATCCCTCTTTACTCTAAGGATTATGTTTTGTTTTGTTCGTTTTTTTTTTTTTTGATGGTTGGATGGCATCCCCGACTGGATGGACATGAGTTTGAGCAAGCTCTGGGAGTTGGTGATGGACAGGGAAGCCTGGTGTGCTGCAGTCCATGGGGTTGCAAAGAGTCGGACATGACTGAGAAACTGAATTGAACTGGATTCAAAATAATTTATGAGGTTCATGTATCCAAGGTAATATCAAGGAATGAAAAAATGGCCTGAAAAAAAAAGGCAAGAACATATATTAGGCTGTATGGATATGGATAGGAGCTTTTAGTATGGCAAATGAGGCTTTAGAAGCTCTGATTTCTGTGGGGGTGCCATCATTCTTTGAATTAGTCACTTAGAATTTGTGATCCTTGATCCTTTGAGATATAGTAGTAAAACAGAGAGCCTCTTGTTTAAGAAGGATGGGAATAGACAGATGAGACCAGCTCTGATTTGTGCCTTGGATGAAACCCTTGTTTCTTCTACATTATGTAAGGTTGATGAACTTTAATGACTGACAACAGACTGACATGACCTCACAACTGTGGACCCATCAAATTTTACAATCTCTTAAATCAGCTTCAGAGACCAATGCTACAGTCACCAGACTAAAGCTTTCTGCCCAATGCTATCTAAAATCATGTGAGTGGAGAGATAATATTTTTCACTAATGCAAATGTGAAAGACATATTTGCATTACGGCTTTCCAAATTCCAAATCATAAGACAAATCAGTTGCACAATTGGGAAAATGCAAAAATGTTCTGAGGCTGAAAAATTTTAAATGCTGATATGTGGACTCAAATGTCGAGGTTGTCATTTTGGGTAATAGGAGCAGGAGCTAGTTGAAAAGAAGCTATCAGTCCCTCAGTCTTGTAGCTGATGCTGTGAAATATGTGTGTGTTTGTGTTTTCTGGTAATGATGATTCATTCTTGTGAACAAAATCAGTATTAACAAGAAAAATTAATAGGCATGTGTACTTTACACAAATCCTATGAATATTTTTCTAATATACAGAAAAGTTTTGAAAGCAAAATTACTCAGTAAAGTCACGATTTTGACATGTGACTGTGTGTTGTGCTATAATCCTTGCTAAGAGATTGTAATTGTTATTCAAATACCCAGTAACATTCATTGGTATTTTCCAGTGCTTGAATTATTCACTATTGGTTATAGTTGTTTGTAAAAACCATAGAAGATTTGATAATTCTTCTTTGTTAAATAATTATCAGGTATATCTAAAATTTAATTAAAACTATGAAGAATGTATATTTTGTTTACAGTTTTGTTTGCTGTGTAAAAGTGTTTAAGTTTAATTATATCCCATTTGTTTATTTGTGCTTTTGTTTCCATTACTTTAGGAGACAGGTTTAAAAAAATATTGCTGTGATTTACTTCAAAGAATATTCTGTCTATGTTTTCTTCTAAGAGCTTTATAGTATCTGGTCTTACATTTAGGTTTTTAATCCATTTTTAATTTACTTTTATGTATGGTGTTAGAAAATGCACTAATTTCATTCTTTTACATGTAGCCATCCAGTTTTCCTAGTATGACTTATTGAAGAGACTGTCTTTTCTCCATTGTATGTTCTTGCCTCTTTTGTTGTGGATCTATTGGCCACAAGTGCATGCGTTTATTTCTGGGCTTTCTATTCTGCTCCATTGATCCATATGTCTGTTTTTGTGCCAGTACCATATTCTTTTGATTACTGTAAGTTTACAATATAGTCAGAAGTCAGGGAGCCTGATACCTCTAGCTCTGTTCTTCTATTGTTTTGGCTATTTAGGGTCTTTTCTGTTTCTATACAAATTTTTTTTTCTTTCAGTTCTGTAAAAAATGCCATTGGTAATTTTATAGGTATTACACTGACTCTGCAAATTGCCTTCAGGAGTAGTCATTTAACAATATGTATTCTTCCAATCCAAGAACACAATATATCTTTCCATCTGTCTTTATACTGTCTTCAATTTCTTTCATCAACACCTAATAGTTTTTGGAATATAGGTCTTCTTTTCCCTCTTTAGGTAGGTTTATTCCTAGGTATTTTATTATTTTTGATGCAATGGTAAATTAGATTGTTTCCTTAATTTCTCTTTCTGATATTTTGTTGTTAGCATATAGAAATGCAAGTTTACTGTATATTAACATTATTCCTGTAGCTTACCAAATTCATTCTTGAGTTCTAGTAGTTTTCTGGAGGTATGTATAGTATCATGTCAATTTCATAGAGTGACAACCATAATCAAAATGAAAAGGCAACCCACGAAATGAGAGAAAATATATGCAAATCATGCAACTAACAAAAAATTTCATTTCCAAAATGTACAAACCACTTATACAGCTCAACATAAGATAAATTAAAAATGGTCAGAAAACCTAAATAGATATTTCTCCAAAGAAGACATACAGATGACCAACTGTCACATGAAAAGATGCTCAACATTGTGAATACTTAGAGAAATGCAAATCAATACTACAAGGTATCACCACAAATCTACAAAACTACAGTCAGAATGACATTTGTATCACCAGTCAGAATGGCATTTGTAGACTTGTACACTTAAAAAGTCTGCAAATAATAAACGCTGGAGAGTGTGTGGAAAAACAGAAACCCTCCTACACTGTTGGTAGGAATGTAAATTGGGGCTAACACTATGGGGAAAAGTATGGAGGTTTCTTAAAAAACTAAAAACAGAGTTATCATATTATCCAGTAATTCCACTCCTTGGCATATATTTTAAAAAGATGAAAACTCTAATTCAAAAAGATACATGCACCCCAATGTACACTGCAGCACTATTTACAATGCCAAACATGGAAGCAAATTAAATTCCATTGATTTGATGAACTGATAAAAAAGATATGGCGTATATATACACATACATATATATATATATATATATATATATATGTATATAAAATAGAATATTATTCAGCAGTAAAAAACAATGAAATAATGCCACTGGCAGCAACATGGATGAACTTAGAGATTACCATACTAAGTAAAGTAAGCCAGACAGAGAAAGACAAGTATCATATGATATCACTTACATTGGAACCTAAAAAAACATAAATGAACTTGCATACAAAACAGACCTTGGTTTGATCCCTGGGTCTGGAAGATTCCCTGGAGAAGGAAATGGCAAACCATTCTAGTATTCTTGCCTGGAGAATTCCACAGACAGAGGAGCCTGGCAGGCACAGTGCATCAGGTCACAAAGAGTCAGACATGAGTGAGAGACTAACACTTTCACAAATAAGAAACAGACTCATAGACGTAGAAACCAAACTTATGATGATTACCAAAGGGGAAAGTGAGGGAAGGATAAATTGGAGTTTGAGATTAATAGATACACCCTGCTATATATAAGATAGATAAACAACAAGGATCTACTTTATAGCACAGGAAACTACATACAATATCTTTTAATAAGCAATAATGGAAAAGAATTTGAAAATGAATACATATGTATTCACTGGGACGTTCCTCATAGCTCAGATGGTAAAGAATCTGCTTGCAATGTGGGAGACCTGGATTCAATCCCTGGAAGATCATCTGGAGGAGGGCATGGCAATCCACTCCAGTCTTCTTGCCTGGAGAATCCCCATGGAAAAAGGAGCCTGGAAGTTTACAGTCCATGGGGTTACAAAGACTGAGCAACTAAGCACATATATTACTAAATTACTTTGCTATACACCTAAAACATTGTAAGCAACTATACTTCAATTAAAAAGTAGTACAAAGAATGACAGGATTATTTTTAAGAAAGATAAAGGAAATCCCTCATTATTACTGGATATATTTTAAATCACCACAATAGAAAGTATCATGGACTAATGCACTTCATATCTATCTTGTATATAATGATACTATAGAAAGGAAAAAAATTGATAATCTTTTGAGCCAATATCTACTGCTCCTGGAAAATAATACACAATTTTGCAGTAGGGACAATAGTTAGAAAAAAAAAATAATAAGATACTTTCTATAGGAAACAAATTATCTTTCAATTACACCTGAAAAATAGGTGAGTTCTTGAGAACTCTAAGTTGTTCTGATTTCTTGTTTCTAAACACAAACACTGCTATATTTTTGAACTTCAGTAACACTGGCTAAATCCAAAATGCAGTACTTGGATGCAATCTCAAAAATGATAGAATGAACTCTGTTTCCAAGGCAAAACATTTACTATCATGGTAATCCAAGTGTATCCCCCAAGCAGTAATGCTGAAGATGTTGAATTTGAATGGTTCTATGAAGACCTACTGGAGAAGGCAATGGCACCCCAATCCAGTACTCTTGCCTAGAAAATCCCATGGACGGAGGAGTCTGGTAGGCTGCAGTCCATGGGGTCACGAAGAGTCGGACACGACTGAGCGACTTCACTTTCACTTTTCACTTTCATGCACTGGAGAAGGAAATGTCAACCCACTCCAGTGTTCTGCTTGGAGAATCCCAGGGAGAGGGGAGCCTGGTGGGCTGCCGTCTATGGGATCACGCAGAGTCTGACACGACTGAAAGGACTTAGCAGCAGTAGCAGCAGCATGAAGACCTACAAGACCTTTTAGAACTAACACCCCCCAAAAGATGTACTTTTCATTATAGTGGGCTGGAATGCAATAGAGGAAGTCAAGAAACACCTGGATTAACAGGCAAATTTGGCCTTGGGTACAGAATGAAGGACAGCAAAGGCTAATAGAATTTTCCCAAGAAAACATGATGGTCATAGCAAACACCCTCTTTCAATAACACAGGAGAAGTCTCTACACACATACATCACCAGATGGTCAAAACCGAAATCAGATTGATTGTATTCTTTGCAGCCAAAGATGAAGAAGCTCTACACAGTCAGCAAAAACAAGACTGGGAGCTGACTGTGGCTCAGATCATGAACTCCTTATTGCAAAAATAGACTGAAATTGAAGAAAGTGGGGAAAACCACCAGATCATTCAGGTATGACCTAAATCAAATCCCTAATGATTTTACAGTGGAAGTGAGAAATAGATTTAAGGGACTAGATCTAATAGACAGGGTGCCTGATGAACTATGGATGGAGGTTCGTGACATTGTACAGGGATGTCTTCTGACAGGGATCAAGACCATCCCCAAGAAAAAGAAATGCAAAAAAGCAAAATGGATGTCTGAGGAGGCCTTACAAATAGCTGTGAAATGAAGAGAAGCAAAAAGCAAAGGAGAAAAGGAAAGATATGCCCATTTGAATCCAGAGTTCCAAAGAATAGAAAGGAGAGATAAGAAAAGGATCAATGCAAAGAAATAGAGGAAAAAAATCGAATGGGAAAGACTACAGATCTCTTTAAGAAAATTAGAAATACCAAGGGAACATTTCATGCAAAGATGGGCTCAATAAAGGACAGAAATGGTATGGACTTAACAGAATAAGAATATATTAAGAAGAGGTGGCAAGAATACACAGAAAAACTGTACAAAAAAGTTCTTCATGACCCAGATAATCACAATGAGTGATCACTGACCTAGAGCCAGACATCCTGGAATGTGAAGTCAAGTGGGCCTTAGGAAACATAACTATGAACAAAGCTAGTGGAGGTGATGGAATTCCAGTTGAGCTATTTCAAATCCAAAAAGATGATGCTGTGAAAGAGCTTCTCTCAATATGTCAGCAAATTTGGAAAATTCAGGAGTGGCCACGGAACTGGAAAAGGTCAGTTTTCATTCTAGTCCCTAAAAAAGGGAATCCCAAAGAATGCTCAAACTACTGCACAATTACGTCTCACACACTAGTAAAATAATGCTCAATATTCTCCAAGCCAGGCTTCAAAAATACATGAACCATGGAATTTCAATGTTCAAGCTGATTTTAGAAAAGGCAGAGGAACCAGAGATCAAATTGCCAACATCTGCTGGATCACCCAAAATCAAGAGATTTCCAGAAAAAAATATCTGTTTCTGCTTTATTGACTATGCCAAAGCTTTTGACTTCGTGGATCACAATAAACTGTGGAAAATTTTGAAAGAGAAGGGAATGCCAGACCACCTGACCTGCCTCTTGAAAAATCTGTATGCAGGTCAGTAGGCAACAGTAGAACTGGACATGGAACAACAGACTGGTTCCAAATAGGAAAAGGAGTACATCAAGGCTATATATCATCACCCTGCTTATTTAACTTATAAGCAGAGTACATCATGAGAAACACTGGGCCAGATAAGCACAAGCTGAAATCAAGATTGCCTGGAGAAATATCAATAACCTCAGATATGCAGATGATACCACCCTTATGGCAGAAAGTGAAGAAGAACTAAAGAGCCTCTTGAGGAAAGTGAAAGAGGAGAGTGAAAAAGTTGGCTTAAAGCTCAACATTCAGAAAACTGAGATCATGGCATCTGGTCCCATCACTTCATGGCAAATAGATGGGGAAACAGTGGAAACAGTGGCAGACGTTTTTGAGGGGGGGCTCCAAAATCACTGCAGATGGTGACTGCAGCCATGAAATTAAAAGACAGTCTTTGAAAGGAAAGTTATGACCAACGTAGACAGCATATTAAAAAACAGAGACATTACTTTGCCAACAAAGGTCCGTCTAGTCAAGGCTATGGTTTTTCCTGTGGTCATGTATGGATGTGAGAGTTGGACTAGAAACAAAGCTGAGTGCCAAAGAATTGATACTTTTGAACTGTTGTGTTGGAGAAGATGCCTGAGCATCCCTTGGACTTCAAGGAGTTTCAACCAGTCTATCATAAAGATCAGTCCTGAGTGTTCATTGGAAGGACTGATGTTGAAGCTGAAACTCCAAGAGTTTGGCCACCTCATGTGAAGAGCAGACTCATTTGTAAAGACCCTGATGTTAGGAAAGATTGAAGTTGGGAGGAGAAGGGGACAACAGAGGATGAGATGGTTGGATGGCATCACTGACTGAATGGACATGAGTTTGAGTCAACTCCAGGAGTTGGTGATGGACAGGGAGTCCTGGCATGCTGCAGTCCATGGGGTTGCAAAGAGTTGGACACATCTGAGCCACTTAACTAAACTGAAATGAACTGAACACTGGCTTAGATTAAACAGATACTGCCCAAGTTAGGTGCATGCAAATCTCTGACTTCGAATGAAAACAATGCTGAATCAAAAGATTTAGTTCCCTGATACTATTTTTCCAATTCAATGAAATGGATATTTATTGGCTATTTTAAACTCTCTTCTTTTTTTTTAACATTTGAATTTAAGGTTATATATTTTCCCATAAACTTGCATTTTATGAAACAAACACACTTTATGTATTATTTCCATTCTTATTTCATTCAAAATAACAATGCTTAAAACTGTGATTTCTTCTTTAATTTATGTATTTCTTAATTGAAAATCTTATAGGGAATTTTATAGTTATTTCTTTGGTGCTGTTTTTAACTTCTTTCCACTGTGGTTAGAAAGTACACTTTTTATAATCTTAATCCTTTGAAATTATTTGAGACTTGAGTAATGGCTGAAGATATGCTTATTTTTTAAAAATATTCCAAGTATACTTGTAAAGTACGTGCATTTTGACTTCTGGGAAGCATTTTCTTATAGTTCTCAATTAGATCATTTTGTTAATCAAGCTTTTCTAAACTTATAAATGTTTACTGATTTTTGTAAATATTTTTCATAATTATTCATAAGTATGCCAAATCTTATGCTATGAATATAAATTGGTCTGTTTTCCCTTTTGTTTGACTCTGCTTTGTTCAATCTATTGAGAGTGTTTTCGATTGCATATAAATTTATAAATGTCACTTTTCCTAATGACTGGGTCCTTGTATTACAATGAAATGTTCTTCTTTATTAAAATAATTTTTGCTTTAAAATCTACTTTTCTGATATTACTATAATGGTTTCACTTTGATAAATTATTTAGTGGTGATATTTTTAAAATTTATTCATTTACTTGGGGTGCAGTATGGAGATTTCTTGAAAGAAATGAAAAATACAGCTAATATATGACCCATAAATCCCACTTCTGGGCATATATCTTGAGAAAAACATGGTTAAAAAGGATACATGAACATCAGTGTTCATTGCAGTACTGTTTTTTATAGACAAGACATGGAAACAATCTAAATGCCTATTGACAGATGAATGGATAAAATGTAGTACATATATACAATGGAATATTACTCAATCATTAAAAAGAATGAAATAATACTATTTGCAGCAACACAGAAAGACCTGGAGATTATCATGCTAAGTGAAGTAAGTCAGATAGAAAAAGACAGATAACATATGATATCTCTTATATGCCAAATCTAAAAAAGAAATGATACAGATGAACTTATTTATAAAACAGAAATAGACTCACAGATTTAGAGAATGAACTTAAGTTTACCAAGGGGAAGAGTGGAGGGGAATGATAGATTGGGAGATTGGGATTGACATGTGCATACTACTATATTTAAAATATGTAATCATCAAAGACCTACTGTATAGTGTAGGGCATGTGTGCATACTAAGTCACTTTAGTCATATCCAACTCCTTGTGACCCTATGGACTGTAGCCCACCAGGCTCCCCTATCCATAGGATTCTCCAGGCAAGAGTACTGGGTTGCCATGTCCTCCTCCAGGATAGCATAGCAAACTCTGCTCAGTATTCTGTACTAACTGTGGGAGTTGATGATGGACAGGGAGGCCTGGCGTGCTGCGATTCATGGGGTTGCAAAGAGTCGGACACGACTGAGTGACTGAACTGAACTGAACTGTGCTCAATATTCTGTACTAACCCAAATGAGAAAAGAATTTGAAAAACAACAGATATATGTATACGTATAACTGAATCCCTGGGCTGTACCTCACTAAAACTAACAGAGCGTTGTTAATCTACTATTTTTTTAAATAGTAACTATTCATTTTTAAAAAGTAGATTCATATATCCAAGTTTTTCCAAATGTTTTACTTCAGTGTTTTCTAAAAACCAAGTCAAGTGCCAAAAAGTATATCCTTTGTGTGTGTGTATATATATATATATATATATACATACACACACATATATGTGTATATATATAGTTTTCCTTAATATCTGTATTCTAACTAGTTCATTTTATTATAGAATTGATTTGGATTTAAAGTAAAAGCATACATATTTAAAAATTCCATATGTCTGAATTGAACTTCTCTAATTCTTTAGTTAGCTTAGTGTTATTTTCCTCAAATTCAAAATGGTGTTGCCTAAACTGAAAGCCATGCTAACTTTAGCAATTAAAAAAAAAATTCTCAGAAACTTTCTTTTTGCTGTTTTACAGAAAAAAAATTTTTTTATATGTAGATTCATGCTAGAAGGAATACATAGAATCATTATTATTCACTGTATTATGTACTGTTTCCATCTCAATGGTGTGTCTTATATTACACAATTAAATTGTCCAGCTAGATCACAATAAGCACCGTTCATTGGTGCTTCAGATTTTCTTGTTTGTATGCAGTGTGATGTCAGTGAAAAAATATGAATCACACTGTCTATTTTGGTCTGTGCTTACTGAATAACTGCAAACATTCATTTTACAAAAATTCTTGAACTTTAATTAATAGTATACTAAATCTTTTAGGACTCTTTACAACTCAGTCTATGAACATTGACAATAGATAAGGTATCAATAAATAGATTGCCTATCATTTCTTTCAATGGTTCCAAAAATTTGATTTTTCATGGTATTTATATATATATATGTATAAATTTTTTTCAGTATATATATATTTTCAGTATTTATATATATATATATATATATATATATATACTGAAACAATTAACAACTATACCCCTGACATTTTTAATATTTTTTTTACTTCATAAAGTTGAGTACAAATATTTTCAGTATGGATAATACAGTGCAACAAAACAAGGTAAGCATTAGTCTCTTTTTAAAAACTTCCAATAAATCTAGAACACAATCTTTAACCTAGTAGTAATTTTTCTTCAATAGATGTAAATGCAAATTTGAGAAAAAATTCAAATATTAGTTGGTTAACGTCTCATAGAATGCATAATTAATCTAAGTCTAAAATATGTAAACTTAGAAATTCTGAATCAATTGATCATTGATATTACTAGAAAATGTTTAATTATGTAAGCAATTCTTTGTTAACTGAAAGGATTTCACTTTTTAAAAATATCTATATCTTTTTCTTTCATAATTATAAGCAAAATTTTCATAACAAATAATTTATTTTTGTCCTCTATCCATATAATCATAATATTTTATTATTTTGAATGAGTTTTGAAGGTTAAACATTTCAATGAAAATTAAACAACTGGATCTGCACACAGCGAAGCTATTGCCCGAGGTATCTGGTGTACTGTTACAAGGAAGTTTTATGATATGTATTGTTTATCCCAACCTACATCTTACCATATCTTAGATGTCTGCTAACTAAGATTATTTAACTTAGTCTACAATCTACCCTTCTGCTTAGGAAACAATAATTAGTGTCTTTCTGAAACAGATTCATATTAAGTGTCCCCAAAAAACTTCAGTACTAAACCATAAATTTTATGCATTTATGTTTTGGAAATGGAAACCCACTCCAGTACTCTTGCCTGGAAAATTCCACAGACTGAGGAGCCTGGTAGGCTACAGTCCACAGGGTCACAAAGAATCGGACACGGCTGAGTGACTTCACTTCTACTAAATTTTATGCATTGATGTTTAGTCTTAGATAAATTTGTCACATGTGTGAAAATACTGATTTCAGTCAGTGTGGAAATCTGATAAACTGAAAATTTGGGGGTGAGAATATTATGCAAAGTAAGTTAAATAAGGGAAGCTTATGAATAATCTCTCAATGGAGTGATTTAATAAAATTAAAAAAAAAAAAAACACTCAAAATGCCCATATCTCATTACACATTTTTAAAACACAAAAAGTGAAAGCAAAAGTGAAAGTGTTAGTCACTCAGAATCCCTTGGATTCTCCAGGCAAGAATACTAAGTGGGTAGCCATTCTCTTCTCCAGGGGATTTTTCTGACCCAGGGATCAATCACAGGTCTCTGGCATTGCAGGCAAATTCTCCCTGGTCTGAGCCACAAAGGAAGCCCTTACAACACAAAGAGCCATGCTAATAGCACCAAAGCCTCTACACTGTCCTCTGCTTCAGTGTTACCTGTCTTCCCCACTACAGCTTGATTGAAACTATTGACTTTTACTTTTACTTTCCTTCTGTGAATCTAAGCTTAATCAACTCACTGCTTCCCTCCATCCTTCCCCCTTCCTCTACTATTTTTTCATTAGTTATGAAAATTCAACAAGGATAGTCAATTCCCACAAACCTGGGAGTTCTTCTCCTTGGGATGACTGCTTGGATATTAATGTATTATTTTTACAGTTTAAATTTGCAGTTTGTTCTTATATTTATATTTCCAATTTTTGAGAGAAGTCTCAGTGTAATTCTCCAAGTAATGACAAAAAGCCTAAAAATAAGGATATATAGAGTAAATTTAACATTTCTCTGCAAGTGCTGTGTCCACAGAATAAATGTGTGAGATCTGAGAAGTATCTGAAGGTATCAGTTAATCCAACTCTTTGTTCATTTTCACATATTTCACCTTTACCTATGAAACTTTTAGAGTGAAAAACCCTTAATGTTAATTCTCAGGATTATGGTTTCTGATACATGAATGTGGACAAATGATCAGAAACTGCCTCTCAGAACTTCCATAAAAATTTAAAACTAAACGAAACAAAGTAAAACAGAATTTGTTCTAAAGTGTTGATTTTCTCTTTTGTTCCCCTCTTTGAATACCATATAAGCATTATTTATGGTAGAGGCATAAGTTAAAGAAAATGTCTTCAGGAGGAATTCAAGCATGCCAGATTATCATTCATTGAATTTGTAACTTTTTAATAAGAGTTAGTTCTTAAAATTCCAGGTTGTTTTTATACTAATTTTCTTTTCCAATATACCTAGTCATTTAATAAGTGATTATCATACTGTGAAAAATAGTATCTTTTTTAAAAAAACAAAAAATAACCATTATTTTTTTATTAAGAAAAAAATATTAGATTCATCTCTTGGATTATGGAGAAATATGACAATATTTCCATAACCATATTCTTTTTTTATGAAAAAATATTGCACCAGCAAAGTTTAACACCTCGGTTTCTTGGCCAATCAATTTTGAGATTGTTTCCTATACAGTCAGTGTTTTGTTTCTAAGCTGTTTTACTGCAGCAGGCAGGACATCTAACTGAATACATTGCTTCACTGAAACAGCCTGGACTTTAATTCTGTAACAGTCCTGTTACATTACCATCTTTCAGGAGGCCTGTCACTAAGCCATGGCAGTAGGAAAGAGGAGCAGGAAAGGAACATTAATGAAGGCAGTTGCATTCTGGTGATTTCCCAAGAGAAGACAAACACCAATCTACTGAAGGACTTTGGCTGCCAGCAGGTAAAATCAGGACACTGCCTTTATTTCCAGCGTATTAGGGATGTTTCAATTCTGCCTTCCTCAGCTCACTGGAGAACATGCTGACAGACCCTGACCTTTCATCAGTGGAAGCAGGGAATCTGAAGGTTATATTAGGACTACCTAGCAACAAATTCATAAGCCTGACAATTTCTAAGAAATAAGTTTGTGGCTTCCTCATTAGGGAATGTGGTAATCTATTTGCTTCTGTTATAATTTCAGAAAAAAAATGCATAGGTTACCATATTTGTTAGTTTTGTTTCCACCCCCCCTCCTTTTGTCTATTAAATGGAGATGGTTACTCTTACTTGAGAAGAAAAGTTTTCCTATCTTTCTGGTATTCATTGGCCCATTTTACAGTCCATAAGAAATGTATACATGTCATCTACAACTTCAAGATGCAAACTGGCTTTTACTCATTTGTGCAACTGGGTACTGAGGCTTATCAGTCTCCAGCCAGCTTCTTGTCCTATTGTTCACCTGTGAGCATTCTTCCCTCCTTTCACACTGAAGTTGTCCTTGCATCCATACTGTGTTTTCACACCTTGGTGATTCCACCCTTGCTGCTTCCCTGCCTGCAACATTCTCATCCATCTTTGGCCCTCTGCTAGACCACTCTATGGCTCCTCCAGTAAATGTTATAATTAACTAGATCATATTTTTGTCTCCAATGCATAGCATACCTGCTGAAATGCAGTAGGCTCTCATTAATTATTTAAATAAATCCACTAGTGGTGATTTGTTATTTAATGTTTCCTAAAGAAGAGAATAATGTGTATAACTTTTTCTCCTGAAAGTGGGCCTCATTTAATAATTTTAATGGTTAATTTTTTTCTACACAAAGCTTTTTAGAAAAAAGATCTACATATTTTTATTTCCATATAAATATTATGCCATCTAAGTTTTAGAGAAATTTACCTCCAATACTTAAACCTTCAATTATACAAAAATATTTATATACTATTTATTTAAAGGTAATGTTATATACTATTTATTCACAGATTTTACCAATTTTTCATTGCCTTATGTCCTCTGTTTCATGTTTTCAACACAACAGCCTCAAATTCCTTGCATCTTTTATCCAATTACCCCGATTGGCAAAAGCCCATGAGTTAAATCTAACTCTGCTAACACATCCAATTGGCCTATAAACCATCACGTGATCTATTTGATCAATGATTTCACTCTTTTTCTCTATTTCTCTATCTCGCTGTAATTTTTACTTATCTCTTTTCACCCCTCTCTGCTGAAAGACTTGGGGCTTCCCTGATAGCTCGGTTGGTAAAGAATCTAACTGCAGTGCAGGAGACCCCGGTTGGATTCCTGGGCTGGGAAGATCCGATGGAGAAGGGATAGGCTACTCACTCCAGTATTCTTGGGCTTCCTTTGAGGCTCAGCTAGTAAAGAATCCGTTTGCAATGTGGGAGACCTGGGTTCGATCCCTGGGTTCAGAAGACCCCCTGAAGAAGGGAAAGGCTACCCACTCCAGTATTTTGGCCTAGAGAATTCCATGGACTGTACAGTCCATGGGTTGGCAAATGGTCAGACACGACTAAGCAACTTTCATTTTCACTGCTGAATGATTTATCCTGAGCATGGAAATATGCTTATCTCTTTTATCTCTATAAATATTTTTCTACTCTATATCCTTTCCTGCTGTTAATTAATTTCTTTTCTTTCCCTTTTTCCAGTAGTCATGTATGGATGTGAAAGTTGGACTATGAAGAAGTTTGAGCATCAAAGAATTGATGCTTTTGAACTGTGGTGTTGGAGAAGACCCTTGAGAGCCCATTGGACTACAAGGAGATACAACCAGTTAATCCTAAAGGAAACCAGTCCTGAATATTCATTGCAAGGACAGATGCTGAGGCTGAAACACCAATACTTTGGCCCCCTGATATGAAGAACCAAGTCATTGGAAAAGACCTTGATGCTGGGAAAGATTGAAGGCGGGAGGAGAAAGGGATGACAGAGGATGAGATGGTTGGATGGCATCACTGACTAGATGGATATGAGTTTGAGCAAGCTCTGGGAGTTGGTGATGAACAGGGAAGCCTGGCATCCTGCAGTTCATGGAGTCACAAAGAGTTGGACACGACTGAGAGACTGAACTGAACTGAAGAACCCCTCAGAAGTTGTCTACGTTCACAAATTCAATTCCTTTTCTTCATGCACTCTAGAACCTATTCTGGTCAATGTTTTCCCCATACCACTAAACTGCTTTAGTCAAGGTCACCAGTGACCTCCATTTTCGTGATTATAGAAGTTAATTCTCATTGCTTACTCAGTGTTCATTATAATTAACCACTGGTGAAATTTAACTTGTTACTTCCTCCTTAAGATAATTTCTTCATTTGACTTTTATAACACCACATTCCTGGTTTCCAAAAGGGATGCATTTGCCCAGGTGCAGCTAAAAAGATTATGTATAATCCACAGAGAATTTAATAATAATAATAATACAACTTATTGAAATGTTCTGTTTTTACTATCATAATTCACCAACAATAGTTTTTACCGACAAAAAGTGTGTTTTGTTATGCTGATGTTTAAGAACTGCTAAGCAACTGAGGACAGCACAGCACATAGTTATTGCAGAATTTTAATAATTTGATCTTCAAGTTAGCATCTTTTTTGCCTGTGACTCACACCATGTTACCAGTCTTCCTTTTCAGAGTTAGCTTTGATGATTCAGAATTGTTTGAGCTGTTTTCCAGCATGGTATGTACTCCAACCTCTGTGGATCCTGTTTTTATAAACAATGGATTCAAATAGGAGCAATGTACCAGTCACTGTAAAAGTGAGGAAACTGAACATGAATTGCTTCAATTCTATTATTATTATTACATCTGTATTGTTAATTCGTGTGTATAATTTAAAACAATGAGATAGCTAGGAAACTTTAGTGTGTGATCTTTTTGTTCGTCTATGTGAGTTTTAGGTCATAAGAGAAACAGTGTCATCTTCCTACCTTATTACCAAACATTTCAGTATGATGTTGAAAAGAAATGGTGAGGGGAGCATCCTTGCTTTGTACTTAAAGGAAAGCTTTAGGTTTCTCATCATTAAGTTTGATGATAACTGTCTTACAGACTTTAAGACTCTAAGACAAAAGTCTTACAGACTTTACCAAGTTAAGAAATTTCTCCTCCTAGTTTCCTGAGATTTTATCATGGATAGGTATTGTATTTTGTCAATAAATAAAATGCCTTTTATATACTTATCAATATGATCATGAGATTTTTCATTCTTTTAGTCTATTGATGCAATGATTATATTAATTGATTTTTGAATGTTGAAACAACTTTACATACCTGAGATAAGTCCCACTTGGCCATGCTGCATAATTATTTTCATACTTTTTTGGATTCAATTTATTAATATCTTGTTGAGGATATTTACATTTATTTTCATGAGGGATATTAGTCTGCAGTTTTCTTATAGTATCTTTGTCTGTTTGGTTTTGGGGTACTGATAGCCTTATAGAAATAGTCAGAAAGTATTCTCTCTACTTTTATCCTCTGAAAGAGAATGTAGAGGATTGATATAACTTCTTTAAATATTTGGTTAGAATTCAAAAGTGAACTCATTTGTGTTTGGTACTTTCTCTTTTGGAATGTTATTAATTATTGGTTAGTTTTTAATATATAAGGCTATTCAAATTAATTCTTCTTGAGTGCCTTTTAGTAGTATGTGTCTTTCAAGGAATTGGTCCATTTCATTTAGATTATCAAATTTGTAGACATGGATTGTTCATAGTATTCCCTGATTATCTTTTTAATTTCCATGAGGTAATGATGCCTTTTCTTCAATTTCTCATATTAGTAACTTGTGTTCTCTTTTTTCTTAATTAGCCTGCCCAGACTGTTACTGATTTTATTAATCTTTTCAAAGAATCAGCTTTTGATTTTGTTGATTTTCTTTATCATGTTCTTGTTTCAAATTTCATTGATTTCTACTATAATTCTTATTTATTGCTTACATTGGATTTAATTTGCTCCTCTTTTTCTAATTTTCTAAGTTGGAATCTTAGATATTTGATTTTAGGTCTTTTCTAGCTCAGATCAGTTAGACTTCACTATGGCAGGTTAAACTCTGGTTAACTAGTTTCCTCTGAGGGCAAACCTTGTTAAGAAGGACAAGGTGCTCTGAATTATTTCAAAATGGTTCCTTTCCCTCTCACTGCTGGAAGGCCAAGGAGATTTTCCTTTGATATTTACTATGGTAACCTGGTTAAACTCCTAGAGATAAATTTTAAAATATTGTAGAGGTTACCCTGTGACTCTTGGAACTAATAAGTAATTACACCAAGGTTACCAAATAAAAGTTTAGTATAAAAAAATCAATTTTTTTCCTATACTCCAAGAGAAATTTGAAATTAAAAACACAGTACCATTTATATTAGTATCATTCAAAATGAAATCCTTAGGTATAAATCTAACAGACTATGTGTAAGATCTAATATGAGGAAAATAATAAAACTGAAATACAAAATCAAATATAAATAATAAATATAGAGCTACTCCATGTTTATTAATAGGAAGACTCTGTATTGTCAAGATGTCAGTTCTCCTTGATTTGAAGATTCTATGTAATCCCAATCAAAATTCCAACAAGTTATTATATGGATATGGATAAACCTTTTCTAACATTTAAATGGAGAGACAAAAGACCCAAGAATAGCCAAAATGACATGGAGGAAAAGAACAAAGTTGGTGGACTGATAATACCATCTTAAAGAATTATTATAAATCTACAGTAATCAAGACAGTGTGGTAACACTGATAAAACAGACAAAATAAATCAATAGAAAAATATATGGAACTCAGAAATGGGCTTCCCTCGTGGCTCAGATGGTAAAGAATTTTCCTCTAATGCAGGAGACCTGGGTTCGATCCGTGGTTTGGGAAGAACACTTGGAGAAGGAAATGGGCAACCCATTCCAGTATTTGTGCCTGGGGATTCTCCTGACAGAGGAGCCTGGCAGGCTACAGTCTATAGGGTCGCAAAGAGTTGGACATAACTGAGTGACTAAGCACATAGCACACAATTCCATATTTGGTGAAGGACAAAGTACAATGGAGTCAAGACAGTCTCTTCAACAAATGACGCCGGAACAATGCTTCATGTTTCAAAAACATAACTCTAGAAACAGACTTAACGCCTTTCACAAAAATGAACTCAAAATGAACCATAGACATAAATGTAAATAGAAAAATAATGAAACTCCTAGAAAACAACATATGTGAAAAATCTACAAGACCATGGCTATGATGCTAGCTTTTTAGATGTAAAACCAAAGGCACATAAAAGAAATAAGCTGGGATTCATTAAAATAAAAAACTTCTGTTATGTCAAAGAGTGTGTCAAGAGAAGTCAAAGATGAGCCACAGACTGAGAGAAAATATTTTCAAAATAAACTTCTGAACAATGAATAGTGTAGAAAATACACAAAGGACTCATGATATTAAAATAAACAGCCCCCTTTAAAAATGGGTCAAAGAACTTTAATAGACACCTCATCAAAAAAGATGTAGAGATAGCAATTAAGCATATTCAAAGAAAAGGCCCACATCATACCTCCCCATCAGTCAGTTCAGTTCAGTTCAGTTGCTCAGTCATGTCTGACTCTCTGCGACCCCATGAACCACAGTATGCCAGGCCTCCCTGTCCATCACCAACTCCTGGAGTCCACCCAAACACATGTCCATTGAGTCAGTGATGCCATCCAACCATCTAATCATCTGTCATCCCCTTCTCCTCCTGCCTTCAATCTTTCCCAACATCAGGGTATTTTCAACTGAGTCAGCTCTTCACATCAGGTGGCCAAAGTATTGAAGTTTCAGCTTCAATATCTGTCCTTCCAATGAACACCCAGAACTGATCTCCTTTAGGATGGACTGGTTGGATTGCTTTGCAGTCCAAGGGACTCAAGAGTCTTCTCCAACACCACAGTTCAAAAGCATCAATTCTTCGGCACTCAGCTTTCTTTATCGTCCAACTCTCACATCCATACATGACCACTGGAAAAACCATAGCCTTGACTAGACAGACCTTTGTTGACAAAGTAATGTCTCTGCTTTTTAATATGCTGTCCAGGTGTTCATAACTTTCCTCCAAAGAGTAAGCATTTTTTAATTTCATGGCTGCATTCACCATCTGCAGTGATTTTGGAGGCCAGAAAAATAAAGTTTGACACTGTTTCCACTGTTTCCCCATCTATTTGCCATGAAGTGATGAAACTGGATGCCATGATCTTAGTTTTCTGAATGTTGAGCTTTATTTAAGCCAACTTTTCCACTCTCCTCTTTCACTTTCATCAGGAGGCTCTTTAGTTCTCCTTCACTTTCTGCCATAAGGGTGGTGCCATCTGCATATCTGAGGTTGTTGAGATTTCTCCAGGCAATCTTGATTCCAGTTTGTGCTTCCTCCAACCTAGCATTTCTCATGATGTACTCTTCATATAAGTTAAATAAGCAAGGTGACAGCATACAGCCTTGACGTACTCCTTTTCCTATTTGGAACCAGTCTGTTGTCCTCATCTGAGCTATAAATTAAAACAACAATGAAGAACCCCTACCCATCTATTGGAATGGCTAGAACTCAGAATACTGACAAATGTTGGTAAGGATATAGAGCAAAAGGAACTCTAGGCTGGTGGGAATGCAATGTGTTACAGCTACTTGAGAAAACATGTAATTCAGCAATCATTTTCTTGGCATTTACTCAAAGGATTTGCAAACTTGTGCCTACATAAACCTGAACACAGATGTTTACAGCAGCTTTATTCATAATTGTCAAACCTTGGAAGTAACCAAGATGCCCTTCAATAGGTGAATGGATAAATAAACTGTGGCATATCCAGAAAATGGGATATTATTCAGTGCTAAAAAGAAATGGAGGAATCTTAATTAATACTATTAAGTGAAAAAAGTCAATATGCGAAGTTTACATATGTTGATTCATACTATATAACATTCTGGAAAAGGCAAACTGTAGAGGCAATAAAAAAGTCAGTGGTTGCCAGGAGTAGGGGGGTTGGGGAAGATGAATAGGCACAGCATAGATTTTTAGGTCAGTGAAAATACTCTGTAAGGTATTATAATGTTGAGTATATGACATACTGTTTTTCAGACCCATAAAATGTACAAAATCAATCCTCAGGTGAACTATGAACTATGGGTGATGTGTCAGTGTAGGTTTATCAATAGTAACAACTTTGCCATTTGGGTGAGTGATACTGATAATGGATGAAGCTATGCACGTGTGAGGGGATAAGGAAAACCTCTGTACCTCTTTCCCATTTTTGTCATAAACCAAAACTTCTCTGAAAAATTAAAGAGAAAATAAAATTATCCACTCTGGGTATCAAGTATGCCAGGTATGCTGTTACATAGTAATCTGATTTTATACTCAACTCACTGCTTAGACCTCAATCTTATGTTTGTAAATACTTTTATGCACTGTCTTCGGAGAAGGCAATTGCACCCCACTCTAGTACTCTTGCCTGGAAAATCCCAAGAATGGAGGAGCCTGGAAAGCTGCAGTCCATAGCGTCACTGAGGGTCAGACACAACTGAACGACTTCACTTTGACTTTTCACTTTCCTGCATTGGAGAAGGAAATGGCAACCCACTCCAGTGTTCTTGCCTGGAGAATCCCAGTAATGGGGGAGCCTTGTGGGCTGCCGTCCATGGGGTCGCACAGAGTCGGACACGACTGAAGCAACTTAGCAGCAGCAGCAGCATGCACTGTCTTGCAAATGTATATTCTAAGCCCAACTTCTACCCTGAACACTAATTTCATAATTTCAAATGGCTTTTGCTATACCGCTTGAATGTCTTATAGATGACATAAAACAGGTCCAAAAATGAACTCCCAGTCTTCCCCTAGCAGACTTGGTTTTCCCTGTTTGATCCACAAAGTAAATGACAACTGCATTCTTCCAGTTACTCAGGTCAATTTCTGGAGTCATGATTTATTCTTTCTTTTTCTGTTCTATACCTAATATGGATCATTAGAAAATCCTGTTACCTTTAACTTCAGATACATCCAGAATTTGACCATTAAACCACTGTTAAAACCATGATGACAATGATCATCTTTGTGCCTGAATATTTCATTAGACACATATAACTTGCCTCCTTTCTTATACTCTTACCTTTTTGGCCTAGTCTCTTCAAAGCTGTAAGAGTGATACTGTAAAATATTAGATACACATGAAGTTTCTTTCTCAAAATATTCTAATGTTTTCCCATTATCCTTGAAAGTAAAAACCACTGCTTTTAATTTATGATGGTCTATAAGGTCCTGAGGTGTCTCGTCCTTATTGCTTTCCTCTTGCTTCTTAATTATTCTCACTGTCATTTACTGTTTCATGTCTGTGTCTATCTGTGCTTATTCTTAACATATCAGATATGCCTTATTCTTGGGAATTTTTCCCCTGGTACTTCTTCATATTTTATAAAACTTTTTCTCCAGATATCCCAATATTATCCTCCATCTCCCATGTTTTAATAATATGTTCATGAACAATCTATTTACAACAGTAATATTTCCTTTCATGTCTGTTGCCCCAATGGTGCTCTATTTTATTATTTTACTATATTTTATATAGTAATGATTTACTATGTAATTTATATATTTGTCTATTATTCTATTTCCACAGAAGCCTTGCTAAACTTCGGTGAATGGAAACTTAAGGAATATTTTGCTTTCTTGTATTTTATTTTATTTTTTTAATTCCTTTATCTAAAAGGGTTTACCTGAAACATTACAAGTGCTCAATAAAAATCACTGAATTAATTGAAAAAAAAAAACCCTGCAAATTTAAAAACAAATATCAAGGTTGTAAATAGATCTCAGTTTGTCACATACCAAAGGAAAAAAAAAATGACAGATTTTCATTAAGGTTAATACCAGCTGATATAACAAATGTACCTGAACTGTCAGTAGCTAATCTTTGTTTAAGTAGTAGTTTGAAAAAATATGTTCTAAGTCAGCATTTCTTCTCCAAATCATGATTTAAGGATTCTGACTCTTTCTACAGTATGGATGAACCATTGTCATATGCAGTTTCTAAAATTGTCTGGGGAATTGTACTCATTCTAGGAACATTCTGGGTACATTTTAAATGGGTAAGCCTTGAATTTGTTTGCAACATTTTTCAAACATATTCTATGGGCTAGCATTCAGTCTGTTGGCCACATTAGCTATAAGACCAATTAGAAGAGGAAATGAGATTGATCAATACCATTCTCTGATACAGCAAGTAATGAAAAGCACAAAGGAAACTTAGGGTGTCTGATTAAATTTAAATCTAATAATACCCACTGTATTGCAACATATCATTAAGCCATAATTATATACTTGTCTTAGATGATTTTTCTAATTATAAGTGCTTAAAATATATAATTTTGGCTATTTTGCTTATCCCATGTAAAATTCAAGGAAAACATGTTTAGTAGGAATCTTATCCAACCAAATATTTTAATTGTTGCATTTGGTGTTGCTTTACGTTTACCTAGCAGGTGGATTCTTCAAACTAATGTAGTGTTATGTTCTTATAGATGTTCTTGCCAATCTGAGCATCTGGCTTTGTAAACTCAACTTTTAACAAAAATTTCTCAGACTGAGAGTTATGCTCAAGTGCACAGTTGGCATTCAGAGAAGTTCTAATGAAAACATACATTAAAGCTAAAGACTGAAGCAGAGTTAAAAGGTTCACTGATTCAACCTGGGGGAAAATGATGTCCTTTGAGTTTTCTAAGTGTTATAGGGATTATGTAAATTTAAACACTCTATGCTGGCATTCCACAAATTATGTACCATGCAGCAGTAGTTATGAGACATGACCAATGTGGAAAAAGCTCTGCACCAATAGTTTCACTCTAGGAACATCAAAATAAAGGTTGATACAGTGAAGTCACTAGGATACCCTTGAATTCTATTTAGTTATATGTTAAATATGTTCCTCACATTGTTTTGACCATAAAACTATTTTCTCACATCAATATCTATTTTGTTAATTTCCTAGAGCTTCCATAGAAAGGTACCATAACTGGATGTCTTAGAGCAACAGAAATTTATTATCTCACAGTTCTGTAGACTATAAATCTGAAATCAAACTACTGGCAGGGACACACATCTTCTGAAACCTTACACGAAAAAGATATTTTCTAGCCTTTTCCAGCTTTTAGTAGCCCAAGACATTTCTCAGTTTTTGTGGCAGCATAACTTCAATCTCATCTCCATCTTCCACTGTTCAAAATACCCCTTTTAATCATACTGGATTATAACCTAGCATCTACAAATCTACATATTTCCTAAGGAACACAATCTAGAATATATTATGATATCTAATTGCATGTCTTAACTATTGCAATGGAATATATATGTTGCATGACTTTTAAAAAACTTCTAACTACAAAAATATCAGCACTAAATACAGATCAAGCTAATAATTGTTTCATAACTACAGTTTATCTGAACTATCTCCACTGTCTACTCACTTATTAGTATCATTACTAAAAATGACTCAGAATTAATTACCTGCTGATAATTGATTAGCAATATCTATGTAAAACATTATAGTAAATCATATCCCTTTGTACTATACAATCTAACATGATGACATAAGCTTCACATTCAGTGATTAACATGTGAAAATGTACATACATTTTAATCTTCATCTTGAGTCAAAGCCTCTTATATACTAGAATGTTAATACGTATATTGGGTCACTTGTACATTGAGTCACTTTGTGCCAAATTGTCTAATAATTTAGTTAATATCTTTTCCCATATACCTTTCAATCTATAGCAACATATGCATATTGAAACCCCACTCACTATTCAAGCCTTACTGAAATGCTATCCATGAACATGGAATATCTCTCTATTTAGTTCTTTTTCAATTTCATTCATCAGAGTTTTATAGTGTCAGGCACAGAATTTTCTTGCCACTGTAATTCCTTCATGTAAATTAGGAACTGGACATGAAGAAGAAAATAACTTCTTTGTACTTTTTCTAAAATCTCAGATACCAGCTCAGGACTGCCTCACTACATTCATGTATTATCTCTTCCAATCAACATCTTGTTTAAGCCATGTCTTTATCTTTTTTCTTATATTTTTCTGCTGCTTCCTATAATTTCTGTCATCACACTTAAGATTTGGCTTCATTAAGATGATAGGGAAAAAATTCTCTGCTGAACTGTATCCAACATAGAAATTTATAGTACCAAAATTTAACAGAAACATTAACACATTTTGTTCCAAGATTCCAGAAACCACCCTCATATTGGTAGGAAGACTGGCTGCAAAATTTCTCTTTGTTTCAGTGTGTTTTTTACCAATATTTGCAACAATTGCAACTGGTGAAGCACAGACAAAACAAGGATATCCTCGAGGAATTATGAACTGCATATGTTCTGAAACTGCATTTTCACTGAACTTAGACTCTGTACATCTTTACTCAAGTTCATCAAAAGCTACATTTCTTGGTATTTGAACTTCAAAACTGTCCTTCCAGTGAAGAACTAACTCAATAGGTTTTCCCTTTTTTAACTCGACATAACTTATTCTATCCAAGAAAGATTGGAAAATTTCAATGTGATGATACTGTTGTAAATTTCAAAAAGAAAATCAGAATTAATATTTTTCAGTGGATGTTCTGCTCATTTTCATTATATGGTTTTAAGATAGTTAATAATCATCTACCTTGTCCCTTGTACTCCAATTCTGTCATCTGATTCTTAACCTTTTCACTTTCTCTATCATGAACAATTCTAATAACCTAATGATTTCATTAGTTCCACCAGATGTAGAGTTATACCTTCCCCCTCACCCACTGTTTCCTTATTTTATTCTTTCATTGTAAATAATGTTTTAATTTGGACTCCACAGAAGCAGAGCCAGAGAGGAAGATCAGTGTGAAAGAGATTAATCTGAAAGTGTTCCCAGGGGAAACAAGTAGGAGAATGGGGAAGTGGGACCAAAAAAGGAGGAAGTCCAAGTAAGGGCACCCCACAAATCTATGTTTATGAATATTATTTTTAGTTCAATAATATAGGAAATTTGGAGATGGTATGTGTTACAGCTCAGACTTGTCTTTATTCAGTTCAGTTCACTCGCCCAGTCATGTCTGACTCTTTGCGACCCCATGAATCGCAGCACGCCAGGCCTCCCTGTCCATCACCAACTCTCAGAGTTCACTCAGACTCACGTCCATCGAGCCAGTGATGCCATCCAGCCATCTCATCCTCTGTTGACCCCTTCTCCTCCTGCCCCCAATCCCTCCCAGCATCAGAGTCTTTTCCAATGAGTCAACTCTTCGCATGAAGTGACCAAAGTACTGGAGTTTCAGCTTCAGCATCATTCCCTCCAAAGAAATCCCAGGGCTGATCTCCTTCAGAATGGACTGGTTGGATCTCTTTGCAGTCCAAGGGACTCTCAAGGGTCTTCTCCAACACAACAGTTCAAAACCATCAACTCATTGGTGCTCAGCTTTCTTCACAGTCCATCTCTCACATCCATACATCACCAATGGAAAAACCATAGCCTTGACTAGACAGACCTTTGTTGGCAAAGTAATGTCTCTGCTTTTAAATATGCTATCTAGTTTGGTCATAACTTTCCTTCCAAAGAGTAAGCATCTTTTAATTTCATGGTTGCAGTCACCGTCTGCAGTGATTTTGGAGCCCCCCAAAAATAAAGTCTGCCACTGTTTCCACTGTTTCCCCATCTAGTTCCAATGAAGTGATGGGACCAGATGCCATGATCTTCATTTTCTGAATGTTGAGCTTTAAGTCAACTTTTTCACTCTCCTCTTTCACTTTCATCAAGAGGCTTTTGAGTTCCTCTTCACTTTCTGCGATAAAGGTGGTGTCATTTGCATATCTGAGGTTACTGATATTTTCCCCAGCAATCTTGATTCCAGCTTGTGCTTCCTCCAGCCCAGCTTTCTCATGATGTACAGTGTGTATAAGTTAAATAGGCAGGGTGACAATATACAGCCTTGATGTACTCGTTTTCCGATTTGGAACCAGTCTGTTGTTCCATGTCCAGTTCTAACTGTTGCTTCCTGACCTGGATACAGGTTTCTCAAGAGGCAGGTCAGGTGGTGTGGTATTCCCATCTCTTTCAGAATTTTCCACAGTTTATTGTGATTCACACAGTCAAAGGCTTTAGCATAGTCAATAAAGCAGAAGTAGTTGTTTTTCTGGAACTCTCTTGCTTTTTCCATGATCCAGCAGATGTTGGCAATTTGATCTCTGGTTCCTCTGCCTTTTCTAAAACCAGCTTGAACATCTGGAAGTTCACGGTTCACGTTTTACTGAAGCCTGGCTTGGAGAATTTTGAGCATTACTTTACTAGTGTGTTAGATGAGTGCAATTGTGTGGTAGTTTGAGCATTCTTTGGCATTGCCTTTCTTTGGGATTGGAATGAAAACTGACCTTTTCCAGTCCTGTGGCCACTGATGAGTTTTCCAAATTTGCTGGCATATTGAATCCAGCACTTTCACAGCAGCATGTTTCAGGATTCGAAATAGTTGAAATGGAATTCTATCATCTCCACTAGCTTTGTTCGTAGTGATGCTTTCTAAGGCCCACTTGACTTCACATTCCATGATGTCTGGCTCTAGGTGAGTGATCACATGATCGTGATTATCTGGGTCATGAAGCTCTTTTTTGTATAGTTCTCCTGTGTATTCTTGTCATCACTTCTTAATATCTTCTGCTTCTGTTAGGTCCATACCATTTCTGTCCTTTATTGAGCCCATCTTTGCATGAAATATTCCCTTGGTATCTCTGATTTTCTTGAGGAGATCTCTAGTCTTTCCCATTCTGTTGTTTTCCTCTACTTCTTTGCATTGATCACTGAGGAAGGCTTTTTTATCTCTTCTTGCTATTCTTTGGAACTCTGCATTCAGATGCTTATATTTTTCCTTTTCTCCCCTGCTTTTCACTTTTTTTCTTTTCACTGCTATTTGGAAGGCTTCCTCAGACAGCCATTTTGCTTTTTTGCATTTCTTTTCCTTGGGGATGGTCTTGATCCTTGTCTCCTGTACAATGTCACGAACCTCTGTCCATAGTTCATCAGGCACTCTGTCTATCAGATCTAGACCCTTAAATCTATTTCTCACTTCCATTGTATAATTACAAGGGATTTGATTTAGGTCATAGCTGAATGGTCTAGTGGTTTTCCCTACTTTCTTCAATTTAAGTCTGAATTTGGCAATAAGAAGTTCATGATCTTAGGATTCCATGTTATAATGCTCTATCTGTTTGAACCTTCATATTATAATGATCTACCTCTTTATAAAAAAGCTGCTTATACAAGCCACCACCTGTGGCATGCTGCTATACCTTCTAGATATAATGCTGTCTTTCAATCTGAATTATCTAGTGTAGTGAGTATTAAAAACCCACTGATGACAGATCTAATCTATTCCTCATTCTAAGCAGTTAGCTTTCAAAGCCCAATCATATGGCCAGATAGTACACTCTGTTCCCAAAATATTATGTAACATCTAAATATAATAATAATAATAATATAGTACCCTGTGTTCATGGAGATCATTACACACCTGGTTTTCCTAAGGGGAGAAACATTTTAAAATCTAATACTCTTTTTATGTCTACTTTAGACATGTTTATTCAAAACCAACTTTAATCCTTATTTTTAGGACAGATTTAAATTATACATATTTACATATAAGCATATGCATCCCTGCATATATTATTATATTAATACATATATCTGTGTGGGTTAGTTGCTAAGCCATGTTCAACTCTTTGTGACCCCATGGACTGTAGCCTGCCAGGTTTCTCTGTCCATGGGATTCTCCAGGCAAATATACTAGAGTGGGTTGCCATTCCCTTCTCCAGGGTTCTTCTCAACCCAGGGATTGAACCTGGGTCTCTTGCACTGCAGGCAGATTCATTACCATCTGAGCCACCAGGAAAACCCATATCAATACATATATACATATCCTTATAATATATTCCCATATTATTATGTCATTATCTTAATATTAACACATATATACTTATATATGTATATATACATATATTAATTCAAATAGTCATATATGTGTGTGTGTATATACATACACACACACATATATCTCACTATACATATAGACATCAAGTTAATCACTTAATACTGATCTGAAATGTGGTAACACTATAGATCTGACTTGGTACAGATGGAAAAAATTTTCACATACTGAAGTCAGGGTAAGTCATTTTGGCTTATACATGATTTAACTTAAGTTTTAAACTGACCAAAACAGCCTTTTTGTGGTCTGTTAAGCATGCATTATATATCTGCTTTAAACATTAAACAAAACAAAGCATTTAAAAATCAGAATGGAGTACTGTGGTACAGGCATTCAAAATGGAGCTGGGTGGTCACTGTGGACGTAGTTTCAGATATGTTCCTGTATTAACGAGAATGAATTTTCTAAACTGTATCAGACTGAAGGATATTATCAGCTGCTCTTAAAACAGTATCTGCTACCAGCTGCAGGATCTTACTTCTTGCCAGCTCCAAACCAAATTCTAGACAAACAATTTATGTAATTTTGTGGGTTTTGCCTTTTTAAGTCTCATTCATTTTGTAGTCCAGTAGAGAAGCGAAAAGTAAAGGAAAGATATTCCCATTTGAATGCAGAGTTCCAAAGAATAGCAAAGAGAGATAAAAAAGCCTTCCTTAGCGATCAGTGCAAAGAAATAGAGGAAAACAACAGAATGGGAAAGACTAGAGATCTCTTCAAGAAAATTAGAGATACCAAGGGAACATTTCATGCAAAGATGAGCTCAATCAAGGACAGAAATGGTATAGACCTAACAAAAGCAGAAGATATTAAGAAGAGGTGGCAAGAAAACACAGAAAACTGTACAAAAAAGAGCTTCATGACCCAGATAATTACAATGGTGTGATCACTCACCTAGAACCAGCTATCCTGGAATGTGAAGTCAAGTGGGCCTTAGAAAGCATCACTACAAACAAAGCTAGTGGAGGTGGTAGAATTCCATTTGAGCTATTTTAAATCCTGAAAGATGATGCTGTGAAAGTGCTGCACTCAATATGCCAGCAAATTTGGAAAACTCATCAGTGGCCACAGGACTGGTAAAGGTCAGTTTTCATTCCAAACCCAAAGAAAGGCAATGCCAAAGAATGCTCAAACTACTGCACAATTGCACTCATCTCACACGCTAGTAAAGTAATGCTCAAAATTCTCCAAGCCAGGCTTCAGCAATACGTGAACTGTGAACTTTCAGATGTTCACTGGTTTTGGAAAAGGCAGAGGAACCAGAGATCAAATTGTCAACATCCGCTGGATCATCGAAAATCAAGAGAGTTCCAGAAAAACATCTATTTCTGCTTTATTGACTATGCCAAAGCCTTTGACTGTGTGGACCACAGTAAACTGTGGAAAATCCTGAAAGAGATGGGAATACCAGACAATCTGACCTGTCTCTTGAGAAACCTATATGCAGGTCAGGAAGCAACAGTTAGAACTGGACATGGAACAACAGACTTGTTCCAAATCGGAAAAGGAGTACATTACGGCTGTATATTGTCACTCTGCTTATTTAACTTCTATGCAAAGTACATCATGAGAAATGCTGGGCTGGAAGAAGCACAAGCTGGAATCAATATTGCCAGGAGAAATTTCAATAACCTCAGATATGCAGATGACACTTTATGGCAGACAGTGAAAAGGAACTAAAAAGCCTCTTGATGAAAGTGAATGTGGAGAGTGAAAAAGTTGGCTTAAAGCTCAACATTCAGAAAACTAAGATCATGGCATTTGGTCCCATCACTTCATGGGAAATAGATGGGAAAACAGTGGAAACAGTGGCTGACTTTGGGAAATAGATGGGGAAACAGTGGAAACAGTGGCAGACTTTATTTTTGGGGGCTCCAAAATCACTGCAGATGGTGGTTGAAGCCATGAAATTAAAAGACTCTTACTCCTTGGAAGGAAAATTTTGACCAACCTAGATAGCATATTCAAAAGCAGAGATATTACTTTGCCAACAAAGGTCTGTCTAGTCAAGGCTATCATTTTTCCATTGGTGATGTATGGATGTGAGAGTTGGACTATGAAGAAAGCTGAGCACTGATGAGTTGATGCTTTTGAATTGTGGTGTTGCAGAAGACTCTTGAGCATCCCTTGGACTGCAAGGAGGTCCAGCCAGTTCATCCTAAGGGAGATCAGTCATTGGAAGGACTGATGCTAAAGCTGAAACTCCAATACTTTGGCCACCTCATGCGAAGAGTTGACTCATTGGCAAAGACCCTGATGCTGGGAGGGATTCGGGGAAGAAGGAGAAGAGGACAGGAGGAGAAGGTGTGATGGCTGGATGACATCACTGATTTGATGGACATGATTTTGAGTAGTCTGTGGGAATTGGTGATGGACAGGGAGGCTTGGCGTGCTGCGATTCATGGGGTCTTAAATAGTCAGACACGACTGAGTGACTGAACTGACTGATAATACAATTCAAGTGCTTCTTGAATTTTTATTTCCCAGGCTATACTTCTCAGTTTGGCTCAGAAACACTCTTCTATTCTTATTATAGATTGACTTATTACTTCCATTGACAGTTCTAACTATAAGACATACAAATACATTGTGAAAATATGTATTTTTATTTTAAAGTAAATGTTTGAAATACAAAATTATTGCTTTAAAATACCACACTGATTAATTGGAGACATAAACATAAACTACATTTTTTAAATAGATAATTTCTTATGCCTTTTTTTTTTTGAAAGTCTATAATCATTTTGCAAGTGTTGAGAGGCAAATAATTAAAAGAAAAAAAAATACCATGAGACAACTTGTCCTCAAAACTAGATACTATTTCTATATAAATAGTACTAAATAACATTTTGTATAAAGGATGTGGTATTGTGATTTATAACAATATATTTGGTCATCATCCTTGTTTCTGTTTCTGATACAGAAATTCTAAAACCCTTATAATTTCCTCAGTGATAAGAGCAAAACTTGTCTTTTGTTATTTAATGAGGTGACTTTTGGTAAGCACCTAAACTTGTTGCCTGGCCAGTTACAGAGTCAACCATGTAATTAGAAGGTTGGAACCTTCAGTCTTCAGTCCCACCCTTCTGACTTCCAGGAACAGGTGGTGAGCTGGAGGTTAGATAAATTACCAATAGCCAGTGATTTGTTCAATCATTATTACAGTGAAGCCTCCATAAAAACCCAAAAGGATGGGGTTCTGAGAGCTTCCAGTTGGTGAACAAGTGGAGATTTAAGGAGAATAATGCACTCAGAGACAGCGTGGAAGCTCCATAACTTGCTCTGTGCATCTTTTCTAGCTGGCTCTTCTTGAGTTATGCTCTTATAATAAACTAATGAAATCGTTAATAAAATGTTTCTTTGAGTTTTGTGAGCCAGTCTAGCAAATTAATAGAACAAGGAGAGGGTTTGTGGAAAACTTGGATTTACAGCTTATTGGTTAGAAGTACAGGTAACAGCTGAAATGGCTGGGAGGGGGCAGTCTTGTAGAACTGAATGCTTAACCTGTGGAATCTGATGCGATCTTCAGGTAAATAGGGTCACAATTGAGGTAAATTATAAGACACTCAGCTGGCATCGGGTAAAGAGACTCTACTCCTATATGTTAAAATAGGGTCCAGGAACCCCTAAATAAAGGGTAAAATAGTATTCCTTATACATTTGTATTTAATGATAAAACAAACTTGAGAACAAGCAAAAATGGAATGCAAACTGGTTAAAAAACTGTATTATATTTTGCTTGCTTTCCTTCCCTCTGGAAAGAGAAAAGAACAAAATTTTTTATTCTTCTGTTCTAATCATTGTTTTATTCTCCATGATACAAATAGGATATTTTAGAGTGTTTCCTCAAATTTTGTAAAACAAAATATTTTGTGACATCAAATGATCCCTATATAAAAGAATGCCTGATTGTGGCCCTTGCACTTGTTCTAATAATTGGGCATTGAGATGTGATGGCTTTAATAACCCTTGTAATTCTGATATCATTTTAGAATTGTATTCTCTGCAGAGGGATAAATAGGTATTTGAGCAACAAAGTTATATGAAAAATGTTGTTTGTAGACCTGGAAAAACATGTACTGTTTGCAGGATGACACTTTCTTGGAGAATTCTTTTTCTTAAACCATAAAAGATAATACCTGTGTTTGTATTGTTCCCTATGACATGACAGCTGGCCCAGGTATCATTCCAACCCAAGAGCTCCTACTCTTTCTTTTGTGGTTAGAATCTTCTGTGGTTGGCGTGCCAATGTCTAATTGGGCATTTATTTTCCTAAAAAGGGGCCACACATCTAAACTAAGAACTAAGACCACCTAAAAACTAGGCCAGGACAACCTGACCTTCATCATCACATTTAATCATTTTTCATCTATTCTCACTCTCATACATTTTATACCTGTACATTGCCATCTATCTATTCAAGCTCCTATTCATTTCTAAAGATTTCCCAATTTCTCCGTGAATTTTCCTTTGATTTTTTGTGTTATTTTCCACCACTTATTTTGCTTCTCAACTCTTATTTTCTATAGAGCTATTGTTTCTCTTTCTCAGTGTGCCTTTATTATTCCTAGAGATAAAGGACCCCTACTTATTTGTATAGCACCTATCTAAGAAGATTATTAGTAAATGCTTTTAGAATTGAATTATCAAGAGTATTCTTCAGTAAGTTGGGGCATAGGAGATGTACAAGAAAGTAAGTCTGCATCTTTAGAGACTACCTTGGTTACCATCCCTTCATCCTCTCCTGTGTTATTCCAGCAGTTTTATATATTATTTATCTGTATTGATGCTCTGTGAAGACAATAGGGAGGAATTCATTCTGCTTTCAAGGCAGCACATAGTACTAAATGTGGTTACAGGTCACCAATTTTTCCATTATTCTTGGGAGCTCTTAATTGCACATGCTATTAGTATCATTTCTTTTCAGGCAATAGAAAAATGAGTCTTCATAAAAGCTAAGCCTATCAGTCCATAAATGTGTAAATTGTATATGCTGCTTAATGTAGTGTTGCTGATGTAGCCCAACTGGGTTTATGACATGCGTATCCCTCACTCACTAACAAGGCTGGAGGAATCCATGAGTGTGTGTTTCTGACTCTTACTATTTCCCTTAATGTATGAATAGGGTCATGGCCTTGATGAGGTTTCTTTTTTCAAAACAAAAACCTGGTTTTCCAAAATATAAAGGCTAAAAGGAAATATTTTTACCTATTTTTATTAAATTTTTTACTGAATTTAAAACGTATAGGTTTTTATTGGTAAGTTAATAGTAATTTGAAAAAATAATTGAAATCAGTTAATAGGCATTCATGAGCAGCTAGTTTATAATTAGTTATAAACCTATTCATCTGAGTCTCTTATGCATGTTCACCAAATAACAACTTAATTGTAAATTCCACCAGGAATGCTGTTAATATTAAACAGCCAAGATAACAGTGTTTCAAGAAAGATGTTTTTACTCACATAATAATTGTAACCAATTTCACTGAATAAGTAGTTATATGCATTTCTAATAACATTGCTATTTTCCTAAGAAATGAAGGGCAAGAGAATATAAAGTCATAGTAAATATTTTTAAACGTAATTCCTAAAACTTAAATTCTGTATGGAACTTGTGCCTACATTAGATTTATCTGTGCACCTGATACGCCATAAATATGTGCTGCCTTGCTGACTGACCACAAGCACTTGGGATAAATCTTAAGAGTGTCTGGAAGCAGTTGATCATAAAACATAGATAAATTATTAAAGTGTCTGAAGGTTAACCTCATTTTCCAATAAAATGGAAAAGGTTCATATAAAAAGTAAAATAAGTGATAATTTAAAGCCATTTCTTTTCTTTCAAAGAACTATGGAAATTCAATGAAAAAATTGGAGAGATATTTCAGGTGAAAAAATGAGAATGTTCCTGTGGTTTCTAAAAAAGGAATTTTTCTTTAGAACATGCTCCTTTTTATTTGAGAGAAAGAGATTTGTCTGCTTTTCATTAGAAAATATGCCCTCTGCCATTCCTTTTAAAAGGCACTGAGTGTCCCCTCTCTTCAACCTCAATCACAAGAACTGCTAGAAAGTATTATTGTGATGGAAATAATTGTTTTCCTTTTCCCACAGGAACAGACTCATTGAATGCACGCCTTGTTTATTAATAAAGGGAGAGCTTCTTTATGGATATAAATTTATTTCATGAGTAGGGAAAAAGATGTTTTGATGCTCACATAACAATACAGTACAACATTCACAGTACCTAGTGAAATGATTTAAATGATAGCACTATATACAATTTTGTTGAAAAGATTTTAATTTACAGCAAGCTTAGGCCTAAATTGTAATTGATAATAAACATAATGTGACACTGTAAATATTTATGGATACTTCCACAGTTTTATCTATTTTAAACAAATGCAAGTATGTAATGATTAGATGTTTTATATTGAGGGGAAACTTTGAATGAAACTAAATTATCTAAGAATAAGCTATTCCTTGTCTGCGTGTGTATTAAGCCACTTCAGTCACGTCCAACTCTGCGACTCTATGGACTGTAGCCTCCTAGGCTCCTCTGTCCATGGGATTCTCCAGGCAGGAATACTGGAGTGGGTTGCCATTTCCTCCTCCAGGGGATCTTCCCAACCCAGGGATGGAAACCTCATCTCTTATGTCTCCTGCATTGGAGGTTAGTTCTTTACCACTAGTGTTACGTGGGACGCCCCAAGCTATTCCCTGAGATGTACCAATTGTCATATCAACCAAATGTTTGAGTTGATCAACTTGTTTTCCACCAAAAATTGCTCCAATCCAAGGATATCCAGAGCATTATGCCTAGAGTCCTATACATATTGATAATGCTGCCATCTTGCTCAATCTTGGTAGAGACAATGGATTTTATGCTGTGAGATGAGAACAAGTGAGAAATCTGCAATTCACTCATAATACTACCTGGTGAGCCTGTGTGAATTTGAGAAATTACAAGTGGAAACCAGGAGGCTTGTGCTGGATCATGTTTTGCAACTAACACTGATGTGAACTTAGAAAAATCACACTTTTCTCCTTTGGGTTTCAATTTTCTCATCTTTTATATCTGTGGGGTATTATATAATCTCTGACTTATACACTGTATAGAAATAAAAATGTGAGGGCTTCCCTTGTGGCTCAGTGGTAAAATGTCTGTCTGCCAATGCAAAGGACCCTGATTGAATCCCTGATCCAGGAAGATTCCACATGTTGCGCAGCAGCTAAGCCCCGGTGCCACAACTACTGAGCCCATGCTTTGCAGCAGGAGAAGCCACCGAGATAAGATGCTTGTGCACCACATTTATAGAGTAGTTCCCACTTGCCACAATTAGAAAAAAGCTCCTGCAGCAATGAAGACCCAGCACAGCCAAAACTAAGTAAAAAAAATTTTTTTTAAATGCAAAATGTGAAATTTATTGATCAGAACATATACACACATATATGTTTATACTTAATTTCCTACCTCTAGGCTAGGAACTGTTAATAACACATAATTCAAAATGCTGTCCCTCATGATAGACTTTAAGCCAAAGAAAGAAAGAGAAACTACTCTTGTGTATTATAACTTGACTTTGCTTTTAACTGATTTAAACACATATGACAATTTATAACTTCTTAGGTAATCTCTCCTTTTCACCTTCTAAACTTTCAGTTGCAGACATGACAAAGGTTGAAAGAAGGTTGAATTTATTTTCTATTCAAGTATTTTCAAACAGATTTTACTGAAAAAAAAACCTTTAATATTTTAGTATATAATAGTTGGCCATTCTTACCCATGGTTTACCCACCAGCATATATCTTAGGAGAAGTCCAGCTGTTGAATTAAAGCCATAGTATTTTTAATAAAGCATTTGAGCCAAAAAAAAAAAAAAAGGCAACTGAGATATTATAGATTGATAAGTGAGAAAGAACTCATGGGTAAATAAGTTTTAACTTTTATATTCCTAAAAGGTCACTGCCAATTTATTTTTGAGTCTTATTCTAGTTAACAGCATGATAGATAAAAATATTTTCAACTGTATTCTGTCTTGATTCTTTCCCATAATATCTATAACTGTGTTAAGAAGTAAAAATTAACCTAGATGATACCTAGTATATTATTTTATAAAGAATTGACCGTGCAAAGATTTTATATGTAATTGAAGATACACTGACACATATTTAGAGACAATGACCTGTTAAGAAGTATACTTTAGGTCCCCATATTTAGTTGTTATTTTTTCCATCTAAAGATATTTATCTTTTCCAGGTTAGTCATAGGAATGTAGTTGAAACATAAATATATTTTCATAATAACCAGTATTTAAGGGCCTAATATCAATCCCTGAAAATGAGTCCATAATTAGGATAGCCAGAATCATATGCACATACATAAATAAGTTATTTTTTCACTGTAGGGATCTATTCAGCACATCTCTGGTTTCTGAGGTAGGTATTCCTTTGTTTCTTAAATGTCCTTCAACTGGAATCCCCCCCCCCTCAAAGACTCACTTTCAATACACACAAAATAATAATGTTTTATACCAGCTAATCAGTCCAAGTATATTTTTTTATCTATGGTCATTTCTCTGAGAATTCAGAAAGAAGATAAAAAGACTGTACTGTCATCATGTGCAGGAAGAAACAGAAAAGCCAATGAAGAGTCAGAGAAGAATGAAGTAGATGCTGAAAGAGGAGCAGAAATCAAAGATAGCAAGAGTTGTTCTTCCTTTTGCTTCATGTATTCTCTCCACATTCCCATAATAAACTTGATTATCTTTTGCTTAAGCTAGTTTCAATTGGTTTCTCTGACTCGTAAACAATCTTCCATAATAAATGGAGTTTCTAAATAAAATTAATAATGGTGGATTAGAGCTTTATTTCTGGAGAAGGAAATGGCAACCCCCTCCAGTATTCTTGCCTGGAGAATTCCCAGGGATAGAGGAGCCTGGTGGGCTGCTGTCTATGGGGTCGCACAGAGTTGGACACGACTGAGGCAACTTAGCAGCAGCAGCAGTAGAGCTTTATTTCATTGGAATACAGTTACTTAGATGGTCCAAGACCCAAAGGAAACTGTGTAGTCCAATCTCCTTTATCCCACAGACCAATAAAAGCAGGTCTTAAAAGAGGTCTAATTAATCCTATAGAGAGCAAAAGCAATAACCAGTTCCACTTAAGGTCCCCAGAGAAGAATATTCTTTTGGCCTAGGTATCCTCCCTCCACAGGTATTTCAGGGATGCCTCCTTTTAGACCAAGGTTTGCATAGATATGGTCCACAATTTTAACTTCTTTTTCACAGAGAAAGCAAAAAGAACTGACTTATTCTCAAAGTCTCATTCAAACAAGATATGCATTACAACCTGCCAAACCAAACTGAAAGACCATTTACTATAGTGTTTTCTCTCCAATCCTTTTTCCTGAAAATTGTCAGTAGTCCATGTCACAGATGTTATTAATATCAGAAGGAATACTTTATTCATGCACTTATTAATTTTAAAGCTACAAATATATGTTGCTTCAATTTATTCAATGAGACAATAATTGAGTATAGTGTGAAGTGAAAGTCACTCAGTGATGTCTGACTCTTTGTAACCTCATGGACTATACCGTCCATAGAATTCTCCAGGCCAGAAAACTGGAATGGGTAGCCTTTCCCTTTTCCAGGGGATCTTCCCAACCCAGGAATCAAACCCAGGTCTCCTCTCCCATGTTGCAGACAGATTCTTTACCAGCTGAGCCACAAGAGAAGCCCAAGAATACTGGAGCAGGTAGCCAATCCCTTCGCCAGCAAATCTTCCTGACCTAGGAATTGAACTGGGGTCTCCTGCATTGCAGGTGAATTTTTTACCAACTGAGCTATCAGGGAAGCCCATTATTGAATATACTAAATGTTTAATATTAGTGACAGTAGTCAGAGTGTCGTGACATTGATATTTCACTTGTTTATTTTCAATACACTTTCAGTTCATAAACAAGCATCACTTTCTTTCCTTATCACTAAAAGCACAGTTTTGAGAAATTCTTAATTGAATACCACCAACAAAACAGAAAATAATACAATTAGCTTCTGTACTGTATAAATTGAACAAAGTAGTTAAAAAAAGTCTGCTAATCCAACCTAAAGCTGGAAAAAAATAGGCTAAGAAGGAAAACAACTCACAGTATATTACTAATAATCACATGCATAAATATAGGCATATATGAAAATGTATATGTATAAAATCACTATAGTAAATATAAATGAATGAATCCAGTTAATAATAAAAGCTAATGCTAAGTATTTTATACAAACTAGTCACTATTCTAATGGTTTTACATATATTAAATATTTTACTTTTCCAAGCAAACCCATCATATAAGTATTATAATTATTCTTATTTCTAAAAAGGAAATCATAGCCTAGAAAATTTAATTGAATTTCTCCAAGGACACAAAACTGAATCCAGAGAACATTTTGTTGATGACGATCCTATTTTGTCTCATAAAAATATAGACAATCACAATCTAGATAAAACAATATCCATAGATGGTCACTTAGGTTGTTTCCATATCTTGGCTATTGTGAATAATGCTACAGTAAACATGGGAGTGTGGTATATTTATATGATGGAATACTATTTGGCCATAAGAAAAAAAGAAATTCTGCCATTTGCAATATAAACAGACCTTGAGGACATTATGCTAAGTGAGAAGTAAATCAGACAGTGTAAGACAAATACTCTATAATATCTTTTATATGTGAAATCTTAAAGACCTGAAAATGTAAAGGAAGAGAGTAAAATGGTGGTTACCAGGGGTTAGGCCATGGGGGGAATGGGAGAGATGTTAAGGGTACATACTTGTAACCAGTAGATAACTAAGTCCTGGAGACTTAATAAACAGTACAATGATTACAGGCAACCAACATGTATTATCAGCATTAAACTTTCTAAGAGATTAGGTTTTAATTGTTCCCAAGGCAAGAAAATATATGACAATTATATGAAGCAATACAGGTATTAGCTAAAACCACTATGGTAATCATACTGCAACATAAATCAGGTCAATGTTGTATATCTTAAATTTTCAGTGTTGTATGTAACATATAACTCAATTAAAATAGACAAGTAGCAAGGTGCTCTTTAAAATATATACATGAAACAAGATTACCTACACTATATCAAAATAATAGATGGAAGAAAAAATGTCTAGTAGACAGTAGTAGAAATATGCTTCAGCAGATTTAACAGACTCAAGTAGCTTTTAGCACCAAATGGATTAAAGCTCAAATTAAATCCTCTGCATGGCTTACCTCTTCTCACACCATTTTACTCCACATTTCCCATGGCTCAGTCTAGTTAAGTCATATAGCCTTTCCGTTACTGAAACTTTCCTTTAAGCCTACTTTCCCCAAACCTTTGTGGTTACTGGAACACTCTTTGCCAGTAACTGACATAATTTGATCTATCAAGCATTCTCAGGATTACATTCCAAAACATTGCCTCAAAGTGGCTTGCCATCACACACTATTTCTTTATTTTGCTTTATTTTTCCTTATATCATATTTCAGTACACAATATTACAAAGTAATCAGTTTTAATTTTCATTATCTATTTACCCCAGTAAAAGGTAAGTTAATGTAAGCTAATCCTTCTTTTAAAATATTTGCAAAAATATTTTTATTATAGAAATAAAAAGAAATATTTTTAACAGCAAAAAGAACAATAAACTAGGGTGCTAGTAAAATTACTACCAGAGATATTTTTAAATAATGCTAATAATTAAAAAGAGAAATTGGCAAATCCACAGTCATAGTGGGAGACTTTTCAAGCATTTGTCTTAGAGACTGATAAAGCAGTTGAAAGTGAATAACAGAACAGTGCCACAAAAAATCACATAAAATGATTTGTTAGATAAAGCCTTGCAACTGTAATGAGGCAATATGAGTTGAACAGAAAAAATTTAAATTTTGATTTTATGTCTGTCTGAATACATTGATATATTGATCCTAGTCTTGAAAAATAGAGGAAGTATATTCTCTTAGTGCTGTGTGAAATAGGTCACAAAGGATTTTCAAGCAAACAAAAATCTAAAATGGGCCTTTCATGCAAATTTCACTCTCCAAGTATAATTCAATAAAGTTATTATTGATAACTAACAATAAAACAACATCCCAATATCTGTCTCAATGCACTTAGAAATTAAGAACACATATATTGTATGCCTTATAATTCACAAAAGTGTACTTCACTATTTTTGTCATAGGTGTCCTGGCTGGCCTTTAATTAAATTTCTACTTGTATTTCTGCCACATGTGGTATGTAGCTTCCTCATTGGTTGATGTTCCATTTAAATGCTTTTCATACTAATTAAGGTATTTACATCTTGGACAGTCACAATGACAGATTAAAAGCCTGATATATGAATAAACAACACAAAATAAAAGATCTGATTTATTTTGGAGGAAAAAAAAAGATAACAGGGAGGATCAAATTGCACATATCACCTTGAAGTAATACAGTTCTTGTGAAATCTTGAAATCTCTTGTGTGTTTACTTTCACACCCCCCAGAAAACTGTACAGAATAGAAAGAAGTGCATAAGGAATAAAAATGACACCTATATTTAATAGAAAACTCTTTGCTAGTGCTGCCCTCTTAACACAAGAAGATGGATGAGGCACTGAGGTCTAACTTTATTATTCTCTAATCAATATTTCAGTTAGTAAAGTGGAGTTGAAGAATAAAAAAACAACTCTGAGGTCACAACTATTTCTCATTTTAGAGTTTCTCTTGCCCTGTTAATTGCACATTGAATAATCTACTAACTCTTTTTTCCTCATAATTCTCTTATATAGGATTAAACAATACCATATATTATGATCTCTTGATCAATAATTTATGAAAATCTAAGCAACATGATATTGAGTAGAATATTATTCTAAAATCAATACTAATGTAGATGAATACTGTAAAACCAGCAGTTTTGGGGTGGAGCCTAGCAATCATTGTTTTAGTTTTCAGTAAAGAAGAAAACTAATTCTGGGTGATTTGTGATTGTGTAACCAGTTACTGAAGTCTTTGTGAAAGGGGTTTCCCCACAATTTTTAATGGAAACATACACAAACACACACAGATAACCGCACACAATTTTCTGGCTTTTTAAGTCTGTGATTCAATCAAGATCTATCGTGGATCCCAGATTAAGGTCTTTGTTAGATGTGGTCTCATGTCAATAAAATATGTCACTGTTGTCTTAATAATTGCCTCAAAAATAATAGATGATTGTTACTAGTTTTATCACTAATTCCAAACAAGCCCATTTAAATGCTCATTTCTAACATAAAAGTGCTAATTTGTGAACTTGGGTGGTAGGGTTTCAAATTGTGGAGAACAAATTTCATTTCACAACAAGAGAGCTTAGTACCAAAATGATGGTGATAAAAAATTAGAAGAATCGGAAAGCTTGAATTTAATAACTGAACGCAGTCACCCTATTGTATCTTTTATCTGCAATGTAAACTCTCATGTGTAAAACAAGTTTGGCAAAGGTTGAATGGTAAAAAAGATACTGAACAGGAAAATCTCAATTTGGAGAAATAATTACTAGTTTATGGGTATATTTTTTTTTGAAACAAGTGAAGAATTAAGAATTTAATCAATTGTGTGTGTGTGTGTGTGTGTTGGTGTGTGTGTGTATGTGTGTGTGTGTGTAGTATTTTCTAATGTATATAAATGCATTTATATCCATTTGCTTATTTTTAGGAATGATCATATTGTCTATAACATGACTCTTTGGAACAAGAATTGTAAAATATATTTATATACAATGAGTTACTTTAGGTTTTTATTTTCTGTTTTGAAATTAATGGTGGTGGAAAACAATAGGCATGATTCCTTTTTAAAAGTTAGTGTGCATTTGATATAGCCTCTATTATCTGAGGTCAATGTTTTAACTGATAAAACAAAATTTATTTATTACTAGTAATTACTTCATGACCCTCAGTTGAAATTTAAGGATTTATATATTTAGTCTTTGGGTACTGATATCAGGACTTATTTGCTTGCTTTAACTGATATAACAAAATGTAATATTACCAGCAATAACTTCATGACCTTCAATTGAATTTTAAGGATTTGCATATTCAGTCTTTGGGTACTGATATCAGGACTTATTTTCTATAGAATTAACTATCATGAAGTACTTCCACCTCTTTTTTTATAGTTGAAAAATTAATTACTTTTGGACATCCTGATTGCTTCCAGAGTGAGTGTTTTACTTTTTATCTTTTAGGTTTTTAAAAGATCTTATTAAGAATAACTCTTGATGTATAAAAACTACAATTTTGAAAAAATAAACAGTAAAAATTGAAATTATTAGTGAGCTAAAATAATTAAATGCAATAAAATGTTTACTATTCTATATAATAGCCAGAAAACATATGAGGACCTAGTGAAATTTGACCTAACAGCAATAAAGTATGACTGAACAAAGCAGGTCATTATTCTGAAAGTGAAAATGTTTATTCCCTTGTTTAAAAAGTGGCATTTATAATTTTTCAGTCTCAAACAATATCAGATTCAGCATACTAATTAAGGAAAATTAAATCAGCTCCTTAATGGCAGTGAATTTAATGGCAGCAAGCAGTAGACTTTTCTTACTACTATTAAATATATTAATACTATTATGAAAGAAGTTTACACTATGGGACAAACAGTGGAAAGTAAAAATTCATGAAGCTCGAACAACGTAATCATCATCAAAGATTTGTAGTGAATTATTTCCTAAATTTTCTATGCAAACACAAAATGTAGGTAACTGTATTTTATAAATAATTGAAATGAGTGATATTTCCCTGCTTAATCTGGATATTATATTAAAAAGTATGTATTATTCTGAATCAGATATTTTTAATTAAAATATCTTGGAATATTTTTCTACATACTTAACTTATAACCCACTTTACATTGATTTTTACACCCTCCAAACACTGCACTGTTACTATAATACATATATACTTGGCTATTAGAAAAAAAAATCATAGAGATTATTCACATTTATTTTTCTTTATGTATTTGTCTTTGATTATAAAAATATAAATTTATAACTTTTGATTAGAAATAGTATAAATTTCTAGAAAAAGAAATATACATGTTCAGGTGTTCATTGCTGCCTACCCCGCTAAACTGTGTCATCCATTAATACTCTCAGTAGTAGTATGAATGTGCTTTTCCCCCCATATATTGTGTAACAGGAAGAGTCTTAATACTCCAATTAGATAGAGACAAATTATAATATCATTTATGCTTTTAAAAATTATTTATTAATGATATTTACCATTTTTCTCTGTCGATGCATTTTAAAATTCATTCATGCCTAAGTCTTTGTAAGCCTATTTTAAACAATTGAACTTTACAGCAGACATATGAGAGTAGCTAATTTAAGCTTTTTGAATATCTTCTGATTAAAAATAATTTAGAAAATGCAAAAACCATGAGAGAAAAAAATCACTGTTCAAAACTCCAGAAACAAAATAACCCTGATTAAAATATGGTATATTTCTCATAAGCCATTTCTTCCCTACATACACACTGACAGTCTCTTTGTCCACACATTCCTACACCCATACCCATACATGTCAGAAATATAGCAGACTTCATAATGTAGACACCATTACATTAGGATTTTCTAATCTTATGATATTATAATTGTTCAAAACTTATTTTAATAAATGTATATCACATTCTATGGTTGCATGATAGTTTGTTTCCTATTGTAGAATAATTAGTAGGTTTCCAATTATTTACTAGTAAATCACTATTGTAAGCATATTTGATCATATCTATAAAAATACATTGGCTTCTGTTTCTAGTGTTTTTTTTTTAGCTGTTAAGATGTTAGTCTTATTCTGCAATATTTTGATAAGTTGTCTTGCAGGTATCATAGAGTAAGCTTACAACTCTTTTTAGATAGGTGTGGGCTTCTCCTGCATACAGGGATCTCTAATAGGGAAAATGGATACAGGAAAAAAGTAAATCTGGTTTTATACTGGAGGGAGAACACATTTTTCAGAATGACTCTTTTGAATCTCTACTTTAAAAATATAATCATACTTGAGGGAAAGGAAGACCTTACTTCCTGGTGGTAAGAGAAAAGCAAATTTCCATATTACTTTCTACAAAAATATTGTACAATTTTAGTTTTCTGCATGTAGTGTTTACCTTATCTGTTTTTACCTATTCAACATTGTATAATATGCCTGCATTTTATTTAATTTTTGTCAAATTTAGAGTTGAACATTTTATAATGGTTACACTTACATAGCTTTAATTGCTTATGGTTGTGAATAGTATTATCATGCTTAATAATTATTTATATATATTTATAAATTATATATATAATTATTTATGTATATATAAATTATTTATGTATATATTTATATATAAATAATTATAATTATTTATAGTTATAATGAAATAATTATTTATTTGATGGGTTGCTTGTTCTTGTTCTTTCTCCACTTTTCCTTTTTATTTTACATATGCTCATTTATACAGAGGTTAACTTTTAAAACTGATTTAAATGCAGCTTACCAAAAATATTTGCTATTGTATTGAATTCACTTTTACTTTACATGTCATTATTCTAACTTTTCAATATAAAATATGTAGCTTTTAAAGTGGTAATATGATTCTAATTATAGTATAATACATATTTATTGGTGAAATTTGAAAAAATATAGAAATATAATTTAGTGAATGGAATAAGGTTTGATATCACACAGTACAATCTACTCTAAAAGTGTGGTAATTTGTTGTATAGATATTTCATGTATAAATATATATTTATAAGATATACATTTTATTTTGTTATGTATTAAATACATTGTGTCTTATACTAGATAAAGTTTATTTCTTGTTTTTCGCTTACAAATACTATATACTATATGCTGTTTCTTAGATAGTTTTGAAAATATGAGTTCTAAATCTCTATATAGAGATAGATAATACTTTACTATATTTGCAATTTTGGACATTAGGCTTATTTGTCATTTATGCAATCATAAATAAAGAATGAATATTCTTGTTTATAACTATTTGAGGGCATTTATGCTAAGATTGGGCTTCCCTGATGGCTCAACAGGTAAAGAATGAACCTTCAGTGCAGGAGAAACAGGGAACATGGGTTTTGATCCCTGGATCAGGAAAATCCCCTGGAAAAGGAAATGGCAACTCGTTTCAGTATTCTTGCCTGAAAAATCCCATGGACAGAGGAGCCTGGCAGGCTATAGTCCAAAAGGTCAGACACCACCGAGCGACCAAACACAAGACTAAGCACACACAGCACACGCTAAGATTATGTTCATGGGATGAATTCTTCAAAGAATAGATGCAAAAGTATGAAGATTTCTAAAACTTAAATATATTCTCATATTTAATGTTAACTTTATTGAAGGTGTTTTTTCAACACCTTTTCAAAGTGGGTGTGTGTTTAGGGGATGATTTCTAAGTATGTAACCAAGAAAAAATTAATTTTATTAAAACTGCTTAATTGACTTTTAGAAGGCTGATTTTTTATTTTTAAACACATACACAGACTCTATCAGGATTGAAAAAAACAAGTGTTAGTCACTCAGTCATGTCCAACTCTTTGCGACCACATGGATTGTAGCCTACCAGGAACTTCTGTCCTTGGAATTCTCCAGACAAGAATACTGGACTGGTAGCCACTGCCCTTTCCAGGAGATCTTCCAGACCCAGGCATCAAACTTGGCTCTCCTGCATTGCAGGCAGATTCGTTACCATCTGAACTACAGGGAAGTCCATTTTCCATTATATATTTCTATAAATTACTACCTGAGTTGATTAGGTAATAATATAAGCAGGTAAATTAAGAGAAATATGAATGGAAAGTTAAAAGAATTAGCAAGCTTCTCAGATATGCAATATGCCTTTCAGTAATAGGCTCAAGGAAATGCATAGTCAAAAGGGAATGCAAAGCACACCTCGTAAAATAAAATATAATGGATCCTTTGACAGCCTTCTATTATTTATCAATGATTAAGTTCAATAATAAACTAGTGAAGTCAGTGTCAGCTACACTGTTTGGTATTTATGAGGTCCTCATCAAAAATTAGCACTTTTATGAGCCTCTTCCAAGATGAGTAGCATATACAGATTCTACCCAGTCTATACACCTTCTCTTATTCAGGTGACAATTATGACACCCTAGATCACTCACCTAGAGCCAGACATCCTGGAATGTGAAGTCAAGTGGGCCTTAGAAAGCATCACTACAAACAAAGCTAGTGGAGGTGATGGAATTCCAGTTGAGCTATTTCAAATCCTGAAAGATGATGCTGTGAAAGTGCTGCACTCAACATGCCAGCAAATTTGGAAAACTCATCAGTGGCCACAGGACTGGAAAACGTCAGTTTTCATTCCAATCACAAAGAAAGGCAATGCTAAAGAATGCTCAAACTACCACACAATTGCACTCATCTCACACACTAGTACAGTAATGCTCAAAATTCTCCAAGCCAGGCTTCAGCAATTTGTGAACCGTGAACTTCCAGATGTTCAAGCTGGTTTTAGAAAAGGCAGAGGAAGCAGAGATTAAACTGCCAACATTCACTGGATCATCAAAAAAGTAAGAGAGTTCCAGAAAAGCATCTATTTCTGCTTTATTGACTATGCCAAAGCCTTTGACTGTGTGGAAGACTGGAAAACTGTGGAAGACTCTGAAAGAGATGGGAATACCAGAACACCTGACCTGCTTCTTGAGAAGCCTATATGCAGGTCAGGAAGCAACAGTTAGAACTGGACATGGAACAACAGACTGGTTCCAAGTAGGAAAAGGAGTATGTCAGGCTGCATATTGTCACCCTGCTTATTTAACTTATATGCAGAGTACATTATGAGAAATGCTGGACTGGAAGAAGCACAAGCTGGAATCAAGATTGCCAGGAGAAATATCAATAACCTCAGATATGCAGATGACACCACCCTTATGGCAGAAAGTGAAGAAGAACTAAAAAGCCTCTTGATGAAAGTGAAAGAGGAGAGTGAAAAAGTTGGCTTAAACCTCAACATTCAGAAAACGAAGATCATGGCATCTGGGCCCATCACTTCGTGGCAGATAGATGGGGAAACAGTGTCAGACTTTATTTGTCTGGGCTCCAAAATCACTGCAGATGGTGACTGCAGGCATCAAATTAAAAGACGCTTACTCCTTGGAAGGAAGGTTATGACCAACCTAGAGAGCATATTAAAAAGCAGAGACATTACTTTGCCAACAAAGTCCATCTAGTCAAGACTATGGTTTTTCCAGTGGTCATGTTTGGATGTGAGAGTTGGACTGTGAAGAAAGCTGAGCACTGAAGAATTGATGCTTTTTAACTGTGGTGTTGAAGAAGACTCTTAAGAGTCCCTTGAACTGCAAGGAGGTCCAACCAGTCAATCCTAAAGGAGATCAGTCCTGGGTGTTCATTGGAAGGACTGATGCTGAAGCTGAAACTCCAATACTTTGGCCACCTCATGTGAAGAGTTGACTCATTGGAAAAACCCTGATGCTGGGAGGGATTGGGGGCAGGAGAGAAGGGGACAACAGAGCATGAGATGGCTGGATGGCATCACCAACTTTATGGACATGAGTTTGAGTCAACTCCGGGAGTTGGTGATGGACAGGGAGGCCTGGTGTGCTGTGATTCATGGGGTCGCAAAGAATTGGACATGACTGAGCCACTGAACTGAACTGAACTGAACTGAGGGAGATCACTGGACTTTAATTTTGTTTGGGTTTGTGCACTGTCTCATCCAGTTACCAAGATAAACAATGTTCAGAATTTTTATTTCTATAAACTCAAATAACAGTCTGCCCTATTGTGAAGATAAAATGTGATCATGTATATTATTAATATAATGTGAAAATTTTATAGTTTTATGAAAAAAAAAATAAATACAGAGAGATACATATAGAAATAAAGCTAAATAAGCCAGACAGCAAGAAATGTTTATTTTTTGTGAAGACATATAATTGTGATGTCCATTCTTCAAGATCCTTAAGGGGTACAATATAATAAGTAGGATGTTCTACAGTAGGTTTATCAAGGCCTTTGAATAGTTAACAAAGCCAGCATCATTAAATCCTACATTTCAGTTCAGTTCAGTCGCTCAGTCATGTCCACTCTTTGGGAGCCCATGGACTGCAGTATGCCAGGTTTCCTGGTCTAACACCAACACCTGGAGCTTACTCAAACTCATGCCCATTGAGTCAGTGATGCCATCCAACCATCTCATCCTCTGTTGTTCCCTTCTCCTCCTGCTCTCAATCTTTCCCAGCATCAGGGTCTTTACAAATGAGTCAGTTCTTCAGATCAGGTGACCAACGTATTGGAGTTCAGCTTCAGCATCAGTCCTTCCAATGAATATTCAGGACTGATCACCTTTAGGATGGACTGGTTGGATCTCCTTGCAGGCCAAGGGACTCTCAAGAATCTTATCCAACACCACAGTTCAAAAGCATCAATTCTTCAGTGCTCAGCTTTCTTTATAGTCCAACTCTCATAGCCATACCTGACTACTGGAAAAACCATAGCCTTGATAGACAGACCTTTGTCGGCAAAGTAATTCTGCTTTTTAATATGTTGTCTAGGTTGGTCATAGCTTTTCTTTCAAGAAGCAAGCATCTTTTAATTTCATGGCTGCAATCACCATGTGCAGTGATTTTGTAGCCCCCCAAAATAAAGTCTGCCACTGTTTCCACATTTCCCCACCTATTTGCCATACTCCTTTCCCAATTTGGAACCAGTCTGTTGTCCCAGTTCTAACAGTTCAGTTCTAACTGTTGCTTCCTAACCTGCAGATTTCTCAAGAGGCAGGTCAGGTGATCTGGTATTCCCATCTCTTTAAGAATTTTCCACAGGGTATTGTGATCCACACAGCAAAGGCTTTGGCTTAGTCAATAAAGCAGAAGTAGATGTTTTTCTGGTACTCTCGCTTTTTCAATGATTCACCAGATATTGACAATTTGATCTCTGGTTCCTTTGACTTTTCTAAATCTGGCTTGAACATCTGGAAGTTCATGGTTCACATACTGTTGAAGCCTGGCTTGGAGAATTTTGAGCATTACTTTGCCAACCATACCATTAGGGTGGTAAAAAAAAAAAAAAAATGCTTGAAAGGCAAGAGTTTGGTTTTGTCAGGGGAGTATAATCTCCTCGGTTCTGTCTCATTACAACAAAAATTTGAAAAAAATATATGTTAAAGCCTTCAGCCTTGGCGTGTCACAGCTCTCAGACAGTCCGTGTTATAGTTCTCAATTCTTGGACAGACCGTGTTATAGCTCTCAGACAGATCAGTTTTATTTAGAAAATAAAGGAAAATACATCTTCAAGGTTTGAGGGCATACTGACCCAAAAGATGCAAAAAGTAGAGAGAGAGAGAGAATGAGCATGCATGCGGGAGAGAGAGAGAGTCCTAGCCCTTTGGCTCCTCTTTTTACGTTTTTCCTTCCCCTGAGCCTGCTCTACGTAAACTGGGCCAGCTAGAAGTGCTGTTTATTCTACCCGAGGTCCTCACTGGGACCTTTCTTTGTTCTATTTTTGTGGGCTTTTCCCTTCGTTGTCTCTTAGCCACCGCCATTCTGTACTTTTTTTTCTTATTCTAACTACCTAACAGTTACAAAAGGAATTATTAAAGAATGACCTCCTGTAATCGCTGAAGATGAAAGCACCAGAGGCATATTATCATGATGCCCTTGCAATCATACATTGGAGGTTATTTGGACTATTTCAAAAAAGAGATGATTATGGTAAACTGTCAATGATAACAAAATAAAGTTAAAACAAGGAAGAAAATGGAATCAAAAGAGCAGTAAGTTAAGATTTAAAATTTGTTAAATGTATGCTACTGCTACTGCTAAGTCGCTTCAGTCGTGTCTGACTCTGTGCGACCCCATAGATGGCAGCCCACCAGGCTCCCCCCCTCTCTGGAATTCTCCAGGCAAGAACACTGGAGTGAGTTGCCATTTCCTTCTCCAATGCATGAAAGTGAAAAGTGAAAGTGAAGTCGCTCAGAAGTGTCTGACTCTTCACGACCCCATGGACTGCAGCCTACCAGGCTCCTCTGTCCATGGGATTTTCCAGGCAAGAGTACTGGAGTGGGGTACCATTGCCGTATAACTGCCATTAAAACTTAATTTCAGTAAATCAAGCACAATAACAAAAGTTAAATAGTAAAGCTTCTCAAAAATTTACAGAGTAGTATGTAATAACCAAGTGAAAAAGACAATATAAAGTGAGCTGAAGGGGGAAAAGACTCTTGGGGGTTCCTTGGACTGCAAGGAGATTCAACCAGTCCATCCTAAAGGAGAACAATCATGGGTGTTCATTGGAAGGTGTTTATGTTGAAGCTGAAACTCCAATACTTTGGCCACCTAATGCAAAGAGCTGACTCATTTGAAAAGACCCTGAGGCTGGGAAAGATTGAGAGCAGGAGGAGAAGGGGACATTGGAGGATGAGATGGTTGGATGGCATCACTGAAACAATGGACATGGGTTTGTGTGGACTCCGGGAGTTGGTGATGGATAGGGAGGCCTGGCGTGATGCAGTTCATGGGGTCACAAAGAGTCGGACACAACTGAGCTACTGAACTAAACTGAACTTGTTTGCATTTATTAATATACTTTTAAAATTGAGTTCTAACTTTAAAAATTAATCACGTCACATAACAGAGAAGGCAATGGCATCCCATTCCAGTACTCTTGCCTGGAAATTCCCATGGACAGAGGAGCCTGGTAGGCTGTGGTCCATGGGGTCGCTGAGTCGGACAGGACTGAGCGACTTCACTTTCACTTTTCACTTTCATTCATTGGAGAAGGGAATGGCAACCCACTCCAGTGTTCTTGCCTGGAGAATCCCAGGGACAGGGGAGCCTGGTGGGCTGCCGTCTATGGGGTTGCACAGAGTCGGACATGACTGAAGTGACTTAGCAGCAGCAGCAGCACGTCACATAAAGATGTAAATTTCTATTGTATTTCAGGAAAGTGCTAAAGTTATTTCATTTTTTAAAAATTCATGAAAAGAAGAGAAGAGTTTCAAGAAAAAGTCAAAGAAATATAACTTCTAGAATATGTCTTTTTTTTTTAACAAAATAGAATTTTTTAAAACTGTGAGAAAGAAAAAAAAATGTGATATTGTTACTCTCAATTTTTCCCTTGATCTTATGAATGCAGCCTTTCAAAATGGCCTGGGGAGACAGTGGGCATTTTATCACAGTTAAAAAAAAAAAAAAAAGAAATATGTCAGAACCCAACATTTAGGTTGTCCTTTTGTGAGCTCTCAGAGAGGGCAATGCACCCCACTCTAGTACTCTTGCCTGGAAAATCCCATGGACGGGGGGGGGCGGGCCTGGTGGGCAGCAGTCCATGGGGTCGCTAGGAGTTGGGCACGACTGAGCAACTTCACTTTCACTTTCACTTTCAAGCATTGGAGAGGGAAATGGCAACCCACTCTGGTGTGCTTGCCTGGATAATCCCGGGGACGGGGGAGCCTGGTGGGCTGCCGTCTATGGGGTCACACGGAGTCAGACACGATTGAAGCGAATTAGCAGCAGCAGCAGTTTGTGAGCTCTAGAGATTTAAATAAAATAAAATAACACAAATGAAATTGGTTCTTTGCTTTAAAATCAAATTATACTCACTTTATTAAATTTGTTGATACTTTACTCATTTGAGCCACAGATCTTATTTGCAAAATCCGTTCACCATTGCAAATTTACTTCAGAGTTGCTTTATTTCAATACTACTTGAAAGATATATATTTGGAACTATATACTGGTGTTCAAGTTTATAATCACAAGTACCAAATACAGTATTTGAATGTTTAGAATTAGTTTTAACTACTTAGAAATATATTTTCTTATGAAAGAACAAACAATCCCATTACTTTCCTGATAAAGAAACACACACTCACACAACACACACACACACACACACACACACACAGTCTTACATATCAATGTATACAATTAAAAGTTTTCAGCAGTTATAATATTTATAATATCTTTTCTTGCTATGATGTTATTAGAACAAAAACAATAGAATACAGCATGCAATTTAACTCAGCAATTCTAAAATTGCTGGTGAATATAAGTGTCATGCGAGTATATGCTCCTCAGTTTTTGTTTTGTCACAATAAAGATTTGGAGCGACGGACATTGAAGCCCTCTCTGTGTGTCACAACTCTTGGATCTTGGATAGACCATGTTATAGCTCTCAGGTCCTGAACAGACTGTGTTATAGCTCTTAGACAAATCAGTGTTACAGCTCTATTTTGTTTAGAAGACAGCAGGAAATCCATCTTTGAGGCATGAGGGCACGTCGATCCAAAGACGGGAAGAAAAGAGCACCCCGGCGCGCAGGAGAGAGATAGAGAGCTCTTTGGCTCCTCTTTTTATATGTTTTTTTTTCTTCTCCCTGGGCCTGCCTTATGCAAATTGGGCTTAGTCAGAAGTGCTGTCTACCTGAAGTCCTCACTTCGGTCCTTGGACCTACCTTTGACCTTCCTCTGTTCTATTTTCGAGGGCTTTTCTCTTCCTTGTGTTTTAGCCACCGCCATTTTGGACCCCTTTTCCCTATTCTAACTACCTAACTTGAGTACATTCACACAAATTAAAAAAAAATACATCAACCAAAATCTAACAGTTCTACAGTGAATCATCCCATGAAGTCAATAAAGGGCTCTCCTTTTTTCTTTATTTGTAATTTTCATGATAATTATTTGAGGTAAACTAGGCTATTGCCTGTCTCCGATTTAAAAAGCCACAATTCTTAAGCAACAGGACAAAGAGATGCTAGCTTCTTAATTACAGGTAATGCTCCAAAATACTTCTTATAAACCTATCTACATATGAATCCAAAGTAACATGCAAATGAATCCGTTTCAAATAACAGCTATCTCCATTTTGTGTGTGTGGGATGGGGGAAGAGAGGCAGTGGCTTTGGTTTACTAGCAGCTTTGTTCAGACAATGGAAGATTAAATGTTGGTATTTCATAATTAGAGATGCTTCTCTTTTTTTAATGGAAAACCTTATGATTTTGAAAAGCATTTTCAAGTTGAGTTAGAGCTGCACAAATAGACAATGTAATAGATTAGTATTATGTTTTATCCCACTTTATATTTTCCATTTAGTGGGATACGAAGAAGATCAAAGAAGGTAGTCTCTATTCATTACTTTTTACCATCTTCTGCAGACTATTTTTTCAAAAAGAGAGAAATGGGGCATACACTAAAGGTGACTGGTGTATTATCTGGATTATCATACTATCTAGAACCTTATGTTAATTTCTATGATATATAAATATAGTACCATAAAATATATAATGTGTAATAATTGGTAGAATAACATTCACTGTGCCAATTTGGGTCATTTTGCACACTCTTCTAAGAAGATTGTTCTGGGGACTACTAATTTAAATATAAACAATTAAAACCAAAGTCCTCTAAGTAGAAGTATGTCACAAATATAGGGGGTAGTTGTTTATTTAATCTTTAAATCAAATTAACATCTTATTAGTCAAGACGATAGCATGCAGGAAACAAAAGGGGAGAGGGGATTTCTTTTCCCTGAGCAAATTCCTTCATTGCATTTTCCAAAATTGGGGCATGAAAGTCAAAGGTCCACACAATCTGCCATATATTTAAAAATTTATTTAATATTTCAAAATTAACTAATCAAAAGCATTTGCTGAGGGCTACCCTATTTTCTGGGCAATAAACTGTGGAAAATTCTGAAAGAGATGGGAATACCAGACCACCTAACCTGTCTCTTGAGAAATCTGTATGCAGGTTAGGAAGCAACAGTTAGAACTGTATATGGAAAAACAGACTGGTTCCAAATAGGAAAAGGAGTACGTCAAGGCTGTATATTGTCACCCTGTTTATTTAACTTATATGCAGAGTACATCATGAGAAACACTGGGCTGGAAGAAGCACAAGCTGGAATCAATATTGCCAGGAGAAATCTCAATAACCTCAGATATGCAGATGACACCACCCTTATGGGGCCGAAAGTGAAGAGGAATTAAAAAGCCTCTTGATGAAAGTGAAAGAGGAGAGTGAAAAAGTTGGCTTAAACCTCAACATTCAGAAAACTAAGATCATGGCATCTGATCTCATCACTTGATGGGAAATAGATGGGGAAATAGTGGCTGACTTTTTTGGGGGGATCTGAAATCAATTCAGATGGTGATTGTAGCCAAAAAATTAAAAGACACTTATTCCTTGGAAGGAAAGTTATATGACCAACCTAGATAGCATATTGAAAAGCAGAGACGTTACTTTGCCATCAAAGGTCCGTCTAGTCAAGGCTATGGTTTTTCCATTGGTGATGTAATGGATGTGAGAGTTGGACTGTGAAGAAAGCTGAGTGCCAAAGAATTGATGCTTTTGAACTGTGGTGTTGGAGAAGACTCTTGAGAGTCCCTTGGACTGCAAGGAGATCCAACCAGTCCATTCTAAAGGAGATCATCCTGGGTGTTCTTTGGAAGGACTGATGCTAAAGCTGAAACTCCAATACTTTGGCCACCTCATGCGAAGAGTTGCTCATTGGAAAAGACTCTGATGCTGGGAGGGATTTGGGGCAGGAGAAGAAGGGGATGATGGAGGATGAGATGGCTGGATGGCATCACCGACTCGATGGACAAGAGTTTGGATAAACTCCAGGAGTTGGTGATGGACAAGGAGGCCTGGCGTGCTGCAGTTCATGGGGTTGCAAAGAGTCAGACACTACTGAGAAACTGAACTGAACTGAACCCTAATGACTCAGATGGTAAAAAATCTGCCTGGAATGTGGGGGATCTGGGTTCAGTCCCTGAGTGGGGAAGATTCCCAGGAGGAGGGCATCGCAACCCACTCCAGTATTTTTGTCTGGAGAATCCCATGGACAGAAGAGCTTGGCGGGCTACAGTCCATGGGATCACAAAAAGTCAGATATGGCTGAGCAACTAACACTTTCACTTTTCATTTTTTACTCTGTGCTAGGCACTGGACTAGGAACAGGGAACTGAGAAGTGAACATTACCAGGCTTACCTAATGAGTAGATTCTCATGCCTATTAGAGTACAGTGTGCTCTTGTTCTAATAAAGTTTTCTGCAAGTTGCAATGAAATGCATGTGGGTACAAGTATTATTTCTCTTAGAGGATTTTGAGGCTGATAGTCAAGGGATTTATAAAGCAGTCTCAAATATAGTCTAAGAGGCAATTGTTACTTGTCAACTGGTTTGGCTCAAAGTTGAAGTGTATTTACTACACCTTTTCTGTTGGTAAAGATTATATAGAGGCTAGAAGTAGAAACTGAGAATTAAGATGATAGTACTATAGTGAGAAAACTGGAAAACTTCCAGTAAATTTAATAATGAGGAAGTGCTCATAAATGTTGAAATCTACAGAGACGTTAGATCAAAATTTTAAAGGGGTCACTGTATAAAGCTAAAACAAATGGGTAGACTTTACAAGCACACAGTCTGCAGAATGGAGGCACCAGTGAGAATACAAAGGTTAAGAAGTGAAGATTTTAACAGTTCATTTTGAAACCCCAGAAATGCAAAAAAGTGAAATGGCTGTCTGGGGAGGCCGTACAAATACCTGTGAAAAGAAGAGAAGCGAAAAGCAAAAGAGAAAAGGAAAGATATAAGCATCTGAATGCAGAGTTCCAAAGAATAGCAAGAAGAGATAAGAAAGCCTTCTTCAGTGATCAATGCAAAGAAATAGAGGAAAACAACAGAATGGGAAAGACTAGGGATCTCCTCAAGAAAATCAGAGATACAAAAGGAACATTTCATGCAAAGATGAACTCGATAAAGGACAGAAATGGTATGGATCTAACAGAAGCAGAAGATATTAAGAGATGGCAAGAATACACAGAAGAACTGTACAAAAAAGATCTTCACGACCCAGATAATCACGATGATGTGATCACTGACCTAGAGCCAGACATCCTGGAATGTGAAGTCAAGTGGGCCTTAGAAAGCATCACTACGAAGAAAGCTAGTGGAGGTGATGGAATTCCAGTTGAGCTATTCCAAATCCTGAAAGATGATGCTGTGAAAGTGCTGCACTCAATATGCCAGCAAATTTGGAATACTCAGCAGTGGCCACAGGACTGGAAAAGGTCAGTTTTCATTCTAATCCCAAAGAAAGCCAATGTCAAAGAATGCTCAAACTACTGCACAATTGCACTCATCTCACATGCTAGTAAAGTGATGCTCAAAATCTCCAAGCTGTGCTTCAGCAATATGTGAGCCGTGAACTTCCAGGCGTTCAAGCTGGTTTTAGAATAGGCAGAGGAACCAGAGATCAAATTGCCAACATCCCCTGGATCATGGAAAAAGCAAGAGAGTTCCAGAAAAACAACTATTTCTGCTTTATTGACTATGCCAAAGCCTTTGACTGTGTGGATCACAATAAACTGTGGAAAATTCTGAAAGAGATGGGAATACCAGACCACCTAACCTGCCTCTTGAGAAATTTTATGCAGGTCAGGAAGCAACAGTTAGAACTGGACATGGAACAACAGACTGGTTCCAAATAGGAAAAGGAGTATGTCAAGGCTGTATATTGTCACCCTGATTATTTAACTTCTATGCAGAGTACATCATGACAAACGCTGGACTGGAAGAAACACAAGCTGGAATCAAGATTGCCGGGAGAAATGTCAGTAACCTTAGATATGCAGATAACACCACCCTTATGGCAGAAAGTGAAGAGGAACTCAAAAGCCTCTTGATGAAAGTGAAAGTGGAGAGGGAAAAAGTTGGCTTAAAGCTCAACATTCAGAAAACGAAGATCATGGCATCCAGTCCCATCACTTCATGGGAAATAGATGGGGAAACAGAGGAAACAGTGTCAGACTTCATTTTTCTGGGCTCCAAAATCACTACAGATGGTGACTGCAGCCATGAAATTAAAAGATGCTTACTCCTTGGAAGGAAAGTTATGAGCAACCTAGATAGCATATTCAAAAGCAGAGACATTACTTTGCCGACAAAGGTCCGTCTAGTCAAGGCTATGGTTTTTCCTGTGGTCATGTATGGATGTGAGAGTTGGACTGTGAAGAAGGCTGAGTGCCGAAGAATTGATGATTTTGAACTGTGGTGTTGGAGAAGACTCTTGAGAGTCCCTTGGACTGCGAGGAGATCCAAGCAGTCCATTCTGAAGTAGGTCAGCCCTGGGATTTCTTTGGAAGGAATGATGCTAAAGCTGAACCTCCAGTACTTTGGCCACCTCATGGGAAGGGTTGACTCATTGGAAAAGACTCTGATGCTGGGAGGGATTGGGGGCAGGAGGAGAAGGGGACAACAGAGGATGAGATGGCTGGATGGCATCACAAACTCGATGGACGTGAGTCTGAGTGAACTCCGGAAGTTGGTGATGGACAGGGAGGCCTGGCATGCTGCGATTCATGGGGTCGCAAAGAGTCGGACATGACTGAGCGACTGATCTGATCTGAACTGATCTGAGATTGTAGCCTCTATGCATGAAATTTTTCCAGGCTAGAATACTGGAGTAGGCTAATTCTAATTTGCATGAGAATCTAGTTCATTAGATAAGCTTGGTAATGTTCACTTCTCAGTGCCCTTTTCCTCGGGAGTTCAATTCCAGGTCTGTTCCCCTTCTTCCTTCTATTTGTAATTTTTAATCATTTATTTGGAGGTCAAAATATTTTTCAGTATGTTTTAGAGAACTGTGTTGCTACTGTGACATTGAAATTAAATTTAAACAATAAAATCCTAAAACAAATTATTTTGAAGGAAAATAACAATTTATGAGAGATTATCACATAATGGAACTAAAAACATTCTTGAAAATAATCAGAGGTTAAAGATTTTGTATAACACATAGCTATTCTACTTTTGAAGACTCCAGCTCAATCTCTGAGTTGGGAAGATCCCCTGGAGAAGGAAATGACAGTCCCTTCCAATATTCTTGCCTGGAGAATTCCATGGATAGAGGCAACCATGTAAGGGGTCACAAAAGAGTCAGAACACGACTGAGCATACACATACATTTCATCCTTAAACTGTTATTGTTGCACTGAGAAAGTTTTCTGTTTGAGCTTTGTTCAAGCATGAGAAACACTAATAGAAAAGAGCTTACCTAGTTCTTAAAAATTTATGTGTAAAGTTTTACAGATTCAGATAGCAAAATTATGTTTTAATGGATGTATTTTGTGTGTATACAATGAAGAATGAAGATCAAGTATAGTGCCCTAATATGAATGAAATTAGGAAATTTGAAGTGTAAATAAAGGACTTTTAACAAATTAAGATACATAGATTGGATGATGATAGGAATACAAAATATGCTGTCAACCCAAATTATTTGTAACACATGGGTATTTATGGAGGCCATTTTTTCTCCTGTAGTTAGGCAACTCTCAGTGCCCTTTACAAAGGTCAGCAACTCCCAGGAAGATGGATTATATATAGGTAGAACAATCTGGCATCTATTATGTTAAATTCCTGTTAACACTAATAAGATTATCTCTGCCCTTTTCCTCCATTTCCAAATAGTTTTGGCGATCTCATTTTTAGAAAAGTATTTAGTATAGTTTATATGCAAAGATTATTCCCCTTTTCTGTTATCTGATAATATGTTAAGATATTTTATAAGAAATATTAGTTAGAACAAAGCCCTTTTGGAAATGAAGAAGGCACTGGAGTATAAAGGGCATGTCCCAATTTGTAACTAAGCTCCATTCCATTTTAGTTGGAAAAGCACTAGTACAATAAAAATACTTACTACAAAGTTATCAGTCCCCTTACAAACAAAATAAAGTACCTTATCAATAATATCTGGTTTCCCCAAGTGCTTCCCCACTAGGTGAGCCCTGTCATAGACTGCTGACCATGCTATTATCTTTTCTGGGCTTTCAAGGTGCTTTGCAGGATACAGAACAATGTACCACTTGTAAAAGTAGCCTGTTTACTGAGTGAGAACTAAAGTGATGACTATTTTCTCTTCATTCAAAGGCTTGTATGAAAGAAAACTGTCATGAAAAATTTAGTTAATAGTTAGACCAAACTGATACCATCTCATTTCACTTGTGTATGCAGACTTAGAGTGGACAGAACATTTACTGTTGGGGCACAGATTGATATTTGAATGAACATGAGCGGAAAGTTATCTTTCACAGAACATACATAATAAATGATAATGCTGTGCTTAAAATGCATAAAGTAAAATGAGAAATAGCAAAGATTACACTTAATTTATTCCAAGTAGTCTCTTCAACAAACTGAAAAATATCAAGTGCTAATCTATCCGTTAAGAATATTACATTTCCTAATAGTAACTAGTTGGTTGGCAGCAATCCCTTGAAAAGAAACCAAAGCTTAATTGTATTATTTATTAATCATTTAAGATAATAGTGAAAATGATAATGGATATATTACCTTCTTTACCATCTGAGTTACCAGAGAAGCCCTTATATTACCTTAAATAATTATTCTCAATCCAAATTTCTTGGTTATATATTTTAAAAATTTTCAAGAGCAAATTCTGCTTACATCCCTATGTCTTCCACTTACAGTTTTATAGCAAAATTATATTTTCAAACTAATTTCTAATCGTACTTTGGGAGCAAAGAGTAACAATGTCTTGGTTTTTATGCCTCTGACTTCTCCATATGGAAAGTAGCACAACACAAATTATTACAGTGATATAGTTTTAAATTGAATCACCTTTATCATCAAAGTAATACACACTTAAGAGCAAAACAAGTACATAAAATGCACTAAAAATCCCACCACCCACAGGCTGGTATTCTTACTCTGTGTAACCCAATCTAGGCATTTTTCAATGCCAAACGTGAAAATTGAATCATTCAGCAAATTTCTGTGATACGTTTTTTGCTCCTGCATTGTTATAATAGTTTGACGTGTTCTTGTGTCATAATGTATTTAATCAAATTCTTAATGGAAATGATGGTAGCTTCTAAATCTGGATCTTTATAAACAACTTTGTGAGATGCACTGTTGTAGCAACATCTATTCGTTCACCCTCTGAAAAGCCTTTGGGAGAGTGTAAAAATGGCCTTCAGAAAATCTGTGCCAAGCAGTTCCTACAAGTGAATTTTTTAAGCAGGTCAGGTAAGTACTTTGTACTTTCACTAACAATTAGGAGACCTGATTTCTTAACCTAATTGTATCACAAATGAGTTGTGTGACCTTGGGCAATTCATTCAGTCTTTCTAAAGTTTACTTTCTTCATTCAAAAAAGAAAATGGTATCTGTTGAGGTCTTTTTTATAGACTGGGGCCTCGTGGATCGGAGTCAACGAAAAGAAAGCAAAAGAGAGAGACTAATATCCCTAGGGTTATGTGGAAAACCAATAAGGCCCCTGCACAGAACTTGTACCGCTCATAAAGGCACAGGGCGTCTTCTCAACGAGGTTTTGAAAGCCTGGGCAGAAAAGTGAGCTCGGCAGGTTTCCAGGCTCCAAGGAACTAGCTGGAGAAGAAAAGAGGGATGCGGGAGACCCAAGTCTCTAATGGAACAAGGGTGCTTTATTCATTTTTGCGTGAGCTTATACATTGTTATACAAGGAAGCTTTAAGTGAAAAATAGAGTCAGGCAAAGAACAAAAAACCAGACATAGAACAACCAAGGGAATGTTATATACACATATACATATGTTACATATGTTACATATATTACCAAGGGAATAACAAGAAATAACAATGGTCACAAGGCCAGAAGACAACCCATATCTTGAGTAAGAGGGTTGTGTCTAAACAGTTTTACCTTAGGGTAAAAGGTTACTGAAGGAAATCCATGCATGTGTTCCATCCCATGACCTCGGTCCTGGGAACAGCTTGCCACTCCACTCGTTCCTGTCTACCAGGAACTGATAAGGAAGAGAGGGTTCATGAGAAACAGAAAACAACATACAGAAATCCTAAAGTTAAATGTTCCTTGACAGATATCCAAGGCCCAGGATGAAATTTATGTAATTCAATTTTGAAATAAGTTTAAATAAAAAAGGAAAGTATTAAATGCCTTGAATATCTTTTGATGATGTTTCCCACCATCTTCTATAGAGGCCATTTTCTTCTTTCTAATACCTAATGCTTTGTGGCTTAGAAGGTAAAGTACCTGTACAAGAAAGTACAAGTATTTCTTGCATGCATTAATTACCCTATTGAACATATTAATAATTTTGCTTTAATCTTGTTTTAATTTGCTTTTTTGATTTTAAAGAGTATATAATTTAAATATAAAATAAATATTCATAAAAATTAATTTATCTTCCAAGGTATTTGCGTTTACTGGCATATTAATCATTTTCTAATGAATTTGTAAATGTCCTTTATGTATTTTAACAGAAACTGATTTCTGCAAAATTTCTCATTCTAAGCTATGTGAGATACTCAATATTGAATTAATAAAATTTGCATTTAAAAAAAATCAGCCATATAACTGATCAACTTAAATGTCACATGAAAATTCTTATTATGGGTGAGTTAATATTAACTTGAAATAATGTAGTGATTTTCTGTATCATATAGCATATTATTTAGACAAATAATAAAACTGAATAAATTATAAAATACAGATGCTGAAAATGAGTCACTTGTGCTCTCATAAAATAAGTTTAAAATTAACAATGATCATGTTTAAGAAGAAAAATAATATGCTAACAAAGTAAATTTAAAATAATAGTTAATAAATAGTATATTATGAGAAGTACAAACTGGCAGAATATAAAGCTTTTTGGTCTAGTCTTTGGGGTAGAAAATAATCTTTATGTCATAGTGGACCATAACCTTGAAGTGTTTCAATGATAAGCAATGGTGATGAAAAAGCATGATATTTCATAGCATTAATGACTTATGTAATAGGAAATTGATTTCCTAACACCTTTCCCTTGCATAGTGTCTTTTTCCTTAGATTGAAAGAGAATCAATACGTGAATATCTGAGTATATGAAAGGCAGCCAAGTGCAAAGAAAACACTATTCAATTAGCAACTAGGAGACCTGATTTCTTAACCTAATTGTACCACAAAAGAGTTGTGTGACCTTGGGCAAGTCATTCAGTCTTTCTAAGGTGTACTTTCTTCATCCAAAAAAGAAACTGATATCCAAGGCCCAAGACTAATTTTATGTAATTCAATTTTGAAATAAATTTAAGTAAAAAGGAAAGTATTAAAAGCCTTGAATATCTTTTGATGATGTTTCCCACTATCTTCTATAGAGCCCATTTTCTTCTCTCTAATACCTAATGCTTTGTGGGTCAGAAGGTAAAGAATCTGCCTGCAATGCAGGAGACCAGAGTTCAGTACCCACGTCGAGAAGATCCCATGGTGAAGGAAATGAGTGGCTACCCACTCCAGTATTCTTGCCTGGGAAATCCCATGGACAGAGGAGCCTGTCCATGGAGCAGCAAAATAGTCAGATAAGATTTAGTGACTAAACAACAATAACTGTTCTTACTGAATGCTCACAAAACTCTAGAAGATCAGTATTGCTCCTATTTCATTTTATAAATGAAGAAATTGACCTAAGAGAAGCTAAACAATTTGTCCATCTTCACAGTGTTAGTGAACAGTCAGACTAGGATTCAAATGCAGGCAGTCTGATTCCACAATCTGTGACTTCAAATATCACCTACACTGTCATCAATATGTATTTTTGCTCAAATAAACTTGGGAAACACTGGCTTCAACAGAGCAAAATCAGTTGAATGCAAGACATTTTAGAATATTTAAGATTTGTTTTGCATATTCAAGACAGAATCATGTGCATGGCTGCCTACATTTTTTTTTTTTTTTGACTATGGAATTCCTATGAGAAGGAATACTGACCATGTCAAAAGCACTAAAGTTGGAAAATGCTGATTTGAGTTATTCAATGGTAACTTCACCAAGGAAGATCTTTATAAAAAACAATTCCTTAAATAATTTGGAGAAGTATTAAAGATTATCTCTCTATGGGATTTGCTTTCCCATAAGACTAAATTCCATTTCCCATGTTCCTTTTTTTTCCTTTTTAGTACTTAATGTAAGAAATTTTACCAATGCATTAAAGATATGTTTACTGGGAAAATGGGCTTCAGAATGGTGACTGTTCTGAAAAGATGTGAATATTTTTATACTAAGAGCATTCTTTCCCAGGAGTTTTGCTTAGGACATTGGGAGAACATTGTTTACCATTTCTTAGCAGTTCTGAAATTCAAACACTGATTGTTTGAAAAATATTTTCTATAATACATTATAAAGGGATAAAAATAACCCACAATTTACAGCATTATTCTGTAGATGTCTAAGTATGTTATTTATATTCATCAAATAAGCAAACTATAATAAAACAAAAATTACAATTATTCCAAATTAGATACTTCATCATATTTAACCATCTGAGGTTTTCTAAGTATCACTTTCAAAAAAGAATTTACAAAAAAAGTCACAAAAACAACAACAAAAAAGAATTTATGTCTCCTGAGACTTACAAAATATATTTAATCTAATAAAAAAACCTCAGAATTCAAGTGCAGGGAACAACATAATACAGTTAACCCTCATTATTTATAGATTCTGTATTTGTAAATTGGCCTGCTCACTAAAATGTACTTGCAACCCTAAAAGCAATACTTACAGGTACTTTGTGTTACTAGCAGACATGCTCAGAATGGAGAAAAACTTGTGTCACTTAATCTGTTCATTCCCAGTTCAGGTTGAAGGAGATGATGCTCTGCCTTCTTGTTCCAGCTCTCACACTGTAATAGTACCCTTTCCTTGATCTATTTATTACCAATTATAAAAAAAGGAGAAGGAAATGGCAACCCACTCCAGTATTCTTGCCTGGAGAATCCCATGGACAGAGGAGCCTGGTGGGCTACAGTCCATGGGGTTGCAAAGAGTAGGACACAACTGAGCAACTAACATACACACTAAAAGAAAAAAACTGTGCCTTTTTTGGTGATTACACTGCTTAAAATTCCCCAGAAGTGTACTGCTGAAGTATGGTCTAGTATTCCTGAGTGCAAGAAGGCCTTCTGGAGAAAATACGTGTATTAGATAAGCTTCATTCAGGCATGAGTTATAGTGCTGTTGGCTGTGAGTTCAATGTTAATGAATCAACACTGCCATACAACCAGAAAAGGGATACTGATTTTTTTTTTTTAACTACAATAGGTAATGTTGCTGTGAAGCTGAAAGACAAATAAATTTAATTATGTTACCCAAGAAAAGGAAAATGTTAAACTCTTCTTGGCTAGTTCTGACTGTATCCCATATTTCAAAAAAGGAAGAATGTGAAAGTTCCTCAGTTGTGTCTGACTCTGTGACCCAGTCCATGGAATTCTCCAGGCCAGAATACTGGAATGGGTAAGCTTTCCCTTCTCCAGGGGATCTTCTCAATTTCCTTCTCCAGGGGAATCTTCCCAATCCAGGGATTGAACTCAGGTCTCCTGCATTGCAGGCAGATTCTTTACCAGCTGAGCCACCAGTGAAGCCCAAAAATATTGGAGTGGGTACCCTATCATTTCTCCAGCGGATCCCCCAATCCAGGAATCGGCCCAGGAATAAAACTGGGGTTTCCTGCATTGCAGGAGAATTCTTTATCATCTGAGCTACCAAGGAAGCCCCATTTCAAAACGTGAAATGGTATGGGAAATATTAAATGCACAGGTAAGGGAAGTTCTGCAGATCAGGGCTTGGGAGAATTTTTTAAAAATTGCTATGCATTATTACAGGATAAAAGTTATGCTGAAGAACAGATTTTAAATACTGATGAGACTAATGTGTTTTATAAGAGCTTGGCCAAAGGATTCTATATTGCAAAAGGTATTCCAGTTGACAAAAATGTAGTGACTAGAAGTTCTCAAGAAGCTGCCCCTGTGCTTCCCTGTGAGTAATAGTCCAGCATTTGTTGAAGTGTGACCAATGTTCACAGCAACATCATAGAACATTAGTACTGTAATCAATGAGAATCAACTGCATACTTTAAGATTTTCTTTCCAGATACTCCCCTGACATAATTTTAAAATGTGTAGAAAGAAACCTTGCAAATAAAAGCTGAAATACTTTTTTCAGCCACAGAAATCACTGTTCTGGGTTTCTAACACAAAAACAAAATGCAGCATCAAATGGGGTGACTAGATTGTCCCTACTCTAAAGTGACTTGTTTATAGTGAGGACTGAGGAACCAAAGTTCCACTTTGAGATCTCAAAGGAGAGTAGAGAAAGAGAACCCAGGACATAAAAGTCAGAATTCTTCAAGCAATGGGAGTAAAGAAAGAATCTCCAATTTCCTAAAGTAGATTTTTGGACAGGAAACTGCCAGAATGGAAGAAAATGACAAGATGGGTCTTGAGCATGAATTGCCCCAGTTACCAAGCATTGCCACATACACTTGGAAAATTAAGAAGGAGCTGAGTTTATTCTTTATTCAAATATACCATAAAGTTTATTCTCATTCATATGATATACTTAACTCATTTTAGTGAGTACTGTAGTTAAGAAAAGCTTGTAAAATCTAGGATAATAGCAGACATATGAGAAGACATACCAGATTTGATGTGGTGGATAGGCTGCTATATATATGATCTAGTATTATAGATACAAACTTTAAAATGAGAAGTTATTTGGAAAAGCAGATCTCTGGTTCAAGAGAAAGGGGTATAGATTTTTGATGATTATAGATATAGCTATAGAGAAAGCACAGAGTCGGACACGACTGAAGCGACTTAGCAGCAGCAGCAGCATAGAGAAAACAAGGGAATTTCAGAAAACCATCTGCTTCATTGACTATGTTAAAGCCTTTGACTGTGTGGATCACAACAAACTGTGGAATGTTCTTAAAGAAATGGAATACCAGACCATCTTATCTGTCTCCTGAGAAACCTATATGCAGGTCAAGAAGCAACAATTAGAACCTTACATGGAACAACTGATTGGTTCAAATTTGGGAAAGGAGTATGACAAGGCTGCATATTGTCACCTTGTTTATTTAACTTCTATGCAGAGTGCATCATGCAAAATGCTGGACTGGTTGAATCACAAGTGGGAATCAAGATTGCGAAGACAAATATCAACAGCCTCAGATATGCAGATGATGTCACTCTACTGGCAGAAAGCAAAAGGAACTAAAGAACCTTTTGATGAAAGTGAAAGAGGAAAGTGAAAAAGTTGGCTTAACACTCAGTATTTGAAAAACTAAGATAATGGCATCCAGTCCCATTGCTTGATGGCAAATAGAAGGAGAAAAAGTGGAAGCAGTGATAGATTATATTTTCTTGGACTCCAAAATCACTGTGGTCTTCCCAGGTGGCGCTAGTGGTAAAGAATCCACCTGCCAATGCAAGGGTCATAAGAGACGGAGATTTGATCCCTTGGTCAGAAAGGTACCTGGAGTAGGAAATGGCAACCCATTCTAGTATTCTTGCCTGGAGAATCCCAAGGACAGAGGAGCCTGGTGAGCTACAGTCCATAGGGTTGCAAAGAGTCAGATATGACTGAAGCAACTCAGCACGCAAAATCACTGTGGACGGAGACTGTAGCCATGAAATTAAAAGACTCCTGTTCCTTGAAATGAAAGCTATGATAAACCTAGACAGTGTATTAAAAAGCAGAGATATCACTTTGCAGACAGACAAAGGTCCATATGTCAAAGCTATGGTTTTGCCAGTAGTCATTTTCAGATGTGAGAGCTGGATCATAATGAAGGCTGAGCACTGAGTAACTGTTTCTTTAAATCATGGTGCTGAAGAAGACTCTTGTGAGTCTCTTGGACTACAAGGAGATCAAACCAGTCAATCCTAAAGGAAATCAACCCTGAATATTCATTGAAAGGACTGATGCTGCATCTGAAGCTCTACTACTTTGGCCACCTGATGCAAAGAATGGACTCATTAGAAAAGACCAAGATGCTGGGAAAGATTGAAGGCAAAAGGAGAAAGGGGTGGCAGAGGATAAGATGGTTAGATAACATCACCAACTCAAAGGATATGAGTTTGAGCAAACTGTGGGAGAGAGTGAAGGACAGGGAAGACTGGCATGCTACAGACCATAGCATCACAAACAGGTGGACACAACTTAGGGACTAAACAATAAGGTATAGATATAGTAAAGCTACAGAGAATTATAGATACTAAATATATGCATGGTCAGTCACTCAATCATGTCCGACTCTTTGTGGCCCCATGGACTGTAGCCTACCATGTTCCTCTGTCTATGGAATTTTCCAGGCACGAATACCAGAGAGGGTTGCCATTACCAACTCCAGGGAATCTTCTTGACCCAGGGATCAAATCCGCATCTCTTGTATCTCCTGCATTGGCAGGTGGGTTCTTTACAACTAGCACACCTATGAAGCCCAGTACACACGTTTATACTAATACATATTATTACTACTACTACTACGTCGCTTCAGTTGTGTCCGACTCTGTGCGACCCCATAGACGGCAGCCCATGAGGCTCCCCCGTCCCTGGGATTCTCCAGGCAAGAACACTGGAGTGGGTTGCCATTTCCTTCTCCAATGCATGAAAGTGAAAAGTGAAAGTGAAGTCGCTTAGTCGTGTCTGACTCTTAGTGACCCCATAGACTGCAGCCTACCAGGCTCCTCCGTCCGTGGGATTTTCCAGACAAGAGTACTGGAGTGGGTTGCCATTGCCTTCTCCGACATATATTATTAAGTACATATATATTTAGCATATATTTATATTATATATTATCTATCTATATTATTTATACAAATCAAGTACATAGATTTGGTAGTTAGCAACAAATAGGGGTTAATGAACACAAAGCTGCAGTTGAAACACTAAGGCAAACTGCAAAAGAAATGGGTGTTAGCAGCAGTTAACTAGAGGAATGTCCATTCCTAGGGAGTTATAGAAGAAAATTAACAAAACAGAAGACACCATAATGCTGTGAAGAAGTAAGACAGAATATAATGATGCGACCATTGGAACTGGATGTCATTACCAATATCATTTTCATATCAACAGAGGTAACAGGCTGAAACAAGATATGCTATATTTAAGGCAGTGTGCATCACAAAAATGAAGGTGAAGGAACATTATATGGAAAACTTTTGACAGCAAGGTGGGATGAGAGCAATGAGAGAAGCAGTGAAACTAACCGTCCTCAAGTTTCTACATCCTACAGACTTAAACTTTTAAAGAGAATTTCATGGTGCTTGGGACTTGAAAATACTCAACAGATTTCATTTAAATAAAATGTTTAGGCTCAAGTGAAAAAAAAAAATAACCATGTGATCTGTATATTATCAATTACCTACTAACACAGGAAGAAAAACTGAGATAAGGACGTTAAGAAATCTGTATCAGGATACACAGTACAGACTCAGGTGTGAATCCAGGCAAGTTCAGATTTGAAGTGTGTATGTGTGGCTGCGTTCCTTACTGTTCACATTAAATGACCACACCATTCTTAATTGGCTATACCTCAATACAAAATAAAAAGTTTAAAGAAAAAAAATTTGAAGTTTGAGCTCTAACTCTGCTATAATGCCTAAATAACTAAATTGGCAGCATGGAAAATTCCCTCTCTAAAAAATGATTTGTTCATTTATCTAAACAGACTATATTTTTTAGATTAGTATTATGTCACAGCAAAATTGAGGGAAAAGTATGGAATTTTTTTATATACCCCCTGTCCCTACACATATGTGTGTGTGTCCAACTCTTTGCAACCCTATGGACTGTAGCCTGCCAGGCTTCTCTTTCTTGGGATTCTCCAGGAAAGAATCCTGGAGTGGGCAGACATTCTACTCTCCAGGGGCTCTTCCCGACCCAGGGATCAAACCCAGGTCTCCTGGTTTGCAGGCTTCTTTACTGTCTGAGCCACATACATAGTTTCCCTAATTACTATTAATAATATCTTCTAGCAGAGTGGTAAAATTGTTACAGTTGATGAACCAACATATCATTATAATCCAAAGTTCACAGTTTACATTAGGTTTCACTCTTAGTGTTACACATTATATGTATGTGCTCAGATGGTAAAAATCTGCCTGCAATGCAGGTGACATGGGTTCAATCCCTGGGTCTGGAATTCTCCTGGAGAAGGGAATGGCAACCCACTCCAGTATTCTCGCCTGGTGAAGTCCATGGACAAAGAAGCCTGGCGGGCTACAGTCCACGGGGTCACAAAGAGTCAGACACGACTGAGTGACTACACTTTCTTTTCTTTCTCTGAGGTAAGTACCAAGGAAAGGCATATGTTTTGTTTCTTAAGAAATGGCCAAATAGTCTGCCAAAGCTGCTACACCATGCTGTAGCTCCAGTAGCACTGTCACAGTTCCCATTACCACACATCCTCACCAGAATTTAGTGTTGTCAGTTTCTTGGATTTTGGCCATTCTCTGATAGATGTGTGGTAGTATCACATTATTGTTTTAATTTGTATCTCCCTGATGACATATTATGTGGAACATCTTTTTCATATGTGATTCATATCTTTATATTGTCTTTTGTAAAGTGTTAAGGTCTGTGGCCCATTTTTTAAATCAAGTCGATTGTTCTCTTCTTGCTGAGTTTTAAGAGTTCTTTGTGTATTTTGGATAAATATCTTTTATAAGATATATTTTGGAGATATTTTCTCCCAATTCATGGTTTGTCTTTTCATTCTTTTGCCATAGTCTTTGGTACAGTGGGAGTTTATAATTTTAATCAAGTCTAGTTCATCAATTCCTTCATTTGTGGATTGTGCCTTTTGTGTTGTATCTAAAGTCATCAGTAAATTCAAGATTGTCAAGATATTTTCCTGTGTTACCTTCTGAGAGTCTTATAGCTTTGGTTTTACACTTAGGTTAGGTCTGTTACTCACTTTGAATTAATTTTTATGTATGATAAGAGGTCTGTGTTTAGATTAATTTTTTGCACATATATGTCCAATTGTTTCAGCACCATTTGTTAAGAAGATTATCTTTGCTCCATTATATTGTCTTTGCTCCTTTGTTAAAGATCAGTTGTTGATTTTAGGTGATTCTATTTCTGAACTCCCTGTTCTGGTTCAATGATTTTTCTATTTCACCAATGTCATACTGTCTTAATGACTATAACTTTATAGTATGTCTTGAAGTCATGTAGTTTCAGTTCTCCAACTTTTTCTCTTTCAATATTATGTGGTTATTTTGGCTCTTTTGTTTTTTCATAAAAGTTAAGAACCAACTTATTTATATCCCTAAAATAAGTTGAATTTGATTGGGATTCTCAGAACATATAGATCAAAGTTAGAAAGAACTGACACAGTATTGAGTCTTACCATCGACAAACTATTATGGAATATCTTTATGTTTATTTATTTCTCTGATTTCTTTCATCTATGTTTTGGAGTTTTTCTCATAGAGATTTTGTACATTTTTTTTTTTAGCTCTATATCTAAGTATTTAATTTTGGGGGTGCTAATGCAAATGATACTGTGGTTTCAATTTCAGATTCTCTTAGTTCACGTCTAGTAGATAGGAAATCAAAGGATTTTCATGTATTAAACTTGTAACCTGCAAACTTGCTATAATCACTTATTCATCCCAGAAGGATTTTTGTTTTGTTTTGTTTTTCCACTCTTTTGAATTTCCCATGCAGTCCAGCATGCATCTTTGAACAAATTCTATTTTGTATTTTTCTTACTAATCTTTATACTTTTGATTTTCTTTTCTTGTCTTACTGCATTAGCTAGGACTTACAGTACAATGCTAAAAAAGTGAAGTAAAAAGGGACATTCTTATCTTGTATCTATCTTAGTGAAAAAACTTCTAGTTTATCACTAATTATAACATTAGCAGTAACTTTTTTGTAGATATTCTTTATCTAGTTGAAAAAGTCCCCTTCAATTCCCAATTTACTGGGAGTTTTTATCTTGAATTTTGTTGACTTTTCTGATTCATGTAAATTTTCTTTTTTTAAGTTTTTGAGCTGTTAAATTATATTGATTTTCAAATGTTTAACTAGACATATTTGGGAAAAATCCCACTTTTCCATGGTATATAATTGTTTTTATACATTGTTGGATTTGGTTTCTTTTTTTTTGAGATTTTTTTCATCTATGTTCATGAGAGATATTGGTCTGTATTTTTCTTTTCTTTTAATGATTTTATCTGGATTTGGTATTAGCTATTGGTCTCATAGAATGAGTTAGGAAGTGTTACCTACGCTTCTGTCTTCAGCAAGAGATTGTGGGAAATTGGTACAATCTTCCTTTACATGGTTGGTAGACATCACCATGAACCAATCTGAGCCCTTTGTTTTCTGTTCCAGTAGATTATCAATTATTGATCAATTTATTTAATAGATATAGGTATAATAACATTGTTTATTTATTCTTATGTAAATTTTGGCATATTTTCATCCCTCTTTTGTGGTGGCCCAAGGACAAAAGAACAAAGTGAGCAAGAGGGGTCTTAGAAAGCAGGAACAGAAAAAAAAGACCCTTATTATCCTTCCTTCCCCCATGTTGTAACTACTGAAGAATTTTAGACCCTCCTGATCTATGTAGCCTGCCTCCTCTCCTACCCCATATAAGAAGAAGGTACTCTTCTCCCGTCTAGTATACATACCTCATTCCATCATCAGATAACTCACAGGACCCCTATTCCTCTCCTTGAACCCTGGCTATGAAAACAGACCAAGGAGCCATGTTCAAGGTCAGCTCTCGCAGACTATCAAGAAGCCTGGCCACTGTGTTGGCAGCAATTCTCCCCTCCCCCACTGTAACAAACCATATTCTTCTTTTGTTCTGCCTCTGGTCTGAATTTTTTTTCCAACCCATCCATGGACCACAACATCTTATCTCTGATAACATTCTTTGGTTGGTAGTGCACTTTTCTGAAATTAATATAGCTATTTCTGCTTTCCCTGGTTAGTTTCAACATGGTATGTTTCTTTATCAACTTTTAATCTATATGTATTTTTATACTGAAAGTGGGTTTCTTGAGGACAATACATTGGTTGTTATTCAGTCGCTCAGTCGTGTCCAACTCTTTGCTACTGCGTGGACTGCAGCACGTCAGGTTTCCCTGTCCTTCACATCTCCCACAGCTTGCTCAAACTCATGCCATTGAGTCAGTGATGCCATCAAACCACCTTGTCCTCTGTCGTCCCCTTCTCTTCCTGCCTTCAATCTTTCCCAGCATCAGAGTCCTTTCAAATGAGTCAGCTCTTCACATCACATGGCCAAAGTATTGGAGCTTCAGCTTTAGCATCAGTTCTTCCAATGAAATTCAGGATTGATCTCCTTTAGGATTGACTGATTTGATCTTGCAGCCCAAGACAAAAGTCTTCCTGGTTTGAAAGCATCAATGTTTGAAAGCATCAGTGCTTCAGTGCTCAGCCTTCCTTATGGTCCAACTCTCACATCCACACACGACTACTGGACAAACCATAACATTGACTAGATGGACCTTTGTTGGCAAAGTAACGTTTCTGCTTTTTTAATACACTGTCTAGGTTTGTCACAGCTTTTCTTCCAAGGAGCAAATGTCTTTTAATTTCATGGCCGCAGTCAGCAACTGCATCCAAGTAAACAAAGTCTGTCACTTTCTCCATTGCTTCCCCATCTATTTGCCGTGAAATGATGGGACCGGATACCATGATCTTAGTTTTCTGAGTTTTAAGCCAGCTTTTTCACTATCCTCTTTCACCTTCATCAAGAGGCTCTTTAGTTCTTCTTCACTTTCTGCCATAAGAGCAGTGGCATCTGCATATCTGAGGTTATTGATATTCTTATTACTCATTTTAGTAGTGAATAATTTACTTTCATTTGTATTTTTATAACTAGACTAGTTTTTGTAAATGCACAATTTTCTGACTTTTATATGTAAAAAGAGTACATATCCACAAAAGCAATGCATTTTTTTAATATTTTTCATTACAAAATTAATTTTAATATGGTTAGTTTTTTTTTTTCATTTTATTTTATTTTTTAACTTTACAATATTGTATTGGTTTTGCCATATATCAAAATGAATCCGCCACACATATACATGTGTTCCCCATCCTGAAAGTTTGTTCTTAAAGAGTTTATTTCCAATTACAGAATAAATATAAGCATTCATTTTAATGGTATTTGTATTTTAAATCAAAAGTACGGAGTGTCCCCTATTATTATGTCTGATATCTTACTATTCTTAAGTATTCAAGCATCTGTTTAAAATACACATGCAAATCAAAATATACATTCCTTTGATATATGCAAGTTAAACATTTCTAGGACAGGAAACATCATTTATAAATGCTTTCCATTTTATGAAACCATATTGCACGATATAAAAGTAATATTCTTATAAGTCAGAAAAATTAGAAGCATTTTATACACTATGAGTATCTGGCACATTTCTACTACAATAGTAGTTCAGTTCAGTTTAGTAGCTCAGTTGTGTCTGACTCTTTGCAACCCAATGAACTGTAGCATGCCATTGGGTTCCTGGCCCATTCAGGCTTCCTGATCCATCATCAACTCCTGGAGCTTTCTCAAACTCATGTCCATCGAGTCAGTGATGCCATCCAATGAACTCATCCTCTGTTGTCCCCTTCTCCTCCTGCCCTCAATCTTTCCCAGCATCAGGGTCTTTTCTAATGACTGGTTTCTTACCATCAAGTGGCCAAAGTATTGGAGCTTCAGCTTCATCATCATTCCTTCCAATGAATATTCAGGACTGATTTCCTTTAGGATTGAATTGGTTGGCTCTCCTTGCAGTCCAAGGGACTCCCAAGAGTCTTCTCCAACACCAAAGTTCAAAAGCATCTGTTCTTCAGTGCTAAGATTTCTTTATAGTCCAATTCTCACATCCATACGTGACTACTAGAAAAACCATAGCTTAGACTAGATGGACCTTTGTCAGCAAAGTAATATCTCTGCTTTTTGATATGCTGTCTAGGTTCATCATACCTTTCTTCCAAGGAGCAAGCATCTTTTAATTTCATGGCTGCAGTCACCATCCGCAGTGATTTGGGAGCTCAAGAAAATAAAGATTTCTCATTCAGATTTCTCATCTCTGACACCTAACTTCTCTTGAATATTAGGCAGTGGGGTGGATTTTCTTTGTATCAAACTAGCTAAGCTGGAATCACCTTTTCTGGAATTCCCTTCCATTTTATTTCTAATTTTGGTGAGCCACAGGAGATTTTTGTTGTTGTTGTTATGAGAAAAGGAAAGCAGAAAAGAAAAAGATGGGCATTTTTTTTTTATACAAAAGATAGTTGGTGCAGGGCTCAGGGACCTACTCCACGCATTTCACACATTATTGCTTTTCTGCTGGCTTACTTCATTGGTGCAGGGCAGCAGTTAGGACCACAGGTTTTCCAGCTTCACCAATCCTTTCTTCAGCCTCATCTACACCTTGGTCAGTCAGGTGCATATACAGTTGGCATTAGTCTTTCATACAGATCACTTCAATCAGGGTTTTGAGTTCAGAGGTGATCAGACACTGACATGCCGATGACTTTGTCCACTGTAGTAGATTTCAGTTCACCTTTGTAGGTTCCAAGATAGTAAAGAATCTGCCTGTAATGCAGGGGACCCAGGTTTGATTCCTGGGTTGGGAAGATCCCCTGGAAAAGAGAATGGCTACCTACTCCAATATTCTTGCCTGGAGAATTCCATGGACAGAGGAACCTGGTGAGCTACAGTCATGGGGTTGCAGAGTCTGACACAGCTGAGCAACTAATACTTTCACTTTCCCTCCATTTCATATTTATTTTTCTTCTGGACATTCTTATCTTGTGACCATCATCTCCTAGTGATTATACTTCTCAACTCAAAGCTGATTAAAAGAAGCAGATTCAAATTTGGGTGATATTTTCTGCCTCAGCAGTACCTTAGTTATACCTTTATCTCAACATTTACCAGGTTGTTCTGCACTTATTTGTCTCTCCCAATGCATTGAGGGTAACAAGACAGAGATTTTATTTATCTATCTTTGTTATTGTAATAGACCAGTTCTGTGCCTTAGTTATTAAAATACTTAATATATTCAATGAGACCCTTTACAAATTTATGTTTACTTAAACATTTATTGACTATTCCAAAGCCTTTGACTGTGTGGATCACAACACACTGTGGAAAATTCTTAAAGAGGTGGGAGTACCAGACTACCTGACCTGCCACCTGAGAAATCTGTATGTAGGTCAAGAAGCAACAGTTAGACTGGACATGGAATGACAGACTGGTTTCAAATAGGGAAAGGAGTACGTCAAGGCTGTATATTGTCACCCTGCTGATTTAACTTATATGCAGAGTACATCATGAGAAATGCTGGGCTGGAAGAAGCACAAGCTGGAATCAAGATTGCCAGAGAAATATCAATAACCTCAGATATACAGATGACACCACTCTTATGGCAGAAAGCGAAAAAGAACTAAAGAGCCTCTTGATGAAAGTGAAAGAGGAGAGTCAAATGTTGGCTCAAAACTCAACATTCAGAAAACTAAGATAATGGCATCTGGTTCCATCACTTCATGGTAAATGGGGAAGAAATGGAAACAGTGACAGACTTTACTTTTTTGGGGCTTCAAAATTACTGCAGATGGTGACTGCAGCCATGAAATTAAAAGATTCTTTCTCCTTGGAAGAAGAGTTATGACCAACCTAGACAGCATATTAGAAAGCAGAGACACAACTTTGCTGACAAAGGTCCATCTAGTCAAAACTATGGTTTTTCCAGTAGTCATTTATGGATGTGAGAGTTGGACTATAAAGAAAGCTGAGCGCCAAAGAATGGATGCTGTTGAACTGTGGTGTTGGATAAGACTCTTGAGAGTCCCGTGGACTGCAAGGAAGTCCAACCAGTCAATCCTAAAGGAATGCAGTCCCGAATATTCATTGGAAAGACTGATGCTGAAACTGAAACTCCAATACTTTGGCCACTTGATGTGAAGACTGACTTATTTGGAAAGACCCTGAGGCTGGGAAAGATTGAAGGCAGGATGAGAAGGGGACAACAGAGAATGAGATGATTGGGTGGCATCACCGACTCAATGGACATGAGTTCGAGTAACTCCAGGAGCTGGTGATGGACAGGGAGGCCTGGTGTGCTGCAGTCCATGGGGTCACAAAGAGTCAGACACGACTGAAGGACTGAACTGAACTGAAGTAAACATTTCTAAGAATTTTATTTTAATTAAGTACTTTAAGGAAGTCTGTTGTTATAGTTTTTATCTTCATGGGTTCTTGTATGTAATAGCAGTAAGGTGAGCAGGTGTTTAATTATAAGGTAGCCCTTAGGTCAATTGCTCATGTTTTTATAAAGACTATTTTCATGTCAAACCATCTGTGAATCCTAGCTTTCATCATGCAAGGACTGTAGCTTTGTTCTTGATTACAGTTGGGGATTAATGATATAATAGGCTATATCATCATATAAACCTGCATCTATTAATCTATTATAATCCTTGCTTTTATTTTTATGACCAAAGACAGTTTCAAAGCCTGTTCTGTCCTAAATCCACATGCTGTCTCAGTCACTGTTACTCAGTTATTTAGGGCAAGATACACAACTCAAAGTGTATCAGGGATAATATCTATGTTATAAACAGAGTTATTATAAGGAATGAAAGAAAATATGTAAATAAAGCTCAAACATAGTCCTTAGCACATAGTATTCATCCAATGAGCATTATCTATTATTATTATCAGATTTACTTTAAGAAAATAAAGTAATAGCTGAGTGATTTATAGGTGCCCATGCAACATTATAGTTTAATTCATTGCTGATATATACATGGGTATAATAAAAAAAAGTTCATTGCTCAGTTGAAGATATGAATTTTTCATATCTGTTATCAGATCCTACTAAATTAAGAAATCACTTCTGACTACAAGCTAAGCAATTTTTAAAATTGCTATTCTTCCATTGATGACAGTATACCAGCAATATATTAAAATTTTAAAAATATAATTCTCAACATTTGTATGTATAGCCCATGAAATATTATTTATAATAAGAACTTGACTCATTGTCTCTCAATGCACTATCTCTTAAAAAAAAAAAAAGTCCACTGTAAGGTAGATTGTGGAATTTATTTTAAATTTAATATTTCTGTATGTGGCAGTCCAAATAAGTTGTAAGTTAATATAAAAATTCCCAAGGAGGAAATACCCATTTTTAAAATAGTGATACCTAGTGATATTATATTGCAAATTATTTTGGTATCCATTGAAATCTGAGTTTAAATAAATGATGATGGTATCCAGTTCTCAATAATATAGATTCACATTTTGTAAACTCCACATATCTACCAAGAGAATCATGTACTGTTGTTAGGACACTAATACATAACTGAAACAAACAGCAAATCGTTTCAGGGATTTCAGCAAATCTCGTGCAAGGACTGCCTTTCATCATTACCATTTGTAAACAATAAACTGTCAAATGTGGGGGAAAATGGTGGTGGTTTCATCATGTGATTTTTAAGAACGAATATAATCCTTTTTAAAATGTATTAGTATTATGTGTGTTGAATATTATTAATAATAATTTTAATACAATTTATATTGTGACACTATGGCACACTTATGGTAATATGATTAAAAGTGACCAATTAATTGACATTATATAATAACTTCCTGGAAGGGAGATTACCTAGGAGAGGGGATTTTAAAGAGGAAAAAAAAAAAATCCTGTAAGGAAGAAATCCTGTAAGTAGAAATCCTGTAAGTAAGGTCAGAATATTCGTATTAAAAAAAATCTAAAATCTTTTCTCTCCATGATTAACAGGTGAGGCTTCCAAATTCAGTTCATCCCTATCATTGTGAAATACCACTTGAGAATCCACCATGCCATTTCTCTCTCATCTGTGAGCTCAACATTTACGTGTATCATCATTATAATTCTAACTAATTAGTTTATTTTAATTATAATCAATACACTAAGGAGACGTTTGAGACAGCTGATATGATTTATTAGCAATTCTAAATGCATTTGTCCTGCTTTTGGCAGTTGTGCTACCTCTGGAATGCCGCTGCTTGCTTGGCAGCAGCCTGTCAGGGTCATTATGATTGCTGTTTGCAGAGACATGAGCTGACAGTTCTTCCTCCACTCCTGATAAATGTAACCCCTGCCATGTAATCACACCCACAAGGCCTTGACTTAGTGTTCACCTATAGCGTCGTCAAATATTAGAATATGTAGCATAAATATATTATAGCCATACCTATAAATAAATCAAACATAACATCATATGTAGATGACAAGAAGTTTATGTGATAGCCCCTTTTGAAATGCCAAACTGCATGAGGCTATACAAGTGCCTGTGTTGGGAGAAACCCTTCTCTTATTATGTTAAGTATACTTGAGGGTTCTTAAAAACTGATAAAGTAGAAAATACTCTCAGAGGCATGAGAGGATATTTCCCACTAAAAAAATTCTGAAATATTCTGAATTATTCTAGGCTTTGTGTTGGCATAGGAATTTCCTATATTAAGTTATTAACAAAGACCTGCACCAGATACATTCAAATGTATAACTTTCCTCTGATGCTCTTCTAGCATACACTTATATTTTAAAGCTCTGCATCAGGAACCTGACCCTGTTTTTATTGATAAATGTTTTATTCTTCTCTCATGAATTATTTAAGTGCTGTGTCAGGCTAGCTTATTCCCAGGAAGTGAAAGGAGATCCTCAAATCATACACCATCTTTGCTTTTAATAAAAACCAAACTTTTTTTTTAAGCAATTGATAAAATTGTATGTATTTTGGTGAATAGCTGTGAAAAGAAAAGAAGCGAAAAGCAAAGGAGAAAAGGAAAGATATAAGCATCTGAATGCAGAGATCCAAAGGATAGCAAGAAGAGATAAGAAAGCCTTCCTCAGTGATCAATGCAAAGAAATAGAGGAAAACAACAGAATGGGAAAGATTAGAGATCTCTTTAAGAAAATTAGATACACCAAGGGAACATTTCATGCAAAGATGGGCTCAATAAAGGACAGAAATTGTATGGACTTAACAGAAGCAGAAGATATGAAGAAGAGGTGGCAAGAATACACAGAAGAATTGTACAAAAAAGATCTTCATGACCCAGATAATTACAATGATGTGATAACTGACCTAGAGCCAGACATCCTGGAATGTGAAGTCAAGTGGGCCTTAGAAAGCATCACTAAAAACAAAGCTAGTGGAGGTGATGGAATTCCAGTTGAGCTATTCCAAATCCTGAAAGATGATGCTGTGAAAGTGCTGCACTCAATATGCCAGCAAATTTGGAAAACTCAGCAGTGGCCACAGGACTGGAAAAGGTCAGTTTTCATTCTAATCCCAAAGAAAGGCAATGCCAAAGAATGCTCCAACTACCACATAATTGCATTCATCCCACACGCTAGTAAAGTAATGCTCAAAATTCTGCAAGCCAGGCTTCAGCAATATGTGAACCGTGAAATTCCTGATGTTCAAGATAGTTTTAGAAAAGGCAGACGAACCAGAGATAAAATTGCAAACATCCGCTGGACCATGGAAACAGGAAGAGAGTTCCAGAAAAACATCCATTTCTGCTTTATTGACTATGCCAAAGCCTTTGACTGTGTGGATCACAATAAACTGTGGAAAATTCTCAAAGAGATGGGAATACCAGACCACCTGACCTGCCTCTTGAGAAATCTGTATACAGGTCAGGAAGCAACAGTTAGAACTGGAAATGGAACAACAAGACTGGTTCCAAATAGGAAAAGGACTACATCAAGGCTGTATATTGTCACCCTGTTTATTTAACTTATATGCAGAGTACATCATGACAAACACTGGGCTGGAAGAAACATAAGCTGGAATCAAGATTGCTGGGAGAAATATCAATAACCTCAGATATGCAGATGACACCACCCTTATGGCAGAAAGTGAAGAGGAACTCAAAAGCCTCTTGATGAAAGTGAAAGTGGAGAGGGAAAAAGTTGGCTTAAAGCTCAACATTCAGAAAATGAAGATCATGGCATCTGGTCCCACCACTTCATGGGAAATAGATGGGGAAACGGTGGAAACACTGGCTGACTTTATTTTTTTGGGCTCCAAAATCACTGCAGATGGTGACTTCAGCCATGAAATTAAAAGACACTCACTCCTTGGAAAGAAAGTTATGACCAACCTAGATAGCATATTCAAAAGCAGAGACATTACTTTGCCAACAAAAGTCCATCTAGTCAAGGCTATGGTTTTTCCTGTGGTCATGTATGGATGTGAGAGTTGGACTGTGAAGAAGGCTGAGTGCCGAAGAATTGATGGTTTTGAACTGTGGTGTTGGAGAAGAGTCTTGAGAGTCCCTTGGACTGCAAGGAGATCCAACCAGTCCATTCTGAAGGAGATCAGCCCTGGGATTTCTTTGGAAGGAATGATGATGAAGCTGAAACTCCAGTTCTTTGGCCACCTCATGGGAAGAGTTGACTCGTTGGAAAAGACTCTGATGCTGGGAGGGATTGGGGGCAGGAGGAGAAGGGGAGGACAGAGGATGAGATGGCTGGATGGCCTCACTGACTCGATGGACGTGAGTCTGAGTGAACTCCGGGAGTTGGTGATGGACAGGGAAGCCTGGCCTGGTGCTATTCATGGGGTCGCAAATAGTCGGACACGACTGAGCGACTGAAATGAACTGAACATTCTTTATTGTTGAGATAAACATCATAACTTGAAAAGTATTTGATTCATCAGATCAATCTTAAATGAATTAATTTTCTCAAGCTATTGATCAACACCAAAAGTATGGCTCCATTAGAAATGTATAACTTGTCACACTGATATGCTGGAATTAGTACTGATCAGAGAAGAAAAGAGAGGACTGAAACCACTAAAGACTGTGTAACTGCATGATAAGAAAGAGACAGAATGATCTTCCCAGGTGATAAGGGTTGAAGAACGCACAGGAAAACGGCACTGATCTCTGGCCTCCTGACTGAATGTACATTAAAATGAGAGATAAAAGTTGTCAGATAAGATATATTTTAAGAAGAAGAAAAAGCTAAATCGGCTTTAAAGAAATTAAAGGCAACCTGATTAAGCAATTGACTATGACTACAGAAAATATCTGATACTAAGTTAAATAAATGTGAATATTTTACCATAAAACTAGAGGCAGGGAAACAGACAAGTGCATTTTTTTTTCTAAAGGGAAACACTCTGTATTTTAATTTCTTCATCTGTATATTTGGTTTCCCTTTTTATTGATTTTAGACTATCAAAAATGGATGGAAACTTTAAAACACTTCTCATTTTACAGAAGAGAAGACTGAAGAATCTATATGATAATCTCCCAAACCTATTTATTATAAGGCGTGCCTAGATTAGAGGGACGTTTTCAGCTTCAGTCCATACTAAACAGTCTCTATGGTGTTTTCTTTTTTAAATGTGACTTTTCTCTTAAATGTGTATTATCTCTGCATTGTTTTAATATTTAATATATATGCATTTTAGACTTCCATATGTATACAATGGGTTTCTTTACTTTAAAGCCATTACATATTATTATTTTTAAATGAAATAATTTGGTATATGTAAAGAAATAGAAATATGGTTAATTTTCCAGGATAGTATAAGAATAATATTCCTAGAAAATATCTACAGTTCCATGTATTCATAGTGCAAATATTCCTTAACATTAAAAATGTTTGCATTCCAACCACTTAACTATATAGAAAAATTCAATATATCAAAACCTATTTTCCTATTGATAGTGAACATCACTCAGTCATGTCTGACTCTTTGTAACCCCATGGACTATATAGTCCATGGAATTATCCAGACCAGAATACTGGAATGGGTAGCCTTCCCCTTCTCCAGCATATCTTCCCAACTCAGGAATCGAAAGGGGGGTTTCCTGCATTGTAGGTGGATTCTTTACCAACTGAGCTATCAGAAAAACCCATTTTTCTATTAACTCCCTTTAAACAGACACATTTACTCTATATGTTTACAAGAATAGACAGTCAGCCTTTATTTTCTGTAACTCTAAAATCATTTATATTACAGGTTGCATTAAATATTTTCTAATGTACATGCTGTCATCGCCTCCATACTCTTTCTTAAAGAAACCGAAACCTCCCTAGAGACAGGACTGCTCTCCCACAATTTCTCAAAGTGATGCAAGCCACTCTTCAGAGAAGGAGGAGGGTGAGCAGGAGGAGAAAGAAGAAGAGATGATGAAGAGAGGACAGTCGATGGTTGCTTAAGACTATACTGAGGATGATGTTATTAACTGGCTTTGAAAAACAATGTTGTGTTCATGTGCTAAAGCCATTACTCACTTTTTCCATATTAGCAGAATCTGCATTTGAATGGGCTGAGTCTATCCCAGTCCCATGTGATTTATGATTATATTCTATTTAATCTAAATTAATTATGCTAATCTTATTCAGGCTCCTATTTTGACTTCCATGGACTTGAGTACTTTGCCTCTGTGGGCCTGCTGGGAAATGTTTCCTTACTCATAAAAGAAAGAGCCTAAGAAGGTATAATCAACTTTCCCCCAATAAATATATTAGGACCTGCTCCTAGATTGTGGAGTACACATTCATGTACATTTTCATGGCAGTGTGGGAATAGCCATGAAAACAGGGTTTGAATGACTCTTTGGGTAGATGGATTAAATGTGTATGTTTGATAATACTGTTGAGTTCCTAGAATCAGCTATCCCTGGGGCAAATAGCATATGGTTTTTAATTGTGCAAAATAATACATGCTTCATATTTTAAGACAAAACATCATATTTTACAAATATTTTATTCTGAAAATGTCTTAACTGATTCAAAACCTAGGGCATTTGAATTTGATTTTGTAGGCATGAGATAGCAAACAAGTTTTATACAAGGAGAGACGACCTATAAAGACATGTCAGAAAGACAAATCTAGCAAAGTATATGTGAAGAACTGAGATGGAGATAGAACAGGAGATTTGTCATTTGGGTAAGAGAATATTATCTGATGCCAATAAAATTTTTTTGTTAATAAAGTTTGTCATTTAATAAAAAGTTCCAGGCACATGAGAATACCAGACCATTTGGACAATAAAGAAAAGAAAAATAGACTAAAAGCACACTGATAGGTGAGTCAGCTATTTAAGTTAGGATAGAAGAACTCTAAAAAGTTTAGTATATTCACAAAACAGGAAAATATATAGATAAAATGAATGAAAGTAACAAAGAATTAAAATTCAAAAAAATAAGCAATTCATCTAGAACTGGGAAAAAATGAATTTAAGAAGAGTTTGGGTAAGTTTAGATACAGATTAGACATAACAGAATATAGAATTAGTGAACTTTTTAATAGACATGCAGAAATTGAAACACAGGGAAAAAAATGAACAGAAAAGTATATGAGAAGAAAAATGTGAGACAAAGTTTAAAAAGCTAACAAAATATTACAGACCCACACGAAGTGGGAAAACATAATGAGCTTAAAAATATGAAGAAGATAAGACTAAGTGTTTGCTAAAACTTAAGAAACATATTAACTCACTGATTCAGGGAAAGGTCAGTGAACCCCAAGAGGTATATTTGGACAACTGCATCTAAGCATAACATTGTGAATCTGATGCAGGAGATAAACGGGTCCCAGAGCGAGCAGCTGGAGTTGGTCTCTGCGGACCTATACTCCAAGTTGACTACAACAGGAGAATAATAGGAGAGACTAAGCCCTACTCAGATAAAAGACCAAATATTTCTCATTGTCAAGTCAAGGAGTCCTTTCTGACTAAAAATCTCCTTGGAGGTCAAAAGGGGAGTGGTGTCAAGCTCCCCATAGGCCTCTCGGCTAAAATCCATCTTGGCTAAGAGATGTGGGCACACACGTGGGAGGATCCTGAGATGCATCAAACAGGGACTCAGACCCAGGGAAATAAAAATGATTGGCCAAAAGAAACCTGGGAGAAATGCCCCGTACAAGTGATTTAAACTACCATGAGGATGTGACTCTCTCTAAGTCCACCCATGAGTCTATCCATGACACATACTGTACTCCTTTTCCTTTAAGTAAACACTTTATTTGTTTCACGGCTCTCTGTCTTTGTGGGAGTTCTTTTCAGTAAAGCTGAAGGGCCGGGAACCAAGCCCTGCTTCAAGTCGCTGCAGGTCAAGGCCACTCAAGATCAAAACTGCCAAATATCAATGATGATGAAAATAAAATCTTTCAGTAACCAAAAAAAAAAAGAAAAGATACACTATCTCCAAAGGCATATAAATAAGACTTACAGCTGACTTTACAGTAGAATATGGAAGCCTGAAGACAACTGAATAATTTATGTGCTGAAAGATACTGTTAACTTAAAATACACATCAAATATAGCCTTCAAAACTAAAGTGTCATAAAGATGCTTTCAGACAAATACAATTTATTTCAAGCCTACTAAATGTTATAGTACTATTCTCACTCTCCCCAATCATATGATATAGACATCTGCAGAAACAAAGTTTACTCAGACATCAGAACCCTAAACCAGGCTGATGTTAAATCTACAAATTATCATAAGCAAGGCAAAATGAGATTTAAGGTTCAAGTTATCTTCTACACTTAGGAATCAGAGGCTCTGGTGCATTAAAACTCAGGGTTCAAAAGCTCAGGACCCTGGCCATGAACTCAATACCACCTTCTGTGAAGGAGAGAGAATACGCTTTGAAAACTAACTGTTCTGTTAGGCTTTGAGTTAATTTAGGATTGAGAGCATATCATACCTACGTATCAGGTAAATGGCATTTTGGACTGTCTATAAAAGACTATGGGATGACACAGTAAATGAGGAAAAAGAGAAGACATCCTTGACTAATCACAGAGATTAAGACTGCAATGGAACACTTACTATTCCTAAATTAACTGGGACAATCATCATGATGCAAAAACGGAAAATTCTTGGGAGAAAAGGATGATAGGCTACAACTTGCAAAGAAATCCACAAGTCACATGAATAGAGCACCTAAATCTATGGATTTAATTTGTTTACAAAATATTTATACTTGTAGAAAATACAACCAAAGTGAAAAAAAAAAAAACTATTATAAAAAAGCAAAAAATCCATTTGAAGTTCACTACTAAGAAAAAAACTCCTACTAACATTTGTTTAAGCCTCTTCCTAGATAAGTGTTTTTAAGTACAGATGTACTTATTTTAATTTTTGTTTTTGCTGTATGGTTTATATCTCTTTCCCTCTTTTAAATTTTATTAGCAGTCACTTTGATAACTTTAAATAGTCTTTCTTTCTATTTTTGTTGTTATTGTTTCCTCACTGTTGTGTCTGACTGTTTTGCAATCCAATGGTCTGCAGCCCGGCAGGCCCCTCTGTGCATGGGATTTACCAGGCAAGAATACTGGAGTGGGTTGCCATTCCTTCTCCAGGAGATCCTCCCGATCCCGGGATTGAATCCATGTCTCCTGCATTGTAAGTGGATTCTGTACCACTGAGCCACCAGGGAAACTCAGCTTTTCTATTACTATGTGTATAATTGCTATAATTATTTTATTGTTAAAGCATTATTAAAATACACGGTCATAATGCTTAGAACTTGGCAATGTAACTGCTCTGTGTCTATATGTATTCATGAAGAAAAACTAGTATCACTGGTAGGCTTATTCTGGCGTTAAGTGTGGAACACTTCAACGTTTTTGTTTTTTTTTTAGATGAATGTTTTCCTTAAGCACTCTCATCTTACAGTCTGTGTATTCAGAAATCTGTTCTCACCCAAATAAAAGTTTGACCTTTGTCCTTGGCTTCTGGAAGACAATTTCTAGACCCATGAAATTTCCATAATAATAGGAGTGTCTTTGTTATTCATGTGGGTCTCTCTGACCATACCTGATATTTTATGCTAACAAGGTGATTCAGGTTGAGCCTCTCATAACCCATTAGTCTTAAGGTGGATACTGGGCATATAAAAAGATAAGTAATATAAGTATCATTAGGAGAATATGGATGATAGGATTTTGGTGTCTTCATCAGATTTCTTCCAAGACGAAGATACTTTTATTTTGATATCTGGGACTCTAGGAATAAAAATTGTCTGTATGCTTATGGAACATACAACTCTGTAGAACTGGGTTCCTTTTATTTCGTGAAAGCTGTTACTCTACCGTAGAAAGATTTTGATTTAGTAGTTTGTTTTTAATCCCCTTTTGTATTGTATTTGGTAAGACATCAGTGCAAAAAACGGGTTTCCCTGGTGGCGAGTGGTAAAGAATTTGCTAATGCAGGACACTCAAGAGACCTGGGTTCAATCCCTGGCTCGAGAAGGTCCCCTGAAGTGGAAATGGCAACCTGCTCCAGTATTTTTGCCTGGAAAATTCCATGGTCAGAGCAGACTGGTAGGCTATAGTCCAGGGGGCCACAAAGTGTCAGTCACAACTGAGTGTAGCATTAAGTTCCTAAGTTAGTGAGACAAAAGCTACTGCTGCTGCTGTGGCGTCGCTTCAGTCGTGGCCAACTCTGTGCGACCCCATAGACGGCAGCATACCAGGCTCCTTTGTCCCTGGGATTCTCCAGGCAAGGATACTGGAGTGGGTCGCCATTTCTTTCTCCAATGCATGCATGCATGCATGCTAAATTGCTTCAGTTGTATGCGACCTTATGGACAGCAGCCCACCAGGCTCTTCCATCCACAGGATTCTCTAGGCAAAAGTATTGGAGTGGGTTGCCATTTCCTTCCCCAAATATAAGGTAGTATTGTGTTCTGTTGGAATCTGAATTCATTCATTGAGAGATTTATTTTCAGATTATCAAAAGTTCATTTTCACCTAACATTTAAGCATGATAGTTTGTAACTGAAAAGATTCCAGGTTGGGAAGTGAACATTTTCATTCTTGAAAGAAAAAAAAAAAATATTTTGAAAATTTATGTCAGTTAAATTCCACTTCGGCGTTGTGGTTTAGTAAATTTCTTTGATCTATGGAGGAAAGAGTCTTAAATTTGATATTTTAAAATACCTTTCTCCATGGTTAAACATGATTTCTAAATATTTTTACTTGGATTTCCTTCTGGTGTGGCCAAATATTTAGCTTCCTGTTTACAGTTCCTAATGTTTTCAGAAAAAAATCAAAATAAATCCATTACCCCATCCCACCAAAATAATAACCAACTATATGTGCAACTAATCAATCAAACAAACTTTAGTAATACAACCTTTGGAATCAAAGCTCTCATGAATTTTTAAAATTAGCAATATTCTGTGCAGATGGTCATACAATAACTTTGAAAGAATAAAGCATCTTGAGGGAGGTTCACATGTGGTACCTTCTTGGACTTAGCCCTATGATGAAGCACAAGCTGGAATCAAGATTGACAGGAGAAATATCGATAACCTTAGGTATGCATATCACACCACCCTTATAGCAGAAAGTGAAGAAGAACTAAAGAGCCTCTTGATGAAAGTGAAAGAGGAGACTGAAAAAGTTGGCTTAAGGAAATTCAAACAGGGGATCTGTATCAACCTAGAGGGGTGGGATAGGGAGGGAGATGGGAGGGAAATTCAAGAGGGAGGGGACATATGTACACTTATGGCTGATTCATGTTGATGTTTAACAGAAAACAATAAAATTCTGTAAAGCAATTATCCACCATTTAAAAATAAATAAATTAGGGTGCAGCCATGAAATTAAAAGATACTTACTCCTTGGAAGGAAAGTTATGACCAACCTAGACAGCATATTAAAAAGCTGTCTTACTTTGCCAACAAAGGTCCATCTAGTCAAAACTATGGTTTTTCCATTGGTCATGTATGGATGTGAGAGTTGGGCTATAAAGAAAGCTGAGCACAGAAGAATTGTTGATTTTGAGCTGTGGTGTTGGAGAAGACTCTTGAGAGTTCCTTGTACTGCAAGGAGATCCAACCTAAAGGAGATCCATCCTAAAGGAGATCAGTCCCGGGTGTTCGTTGGAAAGACTGATGTTGAAGCTGAAACTCCAATACTTTGGCCACCTGATGTGAAGAGCTGACTTAGTTGAAAAGACCCTGATGCAGGGAAAGATTGAGGGCAGGAGGAGAAGGGGACAACAGAGGATGAGATGGTTGGATGGCATCACCAACTCAATGCACATGGGTTTCGTTGGGCTCCGGGAGTTGGTGATGGACAGGGAGGCCTGGCATACTGCGGTTCATGGGGTCACAAGGAGTTGGACAGGACTGAGAAACTGAACTGAACTGAAAAAATTAAAAAGATAAAAGCTGGCCTAAAACTTAACATTTAAGAAACTAAGATCATGGCACCCGGTCCCATCACTTCATGGCAAATTGATGGGGAAACAATGCAAACAGTGAGAGACTTGATTTTCTTGGGCTCAAAAATCACTGCAGATGGTGACTGTAGCCATGAAATTAAAAGATGCTTGCTCCTTGGAAGAAAATACATAACCAACCTAGATAGCATATCAAAAAGCAGAGACATTACTTTGCCAACAAAGGTCCATCTAGTTAAAGCTATGGTTGTTCCAGTAGTCATGTATGGATGTGAGAGTTGGACTATAAAGAAAGCTGAGCACTGATGCTTTTGCACTGTGGTGTTGGAGAAGACTCTTGAGAGTCCCTTGGACTGCTAGGAGATCCAACCAGTCCATCCTAAAGGAGACCAGTCCTGAATACTCATTGGAAGGACTGGTGTTGAGGCTGAAGCTCCAATACTTTGGCCACCTGATGGGAAGAACTGACTCATTGGAAAAGACCCTGAAGCTGGGAAAGATTGAAGGCAGGAGAAGAAGGGGACAATAGAGAATGAGATGGTTGATGGTATCACAGATTCAGTGTACATGAGTTTGAGCAAGCTCCAGGAGGTGGTGATGGACAGGGAAGGCTGGCATGCTGCAGTCTGTGGGGTCACAAACAGTCAGTCATGACTGAGTGACTGAACTGATGGACTGGAGTTTGCCCTATTCATCTCTTCCTTTGCTAATTTTCTGTAGTCTTTTCCTTTTATCAGCAGCTATAATAGCTTTCAGTTAGTTCTATCTTCCTCATGAATTATCAAAGCTGAAGTTGGCCTTGGGTGGATCCTTCCTTCTAACTTTATGTTTGGGGCCTAATTCCCTATAATGGAGGTCCTGGGCAGACCTGGCAGTCTGGGAGACTGTGCCCTCAAGCTCACTGTTTGCCTAACTTGAGGCACTGCTGCATCTATTGTTTCTAACCAGGGCGTTGGATTGATTTAAATGATTGATTACTTGGGAATAATAATTTTAGGAAAATGGGAAAACAATAATTTTATGTTTAAATGTGTCCTTACAAATTAAAACATGTCATTTATTTTCTGCAATCTAGCTTTTAATGTGGGGCAAATGTTACAGCTCTTATTATAGGCAACCATATGAAGTTGGAATAACAATCTTGGGTTGAGGATATTTAATGTAGATGCTAAAATAAACTTTAATTCATAATTTTCCCTTTTTGTTTCCTATTTGTGGTCTCACTCCAAATATAGTAAAGTTTTTTCTCCCCCCAAATGTAATACAGTTTAAAATATATTATGGATAATATGTATATATGTATATATATGTATGTATGTGTGTATATATATATATACACACACATATTTATATTTCTTATATATGTTTATATATATAATATATATTATATTTTAAAATTTAAATATTTAATATATTTAAATATTATATATATACATATATATTATATATAAAGTTTCATGAACCACTTGGACCACAGTTTTGAGGCAGGTGCTCAGAAAGGAAACCATTCGGAATCTGCATGATAAGGTATCAAGAAAATTTGAAAAGTGTAAGTCAGAGGTACGTATCCTGGAACATTTACCAACCATTGTTCTCCCACCTGAGACTATTCTTTAAATCGTTCTCTATTCAGGAGCCTCTGAACAGTTTTGAGTTTGGGTTCATGAAAACGTACGTAACGAGTTAGCTTTGATGGTTCATTTGGATGATCAGTGGCAATATATAAGGCAGACATAGAAGATGGAGGTGACATAGTGAGAAAAAATGACTTGTCATTTTCTTTGTAGGTCTTTATATGAAATCAAATGCATGTAACAAATTATAATAAATTGCTGCTGTGAGCTTTTTAAAATTACCATTATTTAGACATATATGCCTTCATATGTACCATATATATGCCATATATGCCATATGCCTTCAAGTCTTATTTTTATTATAACACTTACATATATCAACTTATTCTCTTCTGTTCACTGTATTGATTTTTTAAGAAGAAAATAGCCCCAAAAAATCAAATCGGTAATATTTTAATAATATCACAAACTTTAGAAAAAGGAATATAAAATATCAATTCCTCTCTAGGAGTTTTATTTTTAAATAACAAGCATTCACTAACTAGCTTTTCTTCATGTTGGAAATATTAGATTTGACTTCATGATTGTTCTTTGTTCTTAGTCATTTATAGTAAGCAAGGCCAGGAATAGAATGGTATTTGCATCAAATGCATTTAAATTAGTAAACAAGACAATTTACATGTTATTATCTACCATGTAATCACTCTTTTTCCTGTACATTATTCTTATGGGAGAATGTTGCTTTAGCATATTATTTCTTTAAATATTAATCAATGTCTCACATTAAAATCCTCCTATGTCTCTCATTCCACCAAGTTAATTTCCTAAAACAGTCATTGTTTGTGATATAGTAGGAATATTAGACTAAATGATATTAGAATATTTGGTTGTAGATGATTAATCTCCCTAAACTATTTTTCCAGATATATAAAATATTCATTCAAATACTTACCTGAAATCTAAATTTACTTTGAAATCAAGTTTAATAAAGTGTAAAAGCTCTTTTTAAACTGCTGTAAGTATCATTTTATAAAACTTCAATTTTATATTGGAGTATAGCCAATTAACAATGTTGTGATAGTTTCAGGTGAATAGCAGATTAAGCCATGTGGTCATGTACGGATGTGAGAGTTGGACTGTGAAGAAGGCTGAGCGCCGAAGAATTGATGCTTTTGAACTGTGGTGTTGGAGAAGACTCTTGAGAGTCCCTTGGACTGCAAGGAGATCCAACCAGTCCATTCTGAAGGAGATCAGCCCTGGGATTTTTTTGGAAGGAATGATGCTAAAGCTGAAACTCCAGTACTTTGGCCACCTCATGTGAAGAGTTGACTCATTGGAAAAGACTCTGATGCTGGGAGGGATTGCGGGCAAGAGGAGAAGGGGACAACAGAGGATGAGATGGCTGGATGGCATCACTGACTCGATGGATGTGAGTCTCAGTGAACTCCGGGAGTTGGTGATGGACAGGGAGGCCTGGTGTGCTGCGATTCATGGAGTCGCAAAGAGTCCGACACGACTGAGCGACTGATCTGATCTGATCTGACACATATATCCATTCTCTCCCAAATTCCCCTCCCATCCAGGTTGCTACATAACGTTGAGCAGAGTTTCCTGTGCTATACAGTAGGTCCTTGCTGATTCATTTTAAATATAGCATAAACCACCATAAGTATCTGAAAATAGCATCAGTGGTTTTGTCAAATTATACCTGTATAAAAAAAAGAAACAAAAACATTCCCCCTTGATCATATATGTAGTATCTTAACTCCTAATCCTAGCATATAAGACATTGTAAAATCAGACTCTACTTAATACTCAGTAGAAAACTATTTTTTCAACATCTCCTTCATTCATCTATTCATTCATCCACCCATCATCTGTATATTCATAGAACAAATAATCTTTAAGATCCATTTATTATCTCAAGGTATACAATAGATCCAGAAACTCTAACTCTAAACAATGTATTATTTCTGTTTCAAAGATACACTGGTCTCGAGTGGATGTATCAGTTATCTACAGCAATGGCAATGTTACCTAATAACCAATCTCAAAGCCCTTGGTGTCATACCTACCATAAGTAATTATTTTAGTTCATTACTCTGTAAGTCAATATGAGCCAGGGTTAGCTCATCTCAGCTGGTACCTCCCTTGTGTTTGTGGCTATCTGGAAAGTGACCTAGGGAACAGCCGCTCTAAAATGACTTTAGGTAGGACAACTTGCCTATTCATCATGTCATCTCTCAACCTCCAGTGGACTAGCCTGATCTGATTGTAATAGTCTAAATAGAGATACCCAAGAGAAGCCTATCCTGGGCATGTCCTCATGGTGAAGGCAAAGGAGTGAAATGGAGCAAATGTTCAGAAAATGTGAGAACAAGGGTTAGAACTGACATACTTTCACAACAGCCTCACTCTATTCACTAAGAAGTCATATAAATATTATTTAAATGATGGGGAAGTAGACTCCCTTCTTGATGGAAATTGCTGTAAAATCATATTTGAAGGCTGTGGATACAGAGCGGGTGAATAATTTTGTAATCTATCCCCCACATTAAGAGACACAGTAAATGAATACATAATATAGTAGAAAGTGAAAATGTTAGTCACTCTGTTGTATCCAACTCTTTGCGACTCCATGCACTGTAGCCCGCCAGTCTCCTCTGTCCATGGCATTCTCCAGACAAGAATACTGGAGTGGGTTCCATTTCATTCTCCAGGGGATCTTCCCAACCCAGGGATTGAACCCAGCTCTCCTGCACTGAAGGCACATTCTTTACCATCTGAGCCACCAGGGAAGCCCTGGTGGAATATAGTGGAAATAACTCATACTCTCTACAACTTTTGTCTCCAACTTTCTCTATCTTTTCTCTTTGTCCAAATTGTTCTCAATGGCATTTTAAACCATTAATTACTCTCTCCCTCTCTGTTAGCAGCTCATTGGAAAACTTCAAGTCTCTCCTTTCCTAAAATAATCTAGAATCAACTTTTCTTCCTCAAGCTCTCACTTTATACTTTTCCCTCTACAAGGCTTCCCTTGTAGCTCAGATGGTAAAGATTCTGACTGCAATGACAGAGACGCAGGTTTGATCCCTGGGTCAGGAAGACCCCCTGGAGAATGAAATTGCAATCCACTCCAGTATTCTTGTCTGGAGAATCCTATGGACAGAGAAGCCTGGCAGGCTACAGCCCACTGGGTCACAAAGAGTAAGACACGAGCTACTAACACTACTATCAAACAAACACTAGGAAATTGTTCTTGAGCCCCCATTCCTGATATTCTAAGTGAGAGTTTTTAGATTTGCTTTTTCTGCTTCCAAACCACATATCTCCTCTCAACCTTTGTCATTTAACTTTTCAGTCCCTACCACTCTACTGAGAGTATTTGCAGTGATTCTCACACCTCAGTCTAGGGCTTGTGACCTTATTCATTGGCATTTTGACTTTCTTGAAACTGCATCTTTGGTTCTCTACTGTCTCTTATCCCAGGAGCATTAATTCTCAATCTATTGCTTGCCTTTCCTTTATTTTCCAGGTGAACAAAAATAACAAAATGGAAGAGGAAACAAGCACAGAAAATATAGGTGATAACTAAAGTCGCTTGCAATTTACTGTGCATATTGACATGGTTTTTCAAGTATTTGAACCTAGTACACATCGAATATCTTAAGGTTAGTTTGATTAAAAACTAAAATCCATCTTTGACAGTTATGTGTTAAAGATTTTTAAACTAAAAATATTTGGAAAGGAAATTTTCCCAAGAAGAATAAAATAAACATTCTGATGCAGAGATTCAGCTTTACCTTGGAATACATATTCATTTGGCCTTCTCTGATGGCTCAAATGGTAAAGAGTCTGCCTGCAATGTGGAAGACCCACGTTCAATCACTGGGTCAGGAAGAACACCCTGGAGACAGAAGTGGGAACCCACTCCAGTATTTTTACCTGGAAAATCCCATGGATGGAGTAATTTGGTGGGCTTTACTCCATGGGATTGCACAGAATCAGACACAACTGAGTGACTATCACTACCGCTATTATATATTCATTTGGTTTAAGAGTTAAGAAGTATCCTGGCATGATATCCCTATTTATTATATTCAGTGTATTTTAATTTTATTCCACCCTTAATACACCTACTATGTGTATCCAGCAAGAATGAGCAAATGCTAAGAAAAAAGAAGAATTAAAACCTTGATGCTAATTTTATGGCATCATTGTATTACTTCCTTATTGTACATTAATTAGATTTTGCTTATTTATTTAGTTTAAAAATATACATGCTGCAAAGTGCTATTTTATCTTCTCCTTTTAAAAGTAGTAAAATTTCCTACTGGGAGAATAGTTGGTAAATTGTGCTGGGGGCTCCCTAAACAGTATGTTTTGGTAACATGTACTTCTACCAAAAGTCTTCCATAACAAATTTATTGTTTAAGCCTGGAGGTGTCTAACTATTCTTCCCTTGAGATTAGCACACAAACTGTGTTTTTCAGTCTCAACCATTTCTTACACCTATGATTTGTTATAGTTGTTTTACTTTAGTCTTTTTATATATTTTTGAATTGCCGAAAATAACAGGTGCACATAATTACAAGTGCAAAATTTTGTAAAGAAATATATATTAGCCAATGATTTTGAGCCAAAGCTTTTCACATTCAGTACAAGTTATTGTTGTATTTAGTATCTTTAGAAAGACATTTTCATACAATTATATAAAACAATTTTTTAAAAAATGGCCATGGCTTTGTACTAACAGTTTTCACAGTGGTTAAAAAAATAATAATAACTTTATTCTCTCCAAGTAATCAAGACACATCGTCCTCATCATGAGGTATATTATTCATAAGGCCTTCAATAAGTAAAGTGGTTATGATGTTTACAGATGATTATTTTTTTATTCTAAGATTTCCTAAGGACTAAGCCTGACAAGCAAAAAAAGGACAGTTTCCCTGATACTTTAATGTGTTCTGAAGCATATAAAAAGATTGAAAACATAAAATTATTAATTTTGGATAAAGGATGAGAGAGTTATACTTGAATCATTGTTGATGTGAATTGTAGGACATTTTATACAGAATGGAGTTTTAAATTGAGTTCCAGGTGCTAAACTATACATAAACAAAACAAAGAAATAAGCAAAATTCTAACGATTGATAAAGATACGCTTACAATTAGGTTAAAAAATATCTGATTGTTGCCTGGAGAAAAATGCACAATGTTAGAGCTGTGAGTTGAATTTATTCAGTGTTTTACTGATGACTATAGCCAGAGAGGCAAACTTTCGGGTTGTTCTCAGGAACTACACTTAAGGGGCGGGAGCCAGTATACATGTGAAGTATCTGGTTGGGAAATACATGTAGTCAAGCATATATCTTGATAAAAGTTTGCTGCTAGTTTTGTGGATGAGGTAACTCAGTTAGTGATTTTTAGTGCTTATCTATGTTTAGAAAGATGCAAGAATCTGGGGTCATTGAAATTCTTCCTTAAATAGGCATTTCAACTATCTAGGGCCGCATATCACAAATACTTCCCCATGAATTCTTTTTGAGAGTACTTATAAGTCAGTGACTGTAGTGGCTAATGACTGACTCCTTGTATAATTTGAATGGCAGGCAACATTCTTTGCTTACAAAAACATTTATGAATTTGTGGTGGTTTGGTGGTTTTCATTAAATGTTCAGTGGATGAATAAATGAATGCAGCCAATATTTAGGAATATGTAAAGACCGAGTCTAACAATGAGAGATAAAATTGTTCATTATTGAACATGTTTGTATTTTCTTTAATTGAAGTTAAAACACAGACACACACACTGAAGTTGGAGATGAATCCATTTAGACTTGGAAGTCTCCAGATTAAAACAAATAGTAAAGAGTAATAATTTATAATAATATTGTTTCATTTGACTGATCCTCAGGAGAAGTATATCTTCCAGGACCAAGTGCTCATCTTCTTTCTGCCTCTGTGTATGTGTGTGGGTGTGTGTTAGTCGCTCAGCCATGTCTGACTGTCTGTGACCCCATGGACTGTAGGCCGCCAGGCTCCTCTGTTCATGGAATTCTCCAGGCAAGAATACCAGATTGGGTAGCCATTCCCTTCTCCTGGGAATCTTCCCAACCCAGGGATTGAACCTGGGTCTCCTACATTGCAGGAAGATTCTTTACTATCTGAACCACTAGGGAAGCTTAGTATATTTACTCACTTTCTGTTTTTTCTGAGTCCTCAGCTCTTAAATAATTTTCTAGAGCTTCAGTTGTTCTTGCCTTACTCCACCTCACTTAGAGCATCAGTCCTCCTGATTCCAATAATATTCTTGACCTCATCCTGTCCAGCACATCTTTATCTAAATAAAACTCTTGTTTTTCCTTGCTTAATCTTGTGCTTGCTTGGCCTTACTTGCAATTTAAACTAAACTTCTTATCTGAGACTGAGTTGCTCCTTACTACTCAAAGTGTGTTCCCAGATTAGCAGAACTAATATTATCTGGAAGCTGACATGATATAAAAGAATTTAAGGTCCTATCCAAGACCTATTAAGTCAGAATCTATTTTAAAGGATCTCTATGTAATAAATATACTTGAATAATAAAGTCTCAGAAGCACTTAACTATGAGTTTATTGGCTTAAAATATTGTAATAGTTTTTCTGTACAGTCAGTTCAGTTCAGTAACTCAGTCATGTCCAATTCTTTGTTATCCCATGGACTGCAGCATGCCAGGCCTCCCAGTACATCACCAACTCCTGGAGCTTACTAAAACTCATGTCCATTGAGTCAGTGATGCCATCCAACTAACTCATCCTCTGTCATCCCCAACCCGTCCTGCCTTCAATCTTTCCAAGCATCAGGGTGTTTTCCAATGAGTCAGTTCTTTGCATCAGGTGGCCAAGTATTGGGGTTTCAGATTAAGCATCAGTCCTTCCAATGAATATTCAGGACTGATTTTCTTTAGGATGGATGGTTGGATCTCCTTGCTGTCCAAGGAGTCTTCTCCAACACTACAGTTCAAAAACTTCAATTTTTTGGCACTCAGCTTTCTTTATATTCCAACTATCACATCCATACATGATTATAGGGAAAACCATAGCTTTGACTAGATGGACCTTTGTTGGCAAAAATGTCTCTGCTTTTTAATATGCTGTCTAGGTTAGTCATAACTTGTCTTCCAAGGAGTAAGTGTCTTTTAATTTCATGGCTGCTGTCACCATCTGAGGTGATTTTGGAGCCCCCCAAAATAAAGTCAGCCATTGTTTCCACTGTTTCCCAATCAATTTGCAATGAAGTGATGAGACCAGATGCCATGATCTTAGTTTTCTGAATGTTGAGTTTTAAGCCAAATTTTTGACTCTCGTCTTTCACTTTCATCAAGAGGCCCTTTAGTTCTTTGCTTTCTGCCATAAGGGTAGTGTCATTTGCATATCTGACATTATAGATATTTCTCCTGGCAATCTTCATCCAGCCCAGCATTTCTCATGATGTACTCTGCATGTAAGTTAAATAAGCAGGGTGATGATATACAATCTTGATGTACTCCTTTTCCTATTTGGAACCATTCTGTTGTTACATGTCCATTTCTAAATGTTGATTTCTGACCTGCATACAGATTTTTCAAGAGGCAGGTCAGGTGGTCTGGTATTCCCATCTCTTTCAGAATTTTACACAGTGTTTTGTGACCCACACAGTCAAAGGCTTTGGCATAGTCAATAAAGCAGAAATAGATGTTTTTCTGGAACACTCTTGCTTTTTTGATGACTCAGCAGATGTTGGCAATTTGGTCTCAGGTTCATCTGCCTTTTCTAAAACCAGCCTGAATATCTGGAAATTCACAGTTCACATACTGTTGAAGACTGGCTTGGAGAATTTTGAGCATTACTTTACTAGCATGGGAGATGAGTGCAATTGTGCAGTAGTTTGAACATTCTTTGGCATTGCCTTTCTTTGGGATTGGAATGAAAACTGACCTTTTCCAGTCCTGAGTTTTCCAAATTTGCCAGCATATTGAGTGCAGCACTTTCACAGCATCATCTTTCAGGATTTGAAATAGCTCAACTGGAATTCCATCACCTCCACTAGCTTTGTTCATAGTGATGCTTTCTAAGGCCCACTTGACTTCACATTCCAGGATGTCTGGCTCTACATGAGTGATCATATCATCATGATTACCTGTGTCATAAAGATCTTTTTTGTACAGTTCTGTATATTCTTGCCACCCCTTCTTAATGTCTTCTGCTTCTATTCCAGTATGCAATAGTTGGACTACAAAGAATTCTGAGCGCCAAAGAATTGATGTGTTTGAACTGTGGTATTGGAGAAGACTCTTGAGAGTCCCTTGGACAGCAAGGAGATCCAACCAGTCCATCCTAAAGGAAATCAGTCCTGAATATTCATTGGAAGGACTGATGCTGAAGCTGAAAGTCCAATATTTTGGCCACCTGATGCGAAGAACTGACTCATTTTAAAAGGCCATAATGCTTGGAAAGATTGAAGGCAGGAGGAGAAGGGGGCAATAGAGGATGAGATGGCTGGATGGCATCACCAGCTCAATGGGCATGAGTTTGAGTAAGCTCCAGGAGTTGGTGATGGACAGGGAGGCCTGGCATGCTGCAGTCCATCGGGTTGCAATGAATCAGACATGACTGAGCAACTTAACTGAACTTATACCATTTCTGTCTTTTATTGTGCCCATCTTTGCATGAAAAGTTCCCTTGGTATCACTAATTTTCTTGAAGAGATATCTAGTCTTTCCCATGCTATTGTTTTCCTCTATTTTCTTGCATTGATCACTAAGAAGGCTGTCTTATCTCTCCTTGCTATTCTTTGGAATTCTACATTCATTTGGGTACATCTTTCCTTTTCTCCTTTGCCTTTTGTTTCTCTTCTTTTCATAGCTGTTTGTAAGGCCTCCTCAGACAACCATTTTGTCTATTTGCATTTCTTTTTCTTGGAGATGGTCTTGATCACTACTTCCTGGTTCTTCAGGCACTCTATCAGATCTAATCCCTTGAATCTATTTGTCACTTCCACTGGATAATTGTAAGGGATTTGATTTAGGTCATACCTGAATGGTCTAGTGGTTTTCCCTATTTTCTTCAACTTAAATCTGAATTCGGCAATAAGGTATCCATGATCTGAGCCATAGTCAGCTCCCAGTATTGTTTTTGCTGACCTCCTTCAAAAGGTTTCATGTTGTGCCCCAAACCTGCAGCAGGCTACCACTGACCGACACCTCCACCAGAGACTCCTTGACAATTATGTACAAGTTTGGGTCAGTCTCTTGTGTGGTCACTGCTCCTTTCTCCTGGGTTCTGGTGCACACAAGGTTCTGTTTGTGCCCTCCAAGAGTCTGTTTCCCAAGAGTCCTCCATGAGTCCTGTGAAGTTCTGGCAGCTCTATGGTGGGGTTAATGGTGACCTCCTCCAAGAGGGCTTATGCCATACCCAGGTCTACAGCACCCAGAAACCCTGCCCCCACAGCTGTCCATTGCTGACCTGTACCTCCTGAAGAGATACCCAAACACAAATCTTTCTCAGTCTCTGTGGGGTTTTTCTGTTAGGTGATCAAAATCATCTTGTGTTATCTTGTATTATTTTTAAACTTTTAATTAACCCTCAATATATCTTCAATACATGAAGGAACTAATGAGTAACAGACCAATAAAAGAGAGAGTCTTGAATGATCTTCAGAAATCAAAGAATGGCAATAGAGAGTATATGAAGTTTCTGTTCTGGGTGCACAGCTGCTTTAAACATTTTTTTAGGAACTTGATGTCACAGGTGTATTTTTTTCATTAATTTATTCATTATCTCATTCATTCATTTAAACGGTATTTCAATAAATATTTCCCTAGAATCTAATGTGTGTTAGTTCCGTGTCCTTGATAGCTCTTAGTCTAATGAAGGTAAAAAAATGGTGATTCATATAAATTTTTTTCTGTGCTATTGTCAGACAGCTAAATTCTTTAGTGACAGTTTGAAAACTAATATAACATTGTATAGTAAACAGGAGATACATCCTATTAAAATAATAAAAACAACAATAGCAAGAACAACAACAACAAAAAAAAACATTTTACTGTCAGTCTTTCCCTATCCTGATTTAGTGGGTTTTCTTCATGGCTGACTTAAGAGTTAACTTAACATAGGTGCTTTTATGGAGAAGGCAATGGCACCCCACTCCAGTACTCTTGCCTGGAAAATCCCATGGACGGAGGAGCCTGGTAGGCTGCAGTCCATGGGGCCGCTAGAGTCGGACACGACTGAGCGACTTCACTTTCACTTTTCACTTTCATGCATTGGAGAAGGAAATGGCAACCCACTCCAGTGTTCTTGCCTGGAGAATCCCAGGGATGGGGAAGCCTGGTGGGCTGTCATCTCTGGGGTCACACAGAGTCAGACATGACTGAAGTGACTTAGCAGCAGCAGGTGCTTTTATTTCATAGGTTAATATTCCTTAGCAATCTTCAATTGACAGTGGGTGAAAAAATAATAAATGTAATGGATGAAGAAATAAAATCAAAATCACTGAGAATTTAATGCCTTCTTAAAAAGCATCTGAAAGTATTACTTCATTTTATTTTGTACACTCATTAGACAGTAAGCTTTATTTGCCAGGCTTCTCTGTCCATGGGATTCTCCAGACAAGAATACTGGAGTGGAATGCCATTCTCTCCTCCAGGGAATCTTCCCCTACCCATGGATCAAACCCACATCTCTTATGTCTCCTGAATTGGCAGGCAAGTTCTTTACCATTAGCGCCACTTGGGAAGTCCGTATATAAATGCTAATGACAATGAAATAAGTAAAACCTTATTTTCAGGTAAAGAGGATACATTTATATGTCCCAATATGATGTATTCTGTTTATTTGTATAACACAGAATATGTGTGTGTGAGTCAAAATAACAAGGAAGATAGAGAATGTACAAAAGAGGAGATCAAGAAAGAGAGGGAAGTCCTAAGAAGTGTATATATACACACACACACACACACACACACACACACATATACATGTATTATATATAGTATGTTTTTAACTACACATCTATTACCCACTACTTTTCCAGGCTCTAGAAACTTCACAAGTATTATCTCACTTTATCCTCACAAGGAACCCATGAGATAAATAATACTATCAATCCTGTATTTAAGTTGAGGAAACTGAGGCTCAAAAAGGTAAAATAATTCAGTAAACATCTTTCAGGTAGTAAATATTAATCCAGGATTCAAATTTCAGATGTATGAGATTCCAAAGCTTACTCCCCATGGGAAGGATGAATTAATTGTACTACTCCTTCTAGTATGATATACAAACGCCTCATTTTTCAGACTGAAGGACACTGAGCTTCACACAGATGGCTCTATGATTAGCAGCAAATTGGCTCTTAATTGGAAAGTAAAAAAAATGATCCTTGAAATTCCATGTAGAAAAATCACTTAATATCAGTCACATTGCTTTCTGGCAAGAGTTAATGAATTAATTATATTTACATAAGCAAAACAATGAAGCAGAAAGTAACTCTTCAAATTAAAAAAAAAAAAGGAAAGCTTTTAAAATATGTTACCAAAGCAGAATCCTCAATGAGAAGATGATCTTGAATACTCCTAAATCAGCAAGTTAAAGAATCTGCATTCATGTGTCTATCACACTTAACCTTTGTACCCATTCCTTTCACTTATGTAAAGGTGAAGAAGAAACCACAAATTAGAAAGAAACAAAGTACTGAGGACATAAACTGAGCATTAAAAAACAAACATATGTATGCAGAATACGGAAACTGACATGGGTTATATTTGGAAAGTTATGTGTAAGGTTCCTGTTGGTAATATCAACAAAAGAAAAAAAAAAGATTTGAGAATAATCACTTGTATAGCTTGTTAATAGCCACATAGAGACTTCCCTGGAGTATGAGAATAAATGTGACTGGAATATGGTGTACCAAATATTCTTTTGGTATGGTCACTTATTGTGACTGAGAGAGACTGTTGAGAGTTGAGAGAGCGTGGAGAATTGGATTATTGAGAGAAATTTAACCAAGCACAAAGGGATAGTAGAATTGTATCTTTATGAGTTCCTCTTCTGTACGAGGCACACATAATGTATTTACCACAACTGAGTGAGCTCGCTTAAGAGCCATTTATGATGTGTAATGCTCTGTGTCCTCTGTTTGAACGTAGGATGACAGGTTAATTGAATAGTGGCAGGGCAAGCGATCAGGGTCACACAAGATGACTAGTGTATGTGATGGCTAAAGACAGTACTTACTAAAAAGCTTTTATACACAGGTACAATTTCAAACAGTCCTTTTAGAAAAGTATTCATTCATCTCTTCTGAGGCATCCAGAAATGTATCAGCTAAAAATGTCAAAAGCAAAATTTTAAATAGTGAATCAGTCTTGTAGATTGGACAATTAATGAACAACTCTGAAAAATTATATACTTGATTGTTCAATATTAACTATCTCAAAATCATTATGGCTCTCTGTGGTGTATTGACTCACCTTCTGGGATCAGTTGTATTAAAGCTGAAAAGCATGTGTTTTTTCTAATGAAAAAAATCACTTTAATTTCTTTTATATATTTGTCCCTATATATAGAGTTAAAATATACACATGGGGGTGTGTACTTTAGAGTTTTGAGAAAAATCATTAAAATATAAAAATAGTGTGCAACATTACTAGTATGCACCAATTGTCAATAACTTTCAATTCAATGCAGTTTTAAAATTATTTTTTCCTGACACTTCAAAATCATTAATTAATCTCTAAAACACCAGTTTATGGCTTATTTTTGTGTTCATATTTATTATATACCAGTGTAAATTTAATATTTTATTCTAAAAGTTTTCATGCCTATTTTTACCCTTCAGGTATATGTTTCTTCCTTTCAACTGAAATCCATTTTACTTTTTGGAATGGAACAGTAAGGACATACAAAAATTCAGCCTTCCACAAAAGGAATGAGAACACTGCCCAAATTGGTCAGCATCAACTTTTTTTGCATCCCAGCAATTTACCATAATTATTGATGCAATCTTAGCATTATTTTCCAAGGAAAATAATGAGCATGAGAAGAATAGCAAGTGTTGTGGATTTTAACTTGTCCTTTTCCCATCCATTTCTCTGGAGCTCCAGGGCAGACTTGAAAACCATTCATCATGCAACCAAGTGAGCTTTGAATGTCAGCAGTCTAGCAGTAACTGAAGGATGCCAAATGGGTTGGAAGATCCTCAGAAAATTTTTCAGAGAACTGTTATCTGACCTGCATATTAGCTCTCTGGAGAAGACCCACTCCCAGGCCTTCTCTTTATTTGATACAATTCAGAGCACACTCAATAAGGAAAGAGTCCTGTCCCCAGGGTGTTGTTTAAAAACTAACAAACAAAAAAGCAACAATGGTTTAACATTGCAGCTGCCTGAGGAGGCAATACCAGTTGGACAAACAAGAAACCAGAAAAATAAATGACCCAATCAAAAAATGGGCCAAAGAACTAAATAGACATTTCGTCAAAGAAGACATACAGATGGCTAACAAACACATGAAAAGATGCTCAACATCACTCATTATCAGAGAAATGCAAATCAAAACCACTATGAGGTACCATTTCACGCCAGTCAGAATGGCTGCAATCCAAAAGTCTACAAATAATAAATGCTGGAGAGGGTGTGGAGAAAAGGGAACCCTCTTACACTGTTGCTGGGAATGCAAACTAGTACAGCCACTATGGAGCACAGTGTGGAGATTCCTTAAAAAACTGGAAATAGAACTGCCTTATGATCCAGCAATCCCACTGCTGGGCATACACACTGAGGAAACCAGAATTGAAAGAGACACATGTACCCCAATGTTCATCACAGCACTGTTTATAATAGCCAGGACATGGAAGCAACTTAGACGTCCATCAGCAGATGAATGGATAAGAAAGCAGTGGTACATATACACAATGGAGTATTACTCAGCCATTAAAAAGAATACATTTGAATCAGTTCTCATGAGGTGGATGAAACTGGAGCCTACTATACAGAGTGAAGTAAGCCAGAAAGAAAAACACCAATACAGTATACTAACACATATATATGGAATTTAGGAAGATGGTAACAATAACCCTGTATAGGAGACAGCAAAAGAGACACTGATGTATAGAATAGTTTTTTGGATGCTGTGGGAGAGGGAGAGGTTGGGATGATTTGGGAGAATGGCATTGAAACATATATAATATCATATATGAAATGAATCGCCAGTCCAGGTTCGATGCATGATACTGGATGCTTGGGGCTAGTGCACTGGGACGACCCAGTGGGATGGTACGGGGAGGGAGGAGGGAGGAGGGTTCAGGATGGGGAACACATGTATACCTGTGGCAGATTCATTTTGATATATGGCAAAACCAATACAATATTGTGAAGTTAAAAAATAATAAAAATAAAAGAAAACATGCAAGAAACTTGGTAAAACTTAAAAGGAAAAAATTTTAAATTAGCTATCTGTAAAGGCTTTGAAAAGCTATGACATATCCCTAGGATCTGAGGCTTCGTAGGTAGTGCTAGTGGTAAAGAACTTGCCGGCCAATGCAAGAGACATAGGAGACTCAGGTTCAATCCCTGGTTGGGAAGATCCACTGCAGAAGAAGATGGCAACTGACTAGCAGGCTACAGTCCACAGGGTCACAAGACAGACACAACTGAAGCAACTTAGCACACAAACTACAAAGATCTAGAAGTCATCTGGTGTACAAGAGTGTGTGGATACACATGAAAGAAACATCTCTTACCACTGGTTAAACTTGCTGCTGCTGCTGCTAAGTCACTTCAGTCATGTCCGACTCTGTGTGACCCCAGAGAAGATAGCCCACCAGGATCCCCCGTCCCTGGGATTCTCCAGGCAAGAACACTGGAGTGGGTTGCCATTTCCTTCTCCAATTCATGAAAGTGAAAAGGGAAAAGTGAAAAGTGAAAGTGAAGTCACTCAGTCGTGTCCGACTCTAGCGGCCCCATGGACTGCAGCTTACCAGGCTCCTCCATCCATGGGATTTTCCAGGCAAGAGTACTGGAGTGGGGTGCCATTGCCTTCTCTGGGTTAAACTTGAGGCACTGTGAAATTAGGAAGTGACAGGTAAGGCAAAGTTTCAAATTATTAAAGCATTAAAGTTGTGTCCCAACATAGAAATATCCTAAGGAAAGAATAGAGCCTTATTCAGTTCAGTTCAGCTGTTCAGTCGTGTCTGACTCTTTGTAATGCATGAATCACAGCAATACAGGCCTCCCTGTCCATCACCAACTCCTGGAGTTCACTCAAACTCACATCCTTCAACTTGGTGATGCCATCCAACCATCTCATCCTCTGTCATCCCCTTCTCCTCCTGCCCCCAATCCCTCCCAACATCAGAGTCTTTTCCAGTGAGTCAACTCTTCACATGAGGTGGCCAAGTATTGGAGTTTCAGCTTCAGCATTAGTCCTTCCAATGAACACCCAGGATTGCTCTCCTTTAGGATGGACTAGTTGGATCTCATTGTAGTCCAACAGACTCTCAAGAGTCTTCTCCAACACCACAGTTCAGAAAGCATCAGTTCGTTGGCGCTCAGCTTTCTTCACAGTCCAACTCTCACATCCATACATCACCAATGGAAAAACCATAGCCTTGACAAGACGGACTTTGTTGGCAAAGTAATATCTTTGCTTTTCAATATGCTATCTAGGTTGGTCATAACTTTCCTTCCAAGGAGTAAGCATCTTTTAATTTCTTGGCTGCAATCACCATCTGCAGTGCTTTTCAGTTCAGTTCAGTTCAGTCACTCAGATGTGTCCGACTCTTTGCGACCCCATGAATCGCAGCACGCCAGGCCTCCCTGTCTATTACCAACTCCCAGAGTTCACTCAGACTCACGTCCATCGAGGCAGCGATGCCATCCAACTATCTCTTCCTCTGTTGTCCCCTTCTCCTCCTGTCCCCAATCCCTCCCAGCATCAGAGTCTTTTTCAATGAGTCAACTCTTCACATGAGATGGCCAAAGAACTGGAGTTTCAGCTTTAGCATCATTCCTTCCAAAGAAATCCCAGGGCTGATCTCCTTTAGAATGGACTCGTTGGATCTTCTTGCAGTCCAAGGGACTCTCAAGAGTCTTCTCCAACACCACAGTTCAAAACCATCAATTCTTCGGAGCTCAGCCTTCTTCACAGTCCCAACTCTCACATCCACACATGACCACTGGAAAAACCATAGCCTTGACTAGACGGACGTTTTTTGGCAAAGTAATGTCTCTGCTTTTGAATATGCTATCTAGGTTGGTCATAACTTTCCTTCCAAGGAGTAAGCGTCTTTTAATTTCATGGCTGCAGTCACCATCTGCAGTGATTTTGGAGCCTAGAAAAATAAAGTCTGACATTGTTTCCCCATCTATTTCCCATGAAGTGATGGGACCAGATGCCATGATCTTCATTTTCTGAATGTTGAGCTTTAAGCCAACTTTTTCACTCTCCACTTTCACCTTCATCAAGAGGCTTTTTAGTTCCTCTTCACTTTCTGCCATAAGGGTGGTGTCATCTGCATATCTGAGGTTACTGAGATTTCTCCCAGCAATCTTGATTCCAGCTTGTGTTTCTTCCAGCCCAGCATTTCTCATGATGTACTCTGCATATAAGTTAAATAAGCAGGGTGACAATATACAGCCTTGACGTACACCTTTTCTTATTTGGAACCAGTCTGTTGTTCCATGTCCAGCAGTGATTTTGGATCCCCCCAAATAAAGTCTGACATTGTTTCCACTGTTTCCCCATCTATTTTCCATGAAGTGATGGGATCAGATGCCATGATCTTCGTTTTCTGAATGTTGAGCTTTAAGCCAACTTTTTCACTCTCCACTTTCACCTTCATTAAGAGGCTTTTTAGTTCCTCTTCATTTTCTGCCATAAGGGTGGTGTCATCTGCATATCTGCGGTTATTGAGATTTCTCCCAGCAATCTTGATTCCAGCTTGTGCTTCTTCCAGCCCAGCGTTTGTCATGATGTACTCTGCATAGAAGTTAAATAAGCAGGGTGACAATATACAACCTTGACGTACTCCTTTTCCTATTTGGAACCAGTCTGTTGTTTCATGTCCAGTTCTAACTGTTGCTTCTTGACCTGCATATCGGTTTCTCAAGAGGCAGGTCAGGTCGTCTGGATTCCCATCTCTTTCAGAATTTTCCACGGGTTATTGTGATCTACACAGTCAAAGGCTTTGGCATAGTCATTAAAGCAGAAATAGATGTTTTTCTGGAACTCTCTTGCTTTTTTAATGATCCGGTGGATGTTGGCAATTTGATCTCTGGTTCCTCTGCCTTTTCTAAAACTAGCTTGAACATCTGGAAGTTCACGGTTTACGTATTGCTGAAGCCTGGTTTGGAGAATTTTGAGCATTACTTTACTAGCCTGTGAGATGAGGGCAATTCTGCGGTAGTTTGCATTGCCTTTCTTTGGGATTGGAATGAGCCTTATTAGTTCAATGCATTTAAGGAAATCTTTGCTCAATCATTAGCTGAACACTAACCTAACTGAACATACATTTCATTGGCAACACAGGAAAAAGAATTCAGTGGTATAACATATTCAAAGTGCTGAAAGAAAAAGAAAATCAAATAAAAATTTTATAAGCCACAAAATTATCTTAAAAAATGAAAGTGATATTAAGATGTTTGTAGACAAATGCTGACTGTCAGTAGCAGTCATGCTCTACTAAAAATACTAAAACTGGTCTTCAGGTTGAAATGAAATTACATTATACAATAACTCATATCTGTGTGTACATCCACATACATTCACACAATTAAAATATCAAAAAAGGTAAGAACGGTGTTCCATATAGAGGACCATATATTTTTATTTGTAAATGCTTTGCATATGTGATTTAAAAGTCACAGAGATTTAATGATTAAACCATTTTAATGTGTTTATAATGTAGAAAGATGTAATTTATATGATAGTAATAGCACAAGAAAAGTGAAAGTGCCAGAAATATACTGGACACAATTATTATACAATGTTGAAATTAAGTTGGTAGTAATTCAAATGATATTGTTTTAGGTTAAGATATTGCCTTATTCTTACCAGGCTGTCATAACAAAAGACCATAGATCAAATTTCTTAAACCGTTAAATTAATTTTTTGCAGTTCTGGAGGGTAAGAAATCCAAGATTAAGGGACTGGCAAGGTAAGTTTCATTCTAAAGTCTCTTTTCTTGGCCACCATTTTGCTGTGTGCTTGCTTACGTGCACACACAGAGAGAATAAGTTCTGGTGTCTCTTCTTATAAGGTAGGGCCCTCATGACTTCATCTGAACCTAATTATCCCTCAACAACCCACCTCCTAATACCATCATGTTGGGGTATGGGACTTCAATATATGAAACTGCTGAGGTGGGAAGAACACAGTCCACAGCAAATATTAATGCAATCCCCAGGGCAACTAATAAAAATAATGATAATTCAAATAATAAAAGACACAAGAAGGAATTAAAATAAAGTACTAGAAAATATTTAACACTAGAATGACATACCACTTTGCACTCACTAGGATAACTAAGAACAAAAGGAGAAATAACAAACATTGGTGAAAGCTTTTAAGAAATTAAAAATGCTCATATTGGCATTATTCCTAATAGTCAAAAGTGGAAACAATTCAAATGTCAACTGATGAATGGATAAACAGAATGTGGTGAATCAATAAAATGGAATGTTGGGTGTGTTAGTTGCTTAGTCATGTCCGACTCTTTATAACTCCACGGACTGTAGCCTATCAGGCTTCCCTCTCTATGGAATTCTCCAAGCAAGAATACTGGAATGGGTTGCTGTTTCCTTCTCTAAAATGGAATATTACACAGCTGTAAAAAGAATAAATAAATTATATACACTATAACATGAATAAATCTGGGAAACATTATACTATTGAATAAACCTGTCATGAAAGGCCACTTTTTGCATAATTCCATTTATATTGTGTGCAGAATAGGAAAAACATGGAGACAAAGAATAGATTTAGTGGTTACCAGAGACTGGGGAGAAGAGAGAGTGGAGAGTGACTATTAATGGTTATGGAATTTTTTTTCAAACATAAAGGACTATTCTAAAATTAGATAGTGGTGATCACTGAGCAATTTTGTGAGTATAATCAAATCCACAGAACTTTACATTTCAAAAGGGTAAATTCCATAGAATTTGAATTATATGCAACAACTTTCTTAATGTGTCCCTAAAAATATTCTTCTTGGTAAGGAATTTTCCTTTTTGATTTTCTTGTCTCAAAGATCCAAGGTGGGGAAGGAGTTGGGGAGGATTCAGTTCAAACTCTCTTCATTACATTTACTGTGGATAGAAAGTATTTGCTCAGAGACAATCAAAGGAACAGTTGCAAGAACTTAAAATTTATACATCTCTGTTCTACTTGCATCACAGAAATAAATGATACATGTTGTAAAGCCTGTATATGAATTACTATAATATCAAGCAGATATAGTGAAGTCTATAAAAGCAATACAATCTCATCCTGTAGGAACTCAAAAGAGTGAAAAATCCAATCCATTTAGAGCTTTACTTTTTTTTACATTAAAAAAAAAGATGGCTGTCAAAGCTTGTTCTCAATGTCTGTGAGTCTATTTCTGTTTTGTAAGTTTATTTGTATCATTTTTTTTTTAGATTCCACATGTAAAGGATATCATATGATATCTTCCCTTCTCTGTCTAACTTATTTCACTTAGCCAGGGGAATGGATGGGGAGAAGAGACTGCTTTTTGCTTTGCATTTCTGAATTTCAGCTTTATTTTTGTAATTTCACACTATACGGATTTATGGAATACAGAAATATATATATATAAAAGTTCTGCTTAAGCATTTAAAATACATGATTGATGGCTGATTACTAAGTCCATGGAACTTTAGCCAACCAGACCTAGAGAACTCTGCTTATCAGCTCTTCACTCCTACCCTTAGCTCTGCAGAGTTATATATAACATCACAATTACTGTACTGTCTGCAGACATCTGCTTGTTGACTTAACCATTGAGTAGTCCACTAATTAGGGCAGGCCTTTAAGGACTTATGCTAAAAATCTGCTACTTTAGACATTGTTCATTATGCAATTCTGTTCCTTATTTAAAGCACCACAGGACAAAATTCTCCTAGAAATTTGGTTAAAAAATAAAAGAAGAAATTTCTCTTAAATAATGGACAATTTTGTTATAAGGAATAAGGATATATTGTACAGCACAAGGAAATACAGTCATTATTTTGTAATAACTTTAAGTGGAGTACACTCTATAAAAATACTGAATCACTGTTGTATACATGAAACTAATATGACATTGTAAATAAACTATGCTTCAATAAAAAATAAAAATAATATTATTTATTAAGCTTTTTATCATTGGGTATCTTAAATTATTGGTGGTTAATTTAAAACTCATCTCATATTTCTATAAAATTATGGCCTTACTCCTTATAATTCTTACTATTTCACATTTCTAATCCATCGTTTATATAACAATACCTATATCAAACTCTTGACACCTAAACCTATACTTACATTCACTTCTATTATCACATCTGCACATTCTCCCATATCTATAACTGTACCTATATATGGTCTATATATCTATCCCTGTATCTAATTCTGTTCCTATTACTTTTACTATCTCCATACCTGTGAGACCCAGGTTCAACCCCTGGGTTGGAAAGATCCCCTGGAGAAGGAAATGGCAATCCACTCCTGTACTATTGCCTGGAAAATCCCATAGACAGAGGAGCCTGGTAGGCTGAGTCCATGGGGTCGCTAAGAGTCGGACACGACTGAGCCACTTCACTTTCTTTCTTTCATGTTCAGTTCAGTTCAGTCACTCAGTCCTGTCCAACTCTTTGTGACCCTATGAAGTGCAGCATTACAGGCCTCCCTGTCAATCACCAGCTCCCGGAGTTCACCCAAACTCATGTCCATCGAGTCGATGAAGCCATCCAGCAATCTCATCCTCTGCATCCCCTTCTGCTCCTGCCCCCAATCCCTCCCAGCATCAGAGTCTTTTCCAATGAGTCAACTCTTCGCATGAGGTGGCCAAAGAACTGGAGTTTCAGCTTCAGCATCAGTCCTTCCAATGAATACTCAGGACTGATCTCCTTTAAATTGGACTGGTTGGTTCTCCTTGCAGTCCAAGGGACTCTCAAGAGTCTTCTCCAACACCACAGTTCAAAAGCATCAATTCTTCTGCGCTCAGCTTTCTTCACATTCCAACTCTCACATCCATACATGACCAATGAAAAAACCATAGCCATGACTAGATGGACCTTTGTTGGCAAAGTTATGTCTCTGCTTTTGAATATGCTATCTAGGTTGGTCATAACTTTCCTTCCAAGGAGTAAGCATCTTTTAATTTCATGGCTGCAGTCACCATCTGCAGTGATTTTGGAGCCCAAAAAAATAAAGTCAGCCACTGTTTCCACTGTTTCCCCATCTATTTCCCATGAGGCAATTGGACCAGATGCCATGATCTTAGTTTTCTGAATGTTGAGCTTTAACTCAACGTTTTCACTCTCCTCTTTCACTTTCATCAAGAGGCTTTTTAGTTCTTCTTCACTTTCTGCCATGAGGGTAGTGTCATCTGCATATCTGCGGTTATTGATATTTCTCCCGGCAATCTTGATTCCAGCCTGTGCTTCTTCCAGCCCAGCGTTTCTCATGATGTACTCTGCATAGAAGTTAAATAAGCAGGGTGACAATATACAACCTTGACGTACTCCTTTTCCTATTTGGAACCAGTCTGTTGTTCCATATCCAGTTCTAACTGTTGCTTCGTGACCTGCATATAGGTTTCTCAAGAGGCAGGTCAGGTGGTGTGGTATTCCCATCTCTTTCAGAATTTTCCACAGATTATTATGATCCACAAAGTCAAAGGCTTTGGCATAGTCAATAAAGCAGAAATAAATGTTTTTCTGGAACTCTCTTGCTTTTTCAATGATCCAGTGGTTGCTGGCAATTTGATCTTTGGTTCCTCTGCCTTTTCTAAAACCAGCTTGAACATCTGGAAGTTCACGGGTCACATATTGCTGAAGCACAGCTTGGAGAATTGTGAGCATTACTTTACTAGCATATGAGATCAGTACAATTGTGCAGTAGTTTGAGCATTCTTTGGCATTGCCTTTCTTTGGGATTGGAAAGAAAACTGACCTTTTCCAGTCCTGTGGCCACTGCTGAGTTTTACAAATTTGTTGGCATATTGTGTGCAGCACTTTCACAGCATCATCTTTCATCTTTCAGGATTTCAAACAGTTGAACTGGAATTCCATCACCTCCACTAGCTTTGTTCATAGTGATGCTTTCTAAGGCCCCACTTGACTTCACATTCCAGGATGTCTGGCTCTAGGTGAGTGATCACACCATGGTGATTATCTGGGCCATGAAGACCTTTTTTGTACGGTTCTTCTGTGTATTCTTGCCATCTCTTCTTAATGTCTTCTGCTTCTCTTAGGCCCATGCCATTTCTGTCCTTTATTGAGCCCATCTTTGCATGAAATGTTCCCTTGGTATCTCTGATTTTCTTGACGAGATCTCTAGTCTTTCCCATTCTGTTGTTTTCCTCTATTTCTTTGCATTGATGGCTAAGGAAGGCTTTCTTATCTCTCCTTGCTATTCTTCAGAACTCTGCATTCAGATGCTTATATCTTTCCTTTTCTCCTTTGCTTTTTTGCTTCTCTTCTTTTCACAGCTATTTGTAAGGCCTCCCCAGACAGCCATTTTGCTTTTTTGCATTTCTTTTCCATGGGGATGGTCTTGATCCCTGTCTCCTGTACAATGTCACAAACCTTCATCCATAGTTCATCAGGCACTCTGTCTATGAGATCTAGCCCCTTAAATCTATTTCTCACTTCCACTGTATAATCATAAGGGATTTGATTTAGGTCATCCCTGAATGATCTAGTGGTTTTCCCTACTTTCTTCAATTTAAGTCTGAATTTGGCAATAAGGAGTTCATGATCTGAGCCACAGTCAGCTCCCGGTCTTGTTTTTGCTGACTATATAGAGCTTCTCCATCTTTGGCTGCAAAGAATGTAATCAATCTGATTTTGGTGTTGACCATCTGGTGATGTCCTTGTGTAGAGGCTTCTCTTGTGTTGTTGGAAGAGGGTGTTTGCTATGACCAGTGCATTCTTTTGGCAAAGCTCTATTAGCCTTTGCCCTGCTTCATTCCATATTCCAAGGCCAAATTTGCCTGTTACCCCAGGTGTTTCTTGACTTCCTACTTTTGCATTCCAGTCCCCTATAATGAAAAGGACATCTTTTTTGGGTGTTAGTTCTAAAAGGCCTTGTAAGTCTTCATAGAATCATTCAACTTCAGCTTCTTCAGCATTACTGATTGGGGCATAGACTTGGATTATTGTGATATTGAATGGTTTGCCTTGGAAACAAACAGAGATCATTCTGTTGTTTTTGAGATTGCGTCCAAGTACTGCATTTCAGACTCTTTGGTTGACCATGATGGCTACTCCATTTTTTCTAAGGGATTCCTGCCCACAGTAGTAGATATAATTGTCATCTGAGTTAAGTTCATCCATTCCAGTCCGTTTCAGTTCGCTGATTCCTAGAATGTCGACATTCACTCTTGCTATCTCCTGTTTGACCACTTCCAATTTGCCTTGATTCATGGTCCTGACATTCCAGGTTCCTATGCAATATTGCTCTTTACAGTATCGGACCTTGCTTCTATCACTAGTCCCACCCACAACTGGGTGTTGTTTTTGCTTTGGCTCCATCCCTTCATTCTTTATGGAGTTATTTCTGCACTGATCTCCAGTAGCATATAGGGGACCTACCGACCTGGGGGAGTTCCTCTTTCAGTATCCTATCATTTTGCCTTTTCATACTGTTCATGGGGTTATCAAGGCAAGAATACTGAAGTGGTTTGCCATTCCCTTCTCCAATGGACCACATTCTGTCAGACCTCTCCACCATGACCCACCTGTCTTGTGTGGCCTCACACGTCATGGCTTAGTTTCATTGAGTTAGACAAGGCTGTGGTCCGTGGGATTAGATTGACTAATTTTCTGTGATTATGGTTTGTGTGTCTTCCCTCTGATGCCTCTCACAAGACCTACCATCTTACTTGGGTTTCTCTTACCTTGGACGTGGAGTAAATCATGGCTGCTCCAGCAAAGTGCAGCTGCTGCTCCTTACCTTGGACGAGAGTACCTACGCCTATAAATGCATATCTATCTGAGACTGAAGTGTTCTTCACGGTTTGACTACATTTTTGCTTCAACCTAAAAACTAATGTGGTAGTAACAATTGGCATGTATTAGGACAACACGACATTTTACTTACTTGTTGACCTGAAGATTTGCAATAGGCTATTAATTTATATTTCTTGTATTAATTTTTAGTAAGTAAATATATCCTTATCAAAATTTCCTTTTGCAAAGTTGATTATTTTTTCTCTGACTTGCATATAAAACTAGAAGTAAAATTGGAGGTTCTGGTGAGCTGCTGACAATGTCTTGTAGAATTAAAAGATCCTTAGAGATCCAGCAAATGAAGAATGAAGGCTGGGAATAAACACGTAGTAGGCAGTTTCTAGACATGGGGATTTTTTCTTCTCTCTGATGTATATGTCTAATTTATACAATAGTGATACATTGGGCAGGGCTAATTTCTTTTAGCTTTACTTTTCTTCCTTCTATCTTTTTCTTAAACTTCTTACTTCTCTGTAGAATGACTGAAAAGGTAAACTGTTACATTATCAGAGGAGTTTATTGAATAGTAAGCCTATTGAATTTAACTAATCTGAGTGCATAAGCATTTTTTCCTTTCTTTGAAGAACATGTTAGACAACTAATGAATGGCAAGCATGTGCAACGTGTTTAATCAGGTCCCTGGTGAGTAATTTAAAAATAATAAACTTTGCATAAACATAGGTGATTATAATTACAACAAAAGCCAGGAGAGGCCATACTACTTCCTACTTCCAAAACCACTCTGAGAATTCTTATTGCCAAGCTAGTGTTTAGTGACATTTATTACTTTTGGCGTTTTAAATTTCAGCTATTTTGTCTAGTGTATAGTGACATTTTTTCCATGGTTTTAATTTGCTTTCTCCAGAAAACAAATGATGTTAAGTTGGCCCTGAATATTCATTGGAAGGACTGATGCTGAAGCCAAAACTCTGATATTGGCCACCTGATGCAAAGACCTGACTCATTGGAAAAGACCCAGATGCTGGGAAAGATTGAAGGCAGGAGAAGGGGACAACTGAGGATGAGATGGTTGGATAGCATCACTGCCTCGATGGACATGAGTTTGAACAAGCTCTGGGAGTTGCTGATAGACAGGGAAGCCTGGTGTGCTGCAGTCCATGTGATCACAGAGTCGGACATGACTGAGCGACTGAACTGACTAAACCAAACGGTCATTTCTATACTTGTTTTGTTCAAGCCTTCCCTCTCCCCCTCCCCTTTTTATCGAGCTGCTTTTTTCTTTTTAGTGCTAAGTTCCAATTTATTCCTTTTTCTTCAGGTACTATTATAATTTTCATATGAAATTATGTTGTCACATTTTAGCCATCTAACACTGAATTTACTCTACCTCCCTAAAATCATGCAAGTGATTCTGAAACTCCAGGTGAGCATGGGAATTAAAATTTCCAGCATTATAAAGATTTTGCAGTATTATAAGGATTCACCTGTCAACTCCTTTCCCTCGCTCTCTCTTTCTTTGCTCCAACTGGGATGTCCATCATCTCTGACCCATGTCCTTTCTGTGGCCTTTGAAGTGGTCCCTCTACCTTGTCTCTTGCTCTTTTGGTCTGTCTTTCTCAACTACATTGGAGTGATTTATCATAACATAAATCTCCACTAGCAATTCCTCATCTTTTAATCAGGCACAGCTCCTTATTAGCAGTACCATTTCAGTGGCACTGAGCCAGATTTAACTTAGTTTTATCCTGTTCATTTCTAGTGTATGGGATGTAACACTTGTGAATGCTAGGGGCTGATGGCCAAAGGGATATTCATGTGGGTGCCTCCGAGATGCTCAGTGAGAGAAGCATAACCCAACAGTGACACCAGCCTGCCATCACTTAATTCCCCCCATGTACCCCACTCTGTCACCAACACACTCCTAACCATCACTGCTCTGCCTTTAATATTTGATTTCAGAATTCGGAAAACTTCACTATTTTTTAAAATTTTATAATATGTTATTACTAAAAGTAATTAATTGAGTGTCCCTTTTGTGTGAGGCATTAGGGTTAGGAAATAAAATTTAGGGAAGACTAAGAGGATGAGATGGCTGGATGGCATCATCAACTCGATGGACGTGAGTTTGAGTGAATTCCGGGAGTTGGTGATGGACAGGGAGGCCTGGTGTGCTGCAATTCATGGGGTTGCAAAGAGTCGGACATGACTGAGCGACTGAACTGAACTGAACTGAAGATTATAGCAACTCAACAAAGGTAATGTAGATGTAAGAATATGTACAGTGTGTTTGAGAAAAATATTGAACAGTATTTGGAGTATTCCCAATTTTTTTCCACTCTGCAACTGGACCATTTGACACTCCTGTATCCATGCTTTGACTCTGATTTTCAGCTCTATCCAAATTCCTTTTTCTTTCAAGCAAATTCTACAAAAACAATCATATCTCTTTATAACACTTTCCCTGAATCTTTCCTACGCTACAAGTTTTTTGATGTACCTTCTAGATATTGTGAGAGTTTATTTTTATATTTCGTTTTTTCTCATTGTTTCCTTTCTACCATGAATTACACTATTCTGTGCTTTTATAGACTCTCCCACTTGATCTGGACTCCACATACTTTTATAGCATAGGAACTCAACAGATGTTACAATTTTGTTGAACATGAAATATCTGAACTTTGGTATGAAGTGAGGAATAAAATTCACCTTTTCATAAAATAGCTCTTTAGGATGATAAATAGGTTAATCACTTCATAGAATACTGATCTGTAATACTGTGGTATATAGACACTGAAGCAGAGAAATATTTCATTCATTCATATATATTTTCATTCAATAAATAGTCATAAAGAGATAACTATATATCCACCACTTTTAGGCCCAGGACTCAAGTGATACCAAGGACTGCATTGTATCCTCTCAAAATTTATATGTTGAAACCTTAACCCCACAATGTGACTATATTTGTAGTAAGGAAATAATTAAGGTGAAATGGAATCATAAGGGTAGGATCCTGACACAACAGGATTAATGTCCTTATAAGAGGAGACACCAGAGAGATGACTCTGTCTCTTTACCTTATGCTGACACAGGGAGACGGCAGCTATCTACAAGTCAGGAAGAAAGCATTCACCAGGAACTGTATCAACTGGCACCCTGAGATTGAATTTCCCAGCTTCCAGAACTATGAGGAAATAAATTTCTGTTTTTGAAGCCACACAGTCTATGGTATTCTATTAGAGTAGCCTGAGCAGACTAATACAAGTGGTGAGCAAGAAAAAGTCCTATACACATTCTAGTGGGAGAAACTAGTGTGAATGCTATTAGAATGAATTATGCCTGAGGGCCAATTCCCCAACTTAAGTCCTTATTAAAAGCAATGAAGGAATGAATGAACCGAAAGAAATATTAAAAGTTTATAGATATCTCAGAAAAGAAAAATAAGGTAGCTAACTTGAAAGAAGAGAAAACTATCAGAGCACATCTTGAAAGAGGTATGAATGAAGAGAAGACTCTAATATTTGAAGAGGTCTGGGAACCATTACCTATTATGAGAAGATAAAATTGGGAAACATAACTAACTCATTTTTGGTCAAGTGTTAAATTAGGGAGAAATATAAAGGGACTGTCCTGAGCTCCGTGGGAAGAGTTTCCCCAAAGGTTGAAGGGAATGAAGAAACGAGGGAAGATTGCTTTCAGTTCAGTTCAGTTCAGTTCAGTCATGTCTGACTCTTTGCAACCCCATGAATTGCAGCACGCCAGGCCTCCCTGTCCATCACCAACTCCCGGAGTTCACTCAGACTCACCTCCATCGAGTCAGTGATGCCATCCAGACATCTCATCCTCTGTTGTCCCCTTCTCCTCCTGCCCCCAATCCCTCCCAGCATCAGGGTCTTTTCCAATGAGTCAACTCTTCATATGAGGTGGCTGAAGTATTGGAGTTTCAGCTTCAGCATCAGTTCTTCCAATAAACACCCAGGACTGATCTCCTTTAGGATGGACTGGTTGGATCTCCTTGCAGTCCAAGGGACTCTCAAGAGTCTTCTCCAACACCACAGTTCAAAAGCATCAATTTTTCGGTGCTCAGCTTTCTTCACAGTCCAACTCTTACATCCATACATGACCACTGAAAAAACCATAGCCTTAACTAGACGGATCTTTGTTGGCAAGGTAATATCTCTGCTTTTCAATATGCTATCTGGGAACAATTGCCTACTATGAGAAGATGAAATTGGGAGACATAACTAAGTCATTTTTGGTCAAAGGTTAAGTTAGGGAGAAATATTAAAGGACTGTCCTGAGCTCCCTGGGAAGAGTTTCCCCAAAGGTTGAAGGGAATGAAGAAACGAGGGAAGGCTGCTTTAGGATCATTGATATGGTTGGTCTGATCCTGGTCTCTGATTTCTGGAAGAACAGCTGCTTTATTGCAAGGCAAGGCAAAGGTCTCAACATTCAAGAACAGTAGAAGAGACGGTAGAGAAACTAATTTTTAGACAATAGCACATATGTGTGTGCTGATGGGGTTTTAGAAGTATTACTCAGAGAGTAGCAGCAACTGTGTGTAATCTGAAAAGCTAGATAGACCTACTATTATCCTGGACCTTCATCCTATATTCAGGATATTATGTCCAAGAGAAGTCAAATTTACAATTATTTCAAAATTAAAGAATGGTTAGCGCCTATATAGTAGATTCTCTTTGGTCGTTTGGTAGCATGGAGAGTTAAAAGGGCAGAAGGTATTCAAAGAGAACATGAGAAATGTAACCTTAACTTTAGTGATTATTAACCTAAGGATCCATGCAGCTATCATACTAGTAGGAAGAGCTAACATTTGTTGCACTTTCACTTTTTTCAGATCCTGTGTTCTACATAAATGATCTCAACTAATTCTTTCCTTTGGAGTGTCCATGTGATATTTGTCTTTTCAGCATTTGCTGAAAAAACAACATAGAGTGTTTCATAAACAAATTGTGAATGACTCTTTAAACCAAAAAGGATATTCACTCATGAAAAGACTCAGACTTTGTTATTGGCTCTCTATTCTTCAATAGGCCTATCATTTAATTAATAAAGGCAAAGTTAACACAATCATCTGATTTTTAATTGGCATAGATCTGGGTGGAAGAGGTAATGCAATAATCAAAGAGTGGTCTTTAAGATGATCTACCTAGCTCATAATGATGAGTTTAAACAAATAGGTACAAAACTAAATATATTTTTATTATCATGTGTTTTATCATTCTTCTTACTCGGAGGGTAAATTCATAATTTCATGTATTTTGTCCCTTTCCACACACAAATATGTTAATTTAACAGTTTTAACTGAGGAACAAAGAGATCATAGATATAATATTTATGGAACTCTAAGCAGGAGGGTTCAGGATGGGGAACACATGTATGCCTGTGGTGGATTCATTTCCATATTTGGCAAAACCAATACAATATTGTAAAGTTTAAAAATAAAATAAAATTTAAAAAAATAATAAAATAGTTTCAGAATTTTGCAAGTACTGCAATAAACAAAACTATTAAAAAATAAAATAAAATGAAAATTTTGAAGAAAAAAATCTGGTTACATAATTCTTAATTCATTATCTACATTCAGACTCTTAAAGAATTATGTCATCCATGATTAAAAGAGATTTGAAAGATATGTTTTGGAGATAGCTCTTGGCAAACTATTATGAGTCAAATAATTCCCAAGTGTAAACAATAATGGATGCCTGACCCTTATTTCAAGATTAGTGAGATAAGCTTCAAGAGAATTGAATGGAGAAGTTGGCATGTATTTCCTGAAGTTGTATGATAAAGAGGACACTTTTGACTCCTGCAATTAAAAGGGAAGAGGTGGGATGACCAGCACTTCAAAATGTGAGCAAAGAAGGAATAAATGAATTGGGCTCAGCTTATATTTCCTAGTTCGGACAAAAGATATATTCCCCAGAGATGAGGTATGGGGCACATGAGTAAGACAGGTAGGTGGCTTTAGGTTTTCTTGGATCATGTCTGAGAGGGCTGCCCATGGGCTGGAAACCTCAACAAAGAAGATTCTTTGGGGCTGCTAAATAAGTAAGCAGCAAGACAGAGGAAAGTGCAAAACTTGTATCAAGAGGAAAAAATATGACAGATCACAAAGGATTGAATCTCTGAATAAACCATATGTGATAAATTACTTCAAAAACATTTGACAATTTGTCACAAGTCCCATAACCATACCCTTAGGGAGTCCTTTCTCATGTGGACTCTGTGCTTGGCCACATGTTTTGTTTTTGCCAATGGAATAAAAACAGAAATGACATAGGCAGCAAGTTTAAAACTACTGTGCCTCAGGGATAGCCTTCCCTTTCCAGGTTCTTTGTACTCTACTATGTGAAGAAGCCATATTACCTTTTTGAAAGATGTGACATTAAACACAGCCAAGCCTGCTTTCCCAGGTTATACTACACCTACCTCCAAACATATGGGTAAGGCCTTCTGAGACCATCCAGTCCCAGTGTAGCCATGATCTGATTTATGAGCCAACCCAATCAAGAGAAGAAAAGCCCAGCCCACTCAATAGAAGTACACAGCTGATCTGTAGACTCATGACATATAATAAAAAGCTGCTGTTTTAAAACACCAACTGTTGGGACAATTTGCTCACAGGGAAACTTAGTTTATAAACCATACAAGTCCCAGCTGAAATAAAGGAAGCTTTAAATATTAACCAGGTCTAAACAGCTTAGTGTCAGCTCATGGCAGAAGCAGTGATTCAAGAATTTTGCCCTGCCTCCTTATCATTCTTGACTCTCTTCACTTTCCATTCCAGAGAGTTCAGAAACATCAAACGTGAGCTGAGAAGGAGAAGGAGAGGAGGAGCGGCCCCCTACACCAACTGCATGCCTGGATGCTGGAGGGAATTAAGAATTAGCTTTAAACACATCAAAATGGTTGGAGTTTTGAGTACTATATAGCAGTAAACAAAATAAATTACTGCTCAGCAGCTCTGAGTAAGGATGATGAAATTAGGTGTTATTTGAAAAAGGAATGAAACAGCCTGAAATTACATCCAGGAGCAAAGGAAAAACTTCTTCAATACATTTCAAGAAATGCTATTTTCTACCCAGTTAAAACTCTTTTCCTGATATATATATATATATCAGAGATCTGATCAGATCAGTCGCTCAGTCCTGTCCGACTCTTTGCAACACCATGAATCGCAGATGCCAGGCCTCCCTGTCCATCAACAACTCCCGGAGTTCACCCTGACTCACGTCCATCGAGTCAATGATGCCATACAGCCATCTCATCCTCTGTCATCCCCTTCTCCTCCTGCCCCCAATCCCTCCCAGCATCAGAGTCTTTTCCAATGAGTCAACTCTTCGCATGAGGTGGCCAAAGTACTGGAGTTTCAGCTTTAGCATCATTCCTTCCAAAGAAATCCCAAGGCTTATCTCCTTCAGAATGGACTGGTTGGATCTCCTTGCAGTCCAAGGGATTCTCAGGAGTCTTCTCGAACACCACAGTTCAAAAGCATCAATTCTTCGGTGCTCAGTCTTCTTCACATCCAACTCTCACATCCATACACGACCACAGGAAAAACCATAGCCTTGACTAGACGGACCTTTTTTGGCAAAGTAATGTCTCTGCTTTTGAATATGCTATCTAGGTTGGTCATAACCTTCCTTCCAAGGAGTGAGCGTCTTTTAATTTCATGGCTGCAGTCACCATCTGCAGTGATTTTGGAGCCCAGAAAAATAAAGTCTGACACTGTTTTCACTGTTTCCCATCTATTTCCCATGAAGTGATGGGACAGGATGCCATGATCTTCATTTTCTTAATGTTGAGCTTTAAGCCAAGTTTTTCAGTCTCCACTTTCACTTTCATCAAGAGGCTTTTTAGTTCCTCTTCACTTTCTGCCCTAAGGGTGGTGTCATCTGCATATCTGAGGTTATTGAGATTTCTCCCGGCAATCTTGATTCCAGCCTGTGCTTCTTCCAGCCCAGTGTTTCTCATGATGTACTCTGCATATAAGTTAAATAAACAGGTTGACAATATACAGCCTTGACGTACTCCTTTTCCTATTTGGAACCAGTCTATTGCTCCATGTCCAGTTCTAACTGTTGCTTCCTGACCTGCATACAAATTTCTCAAGAGGCAGATCAGGTGGTCTGGTATTCCCATCTCTTTCAGAATTTTCCACAGTTTATTGTGATCCACACAGTCAAAGGCTTTGGCATAGTCAAGAAAGCAGAAATAGATGTTTTTCTGGAACTCTCTTGCTTTTTCCATGATCCAGCGGATGTTGGCAATTTGATCTGTGGTTCCTCTGCCTTTTCTAAAACCAGCTTGAACATCAGGAAGTTCATGGTTCACATATTGCTGAAACCTGGCTTGGAGAATTTTGAGCATTACTTTACTAGCGTGTGAGATGCGTGCAATTGTGAGGTAGTTTGAGCATTCTTTGGCATTGCCTTTCTTTGGGATTGGAATGAAAACTGACCTTTTCCAGTCCTATGGCCACTGCTGAGTTTTCCAAATTTGCTGGCATATTGAGTGCAGCACTTTCACAGCATCATCTTTCAGGATTTGGAATAGCTCGACTGGAATTCCATCACCTCCACTAGCTTTGTTCATAGTGATGCTTTCTAAGGCCCACTTGACTTCACATTCCAGGATGTCTGGCTCTAGGTCAGTGATCACACCATCGTGATTATCTCGGTCATGAAGATCTTTTTTGTACAGTTCTTCTGTATATTCTTGTCATTTCTTCTTAATATCTTCTGCTTCTGTTAGGTCCATACAATTTCTGTCCTTTATTGAGCCCATCTTTGCATGAAATGTTCCTTTGGTATCTCTGATTTTCTTGAAGAGATCTCTAGTCTTTCCCATTCTGTTGTTTTCCTCTATTTCTTTGCATTGATGGCTGAGGAAGGCTTTCTTATCTCTTCTTGCTTTCTTTGGAACCCTGCATTCAGATGCTTATATCTTTCCTTTTCTCCTTTGCTTTTCACTTGTCTTCTTTTCACAGCTATTTGTAAGGCCTCCCCAGACAGTCATTTTGCTTTTTTGCATTTCTTTTCCATGAGGATGGTCTTGATCCCTGTCTCCTGTACAATGTCATGAACCTCAGTCCATAGTTCATCAGGCACTCTATCTATCAAATCTAGGCCCTTAAATCTATTTCTCACTTCCACTGTATAATCATAAGGGATTTGATTTAGGTCATACCTGAATGGTCTAGTGGTTTTCCCTACTTTCTTTAATTTAAGTCTGAATTTGGCAATAAGGAGTTCATGGTCCAAGCCACAGTCAGCTCCCGGTCTTGTTTTTGCTGACTGTATAGAGCCTCTCCATCTTTGGCTGCAAGGAATATAATCAGTCTGATTTTGGTGTTGACCATCTGGTGATGTCCATGTACAGAGTCTTCTCTTGTGTTGTTGGAAGAGGGTGTTTCTTATGACCAGTGCATTTTCTTGGCAAAACTCTATTAGTATTTGCCCTGCTTCATTCTGTATTCCAAGGCCAAATTTACCTGTTACTCCAGGTGTTTCTTGACTTCCTACTTTTGCATTCCAGTCCTCTATAATGAAAAGGACATCTTTTTTGGGTGTTAGTTCTAAAAGGTCTTGTAGGTCTTCATAGAACCGTTCAACTTCAGCTTCTTCAGCGTTACTGTTGGGGCATAGACTTGGATTACTGTGATATTGAACAGTTTGCCTTGGAAACGAACAGAGATCATTCTGTCGTTTTTGATACTGCATCCAAGTACTGCATTTCAGACTCTTTTGTTGACCATGATGGCTACTCCATTTCTTCTGAGGGATTCCTGCCTGCAGTAGTAGATATAATGGTCATCTGAGTTAAATTCACCCATTCCAGTCCATTTCAGTTCATTGAATCCTAGAATGTCGACATTCACTCTTGCCATCTCTTGTTTGACCGCTTCCAATTTGCCTTGATTCATGGACCTGACATTCCAGGTTCCTATGGAATATTGCTCTTTATAGCATCGAACCTTGCTTCTATCACCAGTTACATCCACACCTGAGTATTGTTTTTGCTTTGGTTCCATCCCTTCATTCTTTGTGGAGTTATTTCTGCACTGATCTCCAGTAGCATATTGGGCACCTACTGACCTGGGGGGTTCCTCTTTCAGTATCCTATCATTTTGCCTTTTCATACTGTTCATGGGGTTCTCAAGGCAGGAATACTGAAGTGGTTTGCCATTCCCTTCTCCAGTGGACCACATTCTGTCAGACCTCTCCACCATGACCCGCCCATCTTGGGTTGCCTCATGGGCATGGCTTAGTTTCATTGAGTTAGACAAGGCTGTGGTCCTAGTGTGATTAGATTGACTAGTTTTCTGTGAGTATGGTTTCAGTGTGTCTGCTCTCTGATGCCCTCTTGCAACACCTACCATCTTACTTGGGTTTCTCTTACCTTGGGCGTGGGGTATCTCTTCACGGCTGCTCCAGCAAAGCGCAGCCATTGCTCCTTACCTTGGATGAGGGGTATCTCCTCACCGCTGCCCGTCCTGACCTTCAACGTGGGATAGCTCCTCTAGGCCCTCCTGCGCCCGCGCAGCCACGGCTCCTTGGACGTGGGGTTGGTCCTCCCGACATATATATATATATATACACACACACACACATATATGTGTGTGTGTGTGTATTTGAGGTTTGGTTATAAAACTCTAAATACCAATATCATTAAGGATTCTTGGGAAATGTATGGTTTTGAAGATAATTTATAAGCTATATTTAGTGTCCTGTTTTGAAATGTACGTACCTGCCATGGAATCAGTGAACCTTGAAAAGCTTTCTTCCTTCATAGGTTCACTGCTTTACCTTACAACAGAGTGACAACTTAAATGTCCTTAATGGTATTATGCTTCATTGATTCTGGAAATAGATGAGCCTTAGTAACACTAATCCTTTTCTACACGGCATAATTATAAAATGGATGGAGTTTACTCACATTTTCTATATGAAATTTAAACACAATCAGCAAGGTAAAGAATATGGTATTTCACATTTTGTATGTTATATGAATTCTATATCAGGATATACTTTATTTTTACCCTATTATTCCTGACACAAGGGGAAAAATGAGCACTGTTCACCTAATATATTTGTTTATTAACAACTGAAAAAACAATAATCACAGAGCTGAGCTTCATTCCCTGTGTATGTAGCCCACCTAGTATGGAATCTTGATTTATGTGGAAGTTTTCATTATTTGAAGAACTACAAGGATCGTCTTTTCCCAACATTACTGATGAAATTATCTGAAATATAAAAATATGTTGCTCTCTAAAAAATAAAATATTTTTGTCTTCACCTGTGATGAGGTTCAATGTTGCCATTTTTACTGTTAAAAGGAAAACCTTAAGTCAGATGTGTTTTTAATGGATTCTTGATTCACAATGGAAGCTGCTCACAGCTAAAATGAAATACGTGATACATTCACTACTGTTTGTTCTCTCAGATTTCTAAATACAAAGACAAAAAGGATAGAAAACACTTTGTGTTTGGTATAACCTTGAGAATCAATCCTAACAGTTAAATGTCAAATTGCTGAGTTACTTGCTCTTATTATCTGCCAACTATTCCACATTCTTTTAATTGATTCATTGTTGTAAAGATAAATGCCTTGGGTTACATGTAACACAGAATACAGCACAACATAATGCAATTTCATATATAGTCTTCTGTAATTGCTTATTACACATGGATGTACATGAAAGATAGAAACAATAATAGGATAAGCAAAAAATATTTAGGCCAAACCTTATTACTGAAATTATATTGTGAAATATCCTGATATAGTTTTTGATCTACTGTGTCCAGATATAAGCAATGAGATGATCAAATTTTGCAGATCTCCCTGGTTTTACATTAGATACAGTAGGGGATAACTGGCAAAGGGACTCACCTTCCCAATAGTTAGAAGGAATTCTGGGCATTTTAGGAAGGCAAACAACTAATCACAGTGAAAGTTGATACATAAGGAGTAAGACATCATTAAATTGCCTGAAGACCAGCCACTATATGATAAAGGCAAGGTATCAAATTTGACCTTGCTATCAATATGAGACTGGACAAAACCTTAGGCATGAAATGGATGTCAGCTCTTTGAAATGCAAACAAGTACACAGGTAGCTTAACATTATTTGTTGTTGATGTTGTTTACTCAGTAAATCATGTCTGACTGTTTTTTGACCCCATGGACTGTAGCAGGGGGCTTCCCTGGTGACTCAGTGGTAAAGAATTCACAGGAGACACAGGGCACATGGGTTTGATCCCCAGGTCAGGAAGATCCTCTGGAGAGCATGGCAACCCACACGAGTATTCTAGTCTGGAGAATCTCATGGACAGAGGAGTCTGGCGGCCTATGGTCCACGGGGTCACAAAACGTCTGACACGACTGAAGCAAATAAGCACACATCCATGGACTGCAGCCCTCCAGATTCCTCTGTCCAAGAACTTCTTTCTCCAGGGAATCTTCCCAACCCAGGGATAGAACCCATCATCTCCTGCATTGGCAGGAGGATTCTTTACTCTTGAGCCAACAGGAAAGTCTTAACATCATTTAGCCAGGACCAAATTTAAATGGGAAAAGGGTGGTAAAACACATTCATTTAGGTTGAACATAAATTTTTATTAACTATCAATGTTCAACAAAATACACAATTCCAAAAGCATGTAATGCCTTATTAATTTTTCACTTTTATTGCTCTCATTACATTGCCAATCTCTGAGAATTCTCTATTCTGAAGACACAGCTTAGTAATAATCTAACTCTTCTAAGTTGACAAATTATCAGAGTTTGACCAGAGAAACTAAAAGACTCATACAAAACTGATTCTATGATGAGTGTATAACAGTGTTACTACAGAATCGAGGATTTTGTCCCTATCCAAGGCTGTCAAATGTTTCCTAATGGTAAAAAGATTGGAGGGCATGAATCCAAGGACTGCAAGGGTATGATCTGAATAACATTTCTGTAAATGTGAACTTTTAAATTTCTAGTTATAATAAGACAGATTATTAAAGTTTCTTTACTTGCAACCCACTCTGTTCTAAATAAAATGTGTATTATAAATTCCCCTGAAAAACTCTCACACACACATAAACAATTTCCTATCTGTTTCATTGATTAAGTGGTGTTGCAATCAAATTATCAAGATCAGAAAATGAATGTGCAACTCGCTCAGCCATGTCTGACTTTGTGATTTCATGGACTGTAGCCCATCAGGATTCTCTGTCCATGGAATTCTCCAGGTAAGAATACTGGAGTGTGTTGTCGTTCCCTTCTCCAGGGGATCTTCCTGATCCAGGTATCAAACCCGGGTCTCCCACACTGCATGCAGATTCTTTACCATTTGAGCCACTGGAGAACACTGAGTTAAACTGGCAGGAGTTGATAATTGAATTCTTAAAAAAAAAAAAAATCTTTGTACCTTTATTGAGATATAACTGATATATAATAAGTTTAAAGTGTACAATTTGATGATTTGATGCACATATATATTGTGAAGTGATTGCCACAATATAGATAAATAACACATTCATCAGTCTACATAGTTGTCTTCTTTCTATTTGCCAGTGAGAACATTTAAGATCTACTCTCTTAGGAACTTTCAAGGATACAATGTAACTGAATTGTAATCATCATGCTGTACATTAAATTCCCAGAATTTTTATATCTTATAGCTTAAAGGTTTTACAATTTGACCACCTACTCTCATTTGTATTTGGCAACCAAAATTCTACATTATGATTCTATGAATTTTGATTATTTTAGTTTCTACATATAAGTGAGATCTTATAGTATTTGTCTTTGTTAGTCTGACTTACTTCATTTAGCATGATGCCTCAACTTTCACCCTTGTCATGAAAAATGGCAAGATTTTCTTCTTTTTTATAACTGAATAATACTTCAATATGTGTGTGTATATAAAAGTGCCCATATATTCATTTTATATGACTCTTTATTCATTTGTTTACCATAGGCACTTAGGTTGCTTCCGTATATTGGCAATCATAAATAATGTTGGAATAATCCTTGGTGACTCAGTGGTAAAGAGTCCATCTGCCAATGTAGGAGACATGGCAACCCACTCCAATATTCCTGCCTGGGCAATTCCATGGACAGGGGAGCTTGGTGGGCTACAGTCCATGGGATTGCAAAAGAGTCGGACAAGACATAGTATCTAAATAACAACAAACACTGAAGCGCAGGTATCTCTTTGATATCATATTTTTTTTCCTATGGATATATACCCAGAAGTGGGATTATTGGATAATATGGAAGCTCTATCTTTAATTTTTGAGGAACTTTCATACTTTTATCCATAGTATCTGTACAAATAAACATTTGTCACAACAGTGCACAAGGGTTCCCTTTTATCCAGATCCTCACCAAACTTCTCTCTTATCTTTTTGATACTAGCCATTCTAACAGATGTGAAAAGGTATTTGTAAGTCATTTGTATATCTTCTTTGGAAAAATACCTATTAAGGTCATTTACCCATTTTTAATTGGATTATTTCATTCCTTTGCATGGGAGTATCCAGCTGTCTAAAGTTCACATTTTGAAGAGACTGTCTTTTCTCAACTGAGTATTCTTGGCTCCCATATCAAATATTAGTTGGCTGTATATGCATGAGTTTATTTCTGGGCATCTCGATTGTGTTCCACTAGTCTATGTGTCTTTTAAATGCCCATATCTTTTTCTGTCCTTTACTCTCAGCCTATATGGCCTATATGCAAAAGCAATTTTCTTACAGGCAGCATATCACTGAATGTCAATTTTCTTTTAGTCCACTCAAGGTTTTAATGTTTTTATTAGATAATTTAATTTCTTTAAATTAACAGTGATAGATAAGGACTTACTGTTGCCATGTGACTCACTGTTTTAAGACTATTTCAAATAATCTGCCTTTGAATTAATTTATTCTTCTGCTTGGCTGAGCCTATTTTTAAAGCTCTTTAGTAAATTTTTAAATTTAGTCATTGTATTCTTCAGCTCTAGGAATTCTGTTTGAATTTCTGAATGAACTTTAATTTTTTGTTGTTGTTGAACTGATTTTCTTTTTGTGTTATTTTCCAAATTTTGTTCAGTTTTGTCTCTGTGTGTTCTTATAGTTCACTAAACTTTAAAAGTATTATTCTGAAATCTCTGTCAGACAGTCCATAAATATCCATATCTTCAGGGTCAGTTATTAGAATTTTATTAGTCACTTTGGTGGTTTCATGTTTACATGATTTTGTGTGATCCTTATATCCCCATGTTAGTATCTACACATTTAAGTAAGTGATCTCTTCTTCCAGACCCAAGTTTGTTGTTTTTAGTTGCTAAGCCATGACTAACTCTTTTGCTACCACATGGACTGTAGCCTGCCAGGCTCCTCTGTCCATTGAATCTTCCAGTCAAGAATAGTGAAGTGGGTTGCTATTCCTTTCTCCAAGGATCTTCCTGACCCAGGGATCAAACCCACATCTCTTTTGTCTCCTACATTGGCAGGCAGATTCTTTACTGCTGAGTCACTGGGGAAGCCCAAATTTCAAATTTAGATTTAGGATAATCCATTTATTTTTGTTCATATCAGTTCCAGATTGAAACATAAACACACATAAAATATAGAGCAACAGTTTTCCACTGCTTTATATGTTATATCAGTATAATTAAATAAAAATGCCCAAATCGCTGCTACCACATACATCACAGTTGAGTTACATAGTCTTAGAAATTCAATAAATAGATTTTAATACAAAATGAATTATTTTCATCATATGGATTCTCAAAATGGTCACCAGTAAACTAGTCAATATATTTTTGCCTCAGTAAAATACATGAAAACAAACTTTTCAAAGAGAAAAAATAGTGACCTATTCACTTCATTGTAATTTAAACTTGCAGGTAAACTCAGTTTCAAAAAACTCATTGACTTGGCAATAGATACTTTTATTATTTATTTTGTATTTATGGTATTTCATATTCAATACCACCACCTATTTTTCAGAGCCTCATTTCCCTTGTATCATTGTCTCTTGCAATTGTTCCTTTACCTGTCTCTCGCCATCACTGCTAACTCTTCTTATGGAGTACTGTTATATGAATATTGTCAACAAGGCATTACTACATCTCCAAAGTAAAGTCCAAACTCTTGAGTGATATTCAGAAGTGACTCCAACATAATTTGTTGTCCCAATCTTTTCTCAGATATCCCTATATACTCTAATGCTCCAATCACCAATTTCCTGAAGAAAAAAAAAAGTCTATTTTCTGCCATTTTATGATCTCCTATAGCAATTTTCAGTCTCTCTCCAAACATTATAAATATCGAGTTTGCCATGTCTCAACTCAATTCCCACTTACTCACAAAGTGTTCCCTAGTTATTTAGTACATGCAACTCCTTTCCTCTGAAGATCTCTTAAATATTCAGCATCTACTCAATGCCAGGCTCAATATTGCTCATTGTGGTCACTTCTTTTATGGAGAGTGTGGGAAGAGACACAACTAGAGATATAATAAAAATATAATACAGCAGGTTATGGTAGCAGTCCAGGTTGGTGTGAGAGTATAATAGGCGATGCTGACCAAATAAAGTGAGAGAAAGGAAATCCTGGAGACCTGTTCTGAGTCTTGAAAGATAGGGTTGGTGAAATGAGGATAAGAAAGGTATTCAAGCTGTGCTGTGCTTAGTCTGTCAGTCGTGTCTGACTCTTTGTGACGCTATGAACTGTGGCTGTCAGGCTCCTCTCTCCATAGGAATTCTCCCAGCAAGAATACAGGAGTGGGTTGCTATGCCCTCCTCCAGGTATCTTCCTAACCCAGTGATTGAACCCAGGTCTCCCGCATTGCAGGCAGATTCTTTACCATCTGAGCCACCAGGGAAGCCCAAGAATACTGGAGTGGGTAGCCTATCCCTTCTCCAGGGGAGCCTCTGGACCCAGGAATCAAGCTGGGGTCTCCTGCAGATCCTTTACCAGCTGAGCTACCAAGAAGGACACCTATTTTCCACATTTGGAAACAAGTCCATGTACTAGGTGTATTGTTTATTATGCACTAAGCATATATACTTCTCATTCATTCAAGACATAGGTGTTGAGTATATATAAATATGAAACTTTTAGCTGCAAAGAACAAAAATTCTCTTGATGGGTTTCAAGATTTTTTATATAAAACAAGATTTTTGAAAGTAATATAGCTTCAGAGTGGACCAACCTGGTGGCTTTAACAATGTTAACCATTATCAAGATTCATTCCACCCTTCTATCCTGCCATTTCTGTTTTACTCCCCACTCTTGCCTGGAAAATCCCATGGATGAAGGACCCTGGTGGGCTTCAGTCCATGGGGTTGCTGAGGGTTGGACATGACTGAGCAACTTCGCTTTCACTTTTCACTTTCATTCACTGGAGAAGGAAATGGCAACCCACTCCAGTGTTCTTGCCTTGAGAATCCCAGGGACGGGGCAGCCTGGTGGGCTGCCATCTATGGGGTTGCACAGAGTCGGACATGACTGAAGCAACTTAGCAGCAGCAGCAGCAGCAGGAACTCAAAAAGGAATCAGAGAGAATACTGTTTCTTTTCATGTATCAAATTTTAACAGTAAGGAACTTTTTTCTTTAAATTGGCAAACAGATTTTCAAGTCTCAGTGGGGAAAATGTGTCACATGTCAAACCCTAGCCAGTCACTTGCAAGGGGAGTTGGATCATAAAGATTGACTTAGATCAACTAAGAATTATCCTCAGAGCTGAAGAGAGAAATGCAATTCCTTGAGTCTTGTGTGGATGTAGTGCCTACCTAAACCAAACTGGATTCTGCTAGTAAGGACAGCTATCTGCAAGACTGACTATTTGCCATGCATCATGCATGAGGCTAGGAAGGGCATGTTGAACAAAACACATCATTCTGACTTTAAGAGGCTTTGAAAATGCTGAGTAAATCGTTTTAAAGTCACACAAGTAATGACAAATAACAAATTTTTATTTTTTAAGAAAAATGTACAGGGAGATGTAAGAGCAATAAAGGCTAGACTTTATTTAATATGGTGTACTAAGCGCAGCGGCTGCAACGGGTGATGCAGAAGCGCGGCGGCTGTGACAGGCGGCCAAGAAGCCCAGCAAGAGGAGCTACCTCATATCCAAGGTCAGGGGCAGCAGCCGAGAGGAGCTACCCAACGTCCAAGGTCAGGGGCAGCGGAGGAGAGGAGCTACCCCACCTCCAAGGTAAGAGGCAGTGGCTGCACTTTGCTGGAGCAGCCCTGAAGAGATAGCCCATGTCCAAGGTAAGAGAAACCCAAGTAAGATGGTAGGCACTGATAAAGGGCATTAGAGGGCAAACAGACTGAACGACAATCACAGACAACTAGCCAATCTGATCACACGGACCACAGCCTTGTCTAACTCAATGAAACTAAGCCATGCTGTGTGAGGCCATCCAAGATAGGCTGGTCATGGTGGAGAGGTCTGACAGAAACTGGTCCACTGGAGAAGTAACTGGCAAACCACTTCAGTATTCTTGCCTTGAGAACCCCATGTACAGTATGAAAAGGAAAAAGATAGGACACTGAAAGATGAACTCCCCAGGTCAGAAGGTCCCCAATATGCTACTAGTGATCAGTGGAGAAATAACTCCAGAAAGAATGAAGGGATGGAGCCAAAGCTAAAAGAACACCCAGTTGTGGATAGGACTGGTGATAGAAGCAAGGTTCGATGTTGTAAAGAACAATATTCCATAGAACCTGTAATGTTAGGTCCATGAATCAAGGCAAATTGGAAGGGGTCAGACAGGAGATGGCAAGAATGAACATCAACATTCTAGGAATCAGTGAACTAAGGTGGACAGGAATGGGTGAATTTAACTCAGATGACGTTTATATCTACTACTGTGAGCAGGAATCCCTTAGAAGAAATGGAGTAGCTATCATAGTCAACTATAGAGTCTGAAATGCAGTACTTGGATGTAATCTCAAAAATGACAGAATGATCTCTGTTCATTTCCAAGGCAAACTATTCAATATCATGGTGATTAAGTCTATGCACTGACCAGTAATGCTGAAGTTGAACAGTTCTATGCAGACCTACAAGATCTTCTAGAACAAACATCCAAAAAAGATGACCTTTTCATTATAGGGGACTGGAATGCAAAAGTAGGAAGTCAAGAAACACCTGGAGTAACAGGCAGCTTTGGCCTTGGAGTACAGAATGAAGCAGGGAAAAGGCTAATAGAGTTCTGCCAAGAGAATGCACTGGTCATAGCAAACACCCTCTTCCAACAACACAAGAGAAAACTCTACAGATGGATATCACCAGATGGTCAACACCAAAATCAGATTGATTACATTCTTTGCAGCCAAAGATGGAGAAGCAAAAACAAGACCGGGAGCTGACTGTGGCTCAGATCATGAACTCCTTATTGCCAAATTCAGACTGAAATTGAAGAAAGTGGAGAAAACCACTAGACCATTCAGGTATGACCTAAATCAAATCCCTTATGACTATACAGTGGAAATGAGAAATAGATTTAAGGGACTAGATCTGACAAAGTGCCTGATGAACCATGGACAGAGGTTTGTGACACTGTACAAGAGAGAGGAATCAAGACCATCCCTAAGAAAAAGAAATGCAGAAAAACAAAATGGCTGTCTGAGGAGGCCTTACAAATAGCTGTGAAAAGAAGGGAAGCAAAAAGCAAAGGAGATGGGTCATAGAGGATCCTGCTGTGAGGAAACCATTAGCAAGGTGAAAAGACAGCCTTCAGAATGGGAGAAAATAATAGCAAATGAAGCAACTGACAAACAACTAATCTCAAAAATATACAAGCAACTCCTACAACTCAACTCCAGAAAAATAAATGACCCAATCAAAAAATGGGCCAAAGATCTAAATAGACATTTCTCCAAAGAAGACATACAGAGGGCTAACAAACACATGAAAAGATGCTCAACATCACTCATTATCAGAGAAATGCAAATCAAAACCACTATGAGGTACCATTTCACGCCAGTCAGAATGGCTGCAATCCAAAAGTCTACAAATAATAAATGCTGGAGAGGGTGTGGAGAAAAGGGAACCCTCTTACACTGTTGGTGGGAATGCAAACTAGTACAGCCACTATGGAGAACAGTGTGGAGATTCCTTAAAAAACTGGAAATAGAACTGCCTTATGATCCAGCAATCCCACTGCTGGGCATACACACTGAGGAAACCAGAAGGGAAAGAGACATGTGTACCCCAATGTTCATCGCAGCACTGTTTATAATAGCCAGGACATGGAAGCAACCTAGATGTCCATCAGCAGATGAATGGATAAGAAAGCCATGGTACATATACCCAATGGAGTATTACTCAGCCATTAAAAAGAAAACATTTGAATCAGTTCTCATGAGGTGGATGAAACTGGAGCCTATTATACAGAGTGAAGTAAGCCAGAAAGAAAAACACCAATACAGTATACTAACGCATATATATGGAATTTAGAAAGATGGTAACAATAACCCTGTATAGGAGACAGCAAAAGAGACACTGATGTATAGAACAGTCTTATGGACTCTGGGAGAGGAAGAGGGTGGGAAGATTTGGTAGAATGGCATTGAAACATGTAAAATATCATGTATGAAACGAGATGCCAGTCCAGGTACAATGCACGATGCTGGGTGCTTGGGGCTAGTGCACTGGGACGACCCAGAGGGGTGGTATGGGGAGGGAGGAGGGAGGAGGGTTCAGGATGGGGAACACATGTATACCTGTGGTGGATTCATTTTTATATTTGGCAAAACTAATACAATTATGTTAAGTTTAAAAATAAAATAAAATTAAGAAAAAAAAGCAAAGGAGAAAAGGAAGGATACACCCGTTTGAATGCAGCGTTTCAAAGAATAGCAAGGAGAGATAAGAAAGCCTTACTCAGTGATCAATGCAAAGAATTAGAGGAAAACATAGAATGGGAAAGACTAGAGAGCTCTTCAAGAAAATTAAAGATACCAAGGGAACATTTCCAGAGAAGGCAAGTGCACCCTACTCCAGTACTCTTGCCTGGGAAATCCCATGGACGGAGCAGCCTGGAAGGTTTCAGTCCATGTGGTCGCAAACAGTCGGGCACGACTGAGCAACTTCACTTTCACTTTTTACTTTCATGAATTGGAAAAGGAAATGGCAACCCACTCCAGCGTTCTTGCCTGGAGAATCCCAGGGATGGGGGAGCCTGTTGGGCTGCCATCTATGGGGCTGCACAGAGTCGGAAACGACATTTCATGCAAAGATGGGCTCAATCAAGGACAGAAATTGTAGGGACCTAACAGAAGCATAAGGTATGAAGATAAGGTGGCAAGAATACACAGAAAACATAACAAAAAAGATCTTCACAACCCAGGTAATCACAATGGTGTGATCACTCACCTAGAGCCAGACATCATGGAACGTGAAGTCAAGTGGGCCTTAGAAAGCATCCCTATGAACAAAGCTAGTAGAGGTGATGGAATTCCAGTTGAGCTATTTCAAATCCTGAAACATGATGCTGTGAAAGTGCTGCACTCAATATGCCAGCAAATTTGGAAAACTCAGCAGTGGCCATAGGACTGGAAAAGGTCAGTTTTCATTCCAATCCCAAAGAAAAGCAATGCAAAAAATGCTCAAACTACCGCACAATTGCACTCATCTCACACGCTAGTAAAGTAATGCTCAAAATTCTCCAAGCCAGGCTTCAGCAATACGTGAACCGTGAACTTCCTGATGTTCAAGCTGGTTTTAGAAAAGGCAGAGGAACCAGAGATCAAATTGCCAACATCCGCTGGATCATGGAAAAAGCAAGAGAGTTCCAGAAAAACATCTATTTCTGCTTTCTTGACTATGCCAAAGCCTTTGACTGTGTGGATCACAATAAACTGTGGAAAATTCTGAAAGAGATGGGAATACCAGACCACCTGACCTGCCTCCTGAGAATCCTGTATGCAGGTCAGGAAACAACAGTTAGAACTGGACATGGAACAACACACTGGTTCCAAATAGGAAAAGGCGTACATCAAGGCTATATATGGTCACCCTGCTTATTTAACTTATATGTAGAGTACATCATGAGAAATGCTGGGCTGGAGGAAGCACAAGCTGGAATCAAGATTGCTGGGAGAAATCTCAATAACTTCAGATATGCAAATGACACCACCCTTATGGCAGAAAGTGAAGAAGAACTAAAGAGCCTCTTGATGAATGTGAAAGAGGAGAGTGAAAAAGTTGGCTTAAAGGTCAACATTCAGAAAACTAAGATCATGGCATCTGGCCCCATCACTTCATGGCAAATAGATGGGGAAACAGTGGAAACAGTGGCTGACTTTATTTTCCTGGGCTCCAAAATCACTGTAGATGGTGATAGCAGCCATGAAATTAAAAGACGCTTACTCCTTGGGAGGAAAGTTATGACCAACCTAGACAGCATATTAAAAAGCAGAGAACTTACTTTGCCAACAAAGGTCCATCTAGTCAAGGCTATGGTTTTTCCTGTGGTCATGTATAGATGTGAGAGTTGGACTATAAAGAAAGCTGAGCACAAAAGAATTGCTTTTGAACTGTGGTGTTGGAGAAAACCCTTGAGAGTCCCTTGGACTGCAAGGAGATCCAACGTGTCCATCCTGGTTGGAGATGGACTGGGTGTTCATTGGAAGGACTGATGTTGAAGGTGAAATCCCAATACTTTGGCCACCTGATGTGAAGAGCTGACTCATTTGAAAAGACCCTGATGCTGGGAAAGATTGAGGGCAGGTGGAAAAGGGGACGAGAGGATTAGATGGTTGGATGGCATCACTGACTCAATGGACATGGGTTTGGGTCAACTCCAGGAGTTGGTGATGGACAGGGAGGCCTCGCATGCTGCCGTTCATGGGGTCACAAAGAGTTGGATGCAACTGAGCAACTGAAATGAAGGAAGTTTTCTATGATGAAATGCATTTGACCTATACTTTGAGATCCAAGTCACAGAAAGGAAATAAAAATAAGACAATTTAAAGGAAATTTTATTCCTAGCAAAGGAAAGAGCATCTGCATAGGCTGTGAGGCTAGTTTTAGCATAGCACCTTTGAGGAATGGAAATTCAGCATGAAATCAAAAGATGTAGATGAAAGAGCTTATCAATAAGATTTCCTCCTTTTCTGCTAAAAGCCTTTCATTTGTGATCTCACCCTCATGTTACCTATGCTATATTCAAGCATCAAGGTAATAAGGAAATGGAAGTGTGAATTGAAGAAACTCTACTGATAGCATATCAGATTCTTCACCATAAGTTATTATACCTCGTGCTGTGTATCAACCTTCCACTGCTCATTAATTACTCACCTATAGATCAGTCTTTGCTGTGATGCTTCTGGGAACATAAGATACCACAACACATCTGTTATTTTCAAGAATGTAGAGCAAGACTTCAAAACCCAAAATTTAAATAGGTCACACCTCTCTAAATATTGTTTGGTATGATCAAGCTGTAGGAGCATTTCCTGATTTCCTCATGCCCCAGTGTTGGTTGAGGCAAGTAGGGTGAACAGTAGAACTGCTGTTTTCTCCTGTGGATGTTAACCAGATATCAGCAAAAAGAGTATTACTGTGCTTTCAATTAAAAAAAAAAAACCAAAAAGATAAAATAATGCTAAAGCTTAATATCAAAACATATAGAATATACTGCAAAGGCTGAATTTTAAGAAAAAATGTTTTCAAAAGGAAGAAAATGTGTAATTTCAAACTAAGGTAAAACTGCTTGTCTATAATAATACTGCAAACATAATTCATCTTAGTTTAAACATAATGGGTCTGATTACATTAATATATTCTGATCCCTGATCTTTAAATCTAATATTCCCAGTAGAAAAAAAAATGTGTGTACAAATTAGTTAAAAAGTAAAAAATGTCTCAAATTATTTTGTCTTCTATTTGCTTAAATTTTCTCAGTTTATGCACAAAGGATTTGAGTTCAATGATGACACAAACATCTAGTCAAGGCTATGGTTTTTCCAGTAGTCATGTATGGATGTGAGAGATGGACTGTAAAGAAAGCTGAGCACCGAAGATTGATGCTTTTGAACTGTGGTGTTGGAGAAGACTCTTGAGAGTCCCTTGGACTGCAAGGAGATTCAACCAGTCCATTCTAAAGGAGATCAGTCCTGGGTGTTCTTTGGAAGGAATGATGCTAAAGATGAAACTCCAGTACTTTGGCCACCTCATGCAAAGAATTGACTCATTGGAAAAGACTCTGATGCTGGGAGGGATTGGGGGCAGGAGGAAAAGGGGACGACAGAGGATGAGATGGCTGGATGGCATCACCAACTCGATGGACGTGAGTTTGAGTGAACTCTGGGAGTTGGTAATGGACAGGGAGGCCTGGTGTGCTGCAATTCATGGGGTCGCAAAGAGTAGGACAGGATTGAGCGACTGAACTGAACTGATGATACAAACTCGTCATTTGAACTCAAATTCTTTGTGCAGGGTACAAAATTTCAAGTAATTTAAAATGAAAAGGAAAGAAGAGAATGAAATCCTCTTTAGCGTTATTAGAAGCTTACAGTAAAAGATCTAACAAAGGAAGAAGAAACATAGAGAGATAAAGAAAGGATTAAAGAAAAAATCCACAGGTGAAGCCATATAGTGGCAAGCTTATTTGTGAAATGAGTGTTGGCACATCAATATCAGCTAGAAAAGGTAAAGGTAATTTTAGTATCTCTAAACATACAGAGGCACTGCTTGAACAAAAGCTGGAGATCTATATCAGGAGTGTAACTGCAGCACTTTGTATGCATTGTGAGATTTTTTTTTTTTTAAATAAGTTGATGTGAACAAGGCCTGGCAGCTATTTACAGTCTCTGTTACCTGAGTGTTACTTTGAAGAGTAAAATAGGTGCTTGGAAGTGTTGGTTTCAGAAGACAGTTTATAGCAAGGTTATCATATAAATGAGTTTTATTCTGCTCTCAAAAAAAAAACAAAAAAACAGTAATACATAGAAGGTGGTTGAAGTAAAAAAAAAAAAGAGAATGAAACTTAACTATCTTTACTGAAGACAGGTATAGTCAAAATTCTGTTTATTTCATTGTATAACCTTTGATTTTTATCTCTAACTTTTCTTCTTTGTTTCATTAATAATGTCTAAATACCTTATGAAAAACCAATCCAACCCTGATTTCAGTTCTCCTCTTATTATTTCTTAAGTCATAGCAATGCTTTTTAAGTAGCTCTGTGGTTATCCTGATACCTTTCAGCTTTCAGCATGTTGAATAAGCATTTCACACAAACCACATTCCTAACATGCTGGGCTACAGGATCTACTGCTTTATACTATTAAGTGTATCAGTCAGGGTACAAAGAAAAGCAGAACCAAAATGAATAATATAAAGTAAGTGATTTATTACAAGGACTGGATCTTACGCAACTGTTGGACTTGGTGGACTGGTTTCTGTGGCCGAATATCTGCATGTATACTCTTCAACCTGAGTCACTATACCTTAGCCAGAAAGTAATAAAAAGGAAAAGCTGGATATGGAAAAGAATAAGGGGGGAAATGGAACCCAAAAGGATACAATAAAACTCACAATTGTCTTGCACTACCTCCAACTTTGATGCTACAAGTGACCTGTTAAGAAAGTTCCTGCCCCAACATCAAAAACAAAACAAAAAAGAAAAAAAAATGAAGAAGAAGAAGAAGAAGAAAAACAACTCAATTAAAAAATGGGCAGAGGATCTGAATAGCCATTTTACAAAGACAGCATGCTGATGGTCAACAGGTTCTTGAAAAGATGTCCAACATCACTAACCATAAAGGGCTGGCAAATCAAAACCACAATGAGATATAACCTCACACCTGCCAGAATGATTATTGTCAAAAAGCCAACAAATAACAAATGCTGATAAAGATGTAGAGAAAAGGAAATCCTCATGTACTAGTGGTAGGAATATAAAATGGGGCATCCACTATGGAAAACAATATGGATATTCCTCAAAAGTGAAAAATAGAACTACCAGGTGATCCAACAATTCCACTTCTGGGTATTTATCCAAAGAAAGCAAAAATACTAATCTGAAAATATATATGCAAACTTGTGTAGAAATGTCAAATCACTATGTTGTATAACAGGAATTAACAGTGTTGTAGGTCAATTATAATCCAAAAACAAACAAACAAAAATACATCTGTGGTTACCAGAGGTGAGGGGTGGGGAGAGGCAGAATTGGATGAAGGCAGTTAAAAGGTACACAGTGGCAGTTATAAGATAAATAAATAGCAAGGATATAACATATAGCATGATAAATATAATTAATACCACTATATGTTATACATGAAAGTTACTAAGAGAGTAAATCCTAAGAGTTGTCATTACAAATATTTGTTTCATACTTCTTTAATTTTGTATATACATGAGATGATTGATGTTCATTAGATTTATGGCTCAGCTGGTAAAGCCTGCAATACAGAAGACCTGAGTTCAATCCCTGGTTTGCGAAGATCCCCTGGAGAAGGAAATGGCTACCCACTCCAGTATTTTTGCTTGCAGAATTCCATGGACAGAGGAGCCTGGTGGGCTATAGTTCATAGGGTTGCAAAGAGTTGGACACAACTGAATAATTAACACTTTCAAACTTATGATAATCATTTCAAGGTGTAAGTCAAGTTATTATGCTATAAACAAACTTATACAGTGCTGTATGTCAATCATATATCAATAAAACTGGAGATAAATAAATAAACAAATAAATAAATCAAGTTGGTCCCTTTCACCAGAGAGTCACACACTCTCTTAGGACAAGTGCACTTGTCTTAGGACTTAAAGAAGTTGAAGGGGGAGATTTGGCAGAAGCTGAAAGTTCAGATGCTGCCTTGAACCAATGAGATGAGCTCTTGCATCAGTGTCAGTGCCAGAGTAATTGTGGCATTTTACAAAGGTATTCAAAGTGTAAAGGAACACAGCTGCTGTTTCTCTTTGCCTTTCCCACAGCATTTGAACGCATCTTATGACAATGCTAACACAAAACCACACAGTGAAGGAAATCTGGGAAAACACAGTACTAGCTTAGCTAAATTGATACAGCAGTCATTCACTCAAGTCCACTTCCTGGCAGATATGCATACTTTAACTTCTAAATAAAGAGAAGAACAAACCATGATTTTGCCTAACATGCTGAAAGTACTCATGCAATAGAAAATATGCTAAGCGTGTCCCCCAAAAAGAGGCAGTTTCTTTCCAAAAGAAAGTTTTTCTAGATAAAGATAACTTTAGGCATCTTATAACTTAAACACTGAGGTAAACTCTATTAATACATCTTATATTACATGGTAGAGGAAAGACAGAGGAGGAGAAATACCTGATTCATTTATGCACAAGATATAATATCAAAATGAGGAAGAAATACTCCTGATTATTGCAATGCCTGATTCTGCAACTGCTCATGGCCAAATTTATTGCTTAAGCCATTCTATATTCCCTTGGCTAGTCATGATTTCTTACATGGTTGGTTGTCTCACACCTTCATTCAAGAAGAATCTGGGTCATTTGTAATATTAGATTGTAACAGCTTTCTAATTACTTTGATCAGAAAGAGGCTCTGGCTGCAGCAGACCTGGGAGGCACCACGTATGGCATAAGTCCTCTGGGAGTAGGTCACCATTAGCCCTACCATAGAGCCCTGAGCAGATGACCCACAAACTGGAGAACAATTGTACCAAAGAAATTCTCATTTGTTATGAGAGTTCTAGGACCCACAACATATTTCCCAACCTGCAGATCTGGCAAAGGGACTAAGAACCCACAGGGAATTTGATTTTGGAGGTCAGTGAGATTTAATTACAGAATTTCCACCAGACTGGGAAAACAGATTCTTAGAGGGCACAAACAAAACCGTATGTGTACCAGGACCCAGGAGAAAGGAGCAGTGATCCCACAAGAGACTGAGCCAGACTTACCTGTATGTGTCCAGGAGTCTCCAGCAGAGATGTGGGTCAACAGTGGCCGGATATGGGGTCAGGGGCACTGCATACAACAGTGCTTGTATAAGTCCATTTGAAGGAAGTCTCCATTACTGCCATGACCCCTAACATAGTTTGGCCTCAGGCCAAACAACAGGGAGGGAACGCAGCCCTACCATCCACAGATAATTGGATCAAATCATTACTGAGCATGGCTTCACCCATCAGAACAAGATCTAGATTGCCCCAAAACCAGTATCTCCCATCAGGGAGCTTCCACAAGCTTCTTATCTGTATCCATCAGAGGGTATACAGAATAAAAACCACAATCACAAAAAACTAATCGACTGATCACATGGATCACAGCCTTGTCTAACTCAATGAAACTATATGCCACGCTGTGAAGGGCCAACAAAGATGGGACGGGTCATGGTGCAGAGTTCTCACAAAACGTGGTCCATTGCAGAAGGAATGACAAAACACTTCAGTATTCTTGCCTTGAGAACCCCATGAACAGTATGAAAAGGCAAAAAGATAGGACACTGAAAGATAAACTCCCCAGGCTGGTAGGTGCCCAATATGCTCCTGGAGAAAAATGGAGAAATAACTCTGGAAAGAATGAAGAGATAGAGCCAAAGTAAAAACAACACCCAGTTGTGGATGTGACTTGTGATGGCAGTAAAGTCTGATGCTATAAAGAACAATATTGCATAGTCTGATGCTATAAAGAACAATTCATGGAATGTTAGGTCCATGAATCAAGGTAATTGGAAGTGGTCAAACAGGAGATGGCAAGAGTGAACATTGACATTTTAGGAATCAGTGAACTAAAATGAACTGCAATGGGTGAATTTAATTCAGATGACCATTATATCTACTACTGTCACAAGAATCCCTTAGAAGAAATGAAGTAGCCCTCATAGTCAACAAAAGAGTCTGAAATGCAGTACTTGGGTGCAATCACAAAAATGACAGAAAGATCTCTGTTCATTTCCAAGATAAGACATTCATCACATTAAACCAAGTCCATACCCCAACCACTAATGCTGAAGGAGTTAAGTTGAATGGTTCTCAGAAAGCCTAAGACCTTCTAGTTAGTCAGTCAGTTCAGTCGCTCAGTTGTGTCTGACTCTTTGTGACCTCATGGACTGCAGCATGACAGGCTTCTCCAGTAGCATATTGGTTTAGGAAAGGAGTACAACAAAGCTATGTATTGTCACCCTGCTTATTTAATTTATACGCAGAGTACATCATGCAAAATGCTGATGTGAATGAAGCACAAGCTGGAATGAAAATTGCTGAGAGAAATATCAATAACCTCAGATATGCAGATGACACCACCCTAATGTCAGAAAGCAAAGAGAAACTAAAGAACCTCTTGATGAAAGTGAAAGAGGAGACTGGAAAAGCTGGCTTAAAACTCAACATGCAAAAAACAAAGATCATGGCATCCTGTCCCATCACTTCATGGCAAATAGAAGGGGAAACAGGGGAAACAGTGACAGATTTTATTGTACTGGGCTCCAAAATCACTGCAGATAATGACTGCAGTCATGAAATTAAAAGCTCCTTGGAAGAAAATTATGACAAGCCTAGACAGCATATTAAAAAACAGAGATATTACTTTGTTGGCAAAGCAAAGATGCAAGATGCAAAGATATTACTTTGCATATAGTCAAAGCTATGGTTTTTCCAGTAGTCATATATGGATGTGAGAGTTGGACTGTAAAGAAAGCTGAGTGCTGAAGAATTGATGTTTTTGAACTGTAGTGTTGGAGAAGACTCTTGAGAGTCCCTTGGACTGCAAGGAGATCAAACCAGTCAATCCTAAAGGAAATAAGTCCTGAATATTCATTGGAAGGACTGATGTTGAAGGTGAAATTCCAATACTTTGGCCACCTGATGTGAAGAACTGACTCTTTGGAAAAGGTCTTGATGCTGGGAAAGATTGAAGGAAGTAGGGGAACAGGACGAAAAAAGATGAAATGGTTGGATGGCATCATGGACTCTATGGACATGAGTTTGAGCAAGTTCCAGGAGTTGTTGATGGACAGGGAAGTGTGGTGTGCTGCAATCCATCAGGTCATAAAGAGTCAGACATGATTGAGTAAGTTAACTGAACTCAATCAGAAAACATGGAACTCAATATTGTAGGAGTAGGAAGCTAACATTTTCTCAGGAAATGAGAATAAGAAAGGACACTTATTTCCTAGACTTGTGAGTCTTGGCTATGGCTAAAAAAAATAGTTATAAGTTAATCACTGATTTAAGGCATATGTTCTATCCTGGGAAACATAACCATAGTGTAGGATTATAACTAAGACTTCAGTAGGCCACTGAGTATCAGGCTAACTATTTCAAGATGATGGGTAAAAAAGTAGAAGTAGATTAAATGAGCATGATCATATTACTGCCTTTTAGTTGAAGATGAGTTAGGCATCCTTTAAGTCCACAGATTTTGGCAAAAGCATTATAGGTAAAGAAGGCAAATCCAGATGCCAAGTATTTGTTTCTGTGAGAAAAATAACAGTATCACTCCTTCCATGATAGATATAGCCCAATGTAATTAACATGACACATGGTGCCTGCTTAATTCTTCTAGGAAATGGAAACATCATGAGATTCTGTTGACCTCTTCTTTTACCAAGCAGGCCACCTTGCAATATTTATTGTCAGATTAGCTTCAGTAAGTGAAAGATCATGGTGTTGAACCCACAATTAAGCTCCATCTCTGACACTTTGAGCACTTTATTCATGAGCTCATTGTAAAAAAAACAAACAAACAAAAAAAACAGAACTGGGTTGGCAGGAGGGAGAGCCACTGAATGAGTCTTCTAATACACCTTAATTATTCCCTTCTGCTAAGAGACTGATCTTTGGTCAGCCTTCATGAGTAGCACAAAATCTTCATATTCTTGACAATTCAGAAATGTCTACCCACATACATATTTCCTCAGTTATCCATGTCACCAGTTTTCAGCTATCTTCTTTACAATCTCTGACCATTCATCCAAACTACTAGTCACTGCTTATGAATATCTGTATATCTCTAACTCTAGCTAGCTCTTATTTTAGGAAAAATTAACAATGCAGCACACTACTTTAATTTCTGTCCACTGGAAGAGTTTGCATTCATCACTCTCTTTTAAGACCACCCTGAAGTTGAGCTGCAGACATCTATTTTTGTGTAGCATACCCTGCATTATCATTTGTAAATAAAAACTCATATTTTTTCCTCATTTAACTGGATAACATGGAATGCCCTAAGAGGCCATAGTGTAGGCTGAGAGATAGGAAGCAATGTAACAGGGCTTATTTGAGATGGAAAAGTGAAGTCACTCAGGCATGTCCAACTCTCTGTGACCCCATGGACTGTAGCCTACCAGGCTCCTTAGTCCATGGAATTTTCCAGGCAAGAGTACTGGAGTGGGTTGCCATTTCCTTCTCCAGGGGATCTCCCCAATATAGGGATCAAACCCGGGTCTCTGGCACTGCAGGCAGACACTTTGCTTTACAGTCTTAGCCAACAGGGAAGCCTAAAACTCTCTTTCTAATTGACTTCCAAAGTTCCCAACTATGTTGGTGGACCATGAAGATTTAGGTACTAATGTCAGATCAAAACATGTTTCAGTTCAGTCCAGTTCAGTCGCTCAGTCGTGTCTGACTCTTTGTGACCCCATGAACCATAGCACGTCAGGCCTCCCTGTCCATCACCAACTCCCAGAGTCCACCCAAACCCATGTCCATCGAGTTGGTGATGCCATCCAGCCATCTCATCCTCTATTGTCCCCTTCTCCTCATTCCCTCAATCTTTCCCAGAATCAGGGTCTTTTCAAATGAGTTAGCTCTTCACATTAGGTGGCCAAAGTATTGGAGTTTCACCTTCAACATTAGTCCTTCCAATGAACACCCAGGACTGATCTCCTTTAGGATGGACTGGTTGGCTCTCCTTGCAGTCCAATGGACTCTCAAGAGTCTTCTCCAACACCACAGTTCAAAAGCATCAATTCTTCAGTGCTCAGTTTTCTTTATAGTCCAAGTCTCACATCTATACATGACCACTGGAAAAACCATAGCCTTGACCAGATGGACCCTTCTTGGCAAAGTAATGTCTCTGGTTTTTAATATGCTGTCTAGGTTGGTCATAACTTTCCTCCCAAGGGGTAAGTGCCTTTTAATTTCATGGCTGCGATCACCAAGTGCAATGATTTTGGAGCCCAGGAAAATAAAGTCTGACACTGTTTCCACTGTTTTCTCATCTATTTGCCATGAAGTGATGGGACCAGATGCCATGATCTTAGTTTTCTGAATGTTGACCTTTAAGCCAACTTTTTCACTCTCCTCTTTCACATTCATCAAGAAGCTCTTTAGTTCTTCACTTGTTGCCATAAGGGTGGCATCATCTGCATATCTGAGGTTATTGATATTTCTCCCAGCAATCTTGATTTCAGCTTGTGCTTCTTCCAGCCCAGCATTTTTCATAACGTACTCTGCATATTAGTTAAATAAGCAGGGTGACAATATACAGCCTTGACGTACTCCTTTTCCTATTTGGGACCAGTCTTGTTGTTCCATTTCCAGTTCTAACTGTTGCTTTCTGACCTGCATACAGGTTTCACAAGAGGCAGGTCAGGTGGTCTGGTATTCCCATCTCTTTCAGAATTTTCCACAGTTTATTTTGATCCACACAGTCAAAGGCTTTGGCATAGTCAAGAAAGCAGAAATAGATATTTTTCTGGAACTCTCTTGCTTTTTCAATGATCCAGCAGATGTTGGCAATTTGATCTCTGGTTCCTCTGCCTTTTCTAAAACCAGCTTGAACACCTGGAAGTTCACGGTTCACATATTGCTGAAGCCTGGCTTGCAGAATTTTGAGCATTAATTGACTAGCATGTGAGATAAGTGCAATTGTGTGGTAGTTTGAGCATTCTTTGGCATTGCCTTTCTTTGGGATTGGAAATCAAACTGACCTTTTCCAGTCCTGTGGCCACTGCTGAATTTTCCAAATTTTCTGGCATATTGAGTGCAGTGCTTTCACAATGTCATCTTTCAGGATTTGAAATAGCTCAACTGGAATTCCATCACCTCTACTAGCTTTGTTCGTAGTGATGCTTCCTGAGGCCCATTTGACTTCACATTCCAGGATGTCTGGCTCTAGGTGAGTGATCACACCATCGTGATTAATTGGGTCGTGAAGATCTTTTTTGTACAGTTCTTCTATGTATTCTTGCCACCTCTTGTTAATATCTTCTACTTCTGTTAGGTCCCTACCATTTCTGTACTTGATTGAGCTCATCTTTGCATGAAATATTCCCTTGGTATCTCTAATTTTCTTGAATAGATCTCTAGTCTTTCCCATGTTTAGTGATCACCATAAATTATGATAATTTCTCTATTCCATATAAAGACTGGGAGAAATGGCTTCAAGTAACATAGGAGAAGGCTAGGAGGAAGAGAACATTTTGACTGTGTAGCATGGTCTTTCCTCTAAGCAACTGAACCTCCATTTGATTCAAAGAACACTGGCTCTGTGAAATGGTACAATCAAGGAACTGGTTGAATAGGCATAATTCCCTATAGTGGTGATTCAAGTCATATTTCTATTCACTAGACCTAGAGCTTTTCAACTTACACAAATCAGTGAAATCTTTAACAGGCTGTCCATCTGTGGAAACATGGTACATTAGTCAATGCCAAATATATCTGCAGATGAGACTATTTTAGATTATTCCTTTGACTCTGTTTATCCACAGAATTAACAGCACCTATGTCTTTGATGATTTAGAACCTCAACTTGGCTATAGTCACTTTGGAATCTCATCATCCCTATTGCATACAGGGACCACGGTTTGACAGTAGCATTTCTCGTATTTATTTATATGCTACAGAGAATAACCACAACAGCTCTTCAAGAATAAAGATCTGTGACACAGCTCTTCAAAGTTCCCCTCATGAGGAGTGTCTTCTGGATCCCTCTGGAGTATAAGCTAAGGAACTAGTAAGCAAATTTTGCATGACAAATCCTATTTAGCATGCCAGTCTCCTTAAAACTTTGGGTAACTTCATCTACAATATAACCCCCCAAAATTCTGGCATTTCTTTTTTATTCAGGGTAAGCCACATTTACATCCACAGATCAGTCAACATGAACAGTTAGAGCCACTACTTTGTTTGAGCTAACTGATTCAGCTGAGAATCTCATATCAATAAATATACACCAAGCAAACATTATATTCTTTCCAACTGAATCCAGGACCCTTAGGAAAAAATTTCCACATATTCTCTCCCATAATTTTTTTTTTGTCATAAGTGTCTGTCATAAACTGGGAAAATAATACAATTATATTGGTATGGATTACAGTACTGATGGTTCATACTTTGTAATTAATTCTCCAGGACCAACTGGACTTAAGTCTAGTTGTATATGTAGAAGCTATGAACTTCCTGAAGAGGAACAACAGTCCCTTAAAAACATACAAGATCTTCAGGCATAAGAAGACTAACTTCTGACACAGAAAGAACAGCTATTCTTACAATGAAATGAGGCTCAGTAGGATTTAAGAGATTAAGTCCCCCAGCTTCAAGAAGTTCTGCCTGTATGTTCCTATTTCAATTTACAAAAACTAAGTCCTTCTCAATCAATTACATCTAACATAAGGGATCCTATTAACAGGAGAACTCAATTTCCATTGCAAGTCAGGTATATACTCTGAGCTCATGATTTCATTTCTACAAGTTCCCCACTGTATTTATAACCAAACAACCGACTCAATTTTATTGTTTATTTTCACTAAAATATTTCAAGCCAGCCACTACATGTCATGCACTCTTTCTCTTTCTAGGTGTCTACAGGTGATAATTCTGGGTAACTGTGTCATTAGGGCATGACAAGACTACCAGAGTCTACAGATGGAAACAATGGCAGGTGGAAACTGAGGCAGTTTGGAATAATCATGTTTTACTGACTTTTTTCTGACAGATAAGTGGGTAACAGAGGTAGAAGCCTTTCTAAAGAACAGAACAGAATTCCTTATTTATGATTATTCATTGAGTGGAAAACTGATTTATCTTTCATGAAAATAGAACACTCTGATAGACTACTGATTAATTTGTTTCATCAGCTACAGAGATCAAACTCTCAGCATTTATTTTTACACCAAAATAAAATCATCTCTTTCATGTGTTAATTTTTGTGTCAGCTTAGTCTAAATGCCTTAAGAAAAGTAGATCTTGTATCCTTTACCAGTTAAGAAAAAAAGTGGCTATTTGGTCCCAGTTAAATCTGACAAGAAAGAGGCTGATTAGGAATGTTATAGAGCACCTGCTGTTAAGAAAAACTGTGGATTCCTATTGCCTTGAGTCATCCAGTCAGTAAACACTTGTGGGTTTTTTTTTCTACTTTTTTCAAAGACAACATTTAGAAAGACCACAGATTTTAAAACTTCAGAATGGTCATAATTTAAAAGGGAAATGAAACAGCAACAACAACAACAAAAAACAGTAACGAGAGTGACACCAGTCAGGAAAGTCTTCAAAACAGAACAGTCTTTTGGCAGCACTGTCAGTTCTATTGTTCTGAAATAAATGGGGGTCTACTGCTGAGATGGCAGAGAAACACTTCATTACCCCCCTGAGTCCTGGATGACTGACTAAGGTACGTGTGCATAAATTGATGGGCAGACTACACTGGATATTTCTGTTTACAGTTAAATTTCTAGTGGCGTAGTGAAATGCCAGCTAGGCAATCTTTGATGCAGCCAGCAAAATAAGGCTAGTTTGGGACACAGAGAAATTCTACTGCCTGTGGTTACTCTCCACGGGTTCAGAACAGACGAAATCAGTTAGGAATCACAGAGGGAAACTGAAGTACTAAATTTCATTTGGTTTCAAAGTTGGGAGAAAAAGTGTTAGTTACAAAGAAAGGAAGAGCATATAGAATTCAGAGTGGTTGCACCAAAAAAGACTTGGGAGATCACTGAGGCTGATAAAGATGAGGGCTTCCCTGATAACTCAGTTGGTAAAGAGTCCTCCTGCAATGCAGGAGACCACAGTTCAATTCCTGGGTCAGGAAGATCCACAGGAGAAGGGATAGGCTACCCATTCTAGTATTCCTAGGCTTCCCTTGTGGCTCAGCTAGTAAAGAATCTGCCTGCAATGCAGGAGACCTAGGTTCGATCCCAGGGCTCCATGGGATTGAGCAACTAGGTACCCATATAAGGATATTTTGTCCAATTTAGTAGAGGGGTACCTAATTTCAAGATTTCTAAGCTTAAAAATAAATTTAAATGTTAGTCATAGGAAGTCAAATTAAACTACTATAAAAATTATTTAAGATGATATACTCCAAAGAATGAATACATTAGAAATAGTTGAATAAACAGGTGGGTTCATGGAAGAAACAATTTCATATTTTTTTGACAAGTAGGCAGGTAGTCTAAATCTTAAGGTCACTGACTCTAGGGTCAAACTAATTTGAGTTTGAATCCTGGCTATATACCTCCTACTACCTACATGACTTGAGCAATTAACTTCCCTACTTCCTGCTGGAAATACAGGTGGTTAATGGTTATATGGTCCATTAAGAGTTATTGTAAAGGATAAATAATCAAATGCATAAAAAGAACTTAACTCTGTTCACATTGAATACACTCCTACCCTTGTATCTGTTTGGTCCCAAACCTTAGTATTTACTAAGATATAGGTTGATCTCTCTGTCTTCCATTTGCTATTAAATGAGATGATTTCTTGGTTAAAATTTTAGTAAATTTTAGATTGATGTTATATTGCATCCTAGTAACAGTAAGGCACTAAACATTAATAATAATAAGTACAAATAAATAATAATAATATATAATAATAATAATTTGAGGCACAATCATCCTATAGGCAGCAAATTTGCAGATTCAAACTTTTCAAGAAAGCATTACTCCTTCCTGGTAATGAACTCTGTTATCTCAGAAAACTCCCTTCGCCTCTCTCAAGAGGACACTTGATGTCTTTTCAGTCAGGGAATTTCTAACACTTCAACAAAATCTCTTCAATTTTGGTCTTCCCTTTATGGGAAATGATTGTTTCAAATTATATGTGCTGAGATGTAAAATAATTTTTAATTAATTTTTGGAATAAATTATTGCATGCCCACAGTGAATAAGTCTCAGAGAAGGTACTTGTGTGAGAAATACTGATGAGACTCCCTGGGCATCTGAATATTTACTGGATTAAGTAGCTAGGCTTCAAGTATTTCAGATATAAATACATAATAGTATCTAAATAGCATTATTCAACCCAGAACTTTAACATAGTAGAAGCTATTACTGACAAATACTGTGTCCATACTCAGTAATAAAACCATAAGTTGGTACTACATATAAATATATTCTACATGTGGGTGGTAAGTCACTTCTGCTATGTCCAACTTTGCAACCCTGTGGACTGTAGCATGCCAGGCTCCTCTGTCCATGGGATTCTCCAGGTGAGAATACTGGAGCGTATTGCTGTGTCCTCCTCTAGTGGATCTTCCCAATCCAGGGATTGAATCTCCATCTCATTTTGTCTCCTGCACTGGCAGGTAGGTTCTTTACCATCCTACAGGGCTGAACTGTCCTATATGGCAGCTACTAGTCCAGTGAAGCTACTGAGTACTTTTGAAATGTGGCCAACTCAATTGATATGCTATTTAAGTATAAAATACACTTCAGATATGAAGACTCTAAAAAAAAATTTCAATAATTTTTTTTTTTTACCATTTATTACATGTCAAAATGGAGAAGGAAATGGCAACCCACTCCAGTGTTCTTGCCTGGGAAATCCCATAGACAGAGAAGCCTGGTAGGTTACAGTCCATGGGGTCACAAAGGGTTGGACACGACTGAGCAACCAACACACACACACATACATGTTTAAATAATGCTTTTATCATTTTGAGTTAAAATATATTGTTAAAATTAACTTTTCCCTTTTACTTTTTCTATGATATGGTTGCTGTTAAATTGAATGTTACATATGTGACTATCATTATATTGAATAGTGGTGTTCTGGAGAATAAAATGTGGAGTCTAATAACAATCATAATTTTACATTCATTTAGGGATTTAAAACACTTAAGCAGTATAGCTAAGAAAGATATTTTTGATGTATGATTTTTCAATTCTCTCTTTCTAACCTGAAAAACCTTTCCTTCAGACTTTCCTATTATTACATTACCTTTAAAAGGCTAGATATTTTTCCTGAAAAATTGGTAAAGAAAAAAATTTTAACAATTTTAAACTTTACTGACAGGGTAAGCTATTTTCTATTTGAAAAGGAGCTAAAAACTCAATTCCCCCACTCAGGCGTACTATGACATTTCTATAAAATAACAGTTAAGTTCTCTTTGGTAGATGAAACTTAGGAAGTCTTCTATTTACTGTTCCTGTCATCATTGTTATCACCAAAACTGTGAATAGTATGATTATTCACAATAATATCTGTCATGTATTAGATATATAAGTATATAAGATATATACTGTGCTAAGCACTTTAAGTCTATTATCTCACAACAATATTGTAAGGCATTAAGTCTATTTCACAGGAAAATAAAACAAATACTTTGCTCAAGGTCACAAAACTAGTAAGTAATAGAAACACGATCTGCCGTAAAACCTGTACCTTTAACAACTATGATTTACTGTCCAATATTAGCATGGCAATAAAAGTGCTAATTGAGATACCACTCTAACTTTTGAGATGGAATAATCAAATTATCAATTGTACTTATGTTTCCATTATGAATGCTTGATTGCATATCATAAAAAACAATGCTCTATTTCTACTGCTTTATGAAAAATAATTCTAATTATTTAAAATATATTTATGTTACGTCTTCTGCTTAATTCAAGTATTCACCCAGCCAGTATATTTTGAAGGCAGCACTAGGGCATTTTGGATACACAATTCAATTCCTAGAGAAGCATGCTTGCTGTTAAGGTCCCTACTCACTAAATTCTAACAGTGCCTCCCCATTCATTCTAATGACAAAGAACTCTCCCATGCATTTCCACATAGCTTGGTAGAGGACACGGTAGAGAGCAGAGAGTGTCTATGGTTGAATACCATTGAACATATGATTCAAATATTCATGTTTAACTAAACCCTTATAGTCACATCCTTGTCATTACAGTTTAAAATTCCCCTGTGAATAGCAATCTACAACTCTCTCCCAATCCCCCACCCTCTAACAGGTATAATCTTTCTCTATTTCCATATTACAAAGTAGTATCAATTAGATCCTCCTGGAAATCTCCACTTACAAATTTAGGTATTTATTTGTTTGTTTACTTTTGGTTTTTAAACCATTACAAACTAACAGAAACTTTGTAAGAATTTAACATTTCTGTCAGACACCTTTCCTGAGTCATTTGTGTGTAATTTGCTGATTTGATGCTCTATCACTCCTGAATATTTAACTATAAGCTTCTATATTTAAGGTGACTCTCTTATAAAACCACAGCACAACTATCAAAATCTGTTAACTAGCGTTACACATAAAGAAGATTATTTTCTAAAGATGAGGACAACCTAGTATCTCCTCCATCTCACATGGTCTTCTTACAATGTGAGTTTCACATTCCTCGGGGAATGTATGGCTTTGGTCTGGAGGAGGAAGAAGTGGGGGGAAAAGTCTTTATTTACTCTCCTTGTATTTGTGTAGGCTCTGTGATTTCTGGATGAGAGATCTTTCTGATTCTCCTGGTAAGACTGCTATAAGGATTGAGCCACTGTGCCATGAGGAAGTGAAAGCATGGACGTGGAGAGTCCACAGTGAGGTCCAGAATCTGAGCTAACTCAGAATCAACCACCAGAAATGTGAATAAATAAGCCTTCAGATGATTTCTGCTACCAACCAGCAAATCTTTTTAGCTGAAACCCCTGATACCATGAAACAGAAAGAAATTATCTTCACTGAATCCTTTTTAAAGGAAAAAGGGCATTAGGAAATCCACAGAATCCATGATCATGATAAAATCATTACCATTTTATGGAACAATAAGATGTACAGGCTTATTTTGCAGTTCCCTACTCTAGTCTTAGAATCAATCATTTCTCCAAGGAGATCTATAAATTTTTAGTGGGGAACGGTGTTTAAAAAACATTTGACCACTAAGTGTGTTTGTGTTTTATGCTAACCTACATGCATATCTATTTCCTGGCTTTGGCAATTTTAATTCCCTACTAATGCATTTCTCCACTATTAAAACAACAGGTGTGTATGAATGTATGTAAGATATCTTTACTTTTTCTCTCTAGGAAATAAAAAATCTTTTTTCATAAATGTACATTTCCAATCTTTTTTCCCAACTTTGCTATTCTAAAGCAATAATGCTATTCATTTATTAATTTATAGACATCATAATTCTGTCCAGGCCAAATACACATACACATACACTCACATATACATTTTATGCCACAGACAGCTTTACTAGCAAACTAAACAGTTAAGTACATTCTGAAAATTGAAATACCATGAGAGTCAACTGTGCAAATCTGTTTTTCTATGACAAATGACTATACGAAACCTGAATTACAATAGTATATACAATGATTTGGAATTATATTTAGACAGTCCCCTATGTCAATAAGAGAGAGTTAGATTTAGTTGATGGAATTTTAATTTTCATTAAAAATGCAGGTTCTTAACTAAGCCGCATTTCCTAACAAAATTCAAGATAGGGTTATGAATATAGACAAACCTTGGTGAAAATGATATAGTCAAAGACTAATGAGTAGAATTTTATGTCAAAACTAGTGTTAGGTAGGGGGGGCACAGATTTAATATACATTCCCTATCTCAAGAACTTTACTGTCTAGTGAAAAAAGTAGCTGTGTAACTAATTAAAGTACCCTATGATGAAGGCAATAGTAGTGACACATAGTAGGTTAGATGTGCAAAACTTCTCCCGCCAGTTAGCAGGGGAAGTGTTTGATGGGAAGGAACTCCTATCAAGCTCCTTGAAGCAGATCAGACAAAGTAGGAATCCACCTGCAGAATACTTTATAAGTAGCTTTCCTATTCTGGGAGTATTTTACCTCAATGAACTGATAGAAACACAGCTAAGTTGCAGAAGCAGAAATACATTCAAAGCAGCCACGTTCATAACAAGAAGAATAATGTCAATGTCTGAGCTAGTCTCTGAAGAGCTGTTGTTTTCCTCTATTTAAAAACCAGAGCTTTTAATCCCTTCGAATTATGACTGTGAATTTAAGAAGAGAGAAAGCAAAAATGGCATCATTTTCTTACCCTGAAAACAGATATTATGCTAATAATTTACTCTTGCTAACATGATAAGTCTTCAGAACATATCATTTAAGGAAAACATACTTAATTAGAAATATATTTCTACACTGGCAGAATGTGTGTAACATAATGTGTTTTTTTTTTAAAAGAAAGTTGGCAAAATTTCTCATGCTGGTTCTCTGTTTACTGGACAAGGTGGAGAATTATAATTAACAAGTCTTCTTTATCCATATTTTTTTAAATGTCACATTTCTTTAAACCATTTATGGATTACTCATTACTTCAATTCTGTCTGTCTCTCAGGAGTGTTTACTATATTTAGACTGATTATGTTTTAGTGCATTTTAAGATACTAAAGATAAGTAGGAAGCCATATAATGTCTTCTACATCAAGTTAAGTCATAAATTTATTCAAAGCTGCAGATAACTTTTATTTTAAAATAGTTGTTTCATTATACTGAGTTCTAGTACAAACATCATTGGATAAATATACTGTAAAAATTTGCATTTCTTCACAATAATGGGAATCACAAGGCTAAATCCCTTTGTGTGGCTCTAAATATTTATCCCCATATGCTAGTAAATATACTCAAGGACAAGAGCAATCATTCTCAGTGTTCATAATTAGTAAGAGCTGATTAATCTAGAAAAATAGGTATTTCCTATGTACAACAAGACAATGCAGAAAGAAAAAAACCTGAATATGCCATCAAGTTTTTCCCCATACACACATATAACTATATATGTATATATAGTTATATGATAATAATATACTAAAAATATATAGATATATAGTTATATGATAATATATTAAAATTTATTTAATATATTATATATATCACAAGTGTTGAGGACCTCAAAGACAGTTCTAATCTTGCTACTTGTAAAGGATGTGGTGAAATGGGAAGTCAGGATAAAGTTATGTCCTTAAAACTCAGAGTAAAGAGAGTTTAGTCACCCTCAGAATGTAACTCTCACTCCATGAAATGTCCTGGCAGAAAAGAGAGCTTTTTTCCTTCTCCTTTTAGTCAGACAGCTGATTAACACTGAAATTTAAAAATCTCACTCTGATTATAATACTTTATAATTACAGCTTTGTTGTTATTGTTGTTATTCCCAGTATACTCAGGTTGTTCTTTTAATAAGGTTATTCAATCGTAAGCCAGTATTTTGTGTTTTCCCCCCAATCTGCTTAATCCAATTAAATTTTACTTCAATTCCTGTTTGGAGTCAACTTTATGGGGCACCACTTCATCTCAATCTTTCTGAATTTTTATAAATCAGTACAAGATAGAAGATAAACAGAAATATTTGAAAGGAAAGAAAAAAACATAGTATATGAAGACTGTAGCTTAAAATATAAACTTACAGCAAATAAAAGGAGACAAAGCTCTGAATCAAAAATATATCCAAATAATAGGAAATAATGTATAAACTGAATGTCATGGACACTTGAATTTCAGCAAATGACAGAAAATAAATGAAGAGAGAATAAGAAAATTTGAATTAGGATATAATTAGGATATGTATCTTAGTCATATCTGGCTTATAGTTTCATCAGATGTTTACAAAGAAGGATTTGAGCATTTTACACATAAAATCTCCTAACATTAAAGCTAAATAAGTGTTTGTAGTTGCTATTGTGTGCATGTGCATGAATGTGTCTATATATATTTCTGAATGTATGTTACACAGTATAGAAATATACAGTATAAGCAAACACTTGAATAAATAAATACACATAATACAGATATCCTTGAAATCTCCTGAATTATTTTCCAATATAAGTAAGAAGAATTTTTTAATCTGATGGACTTTGTGACCATTTTCACATAAGATATTGAGGCCAGGGCTGGCAGGCCAAATAAGTAGCACTTCTAGTGATAGTCTATTAAAGACTATCACTGCCCAAGAGCACTTTTGTTAGTTTGATATCATGTTTTTATTATATTTTTATGATATAGCTTGAACTTATTATGTTACAGAATCATTTGGCAAAACATTTGTTCTCCATTTGCTAGTATAGTTGCATAATCCAAAAGTTGAACATGATGCTTTTTTCTTAGCTGGTCTGAAAATCAGTCATAAGTTAATCAAAAAGCTTTATCTCACAAACATTAAAGTTATCTGTTTTATGTGCTTTTTCTTGCACTGGTCCTTTAAGGGCTTAGACTACATTTTAAAAATCTTTTTATACCCAGCACTGGGTATACAAGAAACATATTAGGTCCCCAAAAAATGTTTGCTGAAGACTTAATTGAGAACCAAGTTGTTGGTTCACTTTTCTCCATATATCATTTTAAAATCAATACTACATTGATTTGAAATTGAATAAAATAAAATCATACACAATACAGATATTATCATAGTAAATGATTAGCTTCTCCTTGATTTTTTTCTATCATTATTATAATAAAGATACCAATTGCTATTGAGTATTCTCTGGCAGGTCTTACTTTGCTTACCTACAGTGGACAGAATCTTGGATCTGTACTCAAAGAGCACACAAGTCTCGTGAAAGCAATTCTAGCACAATATTTTACGTTCTGAGATGGAGGTAAGGACATAGGCACAAAGGAACTGCTCAAATTCATCTCTGTAAAGGGGAGTTAAGGTCAGTATTCAAAAGAAAATAATATCTAAAATAACATGTCTTACTATGTCTATCCTCAGGGTCTAAAAATGGTCAATAACTAAGAAATATTTAAAGACTGCTTAATCTAAAATGATACTTTGACAATGTAATATAATTTCACTATTATTCCCTGTGATGTCCTTCTTGACTAAAAAACAAAAGACATCTTCTCCTATACTTGAATAAACCAGGGATTGTTCAGACTAAACACAGCATCATCTGTCCTTCAACTATTAATGTCCTTTTTTAAGGTATAAAAATTTTTTGTCAAGTAGGATGGAATTTGTGTTTATTTTTTTAAAAGGACTTCTTAAATGATTAGAATGAAATTAATCTGAATGTGCCATCATATAAAAATTGCCTTTCAGAAAGCTAACAGAAATGTAAATAGGATGGTAAATAGGTAAAAGGTAAATAGGATCTCATATTAAGGAAATAAATTTAAGTAAACTTGAGAAATAACCCTGCCCTCTAGTGGTGCTGGATAATGATTAAAAATATACTGAGAACACCATCATGTTGCTACAGCAAATCTTACATTTACACAAATTTGAGTAGAAATATTAAAACTTTCTATTTCACATGAGAACATTTGCATGTTTAAACTAATGATTTGGGATGTTGTTGGAACATTTCAACCCCTTTGGAATTTAGTAAAACAAACTGTCCTACATGAAAAGTGTCACCATGTCTCTGCTTGTGAATGGTATTACCAACATTGAATTAGATTCTCTGATGCAATCTTCTTCCCATTTGAATTTTGATTAAAACTTCACTATCTAAGAAAAAATTTACAAAGTCTCACAGTTTGTTTTTCAACCCCTTAACCAATTTACCTTGCCATCCAGTTCTCCATACTGCTCCAAGAATCCTTCTTCACACTGTGTCTCAGCTTGAGAACTGGTAAAACCATGGCTCTCTTTACTGGCACAGTGCTCTGAAGATCTGTAAAAAGAATGTAAATTATAAACTTAGTATTTTCTTTTTTATCATTGCAATCTCTATATACTTGATTACATATTAGATGCCATCTAAAATGCATTTCTCCCATGGGCTTTTGCTACAAGAAAGGCAACTTTTTTTTTTTTTTTTTCAGACAAACATAGCATAATTGTACAAACAAATTACGTTATAAAAGAAAAGACACATATACTGAAATATAAAGACAGAAACTCTGAAATCTAAAGTATCTGCACTTTTTAAATAAGCACATATTTTACCTCTGACTGTCATAAAAACATCAGAGCTAGTCTCTAGTTGTGGAATCAAATTAAGAACTATTTGTTGTTATTTTTTTTAAGTTTTATTTTATTTTTAAACTTTACACAATTTGTTATTTTATAATAACTAAATCAGTCACTCCATTTACAATGAAATAAATGTTCAAAGAGATCTACTGATTTAGCCAAGGTTGTACAGTTGATTTGTTGCCTGGTTCACTGGAAGCATTACATATATACATATAAAGTTCGTCGCTCAGTTGTGTCCGATTCTTTGCAATCCCAAGGACTGTAACTCACCAGATTCCATTGTCTATGGAATTCTCCAGGCAAGAATACTGGAATGGGTTGCCAGTTCCTTCTCCAGGGGATCTTCCTGACCCAGGGATTGAACTTGGGTCTCCATACACATAATCTTTTGGTTGAATGCTACTTTCAACTTACCACTATGCCTACAAGTATGATTTTCTATGGTTCAGAATTGTGTCATATCCACATTTTCATCCCAAGAATCTCTGACTATGTTGCCTCACAGAGCAAATGATAAGGAAGATGGAAGGATTATTTTGGAGTAGATCTAATGTAATCACAAAGTGACTATTAGAGAAAAGCAGGAGGATCAGAACCAGAGAAGAAATGATGACAAATGACAAGTGCAGGGGAAAGAGAGAGAGACAGATGTGAATACCGTGCTTTCAAGATAGGGTCATGAGCCAAGGAATGTAGGAAGTCCCTCAAAACTGGGGAAAAAAAAAATCTCACCTCAAGCATTCAGAATTAACATGGTCTTGCCAACCCATTTTAGACTTCTGACCTGAAGAGTTTAAGATAAATTTGTGTTGTTTTATACCAGTAAAATTTGCTGTAATTTGTTACAGCAGTAAGAGAAAACTAATACAATCCTAGGTTACAAATTCCATGACGTCTGGAATTATTCCTTCTCTTTTACTTATTCCATTGATTGTCAAAGTATGGTGCCTGAATTCAGTCTTAGCATCATCTGTGAGCGTGTATGCATGTTAGTAGCTCAGATTGTTTGACTCTTTGCAAGCTCATGGCCTGTACTCGGCCAGGCTTCTGGGGACCTACTAAATAGTAACTAAACCATTCCGCCTAGAAAAAATTAATCATAGACACCAGTACAGGGGCTCAGAAATCTGTGTTTTGAGAAGTCTGCTAAGTGACGAATGCTAAGTTTGTGAACCACTGACTTATAAAAAGTATTTCCTTTACAGAGTAGAGGGAAGAACACAGAGTAGGGAGATAAATATATACTTGGATACATAGAATTACTGAATTTTATATCTAACAATCAATACCTTGGCTGTCACTTCTCAATATGATTAATTGATTAATACAATTTAAGTATTCCAAAAGACTTCTTAAATGAAGAAATAGGAAACATAAAAATTCCCCTCTCCACCATGCATTTTTCCATTAAGAAGAGGAAACAGGACAAAGAAAGAAATTAAATCTAGAGTAGCTGTTGGAATGGTGTAAATACCTCCTGATCTACCAAAATAAGACTGGGAGATAGGTGAGAGTGGACAATTTTTTTCATTAATAATATGTGTATTTAATGTGTCAAATTAATAAATTAAGGTTCTAAAGAATAACACTAACAGTTCTATTTTTGGTTTCTAAAATATATAGGTATATGTGAAATACTCTCTATGAAACACTCAACCACACAGAAACAAACAGAGAAAACAAAAAATAACCCATTCCAGTCATCACTTTCCCAGAATCCTCACTCTGGCTGTAATCATCCTTAATGGTTTTACAGTCTTAAGTGCATGTTTAGGATTATTAATTTATATCAAAGCTCACTCTTAATACCCACTAATCCTCCCACCTAAAGGAATGCACTCATGTTTGAAGATTTATTATCTCTATAAAGGTAATATAGCTATTATGCATGAAGAAAAAAATTTTATAAGGAAATAGAATGTTTGTGTGTATGTTTAAAAGTATAAAATAAAATGTATTCACACAATACAATATATGTATATTATATAGGGCTTCCCAGGTGGAGCTAGTGGTAAAGACCTTGCCTGACAATGCTGGCAGGCCTGGCAGGCTAGAGTCCATAGGGTCACATAGAGTCAGAAATGACTGGAGCAACACAGCCTGTAAGCACGCATATGTTATATATATATTTCTTTGTCATAAAGCTCTTTTTATTTTGCAATATTTAGGTACATCTTATTTGTTTTATTGACTACATATCTCTCTAAATATTGGGCATCCTAAAATGTTTTATTAATGATTGCTGCACAATTTTACTCATGATTGATGCACATTGAAATGTTCCAAGTTTTCAGAACTGTTGTACACACACACGTATGTACAGATATACATATACATTTCTCAGGTGGTTCAGATGGTAAAGAATCCTCCCAATACAAGAGATGCAGGTTTGATTTCTGGATCGGAAAGATCCTCTGGATAAGGGAAAGACAAGCCACTCCAGTAGTCTTGCCTGGAGAATTCCATAGACAGAGAAGCCTGATGGGTTACAGCCCATGGGGTTGCAAAGAGTCAGCCACAACAGAGCAACAAACACCTTCATTTTTTATACCCTAGTGCAATTTCATATTTCTATAGAACAGACTTATGTACAAAGTGTTTGGAGTCATAATATACTCATTTAATATTTGGCTGAATATCACTAAACTGACTCTCAAAAAGACTTCATAAGTTTACAGTGACACAAAAGAGATAATGAAAATGAGAGACAATGGCTTATGTTTCAATTTAGGCTTAGACAGTGAATCTTAACAAAACTGAAATGTATAAATGTTTTTTTTCTATTTTTAAATCACACTTCAATGATTACTTCTGTAATGTGTATTTTTAAAACTTTCCAGATTTTATAAAATCACATTTTGGTAGACTTTAGAGTAGCAATGACATCTATTAAGATAATATCTTTATCCCTGAAATCCCCCAGCTGTCCTAGTACCAGAACCAATTTGCCAATGGACTGTAATGTGTCAGTGAATGTTGTTATTATTATTGTGTCTGCTTATTGCATACTTTCTAAAATAATTCAAAATGGGTGCATCTACACAATCAAATAAACAATATAATTACTCTACACACCTTTGACCAAAGCATAATAAAGTACAAAATGCACCTTCAAAACCCAGAGGACTTAAAGGAAAATACAATGTTGGATTAGATGAACTGCTAAGTGCTTAATCTTAATTGACATTACAATTTAAGTTTCATACAAATGTTAAACTAAGGGTCTAAATGGATGGTGAAGAAGAACATTAGAGTATTTTTAATATTTAGACAACAAAGCTTTTTCTGTACATTATTTTAAATGTTATTTTGGAGAAATCATGGCAATTCCTCAAATAAATTAACTAATTAATTAATTTATATCAATATCTGAAGAAGGGAAAAATCTTGTCTTATAAGTTGTATGCATATTCAATACATGATTGCAAGATGAAATCCAATCAAAGAAATGTATTGCCAGATTCTAAACTTTATTTGAATTAAAACAGGAAAAAGGTATATTTTAAGATGGAAAGAAATTTGTAACTATTTTTTTATTTAATCATCTAACATTTCCCATTATAGACATTTTCCATGACAGTAGGAACCTTATTATTCTTGTTTAGTGATGATTTATAATTGCCTAGCACATAATATGCCTAGCACATAATATGGAGAAGGCAATGGCACCCCACTCCAGTACTCTTGCCTGGAAAATCCCATGGATAGAGGAGCCTGGTGGGCTGTAGTCCATGGGGTCGCAATGAGTCGGACACGACTGAGCAACTTCCTTTTCACTTTTCACTTTCATGCCTTGGAGAAAGAAATGGCAACCCACTCCAGTGTTCTTGCCTGGAGAATCCCAGGGGCGGGGGAGCCTGGTGGGCTTCCATCTATGGGGTCGCACAGAGTCAGACACGACTGAAGCGACTTAGCAGCAGCAGCAGCAGCACATAATATGTGTTTAATAAACACCTTGAATAAGTGGAGGGTTGTATGCTCCAACAGTAACAGAGTACAATGGTCTCACCATTTTCTTACTAGTACTAACATTATTATTAAGGCCAGTTAATTTAGCAGATGGGAGAGTAACCTAATCATAGTTTTAATTGGAGTACTGGTGAAGTTTGAACAACTTTCTATATGTTTATATATAAACATATTCCTCACGTCAAATTGTTCATATGTTTTGTCTTTATCTATTAAGGCTGTATTTTATTTATTTTTATTTTTAATTAGATTGATTCTTGTCTGTATTAAACTAATTAGCCACCTATTGTTTTGAGCAGTCTGCTGTCCTTTAGTAAGTAGGGTATCTCTCTCACTGGAAGTGTTTTTAGTAATCACAAAATTAATACTTTTTACCCAGGACAGATATCTAACAAGTCTGAGTTTAGGAAGAGGAATACATGAAGGTTAGGTAGATATCAAGCTTCTTTTCTCCCATGCATTCCTAAACAGGACAAATAATTTATTCTTTTATATTCTGTGAATTAGTTTTAAGGGCCAAATAAAATATATAAAGGTGCAATGTAAAACCTATTCTGCAAAGGTGAAAGTTTCTACTAGAATATTTTGATCTATAAGTAAATTTAAAGCATTATTTTTTGTTAGATAAAAACACCTTGAGAAAGATGAAATCAAAATAAGAAGAAAATGCATTTTAATTACTTGGATTCTGCTAGATATAATGAGAGCTTCACTTGGGAAAGTCAGCCAATATTTTACAGAATGTAGAAATGCAATGAAATTTACACTGCCATACATATGATTTAAAACTGCTGAGAGCCTTAATATGAAACCAAAGTAGATGCTATTTGGAAAATGGGCTATTTCAGGAAGATCTTTCTGGCACAATTAGGAGCCATTATTTCGTATTTCTTCAGGTTTGATTTCATTAGTAAAGTGAAATTCATATTGTGTTAACACATTCAAAAATGTGGGGAACTTAGGAGAGTAAGAAGTAAACACAATCCATCTAGGCATAGCCATATTTTCTAAATAATTTCATCCACAGTAGTACGTGCTAAGTCGTTTCAGTTTTATCCAACTCTTTGTGACCCTATGGGGCTTCCCTGGTGGCTCAGAGGTTAAAGCTTCTGCCTGGAATGGGGGAGACCGGGTTTAATCCCTGGGTCGGGAAGATCCCCCGGAGAAGGAAATGGCAACCCACTCCAGTACTCTTGCCTGAAGAATCCCATGGAGGGAGGAGCCTGGTAGGAGTCCATGGGGTTGCAAAGATTCGGACACGACTGAACGACTTCACTTTCACTTGTGACCCTATGGACTGTAGCTGCCAGGCTCCTCTGTTCATGGGATTCTCCAGGCGAGAATACTGGAGTGGGTTGCCATGCCCTTCTCCAGGGGATCTTCCTGCCCCAAGAACTGAACACGTGTCTCTTATGTCTCCTGCTTTGGCAGGCAGGTTCTTTACCACTAGCACCACCTGGGAAGCCCTATCCATAGTCGTAGTCCCTAAGAAATCCTAACTGTATTTATCTTTGCTGCATCTTTAAACACTCTTTAGAAAGAATTTAGTCTAAATAGATCCAATTTTATGAATCCCAGGGAAAAAAGTATACATTTCAATAAACATTTCCAAATAGAGGAGGAAGGGCAAACCCTATAAAAGTTAGTATCTTCCATTTTTCAGTAGTTTCTATATGTATGTTTAAAATCTAGTGAGAATCTGGTGAGCAGTGTGACACATTAATGTACTGATAAATGATGCTTATGGTATCAAAATTCCTCCTAAAGGAAAGTTCTGGAGAAGGAAATGGAAACCCACTCCAGTATTCTTGTCTGGAAAATCCCATGGATAGAGGAGCCTGGCAGGCTACAGTCCATGAGACTTCAAAGAATCAGACACGACTTAGTGACTATAGAGCAAATGGCAATTTAGCACCATTTTGTAGAAGGAAAAGCAAGGAAAGGAAGAAGAAATATTATATTGGCAGTGTGGGAGTGAGAGAGGAAGAGGCAAATAAAAATAAGCTGGAATTTTAAGACTGACGCACATGTAAAACAATGTGCTCTGGACTAGTCAGCGTATTGCAGTTCAATCACTGACTAAGCTCTATTTTTCTGACTTTCTGAGTGGCCAGGGCCAATCTTCATTACTCATTGTGCTCGATTCATTTATTCAAGAATTATTACATATCAGTCAGTAACTGTGGGCCTTTATTTTGTCAAGTGGTACAGGAAGAAAAGACTAGATACATATTCATATTCAAATGTTTTAATTCTTTGACCCAAAAATGGCAACCCACTCCAGTATTCTTGCCTGGAAAATCCCATTGACAGAAGAGCCTGGTAGGCTACAGTCCATGGGGTGGCAAAGAGTTGGACATGACTGAGCGACTTCACTTTCACTTTCAAATATCTTTACTCATGTGTGAAATAAGGAAAATTATATCTTCCTTATAGGAGTGGTCAAAAGATTTAATGAAATAATGCATGTTAAACATTTAGCACGATGCCATGCATACGGTAATAAAAAAGTAAATAGTAGACTTTGGATGATGATGATGATGTTATATGCTTAGGAACTGAAAATAAATAATTTACTGAACTTTCTCCCAGTCTGTAATTTGTCTATCCATTCCCTTTACTCTGTTTATTGAAAACAGAATGTTTAAATTATTGATTAAAACTAATTTATCAGTTTCCTTTTCATGGATCATGCTTTCAGTGTTATATTATTATTTAAGTATTAAGTATTATTCAGTGTTAAGTATTATTTGCCTAAGCCAAAATCACAAATATTTTCTCCAATTTTTTTTCCTACAAGTTCTGAAATTTTAGATATTATATTAGGTCTATGATCCATTCTCAGTTATTTATTTTATATGGTACAAAGTTTTTATTGAAGCTTATTTTTAAGCATATGAATATCTAATTATTCTACCTAAGTGTTGAAAATAATTTTTACCACGTGATTGCCTTTGCACCTTTGTTGAAAATTAGTCATTCATATGTAGGGCAATTTATGTACTCTCTACACTATGTCTCATTCATCAATTTGTCTATGCCAATAACACTGTCTTGGTTAAGGAAATTTAAAACAAATCTTGAAATCAGGTAGTGTTAGTTTTCCATCTTACTAGTTTTGGTTATTCTTGCTTACTTTAATTTACATACACATTTTAGAATTAATTTTCATCAATTTCCAAAACTAGACTTTTTTTTTTAAGAGTACTTTTAGGTTTACAGTAAAATTCTCTATATATTCCCTGCCTCTGCACATTGACAGGCTCTCCTATTCCAGCATGCTCCACCAGACAAATAAATAGTCACCATAGATGAACTTCAACTGATATATTGTTATCCCCCAGAGTCTACATACAGTTTACATCAGGATTAATTCTTGGTGGTATACATTCTATGTGTTTTGACAAGCACATAATGACAGGTATACACCATTGTAGTATCACGCAGAACAATTTTACTGCCTTAAAGTCCTCTGTGCTTTATCTATTTCCCTTCTTTCCCCATAACCTTAATCCCTAGCAACCACCGATCATTTTCTGGTCGCCGTGTTTTTGCCTTTTATACAATAGCATATAGTTGGAATTATACAATATATAGTCTTTTTAGATTAACTTCTTTCATTAAAAATATGCTTTTAAGTTTCCCCTATTTCTTTCTATGGCTTGTTAATTTCTTTTTAGTGGTGGATAATACACCATTGTCTTGATGGAATATTTAAGCATTCAGGTATGGAACGACACCATAGTTGCTTCCAAGTTTGGCAGTTATAAATATAATTTCTACAAGCATCTGTGTGCAAGTTTTTGTATGGACATAACTTTTCAAATCATTTGAGTAAATATGGGGTAAGAGTATATTCAGTTTTGTAAGAAACCACCAAAATGTCTTCCCAAGCGCCTGTAAGTTTGCATTCCCACTGGAAACAAATGAGAGTTCCTGTTGCTGCACAAACTTGCTAACACTTGGCATTGTCAGTGTTCTGCATTTTGGCATTTCTAATAGGTGTAAGATTGTATCTCATTCTTGTAATCTGCATTTCCATGATGATATTATCTGTTAAGAACTTTGGCCTAATTATTCATCAGGTTGTTTGCTTTCTCATTGTTGAGTTTTAAGCACTTTTTGTACATGTTGGTCAACAGTGCTTTATCAGATATGTTTTTTGCCAATATTTTCTTCTAGTCCGTGGCTTGTCTTCTAAACCCCTTGTTAAGTGTCTTTCACATAGAATAAGTTTTTAATTTTAATGAAGTTCAGGTTATCATTATTTTCTTTCATGACTCTGATGTTGTATCTAAAAAGTCATCACCAAACCCATCTAGATTTTTCTCTTCTCATATTGTCTAGGAGTTTTATAGTTTTGCATTTTTTCTTACATTTATGTCTAAGATCTATCTTGAGTAAATTTTTAAGAATATAAGGTCTGTGTCTAGATTTTATTTATTTATTTATTTTTTGCAGTTGAATGTCCAGTTGTTTGAGCACCATTTGTTGAAAATACTGTCTTTACTCCATCGTATTACCTTGTTCCTTTTGTCAAAGATCAGTGTACGGTATTTAGATGGGTCAATTTCTTGGCTGTCTATCATGTTTCCTTGATGTATTTCTCTATTTGTTCACCAATACCGTACTGTCTTTATTCCTACAGGTTTATAGTAAGTCTTGAAGTCTCTGCTGAGACCTGTACTGAGATTGAATTGTATCTATCAATTAATTTGGAAAGAACTGGTATCTTGACAGTATTGGGTCTTTAGACATATGAACTAGCTACAGTCCCATTTATTTAGATCTTTAAAAAATGTCACTCATTGATATTTTATAGTTTTCAGTGTACAGGTTGTGCACAACTTATTTTGGATGTACAAATATGAAATATGTTGAGGTTAAGTCTGATAAAAAATACGCAATATCTATACACTGAAAATGGCAAAACACTGCTGAGAAATTTTAAAGAAGACATAAGTAAATGGTGGCATTTTTACATGTCTTGGTTTTGAAAACTCAATAAGCATATTTTTATACTATTGGAAATTATTTTTATTTTTATCTCTAATCATTCATTGCAAGTATAGAGACATACAGTACATTTCTGTATGTTTCTCTTATATTTTTATAATTTCTAGGAGCTTTTTGTAGTTTTCATCAAACTTTGTACCTAGCAAATAATGAAAAATTTCTGAAATAAACAGCTCTATCAATGGAGGATCACATTATTTTGGAATTAGTAAAAACTTATCATGATTAGCGAAAGCACTGGGATCACTAGTTTTGACAGGGACAAGATGGCTTTACTATTTAAAACATGACATGCAGAACTTCGTTGGTGGTCCAGTAGTTAAGAATCTGCCTGCTAATACAGGGTACACAGGTTCGATCCCTAGTCCAGGAAAATCCCACCTGCTGTGGGGCCACCAAGCCTGTGCACCACAACTACTGAAGCCTGTGTGCCCTGAAGCCTGTGCTCTACAACGAGAGAAGCCACTTCAATGAGAAGTCTGTGTACCTTAACTAGAGAGTAGCCACAGGCAAAAGTAAATAACAAATATTTATTTAAAAATGATATGCTAATATGTCCAGAAATTCTACTTAAATGCATGTTACTAAAAAATAAATAAGAGTGATATCTTAGAAAATAAATGTATACAAAAACCTCTCAAGGGGACTCTCTTTACAGTGGCAATTTTCCAACCACTAGAATATTGGCCTTGAAAAGATGATTTCTCTAGGGAGGAATGGCATATCTGTTGGTGTTCAACTTGATAGTTTTTTAAAATCTTCTAGTAATCAGTAATTATTAAATTAATTATATTAACTGTCTAGAGTTGCTCAAAAACAACTATCATTAAAATTACTATTAGTACTTCAGAGAGTGGCATAGTTTAGAAGGAGCTATCATGTATATAATCACTTCTTCCTATCACAAAATTAAAGTTGTTAAATTAATTATTAGTTGTTAGAGGTATTCCTTTATACAGAGGAGAAAACTTTTGTTTACATTATTTTGTCTAATATTTATAATATTAGACAATATTTGTAATATTGCCTAATATTACATATCATATAAGCCATCAGATCAGTCGCTCAGTCGTGTCCAACTCTTTGCGACCCCATGAACCGCGGCACGCCAGGCCTCCCTGTCCATCACCAACTCCTGGAGTTCACTGAGACTCAGGTCCATCAAGTCGGTGAAGCCATCCAGCCATCTCATCCTCTGTCGTCCCCTTCTCCTCTTGCCCCCAATCCCTCCCAGCATCAGAGTCTTTCCCAATGAGTCAGCTCTTCTCATGAGGTGGCCAAAGTACTGGAGCTTCAGCTTTAGCATCATTCCTTCCAAAGAAATCCCAGGGCTGATCTCCTTCAGAATGGACTGGTTGGATCTCCTTGCAGTCATAGCCAGTACCAAAATCCAGGTACGTTAAGAAAATAATTTTTGATCATGATGCCAATGATAATTTCCTTAAAACAAGTAAGAAACAAATCAAAAATGAATATGAACAGTATTTTTCACTAAAGCACACCTTCCAAATAACACACATTTTAATAAACTAATATTTTTATTTGGTAACACCCAAACAGCCCAATGTAAACCTCAAAGGAAAATGTTTAGTTTACTGGCAAAGAATTTATAAAAGCACAGTTTGTTCCAGTATTTTATATGAAGTAAATAGCTGTGTCTTGCTAAGATGGCCCACAATTCCAAAACAGAAACAGAATTATTTTCATGGGATATCTGCCGCGGGCACCCTTCTTGACTGTTTGTTTTTTGTTTTTTGTACTACACTACTCCAGGTGTTTTCAGTTAAGCATTATTGACAAAATTTGTTGTTTTAATTTCTCCCTCCTTTGGATACTATAAAATGCAGGAATCTGAAGCCTTGGCCCTCCTCTGCCTATAAGTAAATCCTTATCAAGTCAACTTGGCTTCCCTGATGGCTCAGATGGTAAAGAATCTGCCTGAAATGCAGGAGACCTGGGTTTGAACTCTGGTTTGGGAAAATCCACTAGAGAAGGGAATGGCTACTCACTCTAATATTCTTGCCTGGAGAATTCCAATGGTCAGAGGATCCTGGCAGGCTACAGTCCATGGGGTCGCAAAGAATTGGACATGACTAAGTAACTAACACTTTCAGCTTTATTTTGGTTATTATAAAATATAGGAATTGACATTTATCTGAAGCATTGGCCCTATTCTGTCTATAAGGGAATTGTTATCAAGTCACCTTAACAGTGGATTCAGACTCAATACCCAATGTAATGTGCAATTAGTCTTCTGACCATGAATTTAGTATCTGCTGTGACTGAAGTAACTGCTGGTCTTCTCTGCCCACTGTAGGCACTTCTGACCCATTTTCATATTGGTCTGATTTATATTGCTGAGCTTCTGCTTCAGCGCCACACTCAGGTCTTCTAATAGACTTTTAACCTGACAGGTGATGAGAGGAAGCGCCTTTTATATGTCTTGGTACAAGAGAAAAAGTATCCCCTATGCACTTCTTGTGATGAGAGCAGTTAATGAGTAAAGATGTCACATTCTCAGAATGGGTTTGAGAAGTTATGATTAAAGCTATGTGGCATTCTGCTAAATCTAGAAAAGAATTCCAAAATATGGAAAGTGAACAGGAAGACACAAATATGGCATAAGTAAAGCAGCCTGTAAGACTTTCTGAGCTAAAGTTCTGTTGCCCATTTTCACGTATCCCCTTAAAGTGGGAGTGTGCATTCCTATAGCGAAAGCCACTCAGTTGTGTTCAACTCTTTACAACTCCATGGACTATACAGTCCAAGGAATTCTCCAAGCCAGAATACTGGAGTGGGTAGCCTTTTGCTTCTCCAGGGGCTCTTCCCAACCCAGGGATCGAAACCAGGTCTCCTGCATTGCAGGCAGATTCTTTACCAGCTGAGCCACCAGTGAAGCATGCATTCCTGTAAGAGGACCAATAATGGGGTTAAAAATAGGTTCCTTGTACCTGGAGACAGATCTTTGGCTACCTGATCTGTCTCCAAGCTGATATCAAGTTTTTTGGGGAAAAAATGCTGTATAAACTTGTATTTTTTTTAAAAAAAAAAAGCTTACCAAGAATAGGATTTTAAAAGTTAAAGTGTAATAATAAACATGGAAAAATTAGCTAGTCTATGTAGAGAAAATATGCCATATCCCAGCACTGATTACTTCTTCAGTTAGTTGTCAAGCTACAAAAATGTCAAGATATAAAAGGAAAGCTGTCACCTGAGCACTTTCACAAATTCAGAGAGAAGAAAGCACAGTCAGTGATTTTTCATTCTACTTTTCAAAGTCATCAAAATCTTGTTTGTTGGTTTGCTTGTTTTAGACTTAAAATAATAAGCTTATATTCATTTTAATCACACAGGCAATGCACAAAATGTATCCTTGTAAATAATCTTAAATATCATGGCCAAAGCTATAGGTTTTATGCAGTGAGATATAAGATAATTCTAAGAGCCTTAACCATGTAAACAACTTTTCAACTCTTTCCTATGGCTAGATTAAACATAACATAAAAAAACCTGTGACAATATAAAGATTTCTGCCTTTTTTATTAAAAATGGAATGCTTAATGTTATCAAATTTTTCTTTGTATCTAAACATTTTAAGTTTTGAATATTATGTGGCCAATCCTAAGACCAGAAAAATTTTCAGCCCTATCCCTTCTTACCTGGACACCCAAGTAAACATATCTTCCTTTTTAAAAATCAGTAACTGACAAGGAGATATATTTAGTGTCAATCATGTTAAACCCAAAATTTCCTGGAACTATCTATGTCCTTCTAGTTTACAAATATGATTTTTCTTAATTTCAATACAACTTTCTCCAATCATATAGCAGATTGTATTTTTGTTCCATACACTGGGGATTTCAATTAATCTTTCCTTGAATGATTGTGCCTGTCTTCTATATTAATTTTTTTGTGAATTGATGTGATCTCTTTATCTTATCTTTAATTTTCAGTTAACTCAAAGTTTTTCCTCAATCAGTAAATAAAAAGTCAGTGCAGTTTATTGCCTCCTTTTAGTTTCTCTTCTTTTTTTGTTCTGGTTCTATATTAATGGTATTTTTGTCTTCATCTTGTTTCCTCAGTTTTTCAATTTACATTTTAATCTCATTCTGTTGTTTGAATGTATAATGTCTCAGCTCTTACTTCCTCACAAAATCCACTACCTCATTAAGTAATTCTGTATTATGAAGTTAGCACTGAGGAATTTTCTTCTATTTGTTGAGTTACATATTATTTTATGCTGGATATTTGCATCTAATTTTTAAATATCCTTTCCCTTTTCTATAATATATTTGCTGTCACCTTATACCTTTCCCTCTTTTGAGTCATATGGTTTTCTTTTATTCATGGAGAGTTCAATTCAGGTTATATACTGGCTTTGATCTATGGATGGCTTTTTCTTTTTGAACTTTCCACATAATTTGAGATTTGTGTTCCTTCTTATTTACAAGCTAAGAATCTACTCTGTCCCCTAAACCAAAGCCAACTATGGAGAAGGACAGAAGTTAGCTAGAGCTAGCTATGGACAATAACTATGTTGTCTTTTTTAGGATTTCATTAAATATCTTTTCCTGGGTTTATTCCACCTCAGTTCAGTTCAGTCACTCAGTCGTGTCCGACTCTTTGTGACCCCATGGACTGCAGCATGCCAGGCTTCCCTGTCCATCACCAACTCCCAGAGCTTGCTTAAACTTATGTCCATCGAGTTGGTGATGCCATCTTATTCTACCTAGAAGAATATGTCTTATTCTGCCTAGAAGAAGATTATTTTATTCTTATAGAGAAATACTCTTGGATAGGGATAACTCTTTCAATTCAGGATGAAACTAATTCTATACATTTGCCTTCTTCATTTTGCCTATAACATTACAACAGCAGTTTTTCTTCTGCCATCATATGCATTTAACCAATCTATCAACTTCTCTTAGAATGTAGGTAAATGTAGCAACAATTTTGTAGATCCTCTTTCCATGTCATTTCCATTTTTGATAAGTGGGAGGTTTATAAAAAGTGTCACAATTATGTGTTAGAACCGTTCTTCTGTTTTCCTTGGACTTTTGCATCTTAAAATTTACGGCATAGGGTTGAGGTATTTTTTTCTTGTTTAATAATAGCTATAGATTTTATTTTTATTTATTTTCATATCTGAATTATTTAAATATATGTGGTGTATTGAGAATCTACAACTTGACTTCCCACTATCATCTTTACTTAGAAATCCATAAAGAAATATGAGAAGTGAGATTAAATTTGCATGAAGCTTAGTCATCAGCTTCTTATTCAAAGATAGAATGTGTGCCAATTTCATAGCAATATTTTCTATACTTCATGCATTCTATACATAAACTACAATTTTTAGAATTTAAAATGTGCTATATTTTAAAAATTATGATTCACTTGATTAAAAATTCAGCTCAAAGAGGTCCTTCTTGAAATATGCATTGATCATGCACACTGACTGATTAATACACGATTCTTCATGCTTAAAACCCAAAAGTAAAAGCAGGAAGAAGAAGGAGAAATAAGACAAAGGAAAATCTGTAAAAGATCTAATCGGGATAGAGACTATTGATTCATTTCCAGGAATCATGGTCTCTCTTACTGATGGAACATCAATCTATCCCTCCAACATATTTTAACTGCAAGATGGTTACCCAAATAAAGCTATATTTTCCAGAATCTTACTATAGCTAGATGTAGATATGTAGCCAAGTTTAGGTCAATGGGATGCCTGTGCAACTTTCAGATGGTACTATTTAAAAATGAAAGTTTCCTTTTCTCCATTTATTTCTCCTTCCTCAATGGAAAAAGGAGGAACAAAAACACCACCATGAACCTGGACATGGAAGCCCAGCATACCAAGGATGATAGAGCTGCCTCAACAGCCATGTAAATTTCATCTCTGGACTCCTTCATTTGACAGACTCTTCTGTCTTCTTAAGTACCAAGTATTCTTGCTAGAGTGATTTTATTAAAGACAAGAGTGTTCTTATCACAAAAATCTAGTCCCTATCCTTACTAGAACACAATGTGTGTTAACGTTTATTCATTTATAAATAATGGAAATCCACAAAAGAATATATTATGATAGCAAGAAAGAATCAGAAAGATACATAATTATAAAGTTATTGGTGTGTGCATGTGTGCACATGAGTGTGTATGTATTTACTCAGCTGTGTCCAACTCTTTACAGCCCACCATGTTCCTCTGTCCTTGCGATTTCCTAGGTAAGATTATGGAGTGGGGGGCCATTTCCTGCTCCAGGGGATCTTCCCAGCCCAGAGATTGAATCTGTATCTCCTCTACTGGAAGGCCTATTCTTTACCACAAGCGCCACCTGGGAAGCCCTACAAAGTTATCTAGGTTTCCATAGAAAAGAAATGAAAAAAAAAAAAGGAAAGATCTATCTTTTTCTTCCTTGCGCCATTCTTCTCTCTTTCCCCACTCTTTCCCTTAGGACAGGCTACATTTATAAGACCTTAAAGGTTATGGGAGAAATTAGGTGTAAGTAAAATAGGAAACCATTGAAAAAAATCAAAGTAGGATATTGAACAACCATGGTAGCAGTAGAAAACAAGAGAAATAGATTCATTTGATATTTATGTTGGAGGTTAAATCTATAAGGTTATAGTGAAAGTGAATTTGCAAGAGACTTCTCATTGTCTGTTGAAAGACTGGACATATTAGGGCATAAACACCCTAAAGGCAAAGATCATTCTTTTGTTTAAAGCTATTATCTAGCACCTAAATCAATGCCTTTTATATAGCAGGCACTAAATTAATACCTATTCAATGCATGAAGTAAATGGTACTGTTCACTCAGATAGTAACAACTATGGATTTGGAGAGTTTCATGTGGAGCATTTGGACACATTAATTTGGAAATGTTTCTGACTCTTCATAATGGAGATGTGGATTTACCAGAGTTGAGAAACAGAAAGGGAGATAAGCAATACAGATAGAAGATAAAGATTTATGACTTCTGTATACAGGTGTAACATAAAGCCATGAGTAAAGATAAGAAGGCTCTACATTCTCCCTGAATGAAAAATAAAGAAGCTTATGGCACAACCTGAGAAATCCCACAGCCTAGAAAGATGGTAGATAAGAAAAGTTCAAAAGAATAGCTTTATCAAGAAGTTACTGCCTCCACATGTCCTCAGCATACTAAAACCATCTACCTGTGAATAAAAGGCCATATGGGCCATTTAGAGAACTTTCCAGTGGCAAAATAACAGAAAATGACAAAAAGAAGGAAAGTATGGGCTTTCTTTTCCAAGTTGTGAGTAGCTAAGTTTGCTTCCTGAGCAACATGATGCCTGAACACATATGAGCAGGATTTAGGGTTTTAATCAAATACAATTTACAGCAAAATTATTGTGCATATTTAATAATGTGACTAATCCTTATTATGCTTCATGGTAATTAGGCACAATGTTAAGCAGCTTGAATAAATGAATGTGATTAGCATGATGTTAATATAGCTAAACTCATTTTTTATTGTCAACTGAAGAATAGAAAGGCAAAAATGTAGAAAGGAGGATGCTTTTTGAGGCCTCTTTGAAACTCTTTTATTAGTAACCTGGTAATAACCTTCTTTGCAAGGCAAAGCTCCTCAATCAAAAGCCTTGCTAATTGCCTTACAAGAAAAGCCAGTAATAGTTGGACTCTGAGCTTCATTTCCTGACTTGACTTAAACTCTGTCATCTCATTGACAGTTAAAGATGCTTCAAAGATGAGAAGGAAGTAGTTTTCTAGAATTTACACAAACTGGCATCAAATAAGAGGTAGGTCAAACCAAGGGAGTCCAGGAAAAAGCCAAAGGCAAAATTGTAAAGACATCATAATAAATGTAAATGTTAGATTGAAAGAAAGATTGTGAAAGAAAGCCAGAAATGACTTTTTGTTTTTGTCTTTCACAGTGCAATCAAATCTACTTCTTATTTTTTAGGAAAATCAGAGAAAGTTCCATAACTTCTATATAGACTTTTAAGATAACATAAATTCCTACAATCATCTGCAGTCACAAAAGTAGTGTCATTTCAGTAGTTAATAATGCCAATCCAAATGAATAATTAAAATTTATAAACTCTAATGAAAAAGTATTTACATCTCAACTTGGTCTTTGGCAGAGTACACTCCTTTAGTGGAAAAAGGAGTTATGTCAGGCCTCTTTCTTTCCAAAATTTGTTCTATACTCTGTCATTCACATTGCAAACTCTGGTTTCTACTTCTTCATAATTCAGAGAGAAAAAAATGAGGATGCTTATTGGGGGCCAGAAAAGTTCTTACTTGACTAAAATAGTCATGATGTAACAGTTATTTTGTTCTCTGGACTTCTTATTGTATTTAGGATTGAATCTATCTTTGTTTTACCTTTTTGTCTTCTTATTTCCATACTCAGAAATGCTACCAACTCCCTTATCAACTGTCATTTTAATTTAGATCACTGTTTTTAGGGAGTCATTTTATAATGACAGGAGAAGGTCATTTAATTCAGAGGACACAATAATTTTAAACAGTTGTATGCCTAATAAAGAATGAAACAAAAACTAATGACATTGTAACTCATCAAATAGAGTTGGATATTTTGATATTCCTCTCAATAATAGATATGATTCAAGCAGAAAATTAGTAGGTATAGAAGGCAAAACAAGAAAAAACAAAACAAAAACTGTTAGCAAACATGACCTGAATAACATTTACATAACAATATAAACACCTGAAACTAACATAATATTGAAAATCAACTATACAAAAAATTTAAAAATCTCAAATGAACAATCCAAAAGGGAAATTAAGAAACAATACCATTTATAATAGCATCAAAAAGAATTATATATTTAGGATTAAACTTAATCATGGATGCAAAATGTAAAAACAAAAACTACATAAATTTAATTATAGTATTAAAAGAGATACATATAAATGGAAAGGCAATTCAGATGAAAGTCAATATGTTAAGATGTCAATACTACACAAAGTGATATACAGATTTAATGTAATCTTTATCAAAATCCCAACAGTGTCCTTTTGAAGTAACAGAAAAAAATCTAACCTAAGATTCATAAAAAGTTTCAAGGGATCCTGAATTACCAAACAGTCTTGAAAAAGAAAAAGATAGTTGGAGGACTCACACTTCCTGATTTCAAAATTAGAAATCTACAATACTTAAAATCATGTGGTATTGTCAATAAAACAGACATATAGACCAACAAAATAAAAATATATTTTCACACATATGGTTGAATGGTTTTAATAAAGATGTCAAGAGCACACAGTGGAGAAAGGACAGAGTTTTCAACAAATAGTGTTGGAAAAACTGAATATCTAAATCCAAATAATGAAATCAGACTCGTCTCTTACACTTTACAAAAATTAATTCAAAATGAATCAAAGACCCAAATGATAGAGCTAAACTTATAAAACTTAGAAGAAAACATATGAATAAGTTTTATGACAGTAAATGTGGTTGTGATTATGTGATATGAAAGTATAGGCAATAAAAGTAAAAATAGGTAAATTTGATGACACCAACATTAAACACTTTTGTGTATCAAAGAACACAACAAAGTGAGAAGGATATAAACAAAATGGGGAAAATGATTTGGGGTTTACATACATCTGACAAGGGATTAATATTCAGAATGTGTAACGTATCATGGCGTTAGTCACTCAGTTGTGTCTGACTCTTTGCGACCCCGAAGACTGTAGCCTGGGCAGGCTCCTCTGTCCTTGGGATTCTCCAGGCGAGAATATCGGAGTGGGCTGCCATTCACTTCTCCAACAGAATGTGTAAAAAATTCTTAATCATAAGAAACATAAATCAAAGCCACAATGTGATCACTTCACACACATTAGGATAACTGTTATTAAAAAAAAATAATAATACATGTCAGTGACAATCTAAAAAAGTAGAACTCTCACATACTACTGGTGTGACTGTAGACTGGTGCAGTCTCTATGGAAAGAGAATGGCTATTTCCCAAATAATGAAATAGAGAATTTTCATATGATCCAGCAATTTTACTCTTCACTGTGTATAACCAAAAAACTTGAAATCAAGGTCTTCAAGAGATAACTGTATATCCACTTTCAAAGCTGCATTATTCATATAGCCAAGAGTTTGAAGAGACCCAAATGTCTATCTGTGGATGGATAGAAAACAAAATGTGGTGTATAATACAATGGAATGTGATTCAGAAGTAAAAAGGAAGCAGATTATGGAAATTTTACTAAGGAAAACAAGCCAGTCACAAAAGGAAGAATACAGTATGGTTCCATATATATGAAGTAAACAAAGTATTCAAATCCATAGATAGAAAAATAGATTGGTGGTTACCAAGGATTGGAATAGGTTGGAGTATGGCTACTCAATGAATATACCATTTAAGGTATGCAAAATGAAAAACTTTTGGAAAGTGACTGAACAACAGCATGAGTATATTTAATACTACTGAACAGTAAAATTCAAAATAGATAACATGGTAAATTTTGTTTTCTTTCTTGCAGTCCAAAAGACTCTCCAGAGTCTTCTCCAAGACCACAGTTCTAAAGCATCAATTATTGGTGCTTAGCTTTGTTTATAGCCCAACTCTCACATCCATACATAACTACTGGAAAAACCACAGCTTTGACTAGACAGACCTTTGTTGGCAGAGTATGTCTCTGCTTTTTAATATGTTGTCTAGGTTGGTCATAGCTTTTCTTCCAAGGAGAAAGCACCTTTAAATTTCATGGCTGCAGTCACCATCTGCAGTGATTTTGGAGCCCAAAAGCATAAAGTCAGCCACTGTTTCCACTGTTTCCCCATCTATTTGCCATGAAGTGATGGGACCAGATGCCATGTTCTTAGTTTTCTGAATGTTGTTTTAAGCCAACATTTTCACTCTCCTCTTTCACATTCATCAAGAGGCTCTTTAGTTCTTCTTCCCTTTTTGCCATAAGGGTGGTGTCATCTACATATCTGAGGTTATTTATATTTCTCCCAGTAATCATGATTCCAGCCTATGCTTCATGCAGCCCAGCATTTCTCAGATGTAGTCTGCATATATGATAAATAAGCAGGGTGACAATATACAGCCTTGACGTACTTCTTTTCTGATTTAGAACCTGTCTGTTGTTCCATGTCCAGTTCTAACTGTTGCTTCTTGACCTGCATACAGATTTCTCAAGAGGCAGGTAAGGTGGTCTGGTATTCTGATCTCTTTCAGAATTTTCCACCATTTGTTGTGATCCACACAATAAAAGGCCTTAATGTAGTCAGTAAAGCAGAAATAGATATTTTTCTGGAACTCTCTTGCTTTTTCGATGACCCAGCAGATGTTGGCAATTTGATCTCTGGTTCCTCTGCCTTTTCTAAAACCAGCTTGAACATCTGGAAGTTCACGGTTCACATACTATTGAAGCCTGGCTTGGAGAATTTTGAGCATTTCTCTGCTAGCATGTGAGCTGAGTGCAATTGTGTGGTAGTTTGAACATTCTTAGAATTGCCTTTCTTTGGCATTTCCAGTCTGTGGCCACTGCTGTGTTTTCCAAATTTGTTGGCATATTGAGTGCAGCACTTACACAGCATCATCTTTTAGCATTTGAAATAGCTCAACTGGAATTCCATCACCTCCACTAGCTTTGTTCGTTGTGATGCTTCCTAAGGCCCACTTGACTTTGCATTCCAGGATATCTGGGTCTAGGTGAGTGATCATGCCATCGTGGTTATCTGGGTCATGAAGTTCTGTTTTGTATAGTTCTTCTGTGTATTCTTTCCACTGCTTAATGTCTTCTCCTTCTGTTAGGTCCATACCGTTTCTGTCCTTTATTGTGCCCATCTTTGCATGAAATGTTCCCTTGGTAGCTCTAATTTTCTTGAAGAGATCTCTAGTCTCCCATCTATTGTTTTCCTCTATTTCTTTGCATTGATCACTAAGGAAGTCTTTCTTATCTCTCCTGCTATTCTTTGGAACTCTGCATTCAAATGGGTATATCTTTCCTGTTCTCCCTTGCCTTTTGCTTCTCTTCTCTTCTCTTCGCATCTGTTTGTAAATCCTCCTCATACAACCATCTGGCCTTTTTGCATTTCTTTTTCTTGGGATGGTCTTGATCACTGCCCCCTGTACAATGTTCCAAACCTCCGTCCATAGTTCTTCAGGCACTCGGTCTATCAGATCTAATCCCTTGAATATATTTGTCACCCCTACTGTATAATTGTAAGGGATTTGATTTAGGTCAAACCTGAATAGTCTAGTGGTTTTCCCCACTTTCTTCAATTAAGTCTGAATCTTGCAATAAGGAGTTCATGATCTGACAGAGTCGGCATTCAGTCTTATTTTTGCTGACTATATAGAGTTTCTACATCTTTGGCTGAAAAGAATATTTGATTTCGATCTGATTTCGGTATTGACCATCTGGTGATGTCATGTATAGTGTCTTTTCTTGTGTTGTTGTAAGAGGGTGTTTGCTATGACCAGTGTGTTCTCTTGGCAAAACTCTGCTAGCCTTTGCCCTGCTATGTTTTGTACTCCAAGACAAAATTTGCCTGTTACTCCAGGTATCTCTTGACTTCCTACTTTTGCATTTCAGTCCCCTATAATGAAAAAGACATCGTTTGGGGTGTTCTAGAATGTCTTGTAGGTCTTCATAGAATCACTCAACTTCAGCTTCTTCAGCATTACTGGTTGAGGCATAGACTTGTATTACTGTGATATGAATGGTTTGCCTTGGACACGAACAGAGATCATTGTGTCGTTTTTGAGATTGCCCCCAAGTACTGCATTTCAGATTCTTTTTTTGGCTATGATGGCTACTCAATTTCTTTAAGGGATTCTTGTCCACAGTAGTAGATATAATGGTCATCTGAATTAAGTTCACCCATTTCAGTCCATTTTAGTTCACCGATTCCTAAAATGTTGATGTTCACTCTTGCCATCTCCTGTTTGACCACTTCCAATTTGCCTTGCTTCATGGACCTAACATCCAGGTTCCTATGCAATATTGCTCTTTACAGGATCGGACTTTACTACTATCACCAGTCACATTCACAACTGGGGGGTTTTGCTTTGATTCCATCTCTTCATCCTTTCTGCGGTTATTTCTCCACTGATCTCCAGGTAGCATATTGGGCACCTACTGACCTGGGGAGTTCATCTTTCCGTGTTCTATCTTTTTGCCTTTTCATACTGTTCATAGGGTTCTCAAGGCAAGAATACCGAAGTGGTTTGCCATTTCCTTCTCCAGTGGACGTTTCATCAGAGCTCTTCACCATGATCCATCCATCTTGGGTGGCCCTACATGTCATGGCTCATAGTTTCACTGAGTTAAACAAGGCTGTGGTCCATGTGATCAGATTGGGTAGTTTTCTGTGATTTTGATTTCATCCTGACCTCTGATGGGGAAGGATAAGAGGCTTATGAAGCTTCCTGATCAGAGAGGCTGACTGAGGGGGAAACCGGGTCTTGTTCTGATGGGCAGGGCCATGCTCAGTAAATCTTTAACCCAATTTTCTATTGATGGGTGGGGCTGTGTTCCCTCCATATTGTTTGACTTGGGGCCAATCTATGGTGGAGGCAATGAAGATAATAGCAACCTCCTTCAAAAGGTCCCATGCAAGCACTGCTGCACTCAGTGCCCCCAATCCTGCAGCCGGTCACCACGGACCCACACTTCTGCCGGAGTCTCCTGGACATTTACACACAAGTCTGCGTCAGCTTCTTGTGGGGTCACTGCTCCTTTCTCCTGGGTCCTGGTGCACACAAGGTTTTGTTTGTACCCTCCAAGAGTCTGTTTTCCTAGTCCTGTGTAAGTTCTGGCAGCTCTGAGGTGGGGTTAATGGCTACCTTCTCTAAGAGGGCTTACGCCATACCCAGGTCTACTGCACTCAAAGCCCCTGTGCCTGCAGCAGTCCACTACTGACACATACCTCTGCAGGAGACACTTGAACACAGTTCTTTATCAGTCTCTGTGGGGTCTCTGGGTCCTGGTGCAAACAAGGTTTGTTTTCGCCTTCTGAGTATCTCTGGTGGGTATGGGGTTTGATTATAAATGCAATTTCACCCCTCCTACCATCATGCTGGGGCTTCTCCTTTGCCTTTGGACATGGGGTATCTTTTTTTGTTGGGATTCAGCATTCTTTTGTCAACAGTTGTTCAGCAGCAAGTTGTAATTTTGGAGTTCTCATGGGGGAAGATGAGCGCACATCCTTCTACTCAGCCATCCTGGAGTCAAGTTGTGAACTTTAGTTAGGCAAAGATTTCTTAGGTACAACACCAAAAGCATAATTTATAAAAGACAATATACTGAAGTTTATCTGAATTAAGAACTTCTACTCTTTAAATGATACTGCTAAGAGAACAACAAAACAAAGCATAGAATATGAGAAAATATATTCTAACCTAATATATTCCAATTATAAAGGTCATATTTTCAAAATATATACAGAACTCAAAATCCAAAAAAAAAAAAAAAAAAAAATGAAAGCATACAAGCCAATGAAAAGTGGGCAAAAAAATTAAAATAAACATTTAATCAAATCAATACATGGATGTCAAATAAGAATACTAAAAGATGGTCCATATTAGCTATAAAACTTCAATGAGATATCCCTAAAAACATAATAGATATAATACTAAAAAGACTTGACCATACCACATGTCATCAAGAATGTGGAACAACTGGAAACCTCATATTCTTCTGTTGGAGTGGTAAGTAATTTGACAGTTTCTTAAAAAGTTAAATTCACACCAACTCTACCATTCAGTCCTTCCACTTCTTGATGGAATGAAATGCTCAGCAATTTGCTTTCTGCAATAAAATGGTTGAATATCAAAGTAATTATACTGAGTTGAAGATGCCAGATAAAGTATATACAGTAAGAATCCATTTATATAAAATTGTAAAAAATTCAAACTAATCTATAGCAACTGAAGGTAGGTTGATATTTGCTGGTGATCAAAGTGAGTTGTAAAAGGCAGTAACGAGGAATATGAGAAAAACTGGGGTTGACGGGAAAGTCCATTACCTAGACTGTATATATATAACAATATCTATCAGAGTATATACTTAAACATGTACGTTTACTTTATGCATTATAAATTCATATTTTTATAAGTAAGAAATAAAAACTTCTCAGATAATCAAACACTAATTGAACTTATCAGCAAATATGCACTACAAAAATTTAAAGAAATGATTTTTGAAAAGAAAAATAATAACAGAAAGTTGGATTTAAATGCAGTAATACTAGAAATAATAAATGTGTGATAATTTTTCCATTTAAAATTCTCCTTCTTTTAAAATGTAATTCACTGCATAAGGCAAAGTGTCTTTTGTAGATATATGACATATGCAGAAATAAAATACAAAATAAAAATAGCACAAAGAATGGTAGGGCAAAATGGAATTACAGTGTCATAAAGTCCTTACTTTATGGAATAGCCATTATGGTCAACAAAAGAGTCCAAAATGCAATACTTGGATGCAGTATCAAAAATGACAGAATGATCTCTGTTCGTTTCCAAGGCAAACCATTGAATATCATGGTAATCCAAGTCTATGCCCCAACCAGTAATGCTGAAGAAGCTGAAGTTGAACGGTTTGATGAAGACCTACAAGACCTTTTACAACTAACACCGAAAAAAGATGTTCTTTTCATTATAGGGGTCTGGAATGCAAAAGTAAGAAGTCAAGAAACACCTGGAGTAACAGGCAAAATTGGCCTTGGAGTCTGGAATGAATCAGGGCAAAGGCAAATAGAGTTGTGCCAAGAGAACACACTGGTCATAGCAAACACCATCTTCCAACAACACAAGAGAAGACTCTACACATGGACATCACCAGCTGGTCAACACCGAAATCATATTGATTATATTTTTTGGAGCCAAAGTTGGAAAAGCTCTATACAGTGAGCAAGAACAAGATCAGGAACTGACTGTGGTTCAGATCATGTACTCCTTATGGCCAAATTCAGACTCAAATTGAAGAAAGTATGGAAAACCACTACACCATTCAGGTATGACCTAAATCAAATCCCTTATGACTATACAGTGGAAGTGAGAAATAGATTTAAGTGACTACATCTGATAGACAGGGTGTCTGATGAACTATGGACAGAGGTTTGTGACATTGTAAAGGAGACAGGGATCAAGACCATCCCCATGGAAAAGAAATGCAAAAAGGCAAAATGGCTGTCTGGGGAGGCCTTACAGATAGCTGTGAAAAGAAGAGAAGAGAAAAGCAAAGGAGAAAAGGAAAGATATAAGGATCTGAATGCAGAGTTCCAAAGAATAGCAAGAAGAGATAAGAAAGCCTTCTTCAGCAATCAATGCAAAGAAATAGAGGAAAACAACAGAATGGGATAGACTAGAGATCTCTTCAAGAAAATCAGAGATACCAAGGGAACATTTCATGCAAAGATGGGCTCGATAAAGGACAGAAATGGTGGGGACCTAACAGAAGCAGAAAATATTAAGAAGAGGTGGCAAGAATACACAGAAGAACTGTGTAAAAAAGATCTTCATGACCAAGATAATCATGATGGTGTGATCACTGACCTAGAGCCAGACATGCTGGAATGTGAAGTCAAGTGGGCCTTAGAAAGCATCACTATGAACAAAGCTAGTGGAGGTGGTAGAATTCCAGTTGAGCTATTTTAAATCCTGAAAGATGATTCTGTGAAAGTGCTGCACTCAATATGCCAGCAAATTTGGAAAACTCAGCAGTGGCCACAGGACTGGAAAATGTCAGTTTTCCTCCAATCCCAAAGAAAGGCAATGCCAAAGAATGCTCATCTCACACACTCAAAATTCTCCAAGCCAGGCTTCAGCAATACATGAACTGTGAACTTCCAGATGTTCAAGCTGGTTTTAGAAAAGGTAGAAGAACCAGAGATCAAATTGCCAACATCTCCTGGATCATGGAAAAAGGAAGAGAGTTCCAGAAAAACATTTCTGCCTTATTGACACTGCCAAAGCTTTGACTGTGTGGATAACAATAAACTGTGGAAAATTCTGAAAGAGATGGGAATACCAGACCCCCATCAGCACCCACCCAGCCCCCCCCCAACACCTGCCCAGCTGCCCCCTCCCCCCGCCACACCCGCCCCCGCCTCTTGAGAAACTTATATGCAGGTCAGGAAGCAACAGTTAGAACTGAATATGGAATAACAGACTGGTTCCATATAGGAAAAGGAGTACATCAAGGCTGTATATTGTCACCTGCTTATTTAACTGATATGCAGAGTACATCATGAAAAACACTCTGCTGGAAGCACAAGCTGGAATCAAGATTGCCGGGAGAAATTTCAAGAACCTCAGATATGCAGATGACACCACCCTTATGGCAGAAAGAGGAACTAAAAAGCCTCTTGATGAAAGGGAAAGAGGAGAGTGAAAAAGTTGGCTTAAAGCTCAATATTCAGAAAACTAAGATCATGGCATCTGGTCCCATTACTTCATGGCAAATAGATGGGGAAACAGTGGAAACAGTAGTGTCAGACTTCATTTTGGGGCTCTAAAATCACTGCAGATGGTGATTGCGGCCATGAAATTAAAAGACACTTCTTGAAAGGAAAGTTATGACCAATCTAGATAGCATATTAAAAAGCAGAGAAATTACTTTGCCAACAAAGGTCTGTCTAGTCAAGGCTATGGTTTTTCCAGGGGTCATATATGGATGTGAGAGTTGGACTGTGAAGAAAGCTGAGTGCCAAAGGATTGATGCTTTTGAACTGTGGTGTTGGAGAAGACTCTTGAGAGTCCCATGGACTGCAAGAAGATCCAACCAGTGCATTCTAAAGTATATCAGTCCTGGGTGTTCATTGTTCAGCACTGATGCTGAAGCTGAAACTCTAATACTTTGGCCACCTCATGGGAAGAGTTGACTCATTGGAAAAGACCCTGATGCTGGGAGGGATTGGGGGCAGGAGGAGAAGGGGACGACAGAGGATGAAATGTCTGCATGGCATCACCGACTTGATGGACATGAGTTGGGTAAACTCTGGGAATTGGTGTTGGACAGGGAGGCCTGTCGTGCTGTGATTCATGGGGTCGCAAAAAGTTGCACACGACTTAACGACTGAACTGAAACTGAAACTGAACTGAAAGTCCTTACACTATAATTGAAGTGTTATAGTATTATTTGAGAGCAAGACTGTGATAATTTTATGATGTACATTATAGACCCTGAAGCAACCACCAAGGACAGAGTGCAATAGAATTTGTAGTTAATAATTTATAGTTGAGATAAATAGACTCATAAAACTAATTAGTCCAAATAAAGGTAGGAATGAAGTAGAACAGCACCAAAAAATGGATAGGAAAATAATATTTAGTGAGATACAGGACTAAATCCAACTACATCGATCAATTAAAATCAATTAAGTTTCACGAACAATTCAATTCAAAAGTAGAGACTGATAATTTTTATTTACAAATGAAGATCCAACCATATGCTGTCCACAATAAATCCATAGTAAATAAAACTTTGCAGTTAGGCTAAAAATTAAAAGATGGAAAGATATAACATGAACATTTTTATTTAAAAATGGATAAATTAGCTATATAACTATCAGGCAAAGTAGATTTTAGAACACAGACTATTGCCAAGATGTGAGATTTGTATTCGTAGTTCCTGGAGTTGTCAGTCATTAAAGCTAGTGGCATTTTACTGAATTTTAAGGGAGTTACAGTCCCAGAGATACATTAACCTGGAAACATGAGCCTAGTACAACTCACCCCTACCAAAATCCCCAGTTCTTAAATTGACAAGAACAAGATATCTGCTAAAAGGTCACCGGCTTCACTTCCTTTTCTTAGATATAGTCATAGATGAAATTGATAAAAAAAAAAAAACTTTCAGAAAATAGAAATAGAAATAAACATATATAGAACCAAGAATTCATGCCATGGCCAAGACAGGGAATACTTGATAATCCACTCCAGATAAACATGGCATAAGCTACAATCCTGCTTGCTGTATGTCTTCTATTCTCCTTCAAATGCTATTTGATACTCTACCTTGCCTGTCTGTTTTGAGGTTATCCCATGATCATATATTGAAGGTATTATGTGTGAAATTTTACTATTTAGCCAAAGGTTCCTGGACCATGATAAATAACATCCATACCTGATTTGAGAAAAAAATACTGATTGAGTATTCTAGATTCAGAGAACACATGTTCCATGACATCAATTTGGGGTTTAGCAGATGATGAGATACAGTGTCATCTACCTTTGGGCATTGGTGAGGGCATTTTTTACTGTGTGTGGAGTAATCATAACAATAATGATATCAATAGCAACTATAATTTGCTGAATAACTATTATTTGCCAGGCATGATACCAGCCTTTCAAGTTAGATCGTTTCATTTTGGCCTTCAGGCAATTCTGAGGTAGATATCATTATTCCTTTTCATGCAGATATCTAAACAAAGTCTCAGACCAATTTAAAAAAATAAAAATAAAACTAGCACAGAGTCTTACAGTTAGGAAAATGAGGTGCTGAGGTGGTTTGAATATGAAGCCAAGCACCTCAATTCTTAAATATCATACCATATATAAAATAGGCATGAATGGTGATTCCTTTCTATTAAACTAAAGTACTGATGATTTAATTAAGATGAAATAGATTTTGACCCCTCTCAAGCCCCATGTGGGTTTTCCTGGTGGCTCAGACAGTAAAGAATCTGCCTGCAATATAGGAGACCCGGGTTTGATCCCTGGGTTGGGAAGACCCTCTGGAATAGGAAATGGCAACCCACTCCAGTATTCTTGCCTGGAGAATTCCATGGATAGAGGAGCCTGGCAGGCCACAGTCCATGGGGTTGCAAAGGGTTGGACACAACTGAACGACTTTCACTTCACTTCAAACCTCATGCAGAGTAAGGCTTTAATAAAAAAAATCAATAAAAGCAATAAATGGTTATTGAATAAATGAATTCATTACAAATTCAATATTTCTAAATCAAAAGTTTTGAACTACAGTTGGACACATGGTTTTAAGATTTGAGTATGAGCAGTAAACAATAGAGATATAATAGAGACATGAAGACATAAGTCCCAAAACACTATTTTTTGTCCTCATTTGTAGCCCAAAAACTGATACAAAGAAAGATTATCTTATTTGAAATTTGACTTTTTAAATTTAGGCCAACAGTCAAATAAATGAGCAAAGAAGTTTTGAAGCCAAATGTGGCCTAGATTTTTTTTTTTTTTATTTTTAAGAAATAGCTTTCCTTCTTTGTATTTTTTTTTCTTTTTTCTTGACCTGACTTAAAACTCACAGCTTCCACATCCAGAATAGATAAAATAGTATGGAACAGGCATTTACTTATGAAACAGCCCTTCACAAGTCACGATTAACCTCAACTACAGATTTTGTTTCTAAGTTATGCCCTTTCTTCCCTGTGTCCAATCAGAAAGAACATTTCTGAAATTCTGTTCACTGAGGGCTTATATTTTGTGGTATTTTAAAATAAGTATCAGTTGACCTGATTTTTTAAGGTATATGAAATTCTGGCAGGTTATGCTATGTGTACTTTTGTGAAGCCATGGTGTCTAAACTTTATAAAACTCATTTGTGTGCATATTTCATAACCTGAGATGACCTAGATTGACTAAGCAGTTATACTTAAATACTGGGGTTATTCTATTTTTTGATTGCTCGTTATTAAGCATCTATTAGATGTTTAATATGATTCACCTTCATAAACAGAAGACCCCAATTTCTACGAGCTTGAGTTTGAAGTGGAAATAAGACACAGAGCATTTGCTACAAAAACAATTGTAGATTCAGAAAGATCTTTGAAATAGAATGAGATTAGGACTGGCCAATATTAGGCAAATGCAATTAAGTTCAGGAGTTCTGATTTTAGAGAAAAAAGTATTACACAAAATTATTTGGCTATAGGGCTTAAAGGAACAAAATAATGTTTATTCCATGTTTAAGTATGTTGATATATCTTTATTATCATCATAACAATCATCTTCACAAAAAACTAACATTTGCTGAACACTTGGAATATTCCAGGCCCTGCTTCAAGGGTTTTTCATATATTAATTCATTAATTCTTACCAAACTCCAGTAGGGTAAATGTAAACATCATATCTATTTTATGGATGAGGAAGCTGAAACAAGTGAGAATAAAAGAACTTCTCCAAAACCATACATGTAATAAGTCATGGAGATGGATTTATATACTTTATGACAGCCAAGTGTGTGTGTGCACACACTGTATATAAATATACAGCTTAAATGTGTTCTTTTTTTTTTAATTTACAAAATGCACTTCTCTGTACCTTAACCATGTTGAAGTGCTTACCATGGCTCAATGACAGAATGCACTTTGGAATCCTGTGCTTGACCACTTATTCATTGTGTGTCTATGTGTTAGTTGCTCAGTCATGCCCAACTCTCTGCAAACCCATGGACTACAGCCCGCCAGGCTACTCTGTCCAGGGAATTCTCCAGGCAAGGGTAATTGAGTGGGTTGCCATTCCCTTCTCTAGGGGATCTTCCCAACTCAGAGATTGAACCCAAGTCTCCTACATTGCAGACAAATTATTTACCTTCTGAGCAAGCCCAGTTGAGACAAGTTAATTCAACTTTCTGCTCTTCAGAAAGTAAGTCAATAATAAAATACATACCTCACAGGGTTTTGAGAAATAACTCACTTTGTATAAATAAAAGCTCTTAGGATAGTGCGTTGAGACACAGCAAGTGTTCAGTATCAGATCAGATCAGATCAGTTGCTCAGTCGTGTCCAACTCTTTGTGACCCCATGAATCGCAGCACGCCAGGCCTCCCTGTCCATCACCAACTTCCAGAGTTCACTCAGACTCACGTCCATTGAGTCAGTGATGCCATCCAGCCATCTCATCCTCTGTCATCCCCTTCTCCTCCTGCCCCCAATCCCTCCCAGCATCAGAGTCTTTTCCAATGAGTCAACTCTTCGCATGAGGTGGCCAAAGGTACTGGAGTTTCAGCTTTAGCATCATTTCTTCAGTATAGATCAGTCCAAAAAAAAAAAGAGTCCAAAATGCAGTTCTTGGGTACAATCTCAAAGATCACAGAAAGATCTCTTGTTTGTTTTGGAGGGGAGGCAAAACATTCAATATCAATGTAATCCAAGTCTATGCCCCAACCACTAATGTCAAAGAAGCTGAAGTTGAACAGTTCTATAAAGACCTACAAGACCTTCTAGAGCTAACACCAAAAAACAGATGTCCATTTCATCACAGGGGACTGAAATGCAAAAGTAGAAAGTCAAGAAATACCTGGAGAAACAGGAAAGTTTGGCCTTGGAGTACAAAATGAAGCAGAGCAAAGGCTAAAAGAGTTGTGCCAAGAGAACACACTGGTCATAGCAAACATCTGCTTCCAACAAACAAAAGATGAATCTACACATGGACATCACCAGATGGTCAATATTGAAATTAGATTGATTATATTCTTTGCAGCTGAATATGGAAAAGCTCTACACAGTCAGCAAAAACAAGACCAGGAACTGACTGTGGCTGAGATCATGATCTCCTTACTGAAAAATTCAGACTTAAATTGAAGAAAGTAAGGAAAACCACTAGACCATTCAGGTATGACCTAAATCATATCCCTTATGATTATACAACAGAAGTGACAAAGAGGTTCAAGGGATTAGATGTGATAGATAGCCTGAGGAAAGAACTATGGATGCAGATTCATAATAATGTACAGGAAGTGGTGATTAAACCACTTCCCAAGAAAAAGAATGCAAAGAGGCAAAATGGTTGTCTGAGGAAGACTTACAGATAGCTGAGAAAAGAGAAGTGAAAGGAAAGATATATCCATCTGAATGCAGAGTTCCAAAGAATGTCAAGGAAAGATAAGAAAGTTGTCCTCAGTGATCACTGCAAAGAAATAGAGGGAAACAATAGAATGGGAAAGACTAGAGATCTCTTCAAGAAAATTAGAGGTACCAAGGGTACCAAAGATAGTCACAATAAAGGACAGAAATGCTATGGACTTAATAGAAGTTTAAGATATTAAGAAGAGGTGGCAAAAATACACACAAGAACTATACAAAAAATATCTTAATGACCAGATAACCAAGATGGTGTGATACTCACCTAGAGCCAGACATCCTGGAATGTGAAGTCAAGTGGGCCTTACCAAGCATCTCTACAAACAAAGCTGGTGAAAGTGATGGAATTCCAGCTTAGCTATTTCAAATCCTAAAAGATGATGCTATGAAAGTTCTGCACTCAATATGCCAGCAAATTTGGAAAACTCAGCAGTGGCCACAGGACTAGAAAAGGTCAGTTTTCATTCCAATCCTAAAAAAGGCAAAGCCAGAGAATGTTCAAACTACTGTACAATTGCACTCAGCTCACATACTAGCAAAGTAATGCTCAAAATTCTCCAAGCCAGGCTTCAACATTACATGAACTGTGAACTTCCAGATATTGAAGTTGGTTTTAGAAAAGTCAGAGGAAAAAAAAAAAAGAAAAGTCAGAGGAACCAGAGATCAAGTTGCCAACATCTGCTGGATCATAGAAAAAGAAAGAGAATTTGAGAAAAACATCTACTCTGCTTCATTGACTATGCTAAAGCCTTTGACTGTGTGGATCACAATAAACTGTAGAAAATTATTAAAGAGATGGGTCTACCAGACCACCTTACCTGCCTCCTGTGAAATCTGTATGCAGGTCAGGAAGCAACAGTTAGAACTGGTCATGGAAAAATGAACACATTCCAAATCAGAAAAGGAGAACATCAAGGCTGTATATTGTCACCCTGCTTATTTAACTTATATGCAGAGTACATCATGCTCAATGCCAGGCTGCATGAAGCACTAGCTAAAATCAAGATTGCCAGGAGAAATATCAATAACCTCAGATATGCAGATGACACCACCCTTATGGTAGAAAGGGAAGAGAAACTAAAGAGCCTCTTGATGAAAGTGAAAGAGGATAGTCAAAATGTTGGCTTAAAACTCACAAAAAACTAAGATCATGGCATCCAGTCTCATCACTTCATGGCAAATAGATGGGGAAAGAATGGAAATAGTGAGAAACTTCATTTTCTTGGGCTCCAAAATCACTGCAAATGGTGATTGCAGCCATGAAATTAAAAGATGCTTGCTCCTTGGAAGAAAAGCTGTGACCAACCTAGACAGCATATTAAAAGGCAGACACATTACTTTGCTGACAAATGTCCGTCTCGTCAAAGCTATTGTTTTTCCAGTAGTCATGTATGGATGTGAGAGTTGGGCCATAAAGAAAGCTGAGCATAGAAGAATTGATATTTTTGGAATAATGCATTGGAGAGGACACTTGAGAGTCCCTTGGACTGCAAGGAGATCAAACCAGTCAACCCTAAAGGAAATCAGTCCTGAATATTTATTGAAAGACTGATGCTGATGCTCAAGCTTGAATATTTTGGCCACCTAATGTGAAGAAATGACTCACTAGAAAGACCCTAATTGTGGGAAAGATTGAAGGTGGGAGAAGAGGACAACAGAGAATGAGATGGTTGGATGGCATCAATGACTCAATGGACATGAGTTTGAGCAAATTCCAGGAGCTGGTATTGGATCATGAAGCCTGGTGTGCTACAGTCCATGGGGTCACAAGAGTTAGACACAACTGAGCGACTAAACTGAAATGAACTGAAAGTTTAGTTACTATTGTAGACATGCTAATTCCTCTGCTGGTATCTTAATAGATATATCTTTCTTTTGTAACACCCAGCTCAAATAACAATTTTGAAAACTCTTTAAGAATTTATTGGAAATAGATTTTTTATCCAACTTAATAAATCTTATTGTCATAATTCACGTGTAGAAGCAATTGGATTGATTGATCAGCTGATCTATTGAAGTGTCAAGTGACATTTTCTTCAACATTAGATGTAGAATCAAAAATATTTTGGTTATAGAGATGTAATATTCATTATGTTATGCAAAGAACTTAATAACTCACGCACCATAGAATTCTCTTTAGTATAGCTAATAGTAAAACCAATCAATCCTGAAGGAAGTCAAACTTGAGTATTCATTGGAAAGACTGATGGTGAAGCTCCAATCCTTTGGCCACCTGATGTAAAGAGGTGACTTGTTGGAGAAGACAGAGGATGAGATCGTTGGATGGCATCACCAACTCAATCGACATGAGTTTGTACAAACTCCAGCAGATAGTGATGGACAGGGAAGTGTGCTATTGTAGTTCATGGGTTCTCAAAGAGTTGGACATGACTGAGAAACTGAACAACATCAGTTCAGTTCAGTTCAGCAGCAACAACAAATAGTCTTTAAAACTTTGTCAAGTCAATTATGCACGGAACTTCCTTATTGTTACACTTAATCTCACGTCTTCTCTACTTTCCCAAGTTTTGTTTTGATTCATGGCAGAAAGAACACTGGATAAACCCAGGGCATTATTTACATTGATATGTTCTTTTATGTAGATCCAATATAATGCTGAGAGATATACACAGTACTCCATATTCCCTTAAATACACATAAAGAATATTCCATGAATGAAACCTAACCAGGAATATAAATGGACTTATATGGGAAATAATTTTATAATTAAGTTAGATTTGGGAATATTTAGAAATTATTTTTTGAGCATATAGGAAATTGTGTCATGTTTTAGTAAAAAAAAAAAAAAGAAATAACACTGTAATATAATATACTTTGATTTTTTATCTATTAGATATTTCTATTTTTTAATGTCAGGATAACTAACTCTCACATAGAGGAAATCTCTACTTTCCGGTTTCTTCTGCTGGTGCTTCTACATGAAGTCAGAAGATGAGGAATAGCATATAAGAAATACAAGATGAAGAGAGTCAAAAGGTACAAGTTTCCAGTTATATGATATAAGTACTAGGGGTGCAGTTTGCAATATGATACATTTAATTAACAGGGCTGTATGTTACATATGAAAGTTGTTAAAGCAAATCCTAAGAGTTCTCATCACAGGAAAAATATTCTATTAATGTCTTTAATTTTGTTATTATGAATGGATGCTTACTAAATTTCTGTTATAATCATTTCATGATGTAGGTAAGTCAAATCATTATGCCGTATACCTTAAACTTATACAGTCCTGTATGTCAATTATATCTCAATACAACTAGAAGAAGAGGAACAAAGAAAAAAGAAACAGAGGTATACCTAAAGGACATGATGTGTTCAGTTCTAGACCACTGCAGTAAAGTAAATATTTCAATAGAGAGTCACATAAATTTTTGGTCTCAGTGCACATTAAAGTTTTGTTTTTACTATGCTATGGGCTATTAAGTGTTCAGAAGCATTATGTGTTAAAATGTGTTTAAATTATGTGCTAAAAGTACCCTAGTTAAAAATACTATAAAATGCTAGCCATCATCTGAGCTTTAAACTAAATGTAATCTTTTTGTTTGTGGACAGTCTTGCCTTGATGTTTATGGTTCTGACTGATCAGAGCATGGTAACTAAAGGTTGGGGTGGCTGTGGCAATTTCTTAAAATAAGACAGTAATGAATTTAGCTGTATTGACTGACTCTTCCTTTCATGAACAATTTCTCCATAGTATGCAGTTGCTGTTTGATAGCATCTTACCCACAGTAGGACATCTTTTAAAATTGGAGTCAACCCCCTCAAAGTCTGCCCCCACTTTATAAATCATTCTAAATTCTTTATTGTCATTTCAACAGTCTTCACTGCATCTTCAACAGGAGGTGACAATAACTGGAAGACAAATTTCTTGAGATAAATTCTATCTCAAGAAGCCACTTTCTTTGCTCATCCATAAGAAGCAACTCCTCATCCATTCACGTTTTATCATAAGACTGCAGCATTTCAGTCACATCTTCAGTCTCCACTTAAAATTCCAGTTCTCTTGCTATTTCCACCACATCTACAATACTTCCTGCACTAAAGTTTTGAAAACCTCCAAGTCATCCATGAGGATTGGAATCGATTTCTTCCAAACTCTGTTTATGTTGATATTTTGACTTCTTTTCCTGAGTCATAAATGTCCTCAATGTAATCTAGGGTCACAAATCCTTTCCAGGTTTTCAGTCTGCTTTGCCCAAATCCATCAGAGTAACCACTATCCATGCCAGCTATAGCCCTATGCAACATACTTCTTAACAGATTATTGACTGGGGGATTTCTGCAGAAAATAATGCCTGTGGCTGGCAATTTGTTTTGTAAGTGAATGTTGAAATGTCTCTGGTCAATAACATTTTGGGTAACAAAGGATATATTAATAAGTCTTTGGTCAATAAGTTGTTAAATGATAAGACTTGAAAATCAAAATTACTCCTTGATGCATGGGCTGCAGAATGGATGTTTTGTTAGCAGGCATAAAAACAATAATCTCACTGCACATTTCCATCATAGCTCTTGGGTGACCAAGTGTATTGTTACTGAGCAGTAATATTTTGAAAAGAATCTATTTCTGAGCAGTAGGTCTCAACAGTCACTTAAAATATTCAGTAAATCATGCTGTCACAGATGTGTTGCCATGCAGACTTTGTTGTTATAATTAAAGAGTATGAACAAAGTCATTTTAGTGTAATTCTTCAGATTTCCATAATGGTAAATGAGCTTCCCTTGTGGCTCAGTTGGTAAAGAATCCAGCTGCAGTGTGGGAGACCTGAGTTCAATTCATGGTTTGGAAAGATCCCCTGGAGAAGGGAAAGGCTACCCATTCCAGTATTCTGGCCTGGAGAATTCCATGGACTGTATAGTCCATGGGGTCAGGAACAGTCGGAAATGACTGAGTCACTTTCACTTTCACTTTCAAATGAGCACTGGCTTCAACTTAAAATCACCAGCTACATTCAGTTCAGTTCAGTCGCTCAGTCGTGTCCGACTCTTTGTGACCCCATTAATCTCAGCACGCCAGGCCTCTCTGTCCATCACCAACACCCGGAGTTCACTCAGACTCACGTCCATTGAGTCAGTGATGCCATCCAGCCATCTCATCCTCTGTCGTCCCCTTCTCCTCCTGCCCCCAATCCCTCCCAGCATCAGAGTCTTTTCCAATGAGTCAACTCTTCGCATGAGGTGGCCAAAGTACTGGAGTTTCAGCTTTAGCATCATTCCTTCCAAAGAAATCCCAGGGCTGATCTCCTTCAGAATGGACTGGTTGGATCTCCTTGCAGTCCAAGTGACTCTCAAGAGTCTTCTCCAACACCACAGTTCAAAACCATCAATTCTTCAGCACTCAGCTTTCTTCACAGTCCAACTCTCACATCCACACATGACCACTGGAAAAACCATAGCCTTGACTAGATGGACCTTTGTTGGCAAAGTAATGTCTCTGCTTTTCAATATGCTATCTAGGTTGGTCATAACTTTTCTTCCAAGGAGTAAGTGTCTTTTAATTTCATGGCTGCAGTCACCATCTACAGTGATTTTGGAGCCCCAAAGAATAAAGTCTTACTCTGTTTCCACTGTTTCCCTGTCTATTTCCCATGAAATGATGGGACGAGATGCAATGATCTTCGTTTTATGAATGTTGAGTTTTAAGCCAACTTTTTCACTCTCCTCTTTCACCGTCATCAAGAGACTTTTTAGTTCCTCTTCACTTTCTGCCATAAGGGTGGTGTCATCTGCATATCTGAGGTTATTGATATTTTTCCCGGCAATCTTGATTCCAGCTTGTGCTTCTTCCAGCCCAGTGTTTCTCATGATGTACTCTGCATATAGCCCCTAATAAGTCAGCCTGTCCTTTGAAGTTTTGAGGGCAGGCATTGACTTCTCCTCTCCGGCTATGAAAGTCATGGTTGGCATCTTCTACTAGAAGGGCATTTCATCCATGATGAAAATCAGTTGTTTAGCATAGCTACCTTAATTAATTATCTCAGCTAGATTTTCTGTATAATTTGCTCCTCCTTCTATATCAGCACTTGCTACTTCACTTTGCACTTTTATGTTTTAGAAATGTTGCCTTTCCTTAAATCTTATGAATAAACTTCTGCTAGCCTCAAATTTTTCTCCTGCAGCTTCCTCACCTTCATCAGCCTTCATCAAATTGAAGAGAGTTAGGGCTTTGCTCTGGATTAGGGGTTTTAGCTCAAGGGAATGTTGTAGCAGGTCTGATCTTCTATCCAGACAACTAAAACATTCTCCATATCAGCACTAAGGCTGTTTCATTTTCTAATCATTCATGTTCACTGGAGTAGCACTTTTAATTTCAAGAACTTTTCCTTTTCATTCAAACTTGGCTAACCTTTTGATAAGAGAGACTTAGGTTTCAGTCTGTCTCAGGTTTTGACATGTCTTCCTCACTAAGTTTAATCATTTCTTCATTTTGATTTAAAGTGAGATATGTTACTCGTCATTTCACTCAAACATTTAAAGGGCATTGTAGGCTTGTTAATTGGCCTAAATTCAATATTATTGTGTGTCAAGGAATAGGAAAGCCCAAAGAGAGAGAGAAAGACAGGGGGATAGCCACTCAGGGGAACAGTTCAGTTCAGTCGCTCAGTGTCCGACTCTTTGTGACCCCATGGGCTGCAGTATGCCAGGCTTCCCAGTCCAACATCAACTCCTGGAGCTTACTCAAACTCATGACTACTGAGTCAGTGATGTCATCCAACCATCTCATCCTCTGTCGTCCCCTTCTCTTCCTGCCTTCAACCTTTCCCAACATCAGGAATTTTTCCAATGAGTCAGTTCTTTGCATCAGGTGGCCAAAGTATTGGAGCTTCAGCTTCAGCATCAGTCCTTTCAGTGAATATTCAGGACTGACTTCCTTTAGGATTGACTGGGTTGGATCTCCTTGCAGTTCAAGGGACTCTCAAGAGTCTTCTTCAACATTACAATTCCAAAAGCATCAATTCTTTGATGCTCAGCTTTCTTTATGGTCCAACTGTCACATCCATACATGACTACCAGAAAAACCACAGCTTTGACTAGATGGACCTTTGTTGGCAAAGTAATTCCTCTGTTTTTTAAAATGCTGTCTAGGCTGGCTTTTCTTCATAACTTAATGAATGTTTTATATGTTTTCACTGTTCCTCTACCTTGCCAAACAGTATGAAAAGGCAGAGGAACAGTGGAAACAAAAAACATTCATTAAATTTGCAGTCTTATATGAGAGTTCTCCAATTACATAACATTGAAGATCACTGGTGATCACAGATCACCATACAAATATAATAAAGTTTAAAATATTACAGGAATTACCATAATGTGACACACAGACATGAAGTGAATAATGTTAGAAAAATGATACAAATAAATTTGCTCAATGTAAGGTTGCCACAAAATTTCAATTTAGAAATGTAGTATCTACAAAGCAAGATAAAGTGAAGTGCAATAAAATGAGGTATGCAGAGGCCTCTGTTTCCCCAAATACACAGATACACACACACATACACACACACACAGAGTTCTACTTACTCTAGAGGTATGTGTCTGTGTATATATACATATATATATATATATATGTATATGTGTGTGTATACACACACACACACACATCTGAGTAGAAATCTAGAATTCAATCTTTATTTGTTATATTCACCAGTTGAATATATCTATATGGTCATCAGATCAGATCAGATCAGTCGCTCAGTCGTGTCCGACTTTTGCGACCCCATGAATCGCAGCACGCCAGGCCTCCCTGTCCATCACCAACTCCCGGAGTTCACTCAGACTCATGTCCATTGAGTCAGTGATGCCATCCAGCCATCTCATCCTCTGTCGTCCCCTTCTCCTCCTGCCCCCAATCCCTCCCAGCATCAGAGTCTTTTCCAATGAGTCAACTCTTCGCATGAGGTGGCCAAAGTACTGGAGTTTCAGCTTCAGCATCATTCCTTCCAAAGAAATCCCAGGGCTGATCTCCTTCAGAATGGACTGGTTGGATCTCCTTGCAGTCCAAGGGACTCTCAAGAGTCTTCTCCAACACCACAGTTCAAAAGCATCAATTCTTCGGTGCTCAGCCTTCTTCACAGTCCAACTCTCACATCCATATATGGTCATAGCTTGTTATAAAGGAAATACATGAGTCCTTCAGCTCTCTTTGCCTTTATGAGTTGGGCTGGGATAGAAAGGAATCTAACACTTTCTAATAAAATATTTTCTCATGCATCTTTTCTCTCATTCCCAGTACAAAGAGGATAGAAAACATTCTAAATTTCTCTGAAATAGCTGCATATAAATTCCACTTCTTTCTCATTCCCTTTACTAGCAAGGCAAACAGACTTTTCTACAATAACATTGTCATGATTTTATTTCATTTTCAACTACACAGACTTTTTTTGACTAATGTCAACACTGTAGAAGTCTAGGTTCTACCTATAATTTAAACAAATATATACACACATAAACATCCTCAGCTTCATATTATCCTGACATTTGCGTGTGTTTGCATGTAAATACTCTCATTTTGATTTCTTGGTCAAGGCTCTGTATAACCAATCACCTGCCTAATTCCAAATTCAGCTTCTGTCATTCTTCCTTCACTGGCTATGCCTCAATTATATTCTTCAATGCCCTTTCTATCATGAGTGCTTGATATATGATGGTCTCTTTTTCAGGCAAACGTCCCATTTTATTGTCAAAGAATTCCACATTCAGATTTCCAGCATAAATAAAATTTCCCTAAATAAATCATTAACATGCAATTTTTCTGTAACTTGTCTCTTAGCACCTTATCACAAATAAAAATGTTATTATTATTTCCTTTTTTCACAACTAGACGGTAAGTCCTGCATCTTTCTATTTGAGAATAATATTCCCAGAATCCAGTTTCCATGTCTTTTGTATTGAGAATAATTTTCCTAGAATCTACCATAATGCCTAATTCTCAATAAGCAATTTTAGAATGGATGATTCTCTTTCTGAACTAGACAAAATAAAATAGTATCTTTTAAATGGAAATTTAGGAGAAGGCCTCTAGATAAAATTTAAAAGAATGATTTTTACTAAGCTAAAGAATATAAATTATTGGATGAATATTCTTGCAAGTCTAGCTTCAAACAGAGAGAGTCTAACATCTATACTTTACAGGCTAGGGTCCTGAACACATATGACCTTGATCAGATTAATAAAAACAGATAAATATAGTCTTTGCCCACAAGAACGGCATATTTTATTCCGGAAATTAGTTTTTCACATATTTGTATAGCATTGTTTCCTGAAGAATTTAAGTAAAAAACAAGGTATCCCAAATAATTATCAACTGGCATTTTATCTGTGTCACTGATGTGTTCAGCAGCATAACAATAATCCATAAGGATTATGCATGCCTATTTTTAATCAAAGAATCAAAATAAATCCTAATAATGCCATTACATTCGGTGAAATACATTTCAGGAACAAAAAATGCTCCAATAACACAATGCATTAATTTTCTATCGAGGTAGCTAGGAGACTTAGAAATCAAACATTACATTTTATCTTCCTGTTAAAAGCCAAGTCATTGCAAGGCTAACCCAATCATTTCTGTTTCTCTAAATAGGAAACTTGACTCCTAAGATAGTCCTGCTGACTGTTTCTCAGGCTAACGTTTTTACTTTGCTTTTATTGTTATTCAAATGTAAGTAAGTTTCATATGTGCAGTATTTGGTCTTTAGAGTTTTAAATTATTTTCAGGTACCAAAACTCTTTCTTCTCCCCTCCTTAATGATTACCAATTCTATATTCCCATGCGTAGTATGCCTTTATCATCTCTGCTTTTAATTTTATCCTTTCACATCCTGAAAGGATGATTTTGTGTGTTTCTTTACTTACTTATAAAACCTAACCGACATCTTGGTACTGAACACAAGTATTCTCCTTCCTTGCAGGAAATTTCTGTTCAGTAACTGCCATCACTAGAGCCTTTCACCACACACTCTACACAGAAAAATCTCTTGACCTTTTCACATGTCTTCCTTTATTTGGCAAACTGTGATCTATTCATGAAAAGGTGGAACACCATGAAGTCTAAGAGTTTTATTCCAGGATCATAAAATTTTTATTTAAAATAGTGTTTTTATAATTTCTTGCATTCATGTCAAAGAAATTCATGATTCATACTGTTTCTATTTAAAAGCATGTAGGAGTTTATACAAACTATTTTTGAAAGGAGGTTAAAATATCTTCAGCTCAAGAGAACTCGTTGTCCATTTCCTCTGTCAGCACTGCTGTAGTAATGATAGTCCAAATGGGAATGAACATCATTAGCCTAAACTGCTCCAGCTCTATGGACAGTGGCCTACCAAGAAATGATGTTTCCTCAAGCAAAAATGGCAGAGAAGGCAATCTGACTTTTTGCTGTTTCAAAATGTTTCAAAATGATCCAGCATCCTATCTTTTCTCTCACTTTGCAATTGCAACTTCTTGTTATTTTATTCCTCAAGCAGAGTAAACGGTGAAATTGAAATAAGCTAACTTTCTAATCAGACTCAGACTTCCTCTTTTATTTTAATTTATTTTTAAATTTCATAGCAACAAAGGCCATACAACCATGAGTAAGAATATTATTTTAATTTGGTCAAAGTTCTGTAATTTTCTATTAGTCCATAAGAGAATATTTGGTCTATCAAAGTTATACCTGGGAACTAGGAACCTTTTATAGTAATACACCTATGACTTTACAATATTTTTCTTGGCATTTAAATGTACTTTCTGACCTAAAAACTTTTATTAAATATTACACTCTTCACCTGGTCAGTGTACCTTTAGATCTATAGAAAATCTTATCCTAGGTGAATGACGATTCTAAGTTTATACTCTGTAATTTACTAAATACTTTGAACTAAAAAAATTCATCCTCTCCAGTCATGATACAGGAAGACTCAGAGTACAGATGCCAAGGCACAGTTACTGTACAAGGGAGCTATTGCTCAGAATCTAACTTTCTGTCACAAATAATGTAAGGCTACTGGTTCTCCCTGTCTATAATTTCTGGAGTTTACTAGAGCATTCCTTCATAGTAATATCACAAAAATTATGTGACCTCTCATCCATAATAAGCCACTAGACCTCATCTGAGACTACAACATAAGGAAACATTACCCTAATCCATTTTCTATTTAATAGTATGGGAAGTATTGTAATCATTTCTTACTATATGAGGACTTAATTTTCATGCTCTACTTGGACCTCTGAAAGATTGATTCCAGTGGGAATGGAGAATTTGCCAAACTTACACACTTCCCTTTGTCAGTAACCAAAGGTTTGATCATATTCCATCATAAACACTCCCCAATCTCAACAGCATAAAACAAAAGTGTATTTCTCCCCTTTATGTTTTGTGTCTACTAAAATTCAGTGATGGGTGGAAGATGGGCAGTTTCCTAATCATTCATCCTTGAACAAAACTGACAGAGAAGCCTCCAGCAAATGTTGTTGAATGCCATTCCAGGAGAAATGTTATTCCAGAGGTCTTCAGTTTAAGTACATTCCTGACACGAGAATGTCATGCATCACTTATGCTTACGTAAAAATCATAGGCTAGAACAACTCAGTTGTTCCCACTCAAGGACAAGCAGATCCAAAAATTAAATCCCTGCATTTTCCCCAAAAGGGAAAACAGATATTTGGTAAACAGTAACTATTATAGTTCTCCCTGGCTATCAAAAGATCCACTTACACTCCTTCCCACACTCAAAATGTATTACCCTTCCCTCACTTTTCAAGGAACCATCCAATTTCTGCATCAAGCCAGAGTCAAGGAAGTAGGGGAGATAAATGCTAGTTTCTACATGAATTCTGGGTATCATATCCAGAAGGTTGTCAAAGGTTGTTGAAATTTTAGATCACAAAAAGCCCTAATCCCATTTATGTGGAGTTTTTTTGTTTTTTTGTTTTTGGTGCTTTCCACAAGCTTAGCCAACTTACTACTAGAATAGCTTCTACTCAGTTTAATGTGGTAATAATTTTGCAAAGTACTTTTTTTTAATTTTTTTGGAGACATACCTCTCTAGAACTTGAAAAAAAAATATTCTGGCACATGGGGCTTATCAGTTTTTAAAAGGAAAGCCATAATTCCTTCCCCTGAAAGAATTTCCTGGACATTACCTCACACAATTAAGAGGGCTTAGTAATGAGAATATGAGTAATGAGAATAAGAATATTCTCTTAGTAATGAGAATGAGAATATGACTAGTGATCTCAATCATGCAAAAGGGTAAGTTCTAAGTAGGCTTTGTTGCTCAAAACCTTTTCAGTTTTATATTTTACACATTGGAGGTGAGAGCAGTTGTCTCCTCTAACTCAGCCACCAAATCTCTGAACCCTCTATTTCTTTTCATTTTTCTTTGTAACAACAACCAATTATTTCATGTTTGTCTCTTCCTAGTAGTACTTTGTAAATATAGCCAATAGCAATGAGCAAAGGCTACTAGCCTTCTATTTTCTAACCTCTTATTTTAGAATATAATGCCTTCAGTGCATTATTTCTTTTTAACACCATTTCAGGCAACACATTTACCAAGTGTTTTGCCACTGCATTAAAAATCCCATTCTCCAATCCTCTAATTATAGCTTTTCCCCTGCTTACCACACCGTCTATAATTGATGCTATTACAGCAGCATTACCCTGTCTCAGTACCAGTCTCTGTATCATAAGGATCGGCTGAATCATGCTATGTGCTAAGTCACTTTAGTTGTGTCCGACTCTTTGCGACCCTATGGACCATAGCCTGCCAGGCTCCTCTGTCCATGGGATTCCCCAGGTAAGAATACTGGAATGAGTTGCCATGCCCTCCTCCAGAGGATCTTCCTGACCCAGGGATCTAATTTGTTTCTCTTACATCTCCTACATTAGCAGGCAGATTCTACCACTAGCACCACCTGGGAAGCCTGAATCATGCTATAGTAACAACAAAAACAAAAACAACTCAAAATCTTACTAGCTTACACAACACAATTTATTTGTTGATTACACTATACTTTATCAAAAATGGAGAAAGAATTTTCTCAGGATGATGGAGTAGGGACAACTTTAAACATTGCTAGTTATCGTGGCCAAGGTGGGGAGGGGGGAAAGGTTTTGGAAAGAATCAAAAAATAATAATTAAATGCTCAGTCTGGAAGTATCATTCTCATTACCTATATTCAATCACATAGTTACAAATTTTATAACAGAATCAAAAAATGCACATCTAACATGTGACTAGAAGGGAGGAGAACTGGAAATATTTGGCTAATAACCACAATCACTGGTAGGACATACCCTTCAAAATGATCTAAAGTGGACTAGTGAAAAACTATATATAATAGTATAAGTGCAAAGTATATAATTTATAGGCATAAAATTTAAGTTAAAAATAAACACATAATGAATCAGCAATATTAGGCTACTAACTCTTACTGAAACTAAAATAGATTTTTAAATACTAACTTTAGGCATTAATTGAAATTTCTCAATTGAATGATGACAAATTACATACTTCCTCCATTTAATGAAGTCTTGAAAAGTGAAAGTGAAGTCGCTCAGTCGTGTCCCACTCTTTGCGACCCCATGGATGGCAGCCTACCAGGCTCCGCCGTCCATGGGATTTTCCAGGCAAGAATACTGGAGTGGGCTGCCATTTCCTTCTCCAGGGGATATTCCCAACCCAGGGATTGAACCCAGGTCTCCTGCATTACAGACAGACGTTTTACCGTCTGAGCTACTAGGGAATAAAAACCTTTCTTTCAGAAAGCAACGACTATAGAGTAATAAGTCAGTTTCTATATTTAGAAAAATGTAAATATGCATTGCATATGTATCACATATGCCACTTTATTCATGACTCAATATATAACTTTTAGATATTTTATAGGGATAGTCAATGTTCCTGAGATATATTTTAAATTGCTTTATTTATTAAAAATTTATATTACTTATTATAAATAAAAAGCTATTGAAAATAAAGTTCAAATTTGGAGATTAGTTGAATAAATGTTAAGAAAAAGGTAAACTATTAAATATATCAAAAAGACTGTATTAGTTCTCATGCAATGCATAAATCATATTAAGTTCATATCAACTTTTGTAACAAGAATACTTTAAACTGTTTGTTGTTTCTGTGCTGTGTGCTGTGCTTAGTCACTCAGTCATGTCCGACTCTTTGTGTCCCCATGGACTGCAGTATGCCAGGCTCCTCTGTCCATGGGGATTCTCCAGGCAAAAATACTGGAGTGGGGATCTTCCCAACCCAGGGATCAAACCCAGGTCTCCCGCACGGCAGTCAGATTCTTTACCAACTGAGCCACCGGAGAAGCCCTAAGTGAAAAGTGAAGGTGTGCTGTGCTTAGTTGTTCAGTCATGTCCAACCGTTTGTGACTCCATGGACTGCAGCCTGCCAGGGTTCTCTGCTGTTTCTGTAAATGCACATTAACACTTAATCTCATATTTACACATCAGAGATCTGCATTTAATATCAGCATTCATCTTAATATAAAATGTGTGTCATTCTTCGAGGGTGCAGAATTGTGATTTGAACAAATGTATGTATGAATTTTGTCAGTACTTTAATGTGACCAAATCAGTTCATTCTAGTCTCTCTGTGTTGAGGTACCTCAGCTCTCTGCTTCCTCTCTTCTAGCCCTACACATTCTATCTGGGAAATAACTCCTATTCACCTGTGAAGATTCTGTTAATAATTCTTTATTTTCAAGCAAGTCTTATTTAGAGTCTTCAGGTGCATATGTCATATATCAATTATTATTTCCTGATGTAGAATGAATACTTTAACTGAGAAGAAACCTATCACTTGAACTTCATAGACTTTTAGACATCTGCCACATGCTGTAGAAATCTTTGGAGGATTAAAGATTTTTTTTTAAACAGTATTATTTAGATATCATATACATAAGATATATTATATAATTATATTATATACATAATATATATAATAATATTATATACATAATACATATAATATACATAGTATATTATATATTATATGTATATAATATATATTATATTATATATATTATATATTAACTATGTATTTTCTATATAATAAAATTATCTTTATAATTTATATAAAAATAAATTTGTATTTTAAAATTATAATTTTTTAAGTCTTTTAAAAAATTTGATACTTTTCTGCTATTCTATTCCTTGAGTTTTATAACTGCTTAAAAATATTCATATGCTCCAAAGAATTCACGGGTTCAATGGATTCTTGAATGTTAAATGACAAAATACTGTCCACTAAAGTTCTTGAGTACATGATTTTCTTATTGCTCTATTCAGAAATTCCAAGATTGGATTAATCTCTTATGAAATACTTGCCCTTTCTAGGCACCTTTTTGACATCAGCATCTTCATGCACATATGAATGTTGTTGTTATTGTTCAACCCTTCATTCATGGCCGACTGTCTGCTACCCCATGGACTACAGCATGCCAGGCTTCCCTGTCCTTCACCATCTCCAGGAGCTTGCTCAAACTCATGTCCATTGAGTTGGTGATGCCATCCAACCATCTTGTTCTCTGTAGTCCCTTTCTACTCACTGATATTTAATGAATTGATGTTAAATAAGAATTGTCCCTACATATTTTTTAAATTATGAGGTAAGGGTGATCATTAGGAAGACATGAAAGTCTTCTTCGGTCACTGTTAAGCATTTTACTGATGATAATCTCTGCCTCAATTTCAATCTATAGGTTAGTACACAGCTAATAAAAAGGAAAAATACATCTTTTCAGTCATTATTTGTTTAGTGATGACTTCTTTGTTTTCCAGGTACACAATTAGTAAAATCCTTGTCCTTAGATAATTTACTTCATTGATTACAAGCATGTGCAAAGAATTCTAGACTGTAGAGTTTTATTAGTAATTTAACTCTTTTTCTTCTTTGACCAAACATGAAATCTTTTGGTAAAGTAATAAAACAATAAAGTTAACTACAAGTGATATCAAGGATGTGAGTAAGCAAGCAAATTTATTACCTTGTTTATCTTCCTAGTACCTCCCACAGAGTAACAGACACATAGACACATAGTCTGCTCCCTCTTGAACCTATTCAGTCAGGTCAGTTCAGTTCAGTTCAGTCACTCAGTCATGTCTGACCCTTTGTGACCCATGAATTGCAGCACGCCAGGCCTCCCTGTCCGTCACCAATTCCCGGAGTTCACCCAAACTCATGTGCATTGTTGGTGATGCCATCCAGCCATTTCGTCCTCTGTCGTCCCCTTCTTCTCCTGACCCCAATCCTTCCCAGCATCAGGGTCTTTTCCAAAAAGTCAACACTTTGCATGAGGTGGCCAAAATATTGGAGTTTCAGCCTCAGCATCAGTCCTGCCAATGAACACCCAGGACTGGTCTCCTTTAGGATAGACAGGTTGGATCTCTTTGCAGTCCAAGGGACTCTCAAGAGTCTTTTCCAACACCACAGTTCAAAACCATCAATTCTTAAGCACTCAGCTTTCTTCACGGTCCAACTCTCATATCCATACATGACCACTGGAAAAACCATAGTCTTCAGCAAAAACAAAACCGGGAGCTGACTGTGACTCAGATCATGAACTCCTTATTGCCAAATTCAGACTTAAATTGAAGAAAGTAGGGAAAACCACTAGACCATTCAGGTAAGACCTAAATCAAATCCCTTATGATTATACAGTGGAGGTGAGAAATAGATTTAATGGACTAGATCTGATAGAGTAACTGATTAACTATGGATGGAGGTTTGTGACATTGTACAGCAGACAGGGATCAAGACCATCTGCATGGAAAAGAAATGCAAAATGGCAAAATGGCTGTCTGAGGAGACCTTACAAATAGCTGTGAAAAGAAGAGAAGAGAAAAGCAAAGGAGAAAAGAAAAGATATTCCGATTTGAATGCAGAGTTCCAAAAAATAGCAAGGAGAGATTAAAAAAAAAAAAAAAAAGCCTTCCTCAGTGATCAATGCAAAGAAATAGAGAAAAACAATAGAATGGGAAAGACTAGAGATCTCTTCAAGAAAATTAGAGTTACCAAGGGAACATTTCATGCAAAGATGGGCTCGACAAAGGACAGAAATGGTATGGACCTAGCAGAAGCAGACGATATTAAGAAGAGGCGGCAAGAATACACAAAAGAACTGTACAAACAAGATCTCTGCAAACCAGATAATCACAATGGTGTGATCACTCACTTAGAGCAACATCCTGGGATGTGAAGTCAAGCAGGCCTTAGAAAGCATCACTATGAGAAAAGCTAGTGGAGGTGATGGAATTCCAGTTGAGCTGTTTCAAATCCTGAATGATGAGAACGTGCTGCACTCAATATGCCAGCAAATTTGAAAGACTCAACAGTGGCCACGGGATTGGAAAAGGGTCAGTTTTCCTTCCAATCCCAAAGAAAGGCAATGCTCAAACTACCACACAATTGCACTCATCTCATATGCTAGTAAAGTAACACTCAAAACTCTCCAAGCCAGGCTTCAGCAATATGTGAACCATGAACTTCCAGATGTTCAAGCTGATTTTAGAAAAGGCAGAGGAACCAGAGATCAAATTGCCAACATTCACTGGATCATCAAAAAAGCAAGAGAGTTCCAGAAAAACATCTATTTCTGCTTTATTGCAGTTATTAGATTATTACAAAAGTAACTGCAGTTTTGGACCATGAATTTTAAACCATTATAAATAGGCTCAAACACATCTTTGTTAATCAAAATAGGAAGCATTGAAATCAACACAATTGTGTAAATGAGAAATAAGTTTGTTTGTTCTTATAGCATAAAAATCCATGCTTCAGGATTAACAAACTCTTAGAAATCAATTTTGTGTGTGTGTGTGTGTGTGTTCTGCCTGTTGTGGAAGCATTTTTCCCTGCAATAAGTTGTCAAGATGCTTGAAGAAGTGGTAGTCGGTGAGAGGTCAGGTGAATATGGCAGATGAGTCAAAACTTCATAGCCAATTCAGTCAACTTCTGAAATGTTGGCTATGCAACTTGCAGTTGGGCATTGTCGTGGAGAATTGGGCACATTCTATTGACAATGCCAGCTGCAGGCACTGCAATTTTTGGTACATCTCATTGATTTGCTAAGCGTATTTCTCAGAGGTAATGGTTTTGTCAGGATCCAGAAAGTTGTAGTGGATCAGATGGGCAGCAGACCACCAAATAGTGACCACGACCTTTTTTTTTTGGTACAGGTTTGGCTTGGGGAAGTGCTTTGGAGCTTCTTCTCAGTCCAACCACAGAGCTGGTCATTGTTTATTGTCATCACATGTCACAATCCGATCAAGAAATGCTTTTCTATTGTGGTGTAGAATAAGACAATTTTTTTAATATAAATTTATTTATTTTAATTGGAGGTTAATTACTTTACAATATTGTATTAGTTTTGCCATACATCAACATGAATCAGCTCACAAGGCTCTCACTTATTGAGCTTTTTTACCATTTCAGTTTGCGTCAAATGACAAATTACTGTAGAATGGTTGACACTGATTTCTTCAGCAACTTTTCAAGTAGTTGTAAGAGGATCAGCTTCAGTAATGGCTCTCAGTTCATCATTTTCAACTTCCAGTGCCTGATCACTACACTCCTAGTCTTCAAGGCTCTTGGCTCCTTTGCAAAACTTCTTGAACCACTACTGCAGTGTATGTTCATTAGCAGTTCCTGGGCCAAACTTGTTACTGATGTTGCTAGCTGTCTCCGCTGGAGAAGGAAATGGCAACCCATTCCAGTATTCTTGCCTAGAGAATCCTGTGGACACAGGAGCCTGGTGGCAGCTGTCCATAGGGTCACACAGAGTTGGACACTACTGAAGTAGCATGCATGCATGCATTAGAGAAGGAAATAGCAACCCATTCTGCTATTCTTGCCTGGAAAATCCCAGGGACAGGGGAGCCTGGTGGGCTGCCGTCCATGGGGTTGCAGAGTCAGACATGACTGAAGCGACTTAGCAGCAGCAGCAGCAGCTGTCTCCACTGCTTTACAACCCATTTTGAACTTGAATAAAAAAATTGCTCAAATTTGCTTTTTGTCCACCATTTCTATAGTCTAAAATTAATATAAAATAAACAGCATGAAATGTTATTAGCAAAAACATAAAGCAAGAAATGTGCATAAAATGAATGTATAACATAAGCACATTTACTTAAGAAGTAATGTTCAACAATGTAAAGTTCAACAAATGTAAAAACAGTTCAAAGTTCAACAATGTAAAACTACAATTACTTTTGCACCAACCTAAATTTCAGTGTGAGTTGAGTTACTTAACTTTACACACAAATAGCACTGGGGTGTATTTCCATTTGTTTATCTGTAATGACTTTAGAAAAAATGTCTCTGTGAGATTCTGGAATTAATGTCTGCTTAATCAAATTATGTTCTTAAATATCTTTTATCCTGAGTTTCTATAGAAAGTAGCTGCACATTGAATTATCAATAAAACTATTGACATAATTCCATGTTACCTATATTTCTTCTTTTCATATTTTATATAAGTGCTCAGAATTTATATTGAATAGATTTCATTTTACAAACACAACCAAATTTATTTTATCATTCATTCAATAATATCTATTGAGCTCCTTGAATGAAGTCAGACACCATGCTAGGTACAGTATATAGAACTGTGACTAAAGCTGTCACAGTTTCTGTCCTGGCAGCAGAAACATATAAAATAACAAGTAACTCAATTAATCCGTATTACCATCTAACCTTCACTTACATTCAGAAACATCAGCGAGTGATGGGAACACTGATTCTTTGAATTAGTTATAAAAACAGATCTCAGCTTTGATATTAGGTTCCTCATAGATCAATATTTATCATTGTATTATATTTTACACATATTATTTGTAATTTTGTTTTAATTCAATACATATATATATATACAATACTACAAAACTAATGAATATATCTAAATTTCTGTTTATAAATTCATTATGAAAAGTTACAAAGTTCACTGATATAATTTTGATGGTTCTGAATAAAATATTCAATATTCATTTTGAGGGGATTAAGCATATATCTCTTTCTTTTTTAGTAGATAATTTCAGAAATATACATGCCTCAAATGTTTCTATAATTATGTATTTGGGAAGTCATACTAATTTTCCAGAGTGAAAGTGAAAGTCACTCAATTGTGTCTGACTTTTTGTGACCCCATGGACCATATAGTCCATGGAATTCTCCAGGCCAGCACACTGGAGTGAGTAGCCTTTCCCTTCTTCAGGGGATCTTCCCAACTCAGGGATTGAACCCAGATCTCCCACATTGCAGGCAGATTCTTTACCAGCTGAGCCACAACGGAAGACCAAGAATACTGGAGTGGGTAGCCGATCCCTTCTCCAGCAGATCTTCCTGACCCAGGAATCGAACCAGGGTCTCCTGCGTTGCAGGCAGATTCTTTACCAACTGCGCTATCAGGGAAGCCCCAATTTACCAGAGTAATTGATCTTAATTTCACTTTTTAGTGAATAAACACAAATTATACTGAACAAGATCTCAGTGTGAAGATCAGTAAGTCTCAGTTCCATACTGCTGCTGCTAAGTCGCTTCAGTCATGTCCGATTCTGTGCGACCCCATAGACTGCAGCCCACGATACTCCCCCGTCTCTGGGATTCTCCAGGCAAGAATACTAGAGTGGGTTGCCATTTCTTTCTCCAATGCAAGAAAGTGAAATGTGAAAGTGAAGTTGCTCAGTCGTGTCCGACTCCTAGCAACCCCGTGGACTGCAGCCTACCAGGCTCCTCCGTCCATGGGATTTTCCAGGCAAGACTACTACTGAGAGCTAAAAAGAGAATTTTGATGAGTCTAAATATCAGTCTGAGAGGAATGGCAACCTCTACATTACTTACAAAATATCTTTTTTTATGGCAAATGAAAGTGAATAATGCTGAGAGTTGATAGGAAACTTGCAGCCTTTCAAGGACAACTGATTGGTATCAATGTGGGAGAAACTTAGGGACCCAAGGATATAGACAGCAGCAGAGCAGAGTGGTTGAGGTATGGCAAAGTATCCACACAACACAGAGTGAGACAGGCACATTCTGCAAATAAAGCAATCAAACAGTAGTTTAAGATAGCTTCCACAGTACATTACATAATCCAAAAAGTCCTATTGAAATATTATTGGATGAAATAATCTACAGAAATAGGGCATGAATCAATCTATCTATCCATTTCTATGTCTAGAGGTATATCCCCCCTACCACACACACACATATACCAAAGCAGTGTAAGAAGAATGTAAGGGAAATCAATTTCCTCCCCTTAATAGAATATAAGTTTGGTAAGGGCAGAGCTGTTCCATATTCCATTTATTTCTAGTTCCCCATTAGCCTAAACAGTCCCTATCTTGCAATAAGCTATTAAACTATTTTTTAGTGACTGATCGAACCACTTTTGTTTCAAAAGACTGGAGAACCTAACAAGTATCTGTAGTTTTGACTGCAAGGCTCAAAGGTAGATGCTCCAAGTCTATAACATAGAAATCCTGATTTGTGACTAAATTGCCTATCATGTGGGCAACTCTAGTTGAGCAAGGATTTGTTTCATATACGTCTACATAGTAGGTTGTAAAATATAACATATAGATAATATTTATACAAAGTATTAAATCATATCAGATCTGTTAATTCAAAATTGTTTAAATTCAAATTTAAAAATATTTTTCTCTAGTAATATAATTAGGAGATTACAGAATACAATCAGTAAATATTTGGCAGAAGAAAAGCCTATGCAAAAATTCACTAAGGCAGGATTGGAAGAGTTGACAGAAAAAGGATCAAGCTTCACACTTTTGTCAGAGCTTCTTCAATGGTAGGGAATGAAGTTATGCCTTGCAGAACTCTAATTTATTATACTAATTTCCGCTGAACTTAAATGTCCTTCCTCTATATTTTTAAAATTAAAACAAAGACATTTAGATCCAATGTATCTTATAATACTCTAAATTATTCATTATATTAGTAACCAGGTAAATAGCTGTTAAGGTTTTTTTAGGATTATATATATAATAATAGAGATTCCAAGAAAATTATCTATTTTCCATTTCAAATACTCTAGCTTTATTTTCATCCAATTTGTTTTTACAATTGTCCAACAGTTGGTGATATGAAAAGCTCTGATCTTGGACTGTTACACACAGACATATGACTTTCAGACCCACAGAAAAAGAAAGTGTGTCCAATTACTCTACCGTGTTTATCTCCTATCCATACACAAACTTGTCAAGGCACCTTTGGATGAATTGCTCAGATAAAACTTCTGAGAAAATGGAGGTGTGGCCAACATAACACAGCAGTATTCACACTGTTCAGAAGACATGCACATCTATTATTCAGTATGATATGACTGTAATGTGATAAGGGTAGCAACTTGGCATGCTTTTCACAGAAACTGGTTTACAAGAAGTAATCAAAACTTCAATTAGATGTTTTAACTCCATAGGCCATTACCATTCAACTTCAATAGACAATATGACACAAACTCACACTCTAGTCTCCAGCCACCCTTGAATCTGGAATATAAGAATAGCTTTCCTTTCTCTGTGCAGCATTCCCTCAGCCTGAAATTCCACTCACCATTAATGTTATGACATTGTTTATATCCTTTTGATACCAATTATCTGATCATTCCTTTGACTGTGGATCATCACATGAAAATCTTTCTGTCCCACTATGTTTTAGGCTCATTATTGGAGTATCCCATTCATTTTCTATAATTTTGAAACATTCAGATATATATGGTACATGTTTTCTCAAAGTTTACTAATGATGATGTGTGTTTTTAAGTTTATAATGAAAAATTTCAGTATTGAAGTATAGGTATATCACATAAAAGTGATATTTAGAACCAAGAGAAGTACTTTGTTTACATACATATTTGAAGATATATCTATTTACATACTAAGATTTTCAACATAAACTGCTTTATTCATTTCATATATGCTTCATATTCATTACATTTATATGCTTCAAGATATCATTTCATAATATTGGATAATTATTTCCCAGTGTATATGTATTTTTATATTCAATAGGTATAACAATATTACATATTAAAAAGCAGAGACACTACTTTGCCAACAAAGGTCCATCTAGTCAAGGCTATGCTTTTTCCAGTAGTCATGTATGTATGTGAGAGTTGGACTATAAAGAAACCTGAGCGCTGAGGAACTGATGCTTTTGAATTGTGGTGTTGGAGAAGACTCTTGAGAGTCCCTTGGACTGCAATGAGATCCAACCAGTCCATTTTAAAGGAAATCAGACCTGAATATTCATTGGAAGGACTGATGTTGAAGCTGAAACTCCAATACTTTTGCCACCTGATATGAAGAGCTGACTCATTTGAAAAGACCCTGATGCTGGGAAGGATTGAAGGCGGGAGGAGAAGGGGACGGCAGAGAATGAGATGGTTGGATGGCATCACCGGTTCAATGGACATGAGTTTGAGTAAACTCCAGGAGTTGGTGATGGACAGGGGGGCCTGGTGTGCTGCAGTCCATGGGGTCACAAAGAGTCGGACATGACTGAGCGACTGAACTGAACCTGAAACTGAACAAAATTACAGACCTGTGACAAGAGGAGTTTCATTTAATGAAGTCATACACTTCATACTGCATTGATAAAATATGCTGTTGTTTTCTCAAGGGACATTTTCCCCATGCAGTGTTTTAAAAACAACAGACTTTGCAGTTCTTTTAAATAAATGAATCAATATTTAACCCTAGTTACAAACATTAAACATTGGTTAGCCTTCTAGTCAGTGGCTCTGACTAGGAGATACTAATTAATAGCCAAAATTTTCCATGTTTTCGTGAGAATGTTATATTCTTTTCAGCCATAATTTTTAAAGAGTTCACAGTAGCATATTTAACCAATTTCTATTTAGTTTTATTTCCAAAAGTGGTTAAATACATGACAGTTTTGTCATTTCCATTTCTGTTCTTGGTTTCATCACTTGGCAATTTGTATGGATTACCCAGCCTTTCCCCAAAGAACAGTGAGGCTTGAATATAAATTAAGTCCCAGAGCATTCCCTTTCAAGTGCAGGATCACTGGGTTAATCTCTACATGAAACAGTCTGGTTGCAGAATGGAAGAACTGCCATGTGGACTAAGTTTGGCAAAGTTAATGTATTATAGGGGATTTATCATGACATTCCTTTCAAAAGTTTCTTCATAAGAACCCTGTGTGGCCTACGCTAATCTAATGACTTTGATTTTCTTTGAAATTTAATTGAAACACAGCTTTATCTTGTATCTTTATGTTTTCTGGCAAACAAGGAACTTAAGAAACTGATCCCTTTGGACCACTGCTTTTGGCAATAGATTAGACTAAAAGTATGCATACTATTCGATTTTAGTATTTGTTTTATTTTAGATAATAATTGCATGATGACAACAGGTGTCATATAAAGACTACTGCAATTAAAGGTTAAAGGAATGATTAGACATTTTCAAAATAATAAGCCTACTAAAATTAACTGATGAATGATGCAGGATATATCAATTCATTCTTTTAAAATCTCTCTATCCCTAGACTGAATGTTTAAAGAAGCATGAGGATTATATATAACATATTAAAAACAATAGAATGTAATCTGAGGAATATAATAGTATATTTAGAAATTACTCTTTGAACTAGATGCTCACTATTTTTCTCTGTTCATACTGGTAATATTGTTTACAAAAAGGATTAGTGGTTGTACACTTTAGTATTTCTAGAAATCTTTTAATGTTAATAGATTAAGGTAGTATCTAACAATAACTAAAAAAGTAATGTGTAAGATAATAATAAAACAGCCTTGGCCTGAAATACCCAAGTTACTATTTCTTTGCCTATTACCACTGAAGTCCAAAGAATATATCTAATTGGCCCCCCACTTAGAAAAGATTCTCTAAGAATTAAAGATATAGCATCACAGAAAGTTTTTCAGCAATGGTTAAAAAGCTAATTCACATGACAAAGGGAGATTATCAGAGGACTATTTTTTTCAGGTTTAATAGCTACTCAGTATGATTTTCACAAATAAAAGTTTAAAATAAATCTTTATTATGATTTCATAATGTTCTAGTGATATTACAATATTAGTATATGAAATGTATAAAATACACAGAGAATAATTACAAATTTAAATTACATTTATAAAGTGAATATGATAGTTTCACTTTACATAATACAACTAGAATATTTACCCATTTTAATAAATGAATCTAATTATAATTTTGTTGCTTGAAGGACTATCATATCAGATTATTGTTATATAAAATAGTTGTTTTGCCAGATATGCAAATCAGAATGGTGAGAAATATAGCTCCCAAAGGCTGAACACTGACCAATGGAACACCTCAGATAAGAGGTAATGAGTAAGAAAATCCCACCTCCTTTATCTCTTGTGTGGAAGGCACCAAAACTTCCATTTGCAAGGTTTCTACAAAATCCCACAGCACTAAGCACACATCCAATCTGCAAACTGCTTTCTTTGTCACTTCTCATGAAAGAGTAACCCAAAGAGCAATGGTTCACAACTTTCCTTGCCTCACTTCCATTTCTCTTCATCTCTTTCCTTTCCTGGACCATATCTCCCAGATCGAGTATCAGCTTATATCTGTGTGTCAAATTTGATACCTAGATGATAACACCTGAAATCTGGCAAACTTAGAGAAATCTCTCATTCTATAGATAGATCTGTTATTTCTTTTATGTCTTTCATATACTTTCCAAATTAGAGCATTGTTATGGGTTGAATTGCATCCCCTGAAATTTAAATGTTAAATCTCACTACTTCAGAATATGAGCTGACTTGGAAACAGGATCTTTGCAGATGTAGTTAGTTAAGATGAAGTCATTAGGTCCTAATACAAAATAGCTGGTGTTCTTGTAAAAAGGGGCAATTTGAAGACAGACATAAGGTTGAATGCTATGTGCAGATAAAGGCAGAAGGGTGATACCTCTGCAAGCCAAGAAACACCAAAGACTTCCACCAAAAGTTTGGGCAGAGAAATGGAATACATTTGTCCTTACCACCTTCAGCAGGAACTAACCTTGCCAACACCTTGACCCAAGACTTTTAGCCTCCAGAAATGTGAAACAGTAGCTTTCTATTGTTTATGCCACCTAGTTTGTGGCACCACTTTGATATGGCAACCCTGGGAGACTAATGGAATACTTTATATTTCTCTTTAATTAAAATGTTCAACAGGATATCCAATATTGTAAGAAGAGCAAGCAGATAGTGGGAATCCATGTGTTTTATACCTGGTCTAACTAGAATAACTATGTTATCCTTAATAATTGAGTTTTGTCGTAGTGTAGGAAAATCTATTCTCTACCTCATAGTCCTAGAATTTTTAATCTTGGTTACATTTTGAAAATTTTCAGACGATATTTTTGTACAAATATTGATTGTTAGTTTCCTCCTTCAGAATATTGTTATGCTTACATTAGTGAGCCTGCTGCTGCTGTTTGTTTGCCAATTTTGTGTTCTCTTTGTGACCCGATGGACTTTATCCCCATGAGGCTCCTCTTCCCATGGGATTTTCTAGACAAGAATACTGGAACCACTGGGGGAAGCCCGTATTAGTAAGCCTGTATATACATAATTACATATAGCAATATTATATAAATAATTAACATTATTTTTTTCAGCTCTTAGAATAAGTCTTGCTTGGTCGTGATATAAAATTTTAAAATTTATACTTGAATTTTTTAATTCATATTAATAAATTAAATCAGTTTATTTCCCCCTGGTAGTATATTTGTCTGGTTATAGTATCAAGGGTTATATTTGCTATACAAAATGAATAGTAGAGTTTCCTGATTTTTCTATTATCTGGAACAAATTTACTTTACAATTTCATAGAGCTCATGTTTATAATCATCTTAGCCTGGGTTGATTTATATTTATTTATTTATTTTAATATTTATATTTCCTTTATAGGATTTTTGTCACTTTATATTTTCAAGGAATGTTCCCTTGTATCTGTATCTTCAAATTTATTGGTACGTTGGTGGCTCAGATGGTAAAGAATCTGCCTGCAAAGTGGGAGACCCAGGTTCGATCCCAGGTTCCCTGGGTTGGGAAAATCCCCTGGAAAAGGGAACGGCAACCCAGTCTAGTACTCTTGGCTGGAGACTTCATGGTCTGTTACAGTCCATGGGATCATAAAGAGCCAGACACGACCAAGGGACTAACACACACACACACACACACACATTATTTAAGGAAATTATTTCATAATTTGATTAAATTTTATTGTAATGATATTGATTTATCTATTTTTAATCTGAATTCTTTTAGGTAACTTTTATTGCATAGAAAATCCCCTCAAAACTTAGTGAATTAAAATAAGCACCATTTATTTCTCTCAAAAATCTTTTGATCAGCTGTGGGTTCTTTGTACTAACTAACATGCAATATAGTATTATGTTATCTGTATAACCCTACTGGAAATAAAATACTTTACATTTTATAGTAAATTATTAAATGCTATATGGCCTATTGTAATTTCAGTTTTATTAAAATGTTAACACTAAATAATTAAAGTTACTTCATAAAAAAGTGATCTGCATCAATCTAAATGCATTTTAAAATTAACACTGATTTTGTAGATTCATTGATCCTACACAAATATCCTCTGTCATTGACCGCAACAGACCTGAAGAATCTATTTTCTAATTTCGGTTTTTGATATACTAATCAATGTCTACTTCAAAGTTGATTTTTTCACTTTGTGGTTGTACATGTGTTTTGGCATTAAACACTATCTCTTATTCATGTTGTTGTCGTTGTTGTTGTTTGGTCATGTCCACCTATTTGTGACCCCATGGACTGCAGCATGCCAGGCTCCCCTGTCCTTCGCCATCTCCTAGAGCTTGCTCAAATTCATGTCCATTGAGTCAGTGATGCCATCCAACCATCTTGTTCTCTGTGGTCTCCTGTCCTCCTGTCTTCAATCTTTTCCAGAATCCGGGTCTTTTCCAATGAGTCAGCTCTTCGCATCAGGTGGCCAAAGTATCGGTGCTTCAGCTTCAGCATCAGTCCTTCCAATGAATATTCAGGACTGATTTCCTTTAGGACTGACTAGTTGGATCTCCTTGCAGTCCAAGGGACCCTCAAGAGTCTTCTCCAATACCACAGTTCAAAAGCATCAATTCTTCGGCACTCCAACATCTTTATGGTTCAACTCTCATATCCGTACGTGACTACTAGAAAAACTATAGCTTTGACTAGATGGACCTTTGTCAGCAAATAATGTCTCTGCTTTTTAATTCACGTTGTGCTATTAATAGGTACGAGACTGCCTCTGAAGTTACGACCAATGAACCATGAGTGACTATACTTGCCTAGGACCTCTCAGTACATGCCATAGTCCTTCATTTATATAAAATTATAATACTTATCAGTAATAATATTTATTTTAACTGGTGTGTGCAGGCATGCTAAGTTGCTTCAGTCATGTCTGACTCTTTATAACTCTATGGACCATAGCCCACCAGCCTCCTCTGTCCATGGGTTTCTCCAGGTAAGAATGCTGGAGTGGGTTTCGATGCCCTCCTCCAGGGGCTCTTCCTGACCCAGAAATCGCACCCTTATCTCTTATGTCTCCTACATTAGCAGGTGGGTTCTTTACCACTAGCATCCCCTGGTACAAGTTTTTTTTCTTTTTCCCTGTGGGGTCATCAAGCTTAAATCCAGGTCTGTTTTCTTAATCCAGGACCAATTATTATTGAGATGTAACACCTGAAATCATATCACATAGAAGGCTATATAGACAGAACATATCTACTGCCCCAGAAAAACATTTTATTTTGATTAAAATTCTATTGCAATAAAACATGGTTAACACATTTGTGTTTTCATTGAAGAGAAAATCAATAAATTAAAACTGTATCATACTTAAAGCCAAGATCCATTTACCTTTCACATTTTAAAAATGTTCACTAACACATTTGCTAATTGTTTCAACATTTCTTTTTATGCTATTTAATTTTCCCCAAATATATCAGTCATTATATGTGATATGACATTGTTGTCACAATGTTGGAATTCTGGCATCATAGCAGATGGCATCAGTTTAGTGTGTCACCAGCTTTAATATTTAATTCAGTGAAAAGTCAAGGAGTAAGGATGAAATAAGATGGATTTTATCTTTGGCTAAAAAAAGCTAAGCATAATTCACTCTATCTTTTATAAAGAATTAAAACTGTCATGAAAAAGACCTAATAATTTTTTCAATTATGAAGATTTCATATTGTCTATGTTGTAAAATTCTATGGCTAAAATCAAAATCTGTTTGTTAATTTCAATTACATATTATCACTTGAAAAGCATGCATTATAAAATGTTGGACACATAAAATATTCTTAATAAATGTATTCCCTAAAACTGATGAGTATTTACCAATATATAACACTGATATAAAGTGAAATAATAAAACCTATGTAAGTCTTAAGCAAAATGTTATATTTCTTAAACAGTACTCTGAGTAGGTAAAGCCTTAAGAGGGAGGAGTCAAAAAGATAATCTATTTTAGTATATAACTTTATACGAAAAGTTATCATTATCATGGTGAAAAATGCCAAAGTTCATGCTGGGCAATACTCAGTGCAACTGCTTTAAAAGACAAATAATACATTTCAAAACTCTATTTTATCAGAAGGATGGGACATATGTTTACATATTCATGTTGATGTATGACAGACACCAACACACTATTGTAAAGCAATTATCCTCCAATTAAGAATAAATGAATAAATAAACTATTAAAAAAAACTGAAGAACTGTGGAATCAATCAAAAACCAGATAAACTTAAAATAGGGAGTTATTTGCCTATTCTAAGCACAGGTTGAAGATCTAGGTTGGCCCAGGCAAAGTCTTTACTGTTGGGCCAAAGAAAAAGCAATGAGGTTTTTGCAGTTTAGTACAGTTGGTATGATGGATTGCAAGCAAGAAGAGCCCCAGATTCAGCTCAGCTTCTAACCATGACTTCTAGGAGCAGCTAGGGAGACTAGAGAGCTGAGCTGCCTAAGAGCATTTAGGAGACAAAGTTTCAGTAGAAGGAAGAGATCTACCATGCAAAATAAAATTTCCCTTTATCACAGTTGAAGCTTTGTGGGACTGAAGGACAAAAAGGGTGGGATGATTTGGGAGAATGGCATTGAAACATGTATAATATCATATATGAAATGAGTCACCAATCCAGGTTCGATGTATGATACTGGATGCTTGGGGATGGTGCACTGGGACGACCCAGAGGGATGGTATGGGGAGGGAGGAGGGAGGAGGGAGGAGGGTTCAGGATGGGGAACACATGTATACCTGTGGTGGATTCATGTTGACATATGGCAAAACCAATACAATATTGTAAAGTTAAAAAATAAAATTAAATTAAAAAAAAAAAAAAAAGCTAAGCACAAAAATCATCATAGGCAGAACTGAAACTCCTGTAGTCTCTTAGGTCTAAGGTGTCAGAAACCCAGGAGGGGTCTTAAAAATACCAGAAGAGGGACTTCCCTGGTGGTCCACTGGTTAAGACTCCAGGCTTCCACAGCAGCGGTGTGGGTTCCATTCCTGGTTGAGAAACTAAGATTCTACATGATGAAGCCAAAATAAATAAATAGAATTTTTAAAAATGCCAGGAGAGTCACCCTGAAGAACAAAGAGAGCTGGGTCTTACCAAAATAGCAACACAACTCTGATTGAATCAAAGTGAGCAGATCCTCAGCCTCAAAGGAAAACTGTCTGTAGTGGAAAATATCGTTTGCCACTTCTATGGTTCTTTGTCTAGCCACATAATTTAAAAAAACTCACCATACATGTAAGTGAGTTTAAGAATCTGACCAAAAATCAAAAGAGATAAAAAGAGAAGAAAATGCAGGGATAATTTGGACAAGAAAATTTTCTTTAACTTATGATTAATACTTAAAAAGATAGGAAAAAAACTGAAAAAATATGAACATTGAGAATTTCAACATAAAATTAAAGCAGATTTAAAAAGCCAAATGGATATTTTAGACTATAAAATACAATTAAGCACTTTAATTTAAAAGCAGAATATAGAATTAGTAAACAGAAGATATCCCAATAAAAAAAATATAAACATAAGCACTGAGAGGGGAAAAAATGGGATTAAAAAAAAAGAATGGAGCAATAAAAAACCCTAATTATGACTATGCTACTGTGCTGTGCTCAGTCGCTTAGTCATGTCTGACTATTCATGACCCCATGGATTATAGCTCACCAGGCTCCTCTGTCCATGGGGATTCTCAAGGCAAGAATACTGGAGTGGATAGCCTATCCCTTCTCTCCAGGGAATCTTCCCAACCCAGAAATCAAACCGGCGTCTCCTGCATTACAGGTGGATGTTTTTACCAGCTGAGCTACCAGGGAAGCCCCAATCTATGACTATAGAAGTCAGAATAATTAGTTAGCTTTGAAGATGTACTGATTGGGAAACAAAAGGAAGAATCTTGAGTGGTGTGGTAAATGTTCTGAGTATCCATCTGGTTGATTATTGCAAATGTACTACCGTATAAAAAAAATTCTTTGAGTTGTACGTTTAAGGTTTATGCATTTCATGTATATTATGAGTGCTTTTAGTTTGTTGCAATTCATCAAGTTGTACAGTTGTATGTTCACTTGTCTGTAACCTCATACCTCAATCTCATAACATGTTAAAACATATTTTAAGGATAATTTATTTCTAACACATATATAGTAAAGATATAGGATGGATTCAATGAACAGATTTCTTAGTACCTCTTGTAGAGGAAGATTAGTTTTCTGTATCTGCATGGTTTCAGTTTTCAGTTTTGAAATTTATTCTTGATGATAAATGACTAGAATTTGCCATTTCCTAAAGTATCATGGAAAAGATTCTGATGCTGGGAGGGATTGGGTGAAGGAGGAAAAGGGGACGACAGAGGATGAGATGGCTGGATGGCATCACTGACTCAATGGACGTGAGTTTGGGTGAACTCCGGGAGTTGGTGATGGACAGGGAGGCCTGGCGTGCTGAGATTCATGGGGTCGCAAAGAGTCGGATACGACTAAGCGACTGAACTGAACTGAACTGAAAGTATTATGGATATGTGTTAACAAGTTATCATATGTGGTATATATTTATATGCTACTTTTTTCTAAATATGTAACAGATTAATAAATGCTGTTTATAACATGATGCTTCCAGCTACTTATTTAAAATATACAGAAAACCTGGGTGTATAAATTCTTCCACTGTCACTGTCACTGTGGGCCTTTCAACACACCCTCTGTAGCCTGCAGCACTACAGGGAATGCGGGAATGGGTCCCGTCTGTCAGCACTATCTGATACTCATGTCATTTTAGTGATAGGTCCCCCACCTCCTCTTTTGGGGGAAGAGTACTACTTTTAAGAATGACAAAATGAAGGGTTTGAAATGTGATAGGCCACTTTATAATATGGCTTCATGAATGACTGTGACTAGTAGTTTTATGTCACCTTCTGACATACTTTTAAAATACAATTGTTGGAAATGCTAATAATTCAATTCGATTGAGAGTATTTTCTTCTTTTCAAAGAAGTACTACACTTGATTGAGACATACACAAAAACTATATCCTGAAGGGTTATCTAGTAGAATAATCGGATTTGCTTTAAGTGACTTGTCATTACTTATGAAGGAGAGAGGTAAAACATTTAATTAACTCAGTATATTAGACAATATGAACAAGTCAATTTAAAATATTCAAAAGTAGAATAGACTAGTGATTGGTCTTTTTCACATGCCACTAAGTCTAAAGTCCTTTAATGAACTATTTGTGTATTTAGATATAGGATAGATGACTGGCCGTATACTGGTGATTTGGGGTTGAAAAACATACATTTATAAATGTATATACACACTGTCCATTAATCACCCTACATTAGGTTCTGATGTTTGCATTCTAGTATTTGGCACGAGAGCACAGCTTTATTTTTCACTCAGTAATCTGTATCTCCTTAATTTCTGTATATTAAACATTCTACCTTTCTTCTATAAGACAAAAGTTCTGAGTCATTTTCTCACACTATAGGTCTATATAAAGTTGAGTAAGGGAGCATGAGGTATGGAAACACAGGACAAATATTCAGCTAGGAGTACATTAGACATTTGTGCTGTTTTGTGATCTATTATGGGTGTTACATAAAAAGGTTGGTTCTTCAACTTTTCCAAATAATATGTCAGACTGCCTCAGAATCAAATACAAGGAGTATCTCTAAGTCCCTGTTCTTCCAACAGTCATCTTTTGAGAACAGAGAGGTTATAAACAGCCATTTATACATTACTGGCCATGTTTTGAATCTTGTGACCATGTTGTCACATTCACAAAGCACTAGATGAGACATTCTTCTAGAATATTAAAGGCATTCCATGATGTTTTGGTGTCCTTTCTAGAGAAATCAGTCCCTTAGGTTGCACATATGTGCATCTATGTGAGTGTGTAGGTGTATCAGATCTGTTCTATTGGGGGGGAAAAAAAAACAGCTTAAGGAGGCTTCAATCTCAGGGAAATGGATAGTGCACTTAATCAGATGTCTGGATATCAGTGATTCCAGGACTAATCAAGAATAGCACCGAGTCAAGTATTACATTTAAGAATAGCACTGAGCACATAACTATATTTAACATTGCCTCCACATCTTCAGCACATTGTCTTTAAATCTAAGGCTTGAAACCTCATGGTTTAAGATTGTTGTCATAGTTTCAGGCATTATGTTGTTCCAAAAATATGCAGAAAAAAATGGAAGGGAATAAGAGCAAAAGCAATTTTTCCTCATGACATTCTAAATTTTTTCAGGAAATAAAACCTTTCTCAAAGCTCTCTAATAGGCAATCCCTAATTTCTTACTCACAATTGATTTCATTGGGAATCAGATATGCAGGACTGAACGAAAACAATGATGAGTAATAACCACAGCTGAATATTGTTGTCTAAACCAAATAAAGCTACTGTCAGTAAGAAATGTGGGTGATGGTTATCAAGTAGACAATTAAAAATGTCATCATCTCCCACAAAAGATCATTATATTACAATCACATCTATATCAAAGAGTTTAAATGCAAAGCTAAACAGATAATACAGTAGAAGGAGAAAAGTAGTTAAGAAGTCCTAAAAGTAGAAATAATAGCAGACAAAGGAAGAAAGAGTCATGAGTGTGGCAAGTTACTAGACCAAAAAGCAATAGATGTCTGATTCAAAGGCATCAACAAAATTACTGGCTTACTATATCTACTGTCTGGGTCATTAGAGTTGCTTATGGGTCACTGGAGCTACTTTTGTGTTTTGAATGGTGATAAATGATTTTCCAGTGCTCTTTGATATCTTGCCCTTTTGATACACTGTTGGTTTTCTCTCTCCCTGACTTCACCTGTATTCTCTTAAAACAAATACCACCACCTGAATGACATGAGAATACCTGTGCCTTTTGAAAACTAAAAGCACACATATAGAGGGGATGATTAGACAACAGTTCTCACAAAAATCATTCATTCAGTGAATATTTACTGACTCCTCATTGTGTGCCTGATATTTTATTTGACTCATTGTAAAAGATATAAAAAGATGAAGTCTTTGGACTCATAGGACTTCATTCTATTCTAGGGGAGACAAATTCAAGAATGCATATAAATTGGTAAAATGCTTTTTTGTAGGTGTTATGTTGAAGATGACAATAATGATTAATGTTATCATGTTCTGGAAAAGATCCTATGCAATTTTCTGTTGCATTTAATTACAACTTTAATATAGGCACCCTGTGTTCCATTTTACAGATGAGAAAATGAGGCACAGATGAAACACTTAAAAATTAATAAATTAGGTTAAGGGAAATTTCAGTGAATGCTGAAATAACCACCAGCATATAATTGTGTAGAAGAGAAGGAAATGCACAAAAGGATAAAAGATAATCTGGAGAAAGATTTATTAGACAGAGAGAAGAGAAGAAATATTTCCTATACTCCTGCAACACATGGCATTTTGAAGATCAGTTAGGAACCAAACTAGTAAGCAAGAATAAGAATGTAAAAGAATAGGTCCCACAGTTATGTTGTGAGAGTTTTTATGTAAAGCTTCATAGACCATAAGAAGAGGTTTAATTTTATTCTGAGAGCAGTGTGAAGTCATAAATTGGTTTAAAACAGACGATGATGTGATTAAACTTCTTAAAAGATCATTCTGGCTGCTAGGTGGATAACAAAGTCTAAGGGAACCAAATTGGAATTTTAATAAAAAAAAAAATAAAAACACTTATTATGGTACTCCTGGCACTGGGTGATGGTATAAACCCAGATGGTTACAGAAAAAGTGAGGACATATAATCAAATTCAGCACATATTTGAAGATAGCCTCACAAGTACTTGTTGACAGATTGAATATGGAGTAGAAATGAAGCAAGGATAATTCTTAGCTTTGTGCATAACATAAGTCTAGTGAATAGTAGCCCCTTTTACTGATCTGAGGATACTAAGCAGAATCAGTATTCCTTTTTTTTTTTTTTTTAAAGTGTGAAGAGTTAGTGCATAGAATGACTACAACTGAGAATTCCTTTGGAGATGTCTATTAAGGCTCTAAGCAAAAATGTCAAATATACAAAAAACAAAACAAAACAAAAACAAATTCTTTCTTGAATCAATAAGATAATTCCTAGACCTGATTTCTCACTATAGATAGTATTATCCATTTTTGTTTATTTATTCACACAAAAAAATGTACAAACTGTTTTAAGTACTGGATAATGGCTTCAGATACAATATTTTCAACCCTCTCCTCTCAACAAAGCTTCATTTTATCAACCACCTAGAATACATATTTACTAAGATAATTTACTAATAATGGATGAAGCTAGACCTCTCTTTTCTTTTTTTCTTTTTAAATTTTATTTTATTTAACTTTACAATATTGTATTGGTTTTGCCATATATCAAAATGAATCTGCCACAGGTATACCTGTGTTCCCCATCCTGAACCCTCTCCCTCCTCCCTCCCCATACCCTCCCTCTGGGTCATCCCAGTGCACCAGCCCCAAGCATCCAGTATCGTCCATCGAACCTGGACTGGCGACTCATTTCATATATGATATTATACATATTTCAATGCCATTCTCCAAAATCATCCCACCCTCTCCCTCTCCCACAGAGTCCAAAAGACTGTTCTGTACATCAGTGTCTCTTTTGCTGTCTCGTATACGGGATTATTGTTACCATCTTTCTAAATTCCATATATATGCGTTAGTATACTGTATTGGTGTTTTTCTTTCTGGCTTACTTCACTCTTTTCTAATTTTGACCCTCTTTTCTGTTTTTCCAATGGCCATATTGAACTTTACTCAAGCCCTGTGATGCTAGAAAAGAGAACACGCTAAGACATTCTCTCACAATCCTGTGTTCCAGGAAATGGCTTACTACACAGAACCACTCTTCCCCGTATGACTTACATGAGATTCATGGGTGACTCCCCTTGTGTACCTATGACAAGGCTAGACACTGAACCTCCAAATCTCCATGTATTGCCTCATAAATAATTAGCTGAACTGTTTGGTCCCCACTGATTAATCAGAATAAAATGTTTACTATCCAAACTTTGGTTAAGATTTTCTCCTTCCCCAGGTCCCTGAATTCTTACCACCCTCAGTCTGAGCCAGCATACAGACCCTTCCTAATAGCCTCTTCCAAGAAAACAGACATGTTAGACTAAAGTATGCCCTGATCTACTATCCTATCCTGGCCACCCTTTCAACCTATCCTCAGTTCCTTCTAGCCTTCTTCACTCCCCTCTATACAGTAAAGCCCCACTTTCATAACTCTTCAGACCTTATCAGAGCTTATGTCCAGTGTTCTCCCTAATCCAATTGTACTCTCTCCATTTCAACTGTCCCATCCTCCTCATTGCAGTAATTATTTCAAGCAGCATCTCTCCTTACAAAGTATGGATTTGTTTGTTGGACACTACACATTCTGACTTCAGTCTAAATTATTCTGAGTAATCTTTGACTCATTATCCTCTCAACAATAACTTCTACATACTAACAAAATTATATATTACTTTTTTCTATAAAATATACTTCTCTTTAACTTTACTTTATCCACAAAGCTTGGATATTACTGTCATAACACAAAAAGCCACAAAACAGGGAATCAGTCACTTTGAGTGTAAGTAACCATTTCACCCATTGCTCAACACTGCCCAGGGATTTTTCCTTAAAACCTCTACTTCTTGTCCTTTTCTTGGCTAAACATAAAATCTTCAAAAAGAGCAACAACAATAATATCAGATTTTCTACCATGTCAAGCAAGAGGTCTAAGGAAGAGAAAGCAGGTGGGAAAAACTACTCTAGACCAGGATTTGGGTAATAGGTAAAGAGAAGCAGACTCAGAATATAAATTAAAACATCACTGATATGAATGACCATGGAGTCTATAACGAGTAACAGAAAAAAATTGGATGGAATAAATAGGAGAATTTGAGAGTATGAAATTCCAGGTAAAGGAAGAACACTGGACACATGTACACCCGTGGCTGATTCATGTAAATGTATGGCAAAAACCGCTATAATATTGTAATTAGCCTTCAATTAAAATAAATTAATTTTTTAAAGAAAATTATTTTTAGAATTTTCTTGGAGGAAGGTTAACCAAGATAGTGACATAGGAGGTTCCTGAACTTTCCTCCCATGGACATATCAAATGTAAAGCTACATATGAAACAATGACCTCTGAGAGAAATCGAGAAACTCACTGAACAACTCCTACAAGTTGGGTGAATAAGAAAATACCCACATCAAATTGGATAGAAAAAGTTGAAACACACTGTTGCTATAAACTGTAACTCTAGTTCTAGGTTTATAGACACTCGGGGGACAGGTGCCTGGATTACTGGGCTTTAATATCTAACGTGGCTTTCACTCATGAGTCTCAAGGACTATAGCAAACTAAGAAAGGTTTCTTAACCAGCTATCTCCCCAGGGCTTAGCAGAGAGGGAATAGATAAAAGCACCCATCTCCCAGTCTTTCCTTGAAAGGGGTCAATCTGCATATAGTGCAGGGTCAATCTCCCTATAGTGCAGGTTGTCACCTGTATCTCCCTGGAAGGAGTTTGTGACACACCTGTGCGGAAGCTTTTGCAGATGAATGTCCAGATCAATCGGAGAAGGCAATGGCACCCCACTCCAGTGCTCCTGCCTGGAAAATCCCATGGACGGATGAGCCTGGTAGGCTTCAGTCCATGGGTTCACTGAGGGTCGGACACGACTAAGCGACTTCACTTTCACTTTTCACTTTCATGCATTGGAGAAGGAAATGGCAACCTACTCCAGTGTTCTTGCCTGGAGAATCCCAGGGACGGGGGAGCCTGGTAGGCTGCCGTCTATGGGGGGTCACACAGAGTCAGACACGACTGAAGTGACTTAGCAGCAGCAGCAGCAGCATCCAGATCAGTTGGTTGTTACAGCCGATGGGGCTTCCATTTATGAAACCCACAGGACAGTAGCAAATGAAATAGTACTTAATAGGGACAAGTGTACCCCCACCCCCGTGGCTGTACACTCAGGCTCAGAACAGAAGGAACAGACAAAAAGTTTCATCTCCCAGTTCCTCCTGGAAGGCATTTAAACCTACTATCCTAGTTGCTGCCTGTGGTCTGATTTCCAATAAGTCTGCATCTAGGCAGTGACTGTGATTCTTCCCTTTGGGACACTGACAAGTCCTGGCACATCCTCAACTACTGGGGGCTACTAAAAACGCAGAATGTATCTGAGGCAAAGGACTGAGAATCAACCAGTACTTGGGTTGAGTTGACTGACAAGGTTCATCCCCTACATGAGAACCAGGACCCCCCACCCCACAGCCCAACAAGACTAACATTGTTTTATCTACTACACAGAAACCAAGAGAAAGTCAAGGAAAATGAAGACACAAAAAAGCATGTTCCCCTCAAAAAAGAACAAGGTAAATCTTCAGAAACAGATCTTAATGAAACAGAAATAAGTCATTTAACTGACAGAGAGTTCAAAATATCAGTCATAAATATGCTCACTGAGTTAAGAAGAGCAACGTATGAGTAAAATAAGAACTTCAACAAGAAGAAAATATTTTCAAAATACCAAATAGAAATCACAGTACTGAAGAAAACAATAATTGAACTGAAAAGTTCAGTAGAGGGCTCAATAATAGACTATATAAATCAGACAAAAGGCAACAATAAGTCCATACCTATTAATAATTACCTTAAGTGTAAATTTCCTAATCAAAACATAGAGTAGCTGAGTGGAAAAAAAAATCAGCTTATGCTGCCTATAAGAGACACACTTCAAATTAGAGATGCACTAGATTAAGATGAAGCAATGGAAATATATTCCATGCAAATGGAAACCAAAAGAAAGCAAGGGTAGTAATACTCATATTAGACACACTAGACTTTAAGCCAAAAACTATACCAAGAGACAAACAAGATCATTATATAATGATAAAGGGATCAATTCACCAAGAGTATATAACATTAATAACTGTTTCCCCAATATGCTGCTCCTGCTACTGCTAAGTCGATTCAGTCATGTCCAACCCTGTGCAACCCCATAGAAGGCACCCCACCAGGCTCCTCTGTCCCTGGGATTCTCCAGGCAAGAAAACTGGAGTGGGTTGCCATTTCCTTCCCCAATATACATGCATCTAAACATATAAAGCAATTATTAACATATATGAAGGGAAAAATAGACAGTAATCCAGTAAAGAACCTAGATGCCTCTATTTCAACAATGGATAGATCATTCAGCCAAAAAAATCAATAAAGAAATAAGGGACTTGAATGACACACTAGACAAGATAGTCCTAACAGACAATTATAGAACATTGTATCCAACAGCAGAAGAATACAGGTTCTTCTCAAAAGCACATGGAACATTCTCCAAGAAAGATCATGCTGCTGCTACTGCTGCTAAGTCACTTCAGTCATGTCCAACTCTGTGTGACCCCAGAGACAGCAGCCCATCAGGCTCCCCCATCCCTGGGATTCTCCAGGCAAGAACACTGGAGTGGGTTGCCATTTCCTTCTCCAATGCATGAAAGTGAAAAATGAAAGTGAAGTCGCTCAGTTGTGTCCAACTCCTAGCGACCCCATGGACTCCACGGGATTTTCCAGGCAAGAGTACTGGAGTGGGGTGCCATTGCCTTCTCCGAAGATAGGTCATAACAGGACACAAAACAACTGTTACTTAACTAAAATTTAAAATGCTTAGAATCTTAATAAACTAGATCAATGGACCTAAGAACTATCTAACAGATATACAATATGGAAAAAATTTTAGCTAGACTTACCAAGATAAAAGAGAGAAGATGCAAATAAATATATTATAAATGAAAGAGGAGACATTACAACTGATACTACACAAATAGAAAGGATAATAGGCAATTATTATGAAATAATTATAAAGCAACATATTGGACAACCAAAAAGAAATGGATAAATTCCTGGAAAAATAAAACCTACAATGACTGAATCGGGAAGAAACTGAAAATATGAAAAGACCAATTACTAGTAAGGAAATTAAACCTGGTGAATAATACCAAGAATTTACACAAGAACTAATGTCAACTTTCTCAAATTCCTCCAACAAATAGAAGAATAAGGAATACACCTATGCTCATTTTATAGGCCATCATCACCCTGATATCAAAACAAAGATACTACCAAAAAAAGGGAAAACAACAAGACAATATCCCTGATGAACATAGATGCAAAATGTTCAACAAATTTTAGCAAAACAAACTCAACAGGATATTAAAGGAATTATACAACATGGTAGAGTGGGTTTCATTCCAAGGATGCAAGAACGATGTAGCAGCTACAAAACAATCAGTGTGATATGTCACAGTAACAAGTGAAGGATAAAAATCACATGACAATCTCAATAGATGAAGAAAAAGTATTTCACAAAATTCACCCTTCTTTCATAACAAAACTCTCAACAGTATGGCTATGGAAAAAGTACCTCAACATAATAAAGTCTATATACAACAAAACCACAGCTAAATTCATACTCAATACTGAAATGTTAAATATTTTTATTTTCTAAGATCAGGAATAAGATTGGGACTTCCCTCGTGGTCCAGGATGTCCACTCTTAGCATTTTTATTCATTTTATTCATTTATTTATATTATTCAATTTATTTAAATTGGTTTAAAATTCTGAGAGTGGATAACAAAGACAAAAAGTAAGACTAGACTGAAATGTTTTTGTGACATCTCACAGGCTTGCTGTTATTGTTCAGTTGTTAAGTTGTGCCCAACTCTTTGCAACCCCATGGACTGCAGCATACATGCCAGGCTACCTGTTCTGTCCTCTACTCTCTCTCAGAGTTTGCTCAAATTCATCCTTTGAGTTGGTGATGCTATTTAACCATCTCATCATCTGCTGCCCTCTTCTCCTTTTGTCTTCAATCTTTCAAAGCATCACGGTCATTTCTAATGAGTTAGCTCTTTGCATTAAGTGGTCAAAGTATTGGAGCTTCAGCTTCAGCATCAGTCCTTCCAGTGAATATTCAGGATTGCTTTCCTTTAGGAATGGCTGGTTTGATCTCCCTGCTGTCCAAAGGACATTCAAGAGTCTTCTCCAGCACCACAATTTGAAAGCATCAATTCTTCAGCACTCAGTCTTCTTCATGGTATAACTCTCACATCCATAAATGACTACTGGAAAACCCTTAGCTTTGACTATATAGACTTCTGTCAGCAAAGTGATGTCCTTAATCTTCTCCTTCATTATCCTGCCTATTGTTCAAGTGAGTTATATTAATTTCAATCAGCAAATATATAATGCAGTCTTTCTGTGCCAGTTCAGTTCAGTTCAGTTGCTCAGTCGTGTCTGACTCTTTGCGACCCCATGAATCGCAGCACACCAGGCTGCGTGATTCATGATGCCAGGTCCATCACCAACTCCTGGAGTTCACTCAGACTCATGTCCATCAAGTTAGTGATGCCATCCAGCCATCTCATCCTCTGTCATCCCCTTCTCCTCCTGCCCCCAATCCCTCCCAGCATCAGAGTCTTTTCCAATGAGTCAACTCTTGACATGAGTTGGCCAAAGTACTGGAGTTTCAGCTTTAGCATCAGTCCTTCCAAAGAAATCCCAGGGCTGATCTCCTTTAGAATGGACTGGTTGGATCTCGTTGCAGTCCAAGGGACTCTCAAGAGTCTTCTCCAACACCACAGTTCAAAAGCATCAATTCTTCAGAGCTCAGCCTTCTTCACAGTCCAACTCTCACATCCATACATGACCACAGGAAAAACCATAGCCTTGACTAGACAGACCTTTGTTGGCAAAGTAATGTCTCTGCTTTTCAATATGCTATCTAGTTGGTCATAACTTTCCTTTCAAGGAGTAAGCATCTTTTAATTTCATGGCTGCAGTCACCATCTGCAGTGATTTTGGAGCCCAGAAAAATAAAGTCTTACTCTGTTTCCACTGTTTCCCCATCTATTTCCCATGAGGTGATGGGACGGGATGCCATGATCTTCGTTTTCTGAATGTTGAGCTTTAAGCCAACTTTTTCCCTCTCCACTTTCACTTTCATCAAGAGGCTTTTTAGTTCCTCTTCACTTTCTGCCATAAGGGTGGTGTCATCTGCATATCTGAGGTTATTGAGATTTCTCCTGGCAATCTTGATTCCAGCTTGTGTTTTTTCCAGTCCAACGTTTCTCATGATGTACTCTGCGTATAAGTTAAATAAGCAGGGTGACAATATACAGCCTTGATGTACTCCTTTTCCTACTTGGAACCAGTCTGTTGTTCCATGTCCAGTTCTAACTGTTGCTTCCTCATCTGCATACAGATTTCTCAAGAGGCAGGTCAGGTGGTCTGGTATTCCCATCTCTTTCAGAATTTTCCACAGTTTATCGTGATGCCAGGTACCATTCTAAATTTTGAGGATACAAATGTAAAAAAATACAGACTCACTGCCTTTCCTCTAAGAGCCTATGGAATTCTTTGAGAAATGTCTTTGTGTTCATGATGATGGTTTCCTTTTTTTTTTATTTTTTATTTTTAAACTTTACAATATTGTATTGGTTTTGCCAAATATCAAAATGAATCCACCACAGGTATACCTGTGTTCCCCATCCTGAACCCTCCTCCCTTCTCCCTCCCCATACCCTCCCTCTGGGTCGTCCCAGTGCACCAGCCCCAAGCATCTAGTATCGTGCATTGAACCTGGACTGGCGACTAGTTTCATACATGATATTATACATGTTGCACTGCTATTCTCCCAAATCTCCCTACCCTCTCCCTCTCCCACAGAGTCCATAAGACTGATCTATACATCAGTGTCTCTTTGCTGTCTCATACACAGGGTTATTGTTACCATCTTTCTAAATTCCATATATATGCGTTAGTATACTGTATTGGTGTTTTTCTTTCTGGCTTACTTCACTCTGTATAATAGGTTCCAGTTTCATCCATCTCATTAGAACTAATTCAAATGTATTCCTTTTAATGGCTGAGTAATAATCCATTGTGTATATGTACCACAGCTTTCTTATCCATTCATCTGCTGATGGGCATCTAGGTTGCTTCCATGTCTTGATTTTCTATTATCTTGAACATATAATTTCAACTTCTACTTTAGGCATTTAATTATCTACATGATTTCAATAAGTCATATTTATCTCTAATAGGCACATATACTTTTTGTTCCCTCAATGTAGTTTGACCCTTCTTCTGGAAACAGCACAAGTTTTACTTAAAATCTCTCCCCAATCATCATTGTATATGTTTCCTTAATGAGAAGGTAGAGTATTTACCCTACCTGCAGTTCACAGTGGGCCTGTAACTGAAAGCTGACCCATCTAAGCCTTTTATATCAGAGACCACAGTTCAGACAGGGACAGTAGGCCCTAATCACACCATTTAGACCTGAAAAGACTTCTGTAGAAGGAGCATAATGTTGGAGGTGGTCATGGTATATTCAGTTCTGTTCAGTTCAGTCACTCAGTCGTGTCCAACTCTTTGCGACCACATGAATCACAGCACGCTAGGCCTCCCTGTCCATCACCAACGCCCAGAGTTCACCCAGACCCACGTCCATCGAGTCAGTGATGCCATCCAGCCATCTCACCCTCTGTCGTCCTCTTCTCTTCCTGCCCCCAATCCCTCCCAGCATTAGAGTCTTTTCCAATGAGTCAACTCTTCACATGAGGTGGCCAAAGTACTGGAGTTTCAGCTTTAGTATCATTCCTTCCAAAGAAATCCCAGGGCTGATCTCCTTCAGAATGGACTGGTTGGATCTCCTTGCAGTCCAAGGGACTCTTAAGTGTCTTCTCCAAAACCACAGTTCAAAGGCATCAATTCTTAGGCACTCAGCCTTCTTCACAGTCCAACTCTAACATCCATACATGACCACAGGAAAAACCATAGCCTTGACTAGACAGACCTTTGTTGGCAAAGTAATGTCTCTGCTTTTCAATATGCTATCTAGGTTGGTCATAACTTTCCTTTCAAGGAGTAAGCATCTTTTAATTTCATGGCTGCAGTCACCATCTGCAGTGATTTTGGAGCCCAGAAAAATAAAGTCTGACACTGTTTCCACTGTTTCCCCATCTATTTCCCATGAAGTGATGGGACTGGATGCCATGATCTTAGTTTTCTGAATGTTGAGCTTTAAGCCAACTTTTTCACTCTCCACTTTCACTTTCATCAAGAGGCTTTTTAGTTCCTCTTCACTTTCTGCCATAAGGGTGGTATCATCTGCATATCTGAGGTTATTGATTTCTCCCATGGTATATTAGGGTAGAACAAATCTGATTCCATAAAGGATCTATTTCTTTTAATCTTTGTATTTCATTGCTTTTGCTATAAGAATGTTGTCTGCAGCTTGAAATACACAGGATAGCCCATTTCAAAGCTCTGACTTTTAAAGGTTTATAACACTTTTTCATTTATACAGAAATAAAACATTGAAAAACAGAGAATACCATTTGCCTAATGTTGGAAGCTTATAGGAATATTGTGATCAAACCTTCATGAACAACTGCAAGAACAAAGGATTCCTGCATCAAGAAGTCTGTAGTGGTCAATCACACTGCCTCCCGTTCAGTATAAATAACTTTGAATTCTTAACTCTGGAAGATGGTTCTTTGGGATACTAGTCCACTATCTTCTGGATCTGCTGGCTTTCTGAGTAAAGTTGCTACTCTTTGCCTCAACAACTTGTTTCGGTATTTACTGGTACAACAAACAGCATGAGCATGGACTCATCAACAATGGAGAGGATGTAACCACAGACTGATCAATGACATGGACCTGGGCAACTGGGGGTTCCTCAGCCCCTCCCCTGTCCCTGGAACTTACATTCTGCTCATTATTCCCACAGCTGGAACCATCTTCAAATATGCAGCCTTGAGAGAGTGAGATATTATTGAGACCATCTGGATGATATATATGACTGAACTCAGTTAAGCCTGTGGGCAGGTATGGAGATCCACTCTTCTTGAAGCTGCCCAAAATAAGCTTCAATGCATAAGTTTCCTTGATTATTAAATGTGCCACCTACCAATATGAAATGGCCTTCCTCACTGATCTCTCCTTCCTTTATGTGTATGAAGTCTTCAGTTTATTTGCTCAGTTATATCCGACTCTGCAGCCCCATGGACTGCAGCACACCAGGCTTCCTTGTCCATCACCATCTCCCAAAATTTGCTCAAACTCACGTCCGTTGAGTTAGTGATGCCATGCCACCATCTCATCCTCTGTCGTCCCCTCTCCTCCTGCCTTTAATCTTTCCCAGAATCAGGGTCTTTTCCAATAAGTCAATTCTTTGCACCAGGTGGCCAAAGTTTTGGAGCTTCAGCTTCGGCATCAGTCCTGCCAATGTATATTTAGGACTGATTTTCTTTAGGATTGAAGTGTATATATGTATGTATCTATGTATGAAGTCTAGTTTGTGATACAAAAGGAAATCCTTAGAAAAGATCATGTCCCCTTTATAACTGATGTTGCTAAGGGATCATGAATATAGAATATAGGCTGAAGCTGCTAGGAGCTCAATATACAGTATAAATAAAAAATCTGCCTGAGATGGAGCAAGTGGATATTAGCAACAGGATATAGAGGCTACCTAATGTTTTTTTCACTGAATCTAGCTCTACTTGAAACCATTTTTGCTTTATAAGTGTTTCTAAGTAGGTTGAAATAGGGATTTTGCTATTGTAAGCAAAATCTTCTACTCTATTTTGTACCATAGGTTTATAAATATAAATTATGGAATCAGATGTTACATGATCTAACTTCTCTTATTTTTAAATGAATGAAGATGAGTAAGTTGTTTACCTTTTCTATGGCTTATCTGTAAAATGGGAATGATAATAGTATCCACATCCTAAGATTGGTATAAGGACTAAAGGGGATAATGTGCAATTCTATCAATTAGCTGGCACAAAGATAGGCAGAACAAAGTGTAAACATGATTTTTATCATTGCCAGGCTTCCCCAGTGGCTCAGCTGGCAAAGAACCTATCTGCCAATGCAGGAGAAACAAGAGACGCAGGTTCAATCCTTCCAAGATCCCCTGGAGAAGGAAATGGCAACCCATTTCAGTATTCTTGCCTGGAAAATTCCACGGACAGGGGAGCCTGGTAGGCCAGGGGGTGTCAAAGAGTTGGACACAACTGAGTGCTCATGCACACACACAATCATTGTCATTCACGTTTTAACTTTTAGTGCAAAAGGAACAACTCAGTTTCTGGGAGTTACTTGCTTGCTTCAATGCATTTAGTGTGTTCAACTTAACAACATTACTTCATGTAACAAATATTTACTACATTCTTAAGTGTCAAATGTATTTTACCATTCATAAAAGGATGAAAATACGTGATTATTGCTTTTGACAAGCTCAAACCAAGCTGAAATGCAGTATGAAATGCAATTCATATGAAAAGCAGCATTCATATAAGAGTGTGTTTATACCTGTATGTGTTTTTGGGCTCCAAAATCACTGTAGATGGTAATTGCAGCCATGAAATTAAAAGATGCTTACTCCTTGGAAGGAAAGTTATGACCAACCTAGATAGCATATTGAAAAGCAGAGACATTACTTTGCCAACAAAGGTCCGTCTGGTCAAGGCTATGGTTTTTCCTGTGGTCATGTATGGATGTATGGATGTGAGAGTTGGACTGTGAAGAAGGCTGAGCGCCAAAGAATTGATGTCTTTGAACTGTGGTGTTGGAGAAGACTCTTGAGAGTCCCTTGGACTGCAAGGAGATCCAACCAGTCCATTCTGAAGGAGATCAGCCCTGGGATTTCTTTGGAAGGAATGATGCTAAAGCTGAAACTCCAGTACTTTGGCCACCTCATTTGAAGAGTTGACTTATTGGAAAAGACTCTGATGCTGGGAGGGATTGGGGGCAGGAGGAGAAGGGGACGACAGAGGATGAGATGTCTGGATGGCATCACTGACTCAATGGACGTGAGTCTGAGTGAACTCCGGGTGTTGGTGATGGACAGGGAGGCCTGGCGTGCTGCGATTTATGGGGTCATATGACTGAGTGACTGAACTGAACTGAATTGATACCTGTATGTGTAAGAACAGACATATGCAAGGCAATAGAGGAATGAAATCACAGAATATGGAAGTAAAGCAGAGGCAAAAAGTGGACTATGCAACTGAAAAGAGAGGGCTGTAACCAAATAGAAAGTGAGGTTGGGGAAGCCAGGTTTGTTCAATTTGCTCTGAAATAAATTATACCATGAACCAGTTGTTAAAAATATATCTATAATTATTATGCAGACAGAAACCTGTTTCCCCATTACAAATAGAGGGAAGGTAACTGTGAGGAATGTGTAATAAGGTAGAAATGCTGAATCTCTCCATTGCTGTCGGTAGAGCTTCTCTACCTCACATCACTACAGGACTATACACAATAAGCTCCATATCATGAAACAGTAAATTTCTACCTTCTATGCACTCTTGTATTTTTTTAGCTTGTTTTATTGTCAAAAGTCCCAAAGACACAGATGAAATGAAAGCTTGGGAATGATTCATACACATTTGTTGACAGAAGCTATGTCTCCAGCCCCAGACTCCAAACCATTGTCTGCAGCTTTCTAGACCTGCAATTGACAGCTTCTCTTCCTGAAATATTCTCCGTCAGATATTTGAGATGCACACTCCCTCTGTTTTAAACTATTTTCATCTTAGATATAATTATCATCATCATCATATCAAAAATGGTACCACCTACTGATATCTTACATTTTATTCCACTTTATTTTCTTCTAGAACTCTTATAAATTCTTCATGGGAACACAGACCTAGTTTTCGTTTTTTCAAAATTCTAACACCAGGTTTCAAACACTGTACTTCTTCTGGACACTTGTGACATATGTGGGAAATGCAATAGCTACTAAAAAAATATTTACTAAATGGATAAGTAAAAATGAAACTAGGTAAATTTAATTTTAAAATCATTTTATCTTGAGATAATTATGGATTCACATGAAGTTGTAAAAATAATTAAATTTATGTTTAGCCAAAACACTATTAATTAAATTTCCCACAATGGAAGGTAGTCAGTTTTTATAATAAGCTATTATCTGCCCCCTTCAAAACTACTCTGAAAGGAACACTGCTCTGCCAGTCAAGCTGAATATATTGTTTATTTTTCTTATGTTACGTACATGCTTTGTACAATTCATAAAACATAATAATTATAGAAAAGAAATTACACATCAAATAACACATACAAAATAAGTGAAAAACTTTTATCCTATACTTTCATTTTTATATGGTCATATTTTATAAAGATTCAAAGAAAATCATGACATTACAAACCCATCACGTCACATCACTTTCAGGGTTTTTTTTTTTTTTTTTCCCTTGTATATGACTATTAAGCTGTTAAGTCACTTCAGTCATTTCCGACTTTGTGTGACCCCATAGATGGGAAGCCCACCAGACTCCCCTGTACCTGGGATTCTCCAGGCAAGAATACTGGAGTAGGTTGCCATTTCCTTCTCCAATGTGTGAAAGTGAAATGTGAAAGTGAAGTCGCTCAGTTCTGTCCGACTCTTTGTGACCCCATGGACTGCAGCCTACCAGGCTCCTCTATCCATGGGATTTTCCAGGCAAGAGTACTGGAATGGGCTGCCATCGCCTTCTCTGATGACTATTACAGATATTCTAACTAAACAAAACAGAAAAGAAATAGAAATTATAAAAACAGAAAAAATTCTCAAAATATAAATTATAAGGATGAGATCTGTTTAAAATAAAACTGTACTACCTAATGATTCAAATTGATTTCTTTCTAGGATGATCCCTTTATTTATTCATCAAGTATTCATTCAACACATATATATTGCACACTTAAAATATGCCAGGAAATATTATAGCGATTTTTATGACTCAGAGAACAAAGGAATCATCTTGCTTTCATGAATCTTAAATTAGAGATTGTAGACACACACCCAGCATATACATGTGCACATATACACTCACAGAAAAATCAATAAAATATGTAATCTAACCATAATCTATCGACAAATTTACAGAGGAATAGAAAGCAGGGCCGGAGAAGGTGATGGCACCTCATTCCAGTACTCTTGCCTGGAAGATCTCATGGACAAAGGATCCTGGTAGGCTACAGTCCATGGGGTCGCAAAGAGTTGGACATGACTGAACGACTTCCCTTTCACTTTTCACTTTCACGCATTGGAGAAGGAAATGGCAACCCACTCCAGTGTTCTTGCCTGGAGAATCCCAGGGACGGGGGAGCTTGGTGGGCTGCCTTCTATGGGGTCACACAGAGTCGGACAAGCCTGAAGTGACTTAGCAGCAGCAGCAGCAGAAAGCAAGGCAGAAGTAAAGAATGACAGGATGATGGGGAATGGGCAGTTGTAATTATAAATAGTTAAATAGTATGGTTAGAGAAAGTCTTTGAGGTGATTCACTCAAAGATGGGAAGGAAGTAATCAATGAACCATACTCTGTGGGAAGAGTAGGCCAGATAGTAGTGACCCTAAATCAGTTACATGCCTACTGTGTTTGAAACAGTGGAAATGATATAGTGGTAGGGAAGCAGGTGGTTTGGTTAGACAGGAAATAGAAGCTGAATAATTTAGGGCTTCGGTGACCATCGAGGCTTTTGAATCTGATGGAAGGGATCTGAGTATTCTGAGCAGAGGAGTATCATGCCCTTACTTTTGCTTCTCTGTAATCACTCCAGCTGCCAATAGAGACACAGGGGTAAAAGCAAGACCAGTTAGAATTGAGTTGTAAACTACTCTCAAACCATCATCAACCTGTAAGAGTTGAGTGCCGGGAGCCAGTGTGAGGAACTCCGCCCGTGACAAAGGTCATGAGGAAGGAGGCTCGGCATACGCAAAGGCGGGATCGAGCCTCAGGAGTCCCCCTGGAAATTCTCAAGCACCTACCCCCAAAACCAGAGTCTGCCTACTTTCTGCTTTGTGCTCTCACCTACACCTCTGACTTTACGGGGGGCTGTCCCCACCACCTCTCTCTGAAAAAAGAGTTAACTTACAGTTCCAGTTAATAAAGTTCCTGGGCGTGACAAGAGTGTTTCAACCTACAAACTCCTTTGGAAGTCCTCTAGCCTGCCTGAATAGGTTCTTCAGGCCACATGTGATTGTTCAGAGCCTCCCAAGTGTGAGAGGCATGAGATGTTCTAAACTGTCTAAACACAGATTCCTTTAAGCAGCTAAAAGATTGATTGGAAATTGTATTGGTGAAGGGTTTTTCACTTGTTGGGCCAATGTTTGCTGCTAAGTTTCCATATCCCTTACCTACTGTGTCCCTGGCAGTGTATTGATTAATATAATTGGTGTATAGGAATGTAAGTAGTAGCTTTAATGTTTGTAACCTTGGACCCTTGAGTTAATTCTTTTTCTTGTTATAGCCCACCACACCTTTGCCCTATAGGAATGCAACTTTATCTAATGCTTTTGGACGGTCGGGCCTGACTAATCACCTTTAAAGAAAAATAAGTTTTCTGAAAAAAGGGTCTTAAAATGTTAACAGGCCTCCGGGCCAGAAGATGATGTAAATCACCTAAACTTTTGCATATGATAAGTTTGCTGGATGAAAGCCTGGCTTACTGCTGACTCTACCCCTCCCCCCATTATCCCCTATGCACAACTTAAGGTATAAAAACTACTTTGGAAAATAAAGTGTGGGCTTTGTTCACCAAAACTTGGTCTCCCCATGTCGTTCTTTCTCTCACCTTCTGGCTGAATTCCCATCTGGGGCAGGGAGGTTCGTCGAGCCTACTAATTTTGCCTGGGCTTCTGAGATCTGACCAGGGAGGCCTTAGTGTCTCCTCTCCTTCGGGAGAATGGGAGGACGCCTACGGCCTGTGTAGGCGATGCAAATTCCTTATTTTGGAATTTTATTAGCTTTCCACGTAAACCAAGTTATTCAGCCTCTTTTCTCCACTAAACTTTCTCACTGAGCTATCCTTATTAAACCACTCTTTATATCCTTAATTAATGTTTAATTAAGCAATTGTTTCCTGATCCTCGCAGACGCCGTCCCCACTTCGAATTCCCTGGACCCACTGGGGCTGGACCCCAGCAGTTGAGAAACGAAAAATAAAACATTTTCAATACTGTATGTATGTAGAACAATGAATATCTTGGGAAACTTTAAGTGAGTACTAAGTAGCTGAAAAAAATTTCCCTGGAAGAATGCTTCAGGCTGCCCCTTTCATCATTGCCCTAACTCTCTCACTATATAAAGCTTCACACACATCCTCCTTAACTATGTGTAAAATACTCATATTTCTTTCTTTCTCTCCATTGTGTTCACCTTTTTGTTTAAGGGAGCATAACTGTTAAGCTTCTGTTATGCTTTTTATCTTTCAAAGCTTTGTGCATTAAGCATAATCCATACTTTGTATCGTACATTAAAACAATTAATGTACAGTACTGAATTACAGAGTTAAACATAAAAACAACTTCATCTCCACTTGATGTACAATATATGCAAAATTTCCATTTGAATTAATGAAGTTCACTCATGAGCTCTGTGAAGAGATAATTTTCAAGAGCTAGATTTATCAGAATATATATATATATAGATTTATATACTGCTTAATTGATTTATAAAGTGCTAAAATTGAATACAAAATTTTTAATATTTCAATGTAAAATAGAGTATCTTCAGATATAATATCTATAAGACTAATTGTTAAATGTCTGACTTTTACATATATGATTCTGTGATTTTAAAAATTTTTTTTCCTAAACATCCATTTAGTGTTCACAGTCCTCAAATACTCTCTTTAACAGTGTTAAAGAGAGTATTTCAATGCTTCCCTTCTAATGCCAGACCATTTTGGATGTCTATCCAAATACAAGGCATCTTATTAGATACCATGGGAGACTTAAAATAGAGAATACTTGTGCTGATGGAATTTGTAATCAGTTATTTTAATGCAAATTTGAGCACTGTAACAGTTATCTTCAAGTTATTGGTTTACAAATGTTGCTAGTACAGATAATAATTGAACTAGACCTGATGAAAGAATGAGTTCAATAATCACAGACAGAATGTGCCCATCTCCCATCATCCCCCACCTTAAGGATAACCTATCCCTTTGATAGCCTGTTTCAAATCATGTGGTTGTTTTTTGAAAGTCAAAAGCACTGTGTATTCATAATTCTGAAAACAAATAATAAGGCATTATTTTTATTTAACACACACTTTTGTAGTGTTTGGGCTTCCCTGAGGGCTCAGATGGTAAATAATCTGCCTGCAGTACAGGGGACCTGAGTTTGATCCCTGGGTTGGGAAGATCCCCTGGAGAAGGGAATGGCTACCCACTCCAATATTCTTGCCTGGAGAATCCCCATGGACAGAGAAGCCGACTGTTTATTATACAGTAAGCACTAGTCTATGAGTTTCATGTACATCCACTCATTAAATACTTATAACAATTTTCTGAGGTAGGTAGGTACTATCTTGATCTCATCTTACAGATAAGCTTATTCTACATTTACCCGCCCTCCATACACACACCCAGCACATTATCCATAGCAGCAAGCCACTGGGAACATATCCCTTACTGGCTTTAAACCCTCTAACAGCTTCCCAAGCCAAACAAAGATAATGCAAATTCCTTACTGTGGTCTCTAAAATATTACATAATCTGGTCCTTGCCTGATTTTCTGTTCTATTATTCTCTTGACTCCCCATTGTCTGGCCACATTGATTGCCATTCTGTACCTTCACACACCAATCTCATTCTCCCCTTAGGATTTTTGTAATTACTCTTTTCTCTGATTGTAAATGTTCCTCACAGTGTTGTCCTGGTTGCCGCACTGGTGGCTTTGAACTGGAAGTCCTTCAGGAATGCAGTTCAAGGGCATCTGGAACTGTCTAGTCCAGGGTTAGCACGGAGGTGACCCTTCCCTGGCACCACAGACAGCAGAAAACATGTTTCATCTACTACCCTGACACTGCCTGGGCCCTGGCGTCCTAGGAGTCTGACTTTTATGACCAGGCCCCGCCCTACCCGGTGGAATGCTGACATAGGACTTTATGATCTGGGATAAAGATGCTGGGATGGCGCAGCTGATGGACTGTGACCTCTGGAAGCCTTCACAGTCAGGATGGAGAAAGCACAACTAGGGACCCAAAGTCATCTTGCAGTAAGAGAACCTAAGGACCGCTGGCTTCAGAAGCTGCCCCAGGGTCAGCCGGAAAATGGTGTTGAGAATGGTCTACCAGTTCTAGAGGACCACCACTGCAAGCAGGGCTCAGCCACCAACACTTCCTGGACCACGCCTGCCTCTGGGGAGAGGCAGGTGAGCTCTCAACCTACCGTCCCCACAGTGCTGTCCGTCTCTCATAGGCACAGGCAGCCGGCTGCTCTGCATCAACCCCGTCTGGCTTCCCAGAGACTTTGATAAAAGGTGTGATGGCCTGGGCACACCTGTCCCAGGCCAGCAGGTGGAGGTAGCCTCCCCCTCACCCTGCAGCCCTCTGCTGAGCTTGGAAGAGCCGTGTGGACCGGGGGCAGCACATCTTCCTCGTGGTCAGCTGTGCATGGGCCACCTTTGGGAGCCGTGGGTGTGTTTGTCCTGCGGGAGGCTGATTTGACTGACAAGTGAACCAGGAACGCCCCCAAGTCTCTCTCCTTTCTTCAAAGGAAGCCCAGGTAACCTGCCGCCGAGCCTGGCAGAGTTGACCTTCAGCCAGGACTGAAGGAGCATAACTCCAACCTAAGAGGCTCTTTTCCCGGCTTCATAAACTCACACTTCAGCACGTGAGTCCTGCTAAAGCCTAGTTGTGATGCAGTGTGCGTCAGATCAGATCAAGTCCTCTTTTCACTGGTGCCATTTCTTTGGGCTATTTAATTTCTCCCCCTCCAACTCCTCTAGTGTTGTAATATACCTTGTTTATTTTATTCCACAAGGTCCCTTTGGCTGTGAGAGCACCTGGCAAAGAGTTAGGCTCTTGGTGAAGTAATGACTAACTGAGTGAATATGTGAAGAAACTTCAAATTTATTTTTAAAACTTTAAGTTTCTAAACAACTTTTTGCCATCCATAGACAGAAATTTTAAATGTTTACTTGATTTTGGACCATTGTTATGAGTTAACGTGTTCACCAAGCGTTGGATGCAACTTAGCGACTAAACCACCACCACCCATTTATTGCTTCTATAGTTTAGTCTCTAAGTCGCATCCAACTCTTGTGACCCCATGGACTGTTGCCCTCCAGGTCCCTCTGTCCGTGGGATTCCTCAGGAAGCACGCTGGAGTAGGTTGCCAGTTCCTTCTCCAGGGGATATTGCAGATGGAGCTAAACATTACCCTTTGTTCAGCGAGCATTTTATCTATTGGGGATGATAATGTAATCTTTAGCTAGAAAAGCACTGAGGTGCATTTGCACCTGAAATATTCTTCTAGTAAATAGTTTTAAAATATTTTAGAATTTTACTTGCATTGGCAAGAGGATTCTTTACCACTGAGCCATTGCAGAAGCCCAATAAATGTGTATCTAATACTCATTAAATAAATGGTTGTTGCTTCCATGCATAGTGCTATGGTCAATCTCAATAATGTATTTTTTAGAATGGTAATATTAATTGGGTGTTAGGGATGGAGGAGCCTGGTGGGCTGCAGTCCATGGTGTCGCTAAGAGTCGGACACGACTGAGCGACTTCACTTTCACTTTTCACTTTCATGCATTGGAGAAGGAAATGGCAACCCACTCCAGTGTTCTCGCCTAGAGAATCCCAGGGACGGAGGAACTGGCTGCCATCTATGGGGTCACACACAGTCGGACACTACTGAAGTGACTTAGTAGTAGTAGTAGTATTATATATGAAGAAACTGAGGTAAACTATTGTTCAAGAGACCACAAAGGAATAGGCAGAGTTGATAGTATAGGTATTTTAACCTGCTCAGTCTAACTGTTGAGCTAATGGTCTAAATGACCCCACTAGACTTTCTCTGCAGGAAATGGCAACCCACTCCAGTGTTCTTGCCTGGAGAATCCCAGGGACGGGGGAGCCTGGTGGGCTGCAGTCCATGGGGTCACTAAGAGTCAGACACGACTGAGCGACTTCACTTTCACTTTTCACTTTCATGCATTGGAGAAGGAAATGGCAACCCATTCCAGTGTTCTTGCCTGGAGATTACTCCTTCCCCTTTTAGTGTAAAAGAAGCCTGAATTCTAACTGAGGAAAGTTGGATCTTTGGGATCTTTGGGTCTATCTTTGGGATGGACCAAGAGATGGGTCCATCTCCTTGATATGCTGGCTTTCCAAACAAAATCACTCTTCCTTGCCCTAGGAGCTTATCTCTCCATTATTGGTCTGTTGTGCGGGAGGCAGTATGAGCTTGGACTTGGTAATGATAACTTGCTTTTATGATTGGTGTTAGTGTCCTAGGTATAGGCCCTCAAATATGAAACATGTCTTTGAGTGGACTTGATACATATCACTTGCATGTGCTGTGGCAGTTACTGACTGAGATCCCTGTTGTATAATGCCCTTATGCCCTAGAACGGGCCTTCAAAGCCATGTGTTACCGATGGAGTATCCTCAAGAAGGAATAAAGCTGCAAACCCACATCTGACTTTACCCTAGCAAAAAATAAACCTACATTCTGTTATATGACTATGATCTCTTGGTTAATTTGTTGTCACAAAACCATAGCATACATAGTTTGTTTTATTCCCATAACACTGGTAAATTTTAGTTTGGAAAATACACAATTACTTTCTAAAATCTATTATGTCTAACTGATAGAGACAGGTAATAGCACAAAGTATAGTTTTTGAAAATACATAATTATTTTCCAAAATCTATGAAATGCCTCTCCAGTAGAGCCACATACTAGCAGACAAATTAGTGAACAGTGCTCTCTCTCTCTCTCTCTCTCCATCCAAATATATCTCCATCCTTTTTACTCACAGCCTCTTGGCCAAAATTAGTGCCTACCTGCAAGTGCAAAAACATCAAGAATGTAATGGTGAGCTCTGTCTCCAAGAATTCTAACAGTAAGAGTGTTGTATTCTCAAAGGAAATACTATAAAACAAACATTGACCCTAATTGTATTTCACTAGGCATAAAGCCTTCAAGTAAAATTCTAAAATATTTTAAAATTGTTTACCAGAAGAATATTTCAGGTAAAAATCCCACCTCAATGTTTTTCTAGATAAAGATTACCCTTTGTTCAGCAAGCATTTTATCTATTGGGGATAATAATGTAAAGATCTGGGTAGAGAATGAAAAAAAACACACTTCAGTAACCACATTTCTATTGACAGAAGTAATTGGAAGGTTGCAGTGAAACAGTGCTCATAATTATGCAAGTCATTATAAGTCAACTTGGCTTGGAATTTGCACATCTAAAATAATAATTTTATGAATTTAATTATTACCACATGAAAGAGTACAAAATTATCTTGCTTTACTAGAATCATATTTATACCAGTATAAAACAGTTTATCTCAATTTTGGTATTTTTGTGGTTATTTAATATATACTGAATATCTATAATGAACAAGTTTTAAAAATCCAGTATTGCAAATTTCTTTGAAAGTATCAGCAGATGCCATTTTTAAAAATTAATTTTTTCAACAATTGTTTCAAAAGACAATTTAGGATGCCACATAAAAAGAGAATGGATGACTATTTTCATCAGTTAGGACTTCTGTAACAAAGGTTTCATAGACTAGGTGGCTTAAATAACATTTATTTCTCACAGTTCTAGAGGCTGAGGTGTCCAGGTGCCAGCAGATTTAGTGTCTGATGAGAGTCCTCTTCCAGTTCCATAGATGGTGTTTTCACTGTGTCCTCCTCACATGGAGGGAGAGAGCTCAGGGCTTTTAATCTCCTTAAAATGGTACCAATCCCATCATGAGGGCTCTACCCACCCTGACATCCTCCAAACTTATTACCTCACAAAGGCCCCACCCACTTCTAAATAGACCCCACATCACATAAGCTATTGGGCTGCAACAGATGAATTTCTTGGGGGACACAAGATTTCAGCCCAGAATGATGCAACAGTATGGGATTTTACTTTGCTTGCTCTTTATAACAAAATTAAAACAATTTTATACTTCTATTCCTTTTAAAAACAAGAAAGCATCACAAATTAATTCATTGCCATAGCCAAGAGATACAAAGATAACGTAGTAATTAAAGTTTATATGGTATTCTAGATCAGAAAAAGTACATTAAATAAAATCTAAGAATGTCTGAATAAAGTGCAGACTTAAAAATAATGTATTGGTGTTGGTACATTAATTGTGACACATGTATCATAGAGTAATATAGTAATGAAGGAAACTAGGTGGTAGTATATGGGCACTCACTGTATTATAATAATTTTTTTTGTAAGGCAAACTATTTTAAAATAAAAGTTTATTTGAGAAAGCAACTCATAATATAATCCTGAAAATAATATTTTTTTCAAAACAACATAATTCTTTCTATATGAAGGCAAATTATGTCTTTTTCTACCTGAGTATCATGTTATGATGTTTTTGATAGTAATCTTTTATATTGTGTAATTCAAAAACCCATAAAGTAGAACAGAATTAGAAATCTCATAGAATATAGTGAAAACAACAATTATGGATATAATATCCTTCAAAGTGATATACTTGAAAAAGTTACATGCTGTAATTTCAGCATATGTACACTGTTTGACCATGGATATTAGACTGATATTTTCTTTTCCCCCAAGAAAAACCTCAAAATGCTTTCACATTTATTGTAAAATATGTAAAATAAAGAAGAAATAGTTATCAAAGGAATTATATGATTTAAATATGTTGTTGGGGAAATACAGTTAAAACTAAATCTATTATCCCTTATAACTTCCACAAAACTAGAAGAGAAAAACAGTTTCATTATTGAGTAAACATTGAACCAGAAGGTGATGCCTATCAGAGGCAATCTGCTAAGGAGATTGCAAAGACAGAAAGACATCTCACCCTTTAAATAGTCAAATATATACCCATCATCTACTGGTTTTCAAGATAAACAATATCTAGTTCCTCAAGTGAGAGGATTTGTCAACATCACCCACCACACATAATTCATCTTAATTTCAGCTAGTAATTTGATGACAGTCTGTATTAGTTTATTGGCTTTCTCCAAAGGAAACATAAACTCCTATCTGTTTGACAGGAGGCAGTTTTGGAGTAAGGTGCCCACAAGTTTAGTTTACAACCCTATGATAGAAATAGAGAGGTAAGTGTAGTATGTTCCTCGATTTCCTTTTGAAGACGTATTTCTCAGGTTCTTGATAAAGACGTTTCTGGGTTACAATGATCTAAGGCTTGTCCTTAGAGGTTTTAAAGGTATCTGAATACATTTCAAAGAGATTACAAGGAAAAAAAAAAAAAAACCAGAACATAAATTGTTAAGTTTTCTAAAGTAAATCCTCTAAGAAAAGTGAGAAAATAAAGCATCTTCTCTAAGTTTCAACAGGGAGAATAATGCCTCTTATTTTATTTTAATTAATTTATTTTTTATTGAAGGATAATTGCTATACAGAATTTTTACTGTTTTCTGTCACACCTCAACATGAATCAGCCATAGGTATACATATATCCCTCCTTTTTGAAGCTCCCTCCCATCTCACTCCCCATCCCACCCCGCTAGGTTGATACAGAGCCCCTATCTGAGTTTCCTGAACCATACAGCAAATATTTGTCCATACAGTGTCTACATGCATTTCAATCATTTGAACTATCACTTCCAGAATATCAGTGGAAACTCAGAAGTAGACCCAGAAAATGAAGGCGCCTAAACTGACTTTGGAGAAGAAATAGTAGAGAATTAGAGCCAAATTATTTAGATGTTTAAGTTACAATAATATGACTATTTTAACAGTATATTGAAAGTCAAAGTAAATACTTCTTAAGTATGATGTTCTGGAAAACATGTAATTATTATACAAATTATTATTGCCCTAATATTCTAATTATAAGCAGTTAGGCTAAGTGAGATTTCAATACAGAAGTCCTTAACTGAAAAGTTCCATTCCTGTTAAAACTTTTTGTGAGCTCATTTCCAAGTAGAAGATATATACAGGACACTGTACACTTTGCACATTCACGTTTTACATTTATGATCCACTGGAACTTGAACAGGAATGTTTTTCCCATATAAATATTCAAACTATCCCATCACCATATATTGAAAAGAATATCCATTTTCTCACTCACTGCATCACAGTGATAGTTTTGTCATTATTCAGTTTACCATATATAAGTGGTTCTGTTTCTGGGCTACAGTTTATACTGAATCTTCATGTCTGACATTGTAAATCTTCCAAGTCAACCGTTTTTCAAGCTTGATGATTCTAGGTTGTAATGGTTCTATATCATAAAGTTTCTGTGTTATAACAATTACCATATTTTTCTCTTTTCTGTATGTTTCTTTCCTCAATGAGTAGTGTTATAAAGAGTTGTTTTGGTTGCAGTAGGAATAAGAACATGGAGAATGTTGAGGGTTGTTAACTGGTCTTTGCAAAGAGGAGAGTGAAAAAGTTAGCTTAAAGTTCAACATTCAGAAAACGAAGATCATGGCATCTGGTCCCATCACTTCATGGCAAATAGATGGGGAAACAGTGGAAACAGTGGCTGACTTTATGCTTTTGGGCTCCAAAATCACTGCGGATGGTGACTGCAGCCATTAAATTAAAAGAAGCTTACTCCTTGGAAGAAAAGTTATGACCAACCTAGACAGCATATTAAAAAGCAGAGACATTATTTTGCCAACAAAGGTCCGTCTAGTCAAGGCTATGGTTTTTCCAGTGGTCATGTATGGATGTGAGAGTTGGACTGTGAAGAAGGCTGAGTGCTGAAGAACTGATGCTTTTGAACTGTGGTGTTGGAGAAGACTCTTGAGAGTCCCTTGGACTGCAAGGAAATCCAACCAGTCCACCCTAAAGGAGATCAGTCCTGGGTGGTCATTGGAAGGACTGATGCTAAAGCTGAAACTCCAGTACTTTGGCCACCTCATGCGAAGAGTTGACTCATTGGAAAAGACCCTGATGCTGGGAAGGATTGGGGGCAGGAGGAGAAGGGGATGACAGAAGATGAGATGGCTGGATGGCATCACTGACTCGATGGACATGAGTTTGGGTAAACTCCGAGAGTTGGTGATGGACAGGGAGGCCTGGCGTGCTGAGATTCATGAGGTCACAAAGAGTCAGACATGACTGAGTGACTGACATCAACTGAACTGAATCCTTCCTATGCATGTGTATTCTATTATTTGATTAAAATGTTTATGAGAATAATACATTTTTCAAATGGTGCTAGAGAAATAGAAAGATCCCTCCATAACTTAATTTTAGGTAGGCTCCTCTAAGACCTCTAGGCCTGGACCTTGGCCTTTCATTCCTGTTGGACCTACATGGCCCAGTTTTAGTCAGAATCCTCCTTAGGACAGTTTAGCTAGAAACCCCACCCTTGATATCTTACCTGATGAAATTCTTCATGTATACCATACCTCAGGTGATATCTGAAAACCATGGCCTACCTTTAATAAGAATCCTGTTTAAATAAAATCCTCACCCCTACTCTGATGATTCCTCTTAGAAATTTACCACCCACTTAGTCCCATCCTGTTACTTTCTTTTCCATGTTGTATTTGGATTGAACTAAATTCTATATTGAGATTTCTTTTTCCAAATACAGTAGTTGCTGAATAATATCTGTTTTTATCATGATCCGGGGGAGAAGAAGGTGGCAGAGGATGAGATGGTTAGATAGCATCACTGACTCAATGGACATTAATTTGAGCAAACTCTGGAAGATAGTGAAGGATAATAAAGCCTAATGTGCTGCAGTCCATTTGGTTGCAAAGAGTCGGCTATGAGTTAGTGACTGACCACACACACGCAGCTCTGGTTATCTTGAACAGTTGTGGTGCCATGACTTGGATAGGATCAACTTCACCATTTGACACCAGGACCTCTCATCCAGGAACCCGAATGCATGCCTTTGAAGCTTTTGTCTTCATTCCTGGCTGATTGATCAGGGATCAGTTGATGAGTCTGTCTCCCAAGCCAGTGCTCTAAATGACAGTCCACTGAAGCACAGTAAAGACAGATTTTGATTCCTAAGGTGCCAGTTATTCCCTGAAGATGGATTAGAGGTCCAGGCTTCCTTGTTTGAAAGGTACCTACTGGACTAGAGAAATGTCTTTCTTGCTAGCTCTTTGTTTGGTGTGGTGATTCACAGTGTGACTCATAGACTGGAAATTTTTCTTGGCTCATTGTTTCAAGTAAGAATTCATTTCATGACTCCTTGGTCTGGAAAATTCTTTCTGTTTTTCTCATGTGGGAACTCACTCACCAGCTCCTGTTCTGGAGAAGTTTTCCTATCTCTTTGTGAGGCATCTTTGTTCTCTTGGTCATGCTTTTACCATGGAAATGTCTCTAGTAATTGAAAACCCCATTCTTGAAACCATATTGACTTCATGCACCATTGGTCTTTTCCCTTTGTTGTTGATATAACTTTACAAATAATAGCATGAAACGTCAGTAATCTCTGGGATTTAAGATCTCCCAAAACTGGCTCCACGAGGAACTTTCCCTTCCCATCCTCTGTTCCTCTCTCCTTTTATCACCTTCAGTCTTCCCCTAACCTCCCTTGAGTTCTCTGTTATATCCTGCTTCAAACCTCTAACTCCTCCATCTCTTTGTCAGACTTTCCCTTTCCCATTATACACACCCTCAGTTACCTGCCCACATCATATCTCTCAAGAAACTGAGGAACCTCCCAAAGCAAATTCTTGAGGATGAATGAAACAAAAGGGGGAGAAAAAAAAAAAAAAAGCACTACATAGAAACACACTGGATACTTTATCTATTCATATGAGCTTTGGAAACATCCAGAGCTATTTGTTGTTCTCTTAGTCTCTTTACCTAAAACAAAGGCCACAGTCTCCAAAAGATTACTTGTTAGGGCAAAGAAAATCTTAAAAAAAATCACCTTCATAAATACTGGTAAAAGGCTGTAGCTTTCACATTGAACAGGTACTCTTAACTTGTTCCATCTGCTATAAACACAAGAAAGAAAGAAAAAGTGAAGTTACTCAGTTGTGTCCAACTCTTTGTGACCCCAAGGACTGTACCCCACCAGGCGTCTCTGTCCATGGGATTCCTCCGGCAAGAATAACTGGAGTGGCTTGCCATTTCCTTCTCCAAGGGATCTTCCCAACCTGGGTCTCCTGCGTTGCAGACAAATTCTTTACTAGCTGAGCCACCAAGGAAGCTCCAATAAACACAATTCACACACAAACATAAAGTAAAGCAAGGACAAGAGTATATTACTCTGTTCATCTGATGTGTTGTTAAAATTTTATTTAATTAAAAAAATGGAGTATACATGCTTTATAATGTTATACTAGTTTCTGCTCTACAATGTGTATCAGATATGTGTGTTTATATATATATATACACACACACACACATATATATGCCCTGACCAGTAATGCTGAAGAATATATACACACACATATATATGCCCTGACCAGTAATACTGAAGAAGCTGAAGCTGAATGGTTCTGTGAAGACCTACAAGACTTCTATAACTAACATGCAAAAAGATGTTCTTTTCATTAAAGACTGGAATGAGAAGTAGGAAGTTAAGAGATATCTGCAGTAACAGGCAAATTTGGCCTTGGAGTACAAAACGAGGCAGGTCAAAAAACAGAGTTTTGCCAAGAGAAGGCACTGGTCATAGCAAACACCCTCTTCCAACAACACAAGAGAATACTCTACACATGGACATCACCAGTGGTCAATACCAAAATCAGATTGATTATATTCTTTGCAGCCAAAGATGGAGAAGCTCTATATAGTCAGCAAAAACAAGACTTGGATTTGACTGTGGCTCAGAACATGAACTCTTTATTGCCAAATTCAGACTTAAATTAAAGAAAGTAGGGAAAACCACTAGACCATTCAGGCATGACCTAAATCAAATCCCTTACGATTATACAGTAGAAGTGACAAACAGATTCAAGGAATTAGATGTGATAGGGTGCCTGAAGAACTATGGAAGGAGGATTGTGACATTGTCCAAGAGGCAGTGATCAAGACCATCCCCAAGAAAAAGAAAGGCAGAAAGGCAGAAAGGCAAAATGGTTGTCTGAGGAGGCCTTACAAATAGATGTGAAAAGAAGACTGACTGAAAGCAAAGGAGAAAAGGAAAGATATACCCATTTGAATGCAGACTTTCAAAGAATATCAAGGAGAGATAAGAAAGCTTTCCTTAGTGATCAATGCAAAGAAACAGAGGAAAATAATAGAATGGGAAAGACTAGAGATCTCTTCAAGGAAATTAGAGATACCAAGGGAACATTTCATGAAAAGATGGGCACGATAAAGGACAGAAATGGTATGGACCTAACAGAAGCAGAAGATATTAAGAAGAAGTGACAAGAATACACAGAAGAACTATACAAAAAGATCCTCATGACCCAGATAACCATGATGGTGTGAACACTCACCAAAGCCAGACACCCTCAAATGCAAAGTCAAGTGGGCCTTAGGAAGCATTGCTATGAACAAAGCTAGTGGAGGTTATGGAATTCCAGTTGAGCGATTTCAAATCCTAAAAGATGATGCTGTGAAAGTGCTGCACTCAATATGCCAGCAAATTTGGAAAACTCAGCAGTGGCCACAGGACTAGGAAAGGTCAGTTTTCATTCCAAGGCAATGGCAAAGAATGTTAAAACTACTGAACAACTGCATTAATTTCTCACACTAGCATTAATGTTCAAAATTCTCCAAGCCAGACTTCTATCGTACATGAACCATGAACTTCCAGATATTCAAGCTGGATTTGGAAAAGGCAGAGGAACCAGAGATCAAGTTGCCAACATCTGTTGGATCATCAAGAAAGCAAGAGAGTTCCAGTAAACCATCTACTTCTGCTTTATTGACTATGCCAACTGAAGGCAGGAAGAGAAGGCGATGACAGAGGATGAAATGGTTGGATGGCATTACCAACACAATGGACATGAGTCTGAAAACTCCGGGAGCCGGAGATGGACAGGGAAGCCTGGTGTGCTGCAGTCCATGGGGTCACAGAGTCAGACAAGACTGAGCGACTGAACTGACTGACTGACTGACAGACTACGCCAAAGCCTTTGACTGTGTGGAATGACAACAAGCTTTGGAAAATTCTTAAAGAGATAGGAATACCAGACCACCTGACTTTCTTCCTGAGGAATCTGTATGCAGGTCAAGAAGCACCAGTTAGAACTGGACATGGTACAACAGAATGGTTCCAAAGAGGGAAAGGAGTACATCAAGGCCATATATTGTCACCCTGCTTATTTAACTTACATGCAGAGTACATCATGTGAAATGCCAGGCTGGATGAAGCACAGGTTGTAATCAAGATTGTTGGGAGAAACATCAAAAACCTCAGATATGCAGAAAGTGAAGAAGAACTAAAGAGCCTCTTGATGAAAGTGAAAGAGGAGAGTCCAAAAGTTTGCTTAAAATTCAACATTCAGAAAACTAAGATCATGGCATGTAGTCCCATTAGTTCATGGCAAATAGATGGGGAAACAATGGACACAGTGAGAAACTTGATTTTCTTGGGCTCCAAAATCACTGCAGATGGTGACTGCAGTCATGAAATTAAAAGATGTTTGCTCACTTGAAGAAAAGCTATGACCAACCTAGACAACATATTAAAAAGCAGAGACATCACTTTTGCCAATAAAGGTCCATCTATTCAAAGCTATGGTTTTACCAGTAGTCATGTATGGATGTAAGAGTTGGACTATAAACAAAGCTAAGCAATGAAGAACTGATGCTTTGGAACTGTGGTGTTGGAGAAGACTCTTGAGAGCCCATTGGACTGCAAGGAGATCCAAGCAGCCCATCCTAAAGGAAACCAGTCCTGAATATTCATTGGAAGGACTGATGCTAAAGCTGAATCTCCAGTACTTTGGCCACCTGATACAAATAACTGACTCATTGGAAAAGACCCTGATGCTGGGAAAGATTGAAGGTGAGACGAGAAGGGGTGACAGAGGATGAGATGGTTGTATGGTATCACTGACTCAATGGAAATGGGTTTGAGTAAGCTCTGGGAGTTGGTGATGGACAGGGAAGCCTGGAAGTGGTGCAGTCCATGGGGTTGCAAAGTGTTGGATATCCTCTCCCTCTTGTGCCTCCCCCCCACCCCAAACTCTATTCCACCTGTTTAGGTCATCAGCAAGGTTAACTCTTTGTGTTATGCAGCAACTTACCACTAGCTATCTATCTTACATATAGTGATGTATACATGTCAGTGCTACACTCTCAATTCATCCTCTCCTCTTCTTCCTGCCTTGTGTCCATAAGTCCATTCTCTATGTGTCTCTATTCTTCCCTGCAAATATGTTAATCAGTACCATTTTTCTAGATTCTATATATATGGATTAATATACAATATTTGTTTTTTCTCTCTGACTTCACTCTGTGTGATAGACTCTAGGTTCATCCACATCACTACAAATCACCTTCTTTTATTCCTTTTCATGGATGAGTAATATTCCATTGTATATATGCACTTCAATTCAGTTCAGTTGCTCAGTAATGTCCAATTCTTTGCGACCCCATGGACTGCACCACTTCCAGGCCTCCCTGTCCATCACCAACTCCCAGAGTCCACCCAAACCCATGTCCATTGAGTCAGTGATGCTATCCAACAATCTCATCCTCCATTGTCCCCTTCTCGTCCTGCCCTCAATCTTTCCCAGCATCAGAGTCTTTTCCAATGAGTCAGCTCTTCACATAAGGTGGCCAAAGTATTGGAGTTTCAGCTTCAACATCAGTCCTTCCAATGAACACCCAGGACTGATTTCCTTTAGGATGGGCTGCTTGGATCTCCTTGCAGTCCAATGGGCTCTCAAGAGTCTTCTCCAACACCACAGTTCCAAAGCATCAATTCTTCTGTGCTCAGCTTTCTTTCCAACTCTCACATCCATGCATGACCACTGGAAAAACCATAGCCTTGACTAGATGGAACTTTGTTGGCAAAGTAATGTCTCTGCCTTTTAATATGCTGTCTACGTTGGTCATAACTTTTCTTCCAAGGAGTAAGCGTCTTTTAATTTCATGGCTGTGATCACCATCTGCAGTGATTTGGGGGCCTAGAAAAATAAAGTCAGCCACTGTTTCCACTGTTTCCCCGTCTATTTGCTATGAAGTGATGGGACCGGATGCCATGATCTTAGTTTTCTGAATGTTGAACTTTAAGCCAACTTTTTCACTCTCCTCTTTAACTTTCATCAAGAGGTTCTTTAGTTCTTCACTTTCTGCCATAGGATGGTGTCATCTGCATATCTGAGGTTATCGATATTTCTCCCAGCAATCTTGATGCCAACCTGTGCTTCCTCCAGCTCAGCATTTCTCATGATGCACTCTTCATATAAGTTAAATAAGCAGGGTGAGAATATACAGCCTTGACATACTCCCTTTCCTATTTGGAGCCAGTCTGTTGTTCCATGTCCAGTTCTAACTGTTGCTTCCTGACCTGCACACAGGTTTCTCAAGAGGCAGATCAGGTGGTCTGGTATTCCTATCTCTTTCAGAATTTTCCACAGTTTATTGTGATCCACACAGTCAAAGGCTTTGGAACAGTCAATAAAGCAGAAATAGATGTTTTTCTGGAACTCTTTGCTTTTTTGATGATCCAGCGGATGTTGGCAATTTGATCTCTGGTTCCTCTGTCTTTTATAAAACCATCTTGAACATCTGGAAGTTCACAGTTCACTTATTGCTGAAGCCTGGCTTGGAGAATTCTAAGCATTACTTTACTAGTGTGTGAGATGAGTGCGTTGTATGGTAGTTTGAGCTTTCTTTGGCATTGCCTTTCTTTGGGATTCGAATGAAAACTACATATTCTTTATCAAGTCATGTGTTTATGGACATTTAGATTGCTTCCATGTCCTGGCTATTATATTTAATAAATAGTGCTGTAATGAACATTGGGGTGCATGTATATTTTTGAATTATAGTTTTCTCAGAATATACCCCCAGTAGTGGGATTGCAAGTCATATTGTAGTTTTATTCCTAGTTTTTAAGGAACCTCAAACCATCCTCCATAGTAATTATTATCAGTTTACATTCCCACCAGCAGTGCAAGAAGGTTCGCTTCTCTGCACATCCTCTCCAACATTGATTGTAGATTTTCTTATAATGGCCATTCTGACAATGTGAGGGGATACTTCATTGAACTTTTAATTTGCATTTCTCTAATAAGGAGCGATGATGCACATCTTTTCATGTGTTTGTTGACCATCTGAGTATCTTCTTTGGAGTAATGTCTGTTTAGGTCTTCTGCCCATTTGTTTGATTGAGTTGTCTGTTTTGTTATTGAGCTGCATGAGCTGCTTGTCTATTCTGGAGATCAATCTTTGTCAGTTGTTTCATTTGAAAATATTTTCTCCCATTCTGAGGATTGTCTTTTCATCTTGTTTATGGTTTCCTTTGCTGTTCAAAAGCTTTTAAGTTTAATTAAGTCCCATTTGTTTATTTTATTTTATTTCATTACTCTAGGAGGTGGGTGAAAAAAGATCTTGCTGTAATTTATGTCAAATAGAGTTCTGCCTATGTTTTCCTCTAAGAGTTTTATAATGTCTGCTTTTACATTTAGGTCAGTGTCTGCTTTTACATTTAGGTCTTTAAACCATTTTGAGTTTATTTTTGTGTATGGTGTTAACAAGTGTTCTAATTAAGGGCAAAAAGGGGACAACTTAATAAAATTAAAAATGAAAAAAGAGAAGTTGCAACTGACACCACAGAAATATAAAGAATCCTAAGAGACTACTGCCAGCCACTATATACCAATGAAATAGACAACCTGGAAGTAATGGCCACATTCTTAGGAAAGTACAATCTTCCAAGACTGAATCAGGAAGAATTAGAAAATATCAAGGGGCAAGTAACAAACACTGAATTTCAAACTGTGATTAAAAATCTTCCAACAAGTAAAAACCCAGAGCCAGATGGCTTCACAGGTTAATTCTATCAAATGGTTAAGCTGTGCAGTGTTTAGTTGCTCAGTTGGTTCTGACTCTTTGCAATCCCATGGACTGTAGCCTGCCAGGCACCTCGGTATGAGGGAATTCTCCAGGTAAGAATACTGGAGTGGGGTGCCCTGACCTCCTCCAGAGGATCTTCTCAACACAGGGATCAAACCCAGGTCTCCTGCACTGAAAGTGGATTCTTTACTGTCTGAGCCACCATGGTTAAAGAAGAGGTAACACCCACACCCATTATAGGGGACTAGAATGCAAAAGTAGGACATCAATAAATACCTAGATAACAAGCAAATTAGGCCTTAGAATACAGAATGAAGCAGGGCTAAGACTAATAGAGTTTTGCCAAGAGAATGCACTGGTCATACCAAACACTCTCTTCCAATAACACAAGAGAAGACTCTACACATGGACATCACCAGATGGCCAACACTGAAATCAGACTGATGATATTCTTTGCAGCCAAAGATGGAGAAGTTCTACACAGTCAGCAAAAGCAAGACCCAGAGCTGACTGTGGCATAGACCATGAACTTCTTATTGCAAAATTCAGATTTAAATTGAAGAAAGTAGGGAAAACCACTAGACCATTCAGGCATGATCTAAATCAAATCCATTATGATTATACAGTGGAAGTGACAAATAGATTCAAAGGATTAGATATGATAGGGGGGCTGAAGGACTATGGATGGAGGTTCATGACATTGTCCAGGAGGCAGGGATCAAGACCTTCCACAAAAAAAACAAATGCAAAAGGCAAATAGTTGTCTGTTCAGTTCAGTTCAGTTCAGTTAAGTCACTCAGTCATGTCTGACTCTTTGAGACCTCGTGAATTGCAGCACACCAGGCCTTCCTGTCCATCACCAACACCCAGAGTTCACTCAGACTCACATCCATCGAGTCAGTAATGCCATCCAGCCATCTCATCCTCTGTCATCCCCGTCTCCTCCTGCCCCCAATCCCTCCCAGCATCAGAGTCTTTTCCAATGAGTCAACTCTTTGCATGAGGTGGCCAAAGGTACTGGAGTTTCAGCTTTAGCATCATTCCATCCAAAGAAATCCCAGGGCTGATCTCCTTTAGAATGGACTGGTTGGATCTCCTTGCAGTCCAAGGGACTCTCAAGAGTCTTCTCCAACACCACAGTTCAAAAGCATCAATTCTTTGGTGCTCAGCTTTCTTCACAGTCCAACTCTCACACCCATACATGACCACTGGAAAAACCATAGCCTTGACTAGACGGACCTTTGTTGGCAAAGTAATGTCTCTGCTTTTCAATATGCTGTCTAGGTTGGTCATAACTTTTCTTCCAAGGAGTAAATGTCTTTTAATTTCATGGCTGCAGTCACCATCTGCAGATATTTTGGAGCCCCCCAAAATAAAGTCTGACACTGTTTCCACTGTTTCCCCATCTATTTCCCATGAAGTGATGGAACCAGATGCCATGATCTTAGTTTTCTGAATGTTGAGCTTTAAGCCAACTTTTTCACCCTCTTCTTTCACATTCATCGAGAGGCTTTTGAGTTCCTCTTCACTTTCTGCCATAAGGGTGGTGTCACCTGCATATCTGAGGTTATTGATATTTCTCCTGGCAATCTCGATTCCAGCTTCTGCTTCTTCCAGCCCAGCGTTTCTCATTATAAATGAGAATGCATATAAGTTAAATAAGCAGGGTGACAATATACAGCCTTGATGTACTCCTTTTCCTATTTGGAACCAGTCTGTTGTTCCATGTCCAGTTCTAACTATTGCTTCATGATTTGCATATAGGTTTTTCAAGAGGCAGGTAAGGTGCTCTGGTATTCCCATCTCTTTCAGAATTTTCCACAGTTTATTGTGATCCACACAGTCAAAGGCTTTGGTATAGTCAATAAAGCAGAAATAGATGTTTTTCTGGACTAGAAAAACATCCATAGATAGAGTTCAGTAGTGGACTGATACAAAACTAGAGTTTGGTTTTCTCAATGTTGAAACAGCAATGTTTTATTGGATTGTTTGCCTACTATTAATAAAAGATGATGAAATATTTTTGTATAGCTTTTAAAGTAATCTGTCTAGAAGTCCAAGATTTTATATCTTATTAGAATATTTTCCTGTGATTTATGTTAAACTTTATCATGTTCTCAGTTATTTAAGATAAACTAATATTTTTTATGTGATCTCTGATACTATTTAATCAAGTATTCAAAAATTTTTACTTTTTGACAACTTTCCAAAATCAATTTCTAAATTAACCCTTTTTGTTCTCAAACTGACTTTCAAATCTCCCAGAGAGCTCTTGGAAAAATCTAAATGATTTTTTCCCTTACATTTAAAGAAAAAGGAGAGTCTAAGCTATTAGGTTTATTTGATATACCAAGTTACATATAAAGGCATTATCACATACAAAGCGGTGCCTTAACCTACCCCAGGTTATATTGACATGGGTAAACATTATTAATATAAGTATTTAAAAAGTATATGAATTTTTTGTCACTCCCCATGATAGTTTCAGTAGGATGTTATCAGTCATAATTCCAATTATTATTTTAAAATGTTTTATGTCATGGGAATAACCAGATTTTTTTTGTCCTGTGAACGCTCATATCTTTTGACATGGTCATGGCCATTTTTATTTGTCACTGACAAATATTCTCTGTCCTACTCTGATTCTCTTTGAATGAATTTGCAATCATTTATGGCCAGAATGCTTCCTATTCAACAGCAAGTGACTGTCTCAGGGACCATTGAAAGGACTATGACAGATATCTAATGCACAGCCTTCTGACAGCATTGTTTAATCTTAAAAGCATACCATTGGACTGAGTACAGATTTCCAGAACTCTGTGAAGAATTAATGGAGTCATAAAACTGTTAACCCAAGATCAGGCAGAATAAGAATAAATTACATGCTACTGAATGGACTAATAAAAGATGATTACAGTTTTTCTTTGAGATATTGCTAGTTCTTTAATGTTCTATTTTCTGTATATAAGGCACCCTTTTCTGCAGGAGACCCTGGTTCAATTCTTGAGTCAGGAAGATCCACTGGAGAAGGGATAGGCTACCCACTCCAGTATTCTTGGTCTTCCCTTGTGGCTCAGCTGGTAAAGAATCTGCCTGCAGTGCAGGAGACCTGGGTTTGATCCCTGGGTTGGAAAGATCCCCCTAGGGAAGGGAAAAGCTACCCACTGCAGTTTTCTGGCCTAGAGAATTCCATGGACTCTATAGTCCATGGGGTCGCAAAGTGTCAGACACGACTGCACACAACTGTGCAACATTCACTTTCACTTTTCTCTTAAGACCTAAAAAAATCAGTAGATTATACTTTTATAAATAAAAATGAATCATTTATCTTTCACTCTGCTCCTCCAGAACTTTAAAATTTGAATGACATATTCTTTTTATTAAAAATATATTTGTGGAGGTTCAGTGAGAATCTCTCTTCCTTGTAACAAGATATAATTAGAAATATCAATTATGTTGCCAAAGTTTTCCTGAAATACCATATTTGAAAATAATTCAAAGATCCTGATCTGACCAGATAGCTTTAAAGATCAATGGTTGACTTTTTTTAAATTTAAATTTATTTATTTTAATTGGAGGCTAATTACTTTACAATATTGTATTGGTTTTGCCATAGGGAACCAATGCTTATAAGTCCCCTTTGGAAAAACTGGCCTGGTACCTGGCTTATAGAATTCCTAGCCATAAGATGAATACTGAAGGTTACCTCCTCACAGGTCCAGGAAGGTTAGGCTGTTTTGGGACATCAAGAAAAAACAAAAACACACAAATCTGTAGCTAATGCAAAGTTTGGTCGTGAGTTCTTGATGTGGTGATCTAGGCTCAAGAGGCTTTTAAAAGTCTAATCTGAGATTCTTTATGAAATGTTTCAGCAAAGCAAACTTAAAAAGGCTTATCTGGTCAGTTACTATTCTTGTTCCCCTTGTCTAAAAAACCAGGCCAAATCTGATGAGATCACATTTACTTGGTAAACAAGAATCAAAAGAGGGGTGACTATGGGGACAATTTTTTTTTTTTTTATGATTCAATGGGAAGCTATAAGACACTTATGTAGATTGCTGCTGCTGCTAAATCGCTTCAGTCGTGCCCAACTCTATGCGACCCCATAGATGTCTGGCAGCCCACCAGGCTCCCCTGTCCCTGGGATTCTCCAGGCAAGAACACTGGAGTGGGTTGCCATTTCCTTCTCCAGTGCATGAAAGTGAAAAGTGAAAGTGAAGTCGCTCAGTTGTGTCCGACTCTCAGCCACCCCATGGACTGAAGCCTACCAGGCTCCTCCATCCGTGGGATTTTCCAGGCAAGAGTACTGGAGTGGGGTGCCATTGCCTAGGCTATAATTCTGTTCATTTTCTCTAAGGTACTTTTTTTCCACTTCGTAAACTATATTACTTTCTACTTCTTTATTTACCTGTAAGTTGATCTGGTATTAATTCTGTTCAGTTCAGTTTAGTTGCTCAGTTATGTCCAACTCTTTGTGACCCCAGGGAATGGAGCATGCCAGGCTTCCCTGTCCAACACCAACTCTCAGAAGTTGTTCAAACTCATGTCCATTGATCTCAGTTTTTGAATATTGAGTTTTAAGCCAACTTTTTCACTCTCCTCTTTCACTTTCATCAAGAGGCTCTTTAGTTCTTCTTCACTCTCTCCCATAAGGGTGGTGTTATCTGCATATCTGAGATTATTGATATTTCTCCCGGCAATCTTGATTCCAGCTTGTGCTTCATCCAGCCCAGCATTTCTCATGATGGACTCTGCATATAAGTTAAGTCAGCAGGGTGACAATTTCAGCCTTGACATACTCCTTTCCCAATTTGGAACCAGTTGGTTGTTTCATGGCTGGTTCTAACTGTTGCCTCTTGACTTACCTACTGATTACTCAGGAGGCAGGTAAGGTGGTCTGGTAGTTCCATCTCTTTAAGAATTTTTCACAGTTTGTTGTGATCCACACAGTCAAAGACTTTGGCATAGTCAATAAAGCAGACATAGATGTTTTTCTGGAACTCTCTTATTTTTTCAATGATCTAATGGATGTTGGCAATTTGATTTCTGGTTCCTCTGCCTTTTCTAAATCCACAATTACTAACTAATTCTGTTAGTAATTATTAATAGCATTTCCAATTTTTCCTCTCATTCCCATGATATGGCATCCCTGAGAATTAAAGCTACTTTTTCCCTGAAACCCTGTAAACTGAAGCTGAATTGATGAATTAAAAAAAAAAATCACAAAAACTAATCCTTTATGAGCAACCTCAGCCCTCTTGCTGTGGAACACTCAGAAAGTTTGCTGGAACACCCATTCATCAAACCCATTCAACTGCACACCAAGGATATCCACTGAATTGCCACTGCCATCCTCACCAACTCCACCAAAGCTGCTTCCAACCGAGCATCTAGAATCTTCCTGATTCACTGCCCTCAGGACTCAGAAGCAGGTGTCCACTTATTAATCTCTGACTTAACTTCAGGTGGGCTCCTCAAACTCCTCTAAGTCTTGACTTTGGCATCTGTCCTGTGGGGCATACATGGCTCACATTTAGCCGATTTCAGTCCAGCCAGAAGCCCCCACCCTTGATGTCTAATCAAATTCCACATCTCCTACCATCCTCCGAGTGATATCTGATCACCCTTGCCTATCTTTAACAAGAATCCTGCTAATCTATTTAACTGAAATCTCCCCTAATCTTGATATTTTCTCTTGATTTTTCATCCAGTGATCACCACCCTGCTTGGTTACATTTCCTTTCGTCCATGTCATATATGGAATTGAATTCTATCCTGAGGTCTCTTGCACTTGTTGTGATACTTCCTGAATAAAACACTTTTTTAAATCACTCTATCTACTGTTGAATTCCAGTTTTCTTTAACAATTATTAGCTATATATACAAAAATCATTTTAGCATTAACAAGCAATTAACATGCCAAGTGAATAATATAAAAAGAAGTAATAATTAATTGAATTTGAGCTAATTTATTTAGATCTAGAAAGCTAAATATGATTTTATTGATTTCTTTAAGACAGATTGTAATATAAATGTGGAGATAAAAGTGAAATGATACAATCAAGTGAAACTTAAAAGACTGACCTGGCTGATACTGCAGCTTTTGTAATAGACATAATCCTATTAGTGCTAATAAAAGTTGAGATTTATGGAGTAAACCATTCTAAGTACTTTGCAGGTATTATGTCTTTTAGTCCTTACAAGCACCTTATGTAGTAGAGATTATTATCCCCATTTTGATATGATTCTAGATATAGATTTTAAAATAAAACTCAAAATGGAAAATAAAATATTAAAGTTCATAAACCAAGTACCTTGTGTATGTCAGGGTTGGAGAGAGGTCTGGAATGAGAGAGAAACCATGGTTTATAGAAAGCAAGTGCTAAGTGCAGAAGTGACACATTTTAATGCAATTGTAATTTTCACAATCAAATACTTCATTTCAAAATATCTCATTATGAGCTTGTCTAGCTTGTTGTAAGCCAACTCACTTAAGTAAACAAGTCTCCATTAGGTGTTTTTCATCTCATTAATTCTTGTTTCATATAAACACATTTCCCTGTGGCCCTGGAGGTGTTAACAGCTCCTGCCAGCACCAGCAGGATATTGCAATATTCCCTATAGTTTTATCCATCCTAAAAATAATTTTGTAAATATCCCCTCCACAACGTGGGACAGGGGCAGGATAATGACTAGGCTGTGGTACAGCCCATTTCCTGAGCCTTTAAACTCTTTTATAGTGTGCCAGGAAAGTTCCAAATTTTTACCTCATTAACTGTAGGTCTTATTGAGTCCAGGCCTTAATTAACTAACATAGTTACATTTCTCATAATTACATCTCTCCCAGGTGTTCAGTCCAATCCATTAAATTCAAAATTTTGGATAAGGTACGCTGCTGCTGCTGCTGCTGCTAGGTCGCTTCAGTCGTGTCCGACTCTGTGCGACCCCAGAGACAGCAGCCCACCAGGCTCCCCCGTCCCTGGGATTCTCCAGCCAAGAACACTGGAGTGGGTTGCCATTTCCTTCTCCCTAAGGTACATTAATGACAAGGAATGCAGCCGATTGAGCCTTCTATTTTGTCCAACTTGCTCTCTCACCATTATAATATCCTCACTATGTACCTCATACTCCTTACAGAACAGATTTGTGAAATCCTGTCTTTCCTATATAGGCCTATTTCCACACATAGGCCTTTATCTGTCATGCTAGGGTATTCTGGGAAGACTATTACTGAAGGCTTGGGGGCAACGAAAATGGTAATGGTAGATTCTGATGAAAACAATCTTCAACTTTTGGAGCAACTTCTCCAGATGAAGTTATGGGAAGTCTTTCACATAGAAGAGGACTGGTTCCTTCAAAAAGAGGAGGGATGTCCACCTCTAGTGGCAAGGGAGGCTTGGTGAAATTTGTGAGTTTGATACTCTTAGCCTTATCTATGTCTGCCTAAATTTCCTCACCCCATGTTTTAGGATCCTATTTCTTCCCTGCTGCTGCTAAGTCGCTTCAGTTGTGTCCGACTCTGTGCGACCCCATAGACGGCAGCACACCAGGCTCCCCTGTCCCTGGAATTATCCAGGCAAGAACACTGGAGTGGGTTGCCATTTCCTTCTCCAATGCATGAAAGTGGAAAGTGAAAAGTGAAAGTGAAGTCGCTCAATCGTGTCCGACTCTAACGACCCCATGGACTGCAGCCTACCAGGCTCCTCCATCCATGGGATTTTCCAGGCAAAAGTACTGGAGTGGGTTGCCATTGCCTTCTCCAAACCAGCATCCTGATTTTAGCACAGGAGATTTGGAATGTGGAGTGGGGCGAGGGGGCATTAACTGGCAATCTAACTCACTCTCTCTTACTCTCAGATTCAGCCTGACATTTCTTTCCTGGCTATTATAGGAGATGAAGAACTTTTAAATTTCCATGGATTTTAAAGATTTTTCATGTTTTCTCTTTTCTTAATATCTGATTAGAAGTCTGTTTTTCCAAGCTTACTAGACCAAAAACTAAATTCTTCCTTGAGTTCTCCCTAAATCAGTTTTAAAATACCACTGAAACGTTTGCTAAAATGCATTTGGTTTTAACTTTGACTCTTAAACCTATATATCATTTCAGCAAAATATATTGATTACATTATCTGAAAATGTTTGAATGAAAAGAAGCTGACTCTAACCATATACTGGTTTCTCCACTACTTCAGTCTGCTGAAAATAACCACTGACATAACTTTCTCACTGTTTTCACTGCTGTCAATCTGAGATGCCTGTGGAATATTTTACAGTCCATCTGATCCTATAAAGATGTAAGTCATTCCATGATTCCCATTCTTAAAATTCTACAAAGACTTCCATCACATGTAAAGTAAAATACACATCCTTACTATGGCATATAAGGCCCTAAAAATCTAAAATCTGGTTTTCTTTATATCCTGATTTTCTACTTCTTTTATTTCACAAGTTATGCTTTTGTCACACTGGACTTCTTTTTCCTTGACCACTACTGAGCTGACTTCTGCCCCTGGAACCCTGACACTTGCTTTACCTGAATTGTCGTTCCTGAGTGTTTCAAAGGCTCACAAAATTTATTCAAGTCTCTGCTGAAATTTTACCTTCTCAGATAACTTATTATTAATCAATATATAATTTTATACATTATAATTTTATATACATAAAGAATATAGGAGAATATGTAATCAGTGCCTGCATGCTATGTCACTTCATGTCCAAATCTTTGTGACCCTATGGGCTATAACCAGGCTTCTCTGTCCATGGGATTCTCCAGGAAAGAATACTGGAGTGGGTTGACATTTCCTCCTCCAGGGGATCTTCCTGACCCAGGGATCAAACCCGAGTCTCTTACGTCTCCTGCATTGCCATGCAGGTTCTTTATCACAAGTGCTACCTGAGAAGTTCCATGTAATCAGTAGTTATATATAATATATATGTTTAGTAATTATAAGGTACACATTATGCATATAACATAATAATTTAATTTATTTACTCTATTTATATGATTATACTATTATATTAAATAATTTATTTAGCTAATACACATATATCAATATGTATAGATTATTTATACATATAATGTATAATATTATATAACTTTATACATATATAATTTTATATATTTGTGGACTTCCCTCATAGCTCAGTTGGTAAAGAATCTGCCCACAGTGCAAGAGATTTGGTTTGATCCCTGAGTAGGGAAGATCCCCAGGAGAAGGAAATGGCAACCCTGCCAGTATTCTTTCCTGGAGAATCCCATGGACAGAGGAGTCCGACAGGCTAGTCGATGGTGTCACAAAGACTCAGACACAACTTAGCAAATAAACCACCACCAAAGGGTATAGGAGGATGCATGTATAATAATAGTTATTATAATAATAATTATTGAGAGTATGATATGACCAAGTGATCTAAATAGTAACTCTTAAATTTTTATTAAGATTTCATTGTTATAAAAGATAATTTTATAAAAATATTCTCATTAAACATATAAATATAAATCACATATTTTCCTTACAGAAATTTTTAAAATATTTGATATAAGTGAAAGAGTCTGTAGACTAGAATTTGATACCTTTGAAATAATTTGATAAATATATCTTAATTATATTCTAATTATTTTTCTCTAATAATTCATTCCTGTTCTTTAATTGAAAGCTCAGATACTTTCGGAGAAGGCTATGGCATCTCATTCCAGTACTCTTGCCTGGAAAATCCCATGGACGGAGGATCCTGGTGGGCTACAGTCCATGGGGTCGCTAAGAGTCGAACACGACTGAGAGACTTCACTTTCACTTTTCATTTTCATGCACTGGAGAAGGAAATGGCAACCCACTCCAGTGTTCTTGCCTGGAGAATCCCGGGGATGGAGGAGCCTGGTGGGCTGCCACCGTCTGTGGGGTCACACAGAGTCGGACACGACTGAAGCGACTTAGCAGCAGCAGCAGATACTTTTGGTTCTTCAAAGCACTAGATTTTTTTTCAGTAGGTAAAATTTACATTGAAACTTAGGTGGGGTAGAGTCCTGTTGGTACTGAATCAGGTCCATTCTTTTACTTTAGCCAAACGTTTCATATAACTTCTTAAAGTGGCGTGAGGCAATTGCAAGGACAACTTTGCTTTATTCACTTAAATTTCCTGTTCCAGAGTTTATAATTCATTTATTTGTTTTGACTTTAGGTAGAAGAAAATAAACAAGAGAAAATATACAAGGCAAAATGTAACAATAATTATGCAAACTTTATTTAAAGAAGTACATATATTGGCTTAACTGTCTAGACTTTACTTAAACTTTTGTACTCTCAATTACTGTGAACTTTAATTAGGTCTATAAATTCTATCACAAAAATCTATCATTGTTAGACAAGAGTATCTTGTCTTAGAGTTAAGTTTTGTCTGAAACTTAGGAGTGTATCATTTCAAAACTGTTTCAGAAATGAAAACTCTTAGAAACTCTTCTCTAAAAGACTTATAGTCCCTTTAAAAAAGTGGGAAGAGAATATAAACTCATTTAATCAAGATTTTTTTTTTTTTTAGCAGAAACTTAAATTGGTTTCATCATAGTTGGAGATATGTCTCTTATGAAGTGACTACTGGGGAAGATAATGGCATTTGTTTCTCACAGGGTTATATTTATTTCCAAATTTAGAAAATAAGTGGAATGATAATAATACTCCTGCCATTTAAATGGCAGTGGTATAGATGCTGAATTACAGTTCCCTTTAAGGCAGCAATTGGAAACTAACCTATTAAAATAAAAAGTTAACTGGAAGCTCTGTGGTTTCATAGATGCCTATGTCTTCTTTCTATTGTTCTAATTTTGTAACAGCAAGTATCAAGTAGAACTGAATTTTTACCTGGGTGGTGGTAGTGACTCAGCCTTGACTAGTTAATGTGAAGTAGGCAGGCATTCACCTCAGATGCTTTTTTTCATTACATTGTGGGCTATGCAGTACTCTGACACAATTTCTTTCTGTAAGGGTAAAATGAAGGTGATTATACTCATAATTTCCATCATTTCTAATTCCATCAGCATTCATAGTATTTGCTTGCTTCCTTATTAGTATAAATCACTGGCCTCTATACTGTCTACAAAGAAAATAATAAAATCTACACAGATGTATTCATAAGAAAGCTGATTTATGGAAAATATTTAATGACAGCTAATTAAAATAGAAAAGAATGTTCTTATCCATGTTCTTTTCATAATTTACAAACAAGATTGTAGCATCAAAAGATCTATTACCTATGTAAACAACTTTTTGTATAAACATTTTATTCATTTATTACATTTCTTCCTATTATTTTATTATGCAGATGAAACATATTTTTCTAAGAATAATATATATGGTTTTCATTAAAAAAGTACTATGTATATTATATATATATATATATATATATATTATTTTTTCTTTTCAAATCTGAAAGACTTTTCAGAGACAATTTGCAAACTATAATTTCTGATAATTAGAAAATTATAACATATATATAATGAATCTAGTCTATGACAGAAATATTCTACAGGTTAGTCTTTTATTTAAATTCATTGCATCTGCCAGAAAAAAAAAACTTTTTCCAAATTATTAATAAATAACAATTTGGAGTCAATAATGTTAATAATCTGAGTCACACATTTATTTACTGGTTTAAAGGAAACAAAGTTTTCCAATATATTAACCTAGTCTTTTTACATTACAATATAGTAAAATAGTATCTGTTTAAAGAGCAAACCATCCTCCCACCTAATCTTGTTAAAGTCGTATATATTTTAACCAGTTCATTAGTTACTCATATCTAATAATTGTATATTAATAGAATAATTTTTAAATGATACTCTGGGGCATAAATATATATCCTAGCAAGATTTTTGCTTTGAATTAAAAGTAATCAAACCACATTGATTATATTATTTATTGTAAAAAATAATTATCTTCTATCACTAGGAAACATTCATCTCAGTGTTAACCTTAAGTGGTTTCAAAAAAAAATTATTACCAGAAATTATGTACATAATGTGTGCCAGTGTATATGCTGTGTAATCGTATCTCCTATAGCTTTTGTCTTCTGTATTATTTTAGGATGTACCATGCATTTTCTTATAAATAAGCATCTAAAATATGGATGTTTCTCTTATGAATGTGTTTAGCTTCTTTTTAGCCAAAGGAGATTTCCCCCATGATCAAATTCCATCATTTCTCTGTTTTGGGATTCTGCCTGAAATATGCTTATTTTTATTTATGAAAAATGTGCCTGAAGATCTGCAAGTGCAATTTTGCAACACTTATATAAGCATATTTTTTTCTAATTTAAAATTGAGCTTACAGCTAGAAATAGCAGAACAAATGGAAGAAATAGCATTATGAATTTGTAAATGCTGTGAATTCAATAACGTGGCTAAGAAAATGAGTGACAAGACTTTGGCAATATTTTGTTTGAATATCATACTAAGAGTAGACAGAAAATGTTCATGAAATAAAACATATATATATGTATATATGTAATATATCATTCTAAGTTTTTCTCTAGACATACAAGTGTTAATATTATAAAACATTGGAAACTGAGGTTGCATAAACTGCATATATTAACATGATCCCATCATTTTTTATTTTTAGTTTTTCAATATGATATGCCAGTTATTGATTTATTGTCTCTCAGCTATAAACTCACCCTTTTTGCCTGCTCTGTGAAAATGAATCTGACACTTCTAAATATTTTCCTGTTAACACCTGACACAAGATCTATCAGTGGAGGGAAAAAGACATTGGAGAATAAAGGTTTGATTTCCTGTCCCTGTTATACTCATTTGGCACGCTCCTCCAAGTGTGCTGCTGCTAAGTCACTTCAGTCGTGCTGGGCTTGCTCTAACACCAGGCTCCTACAGTGCTTACGGGTTTCTCCACAACCTGGTTCCTGCTTTGCATGGAAGCCAGCAGCATCTAGTAACCAACTGCTTTCCTCTGATACCCTGGTGAGTTACTTCCCCATAAATAGCTTACACCACCACCCTGAGGAGCAGATTTCTGGCAGAATCATCACCATAGCAATTTCTCTGCTCTCCGGTGAGCTATATCTTTGCCTTCTCCAAAACCCAAGGCCCGTATGTGTGTTTTATGAGAGGGTGCTATTTCTTGGATGCTCTGTCTCAGCCCTAGAAGTAATACCTGTTCTTTTATCTGTCATGCTTGTAGTCAGTGTATTTACTAAAGTGAAAGTGAAAGTGAAGTCACTGTTGTGTGCAACTCTTTGCAACTCCATGGACTGTAGCCTACCAGGCTTCTCCTCTATGAGATTTTCCAGGCAAGAGTACCAGAGTGGGTCGCCAGTTCCTTCTCCAGGGGATGTTCACGACCCAGGGATCAAACCCTGGTCTCCTGCATTGCAGGCAGATGCTTTACCCTCTGCACCACCAGGGAAGAGTCTGGAGTAAATGTTAGCTTGTGCAGCTTGATGTGACTGTATAAATTAACTTGGTTGGTGGACTGAAACTTGGACTCAGAAGTAGATTAAAGTTGATGAGACTCAATTACCAGAGCAACTTGGCATAATTTGGAGAAGGAAATGCAGAAGCTTGGGGGGTGGTTGGGGGTGGGTAGGATAGTTGGAGAGGGTTTATCACCTAATAATACTCAATTGTAAATGTGACATCTTCACAGAAACAAATCACCATAGCCATTATTTTAGATTCCTTGGTCTGCTCTAGCAAACAACCAGAAACTTAGCAACTGAAAACAACATGAATGTATCTTATAATTCTTAGGATCAGAAGTTGAGAATCAGTCTCAGCAGGCTAAAATCATGGTGTCTGCAGGCTATATTCTCTCTGAAAGCTTTAGGGGAGAATCTCTTCCTTTTCTTTTACATCTTCTAGCAGTCACATATATTTTTTTTGGTATATAGCCCCTTTCTCCATCTTTAAAGCTACTGTATTACATCTTTTTTTTTTGTTGTTGTTTTTGTTTTTTTTAATTTTATTTTATTTTTAAACTTTACAATATTGTATTAGTTTTGCCAAATATTGAAATGAATCTGCCACAGGTATAATCACGTTCCCCATCCTGAACCCTCCTCCCTCCTCCCTTCCCTACCCTACCCTCCCTCTGGGTCATCCCAGTGCACCAGCCCCAAGCATCCAGTACCGAGCATCGAACCTGGACTGGCGACTCGTTTCATGCATGATATTATACATGTTTCAATGCTATTCTCCCAAATCTCCCCACCCTCTCCCTCTCCCACAGAGTCCATAAGACTGATCTATACATCGGTGTCTCTTTTGCTGTCTCGTACACAGGGTTATTGTTACCATCTTTCTAAATTCCATATATATGCGTTAGTATACTGTATTGGTGTTTTTCTTTCTGGCTTGCTTCACTCTGTATAATAGGTTCCAGTTTCATCCATCTCATTAGAACTGATTCAAATGTATTCTTTTTAATGGCTGAGTAATACTCCATTGTGTATATGTACCACAGCTTTCTTATCCATTCATCTGCTGATGGGCATCTAGGTTGCTTCCACGTCCTGGCTATTATAAACAGTGCTGTGATGAACACTGGGGTACATGTGTCTCTTTCCTCCTCAGTGTGTATGCCCAGCAGTGGGATTGCTGGATCATAAGGCAGTTCTATTTCCAGTTTTTTAAGGAATCTCCACACTGTTCTCCATAGTGGCTGTACTAGTTTGCATTCCCACCAACAGTGTAAGAGAGTTCCCTTTTCTCCACACCCTCTCCAGCATTTATTGCTTGTAGAATTTTGGATCGCAGCCATTCTGACTGGCGTGAAATGGTACCTCATAGTGGTTTTGAGAAAGAAGAATGGAACTGGAGGAATCAACCTACCTGACTTCAGGCTCTACTACAAAGCCACAGTTATCAAGACAGTATGGTACTGGCACAAAGACAGAAATATTGATCAATGGAACAAAATAGAAAGCCCAGAGATAAATCCATGCACATATGGACACCTTATCTTTGACAAAGGAGGCAAGAATATACAATAGATTAAAGATAATCTCTTTAACAAGTGGTGCTGTGAAAACTGGTCAACCACTTGTAAAAGAATGAAACTAGAACACTTTCTAACACCTTACACAAAAATAAACTCAAAATGGGTTAAAGATCTAAACATAAGACCAGAAACTATAAAACTCCTAGAGGAGAACATAGGCAAAACACTCTCTGACATACATCACAGCAGGATCCTCTATGACCCACCTCCCAGAATATTGGAAATAAAAGCAAAAATGTATTACATCTTTTTGCCAGTTGAGTTTCTGCTTCTGTCATCACATATTTTCTCTGATTCTGATTCTCTTTCACTCTCTTATAAATATGCTTGTAATTATATTCACTGGACCCATATGAATAATCCAAGATAATTTTCCCATCTCAAGATTCTTACACACCTACAGCATTCCTTTTGCCATATAAAGTAAGCAATTTGTAGGTTCCAGGGTGGAGACTTGGACATCTTTTAGGGACCATTATTTGGCTTACCAAAACATCTGACATTTGGCATGGATCTACTTACCTGACTAATCCTTTTTTCTTTGTATTAATTTGCAGGAATTACCAGAGCAGTTTGCTTTTACCTGGAAGGGTCATCAATGCTGTGCCAGAATGCAGTTTCATAATAGAGCCTATAGATCCTTTTTTTAAATTTTATTTATTTTTTAATCAAAAGATAATTGATACATGGAATTTTATTGTTTTCTGTCAAACATCAGCATGAATCAGCCATTGGTATACATATGTCCCCTCCCTCATGAATTTCCCTCCCATCTCCCTCCCCATCCCACCCTTCTAGGTTGATACAGAGCCCCTGTTTGAGTTCCCTGAGTTATACAGCAACCCCCCTTGGCCATCTGTTTTACATATAGTAATGTAAGTTTCCATGTTACTCTCTCCATACATCTCACCCTCTCCTCCTCCCCCCTCCTCCACCCCATCTCCAGAAGTGTGCTCTCTATGTCTGTTTCTCCACTGCTGCCCTGCAAATAAATTAATCCATTTCATCTTTATAGATTCCATATATATATATATATATATATATATATATATATGTATTAGTATATAATATTTATCTTTCTCTTTCTGACTTACTTCACTCTGTATAGTATAGCCTATAAATCTTGATCATCTTCACAAAACATCTAGGTGATTCACTACCCTAGTGGCATTGTACTGATTGGATCTGATGAGCAGGAGTAGCATATAGTTTGCCTAGGAGAGGATAGAAGTGATGTATACTCCAAATTTCATGAGCCTGCCTCCTCAGTGTACTTTCTGATACTTCAGTGGTCTGGAACATGTCAAGATACCCACTTTAAAGAGAACAACCAGTTGCTGCACCTTTCACCATCTAATATGAAAAAAGAGGTACAATACTTGATAGGCCATTTTGGATTTTTTATGTAATATATATATTCCATTTCAGTGTGTTACATTGACTTATCTGCAGAGTTACTCATAAGACTTCCATTTATGAATGAATACCAGAAAAAGAGAAGACACCATAGCATATCTAGCCTTTAGTATAAGCCATTCTTTGGAGAAGGCAATAGCAACCCACTCCAGTACTCTTGCCTGGAAAATCCCATGGACGGAGGAGCCTGGTAGGCTGCAGTCCATGGGGTCGTGAAGAGTGGGACATGACTGAGCGACTTCACTTTCACTTTTCACTTTCCTACATTGGAGAAGGAAATGGCAACCCACTCTAGTGTTCTTACCTGGAGAATCCCAGGGATGGGGGAGGCTGGTGGGCTGCCGTCTGTGGGGTCGCACAGAGTCAGACACGACTGAAGTGACTTAGCAGCAGCAGCAGCAACAGCATAATCCATTCTTGGGCCTTATTATTTAACAGATCTAATAATGTTTGTAATATACATGGCATATAGGCATCATATATGGGCCCATGGCAAGCAAAAATAGAAAAATCCCAGAGAAGACCTCAAGGTTTTTGAACAAACTCTGTGCCATCTTCAGCAGATAACTAGTCTCCTTTTGCAAATCAGATTCAGACTTGCTACTGTACCAACAATAGATGTTGGTAGAGACTAACAGCCTATTCACTGAACTCCAGGTGACCAAGACACCTGTGCTTCATGTCCTTCACACAGCATTGGGTAAGATTAAGGAACTCATTTCAGAGTAGAAATGCAACAGTGGGCTCATCCTCTAGGTATTAATTCATTTTACCATATACTCCATAAACTGAAAAAACTGGCCTAATTGAAAAGTATAATGGCATACTGAAGGCTCATTTTGGCAAGAGTTAGAAGAGAACCACCTAAAAGAATCAGATTCTGCTTACAAGATACAGTATATAATTTTTTTTATGTTCTTTTTTTACTTTTTTTTTTATTTTTAAACTTTACAAAATTGTATTAGTTTTGCCAAACATCAAGAATTCCTTATATAATACTGTCTATCCTGTAGCCAGGGTCCCTAGAACTGAGAAATAAGATATTGAAATGAGAGTGGATCCTGTCATTTTTTTTTTTTTAATCAGGAAGACTTAGTATTTATTAATTATATCATATAGTTCAGTTCAGTTCAGTCACTCAGTCGTGTCCAACTCTTTGCGACCCCATGAACCACAGCACGCCAGGCCTCCCTGTCCATCACCAACTCCTGGAGTCCAACCAAACCCATGTCCATTGTGTCAGTGATGCCATCCAACCATCTCATCCTCTGTTGTCCCCTTCTCCTCTGGCCCTCAATCTTACCCAGCATCAGGGTCTTTTCAAATGAATGAGTTTTTCTCATCAGGTGGCCAAAGTATTGGAGTTTCAGCTTCAACATCAGTCCTTCCAATGAACACCCAGGATTGATCTCCTTTAGGATGGACTGGTTGGATCCCCTTGCAGTCCAAGGGACTCTCAAGAGTCTTCTCCATACCACAGTTTAAAAGCATCAATTCTTGTGCGCTCAGCTTTCTTCACAGTCCAACTCTCACATCCATACATGACTACTGGAAAAACCATAGCCTTGACTAGACTGACATTTGTTGGCAATGTCTCTGCTTTCTAATATGCAGTCTATGTTGGTCATAGCTTTCCTTCCAAGGAGTAAGTGTCTTTTAATTTCATGGCTGCAATCACCATCTGCCATGATTTTGGACCCCAGACAAATAAAGTCTGACATTGTTTCCACTGTTTCCCCATCCGTTTCCCATGAAGTGGTGGGACCAGATGCAATGATCTTAGTTTTCTGAATGTTGAGCTTTAAGCCAACTTTTTCACTCTCCTCTTTCATGTTCATCAAGAGGCTCTTTAGTTCTTCTTCACTTTCTGCCATAACGGTGGTGTCATCTGCATATCTTGAGGTTATTGATATTTATCCCAGAAATCTTGATTCCAGCTTGTGCTTCCTCCAACCCAGCATTTCTCATGATGTACTCTGCATATAAGTTAAATAAGCAGGGTGACAATATACAGCCTTGACATACTCCTTAGTTACAAACAAATTTATGTATTTCCTGTAAAAAGCAACTTTTTTCTCTCCTACTTTTTATCCAAGTTATCATGTTTAATTTAGTACAATGTATAATTTTGTTCACTTGATGTACCTGAAGGATTTAAAACCATCTTCCATAAAGTGTATTCCTTTTCTTTACTTTTTTAAAACTTATTTTTTAATTGGAGGACAATTTCTATCCAATGTTGTGTTGGCTTCTGCCATACAACAATGTGAATCAGCTATGTTGTGGTTTAGTTGCTAAGTCGTGTCTGACTCTTGTGACCCTATGGACCGTAGCCTACCAGGCTCCTCTGTCCATGTGATTTTCCAGGCCTGAATACTGGAATGGGTTGCCATTTCCTTCTCCAGGGGACCTTCCTGACTCAGGGATTGAACCTGGGTCTCCTGCACTGAAAGCAGATTCTTTACCAACTGAAATACCAGGGAGGAAATCAGCTATAATTATACATATAACCCTTCTCTCTTGAGCTTCCTCCCTTCCCCCCATCACACCCCTGTAGTTCACAGAGTGCCAGGTTGGGATCCCTGTGTCATATATATGCAATCTCCTGTCATACTATACCTAAAAATCAACCCACGTAGAGCATATTCATTTCCTATCTGATAACTTTGAGCTCTATTTCTTTGGAGATATTCATTCTTAAGGTGGGATGATTCCTGCCAGGGCACACAACAATGGTGCCACTAAGTTGAAAGATGAGAGCCCCTCCTGGATTTTTGGAGCTCCTTATGCAACTAAACGAACAGGAAAAAAGTGGGAGGTGGGGTTAAGCTACTTGCTAGTGTGATTGATCTAGACTGCTAAGTGAAAATGTGTTGTCTATACGGTTAAGTCAAGGTAAACTATATTTGGATCTCAGGGGATTTTCTGGGCGTACTTCCTAGTATGTATCCATGCCTAATAGTAAATGTTAATGAAACTACAGCAATCAAAAAGGTCACTGCAATGAGGGCTCAAACCTTTGTAGAATGAAGGTTTAGGTTTCCACATTAGACGAAGAACCCTGACTAGCAGGTGTTCTGAGGACAAAGGACATACTGGAAGAGTAGTTGAAGAAGAAAGGCATAGATATTCAGACCTCATGAACAATTACAGAAATGAGAACTATAGTAGTTTTGTATATTTTTTAATTTTATATATATATAAGAAAAATATATATTTAATATTAGCCATATTTTATAATTTCTTATATATATAAGAAAAATGTATATATATATATATTTAATATTAGCCATTGTATTTCCTATTTTTCCTATTTTTACTTTCTATATAACAGCCAACTGTCCCAGTAGAAAATTCCTGCTTCCCCTATTATCCTATAGGACAGGTTTCTGGCAAGTTCCAGAGGATTGGTTTTTAGGGAATTCTAGCAGTGCTATCTAACAGTGACTGCTCTGCCATTCAGTATGTCATGGTTTTGCTATCTCCATCACATTCTGGGTCTTTGAACTGTAGGCAGAGGCTCCTCCCTACCCTGTTTCTGTGTGAGGTGACTGCTTCTATATTTGTTTATAAAATTCTTTAGAGTTATGTTTACTTCTTACCGGCCAGTTTATCATTAGACCAATTGCTATCGTGGTATATTCAAATTACTGTGTAGTTTCTCTCTTGAAGATCATGGTATCTGTTTCCATCACTTCATGGCAAATAGATGGGAAAACAATGGAAACAGTGACAGACTTTATTTTATTGGTCTCCAAAATCACTGCAGATGGTGATTGCAACCATGAAATGAAAAGACGCTTGCTCCTTGGAAGAAAAGCTATGACAAACCTAGACAGCATATTAAAAAGCAGACACATTACATTGCTGACAAAATTCCACTTAGTCAAAGCTATGGTTTTTCCAGTAGTCATGTATGGATGTGAGAGTTGGACCAGAAAGAAAACAGTGCTAATAATTGATGCTTTTGAACTGTGGTTTGGAGAAGACTCTTGAGAGTCCTTTGGACTTCAAGGAAAATAAACCAGTCAATCCTAAAGGAAATCAAATCATGAATATTCATTTAAAGGACTGATGCTAAAGCTGAAGCTTCAGTACATTAGCCACCTGATGTGAAGAACTGACTCATCTGAAAAGATCCTAATGCTGGGAAAGATTGAAGGCAGGAGGAGAAGGGGATGACAGAGGATGAGATGTTTGCATGGCATCAGCAACTCAATGGACATGAGTCTGACCAGGCTCTGGGATTTGGTGATGGACAGGGAAGCCTGGCATTTTGAGTCCATGGGATCATGAAGAGTTGGGCATGACTGGGCAACTTAACTGAACTTTAACTGAACTTAACTTCTCTCTTGAGTGGTCATAGACATATATATATATATATATAAATTATACTGATTTATTTTTAATTTTTAAATAACCTTCCATTCTTGGTTGTAAACCACATTTGCTCATGATACATTATTTTTTTAAGTATTTTTGATTCAGTTTGCTAAAATTTGTTGCAAATTCTCTCATACATGTTTATTGGTGTGAGGTTTTAATTACAAGAGCTTTAGTATTGGTATCAGGGTGATACTGGCTTCACAGAATAAGTTAGGAATTACAATTTACTTCAATTTTCTGAAGAGTTTGTATCAAATTGGTATTATTTCTTCTTTAAATGTTTGACAGAATTCACCGATGAAATTATTAATATTTGGGTTTGATGATTTCTCTTCATTAATTTTGAACTATAAATTCAGTGTCTTTCATAGATATAGTGCCATGCAGATCTACTTCTTGAATAGCTTTGGTAGTTTGTGTCTTTCAGGGATTTATTTTTTCCATTTCATCTAAATTGTCTTATATATTGGCAAAAGAAAATGTTGACCATTTCCCTATCGTTCTTTTGAAAGTGTGGAATTGTTAGTCACTTAGTCATGTCCAACTCTTTGCGACCCCATGAACTGTAGCCCACCAGGTTCCTCTGTCCATGGAATTCTCCAGGCAAGAATACTGGAGTGCATTGCCATTCCCTTTACCAGGGACTCTTCCTGACCCAGTGATCAAACCAAGGTCTCTTGCATTATAGGCAGATTCTTTACTGTTTGAGCCACCATGTATAAACTGTAATCATTTCACCTATCTCATTCCTGATACTGGTTAATTTGTGTTTTCTCCATTTTCTTCCAGTCCTCTAAAGTTTTATAAACTTTGAATTTTGTTGATTTTCATAAAGAACCACTGCTTTCTCTGTTTTTTTGTTTGTTTGTTTGTTTTCTGTTTTCCCCAATCTCATTTTTTTCTGTGCTGATCTTTAGCATTTATTTTTTATATTTATTTTTTGTTTAGTTTACTTTTCTTTTGATACTTTTATTAGATGGAAGCTAAGATCACTAATTAAGAGTCAACCTAAGATCTTTTCTAAAATAGGGATTTAGTACCGTAAATTTTTCTCTAAACACTGGTTTAGTGGCATCCCATAAAATGTGATGTATTATGTTTTAATTTTCATCAAAGTAAAATAATCTTTCTGATTTCCCATTTTTTTTCTTGATTGATCCACAGTGTTGGAAAGTGAAGGTGAAAGTTGCTCAGTCGTGTCCGGCCCTTTGGGACCCCATGGACTGTATTCTCCAGGCCAGAATACTGGAGTGGGTAACCTTTCCCTTCTCTAGGGGATCTTCCCAACCCGGGATTGAACCCAGGTCTCCCGCATTGCAGGCGGATTCTTTACCAACTGAGCCACAAGGGAAGCCCAAGAATACTGGAGTGGGTACCCTATCCTTTCTCCAGCAGATCTTCCTGACCCAGGAATCAAATCAGAGTCTCCTGCACTGCGGGTGGATTCTTTACCAACTGAGCTATGAGGGAAGCCCATACAATGTTGGAGGAGACCATCAAAAAGATTTAACTTCCCGTTAACCCTCAAGCTGAGCCTGGGCAATCAGAGGCTCCCCATAGCTCCTCTTGAAATGTGTGTTCGCTTGCCTTCTCTGCTCCCAGAAGCTGCTCCAAGGATACAGCCTTGAAATAGAAATGTGGTGTTGAGGTTTTCTGGACAGTTATATGACTGAACCTAGTTCAGTTCTTCTGTGCATATGACTGAACATAGAGAAGGAATATATATATAAACTCTAAGATGGGTGCAGAGATCTACTGAGCCACATAAGATTAAGCCTTTTAAATTGTTTTCCTTACCAAAATTGCCACCTATATTCTGGGGTGGCATGCCTCTTTCTTCAGTCTTTCCCTGCCAGTTGAGTAGAGGGGATGGTTTCAGATTACACACAGTAGCTCCTGAAGAGATCTTGAAGTAACACATGTGTTATTACCAAATTTCCAAACATTTGGGGATTTCCAGAGATCTTTTTTATTGTTGATTTCTAGGTTAATATTGTAGTGTATTGTTATATTAGTGGGAAGTACTTGGTATGATTTGTTGAGATGTCTATTACCCAGAATATGATAATCTTCATAATATTACTTATGCACTTGAAGAAAGTATGTATTCTGTTTTGTTGGATGGAGTGTTCTGTAAATATCAACCAAGTCAAGTGGTTTTAAGTCAAGTTATTTGTGTCTCATATCATTAATTATTTTCTCTATAGTTCTATTGGTGAGAGAGACTACAACTTTACATTTTCCCATTTCTTTGGCAGTGTTGTCAAATACGGCTTTGTGTGTTTTTGAAGCCGTTATATGCATAAATGTCTGGGATGGCTAAGATTTCTTAATGATTATATACTTCTGTCTTCTATCACTATGACATTAACTTAATTCCTGATAATATTATTTACTCTGAAAAATCGTTTGTCTGATATTAATATAGCTCCTCCAGCTGTCTCTCAACTTGTGTCATTGTGGTATATATATTTTCCATCCTTTTACTTTTATTTATGTGTACCTTTATAAAGAAAGTGGGTTTATTGAAGATACCATATAGTTGGACCATGCGGTTTTATCTGCTCTAACAATCTCTGCCTTTTAATCAGAGTGTCTGTACTATTTTATATTTAATGTGATTATTAATATGGCTAAGTTTAGATCTATCACCTTGCTATTTATTTTCTATTGGTCACATCCATTATTTGTTCTCTGTGATGGTTACATTTTCTCTGTAAACTTGGTTAGGCTCTGGTGCCCAGTTGTCTGGTAAAACAATGGTCTAGATGTTGAGGTGAAGGCATTTTTTTAGAGGCAATTAACATTTAAATTAGTAGACTTTGAATAAAGAAGATTTATTCAAAGTAGACTTTGAATAAAAAGATCCATAATGTGGTTGGGCATCATCCAAATAGGTGAAGTTCTTAAAAGAAAGACTGTAGTCCCCAGAAGAGTAAGGAATTTTTCCTTCAGATTGCCTTTAGACTCAGGACTGCAAAATCCACTGCTGCCAAAATTTCTAGCCTCCTGTGGCTGCTCTGCAGACTACACACTTGTCAGGCCCCGGAATCATGAGCCAAATTCTCAACATAAATCTCTGTCTATCCCTAATCTAAAACAAATATATTTATTTTATCTTTTAGATAATATATGTACATATATAATGCATATACATACACACATTCTTCAGGGGAACTCCCAATCTAAGGATTGAAACTGGGTCTCCTATATTACAGGCAGATTCTTTACCATCTGCATCACCAAGGAAGCCTATATATATATATATGGCTCCTGACTTCTTTTACCCTGGAGAACTCTGACATACATTACATTTTTCCATTTTTTGCCATAATGTGGCTTGTTTTTCATAGTTCAATTTTAATATCAGCAATTGAGTTTTAATTAAATGTTTGCTTTAGAGTTTATGCTCTATATCTCCAAGTTATCATAGACTACCTGCAAGTGATGGTATATCACTTCATGCTTGGTATAAAAACCTTATGAGAATATAATTCCAGTTCTCACCTATTAGCCTTTGTACTATTTTTTCCTACCTTTTACTTATACATTATAAACCTCATATAGCATCAATATTGTTTTGTGGAAACCTTCAATAATTTCTAATTAATTTACAATAAAATTATACTACATATATTATACATAGTACATATACGTGTATTATTTAAAACCATATAATAATATAAAATTTACCATAAAATTATAAGTAATTTACTATAAAAATGTTTTACATGTACCAACATGACTCCCAGTTGAGGACTTCTCCATTCTATTATATATATCCATATAGATCCACATTTCTATCTGATATCCTCTTCTTGCTATGTGAAGAATTTCCTTTAACATTTGTTGTTGTAATGCAGGTCTTCAGGTGATGAGGTTTTTCATCTTTTCTGTCTGGGAGCTACTTTATTCCACTTTAAGTTTTGAAAGATATTTTTACTGAATACAAGTTCTAGGTCTATGGGCCTTTTTTACCTTTCTAGGACTTAAGTATGTAGTTCTACTCTCTTTTCATTTCTCCAACCAGAAAAAATACTACCATCATTATTTTGTTCCTCTGTACCTGATATCTGCTTTCTCTGTATCTGCTTTAGAATATTTCTCTTTGTTAGTTGTCTGAACAATTGTATTTAGTGTGTCTTTATTTAATTTAAATAGTTTTATTCATTTGAAAACTTTGGACATAAATATTTTTTGTCTGCGCTTTTTTACATCTGGGAACTCTAATTATATATATATATATATATATATATATATATATATAAAGTCTCATGTTGTTATAGTTCTTAAGCTTGCTGCTGCTGCTGCTAAGTAGCTTCAGTCGTGTCCGACTCTGTGCGACCCCATAGACTCCAGCCCACCAGGCTCCCTCGTCCCTGGGATTCTCCAGGCAAGAACACTGGAGTGGGTTGCCATTTCCTTAAGCTTACTGATGCACTAATTTTTAAATGATTGTTTTCCTTGTCTTTTACTTTGGATAGTTATCACTGTCTTTAAATTTCACATGTTTTGGTACAGTGCAGTGGTATTATCGCCATTAATCTCATGCAGCCCTTTTATTATTTCTGATATAATAATTAAGAAATTCAATCTATCACCTAGCATTTCCCTAATATTCCTCAGAGAATAAGCTCATTAAAAAGTTTTAATACCCTTTTTTAATAACTAAAATATCCTTGCCAATTGTGGTTAAGTTTCATTGCCTTTTCCTTTCTGATTACAGGTTATATTTTTCTGGGTCTTTTCATGTCTTACAATATTTGGTTGGTTCCCAGATTGTAAATTTTACTTTGTTGGGTGCTAGATATTTTTGCATTCCTAAAAATATTCTTGAGATTCCTTAGGAGGCATATTTAGCTAGCTTTGAAATGATTTGATCTTTTTAGGTCTTTCTTTTAAGATGTGACAGGAAAGACTAAAGCATTTGGACTTGGTTAATTATTCCTCATTATGGAGGCAAGATTCTTCATAGTATTCTACCCAATGCCTGTGGATGATGATATTTCCAGTCTTTCTAGAAAGCAGTGCACTATTCTTAGTCCTTATATGAGCAACAGATACCATTTCCATGGCCTGGAAATTATTTTAATACAGTAAACTGGGGCAATCATAGGACTCAACTCATTTATTTCCCATCATTCAGGAATCAGTGTTTTTTGTTGTTATCTATTGATGGGACTGGAAGAAGCACAAGCTGGAATCAAGATTGCTGGGAGAAATATCAATAACCTCAGATATACAGATGACACCACCCTTATGGCAGAAAGTGAAGAGGAACTAAAAAGCCTCTTGATGAAATTGAAAGAGGAGAGTGAAAAAGTTGGCTTAAACTCAACATTCAGAAAACTAAGATCATGGCATCCGGTCCCATCACTTCATGAGAAATAGATGGGGAGACAGTGGAAACAGTGTCAGACTTTATTTTGGGGGGCTTCAAAATCACTGCAGATGGTGATTGCAGCCATGAAATTAAAAGACACTTACTCCTTGGAAGCAAAGTATGACCAACCTAGATAGCATATTAAAAATCAGAGACATTACTTTGCCAACAAATGTCCGTCTAGTCAAGGCTATGGTTTTTGCAGTCATCATGTATGGATGTGAGAGTGGGACTGTGAAGAAAGCTGAGCATACAAGAATTGATGCTTTTGAACTGTGGTCTTGGAGGAGACTCTTGAAAGTCCCTTGAACTCCAAGGAGATCCAACCAGTTCATCCTTAAGGAGATCAGTCCTGGGAGTTCATTGGAAGGACTGATGCTGAAGATGAAACTCCAATACTTTGGCCACCTCATGCGAAGAGTTGACTCATTGGAAAAGACCTTGATGCTGGGAGGGATTTGAGGCAGGAAGAGAAGGGGACGACAGAGGATAAGATGACTGGATGGCATCACTGACTTGATGGACTTGAGTTTGAGTGAACTCCGGGAGTTGGTGATGGACAGGGAGGCCTGGCATGCTGCAACTCATGGGGTCACAAAGAGTTGGACACGACTAAGTGACTGAACAGAACTGAATGACTAGTTTCCACTGTTTCATAAGTTTTGTCTATTTTCTTAGTTGTTTAAAGTAGAAAGGGAAATCTAGTCGCTGTTACTCCATTTTGATTGATAAAAGGACAACTCATGTACAAAATAAAGTTTCTGTTTCCCTGAAAAAAAATATGCACAAAAATTATCCTAGTTCAAGTGTGAAATACACTTAGCAACATTATTAAATTTACTAGAGTCGCTGATTATTCAACTGTAAACTGAAGCAGGAAGTCATCTCCCATTTACCCTTTACCATTTTAAGTTTGGGCTGCCCTGGTGACTCAGATGGTAGAGAATCTATGTGCAACGTGGGAGACCTGGGTTCAGTCCCTGGATTGAGAAGATCCCCTGGAGGAAGGCATGGCAACCCACTCCAGTATTGTTGCCTGAAGAATCACCATGGACAGAGGAGCCTGGCAGGCTATAGCCCATGAGATCATTGGACATGACTGAGGAACTAAGCACACATGCTCTGATTTCGTTGTTCCTTTCTTGTGGCCCTCCAGACCTCTTCAGAGTTCTGTAATAGAATGTAAATTACATGAGTGAGTAAAAATAATTGTGACTTCCTTATGTGATTTTTAACTCTTCAACTTCCTCCTTGGACAAAGTAAATGACAGCATGTTTTATGAAATCACAATTATATGTCTGAAAGAGTGATTTTTCTATGATACCCTTTTGAGAGAGTGGATGTATTTGTACCTCTTGGAAGCAGCTTAAATTAATGGCCATTCACAATACGTGGTTTGGATTTCTTTGCTTGAAACTGGAAGCAGGTAGATAGCAGAAGAAGCTCAAAGAGATATTTTTTAAAATTGATCCTTAGAGGAGGAGGTAAATTCCCTTGAGTTTGAAATACATGTGGAAGGGGACTCTGTGAGTTAAACACTGATGAAGTCTCCAAACTCCAGAAACAAAAATATGCACTACAAGGAGTGTATACAATTCAGTAGGGGAAAAATAAGATTTTAAAAAGGAAAGAGATTTGTACTAATACTGAATTTATCAACAATACTACATTATAAAAAATTGTAAAATACTATTTATAGACTATTGAGAAAAAAGTCTGATACCAGAATATTACAGTAATTAGAAATAACATACATCCACTGGAAGGAGCAGTGACATTCCTTTGGGACATCTGACATAATGGAATGAGTTTCTCAGTAAATCCTCTGAAAACAGTGCTAAAACTGGATGAAATGATGAAATACAAATATATATTCAAGTTCTAATAGTTGATGTGTGTGCTAAGTTGCTTTAGTTGTGTCCGACTCTGTGTAACCCCATGGACTGTAGCCCTTCAGCCTCTGTCCATGGAATTCTCCAGGCAAGAATACTGCAGTGGGTTACTGTGCCAAGGATTACAAATACTGAGAATTGTTTATGCAGGAATATTATTAAGCTTCTGGTTAAATAAAAACAGTGTGAGAATGCAATATTCTTACTAAAGACTATTTGAAGTGAAAGTGTTAGTGGCTCAGTCTTGTCTGATTCTTTTCAACCCCATGGACTAGTGCTCACCGTCGCACCAGGCTCCAACTGTCCATGTGGAATTCTCCAGGCAAGAATACTGGGTTGGGTAGCCTTCCTTTCTCCAGGAGATCTTCCCAACCGAGGGATCAAACCCCAGTCTCCTGCACTGCAAGGCAAATTCTTTACTATCTGAACCACCAGGGAAATCTTAGAGACTTGTTTTCATCCTCCCAGCTTCCTTTCAGCCCCTGAAGTAGTCCTACCGAAGACCAGCCATGTAAGACAACAGCTTTACCACCAGAGGGAGCCCAATTCATTTGCAGAGGCATGGGCATTAAGCTAGTAATGTTAGTGATCTCAGGACAAATACATGTAAAAATCTGCAGATCCATGAGGCAGGGATTTGATCCTGATTGAGGCAAGCAATGGACTAGCAGACTAGCTAGAAATGCAAATGAAAGATCCAGACATAAAGTGGCCTTAAGGGTCATGGTAAGATTACCATTTATCCAGTAGTTGGTTGGAAGACTGTATTTCCAGAAGGAAATGGAGAGGATCTCACTTAACCATATATTCCTGACTAACTGTGAGAATCTCAGAGAACATATAAGATGGTCAGCTAAAAGTAAAAGTGAGACACATTTGAAAAGTACCTTGAATATCAACACATGCCCTCCCACGGGCATACAAACATATCATATCTGTCAACAGAGGGTATAAGCCTTTCACACTAGAAGTATTTGAACACAGCCTCTGCCCAGTGACTACTTGGACTTAAATTTTAAAAAAATCTGATTAGAGACATCTGTGGCCAAATACCATGAGATTCCACAGATTTAGTTCAGTAAAGTTATTAAATAATAACAACACTGCAAAACCCAGTAACAAAAACAATAGGAGAATAACCAGGATGCAAAGTTGCTAAAATATAATATCTAAATTTTCAGTTATTCAACAAAAGTTAGTAGTAATGCTCAGACAGTCACATCTCACTTTTGCAACCCAAATTCTACTGGCAAGAATACTGGAGTGGGGTGCCATTTCCTCCTCCACGAAATCTTCCCAACCCAGGGATCAAAATCATATTTCTTATGTCTGGTTCCCTGGCAGGTGGATTCTTTAACAGTCGTGAAACCTGAGAAGCCCCAACAAAAGTTAAGGCGTTTGCAAATAAACCAAAATGTCTGACACATATTCAAGTAAGGGCATTCGATGAAACTGTTTTGATAGTGAAGTTAACAGATTTTTAAAATCAATATCATAAAGATGGTGAAAAAACTACTGGAAACAATCTTCAAAGAACTAAAGAAAAGCATGATAATAATGATGCCACACATACAAAACATAAAATAAATTACTAAAATAAGCAGAAGAAAATTCTGGAGTTATAAAGAATGAAAATAAAAGACACAAATCTCTGCAGTTCAGTTCAGTTCAGTCGCTCAGTCGTGTCTGACTCTGCGACCCAATGAACTGCAGCACGCCAGGCCTCCCTATCCATCACCAACTCCCAGAGTTTACCCAAACTCATGTCCATTGAGTCGGTAATGCCATACAACCATCTCATCCTCTGTCGTCCCCTTCTCCTCCTGCCCTCAATCTTTCCCAACATCAGGGTTTTCTCAAATGAGTCAGCTCTTCGCATGAGGTAGCCAAAGTATTGGAGTTTCAGCTTCAACATTAGTCTTTCCAATGAACACCCAGGACTGATCTCCTTTAGAACGGATTGGTTAGATTTTCTTGCAGGCCAAGGGACTCTCAAGAGCCTTCTCCAACACCACAGTTCAAAAGCATCAATTCTTCAGCGCTCAGTTTTCTTTTTTTTTTTTTTCTCATTTCACCTTTTATTTTGTTTTGTATTAATTTTTTTTTAATACTCTCACATCCATACATGACTACTGGAAAAACCGTAACCTTGACTAGATGGACATTTGTTGGCAAAGTAATGTCTCTGCTTTTTAATATGCTGTCTAGGTTGGTCATAACTTTCCTTCCAAGGAGTAAGCATCTTTTAATTTCATGGCTGCAATCAACATCTGCAGTGATTTTGGAGCCTAAAAATGTCAGACACGGTTTCCACTGTTTCCCCAGCTATTTGCCATGAAGTGATGGGACTAGATGCCATGATCTTTGTTTTCTGAATGTTGAGCTTTAAGCCAACTTCTTAACTCTCCTCTTTCACTTTCATCAAGAGGCTCTTTAATCCTTCTTCACTTTCTGCCATAAGGGTGGTGTCATCTGCATATCTGTGGTTATTGATATATCTCCCATCAATCATGATTCCAGCTTGTGCTTCTTCCAGCCCAGCATTTCTCATGATGTACTCTGCATAGAAGTTAAATAAGCAGGGTGACAATATACAGCCTTGACGTACTCCTTTTCCTATTTGGAACCATTCTGTTGTTCCATGTCTAGTTATAACTGTTGCTTCCTGACCTGCATACAGATTTCTCAAGAGGCAGGTCAGGTGGTCTGGTATTTTCATCTCCTTCAGAATTTTCCACAGTTTATTGTGATCCACACAGTCAAAGGCTTTGGCATAGTCAATAAAGCAGAAATAGATGTTTTTCTGGAACTCTCTTGCTTTTTCGATGATCCAGCGGATATTGGCAATTTGATCTCTGGTTCCTCTGCCTTTTCTAAAACGAGCTTGAACATCTGGAAGTTCACGGTTCACGTATTGCTGAAGCCTGGCTTGGAGAATTTTGAGCATGACTTTGCTAGCGTGTGAGATGCGTGCAATTGTGCGGTAGGTGGAGCATTCTTTGGCATTGCCTTTCTTTGGGATTGGAATGAAAACTGACCTTTTCCAGTCCTGTGGCCACTGCTGAGTTTTCCAATATTGTTGACACATTGAGTGTAGCACTTTCACACCATCATCTTTCAGGATTTGAAATAGCTCCACTGGGATTTCATCACCTCCTCTAGTTTTGTTCGTAGTGATGTTTCCTAAGGCCCACTTGACTTCACATTCCAGGATGTCTGGCTCTAGGTGAGTGATCACACCATCATGATTATCTGGGTCGTGAAGATCTTTTTCGTACAGATCTCTGTATTCTTGTCACCTCTTCTTAATATCTTCTGCTTCTGTTCGGTCCATACCATTTCTGTCCTTTATTGAGCCCATCTTTGCATGAAGTATTCCCTTGGTATCTCTAATTTTCTTAAAGAGATCTCTAGTCTTTCCCATTCTATTTTTTTCTTCTGTTTCTTTGCATGGATTGCTGAGGAAGGCTTTCTTATCTCTCCTTGCTATTCTTGAATTAGATGATCTCAAAAGGAGATTTGAAATGGCAGAAAAACGACCTGGCACATTTCAAGACCGAGAAATAGAAATTGGTAAGTCTAAACAACAGCAAGAAAAAGAGAAAGATAAAGTGTTTTAGAGATTTATGAGACAAAGAACCTTATTTTAAAATTGAGAAAAGGTTATGAATTCATTGGAGGATAGACATTTTATTGGAGAATATGTGTCAAGTGTAATAAGCACATGAAAAATGCTCAACACTGACAGTCATTAAGAAAATACAAATTAGAGTATAATGTACAATCATTATATTATTATACCCACCAAATGACTATAATAAATAAAAAGACAAACATCACAATTTTAAGATGCTGTGGAGAATCTACAGTCCTCAAGCATTGCTGTTAGGAATATTAGATGGTACAGCCATCTTAAAGAACATTTTAATATTTATTAAAAAATGTTAAACATAGATTTACCATATAACCTAGTTATTTCATTGTTGGGAATTTACATAAAATGGACAAATGTATATCTACACCAAATTCTTATACACAAATGTTCATAATGGCACAATAGAATTTGAACTATCCAAATGTCCATAAACTGGTGAATGGGTAGAAAAATTGGTATAAAGAAAAACAATTTATTTATTGTTTATTTAAATTTATTATTTATTTATTTGATATTTATTTATTTAAATAAATTTATTTATTCAGCAATTAAAAGGAACACAATACACATTATTTATCATACTGTATAACTGAATCTAAGACACAGTGTGCCAAGTGAAAGAAACCAGTTGCAAATCCTGTTTATTTTTTAATTCAATAAATGAAACATCCAGAAAAGAAGTTCTATATAGACATAAAGCAGAACAGTGATCGTCAGGTTGAGGATAGAACCAGGAACTGACTACAGGGCAGGAGTGAGCTGTTTGGAGTGATGGAAATTTTCTAAAACTGAACGGTGAAATGGTGAAGGTGGTTTCACAACTGTGTAAGTTTACTAAATAAACTCATCCTCTGCCTCCCTGTTTGTCCTCCTGCCATCAATCTTTCCCAGCATCAGGGTCTTTTCCAGTGAGTTGGCTCATCACATGAGGTGGCCAAAGTATTGGAGCTTCAGCATCAGTCCTTCCAATGAATATTCAGGACTGATTTCCTTTAGGATTGACTGGTTTGATCTCTTTGCAGTCCAAGGGACTCTCAAGAGTCTTCTCCAGCACCACAATTCAAAAGCATGAATTCTTCAGCACTCAAACTTGTTTATGGTCCAACTCACATCCTTGCATGACTGTTGGAAAAAACCATAGCTTTCACTATATGGACCTTTGTCAGCAAAGTGCCGTCTCTACTTTTTAACATGCTGCTTGGGTTTGTTAGTTTTTCTTCCAAGGAGCAAGGCTTTTTTTGTTTGTTTGTTTGTTTTAATTTCATGGCTGCTGTCACCATCCTCAGTGATTTTGGAGCCCAAGAAAATAAAGTGTGTCACTGTTTCTACTTTTTCCCCTTCTGTTTGCCATGAAGTAATGGGACCAGATGCCATGATCTACATTTTTAGAATGTTGAGTTTTAAGCCAGCTTTTTCACTCTCCTCTTTAACCCTCATCAACAGGTTCCTTACTTCCTCTTCAGTGGAAGCCCTAAATAAGACATAAGAATTTATAATTCTAAAATATTTTGCTTCACTGAAATTGTCTATACATGTATCAGATGCTTTCCAGTGAGCACAAAAATGCTGATATACAAATGCAAATTTGTGAGCTAATTGAATTTAGTAGATTAACCTTTTATGATAGAACTGGGAGTTCTTAGAATGACAAGATTGTTCAACATTAGAAATTAAAATACATAGTTCATCTCATAAAATTACTATTTTAAAAATAGAATAATTAGTGAAGTCTTCATTCCGTATTCCATATATGTGCTGTGCTTAGTCGTTCAGTCTTATCCGACTCTTTGCGACCCCATGGACCGTAGTCCGCCAGGCTCCTCTGTCCATGGAAATTCTTCAGACAAGAATACTGGAGTGGGTTGCCATGCCCTCCTCCAGGGGATCTTCCACACCAGGGATCAAACTCAAGTCTCCCACACTGTGGGCAGATTCTTTACTGTCTGTGTCACCAGGGAAGCACATTCCATTTATAGTATATCGTTAACAGGCTCTTTAGGAATAACTTGTTTCTAAACACAGGGAGCAAATGGATCATTATAATATGACAAAAGCTGTAGCTTCTTAGGGTAAAAAACCTAGAAAAAACATATTGAGAATGATTCAGGCAATATCTAGTTCTATATCCAAGAACACTAAATCCTGGTAGAAACACACATCTTGTTTCAAGCTTTAGGCTGAGGATGAAATACACTGAATTACAGCAGAAGAATGAAATCTCCTGAAATTCCTTAGTTTCAGCTTCACACCTAAGTTTTTTCATAGATTTTTACTGAGTTTATGAAACCAAAATTTTAAAATTATCGTATTGGTTATCTATTGTTGAGTAACACATTTATTCAAAACTTAGAGGCTTAAAAAAAAGCACACTTATTATCTTCCAGCTTCTAGGAGTCAGGAATCCAAATGTGACTTAGCTGCGTGCTTTGTATCAGGGTCCATTCCAAAGCTACAGTTAAAATGTTGGTTGATCTATAATCTCATCAGAGGGCACAACAATCTTATTATGTGTTTATTGTACCTTGGAGGTTGTTGTACTGAAGGATACAGTTCCTTACTGACTGGTGGCCAAAGGCCACCCTGAGTTCCTTGCTCTATGGGTCTCAGCATAGACAACTCACAGCATTAACTCTGGTTTCATCAGAGAAAGCATATAAGAAAAGACAGAATAGTGTGTGAGGAAGGCAGAAGTAGCAATATTTTATAACTGTCTCTCAGAAGTGACCTATTTGCCTTTCTTATTTTTTAAAAGTGGATCACTAAGTATGGCCCACACACCAAGGAGAGAGGATCACACAAGTGCATTAATATCAAGAAGCAAGAATAATTTGAAGCTATTACCACAGGCATCCATGATAATTATTAATACAATCTGTAGGATAAAATGAAAAAATCAGCTGTTAAGCAAGAATCTATAGAAATGATACATAATATACATAATGGTACATAAGCCTATACATAAATCAAGTGAAGAATATTCTGGCATAATTTATAGAATTCAATATTCATATTGATTAGAATATTTAGTTTCATCACACACATATAGAGATTCAATTAATAGTTAAAATTTTATCATTGATTTTCTTGAAATATTTCAAATATCATATTTGCATCATGATTTTCCCAAATTATTTTCTTCTATTTGACTTTATCTAAAAGACTTGTACTATGGTTTCTTGAGATCTATAATATTTTTCAATTCCCTATTAACTCATCTTATGTTATAGCACTTGTGTTTACAAATGAGCATGCTTGATCAGAAAAGTTATACTTCAGTAGTAACTCTGTTTTTATTTATACTTTGTAACATGTATAGTATCATATATGAAACGAGTCACCAGTCCAGGTTCAATGCATGATACTGGATGCTTGGGGCTGGTGCACTGGGATGACCCAGAGGGATGGTACGGGGAGGGAGGAGGGAGGAGGGTTCAGGATGGGGAACACGTGTATACCTGTGGCAGATTCATGTTGATATATGGCAAAAGCAATACAATATTGTAAAGTTAAAAAATAAAATTAAAAAAATAAAATATAATTTAAGATTTCAAAATACAAACGAGAAAAAATGTTAAATTAGTATAGAGTGATTTGTTACTTTAAGCTTATTTAGGTTTCAGGAAATTAGGTGGAATGTAGCACTTTAAAGTAAAAATTTAAAGACTAAGTATATAAATTTAAACTTTATTGCTTAAACAACAACAGCAATAAACAAATATTCAACACATCATCTCCTAACGGTATAATATGACTGTGTTATTCCCACAGCATCAATCCAAAAAGAAATACTTGGTTTCCTATCACATTCACGGGGTATTACGATTTTCATTTTTCACACTCTAGGAAAAAGTTATTGTAAAATCTTATTAAACATTTGTAGAAATATTATGTTCATAGATGAATGATTTTACCAAGTAATCTCGGAAACAAACCTTTACGGAGAATCCCAAAAGAAACACTTATGTTTTATTCTGCAATGAAAAAATATGGGAAAAATTGTATCTTATTAGTAAAAGTAGATTAGGAATATTAATATAACTCTCGACAAACCAGTGAACATAAAAGATGGTTTTTAATTTACTTAAAAAGTCCTTACTGACCTTCCAAGTGAAAAACACTTACCTAGGCAACAGATATATACAGTGATAATAAAGACATCTCTCTGTAGTCCTATGGAAAATGTAATGGATCAGTAGAAAATTATTTTTTAAAAGCATGCCTGTATATGTGCTTCCTTACATATATAAAATATGAAAAGATTCATATAGCATATTAGAATAATGGCCTCAAGATTTTGCTAAGCACCCTTGAGTTTATATTTATCAATGTTACATGCTTGTCAAAAGGTTTAAAACTATATTTTAAAAGGTTAAAAGGTTTAAAAATATATTTTGAAATCAGAAAAAAATTATCTCTAGTAGTTCATTTTAGGGAGGGAATAAGGTTTTAAAATTGTTATCCTTTACTTACACTGAGATCTTAGTAGTGTCTACATTTTGATTTAATAAAATTATCTTAAAATTTTTTTAAATCTTTTTTTCATACATTTTTAACAATCATTTAAAATGAATTTTATATTACTAAAAACCCTTTGTTTTCTTAAATGGAATTCTTATCTATAAATTACAATTATATCAATATAGCTATATCAATATAGCTGCATGATTTTATTGAACTTTAATTTTCTTATTTCTTAATGGAAGCACATTCTGAATGAATAGCAGAAACAGTCTATTGTGATCTGTCTAGTTTTATGTGAATTCACTTCAAAAAGTATATCTGGATTGCCAATTTCAAAGGCATTAGCTGTTATTGTCTTAGAACTAGATTAGATCTGACTTTATAAGTGGTATTTTTGTTGTTGTTGTTTTAATTTATTTATTTTAATTGGACAATGATTGCTTCAGAGTATTGTGGTGGTTTTTGCCATATGTTGACACAAATCAGCCATGGGTGCACAATGTGTCCCCCCATTCTGAACCCTGATTCCCTCCTCCCTCCCCACCCCATCCCTCTGGGTTGTCCCAGAGCACCAGCTTTGAGTGCGCTTCTTCATGAATTGAACTTGCACTGGTCATCTATTTTACATATGGTAATATACATGTTCCAATGCTATTCTCTCATGTTATCCAATCCTCACCTTCTCCCACATAGTCCAATAGTCTGTTCTTTACATCTGTGTCTCTTTTGCTGCTTTGCATATAGGATCATCGTTACCATCTTTCAAAATTCCATATATATGTGTTAATATTCCGTATTGGTGTTTCTCTTTCTGACTTACTTCACTCTATATAATAGGTTCCAGTTTCATCCACCTCATTAGAATTGACTCAAATGTGTTATTTTTATAGCTGAGTAACATTCCACTGTGTATATGTACCACAGCTTTCTTATCCATTCATCTGCTGATGGACATCTAGGTTGCTTCCATGTCCTGGCTATTATAAACAGTGCTGCGATGAACATTGCGGTACAAGTGTCTCTTTCAATTCTGGTTTCCTTGGTGTGTATGCCCAGCAGTGGGATTGCTAGATCATAAGGCAGTTCTATTTCCAGTTTTTTAAGGAATCTCCACACTGTTCTCCATAGTGGCTGTACTAGTTTTCATTCCCACCAACAGTGTAAGAGGGTTCCCTTTTCTCCACACCCTCTCCAGCATTCATTGTTTGTAGACTTTTTGATGGCAGCCATTCTGATTGGCATGAAATGATACCTCACTGTGTTTTAAATTGCATTTTTTAACAGAGGAAATCTGAATGCTTTTTGTAGTAAAAAAATCTTATAACCACTTCGGTGAGTTTAGATAGTCATAGACTAAGTGGCCAATCATGGTAGGTTAGACATAGGGGGGTATTCACCAAAACAAATGACCATTTATATGTTCATTTTTGATTTTTTGCCCACAAAGCTAATGAAGCTTTGTTATACCTCTGCAAATTAAGACCTACTGCAATATCAATGGTCCTGCTCCATTGTAACAGTGAATTTGGCCTAGGAATGTTTTATTCTTTGCAAACGATGAGAAGCTAATCAGTTGAGGATCAGAACAGCTGATTTGGAATCTGGAGAAAACTAGGTTTGTAGAAACTCTGAACAAGAGGAAAAATGTGATGAACATGCAGAGATGAGTTCCATCAATCATTGGTTATTTATTTCAGTCACCTGAGTGCTATGGAGAAGCTAATTAGCTAAACAAAAACTGTTAGTTATTACTAACATGTAATATTACATTAATTACGGAATACCTAGAAGTTCCCAGATATGGGAGACATTAAGAATCAACATAAGACCCAGAAGAGATGGTATTCAAGAAGTTTCAACATATATTCCTAAAAAAATTAATTTCGTTTAAAATTTAGAAAAATATGAGATATTTAAATTATTTGCTTAGAAATTAGAAAAGACTTAGAATACGTTTTTAAAGGAAACAAGAAGTAAATGTCTGGTGTTAATGAAATGGGCAAAAAAGAAATCCTAAACTCAGTCTGATTGCTTGAATGAATGGATCAATAAGATTAAAAAGAGACAGCAAAAAAAAAAAAAATTAGAAATGTAAAAATGTCAGCTATAATAAGAAAATAATAAATATTATGGTAAATCAGAAATCCTAAAAGAAAGTATTGATATCTTAGCAAAAAATAACAAAATTTACCTGAGAAACACCCGTACTTAAGCTGGCTATTGTATTTGAAGAAAAAAAAAAAAAGATTCAAAGTTAATCTTTTAAAATAGGCATTTGGAACAGGTATTTCCAAAACCAAGTTCCGGCTACCTAGTACAGTACAGATAATACAATGTTATTTCAGTGATACAGAACGTAAATATATGCACACGCCAGTCAATATTAGAAAACTAATATGTAAATGGAATAGCAAAACTGATATACTAAATTAGAAAAAAATGCTTATATTTTGCTTATGACTATAAACATAAATCCGAGAAGGCAATGGCACCCCACTGCAGTACTCTTGCCTGGAAAATCCCATGGATGGAGGAGCCTGGTAGGCTGCAGTCCATGGGGTCACGAAGAGTTGGACACGACTGAGTGACTTCACTTTCACTTTTCACTTTCATGCATTGGAGGAGGAAATGGCAACCCATTCCAGTATTCTTGCCCGGAGAATCCCAGGGATGGGGGAGCCTGGTGGGCTGCCTTCTATGGGGTCGCACAGAGTCGGACATGACTGAAGCGACTTAGCAGTAGCAGTGGCAATAAACATAAATATTTTAATTAAACATTAGGAAATAACTTACAAAAACAATATACTATTTTATTAGCATAAACTTCTAGTAAGACCCCACAAAATACAGTGGCTCAAAACAATAAATGTTTATTTCTTTCGTTTTAAATGTTGCAGGAAATGCCTCCTCTAGTGACACAGCCTAGCAGGACACTAATGCCCTTCATAACACAGGACTTTTGGTGTTTACCAGTTATTGCTATTTGCAGCCAGTGGAACAAAGAAAATCAAGGACAGGCTTCTTGGTTTTTAATGAAATCAACTGAAACTTAAACGTATCATAGTCCATTATCCTGAATTCTGCCATAAAAACACAGTTAGCTGAGGGAGGAATAAAAACTGTAGTGTTTGATCTAATGGCCATTTTTATGACATATGGGGTAGATTCTACTACCAAAACAAAAATAAGTAGATATTAGATACTCTGAAAATTATTTTCTGTTAAAAAAACTGAGTAGATTTTATTCCAGGAAAACAAAGGGAGTTTATTTTTTTAATATAAATTTATTTATTTTAATTGGAGGCTAATTACTTTACAATATTGCATTGGTTTTGCCATACATCAACATGAATCCACCACGGGTGTACATGTGTTCCCCATCCTGAACCCCCCGCCAACCTCCCTCCCCATACCATCCCTCTGGGTCATCCCAGTGCACCAGCCCCAAGCATCCTGTATCATGCATTGAACCTGGACTGGCGACTCGTTTCATATATGACATTTTACATGTTTCAATGCCATTCTCCCAAATCATCTCATCCTCTCCCTCTCCCACAGAGTCCAAAAGACTGTACTATACATCTGTGTCTCTTTTGCTGTCTCACATACAGGGTTATCGTTACCATCTTTATAAATTCCATATATATGCGTTAGTATACTGTATTGGTGTTTTTCTTTCTGGCTTACTAAAACAACCTGTTACACTCTCAAATTGTGTGTAGGGAAAACACAGCCATATTGACTTCATGACCAAGCACCTCATATAGGCCCTTAGTGCCAAAAGCAATCTTACTATATTTTATTAAACCATTCACTCTCTACTCCCATAGGTATTTTATAGTTTGTACTCTCTTTAAAAACCTTGTAACACATGCTTTCATTTCAGATATCGATAAATTTGCTCTTTATTTCATTGATAAAAACACATCACCAGCAATTCCTCAGCTACATATAACTGAGCCACACGTACTGTACTCTCTTCCCATTATAGCATATGAACTGTCCATGTTCCCCAAGGGCAGCAACTCCACTTGCCTTGAGGATTATGCTTTTTTCATTATTATCTTATTATCCAACATCATCACATTTTACTTGTCTATAGGACCCTTTCAACAGCAACAGAACATGCTGTTATTATTTTCCAGCTAACAAAATAAATCCTCCCTTTAACTCAATTGCTGTTAGTTATATTTCTCTCTTATTTAAAGTAAAATTCCTCTTTCTCTAGAGCCAACCTAGTCAAGTCTAGAGTAAACCTTCTGTCACTAGTACACTAGTGAGTCAAACTATGGTCTCAGCATCACATACTCTGATCAAATTTCAGTCTTTTTCAGCAGCATTTAATACAGTAGATCACTCCTTCCATTTTAAAACACTTTCTTCATATATTTTTTGAATTTTCATTCTTTCCTGATTATCCATATAACCACTAGATATTCCAACTTCGTCTTCTTTATCAGATCTTTCTTTTACCTGCTTGAAGTGCTTTTTTTGTTTGTTTTAAGTACTATGTCCTGCCATCTTTTCTGTTTATATGATCTCCTTGAATTACTTCTAATTACCTAATTACTATCCTAAGAGACATTACTTTGCCAACAAATGTCTGTCTAGTCAAGGCTATGGGTTTTCCTGTGGTCATGTACGGATGTGGGAGTTGGACTGTGAAGAAGGCTGAGTGCCAAAGAATTGATGCTTTTGAACTGTGGTGTTGGAGAAGATTCTTGAGAGCCCCTTGGACTGCAAGGAGATCCAACCAGTCCATTCTGAAGATTAGCCCTGGCATTTCTTTGGAAGGAATGATGCTAAAGCTGAAACTCCAGTACTATGGCCACCTCATGTGAAGAATTGACTCATTGGAAAAGACTCTGATGCTGGGAGGGATTGGGCGCAGGAGGAGAAAGGGACAACAGAGGATGAGATGGCTGGATGGCATCACTGACTCAATGGACGTGAGTCTCAGTGAACTCCAGGAGTTGGTGATGGACAGGGAGGTCTGGTGTGCTGTGATTCATGGGGTCGCAAAGAGTCGGACACGACTGAGCGACTGAACTGAACTGAACTATCCTAATATTATCTCTATAGGCTTACTCCAGGTCTTAATTTTCTTGGATTCCAGACTTGTATACGCAACTTTTATTTGTGACCCCATGGACTGTAGCTCACCAGCCTCCTCTGTCCATGGAATTCGCAAGGCAAGAATGCAGGAGTGGGTTTCCATTCCCTTCTCCAGGGAATCTTCCCTACCCAGGATTGAACCCAGGTCTTCCGCATTGCAGACAGATTCTTTACTGTCTGTGTCACCAGGGAAGCCATGTATATTCAACTGCCTATCCCAGTAATTCCCCTTGAATTTCGAATAGGCACATAATCCCAAAACTAAATTCTTTACATTTTTTAAATTTTCTTCTTCACCTGTTTCCCCAAGGCCAGTGGATATTGTTTATTTACTCAGGTGTTGACCAAACCAAATTTTAGAATCATACTTCTTTTCTTTCTTTCACGTCATCAAATCTATCAGCAAATCTTGTTGGTCCTGCCTTCAAAACCTGATGACTCACCAATATTGTCTCTTCTGCAACCTTGGAATACGTTAGCGTCATCATAACCTCTTGCTCAATACTGCAATGGTCTTCCCCCCTTGGTCTTCCAGCTTCTTTTCTTACTGGGTCATAATAGGGCAAATCATTCAAGTAAATCAGATCTATCAGAATTGTCATTTTGTAGAAGATGGACTATTTGGGAGTAGATTAATGCATCTATGTCATCACCTAGGAAAAAAAAAACAGGCAAAATATCCTCCAAAATTATTTGAAGGCAACAAAAATATCTTGAAATAGTCTAATACTCCAGCAATATGAAATTTTCATGCCAGTAGATTGTAGACACTTTTCTAGAGAAGCAGTTACCAATCATTGGTACAAGCATAAAGCTCCAGCAGACAGTCACTTCAGGGAGACAAAAAGGTAGACTGTTTTTCTTTGATAGTAAAGATTACTTCCCATGTGCAGTTATTATAAAATTACTGGCTATATTCTCTGTGTTGTACAATACATCCTTAAGACTATCGTATACCAGATAGTTTGTACTTTCCACACCCACTCCTATACTGCCACTCCCCTTCTGGTAACCACTAAATTGTTCTCTGCATCTGTAAGTCATATATCACGTATATGTGGAATCTAAAACTACAATAAACTAGTGAATATAATAAAAAAGCAGACAAGTAGATATTTTGAATGTTAGGTGAAAATAGAGATAAGATTAGAGACATAAGATGATCAAATATAAACTGAAGGTTAATAGAAGATATACAAACCAAATAGAGAGGAAAAAAGTAGAACATAATAGAAGAGTATATGACAGCCAAGTATGAAACATTTAAAAATATCAGGCCAGGTTTGATGCATGATACTGGATGCTTGCGGCTGGTGCACTGGGACGACCCAGAGGGAGGGTATGGGGAAGGAGGAAGGAGGAGGGTTCAGGATGGGGAATACAGGTATACCTGTGGTGGATTCATTTCAATATTTGGCAAAACTAATACAATATTGTAAAGTTTAAAAATAAAATAAAATAAAAATAAAAATAAAAATAACTCATACATAATGAATTGGCACCAAATACTTACAATAAAATTTGTTTTTTTGCAAAAAAAAAAAAAAAATAAAAAAATAAAAATATCTGTCTCATAATTACGATTTATTATCTTCCTGCCACACAAATGTCCTTGCTTTTCTTGAAAATTGCCATAGTCCTCATCATAATTTAAAACTTTTGAATGTTAACTACATTTTTATTTAATGTCAAGAAAATTACAAGGATACTGACTATCATTGTTTAGATATACTAATAAATGTGGTTAGACAAAAATAAGAATCATTTATAGAAATATTGCATATTAGAGAAAATTATCTCCTTTGATGATAACTTGCTTACATATTTAGAAAACCCTACAACAGATAAAATATTCTATGATTATTCAAAGAATTGTCCTTACAAAATAAATCAAAAACTTATAAACTAGTACAATTCATACATTTTATTTATAGAGGAAGGATTAAACAATGGCCCATACTAGGCTAAGTATTTTCTAGGTACCTGCAAAACATCAGCAAAGTATGTAAAGATCCCAGCCTCCTTGCAACTCACACTTCAGGGCTTGAAATCAATAGAAATAGTGAATAAATTATAGCACACATGAGAAAGTGATAATTGTCACACAAAAAAAGGAAATCTAGAAGTGAGTTATTACAAGTAGAATAACAATTATATCATTTCCCTACAATTCGTCCTCTCTATTCAAACTTTAAAAGAGCTTTCTCAAATGAAACATGGCTATATGAGTCAATTGCTCAGAACCCTTCCTCAACTTTCAGGTTGTTAGCATGTTCTAAATTGTGCTTCATGATTTTGCTTTAGTCTGCACATTCATTTTTTTTTTAATTTTATTTTATTTTTAAACTTTACAATATTGATTGGTTCTGCCATATATAGAAATGAATCCGCCACAGGCGTACATGTGTTCCCCATCCTGAACCTTCCTCTCTCCTCCCTCCCCATACCATCCAGAGTCATCTATAACTACTACCCATGAGATACCTTAGAGATACTGAAATGCTTCTGTTTTTAAATTATTTTGTTATCTTGAGGAGTAGATAGCCCATATTTGAAACACAATATCCTGCTGAGTTTTATTATCTTTTCTGAAACCTTTTGTGACCTTTCCCAATAGAGGTAATCAGTATTTCAATTTCATCTATGATGTACATATGTATATAATTATATGCATTGTATATTTTCATTTAACTTACTTCACAGAAATCATATACTTATATAATATATAATTATGATGCCATTGCTATATATATATATATATAATAATGTTTCTTTTCTAGATAGTGAGAACTTGAGGACTGAGACAGTGCCGTTTTTATCAAATTTTTGTCTCACAAGAATAGAAGACATTTGGTATATTACAATTATCTCAGCATATGTTTGAATGACTGACAAATACATTGAAATGACATGAAAAAATGATTTAACTATGGACTATGAAACCTTCTTTTCAAAGAGTCATCTGTAGCTATTCAGAGAACACCAAGTATATTACAGGAATGAAAAATAGAAAAGGAAAATGCTACTATTGAATCAATTGCCTACAACTATTTTGGTTTGTGTTCTTAACATGGTATGGCACATAGTGCTAAGTAAATATTTTCTTAAAGAAATCATTTATTTATACCAAAGACTATTTGATGGTTTACAAGGCTTAGAAGGAATGGCATTGGCAAGTAGCAAAAGTTTCAAATGAGCAGACCATATTTCAGTAACACATAGTATTTGTGAATGCAATATTAGAAAATTTCTTTAATTTTAATGAGGTATTGATATTAGATGCAAGCTGTTCCATATACAAAATATTTATAGTTTTTTAGACAGAAAACCAAAAGTCTGATTAAATATAAAACCTATAAATATTATAAAAATTGTTCACAGAATAAAGTTTCAATATCCAATCAAACTTAAACCTCATGTAAAAATTGGAGAAAGTACTCTTATTTTCCCTAGATCATGAGCAAGTACTTTTTACTGTTGAGTATTCTTTTGTTACTGTTATGTTCCAGATACCAAAAGAATACAATTTAAATTTTCTCCTTAGCCTTGGGAAATGGGACATAGTCCACTGCTATTATTATTATTATTAAACTTCAAATAAGACAGATATACTACAAAGGAACATACTTTTTACCTTTAATAGTTTTACTAGGAATTTCTATTTGTCTATGAGAGTACAAATATCTAGTAAGTATTATATCTTATTCTGTATGGTATGACATATGTTTGCAATTTTAAATTTTAAAATATTCAAACCATCTTAAGAATAACTAAATAGTGTCACTTGATATGATATATAACAGTTCCACTGGTCATCATACTTTATAGTTATAATTTTTTTTGAATTTTTCAAGAGAATGTTAATCTAAAATGTTCTCAAAGGGGAGTTGCCTTTAGAATCAATCTATTTTAATAACAGTCTCTGATGGATCTGACATTTGTACTAAAAGTGTGCCAGTTTTATGATTTTACCTAGATGAATATGTTATAAAGAACAGAAAAGAGCAATCAACAATGAAAAATAATTTTAGGAAAAATGAGTTTATACTTAAGTAAATAAATTAACATAAATCTAAAGCTTAAAAAACTGTAAAGAGTTCTAAAGAACTAAAAAAAATTGAAGCACTCATACATGATGCTTTTTCTAAATAAAAACTGTTGAACACTATGCAGTATGATTAATTATTTTTATTCATTTTATATTATGATTCCAGGCAAGTACATATTATATTCTTTCTGTGGTACATAGGAACAATCATATAATATAGTTTTTAATGACTTAACTCACCTTCTCAAAGGGCAGAATGGGTGGGTGTCAATTTAATAGTATATGGAAAAGTTCACTGGATTCTATCTGTTGTCATTCCATATACATTACTATTTAAATGAGAAATGTTTTTCTTGTTTAATAAAAAGTAAATATTCTTGATATGATTGATTCAACAGATAATAATAGCAGAATTTCTTCATAGCTAGCCTTGATCAAAGCCCACGGCATATAGATATGGATTAGCTACATGGAAGAGAAAGGCCATACCCAAAGGGTGTATAAAAGGTATTAATCTGGATAATCAAGCTTCTGCTACAGAGTCAATGCATATATTCATTCCCTAAACCTGTTTTCCTCTTCTAGCGTCCATTATGTTAAAGTCATAGTTCTAACTATAGGCATAGAATATGGGCAGAGGTGAAGCTCTTAGAATGTTCAAAAACGCAGGTTGAGTATTGAATGACCTTTATCCTCTTTGGTTACAACAGATAAAGTAGCCAGATTTTGTGACTTCTTTCTTCCTTCCCTTCTTTTTCTCTCTCTTCCTTCCTCACTTCATTCCTTCCTCCTACTCTCCTTTCTCTTCCTCTTCTTCTTCATCCTCTCTTTTTTCTTAGATGATTCAATATTCAGATATGCTTGGAAAAACAACTGGTTGTTTCTGTACAACAGATACGTATGTGGATACATCCATATACGCTCATCTACTTGAGATGCTGAAAGTTTATGCAAGGTAGCATCACTAACAATGACATGAATATTTCCAAAAAAAAGTTTTGAAATTTTTATTTTTCATATTCATATTTTTATTTCTATCAATATTAGTAGCATAAATTTTAAAATTGAGAAATTTAAAAATTTTTTAAATTTTAAAATTCTCAATTTTAGAAACTTAGAACTTATAGGTTTTAAGTATATCAACATTTTGGTCATTATATATATTGGGGAATTATATGAAATATTTTATGAATAGATGGAAATTAAGTAACACCTAATTTTATATAATGGTTATGTTTATTAAAAACATAATATTTATGAGAAATGACACAGGTATTCTTAAAAATATAACTACAAAGATTAAAACTATTTGATTGGAGACAAATTTTACTATTTATAAATTCATTCCATTTACCCCTTTTAGCAATTTCTTAATTGTAGTATGCAAATTTATTGAAACTTTTCTGAAACATGAAAGCTACTAACAGCATCACTCCTTTATATTTTTTCAATTTTTTTTTCAATTTTAAAATGAGATAATTATATCATCCCTTGAAATGATGGCTTAAGAAACCAATTTTATCTTGCCACTTTGCTAGAGAAGCTGAAGTGGGAGAAAATTACTTTATGATAGAAATATTCAGAAATTGTTCCAGCAGAGTGTATTATGTCACATTTATAGCCTTTTATTTTAGGGCATGTGAAACCTTCCATGTGTTCTGTAAAAGATTCTGTACTGTTTAACTTGTGTGACTTGCAATTAATCTTAGTGTAACAGAACAGCAGGAAATATTTCTGAGGTTTAAAATGGTTTTATTTTCCCAGTTTTCTTTACAATGTGTAATCTGGAGGTGTCATAAGAAAATTAGTTTTCCTAAAATTATAATACAGTATTCTTGCAACTCCTGGCACTTTAGTAACAGTTGTTCTTCTGTAGGTTTCTTTTAAAGTTATTACTGTGGCAAGGTGATCATTTTACCCTCACGGTAAACTTTAATGTTATTGCTGTCATCAGCTGCACCCTACTGCCTTATACAGTGTCTCCACTGCCCCTTTACTGAACCCTCAGAATCAACATGTTTCCAAATTTCTAATAGTCTTAGAATTTAGTCAAACCATTTATCTGAGCCTCATTTTTTTTAATATGTGAGATAAATAATTATCCTAGTTGAGTTCTCATCTTTCTCCTAGCCCTAAAATTATATGAGGTTTTTGTGAGTGTTCAGTCTGGACTCCCTATGTCATCTTGAAATGACACCACCATTTATCCATTATCCAATTTAAGGCATTCATACTTTAATTCAAAGTGTATCCTTTTTTACCCTTACTCCTTCACACACACACACACACACACACACACAATTCATATATATTTTATGCTTTTTCATGTCTGTTTTCTTCCCCATTCTCTTCTCACTTTTGTTGCTCAATATAGACTTTTATTAGATTGTTAAGTTGATCCTGAATTCCTGGCATATCTTCCAAATTATACTTCTTTCTAGGCTCTTCCTATCTAAGTCTCCCTTTTCACAAGTTTGCCAGTGATAGTTAAATGAATTGCTGAGCCCTCTGCATACCAAATTCCTGAACATCTGCATATCCTTCTACATGATAACATCTAACATTCAAGATCTGAACAACTGTTTCCAACCCTAGCTCTGCTTATCACATAAGCATATAAAACTTTGGTCCAACTGAACTGAACAATGTTTTTATCTTTAAAATCATTTTCTGTGGGGTTCTGTTATTACTTTGATGTTGCTTAGTTTTATTTAATTTCATTTGCTTTTTTGTGCTGTGCTCAGTCGCTCAGTAATGTTTGACTCCTTATGGCCCCATGGACTGTAGCTTGCCAGGCTCCTATATCCATGGGAATTCCCAGGCAAGAATACTGCAGTGGATTGCCGTTTCTTCCTCCAGGGGATCTTCCTGACCCAGGGATCGAACCTGTGTCTCCTGTTTAACACTGAGCCACCTGAGAAACAAAAATACACAAATGGGGCTGCATCAGGCTAGAAAATTCTTGCACATTGAAGGAAACATTGACAAGATGAAAAGGCAATCAACTGAATGGGAGAAGTTATTTTTAAATGATACATCTGATAAGGAGTTTGTTGTTTTTCCTTTGTACAGGTCACTTGATTTTATTTTTTTATTTTTTGGAATATAATCGCTGTACACTGTTGTGTTCTTGTTGTTGTTCAGTTGCTCAGTCTTGTCTGACTCTTTGTGACCCCATGGACTGCAGCATGCCAGGCTTCCCTGTCCGTCACCATCTCCCAGAGCTTGCTCAAGCTCATTTCCATTGAGTCAGTGATGCCCTCCAACCATCTCATCCTCTATCATCCCCATGCTCTCCTGCCTTCAGTCTTTCCCAGCATCAGGTTCTTTTCTAATGAGTGGACTCTTCTCATTAGGTGGCCAAAGTATTAGAGCTTCAGTTTCAGCATCAGTCCTTTCAGGGAATATTCAGGATTGATTTCCTTTGGGATTGACTGGTTTGATCTTCTTGTAGCCCAAGGGACTCTCAAGCGTCTTCTCCAACACCACAGTTTTTTTTTTCTTCTTCTTCTTTTTTTTTTTTTAATTTTATTTTATTTTTAAACTTTACATAATTGTATTAGTTTTGCCAAATATCAAAATGAATCCGCCACAGGTATACATGTGTTCCCCATCCTGAACCCTCCTCCCTCCTCCCTCCCCATACCATCCCTCTGGGTCGTCCCAGTGCACTAGCCCCAAGCATCCAGTATCCTGCATCGAACCTGGACTGGCAACTCGTTTCTTACGTGAAATTTTACATGTTTCAATGTCAGTTTAAAACCATCAATTCTTTAGTGTTCAGCCTTCTTTAAGGTCCAACTAACTCTCACATCATACATGATTACTGCAAAAACCATAGCTTTGTCTATATGGACCTTTGTCCGCAATGTAATGTGTCTGTTTTTTAATACTCTCTCTAGTATTTGTCATAACTTTTGTCATAGTTTGTCATAACTTTTCTTCTAAGGAGCAAGTGTCTTTCCTTTTTTTTTTTTTTGGTAACGCTGGGGTCAGAGGTGTATCAGGCCACCCCTTTCATTTCTTGTCTTTCCTTTTTTTTTTGTTTGTTTGTTTTTTTGGTAACGCTTGGAGAAAGTGTCTTTTAATTTGTGGCTGCCGTCATCATCTACCTTGATTTTGGAGGCCAAGAAAATAAAATCTGTCACTGTTTCCATTTCTTTCCCATCTGTTTGCCATGAAGTGATGGAACCAGAAGCCATGATGTCAGTTTTTTGAATGCTGAGTTTTAAGCCAGCTTTTTCAGTCTCTTCTTTCACCTTCATCAAGAAACTTTTTACTTCCTCTTTGCTTTCTGCCAGAAGGGTGGTGCACCTGCATATCTGAGGTTGTTGATATTACTCCTGACAGTCTTGATTCCAATCTGTTCTTCATTCAGCCAGGAATTTTGCATGATGTACTCTGAATATTCTAATCCAGCCCGGCATTTCACATGATGTATTCTCAATCTTAAAGTCAATTCTAGAGTAAATCAGTCCTGAATATTCATTGGAAGGACTGATGCTGAAACTGAAGCTCCAATAATTTGGCCACCTGATGCAAAGATTTTAGCAAGTAGTATAGGGAAAACTGGTCAACCACCTGTAAAGGAATGAAACTAGAACACTTACTTACACCATACACAAATTAAACTCAAAATGGATCAAAGATCTAAATGTGAGACTAGAAACTATAAAACTCCTAGAGAAAAACATAGGCAGAATACTCTCTGACATAAATCATAGCAAGATCCTCTATGACCCACCTCCCAGAGTAATAGAAATAAAAACAAAAATAAACAAAAGGAACCTAACAAAAACTTAAAAGCTTTTGCACAGGGAAGGAAACTATAAACAAAGTGAAAGCAGCCTTCAGAATGAGAGAAAATAATAGCAAATGAAACAACTGACAAAGAATTAATCTCCAAAATATACATGCAGCTCAATTCCAGAAAAATAAATGACCCAATCAAAATATGGGCCAAAGAACTATACAGACATTTCTCCAAAGAAGACAAACAGATGGCTAACAAACACATGAAAAGATGTTCAATATCTCTCATTATCAGAGAAATGCAAATCAAAACCACAGTGAGGTACCATGTCATGCAGGTCAGAACGGCTGCTATCAAAAAGTCTACAAATAGAGGGAGGTGGGAGAGGGGTTCAGGATGGGGGAACACGTGTACACCCGTGGTGGATTCATGTTGATATATGGCAAAACCAATACAATATTGTAAAGTAATTAGCCTCCAATTAAAATAAATACATTTATATTAAAAAGAGTCTGCAAACAATAAATGCTGGAGAGGGTGTGGAGAAAAGGGAACCCTCTTTCAGTATTGGTGGGAATGCAAACTAGTACAGCCACTATGAAGAACAGTGTGAAGATTCCTTAAAAAACTGGAAACAGAACTGCCATATGACCCAGCAATCAATCCAACTGCTGGGCATATGCACCAAGGAAACCAGAATTGAAAGAGATACATGCATCCCAGTGTTCACTGAAGCACTGTTTATAATAGCTAGGACATGGAAGCAACCTAGATGTTCATCAGCAGGTGAATGGATACGGAAGTTGTGGTATATATTCACAATGGAATACTAGCTATAAAAAATAATGAATTTGAGTCAGTTCTAATTAGGTGGATGAAACTGAAGCCTATTATACAGAGTGAAGTAAGCCAGAAAGAAAAACACCAATACAATATCTTAAAGCATACATATGGAATTTAGAAAGATGGTAGCAATAATCCTATGTGCAAGGCACCAAAAGAGACACAGATGTAAAGAACAGACTTTTGGACTCTGGGAGAAGGTGAGGGTTGGATGACTTGAGAGAATATCATTGAAACATGTATATTACCATGTGTGAAATAGATGACCAGTTCAAGTGAAACATGAAACAGGGTACTCAAAGCCAGTGCTCTGAGGGAGACACCCAGAGGAATGGGATAGGGAGGGTGATGGCAGGGGGTTTTGGGATGGGGGGACACATGTACACCTGTGGCTGATTCATGTCAGTGTATGGCAAAAACCATCACAATATTGTAAAGTAATTACCCTTCAATTAAAACAAATAAATAAATTTTAAAGAAGAAGAAGATGGAGAAAAAAAAAAAAAAGACCCTAAGGCTGGGAAAGATTGAAGGTAGGAGGAGAGGGAGACAACAGAGGATGAGATGGTCGGATGACATCACCGACTTGATGGACATGAGTTGAGCAAGCTCCTGGACTTGGTGATGGAAGGGAACCCTAACCTGCTGCAGTCCATGGGATCTCAACGAGTTGGTAATGACTGAGCAACTAAACTGAACTAGACTCTGCATATAAGTTAAATAAACAGGGTGACAATGTACAGTCTTGACGAATTCCTTTCCCAATTTGGAACCAGTTTGTTTTTCCATATCTGGTTCTAACTGTTGTTTCTGGACTTGTGTTTCTGGACTTCACAAGAGGCTGGTAAGGTGTTCTGGTATTCTCATCTCTAAGAATTTTCCATAGTTTGTTGTGATCCACACAAAGGCTTTAGCATAGTCAATGAAGCAGATGTTTTTCTGAAATTCTCTTGCTTTTTCTTTGATCAAACGGATGTTGGCAATTTGATCTCTGGTTCCCCTGCCTTTTCTAAATCCAGGTTGAACATCTGGAAGTTCTCAGTTCACGTGCAGTTGAAGCCTCGCTTGGAGAATTTGAGCATTATTTTCCTAGCATGTGAAATGAGTGTGATTGTGCAGTAGTTTGAACCTTCTTTGGCATTGCCTTTCTTTGGGATTGGAATGAAAAGTGACCTTTACCAGTCTTATGGCCACTGCTGAGTATTCCAAGCTTTCTGGCATATTGAATGCAGCACTTTCACAGCATCATCTTTTAGGATATGAAAAAGCTCAGCTGGAGCTTTTTCCACCAGCTTTGTTCATAGTGATGCTTCCTGAGGCCCACTTGACTTCACACACCAAGTTGTCTGGCTCTAAATGAGTGATCACACCATCATGTGTGATCCATCGTTGTTATCTGGGGCATTAAAATCTTTTTTTGTATAGTTCTTCTGTGTATTCTTGCTACCTCTTCTTAATCTATACAATGAAGTGAAGCAGCTGTATGTATCCATATATCCTTTTCCTCTTGGGCCTACTTCCTATCCCCCTTTCCACTTATCTATGGTCATCACAGAGCACTGAGCTGTGCTTTTAATATTCAAAATATGGAAAGATCTCTTAGAACTCAATGTCAAAAGAAACAACTTAATTTTTTAAAAAATGTACAGAGGACCCAAATAAACATTTCTGAATGGAAACATACAAATGGCCAACAGACACATGGAAAGGTGCTTCGTATCACTAAGTTAATGTGGCTGCAAATCAAAACCAACGTGAAAGATCACCTGGCGCCTCTCAGCTTGTCTGTCATAAAAAATACAACAAATAACACGTGTCAGAAGGATATGGAGAAGAGGGTACCATCGTGCACTTTTGTTGGTGTATAAATTGGTACAGCCACTATGGAAAATAGTATAAAGGTTCCTCAAAAACTTAAAAATTGAACTACCATATGACCCAGCAATTCCTCTTATGGATATTTTACCCTAAGAAAAGGAAGACACTAATTAGAAATGATATATTCTCCCCTATGTTCATTGTAACATTATTTATAATACATGATATATATGTGTGTGTGTGTGTGTATGCCTAAATCTATGTCTAGAAATAGTCATCTTTTAAAAAATAATAGCAGAACCTAGTACCTTTTTTCCACAAACATGCTAAACACCATTGAAATGAATAAGATTTCTTCATAAAGTTGTTGTATTTGCAGAAATAACTTAATTAAGTTTGAAAAACCTGACAGATGATTGGAATAGTGTGAGATTTAATTGACTTATTAAACTTATTTTACCAGTTCTGCATGAAATCAAGATTTATTCATACTTAAGCTACCTGGTTAGGACCTCATTTGATATTTGAATATTGTGAAAATAGTCATCATTTCTATTTATTGTCCTTGAAGAACAGTTCTCACCTCTAGGCACAGTTGCAATTGAATTCTGACTTAATGAAACAAAAAGAAAACATACACATATAATCTTTCAGATATATTTATGGAGAGAAATCTAAATTCTTTCTTTGTCTTATAAAACATGTATAAATATATACAACTGATTTATAATTTGGCATGTTTTAATATCTTTTATTTTTTATATATTCCATGCATGATTTAATATTAATAGTATTTTTTGAAAAGTGTATATTATGTATATTAGAATTACAGAGTAGAATTAAAAAAAAAAAAAAAACGTAGCCAAGAGAAATACCAATAGAGGAAAAGAGTTTGAAGGAGATAGGCATTTTTAAATAATTAAAACTCAGGTATCCTGCATGAACAAAAGCTAGGAAAAGATGACCATTTTTATTAAAAGACATATAAAATACTTTGTGAGGACTGATAATAATTGTTCTTGATCTATATTTAGATGTGTCTTGGTATTTTACTTCACGCACATGGAATCTATGGGATATTAGAGCCTGGCTCTGGACCATGCAAAACAATGCATTCAGTTAAATGAAAAAAAAAAAAAAAAATCACCTAATAGAGGAAAAGCATGCTCAGTTATACTGACTCTTTGCGACACTTTGGATTGTAGCCAATCAGGCTCCTCATTCTATGGGATTTTTCAGGCAAGAATACTGGAGTGGGTTGCCATTTAATTTAGGAAAAATACCATCACTCAGATTGGTCATTTTTTGTTGTGTGGAAAACCATTGAGATAATTAGCTGAAATTTTCAAGTAAACAAAATACTTCATCATTGTGAAAGCTTCATCAGTGTAAGTAAAATATCAACTGGAAAAATAGTCTCATATGAACTGGACTTTCCAGTTCTGGCACTTACGAGTAACTTTTACTAAGTTGTTTAAGTTCTTTCATACTCAGTTACCTCATCTTTAGAATTAAATACCTAAATCAAAGAGTGGTGTAACTTTAAAGGAAATACATTAATTAAAAGTGGACATGAAATCCACCACCTAGTAGAAACTTCCTCATTCCTCTCCAGTCTAGGGTCTCTTAGTCAAACACATGATTTGACTAAATCACTTTCCTGTGACTTTTATGTTTTACTATTCTATGCCACTAGAGAACACATAGTGTTTAAAAAATTCAGACAAGCAGTACATAACAGAAAACAATCTAATTTTAAACTGGGATTCAGTGTGAATTAAATACACTTTTTTGATTTATCTAATTCATATAGTGCCTCAAATATCTTGTTGTTTAGCATAAAAAATCATGAAGTCCATAAGCACATATACATTTTCTAAAGTTCTATATTGAGAATTATGTGAAATAAATTTACCACATGGAAGATTCATTCAATAATAACCCAAAATTTTTAAAGATTATATATGATATGTTAGGAATAGTACTAATATGTAAAGATAGAATAAAAATCATTATGCTTATGCTATAACATGACAAAGAATAAGATTCTAAATTTACAGGATGTTACATTACTGTGTGTTGGGGGTGGGAGAGTGCTGTTGCACAGGGTAGGGTGATCACTAGCCCATATAATATGCCTTTGTGTAAGTGAGAAAAGGATACTTCTTCCTCCATGAGGACCCATTCTTGAGCCACAGAGTAAGGCTTGCTGAGCTGAGTCCCAACTGCATTTTACCTTCTAATTGTGCCCTTGGTTGGGATCTTTGTACAGTGTATACAAAGTGCAGGAGAGCTCTGTGGTCCTAGATCAGGGATTGTAACCCAGTTTTGTTTTGATGATAGCATTGAAAATTTTGCCTCTGTGCTATTTCAGTAAATTAAGCTATAGATAAATACAGTGAAAAATACATTGTCAAGAGGAGTTTGAGGAATAATGGCAGAACTGTCACTCTGTACTCTTAGGTTTGGTATTGCTTCCCTCCTCTTATAGAGTGATGAGTACCTATCAGCCTGAGTACAGAAAAATTTGGATGCAAGAAAATTATCCCCCTTCATCATCATTGTGTTTTCTTCCTAAATATACTGATTGCCTGATTCACATTCTGTCCACATCTCATTTCTTAAATTTATGTTTTTAACATTATTTTCCCTGACTAAATCTTTCATCAAAATATTCGATAAGACTTTCCAAATTAAGTAAATGAGGAACATGAATGCATACTAAGTGGCTTCAGTCATGTCTGACTCTTTGAGACCCTATGGACTGTAGACTGCTATGCTCCTCTGTCCAGTGGGTTCTCCAGGAAAGAATACTGGAGTGTGTTGCTATGGCTTCTTCAAGGGGATCTTCATGACCCAGACATCAAACCAACATATCTCAAGTCTCCAGCATTGGAAAGCAGGTTCGTTACCACTAGCACCACTTGGGAAGCCCAAATAAGGAACCACTAGCCCACCGTTCAGTTCAGTTCAGTTGCTTGGTTGTGTCCAACTCTTTACGACCCTGTGGACTGAAACATGCCAGACTTTCCTGTCTATCACCAACTGCCAAAGCTTGCTCAAATTTATGTCCATCAAGTTGGTGATGCCATCCAACCATCTCATCCTCTGTCGTTCCCTTTTCGTCCTGCCTTCAATCTTTCCCAGCATCAGGGTCTTTTCCAATGAGTCAATGAGTTTTTTCCAATGAGTTCTTTACATCAGGTGGCCAAAGTATTAGAGTTTAAGCTTCAGCATCAGTCCATCCGATGTATATTTAGGACGGATTTCCTTTAGGATTGACTGGTTTGATCTTGCAGTCCAAGTGACTCTCAAGAATCTTCTCCAAAACCACAGTTCAAAAGTATCAATTCTTTGGCACTCAGCTTGCTGTATAGTCCAAATCTCATACTCATATATGACTACTGGAAAAACCATCACTTTGACTAGATGGGCCTTTGTTGGCAAAATGAAATCTTTACTTTTTAATATGCTGTATAGTTTGGTCATAGCTTTCTTCCAAAGAGCAAGCATCTTTTAATTTCATGGCTGCAATCACCATCTGCAGTGATTTTGGAGCCTAACAAAATCAAGTCTGTCACTGTTTCCATTGTTTCTCCATCTGTTTGCCATGAAGTGATGAGACTGGATGCCATGATATTAGTTTCAGAATGTTGATCTTTAAGCCAGCTTATTCACTCTCCTCTTTCACTTTCATTGAGAGGCTCTTCAATTCCTCTTCTCTTTCTTTCATGAGGGTAGTATCATCTGTGTATCTGAGGTTATTGATATTTTTCTCAGCAATCTTGATTCCAGTTCATGCTTCATCGAACCTGGCATTTTGCATGTTGTACTCTGCATATAAGTTAAATAAACAGGATGACAATATACCACCTTGACATACTCCTTTCCCCATTTTGAACTGGCCCATTTTTCCATGTCCAGTTCTATCTGTTGCTTCTAGACCTGCGTAAAGATTTCTCAGGAGGAAGGTAAGGTATCCTGGTATTCCTATCTGTTGAAGAACTTTCCACAGTTTGTTGTGATGTATACAGTAAAAGGCTTTGGTATAGTCAACAAAGCAGAAGCAAATATTTTTCTGGAATTCACTTGCTTTTTCTCTGATCCAACAGAAGTTGGTGATTTGATCTCTGGTTCCTCTGCTTTTTCTAAAACCAGCTTGAACATCTGGAAGTTCACAGTTTACATGCTGTTGAAGCCTGTCTTGGAGAATTTTTAGCATTATTTTGCTAGCGTGTGTGGTAAGTGCAATTTTGTGGTAGTTTTACTGTCTTTGACATTGCCCTTTTTTGGGATTGGAATGAAAACTGACCTTTTCTAGACCTGTGGCCACTGCTGAGTTTTCCAAATTTGCTGACATATTGAGTGCAGCACTTTCACAGCATCATCTTTTAGGATTTGAAATAACTCAACTGGAATTTCATCAGTTCCACTAGCTTGTTTGTAGTGATGCTTCCTAAGCCCTACTTGACTTCACATTCCAGGATGTCTAGCTGTAAGTGAGTGATCACATCATCGTAGTTATCTGGGTCATGAAGCTCTTTTTTTTTGTACCGTTCTTCTGTGTATTCTTTTTTTTTTTTTATTTTTAAACTTTACATAATTGTATTAGTTTTGCCAAAAAGCAAAATGAATCCATCACAGGTATACATGTGCTCCCCATCCTGAACCCTCCTCCCTCCTCCCTCCCCATACCATCCCTCTGGGTCGTCCCAGTGCACTAGCCCCAAGCATCCAGTATCATGCATTGAACCTGGACTGGCATCTCGTTTCATACATGATATTTTACATGTTTCAATGCCATTCTCCCAAATCTTCCCACCCTCTCCCTCTCCCACAGAGTCCATAAGACTGTTCCATACATCAGTGTCTGTGTATTCTTGCCACTTCTTCTTAATATCCTCTGCTTCCGCTAGGTCCATATAATTTCTGTCCTTTATTGAGTCCATTTTGCATGTAATGTTCCCTTGGCATCTCTAATTTTCTTGAAGAAGTCTCTCATCTTTCCCATTCTATTGTTTTCCTCTGTTTCTTTGTATTGATCGCTGAGGAAGGCTTTCTTATCTCTCCTTGCAATTATTTGGAACTCTGCATTCAAATGGGTATATCTTTCCTTTTCTCCTTTTTATTTTGCTTCTCCTCTTTTTCAGCTATCTGTAAGATCTCCTCAAACAACCAGTTTGCCTTTTTGCATTTCTTTTTCTTGGGTATGGTCTTGATCACTGTCTCTTACACAGTTTCACAAACCTCCATCCATGGTTATTCAGGCACATGTCTATCAGATCTAATCCCTTGAATCTGTTTGTCACTTCTACTGTACAATTGTAAAGGATTTCATTTAGATCATACTTGAATGGTCTAGTGGTTTTCCCTTCTTTCTTCAATTTAGGTCTGAATTTGGCAAAAGGAGTTCATGATCTGATCCACAGTCAGGCCCCAATCTTGCTTTTTCTGACTGTACAGAGCTTCTCCATCTTTGGTTGCAAAGAATAGAATCAATCTGATTTTGGTATTGACCTCTGGTGATGTCCATGTGTAGAGTCTTCTGTTGTGTTGTTAGAAGAAGATGTTTACTATGACCAGTGTGTTCTCTTGGTAAAACCCTGTTAGCCTTTGCCCTGTTTCATATTGTAATCCAATGTCAAATTTGCCTGTTACTCCAGGTTTCTCTTAACTTCCTGCTTTATCATTCCAGTCCCCTATGATGAAAAGGATATCTTGTTTTTAGTGTTAGTTCTAGAAGATCTTGTAGGTCTTCATAGAGCCATTGAGCTTCGCTTTGTCAGCATTACTGGTTTGGGCATAGATTTAGATTACTGTGATATTGAATGGTTTGCCTTGGTAATGAACAGAGATAATTCTGCAATTTTTTTAAATTCAGCTAGATTTTTCTTAATTATTTTTTTATTGAAAGATAATTGCTTTACAGAATTTTGCTGTTTTCTAGCAAATCTTAACATGAATCAGCCATAGGTATACATATATCTCCACCCTTTAGAGCCTCCCTTCCATCCCCTTCCCCACCCCACCCCTCTAGGTTGATACCAACCCCTATTTGAGTTTCCTGATTCATACATAAAATTCCTGTTGGCTATATATTTACATATGGTAATGTAATTTTCCATGTTACTCTTTCCATACATCACACACTCTCTTCCCCCTCCCCATGTCCATAAGTCTGTTCTCTATGTCTGTTTCTCCATTGTTGCCCTGTAAATAAATTCTTCAGTACCATTTTTCTAGATTCTGTATATATGCATTAGAATACAACATTTATCTTTCTCTTTCTCACATAGATCACTCTGCACAATAGGTTCTAAGTTCATCCACCTCATTAGAACTGACTTAAATGTGTTCCTTTTTTATGGCTGAGTAATATTCCATTGTATATTTACCATTCCTTCTTTATCCATTAATTTATCAATGGACATCTAGGTTGCTTCCATGTTCTAGCTATTATAAAATAGTGCTGCAATTAACAATGGAATATGTGTGTCTCTTTCAATTTTGGTTTCCTCAGAGTATATGCCTATGAGTGGGATTGCTGGGTCATATGGTGGTTTTATTGCTCATTTTTTTAAGGAATCTCCATACTGTCTTCTATAGTGGTTGTATCAATTTACATTCCCACAAACAGTGCAAGAGTGTTCCCTTTGCTCCACACCCTCTCCAGCATTTACTGTTTGTAGACTTTTTAATGATGCCATTCTGATGGGTGTGAGGTGATATCTCATTGTAGTTTTGATTTGCATTTCTCTAACAAAGAGCAATGTTGAGCATCTTTTCATGTGTTTGTTAGCCATCTGTATGTCTTCTTTGGAGAAATGTCTATTTAGGTCTTTTTGCCACTTTTTGATTGAGTTGTTTGTTTTTCTGGCATTGAGTTGTATGAGCTACTGGTCTATTTTGGAAATAATCCTTTGTCAGGTGTTTCATTTGCTGTTATTTTCTCCCATCCTGAAGGTTGTCTTTTCACCTTGCTTATAGTTTCCTTTGCTGTGCAAAAGCTTTTAAGTTTAATCAGATCCCACTTGTTTACTTTTGATTTTATTTCCATTACTCTAAGAGGTGAATCATAGAAAAAGCAAGAGAGTTCCAGAAAAACATCTATTTCTGATTTATCGACTATGCCAAAGCTTTTGACTGTGTGGATCACAATAAACTATGGAAAATTCTGAAAGAGATGGGAATACCAGACCTCCTGACCTGCCTCTTGAGAAATCTGTATACAGGTCAGGAAGCAACAGTTAGAACTGGACATGGAACAACAGACTGGTTCCAAATAGGAAAAGGAGTTCGTCAAGGCTGTATATTGTCACCCTGCTTATTTAACTTCTATGCAGAATACATCATGAGAAACGCTGGGCTGGAAGAAGCACAAGCTGGAATCAAGATTGCTGGGAGAAATATCAGTAACCTCAGATATGCAGATGACACCACCCTTATGGCAGAAAGTGAAGAGAAACCAAAAAGCCTCTTGATGAAAGTGAAAGTGGAGAGTGAAAAAAATGGCTTAAAGCTCAACATTCAGAAAACGAAGATCATGGCATCTGGTCCCATCATTTCATGGCAAATAGATGGGGAAACATTGGAAACAGTGTCAGACTTTATTTTGGGGGCTCCAAAATCACTGCAGATGGTGACTGCAGCCATGAAATTAAAAGACGCTTACTCCTTGGAAGGAAAGTTATGACCAACCTAGACAGCATATTCAAAAGCAGAGACATTACTTTGCCAACAAAAGTCCGTCTAGTCAAGGGTATGGTTTTTCTTGTGGTCATGTATGGATATGAGAGTTGGACTGTGAAGCAGGCTGAGCACCAAAGAGTTGATGCTTTTGAACTGTGGTATTGGAGAAGACTCTTGAGAGTCCCTTGGACTGCAAGGAGATCCAACCAGTCCATTCTGAAGGAGATCAGCCCTGGGATTTCTTTGGAGGGAATGATGCTAAAGCTGAAACTCCAATACTTTGGCCACCCCATGCGAAGAGTTGACTCATTAGAAAAGACTCTGATGCCGGGAGGGATTGGGGGCAGGAGGAGAAGGGGACGACAGAGGATGAGATGGCTGGATGGCATCACTGACTCGATGGACATGAGTCTCAGTGAACTCTAGGAGTTGGTGATGGGCAGGGAGGCCTGGCGTGCTGCGATTCACGGGGTTGCAAAGAGTCAGACACGACTGAGCGACTGAACTGAACTAAACTGAAGAGGTGGATCATAGAGGATCTTGCTTTGATTCATGTCATCATGTGTTCTGCCTATGTTTTTCTCTAAGATTTTTAGTTTCAGGTATTACATTTATGTCTATAATCCATTTCGAGTATATCTTTTTGTATGATGTTAGGAAGTGTTCTAATTTCATTCTTTTACATGTTGCTGTCCAGTTTTCTCAGCATTTATTGAAAAGGCTGTCATTTCCTCATTGTATATTCTTGCCTCCTTTGTCAAAAATAAGGTTCCCATCGGTGCATATTTTTATTCTGGGCTTTCTATCTTGTTCCATTGTTCTTTATTTCTGTTTTTGTGCCAGTATCATACTGTCTTGATGACTATAGCTTTGTAGTATAACCTGAAGTCAGGAAGCTTGTTTCCTCGAGCTCCATTCTTATTTCTTAAGACTGCTTTGGCTATTTGGGGTCTTTTGTGTTTCTATATGAATTGTGAAATTTTTTGTTCTAGTTCTGTGAATAATGCCATTGGTAATTTAATAGGGATCACATTGAATCTGGAGATTGCATTTGGTAGTATAATCATTTTCACAATATTGATTCTTCCTACCCAGGAACATGGAATATCTCTCCATCTGTTTATGTCATCTTTGATTTCTTTCATTATTGTCTTAAAATTTTCACAGTTCTTTTGTCTCCTAAGTAAGTTTATTCCTACATATTTAATTATTTCTGATGCAATGGTGAATGGGATTGATTCCTTAATTTCTCTTTCTGATTTTTCATTGTTAGCATATAGAAATGCAAGTGGTTTCTGTGTATTAATTTAGTAGCCTGCACCTTTGCTACATTTCACTGATTAGCCCTAGTAATTTTCTGATACTATCTTTAGGGTTTTCTATGTACAGTATCATGTTATCTGCAAACATTGAGAGTTTTACTTCTTCTTTTCCAATTGGATTCCATTTATTTTTCTTCTTTGGTTGCTATAGCTAGGACTTCCAGAACTATGTTGAATAATAGTGGTGAAAGTGGACAGCTTGTCTTGTTCCTTAGGGGTATCTTAGCAGGAATGTTTTCAGTTTTTCACCATTGAGAATAATGTTTGCTATATGCTAATCATATATAGTCCATAGTTATGTTTGGACTCCTTTCTTTCTAGTTTGTTCCCTCATTTGTATAGTATTTCTCTGCCTTTTCATTTTTTTTTTAACTTATTGTGTTTGAGATCTCCTTTTCCCAGGTTTCAAGGAAAGTTGAATTCTTTCTTCCTTTTGGTTTCTGCCCTCCTAAGGTTGGGCCAGTGTTTTGTGTAAGCTTAGTATAGGGTGAGATTTGTGCTGAGTTTTTGTTTGTTTGTTTGTTTTTCCTCTGTTTGCCAAGGCTGAGTGAGGTGGTAATCCTGTCCACTGATGATTGGGTTTGTATTTTTGTTTTGTTTGTTGTTTAGATGAAACATCCTGCACAGGGTGCTACTGGTGGCTGGGTGACGCCACCAGGTCTTGTATTCAAGTGGTTTCCTTTGTGTGAGTTCTCACTATTTGATGCTCCCTAGGGTTAGTTCTCTTGTAGTCTAGGGTCTTGGAGTTAGTGTTCCCACTCCAAAGGCTCAGGCCTTGACATCTGGTTGGGAACCAAGATTACACATTGGATTGTTATGGCATTAAGTGAGATTAAAACAAATATCCAAAAAGGAGAAATCAAAGATGAACCCCAGACAAGTGGCAATTAAAAAACCAGGCAATGGATAATTAAAATAATGGACTATACATATATACATATGCACCCATAAGCAAAATAAAAACAGTCCAACAAAAATAAAGTAGAGTAGACTGACCCAGTGGACTGAAGCAATCAAAAATTATATTTACCAATTAAGAACAAAACTAACTAAAGCACAGAGTGGAAAACAAAACTAAAGCAAGGTGCCAAGTGGGGAATAAAGTAATGAAAACAAAACTAACAAAATATGTTGAGAGGAAAGGAAATAAAGAAAAGAAAGAAAGAATAGATATGCAAAGGTAAATAGAGGTAGATGAAGAAGGTTTATATACATTACAGATTAACTGCAAGGGGAAGAGAACAGTAGGAAAAGCAAACAAAGGAATAAATGTAGAAAAAATAATAATAGGTTTTAAAAGTTAAAATTAAATAGAAAAGAAAAAATAAATAAATGAAAGGGAAAACACCACAGAACTGCAGAAGCCCAAGGTAGAGGCAGAGGTTTATAACAACAATAAAAAATATGACTGAAGAAGAAAAAAAAAATCAAAAGCTTAATTGGATTCCTTTGTGCCAGTAAAATTGACAACTACAATAAAGGGGGAAAAAGAAAAATCTGAAAGAATCTATAGAACAAGTCAAAAAAAAAATAAGAATAATAAATGTTTTTCTTGAGTCACTGCTGTCAGAGTCCTTTCCCTCGCTGGGAGTCACAGTCCCCCTTACCGTCCTAGGATGCCCTCCAACACTGTGCTGATCTCTGGACCTGCTGTGGGGCAGCTCAGATTCTAATCTTGTCCTACTCCTGTGTGTTCTTGCCTCCAATATCCAAAACTATCAGAACTAGTGTGTTTTCTTTTGTGGGAGCTCTCAATGGCCTTTTATATATTCCATAGACACAGAGTCTGCCTAGTTGATCATGTGGATTTAATCTGCAGCTTGTACAACTGGTGGGAATTTTGGGTTTTTTCCTTAGCCACACTGCTCCTGAGTTTAAGTTATGGTTTTATTTCCACCTTTATATGTGGGTCATCCACTGGGGCTTGCTCCTGAGGCTGCCCTGGAGGTCTTGGGTTTGCCCCTGTGAGGGCCAGGTGTGGAGGTGGTGCAGCTGCTTGGGTCTCAGGGCTCCTGGAAGCACCAGGTACTCAGGGGGGTTGGCGGCTAGGGCAGCAGGAAATATAGTGCTCTAGAAGGGTATGGCAACCAGTATTGGCCAATAGGATCCAGTATTCTTGTCTGGAGAAACCCACTCCCTGACAGAGAAGCCTGGCAGGCCACAGTCTACAGGGTCACAAACAGGACCGAAGCGACCTTGCACACATAAAGGCAAGACTTCTTTTGTTTGTGGCAGCTGTCCACCAGTGAGAGTTGAGCATGAAGGTAGCACAGCTGCTTGGCTTGCCAGGACCCTGGCAGCACCAAGTGTGCAGGGATACAGACTGCCTCTGCTGCAGGAGTTATGGCCATATCAGAGTCTTTTTCTGAGCCTCTTGTAGCTGGCGATCAGAAGGCCTCTTTGGCCAGTCTTTCTCCATAGCTCTGCCCATTCAGGAGGGCTCCTTTGCCTGGGGTCATTCTTTGTTGTTCGATGCATCAGGCACTTAAAGTGGCACCCCGGGTGGGGTCCTACTCTGTAGTTCAGTGCATCAGGCATTTCAAGGGCCGACTTCTCTATTGTCCAGCTGTGATGCTGGAGTGTGGGGAAAGATAGGCAATGGTGACGACTCCACCCACTACGTGTGACTCAGCAATATTATCTTGCTCCAAGGTTGCCTGGCTTTGCTCCACTGGCATTTCCTACCCAGATCTCCTCCCTCCCATTCCCTCAATCTGTCTCTCCACAGTCAACAGCAGCCCTCACCCTGGGATTGCTCCACAATCCCTAAACTCCAGCTCCCAGCCGCTGTACCTTCTAGGAGACCAGCATTGCTGCCTGGGGTATGTATGGCTGTGACAAGGACTGTCTGATTCTCGTGCCATTTATGCTGCCACTGATCAGTTGTTTCACTCTCAGCCTTAAATGTTTCTCTCCTGACTTAGACAATTGCCCTGATATGGGGATTGGGCCCCTGCTTCAGTTCCCCCACCTACCAAAGGTAGGTCCAATCCTACTAACACTCCTGGTTTTCCCCTTAGTTCCTTCACCCTACCAAGTTTTGCATGGTTCTATATATTCTTTTCCACTGGTCAGGTACTCCTGTCCATTCTCAACTGGTGTTTTGCATGCACTTCTGTCTGAAGGTATATTCCTGATTTATCCATAGAGAGAGATGTACTCCACATCCACCTACTCCTCCACCATATTGTTCTCTCCATTCTGTCACTTTTGAGATTGCACCCAAGTACTACATTTTGGACTCTTTTGTTGACTATGAGGGCTACTCCATTTCTTGTAAGGGACTCTTGCCCACAGAAGTCGATATAATGGTAATCTGAATGAAATTTGCCCATTCCAGTCCATTTTAGTTCATGATTCCTAAAATATCAATGTTCGCTCTTGCCATCTCCTGTTTGATCACTTCGAATTTGCCTTGATTCATGGACATAACATTCCAGGTTCTTATGCAATATTACTCTTTACAGCATTGGACTTTACTTCTATCACTAGTCACATCCACAACTGGGTGTTGTTTGCCCTTTGGCTCCATCTCTGCATTCTTTCTGGAATTATTTCTCCACTCTTCTCCAGTAGCATATTGGGCACATACTGACCAGGGGAGTTCATCTTTCAATGTCATATCTTTTTTGCCTTTTCATACTGTTCACGGGGTTCTCAAGGCAAGAATAGTGAAGTGGTTTGCCATTCCCTTCTCCAGTGGGCCACATTCTGTCAGGTACCATTTGTTTATTTATCTGCTTTCCTGCCCCCAGGCAACTCTGGGACATCACTAGGGCACCTCAGAGAGAACACACTGTTCCAGAACTGTGGATTCTTTTTATTTGTTTCACAAAAGATCCATGTATCACCTATTTCTCTCAGACTCTGATTTTCTCTTAGGAGATCTAAAAATATATATTTAAGCTCAAGGGTTAATGGTTTCTTCTTACTATGTAATTTTTTTTTTTTAATGTTTGCAATGCTTTAGCCAGAAGGAGTAAACCAGGCACCATGGGGGGAAAATAATTGTATATCTTGTCGTTGTATATATTTTTATAAGGAGCTATCCATGCTGATCTTATTTAGAAGCACTTTTCCATAATCTTATCCTAAGGACATTAATAAAATGCTCAGACCTGTGGTTGATCAAGTTAAGTTAATATCATCAAGTTTAACTCTCCTTATCTACAAATGGATTTAATATCTATCTACTAATCTACCTAGCAGGGCTGTTACAAAACCTGTACATAATACACATAAAAGGCCTAGTACAAGGCTCTCAGGAAAAACTAGTAATAATTGTTGTGGGGTATTAACAAGAATGGGCTCATTAAACATCTTTTCCCTTGGGATTTAAAAATTTCCTCATTAACTAAAATAACATGCTCTGAGTAGGATACTCACGGACAGTAGTTGAGATGCTCTTTGACTCCAAGACTGCCAGTTACCCAAGAACCATAAAGTTTTCTAATTAAGAAAATGTTTTCTTCTTCCCTAAGACATCTATACTTAAAGGAGACTTGAGAAGGCAGTGATATGAGAGCTATTTTCATAAATATTTTACAGGCATGACCTTGAAATACGTTAAGCAACTACATGTATTAAAAGGTGACTTCCAAAATTCATGGCCCTTTCAGAAGACTGTGCTTTTTGCAAGGCAGTGTAATCTTACAGAAAATAAAACTACCTTCAGGAACACAGGAATAAGCAATACTTTGGAAATAAGAAACATTACTCACTACCACTCCTTTTCTCAAACCACATACTATGTGTCTCTAACATATGTTCCCCAAGTTCAGGTAAAATGCATTTTGAGTAATTAATCCATCCCAAAGCCAAAAGTTATGGGAACAGTTTATGCTTTCTGATATAATAGGAACTGGCAGCTATTGTATATCTAAAATTTGACAAGATTTGTTTTATTTTCATTGTTATTATAATAGTGGCAATCAAAATCCATAGCTGGGAATGGCTGAATTACTTTGCAATAATGTAAATATTACTTTCCAGGAAGTGTAAGTGACAATTTTTTTTTAAATATCTAAGAACAGGAAATAAGCTGCTATTTCAATTTCCAGTGGGATGTTAGCAAGGGAATCCGGTGTATGTTAAGCAAATTCTTCTTTTTGTTCATTTTGATTGCCTTCTCTTTTTATGCAACTAAATGAACACATAGATCGATTTCCACTTTCATGCTTTAAAAAATAAATAAAATATTTTGTTTGTTAGCCTGTTAACTCTCATTTGTAATGAACCTGCCTGCCAATGGAGGTTAGAAGTAAGAAATATAGGTTCAATCCCTGGGTCCAGAAGATCCCTGGAGGAGGGTATGGCAACCCACTCCATTATTCTTGCTTGGAGAAACCCATAGACAGAGGAGCCTGGTGGGCTATATAGCCCATGGAGTCACACAGAGTTGGACAGGACTGAAGCGACTTAGCACAGATGCATACACTGCAAAGTTTAATCCGTGTGATGTACTTTTGGTTGTGGAGGGGTATATATTAGTATATTGAAGGACAAGGCATTTGCAATGAAAATTCCAGGAGGAGCAATTTGAGGAAACAAGTTAGTGGGGAGTCACATGTGTGGGGTAGAATTAAAAAACAATGCTGGCATTAAGAGGCCTAAATTTTGGTGACTCAGAAAGTAAAGAATCTGCCTGCAATGCAGGAGACCCTGGTTCAGTCCCTGGGTTGAGAAGGGAATGGCTACCTACGCCACTATTCTTGTCTGGAGAATTCCATGGACAGAGAAGCCTGGAAGGCTACAGTCTATGGGGTTGCAAAGAGTGGGACATGACTGAGCGACTAAAACTATCATTTTCAAGCTCAAATAGTCTCCTTCCGGTATTTTTATAACACTTACATTATACCTTTTGTAGTTGCCCCACCGAAGAATGCAATGGCACCCCACTCCAGTACCCTTGCCTGGAAAATCCCATGGATGGAAGAGCCTGGTGGGCTGCAGTCCATGGGGTCGCTAAGAGTCAGACAGGACTGAGCAACTTCACTTTCACTTTTCACTTTCATGCATTGGAGAAGGAAATGGCAACCAACTCCAGTGTTCTTGCCTGGAGAATCCCAGGGATGGGGGAGCCTGGTGGGCTGCCATCTATGGGGTTTCACAGAGTCGGACACGACTGAAGTGACTTAGCAGCAGCAACAGTTGCCCCACCATTTTTATGCACTGTCTTTTCAATCTTTTTTTTTTCCCCTCTCTCTCTTCTGATTGCTTTCAGTTTGGGAGGTTTCTGCTGAGATATCTTCAATTCAGTTGCTTGCCTCAGGCGTGTCCAGTCTACTAATAAGTGCACCAAAGACATTTTCTTTTTTCTTTTTTTTTTTAAATTTTATTTTATTTTTAAACTTTACAATATTGTATTGGTTCTGCCATATATCGAAATGAATCCACCACAGGCATACATGTGTTCCCCATCCTGAACCCTCCTCCCTCCTCCCTCCCCACACCATCCCTCTGGGTCGTCCAGTGCACCAGCCCCAAGCATCCAGTATCGTCCATCGAACCTGGACTGGCGACTCGTTTCATATATGATATTATACATGTTTCAATGCCATTCTCCCAAATCATCCCACCCTCTCCCTCTGCCACAGAGTCCAAAAGACTGTTCTATACTTCAGTGTCTCTTTTGCTGTCTCGTATACAGGCTTATCGTTACCATCTTTCTAAAGTCCATGTATATGTGTTAGTATACAGTATTGGTGTTTTTCTTTCTGGCTTACTTCACTCTGTATAATAGGTTCCAGTTTCATCCACCTCATTAGAACTGATTCAAATGTATTCTTTTTAATGGCTGAGTAATACTCCATTGTGTATATGTACCACAGCTTTCTTATCCATTCATCTGCTGATGGACATCTAGGTTGCTTCCATGTCCTGGCTATTATAAACAGTGCTGTGATGAACATTGGGGTACACGTGTCTCTTTCAGTTCTGGTTTCTTCATTTCTGTTAGTGCTCTTGACCCCCTCTAGCATTTCTTTAGAATTCTTTCTTAGAATGTCTACTTCCCTGCTTTCGTTACTTATCTGGTCTTTTATTAGTCTGGTTTATCTATTAGAGCACATTTCTCATAGTTGTTTTAAATCTCTGGCTTGATAATTCCAATAACTGTACCATGTCTGAGTCTGGTTCTGATGCTTACTCTTCTCTTCCGACTGTGTTTTCTTGCCTTTTAATATATATTTATAGCTGGACATGATGTACAAGGATCTGCTCTATATAGACCTATAGGAACTAGTGAGGTGCAAGGAAGAGGAAACATTTTACAGTCCTAAGAGTAGGAGGCAGTCTTTGAGTGAGCCTGTCCTTTGAACCTCACATGTGCTTCTCTGCACTAACCCATCCCACTTAGGTGGGATTGGATGGCTAGATCCAGCTGAAATTTTGTATGTACCTTTCTCTAGATCAGCTTGCTTTGATAAAACTTCATTAGATTAGGCTCTAGCCAGCTAGTTTCTCCTGAAGGCAACCCTTGTTAAGAGCAGGGTGCTCTGGAGGATTTCAAAATGGCTCTTTCCTCCTCTACCTGCCAGACAGAGATTTTTCTCTGATATTCATTCTGAGGACCGAGTCAAACTCCTGGAAGTAAAACTCACAAAAATGTTTAGGGAACCTGCTAGAACTGGGTCCCCAGGAGTTTTAAACCCTCTGACTTGTCTGCCTGGAGCCTCCTTCAGTTCAGTTGCATTTCATGTTTCCTTTCCTCATCAGCGATTCCTGCCAAGCTTTCAGATATACTGTCTCTGCTCCAGTAAGTTGTGATTTTCTGTATTCACTCCATTTAGGGGGCAGCAGTTTGCCCTGTGACTTTTTTTCTCTGAAGCAGGGATCCCCAGCCTCTAGGATCTAATGCCTGATGATCTGAGGTGGAGCTGATGTAGTAATAACAGAAATAAAGTGCACAATAAATGTAATGAACTTGAATCATCCTGAAAACATCCCACCCTATCTGTGGAAAATTGTCTTCCACCAGAAGGCAATGGCACCCCACTCCAGTACTCTTGCCTGGAGAATCCCATGGCCGGAGGAGCTTGGTAGGCTGCAGTCCATGGGGTTGCTAAGAGTCAGACACGACTGAGCAATTTCACTTTCACTTTTCACTTTGATGCATTGGAGCAGGAAATGGCAACCCACTCCAGTGTTCTTGCCTGGAGAATCCCAGGGACGGGGGAGCCTGGTGGGCTGCCGTCTATGGAGTCTCACAGAGTCGGACACGACTGAAGTGACTTAGCAGCAAACTGGTCCCTGGTGCCAAAAACATTGGGGACCACTGCTCTAAAGGATTTAAGAGGGTTGTTGATTTGTCCTGGTATTTACTTGTTAGGACACAGTGGTGATTTCCAAGCTTCATGTGTGCAGTACTAAGGGCTGAAAGTTCAAATATCCTCTAGTGGTCTCCACTGCCTCATCAGTAAAATAGAGAATGAACTAGTTTTTCACACCCTGATCTTATTTCAGTGGAGAAGGGAAGCTATTCTTAAAAAGTGACAGCATTACTATTTTGCTTAGCTTTTTCTCTCCTACCTAAGAATTACTCAAACGTTACTTAACAGTCGCTCAAAAGTTCTAGTTTCACTTTCAACACAAAGTATTTCTTCATTTGTTTCTACAGTAAATATTCCATATTTATAGGCAGTCAACTTTTGCTCATCTCTTAAACCAGAGAAGTCTGTGATTCTAATGCTTACATTTATTCAACTCGTTTTGTAGCTGTGGAAAGCTAGATAAAATAATAATAACAACATATACTTTTAGCACTTTACCAAGTACTGGGTGCTTGCTAGGGGCTAGGAGTGACTAATAATGAACTGGCCTGGTGTGTTTAGTAAGCATTTTTTTTTTTTTCACCATATACTTCTTTGAACTGTAAGTTTCAGATAATTTAAATGCAATATTTACATTAAACCTTATGTTAACAAGTCTTGGAATGTGGGCTATATATTGATTAGGAAAAGCTTGGTAGTGTAGGTAGTTTTTTTTTTCTTTTTTTAACTTTACAATATTCATATATCAACATGAATCCGCTTCAGGTATACACGTGTTTCCCATCCTGAACCCTCCTCCCTCCTCCCTCCCCATACCATCCCTCTGGGTCATCCCAGTGTACCAGCCCCAAGCATCCAGTATCGTGCATCAAACCTGGACTGGCGACTCGTTTCATATATGATATTATACATGTTTCAATGCCATTCTCCCAAATCTTCCCACCTTCTCCCTCTCCCACAGAGTCCAAAAGACTGTTCTATACATCAGTGTCTCTTTTGCTGTCTCGTATACAGGGTTATCGTTACCATCTTTCTAAATTCCATATATATGCATTAGTATACTGTATTGGTGTTTTTCTTTTTGGCTTACTTCACTTTGTATAATAGGCTCCAGTTTCATCCACCTCATTAGAACTGATTCAAATGTATTCTTTTTAATGGTTAAGTAAACTTCTGTGGTTTATAATGGAGTGATCCTTTCACTTGCCAATATGCACTGAATAGATTTAAATACACTTTTAAGTAAAACCACTCCATAATAAAACAAATATGCTCAAATATGTATGTAGTCCGAAAAAACTATAATGTATTTCCATAGTCATTAATATGTTGCAAATATCATGTTAGCTAATTAGGTTGTATGGACCCCTATCTCAGCGGAGTTCCCCGGCCTCTGTGAGGAAGGTATTTTTGTCTGTTTGAGTTCACATAGCCAAAAATGAAACTGAAGCTGAAATTGAAGCCCCACAAGGTTTATTCAATGGCCAGAGGATAGAAAAACAGGAAATAAGTCCACAAACCAACTTTTTGCCTTAATAGTGAGAGAGATTTGCTTTTAAGAAGTAGGGACAATGGGGAGTGGAATGGGACTAATGATAGGGTGGTGGTAGTTTAGTCACTAAGCTGTGTCCTACTCTTTGCAACCCCATGGACTGTAGCCTGCCGGGCTCCTCTGTGCATGGGATTCTCCAGGCAAAATACTGGAGTGGGTTGCCATTTCCTTCTCCAATGATGAGGAGGCACGTGCATTACGTTTTTAGGAAAGAAGCACAGCTTTCCTGGAAATTAGGTGCCCCATTTCTATCCTTTTTTGTTCTGTGATTTCCAGTCATGGCCATGCATATGTGTGTCCTGCAGTACTTAAGGTAGAATCAGTGTAGAATGAGACTGGGGGTCTGTTCGAGGTCAGATTTGTTGCCATCTTGGTTTCAGCTGGTTCAATCCGGTTTTGGTTTTTCTCTTCCAATAGCTTCCTTTCTTTGTGTCCAGATCCTGCGACTTAAAGATGCATGTTAATTCCTGTTCAAGGGAGGGATTGGTGGGTTTTGAGCAGGGGACTGATAGCAACTCCAGTAACAATTATTGACTCATTTTCTCAACCCTCCCCCCTTATTGCTTAGAGTTCATTGTGCTGCTCTGATGAGAGTGAATTATTAAAATATACGTAATATGCTTCTAATGATATTCCAACTATTCTAAGCTAGAAACACATGATTGTGTGCCTGCAATATTTGGGTGGATGCCATGAAAGTGAATCTATTTAACCATTACTGATGAATTTTGTCAAACCTCACAATTCATGGTTTAATGATGTTTCTTTCCCACAAGAGATTTCTACAGTACAAATACAGAGGTAAAATCATTTATTTTCAATAGGATAGACTGACTTTATAGGTTAATGTGCTTTCCTTCTAAAGGTAAACTCTATCATTTTAGTCAATTAACTTTTTCTCCTTTGTTCAGAGTCCAGAAATAAGAAGTTACTTTGTCACTTTATCCAATCTGAGAATTTCTCTGGAGTTATAATTACTATGTTGAGAATTTTAGATTTATTGCACTTTATCTGTCTTGAAGAGGCAACATGGTATCCATTACAAGTGGAATTTTCTGTAATGGATTTTATCAGGTGGTCAAGACCTTTTTAAAGTAATAGAACTAAGGTCTTGGTGTTCATCTGTTACAGATAACTGCACTGAAAGGAAAAGAAGTTTTGATTAATACTCTTTTACAAATGCAGCAAGATTGTACTTTTATTGTAAATGCAGAAGCTAAAGATGGGGTCTGAATGTGCAATTGTAATAAGAATTTAGCATATACCCTAGTTCAGGCATTCCACATTTCACACCTGATTCTTAACTGGTTTATTACCACTAAAATTCATCATAAATCATATCAACATATTAATTATTTGAAATTACTAGTAAGCATCTGAAAGATCAGATTTGAAGGCTTGCATCAGGAGTCTGGACTCCTGCACTTGGCATTCATGGATTAAAATCTGTTCCTCAGACTCCCTAAACTTTTATCCTATTGTCTTCCCAAAGTTACCTACTCTTGTCATTTAGCTCACTGGAAATGTCATACTCATCCTTTTCCAATTACTTAAATATTATCTTTCCTTCAAAATTGAGCTTAAGTTTGTCCTGTCCTCCACAATTCTTTACTGATGACCTCAAGTCACACTGAACTCCAATATTACTTCTCATCTTGATCAATCTCCTTTGGCATTTATTTTATATATCCTTAGATTATTCGGATGCAGCAAAGGTTGAATACACTTGTCAATAAACCCATCTATTGTTGATACTAGTGGGGAAAAGCCAAGATATAAAAAATTCACTATACAATAGAATAAATGGCATTTAAATATTTTTCTCTTAACCAGAAACTGATATTTTTTGTAATAACATTATTGCATAGTGATAACAATAAGTATAGCTAGAAAAACTTAACTCAAACAGAAAATTCATTGGTATTTATTGAAGAAGAGCAAATAAAGAGCTATACAACCAAAAAATTAAATAATGATGAAGATTTGAGTCCCTGTTAGTCCAGTAGTTAACACAAACACTTTAAAAGCAATCTGGAGAAGACTAGTTCCTGAGCATAATGAAAACACCAAGCTGAAATAAGTGAATGCTTTAAAATAGGCATAGCAGGGTTATCAGCTATTTTTAAAACTGAAATAGAATGGTTCATTTTACAGCTATTTTTATGATTAATTTTAAAAGATTTTTTTAATTGGAATATAATTTATTTGCAACAATTGGTTTCTACCATCAACATGAATCAGCTGTATATATACATATACCCTACCCCCTTGACCCTCTTGACTACCCCTTCCCCAGTCATTGCAGAGCCCTGAGCTAAGATCTCTGTGCTATACAGAAGTTTCCCACTAGCTATTAGGTTGGTACAAAAGTAATTTTACACATGATAGCATCAATTTTATACACATTGTTGTATATATATGTCAATGCTTCTCAATTCATCTCGCTCTCTTTTCCACAACTCCCTGCCCCGCCGACAACATGTCCACAAATCTGTCTCTACATCTGCATTTCTATTCCTGCCCTGAAAATAGGTTGAAGTCAAGTGAAGTCACTTAGTCGTGTCCGACTCTTTGCGACCCCATGGACTGCAGCCTCCCAGGCTCCTCCATCCATGGGATTTTCCATGCAAGAGTACTGGAGTGGGTTGCCATTTCCTTCTCCTGAGCCCCTTTTTTTTGGAGGGGGAGGCAAGAATACTGGAGTGGGTTGCCATTCCCTTCTCCAGGACCATATTTTCTAGATTCCATTTATGTGCATTACTAAATGATATTTTTCTCTTTGTGACTTATTTCACTGTGTATGACAGACTCTAGATTCATCCACATTACTACAAATGACCCAATTTCATTCCTTTTTTGTGGCTGTAATATTCTATTATATATATGTACCACATGTTTATCCATTCATATGTTGATGGACATTTAGGTGACTTCCACGTCCTAGCTATTGTAGATAGTGCTGCAGTCAACATTGGGGTACATGTGTCCTTCTGAATTATGGTTTTATCAGGGTACATGCCCAGTAATGGGATTTCTGGGTCATATGGTAGTTTTATTACTAGTTTTTAAGGGACCCCCATTCTGTCCTCCATAGTGATCGTATTAGTTTACATTCCCACAAGCAGTGCAAGATGATTCCCTTTTCTCCACACCCTTTCTAGTATTTATTGTTTGTAGATTTTTTGATGATGGCCATTCTGAACAGTGTGAGATGATACCTCATGCAGTTTTGATTTACATTTCTCTGAGTGATGTTGAGCATCTTTTCACATGTTTCTTGGCCATCTATATGTCTTCTTTGGGGAAATATCTGTTTAGGTCTTCCACACATTTTTATTGGATTTTTTTTTTTTTTTTAGAGAGAGAGCTTTATGAGCTGCTTGTGTGTTTTGGAGATTAACCCTTTGTCAGTTCCTTCACTTGCAAATATTGTCTCCCATCCTGAGGGTGTCTTTTCATCTTATATATGGTTTCCTTTGCTGTGTAAAAGATCTTAAGTTTAATTAGTTCCCATTCGTTTATTTTTTATTTTCATTACTCTAAAAGGTGGATCAAAAATGATATCGATGAAATTAATGTCACAGAATGTTCTGCCTATGTTTTCCTCTAAGGGTTTTACAGTGTCTGGTTTTACATTTAGGTCTTTAATCTGTTTTGAGTTTAATTTGTGTATGATGTTAAGGAGTGTCCTAATTTTATTCTTTTACATGTAGCTGTCTAGTTTTTCCAGATCTGTAGTATAGTCCAAGTCAGGGAGCCTGATTCTTCCAGCTCTGTTTTCGTTCTCAAGATTGCTTTGGCTATATGAGATCTTTTGTGTTTCCATACAAATTATAAATTGTCTTTTAGTTCTGTGAAAAAAATATCATTGGTAATTTGATAAGGGTTGCACTGAATATGTAGATTGCCTTGGGCAATAGAGTCATTTTTATAGTATTGACTCTTTCAATCCAAGAACATAGTCTATATCTCCACCTGTTTGTGTCATCTTTGATTTCTGTCATCAGTGTCTTATGGTTTTCTGCAATCAGATCTTTTGTGTTCTATTTTCCAGTGAAGTTGATCTTTGTTTATTTCTCAGTCATAATATATAGCATACTCTTCACTAAATAAAGATGAAAAAGAATCCATCAGTCTTGCAAGATAATTGTTTTCATATTAATAACAGTAACTATTAACAGTACACCTTTAAAAATAGAATCTCAAAGTCCACAGTTACTTGGAAATAGGCAAAATGACTTTAATATCCATATTAATAAAATAACATAAAATATATAAATAATTTTAAATTTTTACAATGAAACATAACTCAAGTATTTCTGAAATATATATTTTAATTATTCAGGAAATTATGTGTTAATAACAGCTTTTTTTGTGAAGTATTTGAAAAGCAATATTTCACATAATCTATTTCATAATTTATAGAGATGAACATAATATTTTTATGCAGTTACATGATACCTTAGTGATTGAGGAATGTAACTGAACTTCAAAGGCATGTGGTCAAGACCAGTTACAGGAGAATCATATGATCCATTTAGATTATCAGATGAGAGCATTTTAGTTTATAGGAATAGTTTAATCAAAATTAGGCCAAAGTGAACATATAGTATGTGATCAAGATGTGAGAAATTATAGACAATAATTGGCATAATTAAGGAAAAACCCCAAAAGAAAGATCATTAGCATCCAAGGAGTGATATTTTAACACGTTGAAATAAATAGTGAAGAGATATTATAGTTTGTGAATGCAATGAATTTAAGAAAGCCTATTCTAAAAATCATAGTTTGACAAGCAAATGTAAATTAGACTGAAATGGAGGGAGAATCCCCAAAACAATGAGCTACCAAGGAAGATAATACAAGATGGAAGTGTCGAGGACTGGGATAGTAGTGATAGGATGAATAACGTATTCCAAGAATAAAAATATTACAAAGAATGAAATTTAGTCAATGCAGAATGGCAGGAAGGAAATAGTAATTATCCAACAGTCTATATGTTTACAAAGATTACATGCAAAAATTGAATTTGTCCTTGGGAATTTTGTGGGACAAAAAAATCATCTCAAATGCAAACATTAAGTTTGAAACTTTGAAGTGACTATTGGATGTCCAACAGAAGTGATGTAAGAGAGGTACATTTTAGTGATTGAAATGCATTTTAATACAATTTTACAAAAATTATAATGAAAAGCTATATGAAGCAGGCTTAGAGGGATTTTCAAGTGATGTGATTTAGTGAACAAAGAAAAATTAAAAAGTGGAAAAGAATATACATGGTATGTTTTCTGTAAGTGAAAATAAGAAAATGGGCATATAACTGGTTATAATTATAAGAAGAAACATTAGAAAGACAAATCACAATACATACAAGGAATGGGGTAGGTATGGGGCCATGTTCCTTGTGCTCAGTCTCTAAGCCTTGTCCGGCTCTTTGTAACCCTATGGACTGTAGCCCCCCAGGCTCCTCTGTCTGTGGAGTTTCCCAGGCAAGAACACTGGAGTGGGTTGGCGTTTCCTTCTCCAAGAGGCCTTCCTGAACCATATTTCCTACATAGGCAGGCAGATTCTGTTGGGGGCCAGAGTGAGGCACTCCGCCCATGGCAAAGGTCATGAGGAAGGAGGCTCGACATATGCAAAGGCGGGATCAAGCCTCAGGAGTCCCCCTGGAAATCCTCGAGCATCTACCCCCATAACCAGAGTCTGCCTACTTTACTACTTTGTGCTCTCACCTACACCTCTGACTTTATGGGGGGCTGTCCCCCACCACCTCTTTTGGAGAAGGAGTTAACTTAGAGCTCCAGTTAATAATAATTCCTGGGCGTAACAGGAGTGTTTCAACCTACAAACTCCTCTGAAGGTTCTCTAGCCTGCCTGACAGGCTTGTCCGGCCACATGTGATTGCTCACAGCCTCCCAACCATGAGAGGCACGAGATGCTTTAAACCTTCTAAAAACAGGTTCCTTAGAAAAGTTAGAAAACTATTAGTATAAGTATAGTGGGCTGATTAGAAATTGTATTGGTGAAGGGTTTTTCATTTGTTGAGCCAATGTTTGTTGCTAAGTCTCCACATCCCCTGCCCTTACACACATTAATGAATATATAGAAGAAATAAGTATTAACCTTTGATATTAATCACATTAGACCTTAGGCTAAGTAAATTCTTTCCTTAATTAAAACCCACTATACCCTCACCCTATAGGAATGTAACTTTATCTGGTACCTTCAGAAGGTGGAGTCTGTTTTAATAATAATCACCCCTGGAGAAATAAGTGTCCTAGTTGACTGACTGCTGTCACAAGGAGAGGGTCATAAATTGTCAGCAGGCCCCCTGGCCAGAAGATGATGTAACACCCCTAAGACCTCTGTATACATTTGTATGAAGCACCTGACTTTGATAAAATCAGGACTGCTGACCCCACGTGACTTTTGCATAACATCTCAGTATATAAAAGTAGACCACGGAAAATAAAGAATTGGGATCAGTTCCTCAAAAGACTGGTCTCCCCATGTCGCTCTCTCAAACTCTGGCTGAGTCTCCATCTGGAGCGCGGAGCCCGCCATGCTTACTAATTATGCCTGGGCTTCTAAGATCCAACTGGGGAGGCCTCAGTGTCTCCTCTCCTTCAGGAGAATGGAAGGATGCCTGCGGCCTACATAAGTGGTGCAAACTTCTTGTCTTGAAGTTTTATTGGTCTCCCGTGTAAACCAAGCTACTCAGCCTCTTTTCTCCACTGAATTTGCCTACTGAGCTATCCTCATTCTATTACTCTTTATATCTCTAATTAATATCTAATTGAAGCTATTGTATCCTGATCCTCGCCAACGCCATCCCGGCTTCGAACTCCCTGAATCAGCCAGGGCTGGACCCCGGCAAGATTCTTTACCACAGAGACAACTGGGAAGCCCCTAGGTATTGGGTAAATGGAAGCAAAAGTGAGTGATGAGCTATTTTTCAAAATATACCTTTTTATACAACTTTCACTTTTAAAATAATGTTAATATTGTGCCTATAAAATAAATCAGTAAGATTGAGGAAAGATGGGAAAAACCTCAAACTAAAAGCAAACTGTAAGAAATGAACCTAAAAGATATATTTCAAATGAATACCCTAACCACATTGAAGGAGAAAAAGGAAGGGAGACAGGGAGAAAGGAAGGGAATGACAGAGAGAGAGAAAGGGAAGAAAGAAAATAAGCAGATAAGACAAAACTTAGATAACTTAGAAGCACATATATACTATTGATTGAATATGTTGTCTGGTGTTGGTAGGCTGTGGGGATTAAAGATCAAAATGCCAAGAAATCCTGACATCTTTTTAGTAGATATGCTTATGGTAGTGGTAAGTGGAGAAGCAATTCTGAAACAAATTTCAATGAAATATGTAATTAATCAAATGAAGAAATGTGCTAATGATGGTGGTTACCGGGATCTTCAATTCTCAGAGTGGAAGAAAGAAAAATCAGAAAGAAAGTCCCAGTCAGATATCTATAAAATAAGTGATCCCAGTATACAGGCTCACAATTCTGGGTTTCTTTCTTCTCATTAACTCTCTGAATAATGTTTTCTCATTAACTCTCCTATGTCTTCAAACAGATTTTTTTTTCCTATTCAGTCCAGATTTTCTAGTCATTCCCAATGGGAGATTTTTAATGTGAATTGTACTCAAAAGGAATAATCTACATTTATTTATTTTAAAAACACACACAGATGCATTCTGTGAATTTTTTTTTTCTGGAAAATTTATTTTATTTTATTTATCTTTATTATTATTATTTTTTTACTTTACAATATTGTATTGGTTTTGCCATACATCAACATGCTTCTGCCATGGGTGTACATGTATTCCCCATCCTGAACCTCCCTCCCCTCTCCATCCCCATACCATCCCTCCACATGTGTGTATATTTTACGCAGTAGTAAAAGTAAAAAAAAAAAAAAAAAAAAAGTACAGAGTAGGCAAATGTATCAGAGTTTTTATTTTATTTATAAGCAAAAATAACCTATATTATTGTAATCTATAACATATATAGTCTATATTGTCAGAGTGCATCATAACACTGTTGTACTTTGGTCTATCTACCTATATTTATTCCTTTGGGAAATTATTCACATAGGACCACAGATATCTGCTACTTTGTCCAAAGCCAAACTTTCCCCCCGTAAAACTTGACATTTTCATTATTTATTTATGCAAAAGAAGTTACCCCAAAGCTTAGAGGCTTAAAGCAACAAACATTGTCCCATACAAGAATGGGTCAGCCTAGTGTTTCTAGTACAGGTTTGTAGTCAAGATCTCACCTGGAACTGCATTCATCTGAAGGCTTAACTAGGGCTGGGAGACTCATTTCCAGGAAAGTTCAGGGACATGTGTTGCAGGCTCACTCTTGATGTACGCCCCAAATTCCTCCCAGTATATACTTAATGCTTTTCTGTAGGCCTTCATGTGTGCCGTCATGACATGATATTTAGTTTCCTGTGGTGTGAGTGTTTCCTGAAATAATAAGGCAAATACCCATAATGTCTTTTATGAACTAGCCTTGGAAGTAGCACTGTCACTTCCACAAAATCCTTCTAGTTGCACAAGCTAGCCCTTCTCATATGGGAAGATGTACACATCACATTTATATAATAATCAGAGATCACTGGGTAACAGCCTAGAATTTGGCACCACACCTCTTTTAATTACAATTTTTCCAATCTTAGTGGCCACCCATCCATCCTGTTATTCAATCCAACAAAATTGGATTTACCTTTTACTGGGCTTCCCTGGCGGCTCAAATGGTAAAGAATCTGCCTGAAATGCAGGAGACTTGGATTTGATCCCTGGGTTAGGAATATCCCCTGGAGAAGGAAATGGCAAACCTTTCCAGTATTCTTGCCTGGAGAATTCCATGGAGAGAGGAGCCTGGCGGGCTACAGTCCATGAGGTCACAAAAGAGTAAGACATGGATGATCTTTTACTACTTTATCTTATATTCCTAGATCAAATAAGATGATGATATGATATTAACAAGATAATTTAAGAGAAGTTCAGTTTGGGGAATACATTTTCCACTGTATACATTTAAAAAAATAAACTAAAAGTTAAATAAGATACATAATGTAGAGTTTATTAACTAAAATGGGTAATAATAATAGTGATTAGTAACTTTCATTAGGCCTTTAATTACAGCAAGCATAAAATCTATAGTTCAGTATTTAAAGCATTACCCCTTATAATTCTGATAAAGACCATAAATATGTGTATTTATATTTTAAACATGAGCTAGCTCAGTCTTCTAAAAGTTAACTATTTACTTATGATCATATAACTATCAATATAAGATTAAAATAGCTTATTTCCTTCTAGTAATGGGCAAAATCTCCCATAGGGAATAACTAGAAAACTTGACTTAGATGGAAAGTAAAAAATAATTTGGAGGTATTGGAGAGCATCCCAATGAAAGGCAATGCCAAAGAATGCTCAAACTACCACACAGTTTTTCTCATCTCACATGCTAGTAAAGTAATGCTCAAAATTCTCCAAGCCAGGCTTCCATATGTCCAAGCTGGTTTTAGAAAAGGCAGAGGAACCAGATCAAATCACCAACCTCCCCTTGTTCACCGAAAAAGCAAGAGAGTTCAAAAAAAAAAAATCTATTTCTGTTTTATTGACTATGTCAAAGCCTTTGACTGTGTGGATCACAACAAACTGTGGAAAATTCTTTAAGAGATGGGAATACCAGACCACCTGACCTGCCTCTTGAGACATCTGTATGCAGGTCAGGAACCCATAGTTAGAACTGGACATGGAACAACAGATTGGTTCCAAATCGGGGAAAGCATATGTCAAGGCTGTATATTGTCATCCTACTTATTTAACTTATATGCAGAGTACATCATGAGAAATGCTGTGCTGGAAGAAGCACAAGCTGGAATCAAGATTGCCTGAAGAAATATCAATAAGCTCAGACATGCAGATAACACCACCCTTGTGGCAGAAAGTGAAGAACTAAAGAGCCTCTTGATGAAAGTGAAAGAGTAGAGTGAAAAAGTTGGCTTAAAGTTCAACATTCAGAAAACTAAGATAATGGCATCTGGTCCCTTCAAGTCATGGCAAATCAATGGGGAAACAACTGAAACAGTACAGACTTTATTTTGGGGGGGGGCTCCAAAATCACTGCAGATGGTGACTGCAGCCATGAAATTAAAAGATGCTTGTTCCTTGGAAGAAAAGTTATGACCAGCCTAGACAGCATATTAAAAGCAGAGACATTACTTTTCCTACAAAGGTCCATCTAGTCAAATCTATGGTTTTGCCAGTAGTGATGTGTGGATGTGATAGTTGGACTATAAAGAAAGCTGAATGCCAAAGAATTGATTCTTTTGAACTGTGGTGTTGGAGAAGAGTCTTGAGAGTCCCTTGGACTGCAAGGAGATCCACCCAGTCCATCCTAAAGGAAATCAGTCCTGAATATTTATTGGAAGGATTGATGCTAAAGCTGAAACTCAAATAGTTTGTTCTTTTTTGTGAAGAACAACAAAAGTCCATCTAGTCAAGGCTATGGTTTTTCCAGTGGTCATGTATGGATGTGAAAGTTGGACTGTGAAGAAAGCTGAGCGCCAAAGAATTGATGGTTTTGAACTGTGGTGTTGGAGAAGTCTCTTGAGAGTCTGTTGGACTGCAAGGAGAGCCAACCAGTCCATTCTAAAGAAAGAAGACAGTCAAGTTTTGATGTTTAGTCTCAAACTTAGTGATACTATGATTCATGCATTTTTATTGTTTATTTGTTGGAATAAAGAGAGAATTATTTTTTTAAAGAAAAAAAATAAAATAAAGGAGATCAGTCATGGGTGTTCTTTGGAAGGAATGATGCTAAAGCTGAAACTCCAGTACTTTGGCCACCTCATGCGAAGAGCTGACTCATTGGAAAAGACTCTGATGCTTGGAGGGATTGGGGGAAGGAAGAGAAGGGGACGACAGAGGATAAGATGGCTGGATGGCATCACAGACTTGATGGACGTGAGTTTGAGTGAACTGCGTGAGTTGGTGATGGACTGGGAGGCCTGGGATGCTGCAATTCATAGGGTCGCAAAGAGTCGGACATGACTGAGAGAGTGAACTGAACTGAACTGAATGTGAAGAACTGACTCATTTGAAAAGGCCCTCATACTGGGAAAATTGAAAGCGGGAGGAGAAGGGGATGACAGGGGCTGAGATGGTTGGATGGCATCGTCAACTCAATGAGCATGAGTTTGAGTAAACTTCGGGAGTTGATGATTGATAGGTTGATGATAGACAGGTTGCTGCAGTCCATGGTATTGAAAAGAGTCGGACATGACTGAGTAAACTGAATTGAAGCGCTAACAAGATAAAACAAAAATACTAGACCAAAGTCTTACAAAATAAAAATTTTAGTCTATATTTTGGGGCCCCGTGTATAGATTTCTGATTTAACTATTCTAATTGAGCAAAAAATAAAGAAAGAAAGAAAGAAGCAGAGCAATTGAGCAGAACTTCCGACAGATATGGCAGATAGGAAATAATATTTGGACATCAGAGTCTAAATAATAGGGGAAAATCCCTGGTTACCATGTTTGATTGGGATCAAGTAGAAATATATTCTGAGAATAATGAAAACTGGAACTAAGTTGACTACCACAGGACCTGAGACTCAGCTTCAAATTATCTTAATGGAAAATGGATAAATGAATCTGGTATTTGCTAGTGCCTATTCTGAAAGAAAGAACAATCCGACTGAATTTAATCCCACAGTTTTTTACTTTGTTTGGCATTTAATCAAAAATCTTTGAGTGCACAGGGAATTAAATTGATGTGATTAAAAATATCTACAGAAGTAGCAGACAACAGAATTAGATGTTCAATTACCTAATGCACCCAAAATAACTGTTTTTGAGTCTAGAGGGACCAGTATTTATGTAAAATAAACTGGCTGTGATTGTTGGAACATGATACTACATGAGATTAAATATTTTGAAAACCAATGAAGCTTAGAACTATATATACTGGGGAGAAAAAAAAAAAAGAAACAAAACACTGTCTGTATTAAAGGAGGCAAGATTCTTTTGGATATAAAACAACTTCTGGCCAACAACTTTGTACAGAAAAGAGGTGGGCTAAGAAAGCTTCATATTCAAAAGATGTACCACACTATCTAGTGTTCCTTTTCGGAAGGGCCAAGGAAAATAACAGAAAAGATTACCTTGATTGCAGGATCTAGTTACTGGAAAAGACTTGACTGTGAAGGCTTTCCTGAGGAGCAGTGATTAATTGCAACCCTTTGGACTGCAGCCCAACAGGCTCCTCTCTCCATGGGACTTTTCCAGGCAACAATACTAGAGTGGGTTAACCATTTCCTTCTCTAAGGAATCTTCCCAACCCAGGGCTGGACCTGTGTCTCCTGCATTTTAGGTGGATTCTTTACCCACTGAGCCATCAGGGAAGCTCTTCCAGAGAGAGGAACTGGAGTTTAGAGTGCTTGTCAGATTTTCAAATTTGTTTTCAAAAAAATTTTGGAGCAAAAATTACTATGTGGAATGTATTCTTCTCCCTTTGGAATGGGAAAGTTTACTGTAGCAATTTTGTCCCTTTCCATCATTGTGTCTGCATGTTTATGCTTGGAGGTGGGTGACTGTATCTTATACAGAACATAAAACTTGAAGACATGATTCAGTTAGATTCTTGTTGGCCATGATAGAGCAACAATATTTTATTAATAGTGGAGAGAGGTAAGAATAACTATGATGAAAGGGATACATTATATATATTGGATTACTGACTTCAGTTCTTTACTCATCCCTATATCCTTGTCATAAAACTTGGCAGTTTTCACTATGAAGCATACTCTATTACCCACCCCTCCAAAGGTTTGCTTTTTACCCTGTAAAATGATTTGACCAAATCATGAGTTTTAATAACATGATATGAAGGAAAGTCTAAAATGTGTTTATCTAGTAGGGCTTGCCCTCTTGAAATGTTTCCATCGCCAAGTGATGAGTATCCCATATGTAGTTGTTGCTCCTTCTGCTTAGACAAGAATGAACTCACATTGGCATAATTTAGTCTAACATGCAGTGAGGAGCCAAAATCAGCCAGGTACATATTTTTTAAGAAAATCCACATAGTCAAACCCATACTCTTATCAGCTAACCCTCAGCCATTCCTTAGATGTTTATGTGAGATTAAATGATTCCTGTTTTAAGTCATGGGCTTGGAGTAATTTGTTATGCTGGTACTGTGCCAATAGCTAGAAGTGATAAATATTTACTGCATGATTGTGTTATGTAAAGTTAAAAAAAACAAGCTGTAATGCTAGAAATAAAAAGAGAGGTTACTGTTATTGAGAAAGGTATGGCACCTTCTAAGGTGCAGGTAATTTTTCTCTTTCTTAACCAGGGTGATAGTTATGTGGGTGTTTTTACTTTTGATAATATATTTGGCTGCACATTATAATTTGCACACTTTCCTTTAAGTATATGACATGCTAATATATCTTTTAAAAATCCTGTGCTCTTTACTTATATGACTATATAGATCAAACTTATAATATGTGGATATACGTGCATGTTAAGTCGTTTCAGCCGTGTCTGACTCTGTGTGACCCCATGCACTGTAGCCCGCTAGGCTCCAAGTGGTTTGCCATTCCTCCTCCAGGGGATCTTCCCAACCCAGGGATCGAACCTGTGTCTTTTACATATTCTGCTTTAGCAGACAGTTCTTTTCCACTAGTGCCACCTGAGGATATATAGAGATATTAAGGGATAAATTTATTTAAAAGTTAAAAGCAGATATTTAGGTATGGTTAATTTAGGTGGCCAGTTCTTTGTAAAGCCTAGAAATTTATAGGTAAAGTTTATAATAATATAAGCCCCATGATGAGTAAATATTGTATGATACTCCCTGCATACCTCACAACATGTACAGGAATACTTAAATTTATTTTTGTAAAAGTGAATGCAAGTAATTGAGGGAAAGAGTCAATGATTCTAGAAGTTTTGTTTTGTTTTTTACCTACAATGGGAAAAAATTAAGCAGACTTTTAATAAGTTGAAAATCGGAAGGTTGGCAGATTCTCTCAATAGATGCATATCAAATATCTAAATTGAATTTTCATAAAGGCAGTTAAGAGTTTGGAAAGGGATGATGAGGCAATCATTAATTTTTGTCCAATGGATTTGCTATTATGAGAAATGATGTTGAGCTTGACAAGAACATTTAGTAGTGTGGTAGAACAATCTTGAATCATTCAACATCAAGAGAGAATGAGAGAAGTGAAAAATTGGTTGTAATCAATTTAGAAGATAATTATGAAGAAATATATTATAAAGAATAGTACAGAATGGAAATACTAACTGGAGAATGATCATGGGTAAAATATGGCTTTTCCTAAAGAAGTGTAGTGCTCAGTTACTTCAGTCATGTCCAACTCTGTGTGACCCCATTGACTGTAGCCCACCAGGCTACTCTGTCCATGGAATTCTCCAAGCAAGAAAACTGGAGTGGGTTGCCATACACTTCTCCACGACAACTTCCCAACCCAGGGATCAAACCTGAGTGTCTTACATCTCCTGAATTGGAAGGCGGGTTCTTTTACCACGAGAGCCACTAGGAAACCAGGGAGATATTAAATACTGCTTATATGCTTATATAAATAATCCGGGAAAAGATCAATACTAGTAATAAAGAAGAAAGAAGCAAAAATCACCCTTGGGATGCCCTTAAGTAGAAAAGAGTGGAATGGGATTTGTCCAAAAGTGGAACATAGAGAGTCATCCTTTCTAAGAAAAGGAATATCAGAGTATAGATTTTAAGAAAGAAAAAAAAAAAATAAAGATGCAAATCCATTGATATAACTTGTGGAGAGATTTGGTGGGAACCATTTTCTAATTATTTCTATCCTCTTGTTGAAAATTTTATGCACCTTTATTGCTTATGAATGAAGAATGGGGTTATCAAATTTTAGAGAGAGGATTTTGTACAAGAGTGAATGTGTTCAGTAAACGTTACAGAATTGGATAGCAATACTAGGTGTCTAATTCATGGTGGCAGTCATAAAAATAAACTAAGAGCAGTCATTGAGATTGCAAATTTTTCCCAGCTGTGTTTAGCTATCTTGAGAAGTTGTAAAATATAAATTCGAATTTAACAGACTGGTGTTTTGCCAGGCCAGAATAACAGAGATAAAAAGGAATAAGGGTGCATGCAAGGAACTGAATATATAGCAATTTGTGTAGGCTGGATAAGGAGAGATGTGAGGATTTTATGATGCTGTGGTACCTGGAAAACTGAAAATATCAATCAATGAAGATTGCAAGTGGGGTGAGTATGGCTAGGAGTAAGAAAGGGAGTGTGCCAGAGAGTTTTTAATGGTGTCCTTGGAAATTATATGTTGGAGGGACTTACTGTTGGTTGTAAAGGAGAAGCCTAAGTTAACAGCAGGGAGTGAGCAGATGGAGCACATGACTAAAGAGAGGAAGCTCGGTTTCTAAGAGGAAAGATTATTGACAATTTATTTTATATATTATTTAATAATCAAGGATTATAATAAAATTGAGTAAAAATGTGAGGCTACAATCTTCAAGCATTATAGATTTCAGTCAGAAGGAAAGAATAATTATCTGAAGGAAGAAAGAAGATATCATAGAAGGTGAAATCCAGAAGGTACAGTGAAAACAATGGGGGAAATGGAAAGAGGCAACAATTGGTAAAAGAGTATCATGTGAGCACGTCTAGCAGTGAAGATCTATTTGATGACCTTGGTGGGAATTGTCCTGGTAGTATCTTAAGCAAATTGGGTTGGTATTGATGTGGGTATTTCAAGAATGGACTGATCTCCTGACACATGGAGCTCTGTGACTCCCTTTTTACTTATCATGAAATGAAATGTTTTGCCATTGCCTTTAAATTACATATAATCTAGTTTAGAATATAGATGATACATTTAAAAAGTACACAAATGTTACCCATCAGTTAAAATAGTATTAAAAAGTGAATTTAAGCCACAGATCAACAAAATGCCAGCACTGTAGTTACATAAGGAAGGATTTTTTAATCCATGTATCTATTTACATCTCCATACCCCAGTGTTATTTAACCTCCCATCATCTTTTTCTAAGACTACTCCTGTTTTTTTTAAGTGAGCAGTTATATCAGTTATTGTCTGTAGTTGTTGTTTTTACGTCCTCACTGAAACTAGAGAAATATTTCTGAAACAAAAGTATAATTATATAGTATTTCATGCTTGAAAGAGTTCAGTGACTTCCCATTTCAATTCAGTTCAGTTGCTCAGTCAAGTCCCAGTCTTTGCAACCCCATGAACTGCAGCATGCCAGGCCTTTCTGTCCATAACCACCTGCCAGAGTCTACCCAAACCCATGTCCACTGAGTTGGTGAAGCCATCCAAACATCTCATCCTCTGTTGTCCCCTTCTCCTCCTGCCCTCAATCTTTCTCAGCATCAGGGTCTTTTCAAATAAGTCAGCTCTTCACATCAGTGGCAAAAGTATTGGAGTTTCAGCTTCAACATCAGTTCTTCCAATGAACACCCAGGACTGAACTCCTCTAGGATGGACTGGTTGGATCTCCTTGCAGTTCAAGGGACTCTCAAGAGTCTTCTCCAACACCACAGTTCAAAAGCATCAGTTCTTTGGTGCTCAGCTTTCTTTATACGCCAAATTTCACATCCATACATGATCACTGGAAAAACCATAGCCTTGACTAGATGAACCTTTGTTGACAAAGTAATGTCACTGCTTTTTAATATGCTGTCTAGGTTGGTCATAACTTTCCTTCCAAAGACTAAGCGTCTTTTAATTTCATGGCTGCATTCACCATCTGCAATGATTTAGGAGCCCAGAAAAATAAAGTCAGCCACTGTTTCCACTGTTTCCCTGACTATTTGCCATGAAGTGATGGGACCAGATGCCATGATCTTCATTTTCTGAATGTTGAATTTTAAGCCAACTTTTTAACTCTCCTCTTTCAGTTTCATCAAGAGGCTCTTTAGTTCTTCTTCATTTTCTGCCATAAGGGTGGTGTCATCTGCATAAGTGAGGTTATTGATATTTCTCGTGGCAATCTTGATCTAGCTTGTGCTTCCTCCAGCCCAGCATTTCTCATGATGTACTCTCCATATAAGCTAAATATGCAGGGTGACAATATACAGCCTTGACATACTCCTTTTCCTATGTGGAACCAGTCTGTTTTTCCATGTACAGTTCTATCTGTTGCCTCCTGACCTGTATATATATTTCTCAGGAGGCAGGTCAGGTGGTCTGGTATTCCCATCCCTTAAAGAATTTTCCACAGTTTATTGTGATCCACACAGTCAAAGGCTTTGTCATAGTCAATAAAGCAGAAATAGATATTTTCCTGGAACTCTCTTGCTTTTTTGATGATCCAGCAGATGTTGGCATTTGATCTCTGGTTCCTCTGCCTTTTCCAAAGGCATTTTAGAAAGTAGCACTTTCTAAAGGAGATCCAATCAGTCCATTCTAAAGGAGATCAGTCTTGGGTGTTCTTTGGAAGGAATGATGCTAAAACTGAAACTCCAGTACTTTGGCCACCTCATGCAAAGAGTTGACTCATTGGAAAAGACTCTGATGCTGGGAGGGATTGGGGGCAGGAGGAGAAGGGAACGACAGAGGATGAGATGGCTGGATGGCATCACTGACTCGTTGGACGTGAGTTTGAGTGAACTCTGGGAGTTGGTGATGGACAGGGAGGCCTGGCGTGCTGCAATTCATGGGGTTGCAAAGAGTTGGACACGCCTGAGTGACTGAACTGAACTATAGAAAATCTACATTTTGATACTTGTGTACCCCTTACCCCCTTCATCTTCAAAATAACATCTTCATATCTATACCCAACTCCAGTCATCATTCCCAAAGAGAAACCTTTCTTGTCATTCTTGAGTGCATCACTCACTAGTAGATGCTAATATGGCACCAAGTATCTCTCATTAATGGTACCAGCTACCTTTGCAATGTTACCTTTACTTGAAGAGCTGTTTGATTAATACCAGTTTTCTTTTCCAGACTCTAAAGTCTAGGATGACTCTTTTAGGTTATGCTTCTTTTTTTGAATTATTTAAAATTCCAGGCATGAATTTGGCTTATAGTTATTAAACCAATTAATTGCTTCATCTTTTTTTTTTAATTTTTTTGAAAATATAAAATTCTGTAGAAGTTTAGGGGTTAGACAAAGAACAGGAGCCAGAACAAGGGTATTTTTGCATAACTATTTGAGAGAAGAAAGGAAACAGAGTGAACTCTGCAACAGAGGAAGAGAAATATTAGAGAAGGAGATTTTAGGAATAATATGGTAGGCTTCTGCATATGAAACATGGTCAAGGAGAGAACAGATAATAAATAAGAAGGATCAATTTTGTTGTGAATTCTACTTTTTTCACATTAGTAAACAAACCATAACTTTGCCTTCCTCACACTTATAGAAGAAGCTTTATGTGCCTAGGATTTAGACTTGTTCTCCTTTAAATGGAGAACTTCCAGTGGCCCTGAGCCCTGAGTTCTGTTCAAAGTGGAGCCTTGGGGGCATTAGAGCCAAGACACAAGGTCACACTCTGTTTTTCATTCACAATTCCCTTTGTTGTATGTGTTTCAGATTTCCTCTTCCTCATTTTCTTTTTTTTAAAAGTCCCCAGTGCACTCACTTTGGAGTTCTCCTAGTATTTGAAAATATACCAAGGAAATACAGCTCTTTGAGGAAATTTCAAATTATTAGAGGTAAACATACACTCAAAACAAGATTGTGTTCTCTCTTGTAGTTCTCAGATTAAATTCATCCTGTACATAATCCCTTATTGGTTATGAAACCAAGCTTTTATAATCTTGTGACAGAGATCAGGAACCCATGTGGCATTGATTTGCAGATATTAGTTTGTATGTCTCTGGAAAATCTTTCTTAGAAATACACAAGTATTCTTATGAAGAGTGATTAAATTTGAGTAAATGTTGGATTTTATGACTGCTGTAAAATTTCTATTCAAAAGCATAAATTGCACCACAGTGTGACCTTGTTACTAACTTTTGTACATCTTCTGCATCACCTTATGAAAAATACTGCTTTTCACTCTTTGATATATTTACATGTTTATTTATAGTGAGCCTTTTAGTTTCTCTTTATTTGTAAACAATGTATAATTTCCTCCATTTGTAAAGGAAATTTTAGATAGAGTTGATATATAATTGTTTTTAACATTCAAAGATAAGAACTATATATTTAAGGCAAAAACTGTATAATTGTTTTTAATATTTAAAGATAAATATATTTTAAGGTAAAAACTGCAGCAGCCCTTTGTAGATTAAACTGAGTTTGAATTTTGTGCTATCAAAATTGATGGTAATTAAAATATAGATGGCTATTCATCTCACACATAGCATGAACTAAGAGATATAAATTCTAGCACTTACAATATACTTTTAGGGGTTTTAAGTGGTTCGAGCGGCCTGCATTTTTGTTCATATTATATTATCCTCTGTTTTACATCAAGACAGTATATATGCCAGTTTCCATTTATATGTGTCTGCCTGACATATGGCTTTGAAATGAGATCAAGATTCCAGTCAGAATGTAACTTAAAGAGACCAAAACATCTGGGTACTCTGGTCAGAAATTAAGCAACACGTTCATTTATAATGTTGGTGTTTTATCCAAGGCCCGTATACATTTACTTTATTTTTCTTTCTTTCTTTATATTGAAAATTCCTCTTCATATTTCCCCAAATTTCATGTGGATGTGTATATTTACCTTGGAGGTTAAAACACATTTATTTAAATATTCAATAACTGTACTGTTCAGATAAATTCTGAGAGCATCTCAATATGTGTTGTTGGAAGGAATCAGTGATGTACAGATGTTCACACCAGCATGAGAGGCTGACTGTGACCGCGTCTTCACAACACTGATTTAAATGCCTTCCTGTTAGTGTCTTGAAATCAGATCTGTGGAAATAATTATACTAAATTATAAATTAGTATATGTATACAGATCTAGCTTTTTCTATCTTTTCTATTTGTTTCTTCTGAGAATCTAAAAACAATGTGCAGGATACTCATAGTTAATAATTTATATGCTCATTTGGGATTTTAAAACTAATAATTTGGGGAAATAAGAAACACTTTGATTCCTGTGACTGCTCACTATTCCCACTGCTAATCCTAACTCCTTAGTACAAACCACTCTCATCTCTTACCTGGATTATGATTCTTCTGCTCAAAAATGTCCAACAGTTTCATAACTGAGAGTGCAATCTGAAGTCCTCATTATGGCACAAAATATTTTTGCATAGACTAGCCTCTAATAAAAACAGAAACATTACTTTGTCAAAAAATGTCTGTCTAGTTAAAGTTATGGTTTTTCCAGTAGTCATGTATGGATGTAAGAGTTGGACTATAAGGAAAGCTGAGTGCCAAGGAATTGATGCTTTTGAACTGTGGTGTTGGAAAAGACTCTTGAGAGTCCCTTAGACTGCAAAGAGATCCAACAAGTCCATCCTAAAGGAAATTGGTCCTGAATATTCATTGAAAGAACTGATACTGAAGCTGAAACTCCAATTATTTTACTACCTGATGCAAAGAACTGACTCATTTGAAAAGACCCTGATGCTGGGAAAGATTGAAGGCAGGAGGAGAAGGGGATGAGAGAGGATAAGATGGTTGGATGGCATCACAGACTCAATGGACATGAGTTTGAGTAAGCTCCGGGAGTTGGCGATGGACAGGGAGGCCTGGCATGCTGCAGTCCATGGGATCACAAAGAGTTGGACACGACTGAGTGACTGAACTGAACTGAACTGAGCCTCTGATAATTGGCTTACCTTTTCTCCTGTCAGTTTATCCTCATTTGTTATTTCCCAACTACATGGCCTCTCTTGACTTTTCTTCAAAAACAAGGAGCAGGCATCTTTCTCAATGCTTTTTATCCATATATCCCATGACTTATTCTTTCCTTTTTCTTCTCCTTCTTTTTTTTTTTTTAATCAAAAATCTACCTACTTAGGGCCTTCCTTAATAATCCCATTTGATTAACAAACCACTCATTAACTATTTTCACTTTGTTGTTGATTTTGGGTTATAACTTTTCACAGTTAATACCTGGTGTCCTATTATAGATCTGTTTTCTAGTAGTCTCTCTCTCACCTCTATAATTTAACCTCCCTCATGAGCAACAACCCACTTCTTTTGTTCACAGCTCCAATGTCACAATGGTGCCTAACCTATATTAGCACTTCACAAATAATTTCTGAAAACATGACTATATCCTTACACTGTGAGTGAAGAAATACATGAGGATCATATGTTCAGATGCCTTGTATCTCTAGATTTTTCATAATCTAATGTGTAATACAATATGTTATACAATGAAGGACTTAAGTAATTTACTGACAAAACACTGGAGGGATTATTAAAAATATAAACAGGGGTTGGCCAACTAAGGCCCTTGTATTAGTCACATGGGAGCTAAAAGTGTAATGGTAGAAACTATTAAAAGAAAAATAGTATGTTTTGGCCAAGTGAAAATTACATGAAATTCTAAGTTTCATAGCCATAAGTAAAATTTTATTGAAACACAGCCATGCTTGATTATACACTGTCTTTGTCTATCTTCTCCCTAAACATTGGAATTCAGGAGTTGCAACCAAAACCAGATGAATCACGGAGCCTAAAACATTTATTATTCCGCATGTTAGAGAATAAGGCTTCCCAGGCGGTGCAGGACTAAAGAGCCTGGCTGACAGTGCCGGAGACGTAAGACATGCAGGTTCAATCCCTGGGTCAGTAAGATCCTCTGGAGAAGGAAGCGGCAATCACTCCAGTATTCTTGCCTGGGAAATCCCATGGACAGAGGAGCCTGGTGGGCTACAGTCCATGTGGTCACAAAAAGTCAGACACAACTGAGCAATGGAGCACACACACATGTGTTAGAGATTAAGTTTGCTTACTCTTGGTCTAGAAGATACTCAGACGATCTATGCTTGGCCTAGTTAAACTCAATTTTTATATTGCATCTTCACTTTGGATATTCATCTTATCTGCCATATTGTTAAAATAATAAATTTGGATTCCATTTTACATATTATGTAGCCAGTAAGAGGTAATTATCATTTTTAGGAGTACTGCTAATTTTGATAATTATGATCATATTTCATTTTACAGTCGTTAGAATTAAATAAGATCTCATATAGCTTATAAAACAATTCACAGATACAAAATATTCCCCAAGTATTTGCAATTTAACTACAGTTCCATCACTCTATGTGTTGGGGGGGAAAAAAAAAAAACAAAAGATAAAAAAACCAAAAGACTTCTATTCTCTTTTACTAGGTAAATAATTGTAATCAACTTTAATAACTCACTCCACAGGAGCAATATTGGAGGGTGATTCAGTGAGTAACTTCTGAAATCAAAATTTACAGATCTACTTTTGCAGCAGTATAGCTTCTCCTTTCTATTTCAGTATTCATTATGTCCTATGACACTGCTATAATATTTGCAATGAGCCATGTTTAAATTTGAAATACTGCCTGTGATCCATAACCTGTTGCTTAGACATTATGACAAATACATTGTTCAACAGAACATACAATGTTCTGTTTACTTTGGAAATATTTTAGTTCCTTTAATGCAATTTTAAAACATTTATTAAAATGTTGTAAATCTTTCCCTGAGACTATTACCTTTTTCTAAGAATATATTTCACATGCATTGCTAAAACTTAAAGTGTAATTTAAAAGTACTTCCATTTTACTCTCCTTCCATCACCTGTATAAGAACCCTGATATATATATAGGGAGCTCTGGGGGTTTAAATTTTATAGAGCTTAAGTATCAGAATAGAAATAATGTCTGTACAAAACCAAATATTTATAAGTTCTGCATCATAATTAAAATACAAACAGGTTTTTAAAAAGAGTCAACTTGATCAAAACACACTACTTCAGAATCAATAGCTTCTTTCAAGCCACAGTAACACTTAAATATTTGTTGAGACTAGAATGCAAAAATTAGGCTGGTTGGAAAGCTAATTATACTTGCTCAAAATAGAATTTGGAGTTTGCTCAAGTAAAATTTTACTTGAGTTTCCTCAAGTAAAATTACGAAAGGACAGAACTGTGCTTTTCACAGAGATTCAGTTCCCTGGAATCACCAAAACTAGGCAACTGTTAGAATATTTAGAATCCTGAGATAATAAGGAATCCAGGCATTGCTTAGACTGTCTTCTATTGTCTTTTTCTCCCACACACCTGTGGAATGATAGCAATTATAGCTTTAATGAGAGAGTCTAATTCTTCATCTTTGCAAATAGAAAGTTAGAATTGACCAGGAATATTACATTTTATTTTTTAAAGTCATTCAATGTGTTTCTTTCTGATGTAAGTCCTTTTGCCATGACATAACCAGTATGGCTGTGCTGTACACAGCTTCAGTTGTGCCCACACATCTGTGGTTGGTCATCCTAGATTTTAGGTGCCATGAATATGGCCAACTGAGAACTGAAAGCTGGCTCTCTGTGAGTAGGAAGCCACATTTCTCTTGGTCTTCTCTACATTTCTCCCAGCCTTGTCATCTGCCATTCAAAATTATGCTGAAGCTCTAACCAGCAAGGCAGAGAAAGAGCTAGTGAGACACCTAGCTAGATCCCACTGCCTACTCTTTCACTGTACCAGGATTCAAAGTGCCAGATATTTCTATCAGAATTTTATATTTATTTTCCTGTGAGGAAAGTTTGTAAAGCTTATAATTTGGAGAAAGCCATACAGTTTTAAATGAGGGGAAAAAGACTAGTGATTATGTGGTTTCGTTTCCTAAACCAGTGTTCTTTCAGTGAAACTCACCATGTAACTTTCCCTGGACTGAGTATAACTGTCGGATTTCAACACTGGTTTTTGACTTCTGGTTCCAGTGCCAGTATGTGAAGGCATTACAGCTCATCATTCATGTGCTCACATAAAAAAATCTGAACAAACCAAAAATGACTTTTTTAAATCCCATCAGAAAAGTGAGGTTGCAGGGCAAATTGCATCCCTGAAATCTGGAAAGACAAGAAAATCCAGAGAGTTAAAAACATCTGGACTAGCTTATGAGTAAAAATCTTCAAGGACCATAGTCTTGGGAGGCTCCTCATGTTGTGGGTTTTAATCTCAGGCACCCCACCATGTTCTTATAGTGAACAACCAAGAAAGATCCTTTGGTGACTTTAGCAGGAATAGAAGAAAAGGAACCATTGTGAAATATTCTCGCAGAATTACCCATCACAATAACCTACTCTACCAGTCTGATGCCACCTGGAGGAGAGGGGCATTTCTCTCACTTCAGCTCCTCTAGCCTTCCTGTCTCATCTAAGAGAAGCAGGACTAAGAAATGCTGGTGAAAATCACAACCCAGTTTTTTTTTTTTTTTTTTTAAGGAATCTCCATACTGTTCTCCATGGTGGCTCTATCAATTTACATTCTCACCAACAGTGCAAGAGTGTTCCCTTTTTTCCACATCCTCTCCAGCATTAACTGTTTGTAGATTGTTTTGATGCTAGCCATTCTAACCAATGTGAGATGATACTTTATTGTAGCTTTGATTACAGTTCTCTAATAATGAGCAATGCTGAGCATCTTTTTTATTTTTTAATTTTATTTTATTTTTAAACTTTACAATACTGTATTGGTTCTGCCATATATTGAAATGAATCCGCCACAGGCATACACGTGTTCCCCATCCTGAACCCTCCTCCCTCCTCCCTCCCCATACCATCCCCCCAGGTCGTCCCAGTGCACCAGCCCCAAGCATCCAGTATCGTGCATCGAACCTGGATTGGCGACTCATTTCATACATGATATTATACATATTTCAATGCCATTCTCCAAAATCATCTCACCCTCTCCCTCTCCCACAGAGCCCAAAAGACTGTTCTATACATCAGTGTCTCTTTTGCTGTTTCGTATACAGGGTTATTGTTACCATCTTTCTAAATTCCATATATACGCGTTAGTATACTGTATTGGTGTTTTTCTTTCTGGCTTACTTCACTCTGTATAATAGGCTCCAGTTTCATCCACCTCATTAGAACTGATTCAAATGTATTCTTTTTAATGGCTGAGTAATATACTCCATTGTGTATATGTACCACTGCTTTCTTATCCATTCATCTGCTGATGGATATCTAGGTTGCTTCCATGTTCTGGCTATTATAAACAGTGTTGCGATGAACATTGGGGTACATGTGTCTCTTTCCCTTCTGGTTTCCTCAGTGTGTATGCCCAGCAGTGGGATTGCTGGATCATAAGGCAGTTCTATTTCCAGGTTTTTAAGGAATCTCCACACTGTTCTCCCTTGTGGCTGTACTAGTTTGCATTCCCACCAGCAGTGTAAGAGGGTTCCCTTTTCTCCACACCCTCTCCAGCATTTATTACTTGTAGACTTTTGGATCGCAGCCATTCTGACTGGCGTGAAATGGTACCTCATAGTGGTTTTGATTTGCATTTCTCTGATAATGAGTGATGTTGAGCATCTTTTCATGTGTTTGTTAGCCATCTGTATGTCTTCTTTGGAGAAATGTCTATTTAGTTCTTTGGCCCATTTTTTTGATTGGGTCATTTATTTTTCTGGAATTGAGCTATAGGAGTTACTTGTATATTTTTGAGATTAGTCGTTTGTCAGTTGCTTCATTTGCTATTATTTTCTCCCTTTCTGAAGGCTGTCTTTTCACCTTGCTTATAGTTTCCTTTGTTGTGCCGAAGCTTTTAAGTTTAATTAGGTCCCATTTGTTTATTTTTGCTTTTATTTCCAATATTCTGGGAGGTGGGTCATAGAGGATCCTGCTGTGATGTATGTTGGAGAGTGTTTTGCCTATGTTCTCCTCTAGGAGTTTTATAGTTTCTGGTCTTACATTTAGATCTTTAATCCATTTTGAGTTTATTTTTGTGTATGGTGTTAGAAAGTGGTCTAGTTTCATTCTTTTACAAGTGGTTGACCAGTTTTCCCAGCACCACTTGTTAAAGAGATTGTCTTTAATCCATTGTATACTTTTGCCTCCTTTGTCAAAGATAAGGTGTCCATATGTGCATGGATTTATCTCTGGGCTTTCTATTTTGTTCCATTGATCTATATTTCTGTCTTTGTGCCAGTACCATACTGTCTTGATGACTGTGGCTTTGTAGTAGAGCCTGAAGTCAGGCAGGTTGATTCATCCAGTTCCATTCTTCTTTCTCAAGGTAGCATTGGCTATTTGAGGTTTTTTGTATTTCCATACAAATTGTGAAATTATTTGTTCTAGCTCTGTGAAGAATACTGTTGGTAGCTTGATAGGGATTGCACTGAATCTATAAATTGCTTTGGGTTGTATACTCATTTTCACTATATTGATTCTTCCAATCCATGAACATGGTATATTTCTCCATCTATTAGTGTCCTCTTTGATTTCTTTCACCAGTGTTTTATAGTTTTCTATATATAGGTCTTTAGTTTCTTTAGGTAGATATATTCCTAAGTATTTTATTCTTTTTGTTGCAATGGTGAATGGAGTTGTTTCCTTAATTTCTCTTTCTGTTTTCTCATTATTAGTGTATAGGAATGCAAGGGATTTCTGTGTGTTGATTTTATATCCTATTAGGCCACCATCACCCTAATACCAAAACCTGACAAAGATACCAAAAAAAAAAAGAAAACTACAGGCCAATATCACTGATGAACATAGATACAAAAATCCTTAACAAAATTCTAGCAATCAGAATCCAACAATCCCACTGCTGGGCATACACACTGAGGAAACCAGAAGGGAAAGAGACACGTGTACCCCAATGTTCATCGCAGCACTGTTTATAATAGCCAGGACGTGGAAGCAACCTAGATGTCCATCAGCAGATGAATGGATAAGAAAGCTATGGTACATATACACAATGGAGTATTACTCAGCCATTAAAAAGAATGCATTTGAATCAGTTCTAATGAGGTGGATGAAACTGGAGCCTATTATACAGAGTGAAGTAAGCCAGAAGGAAAAACATAAATACAGTATACTAACGCATATATATGGAATTTAGAAAGATGGTAACAATAACCTGGTGTACGAGACAGCAAAAGAGACACTGATGTATAGAACAGTCTTATGGACTCTGTGGGAGAGGGAGAGGGTGGGAAGATTTGGGAGAGTGACATTGAAACATGTAGAATATCATGTAAGAAACAAGTTGCCAGTCCAGGTTCGATGCGCGATACTGGATGCTTGGGGCTGGTGCACTGGGACGACCCAGAGGGATGGTGTGGGGAGGGAGGAGGGAGGAGGGTTCAGGATGGGGAACACATGTATGCCTGTGGCGGATTCATTTTGATATTTGGCAAAACTAATACAATTATGTAAAGTTTAAAAATAAAATAAAATTAAAAAAAAAAAAAAAGAATCCAACAACACATTAAAAAGATCATACACCGTGACCAAGTGGGCTTTATCCCAGGGATGCAAGGATTCTTCAATATCCGCAAATCAATCAATGTAATACACCACATTAACAAATTGAAAAATAAAAAACATATGATTATCTCAATAGATGCAGAGAAAGCCTTTGACAAAATTCAACATCCATTTATGATAAAAACTCTCCAGAAAGCAGGAATAGAAGGAACATACCTCATGATAATAAAAGCTATATATGACAAACCCACAGCAAACGTTATCCTCAATGGTGAAAAATTGAAAGCATTTCCTCTAAAGTCAGGAACAAGACAAGGGTGCCCACTTTCACCATTAGTATTCAACATAGTTTTGGAAGTTTTGGCCACAGCAATCAGAGTAGAAAAAGAAATAAAAGGAATACAAATTGGAAAAGTAGAAGTAAAACTCTCACTGTTTGCAGATGACATGATCCTCTACACAGAAAACCCTAAAGACTCCACCAGAAAATTACTAGAACTAATCAATGAGCATCTTTTTATGTGTTTATTAGCCATCCGTATGTCTTTACAGAAATGTCTGCTTAGATCTTCTACTCATTTTTTTATTTGGCTCTTTGTTTTCCTGATGTTGAGCTGTAATGAGATATTTATATAGTCTAGAGATTAATTCATTGTCAGTTGCTTCATTTACAGTTAAATATGACCCAACAATCCCACTACTGGGCATATACCCTTAGAAAACCATAATTGAAAGAGACACATATACCCCCAATGTTTATTGCAGCAGTATTTACAATAGCCAGGACATGGAAACAACCTAGATGTCCATCAACAGAAAATGAATAAAGAATTGTGGTACATATACACAATGGATTATTACTCAGCCATAAAAAAGAATACATTTGAGTCAGTCCTAATGAAAAGAGGAAAATATTGTGATTTAACACCTTTATATGGAATATAGAAAGATAGTATTGACAAACTTATTTGCAGGCCAGCAGTGGAGAAGGCAATGGCACCCCACTCCAGTACTTTTGCCTGGAAAATCCCATGGACGGAGGAACCTGGTGGGCTGCAGTCCATGAGGTTGCTAGAGTTGGACATGACTGAGTGACTTCACTTTCACTTTTCACTTTCATGCATTGGAGAAGGAAATGGCAATCCACTCCAGTGTTCGTGCCTGGAGAATCCCTAGGACAGGGGAGCCTGGTAGGCTGCTGTCTCTGGGGTCGCACAGAGTCGGACACGACTGAAGCAACTTAGCAGCAGTGGAGACACAGACATAGAGAACAGATGTGTGACACAGTGGGGGAAGGAGAGTGTAGGACGGATTGAGAGAGTGGTGTGGAAATGTATACCTTACTATATGTGAAATAGTAAGTGGAAATTTGCTTTATAATGCAGGGAGCTGAAATCAGGTGCTCTGTGAAATCCTAGAGGAGTAGAATGGAGTGAAAGGCGGGAGGGAGGTCCAAGAGGGAGAGGACATATGTATACCTGTGGCTGATGTATGACAGAGTTAATGTATGACAGAGTCAAACACAGTATTATGGAGCAATGAGTAAAGTCACTCAGTCATGTCCATCTCTTTTGTGACCCCATGGACCGTAGCCTGTCAGGCTCCTCTGTACATGAAATTTTCCAGGCAAGAGTACTGGAGTGGGTTGGCATTTCCTTCTCCAGGGGATCTTCCCAACCCAGGGATCAAACCCAGGTCTCCCACATTGCAGGCAGACGCTTTACTCTCTGAGCCACCAGGGGAGCCATATGGAACAATAATCCTCCAATTAAAAATAAATTTACAAAGTTGCAGCCCAGAAACACAGTATCATTAAGGGAATGAGATTTATTAATGATATGATAGAATGCTATCCCTCTCCCACACCTTAACAACAGAGCTCTAGTATAATGAAGGTGGACTATAGCTGAAAGAGCTACAAGGTGCAGGATCTAAGGAGACATTCTCATGGAAGCCCAAAGTCAAAAGTAAATGTAAAATCAAGGATGTCAGAGGAATGTGAAGCCTCTGGCAGCTACAGTGTGTGTGCCATAACAAACTTTCAACACAGACTAACTCCTAGTCCTCATAGTAAAACCTATTGTGTCAGTTCCTATTACCTGATATATCATAGTTGGCTTTTTAACAAAAATTAAAGTCATGCTAAAAGGCAAAGAAAAAAAAACATGAAGAATGAGATGAAGCAAGCATCAATGCTATCCTTATGGTAGAGGTTTTGAAATTTTCAGACAAATTTAAAATAAATATGCTAAGAAATGTAATTCAAAAATAGTAGATAAAATATAATAACTTATGGGTATTATAAGTAGAGAGAGTTGGAAACTCTGAAAACAAGTCACAAGAAAGTTCTAGAAATCAAAAACTGTAATAAAAATGAAAAATTCCTTTGGGTTCATCAGTAGACTAGACAGAGCCAAGGCAAGAATCAGTGAGCTTGAAAACAGATCAATAGAAAATTCCCATACTGAAATGTGAAAATTTTTATTTTATTACTATGGAATAAGGGAGATGTGACAGTGGGAGACAGCTACTACTTTCTGCTACTTATATGCTCAAAAGTGGTGATACAGGTTGATTCAAAAAGTAATAACCATAATGCTTAATTATAGAAAAGACTAAGAAATTAAGGACTTACACATCTTTGCAACCTTATTTTTTAAAGGTTTTTATTTTGTATTGGGATATAGCTGATTTACAATGTAATAAGGCAGCCACACGTATACAATGTATCCATTCTCCCCCAAACTCTGCTCCCATTCAGGCTGCCACATAACAGTGAGAGTTCCAAGTGTTATACAATAGGTCCTTGTTGGTTATTCACTTTAAATATAGCCCTGTGTACATGTCCTTCCCAAACTCCCTATTTTCCTCTCCTCCCATCCTTTCCAACAGCAACCACAAGGTCATTCTATAAATTTATGAGTCTGTTTCTGTTTTGTAAGGTATTTTGTATCATTTCATTTTAGATTCCACATATAAGAGATATCTAAGATATTTATCCTTCTGTCTGACTTATGTTACTCAGAATGACAATCTCTAGGTCTGTCCATGTTCTTGCAAATGGCATTAGTTCATTCTTTTTAATGGCTGAGTAATATTCTATTGTGTATATGTACCATATCTTCTTTATCCATTCCTCTGTCGATGGACAATTAGGTTTCTTTCATGTCTTGGCTATTGTAAATAGTGCTGCAATAAATATTGGAGTGTATGTGTCTTTTTGGATCATGCTTTTCTCGGGATATATGCCCAGGTGGGGGATTACCAGATCACATGGAAGCTCTATTATTAGATATTTTAAGGAACCTCCATTGTTTTCCAGAGTGGCTATACTAAGTTATATTTCTATTATTCTGGGAGACAGGTTGAAAATATACTGCTGCAATTTATGTCAGAGAGTGTTCTGTCTGTGTTCTCCTCTAGGAGTTTTATAGTGTCCAATCTCACATTTAGGTATTTAATCTATTTTGAGCTTATTTTTGTATATGGTGTTAAAGAGTTATCTAATTCCATTTTTAATAATTTACTTGTCCAGTTTTCTCGGCACCATTTGTTGAAGAGACTTTCCAACATTTTTTTTTTCCCCCAACATTTTGTAATCTTGGCTCCTTTGTCATAGACTAATTGTCCATAGGTGCATAGGTTATTTCTGGTTTTCTATCCTGTTCCATTGATCTATATTTATGTTTTTGTGCCAGAAATAAACCTATGCATCTACAGATAATTAATCTGTTTTAAAGAGGCAACATTATACAATGTTGGAAAAGCAGTTTGGTAATTGTAGCTTTGTAGTATTGTCTGCAGTCAGGGAGCTCGATTCTTCCAGTTATATTTTTCTTTCTCAGGATTGCTTTAGCTACTCAGGGTCTTTTGTGTCTGCTACAAATTTTAAGATTTTTTTGTTGTTGTTGTTCTAGTTCTGTGGAAAATGTCATTGATAATTATATAGGGATTGCATTGAATCTGTAGATTGTTTTGAGTGATATAGTCATTTTGACAATATTGATTCTCCCAACCCACAAACATGGTATATCTTTCTATCCGTGTCTTCTTTGATATCTTTCATCAGAGTCTTATGGTTTTCAGAGTACAGATCTTTTGTCTTCTTGTATGTGTTATGTGTGTGTTAGTTACACAGTTGTTTCCAACTCTTTGCAACCCCATGGACTGTATCCCGCCACACTCCTCTGTCCATGGGATTCTCCAGGCAAGAAATACTGGAGTGGGCAGCCATTCCCTTCTCCAGAAATCTTCTCCACCCAGGAATCAAGCCCAGGTCTCCTGCATTGCAGGTCTTCTTAGGTAATTTTATTCCTATTTTATTCTCTTTGATATAACAAATGAAATTGTAGTAAATGGAATTGTTTCTTGAATTTCTATTTCTGATCTTTCACTGTTAGTTTATAGAAATGCAACAGATATCTTTGTGTAATTTTGTGACCTGAAACTTTACGAAATCCATTGAGCTCTAGTAGTTTTCTGGCACTGTCTGTAGGATCTTCTATGTATCTGCAAACAGTGTCATCTGCAAACAGTGAGTTCTTTTCCAGTTTGTATTCCCTTTACTTCTTTTTCTTCTCTGATTGCCATGGCTATGATTCCAAAGCTATGTTGAAGTGGTGAGAGTAAACATCCTTGTCTTTTTCCTGATCTTACAGAAAATGCTTTCAGCTTTTCACCATTGAGTATGGTGATAGCTATAGGTTTGTCATGTATGAATTTTATTATATTGAGGTGTGTTACCTCTATGTCCATTTTTGGAGTGTTTACCATAAATGGGTACTGATTTTCTCAAAAGATTTTCCTGCATCTGTTGAGATGATTGTATAGTTTTCATTCTTCACTTTGTTGATGTGGTGTATAGCATTGCTTGACTTATGGCTGTTGAAAAAAATCTGACATTCCTGGGATGAATCCCATTTGATCATAGTGTATGATCTTTTTAATGTATTTTTGGGTTCAGATTACTAGTATGCTAGTATCTCATTGAGGATTTTTGCATCTATGTTCATCAGTGATGTTGACCTGTAATTTTCTCTTCTTTTTGTGGTATCTTTGTCTGATTTTGATGGCAGGGTGATGATTGCCTCATGGAATGAGTTTGAAAGTTTTCCTTCCTCTGCAGTTTTTTTTGGCGCAGTTTCAGGATAGTTGTTAACTTTTCTCTAAATTCGTTATAGAAGTTGCCTATGTAGCTACCAGGTCCTAGACTTTTGTTTGTTGGGAATTTTTCTTTCTTTTTTTTTATACTGAAGGATAATTGCTTTACAATATTACATTGATCTCTGCCATAGATCAACATAAATCAGCCATAGGTATATATATGCCCCCTCCTTTTTGAGCCTCACTCCCCCCTCCCACATCTGTTGGGGGTTTTTAAATCATAGTTTCAATTTTAGTGCCTGTGATTTGTCTGTTCATATTTTCTATTTCTTTCTGGTTCAATCTTGGGAAAATATCTTTCTAAGAATTTGTTCATTTCCTCCAGGTTGTCCATTGTATTTGCATGGAATTGCTCATCATAGTCTTATGTTCCTCTGTATTTATGTGGAGTTAGTTGTAACTTGTTTTCATTTCTAATTGTATTGATTTGACTCTTCTCCCTTATTTTCCTTGATGCATCTGGCTAATGTGTGTGTGTGTGTGTGTGTGTGTGTGTGTGTGTGTGTCAGTCTCACAGTCATATCTGACTCTTTGCAACCCCAATCAGTCTCCACTGTCCATGGAATTATCCAGGCAAGAACACTGGAGTGTGTAGCCATTCGCTTCTCCAGGGGATCTTCCCAACCAGGGATTGAACCTGGGTCTCTTGCATTGTGGACAGATTCTTTACCATCTGAGCCACCAAGTTTTATCAATTTTTGTTTATCTTTTCAAACACTTGGCTTTTAGTTTCATTGATCTTTGTAATAGTTTTCTTTGTCTCTATTTAATTTATTTCTGCTAGATCTCAATGATTTGTTTCCTTCTGCTAACTTTAGATTTTGTTTGTTCTCCTTTCTCTGGTTATTGTAAGTTAAATTGTTTGAGATTTTTCTTGTTTCTTAAGGTAGGATTGTATTGCTATAAACTTCCCTCCTAAAACTGGTTTTGATACATCCCGTAAGTTTTGGACCATTGTGGTTTCATTTTCACTTGTCTTTAGGTTTTGTTTTTTTTTTTTTTTTTTTCCTCTTTGATTTCTTCAGTGATCAGTTGGTTGTTTAGTAGCATATTGTTTTTTATACTTTTCTTTTACTTTTAGTTTATTTCTAATCTCACAGCTTTGTGATCAGAAAAGATCCTTGTTATGATTTCAGTTTTCTTAAATTTGTCAAGTCTTGACTTGTGGCCAGCGTGTTGTCAATACTGGAGAATGTTCCATGTGCCCTTGAGAAGAATGTGTAGTCTGCTGCTTTTGGATGGAATGCTCTATAAATATCAATTAGTCCATCATGTCTAATGTGTCATTTAAGGCCTTTTTTTCCTTATTTTCTGTCTGGATGATCTGTTCATTGATGAAAGCAGGGTGTTAAAGCCCCCCACTGTTATTTTGTTACTGTTAATTTATCCCTTTGAGGTTGCTACTATTTTCCTTACATATTGAGATGCTCCTATGTTGGATCCATATGTATTTATACTTGTTATATCTTCTTGGATTGATCCTTGATTGTTATGTAATGTCCTTCTTTGTCTCTTACAACAGTCTGCTTTAAAGTCTATTTGGTCTGATATGAGTATTGCTGCATCAGCTTTCTTTTTATTTCCTTTACATGGAATACCTTCTCCCACCCCCTTACTTTCAGTCTGTAAGTGTCTCTAGGTTTGAGGTGGGTCTCCTGTAGACAGCATATGCAGGGGTCTTGCTTTTGTATACACCCAGCTAGTCTATGTCTTTTGGTTGGTATATTTAATCTAATTACACTTAAGGTAATTATTGATATGCATGATATTATTACCATTAATAATTGTTTTGGATTTATTTTTGCAGGTGTTTTCTTTATCTTGTATTTCTTATTGAGGGAAGTTTGTTTAGCACTTGTAAAGCTGGTTTGATGATGCTGAATTCTCTTAACTTTTGCTTGTCTGTAAAGCTTTTGACTTCTCCATCAATTCTGAACTAGAGACATTCTGGGTAGAGTTTTCTTGGTTGTAGTTTCTTCCCTTTCATTACTTTAAATACATCATGCCACTCCCTTCTGCCTTGCAGAGTTTCTGTTGAGATATCAGCTGACAATTTTATGGGACTTCCCTTGTATATATTTGTCATTTTTACCTTGTTGCTTTCAATATTTTATCTTTGTTTTTTATTTTTGTCAGTTTGATTAGTATTCCTCAGTGTGTTCCTCCTTGGGTTTATCTTGCCTGGGACTCTCTGTGCTTCCTGGACTTGGTTAACTATTTTCTTTCACATGTTAGGGATGTTTCCAGCTATTATCTCTTTACCTGGTTTCTCAGGTCCTTTCTCCAACTCTTCTCCTTCTGGGACCCCTATAATGTGAATTTAGTGTGTTTAATGTTGAACCAGAGGTCTCGGGCTGTCTTCATTTATTTTCATTCTGTCTTCATCCTGGCAGCTATGGGATTGTAGTTCTTCATGCTTCTCTGTCTGCCCTCCATCAGATGAGGCTATCTAAGAAACTTGTGTAAACTTCCTGGTGGGAGGGACTGACTGTGGGAAAAACTGGTTTACTCCAGTGGGCAAAGCTGTGCTCAGTAAAACTTTAATCCAATAGTCACATGCCAATGCAGGAGACAGGGATTCAATCCCTGGGTCAGAAAGATCCCCTGGAGAAGGATATAGCAACCCACTCCAGTATTATTGCCTGGGAAATCCCATGGACAGAAGAGCCGGGCAGTCTACATCCATATGGTCACAAAGAGTTGGACACAACTTAGCAACTAAACAACAACAATAACCTTCTAAAATAGAAAACTCCTGGAAGGGAGGCTCAAGAGGGAGGGGATGGATATATGTATACTTATAGCTGATGCATGTTGTACAAAACAAAACTCAATACAATGTTGTAAAGCAATTATTCTCCAGTCAAAAATAAAAATAAAGCGAAGTGTTGATTTACAAAAATGAAAACACAACTCTCGGCTCAGGTAGATTTGCAGTGAATTCTGCCAAGATTTTAGAAAAATGCCAATTCTTTGCAGTCTCTTCCAAAGCACAGAGGCAGAGAGAATGCGTCCTCATTCATTCTGCATGGCCAGCATTATCCTAACACCAAAATCAAAGACATTACAAGAAAGGGAAACTGTCGATCAGTATCTCTCATGAATATAGATGTAACTATCCTCAATAAAATATTAGCAAACCAAATCCAACAGTGTATACAAAGAATTATACACCATGACAAAGTGGAATTTATCCCAATTATGTAAGGGTGGTTCAACATCAGAAACTGATTATTATAATCCATCACATAAACAGACCCCCCCCCCAAAAAAATCACACAATATCAATAGGTGCAGAAAATGCATTTGAGAAAACTCAACAGCCATTCATGATAAGGAAAAAAAAAAAACCCCAGCAAATTAGGAATATCAGGGAACTTACTCTAGTTGAAAAAATGTTGACAAAAACCCACAACTGAAATAATAGGTACTGGTGAGAAACTTGAAGGTAGAAGAAAAGGATGACTTCTCTTACCACTCCTTTTTAACATAGAACTGGAAGCTTTAGCTAATGCAATAAAAGGAAAGGAAATAAAATATCTGCATATTAAAGAGGAAGATGTTAAACTGTTTTCCCCTACAGATGATATGATCATCTGTGCAGAAAATCCAAAAGAATCACCAAAAAACCTCTTAGAATTAATAAGCAATTATATAAAGGTTGCAGAATACAAGGTCAGTGCACAAAAGTCAATTGCTTTCTTATATACCAGCAATGAACAATTAGAATTTGAATTAAAAACACAATAACATTTAAATTAGCACCCAAAGTATTAACATTCAGATATAAATCTACTAAAATATGTAAAAGATTTGTATGAGAAAAGCTATAAATGAAATTAAAGTAGAGCTAAGTAAATGGAGAGATATTCCATGTCCATAGACAGACAGTATTGTCAAGATATCAGTTCTTTGCAAGTTCATTTGCAGATTAAATGCAGTCCCAATTAAAGTGCCAACAAATCATTTTGTGTGTATTGAAAAAAAAATGATTCTAAAGTTTATATGGAGAAGCAAAAGACACACAGTAGCCGAAATAATATTAAAGTAGAAGAACAAAGTTTCAGGGGTAACACTACATAATTTCAATACCTATTATAGAACACGTAAAATTCAATAAGACAACAGACTATTCAATTAAACAGTGGATCAAAGAGCTTAACAGACACCTCACCAAAAAAAAAAAAAAAAAATATATATATATATATATATATAGACTACAAAAGATTCACTACATCATATATAACTAGGGAAATGTAAATTGAACCAGAGAGAGACTACTGCACTCCTATTAGAATGACCAAATTCCACAAGACTGACAACACCAAATGCTAGTGAGGGTGTGGAGCCACAAGAACTCTCATACATTGCTGGTGGGAATGCAGTCATTTCGGAATATGATTTGGAGATTTCTTACAAAACAGAGCATCCTCTTATCATTGTGCTCACTGGATTTATTCAAAGGAGTTGAAAACTTAGTTCCACACAAAAACTTGCACGTGGATATTTTTAGAGCAGCTTTATACCTCTTGATGAAAGTGAAAGTGGAGACTGAAAATGTTGGCTTAAGGCTCAACATTCAGAAAATGAAGATCATGGCATCTGGTCCCGTCACTTCATGGGAAATAGATGGGGAAACAGTGGAAACAGTGGCTGACTTTATTTTTTAGGCTCCAAAATCACTGCAGATGGTGACTGCAGCCATAAAATTAAAAGATGCTTACTCCTTGGAAGGAAAGTTATGACCAACCTAGACAGAGAGGTTAAAAAGCAGAGGTTACTTTGCCAACAAAGGTCCATCTAGTCAAGGCTATGGTTTTTCCAGTAGTCGTGTATGGATGTGAGAGTTGGACTCTGAAGAAAGCTGAGCGCTGAAGAATTGATGCTTTTAAACTGTGATGTTGGAGAAGACTCTTGTGAGTCCCTTGGACTGCAAGGAGATCCAACCAGTCCATCCCAGAGGAGATCAGTCCTGGGTGTTCATTGGAAGGACTGATGCTAAAGCTGAAACTCCAGTACTTTGGCCACCTCATGTGAAGAGTTGACTCATTGGAAAAGACTCTGATTCTGGGAGGGATTGGGGGCAGGAGGAGAAGGGGACGGCAGAGGATGAGATGTCTGGATGGCATCACTGACTCAATGGACGTGAGTCTGAGTGAACTCCGGGAGTTGGTGATGGACAGGGAGGCCTGGCGTGCTGCGATTCATGGGGTCGCAAAGAGTCAGACAAGACTGAGTGACTGAACTGAACTGAACTGATACATTATTGCCAAAACTTGGAAGCAACCAAGATGTCCTTCAGCAGTTGAATGGATAAATAAATGTACACATCCAGAAAGGAATATCACTCAACACTAAAAATAAATGAGCTATTAAGACATGAAAGGGCATGGAGGAAACTTAAATATATATTATCAAGTAAAAAGAAGCCAAATATGTAAAAGCTACATACTGTGTGATTCTGGAAAAGGCAAAAATTACAGAGAGTAGAGAGATCAGTAGTTTCCAGGGGTAGTTGGGAGGAATCGAGGGATGAAAGAGCAGAGCATGGAGGATTTTTAGGGTGGAAAAAACATTCTGTATGATACAGTAGTGATGGATGCATTTGCCCAAATCCAAAGAAGGCACAACTCGGAGAGTAAACCTTAATATTTTCTATGGACTTGGACCTAATGTAAGCTATGGATTATGATGAGTCAGTGTAAACTCGTCGGTGTTAACAAATATACCAGTCTGATGAAAGATGTTTCTAATGAGGGAGGCTTTGTGTGTGTAGGGTCAGGGAAATATGAAAAGTCTCTATCTTTTTCTAAATTTTGCTGTTAACTTGAAACTATTGTAAAGAAAAAAAAAAAAAAAAGAGTCTTTGTCTTAAAAACAAAGAAACTCACTGTAAACTTACCTGTAGAGATGTTAGCAATTCTCTTCATGGGCAAGTGCCTTACCTGTGGCATTCTACTGGAAATCTGGCAAGGGAAATACTAGAGAAGTTTAGTGACTGATGGGTACTGCTTCTTACTCCTGTACGAAGGAACCAGATTAAAGAGAACAAGTCAGTGGTTGCTGAGAGCCAGGCTTCCCTGATAGCTCAGCTGGTAAATAATCTGCCAGCCATGTGGGAGACCTGGGTTCAATCCCTGGGTTGGGAAGATGCCCTGGAGAAGGGAAAGGATACCCACTCCAGTGTTCTGGCCTAGAGAATTCCATGGACTCCATAGTCCATGGAGTTGCCTAATGTCAGACAGGACTGGAGCAACTTTCACTTCACTTTCTTTCAGAGAAAATATAGTGTGCTGAAGTCAGGTACTAAAGATACGTTGTACCAGAAAACTCATAGGTAAGAGAATCAGGCACTTCCTTGAGCTAAGTACTGGAAAAAAAGTGTGCTAAGATGTCCACTAGAAATGGACATAAATCTGTAAACTCAGAAGCCTACTTGTGGTAACATCATACTGTAGAAATCTGGCAAGTGAGACAAACAGCTGCCAGGAAGAGAACACCCCTTCCTCCTCCTGTGTTTCTCCATTGCCCTCTACTAATATTGCTTAATGCAGTGCTAGGTGGCAAAGGAGTTTTTGTTTCTTCATTCAGTCACATCTGACTCTGCAACCCCATGGACTGCAGCACACCAGGCTGAAGATATTTACATAACTACCTCCTTTATCACAGAACAGTAAAAAAAAGGGGTTCTTCTGGGTATGAGAGGTAATAAATTTAAAACACACAAACATTGTTATAGTATTCTTAGTATGAATTATTGCATATTAAATTCTAAAGTGCCAAAATAGTCCTCAGTTGATTTCAAAACATGCTCTAATGGATAGGTCACTGACTTCAGTGTCACTAATCACACACCCTTCAGCAGGTTCTTCTCTAAGCTTCAATTCTTAATGTTCAAGATGACAGATATTATTATGTGTTATAAATTTTTGAGAGCTATAGAAATAAGTTGTCATTTCTTTAATCATTATTATTGGAACAAATAAGGGAAAATCATGATGGCTCTTATAAAAACTTTGATATATGAAACAAATTAGATGTGTTTCTTTAATCCTGTTTTGGATTTTAAAATGTCCTACAGATATAAAGGAACTAGAGAACATCTTGAGCTCTTTCATTCCTTTACAATCTTTTTTTCCTATTAGATGTTTTCCTAGGATAAATGTGAAATTAATTGAAAATTGTGGTTTTGTTTCCTTTATGCATATACGCACATGTGAGTGCTTACAAATATACACAAATGCCACCCTCTGTGTGTGTGGCAGAGGGAGAAAAGCATACATGCGCTATAAACTTTTATCTATTATCTTAAGGTGTAATTTCCAGAAAAAAATCACACAAAAATTGTGAGGATAGTTATTTTTGACATTTTTTAAATTGAAGTATAAAGCAAAGTGATTCAGTTATATATTTTATCAGATTATATTTCATTATAGGTTATTATGGGATTCCCTAGTGGCTCAGACCAGAGAAGGCAATGGCACCCCACTCCAGTACTCTTGCCTGGAAAATCCCATGGACAGAGGAGCCTGGTGGGCTGCAATCCATGGGGTCACTACGAGTTGGACACGACTGAGCGACTTCCCTTTCACTTTTCACTTTCATGCATTGGAGAAGAAAATGGCAACCCACTCCAGTGTTCTTGCCTGGAGAATCCCAGGGATGGGGGAGCCTGGTGGGTTTCCGTCTATGGGGTCGCACAGAGTTGGACACAACTGAAGTGACTTAGCAGCAGCAGCAACAGTGGCTCAGACAGTAAAGGGTCTGCCTGCAATGCAAGAGACCCAGGTTCAATCCCAGGATTGAGAAGATACCCTAGAAAAGGACATGGCCATCCACTCCAGTGTTCTTGCCTAGAGAATCCCATGGACAGAGGAGCCTGGTTGGCCATAGTCCATGGGGTCACAAACCAGGCCTCCCTGTCCATCATCAACTCCCTGAGTTCACTCAAACTCACATCCATCGAGTCAGTGATGCCATCCAACCATCTCATCCTCTGTTGTCCCCTTCTCCTTCTGCCCCCCAATCCCTCCCAGCATCAGAGTCTTTTCCAATGAGTCAACTCTTCACATGAGGTGGCCAAAGTACTGGAGTTTCAGCTTCAACATCAGTCCTTCCAAAGATCCCTTTACAATGGACTGGTTGGACCTCCTTGCAGTCCAAGGGACTATCAAGAGTCTTCTCCAACACCACAGTTCAAAAGCATCAATTCTTCAGTGTTCAGCTTTCTTCACAGTCCAACTCTCACATCCATGCATGACCACTGGAAAAACCATAGCCTTGACTAGACAGACATTTGTTGGCAAAGTAATGTCTCAGCTTTTCAATATGCTGTCTAGGTTGGTCATAACTTTTCTTCCAAGGAGTAAGCATCTTTTAATTTCATGGCTGCAGTCACCATCTGCAGGGATTTTGGAAGGACCAAAAAAATAAAGTCTGACACTGTTTCCACTGTTTCCCCATCTATTTCCCATGAAGTGATGGGACCAGATGCCATGATCTTTGTTTTCTGAATGTGGAGCTTTAAGCCAACTTTTTCACTCTCCACTTTCACTTTCATCAAGAGGCTTCTTAGTTCCTCTTCACTTTCTGCCATAAGGGTGGTGTCATCTGAATATCTGAGGTTATTGATATTTTTCTGGGCAATCTTGACTCCAGTTTGTGCTTTTTCCAGCCCAGCGTTTGTTGTGATGTACTCTGCATATAAGTTAAAATAGCAGGTTGACAATATACAGCCTTGACGTACTCCTTTTCCTGTTTGGAACCAGTTCGTTGTTCCATGTCCAGTTCTAACTGTTGCTTCCTGGCCTGCATATAGGTTTCTCAAGAGGCAGGTCAGGTGGTCTGGTATTCCCATTTGTTTCAGAACGTTCCACAGTTTATTGTGATCCACACAGTCAAAGACTTTGGCATAGTCAGTAAAGCAGAAATGGATGTTTTTCTGGAACTCTCTTGCTTTTTCCATGATCCAGCGGATGTTGGCAATTTGATCTCTGGTTCCTCTGCCTTTTCTAAAACCAGCTTGAACATCTGGAAGTTCACGGTTCACATATTGCTGAAGCATGTCTTGGAGAATTTTGAGCATTACTCTACTAGCATGTGAGATAAGTGCAATTGTGCGGCAGTCTGAGCATTCTTTGGCATTGCCTTTCTTTGGGATTGGAATGAAAACTGACCTTTTCCAGTCCTGTGGCCACTGCTGAGTTTTCCGAATTTGCTGACATATTGAGTGTAGCACTTTCATAGCATCATCTTTCAGGATTTGAAAAAGCTCCACTGGAATTCCATCACCTCCACTAGCTTTGTTCGTGTCTTAGCTATTGTAAATAGTGCTGCTATGAATGCCAAGGTGAATGTATCTTTTCAAATTAAGAGTTTTTGTCTTTTCATATACATATCAAATAATAGGATTACTATTTCATATGGTAACTCTATAGTTTTATTATTTTTAAGGAACTCACATATCATTTTCCATAGTAGCTGCTGTAGATTCCCACCAGCAGTGTACGAGAGTTCCATTTTCTCTACACCTTCTCCAGCATTTATTGTTTGCAGACATTTTGATGGTCATTTTGACTGGTATGAAGTGATACATCACTGTGGTTTTGATTTGCATTATTCTAAAAGTTAGCACTGTTGAGTATCTTTTTGTGTGCTTGTAGGCCATCTGTATGTTTTCTTTGGAGAAATGTCTATTTAGGTCCCCTGTCCATTTTTTTGCATTGGGTTGTTTGTTTTTTCAATATTGAGTTGTTATGAGCTGTTTGTATATTTTAGATATTAACCCCTTGTTGGTCGTGTCATTTGCAAATATTTTCTCCCATTCTGCCATTTGTTGTTTTATTTTGTTGAAATTTTGCTGTGCAAAATATTGTGTTTCATTAAGGTCCCATTTATTTGTTTTTGTTTTTATTTCTTTTGCCTTGGGAGACTACTCTCAGAAAATATTTCTATCATGTATGTCAGAAAATGTTTTGCTTATGTTGTCTTCTAGGAGTTGTATGGTGATCATGTTTTCTATTAAGTATTTTGAGTTTACTTTTGTATATGGTATAAATGACTGTTTTAATTTCATTGATTTACATTTAACTGTCCTGCTTCTACAATACCACTTGTTGAATACACTGTCTTTTACAACACCACTTGTTGAAGACACTGCCTTTTCTCCATTGTATTTTCTTGCCTCCTTTGTCATATATTAATTGCAGTAAGTACATGGGTTTATTTCTGGACTCTCTATTCCATTTATCTGTATGTCTGCATTTGTGCCAATACCACATCGTATTCATCACTGTAGATTTCTAGCATTATCTGACATAAGGAAGGATAATGCCTCTAGCTTTGATCTTTTCCTCAAGATTGCTTTAGCAATTCTGGGCCTTTGGTAGTTGCATATAAATTTTAAGGCTTCCCTGATTGCTCAGATGGTAAAGAATCTGCCTGAAATGCAAGAAACCAGGGTTCAATACCTGGGTTGGGAAGATCACTGGAGAAGGTAATGGCTACCCATTTCGGTATTCTTGCCTGGAGAATTCCATGGACAAGGAGGAGCCTGGCAGGCTACAGTTCATGATGTTGCAAAGATTAGGACATGACTGAATGACTGACACCAAATTTTAAGATTATATGTTCTTCTTTGGAAAATGTCATGGGTGTTTTGTTAGGGATTACATTAAAGTTGTAGATTGCTTTGGATTGTATGTCCATGTTAATGGTAACTCTTCAATCCAAGAGCATGGTATATATTTCCATTTCCACTGATTCATGAATTTCTTTTATCATAGTCATGTGGTTTTCAGCATGTAGGTCTTTCATCTCAAAAAAATAAATGTTTCATCAAAAAAAAAGTTTACTCATAAGATTTTTTTTGATGTGATTTTAAATATGATTTTTAAAATTTCTGATATTTTATTATTAGTGTAGGAAAATACAACAGATTTCTTTATGTTAATCTTCTATCCTGCTACCTTGCTAAATACACTTATTACTTGTTGTTCAGGAACTAAGTCGTGTCCGGCTATTTGCAATCTCATGTACTGCAGCATGCCAGGCTGCCTTGTACTTCACCATTTCTCAGAGTTTACTCAAGCTCATGTGCATTGAGTTGGTGATGCCATCGAACCATTTCATCCTCTGTCATCCCCTTCTCCTCCTGCTCTCAATCTTTCCCAGCATCAGGGTCTTTTCAAATGAGTTAGCTCTTCACATCAGGTGGCCAAAATATTAAGAGTTTCAGTTTCAATATCAGTCCTTCCAAAGAACATTCAGAACTGATCTCCTCTAGGATGGACTGGTTGGATTTCCTTGCAGTCCAAGGGACTTTCAAGAGTCTTCTCCAACACCATAGTTCAAAAGCATCAATTCTTCAGTGTTCAGCTTTCTTTGTAGTCCAACTCTCACATCCATACACAACTACTGGAAAAACCATAGCCTTGACTAGATGGACCTTTGTTGGCAAAGTAATGTCTCTGCTTTTTAATATGCTGTCTAGGTTGGTCATAACTTTTCTTCCAAGGAGTAAGCGTCTTTTAATTTAATGGCTGCAGTCACCATCTGCAGTGATTTTGGAGCCCCCCAAAATAAAGTCAGCCACTGTTTCCACTGTTTCCCGTCTATTTCCCATGAAGTGATGGGACTAGATGCCATGATCTTCGTTTTCTGAATGTTGAGCTTTAAGCCAACTTTTTCACTCTCACTTTCATTAAGAGGCTCTTTAGTTCTTCTTCACTTTCTGCCATAAGGGTGGTGTCATCTGCATATCTGCGGTTATTGATATTTCTCCCAGCAATCCTGATTCTAGCTTGTGCTTCCTCCAGCCCAGAGTTTCTCATGATGTACTCTGCATATAATAGCTTTTAGTATATGAAACTTTGTTGGCAAAGTGATGTCTCTGCTTTTTAATATGCTGTCCAGGTTTGTCATAGCTTTTCTTCCAAGGAGCAAATGTCTTTTAATTTCATGACTGCAGTCACTGTCTATAGTGATTATGGAGACCAAGAAAATAAACTCTGTCACTTTTCCATTTTTCCCCTATTTGCTATTGTTGTTCAGTCGCCAAGTTGTGTCCAACTCTTCCCTACCCCTCGGACTGCATCATGCCTGGCTTCTCTGTCACTCACCATCTCCCAGAGTTTTTGCCCAGGTTCATGTCCATTGCATTGGTGATGCCATCCAGCCATCAAATCCTCTGTTGCCCTCTTCTCCTTCTGCTGTCAATCTTTCCCAGCATCAGTGTTTTTTCTGGTGAGCTGGCCATTCACATCAGGTGGCCAAAGTATTGGAGCTTCAGTTTCAGTCCTTCTAATGAGTTTTCAGAGTTGAGTTCCCTTAAGATTCACTGGTTTGATCTCCTTGCTGGCCAAGGGACTCTCATGAGTCTTCTCCAGCACCACAGTTCAAAAACATCAATTCTTTGGTTTTCTACCTTCTTTATGGTTTGCCTCTCACAACCATATGACTACTGGAAGCACTATAGCCCAGACTATATGGAACTTTGTCAGAAAGTGATGTCTTTGGTCTAGGTTTGTCGTAGCTTTCCTGCCAAGAAGTAATTGTCTTCTAATTTCATGGCTGCAGTCACAATCTAGAGCGATTTTAGAGCCTAAGAAAAGGAAATCTGTCACTGGTTCCATCTTTCCCCTTCTATTTGCCAAGAAGTGATGGGCCCAGATGCCATGATCTTAGTTTTTGGGTTTTTTTAGTAGTTTTCAATAGGCTTTTTCACTCTCTTCTTTCATCCTCATTAAGAGGTTCTTTAGTTCTTTCTCGCTTTCTGCCATTAGAGTGGTATCATCCACATATCTGAGGTTGTTGATATTTCTCCTGGCAATCTTGATTTCAGCTTGTAACTCATCCAGTCTGGCATTGCTCATGATGAGCTCTGCATATAAGGTGAATAAACAGAGTGACAGCAGACAGCCTTGTCATACTCTTCTCAGCCATGAACCAGTCAGTTGTTCCATACAAGGTTCTATCTGTTGCTTCTTGACCAGCATACAGGTTTCTCAGGAGACAGGTAAGATGGTCTGGTATTCCCATCTCTTTTAAGAGTTTTCTTAGTTTGTTATCCACACAGTCAAAGGCTTTGACATAGTCCATGAAACAGAGGTACATGTTTTTCTGGAATTTTCTTGCTTTCTCTATGATCCAGTGAATGTTTGCAGTTGATTTCTAGTTCCTCTACCTTTTCTAAACCCAGCTTCGACATCTGAAAGTTCTTGGTTCACATCATGCTGAAGCCTCTGGGACCTCTGTTGCCTTATTACATTTCTTTCTGGATAATCTGTTGATGTCAGTAGGGTGTTAAAAACTCCTACTGTTGTCATATTATTGTCAAATCATCCCTTATGTATGTTAATATTTGTTTTATGTATTTGGGTACTTTTCTATTGGGTCATGTATATTAATGAGTATGATATCCTCCTCTTGTTTTGATCCCTTTATCATTACATGATGCCCTTCTTTGTCTTTCTTTTTGGCCTTTGTTTTAAAGTCTATTTTGCCTGATATGAGTATTCCTACCCGCCACTTTCTTGTTTCCATTTGCATGAAATAATTCTTTTCCATCCCATCATATTCAGTCCCAGAAAAGTGAGTCTCTTGTAGGCAGCATATTGTAGGTTATTTTTTAATCCAGTCTGTCACTTTATGTATTTTGATGGGAGCATTTAGTCAATTGACAGTTAAAGTTATTAATGATAGGTATGTACTTATTGCTATTTATTTACCTCTTTTCCAGTTGTATTTGTAGTTTTTTATGTCTTCTTTTTTTGTTATCCCTTTTCTGGTTTGATGATTTTCATTTGTATTATGCTTAAGTTTATTTCTATTTGGTTTGTAATCTATTATATATTTTTGATTTATGGTTACCATGGTATTCAAGTATGTTGATCCATAACTATATCCACTTGTTTTATAGTCATTCAGATTCAAGCATATTCTCCTAAGTCACTTCAGTCGTGTCCGACTCTGTGCAACCCCATAGAGGGCAGCCCACCAGGCTCCACCGTCCCTGGGATTCTCCAGGCAAGAACACTGGAGTGGGTTGCCATTTCCTTCTCCAGTGCATGAAAGTGAAAAGTGAAAGTGAAGACGCTCAGTAGTGTCTGACTCCTAGGGACCCCATGGACTGCAGCCTACCAGGCTCTTCCATCCATGGGATTTGTCAGGCAAGAGTACTGGAGTGGGGTACAATTGCCTTCTCCCCAAGCACATTCTAAATGTTCTAAATTTTTTATTCCCCTTCCTCACATTTTGCGATTTTGATGTCCTAGTTTATGAGCTTATCCTTTTACTATTAATTTTCATTATAGTTACTTTTATATATTTTTTAAATCTATGTATTGGTATTTAAGTGATATTTAATATTTTTATATACCTGCCATTCCTATTGTGATTTTTTCTTTCTATAGATTCTTGCTCCATTACTATTTTTAAAATGATCCTTTAATACTTCTTTTAGGGTATCTTTCCTATTGCTGAATTATTTTTGGTTTTGCTTATCTGAGAAATGCTTTACCTCATCTTCTATTTTAAATGATAATCTTTCTGGGTAAAGTATCCAAGGAAGCAGCTTTTTCCTTTTCATAATTGTGTATTATGTCACTTCCTTCTGTCCTGAAAGGTTTCTTCAGGGAAATCAGCTGATAGCCTTAAAGGGATTCCCAGATATATGACTGTTTTTCTCTTGCTGCATTTAGAACTCTCTTTATCTTTAACTTTGTTATTTTAATCATGATATGTCTTGATGTGGGTCCATTTGAGTCCATCTTGTTTTGGACTGTCTGTGCTTTCAGTACCTGAGTATCCATTTCCTCCTTTATGTTTGGAAAATATCAAGCCATAATTTTTCATTAAACATTTGATCCCCTTATTTTTCTCCTCTCCTCCTGGAACCTCTATTATGCATAGTTGGGCATATATTATATATTATCCTACAGATCTTGCCCATTGCTCTTTTTTTTTCTCCTTCTCTGTCTGCTATTCTGATTGTGTGATTTTCATTATTCTGTCTTGCAGATCATTTATTGTTCTTCTGTGTCATATAGCTTGATATCCATTGTTTCTGGATTGATTTTTATCTCAGTAATTGAATTGTCTATTTTTGAGTTGTTTGTCTTTATATTTTCTAGTTGCTTGTTACACTGATCTACATTTTCTATCAGTAATCTTACTTAATGCTTTAGTATTTTTATCATCTCCTTTTTGATCTCAGAGTATAATAGATTGTGAGGTCTGCTTTATTATTTATTCTTTCAGCTGATTCCTCTTATTCTTTTAATTTGGTTTAGTTTCTCTGCCTTTTTATTGTACTTAACTTTCTCTGTCTCTACGAATTTAGAAGAAATAGTTATCTGCCATTGGCTTGAAGGAGTATTGATACATGAGAGTGTCTCTATCTAGACAGTTTTTGTGTGATATTTTTGGTTTGAAGGCTGGTTTTGGTATGGATGCCAGCTGCATGTTTCCTCAGAGTGTGTTGATCATTATATCCCTGATGGGATGTGTTTGGTCTTGGGGTATTTAAAGCCTGTTTAGGATGTGAGAAGGGGCTTCCTCTCTGCTCTATGGGTGTTGCTGCCCTGTCAGGGGCAGGATCTTCTCTACGGTTCAAGTAGAAGCCCTAGGGATCAGGTTTGATCATGTTCTTTTGCCCTTGAGTGTGTGCCTTGACCCATGGGAAGTGATTGCTGAGCAAATGAGGTCTGCATTGCCATGAAGGACCTATGTGCGACTTAGGCAGGTGTCCATGGTTCCACTCTGTAGTAGCCCAAAGTCTTGTCCCTTTTTCTCCTTTTCTGTTATGTTAATTCCAAATCTAGTGCAAGGTTGTGATGTGGAGGAGGCTATGTTAGGCATCAGGGCTTTGTGGCTGCCAGAATTGAGGTGGTTTGCACTGCAGCTTGACATCTGGGCTGCCTCTGTAGTAGACTTCTCTCAGGATCCATCTGCCCCAGATCTAGCACTAAGCTGTGGTTTGGAATGGAAGGAATCAAGGTGGTCTCACTGGGAAAGGAAACACTGTGTACTCCTGCCCAGGGCCTGCCTGCTAGAGATTCATCACTTAGCGGCTGCTTGCTCTTATGGCTCTGTTCCATGTGCATGCTGACAGTGGCCTCTGTGACTCCTCCAGGGCCATACTTCAGGTGCTCCTGCATAGCTAGATGAAATCTTTCCTCATATGTCATGCCATGCTGTGGCTTGGAGTGAGTGGAGCCAGATTGTTTGCCCCTTCAGATTGGAAATGGTGATAAGGCTGCTTTTACCTTTGCAAGGCTCTTTTTACCTTGCAAGTCTAGGTAAAACTGCAAAGACTCTTTTTACCTTGATTGCTAGCATACTAGCTTGCTTGCAGTAGAGTCTGGGCTTCTCCAGTCTTTCTGACTGTCTAGGGGATTTCTCAGCAGGCAAGGAAGATTCTCTCCTCTGTTCATAACTGCAGGACTAGAATGCCCAGCTTTTGCCTTGACCTGCACACTCCCAGGATGACAGTCCACCCATATGGGACCTTTTCTCCCTTACAGATTGCCTCCCACTCCCAGAGGTCCATGTCGAAACCCAGTGCTTTTTCTTTTCTGTCCTTCCTGGTTACATGGGGATCTTTCTTTCCAATTAGTTTTTTGTGACAATTGTTCCACATAGAAATGTATTTTTTGATGTAGTTGTAGGAGGAAGTTACCTCCACATTTTACTTCACCATCTTGAACTTTCCCTTCAAGAATAGTTATTTTTGACTTGACTCAAGTTTCAATGTGATTTTCTTAATGATTCACTATAAAAAGTGTTTTCTGTTGTTTGAAAGAGTTTTAGATCATTTATGGGAACAATATTAATTTACAAACATTGTATGTTAGTCACAAACACTGAATTATTTCAGAAGCCCCTCTTGTTATATATGTTTTATATTCTAATTTGTGTAGAAATAATTTTCAAAAACTGTTAGAAATATTTTGTTATTTTAAGTACTTCTTTCTTCAGTTTCATTTGAAATGCTATCTCTTCTTTGTGTATTTAGTTTTGACCTACCTTCTTTTGTTTCTTCCTTTCCTCCTCTCTCTTTTTCCCTCTCTCCCTCCCCTTCAGTCTCTCTCTCTTTCTTCACTGCTTCCCCTCTATTATTTTATAAAGGTGGGGATTTATTTTGTTTTACTTTTCTAACTTTTTTGAAGTTAGAAATGTAAAAAAAAATTCTGACAATATTTAACATAATAATCTATTCTTCATTCTTTCATATTTAATGAATCATTTAATGCTAAGTGATAGTGGTAAGTGTGTGATTATAGCTTTGTTCCCCTTAAGAATTATGAATCTATGGAGAAGGAAATGGCAACCCACTCCAGAATTCTTGCCTGGAGAATCCCCATGGACAGAGGAGCCTGGCAGGCTATAGTCCATGGGGTTGCAAGAGTTGGACATGACTTAGCGACTAAAGACAGAGAAGAAATAGATAATTTCCCACCAAAGAGTAAAATTAATAAAAATCAGAATTTAAAAAAAAGAATTATGAATCTAATTATTTTATAGGCATTATCCTATTATGCATACTACTTTCACATGTAGTGTTTATTTCCTCTTTGATATAGCACATATTTTAAATTTTATTTTATTTGATGTATACTTGATTTACAATGTTGTTAGTTTCTGCTCTATAGCAAAGTGATTCAGATACACACACATACATATATGTATATTATTTTACATATTATTTTCCAATATGGCTTATTACAGGATATGGAATATAGGTCCCTGTGCTATCCAGTTGTTGTTCAGTTGCTTGTTGTTCAGTCACTAAGTCATGTCTGACTCCGTTACTCCATGTACTACAGCACATCAGGCTCCCCTGTCTTCCACTATCTTCTGAGGTTTGCTCAAATTCAGGTCCATTGAGTCAGTGACGCTATCTAAACACCCCCTTCTCTTTTTTGCCTTAATTTTTCACAGCATCAGGATACTTTCCAATAAGTCAGCTCTTCCCATTGGATGGCCAAAGTATAGGAACATCAGGTTCAGCAACAAACCTTCCAATGAATATTCACGGTTGATTTCCTTTAGGATTGACTGGTTTGATCTTGTTGCAGTCCAAGGAACCCAGTGTTCTTCAGCACCACAATTCAAAAGCATCAATTCTTTGGCTCTCAGCCTTCTTTATGGTACAACTCTCACATCCATACATGACCACTGGAAAAACCATAGCTTTGACTATACAGATCTTTGTCAGCAAAGTGATATCTCTGCTTTTCAATATGCTATCTAGATTTGTCATAACCTTCCTTCCAAGGAGAAAGTGTCTTTTAATTCCATGGTGCAGTCACCATCCGCAGCAATTTTGGAGTCCAAGAAAATAAAATCTGTCACTGCTTCCACATTTTCCCTGCATATTTCCTATGAAGTAATGGGACCAGATGCCATGATCCTAGTTTTTTGAATGTTGAATTTTAAGCCAGCTTTTTCACTCTCCTCTTTCATCCTCATGAGAGACTCCTTGGTTCCTCTTCATTTTCAGCTGCTATAGTAGTACCATCTGCATTTCTCAGGTTACTGATATTTCTCCCAGAAATCTTGATTCCAGCTTGTGATTCATACAGCCCAGCATGTTGCATGATGTATTTTGTGTATAAGTTAAATAAGCAGGATAACCATATAACCATATACAGCCTTATTGTAATGCTTTTCCGATTGTGAACCTATCTGCTGTTCCATTTAACGTTCTAACTGTGGCTTCTTGAACTGCATGCTGGTTTTTCAGGAGACAGGTTAGGTGGTCTGGGACTCCCATCTTTTAATAATTTCTCACAGTTTCTTGTGATCCACACAGTATAGTCAATGAAGCACAAATTAGTGTTTTTCTGCAACCCCGTTGTTTTCTCTATGATCCAATGAATGGTGGCAATTTGATCTCTGGTTCCTCTGCCTTTTCTAAATCCAGCTTTAACATCTGATATTCTCAATTCACATATAGCTGAAGCCTAGCTTGAAAGATTTTGAGCACAGCCTTACTAACATGTGAAATGAAAGCAATTATATGGTGGTACCAAATAGTAGGACCTTGTTTATCCATTCTATGTACAATAGTTTGCATCTGCAAATCTCACCAACCAATCCATCCCTCCCTGTCCAAACCTTGGCAACCAAAAATCTCTAGGTTCTCTGGGTCTCTAGGTCTGTTCTCTAGGTCTGTGAGTCTCTTTCATTGATAAGCACATGTATGTCATCCTTTAGATTCCACATATAAGTAATATCATATGCTACTTTCTCTTTCTTTCTTACTTCACCTAGTATGATAATCTCAAGGTCTGTCCATGTGGCTGCAAATGACATTATTTCATTTCTTTTTTATGGCTTAATAGTATTCCATCATATATGTGTACCTCATCTTCTTTATCCATTCATCTGTCAATAGACATTTAGGTTGCTTCTATGTCTCGTGGATTAGAGAAAGAACAGGTCATAGCAAACACCCTCTTACAACAACACAAGAGAAGACTCAACAGATGGACATCACCCGATGGTCAACACCAAATTAGATTGATTATATTCTTTGAAGCCAAAGATGGAGAAGCTCTATACAGTCAGCAAACACAAGACTGGGAACTGAGTATGGCTCAGATCATGAACTCTTTATTGCCAAATTCAGACTTCAACTGAAGAAAGCAGGGAAAATGACTGACCATTCAGGTATGAGAGAAGAGAGACAGAAGGCACTTAGTCATGTACCATTCTTTGTGACCCCATGGGCTATAGCTTACCAGGCTCTTCCATTCATGGGATTTTCCAGGCAAGAGTACTGGAGTAGGTTGCCATTTCCTTCTCCAGAGGATCTTCAGGACCAAGGGATCAAACCCAGGTCTCCTGCACTGCAGGCAGAATTTTACCGTCTGAGCCACCAGGGAAGCATAATTCAGGTTTGACCTAAATAAAATCCCATACGATTATACAGTGGAAGTGAGAAATAGATTTAAGGGACTAGATCTGATACTATAGACAGCGTGCCCATTCTATTGCTTTCCTCTTATTTCTTTGCACTGATCACTGAGGAAGGCTTTCTTATCTCTTCTTGCTATTCTTTGGAATTTGCATTCAGATGGGTATACCTTTCCTTTTCTCCTTTGCTTTTCACTTCTTTTCTTCTCACAGCTATATGCAAGGCCTCCTCACAAAGTTTAAAAATAAAATAAAATTAGAGAGAAAAATAAATAAATAAATAGTGGAAATACAAAAAAAAAAAAGAAAATTAGAGATACCAAGGGAACATTTCATGCAAAGATGGGCTCAATAAAGGACAGAAATAGTATGGACCTAACAGAAGTAGAAGATATTGAGAGGTGGCAAGAATACATAGAAGAAGTGTACAAAAAAAGATCTACACGACCCAGATAATCACTGTGGTGTGATCACTGACCTAGAGCCAGACATCCTGGAATGTGAAGTCAAGTGGGCCTTAGAAAGCATCACTATGAACAAAGCTAGTGGAGGTGATGGAATTCCAGTTGAGCTATTTCAAATCATAAAACATGATGCTGTGAAAGTGCTGCACTCAATATGCCAGTAAATTTGGAATACTCAGCAGTGGCCACAGGACTGGAAAAGGTCAGTTTTCATTCCAATCCTAAAGAAAGGCAATGCTAAAGAATGCTCAAACTTTAAATTTAAAATAAATAAATAAAAGTTTAAAAAATTAAAAAAAAAAAAAAGAATGCTCAAACTACTGGACAATTGTACTCATCTCACATACTAGTAAAATAATGCTCAAAATTTTCCAATCCAGGCTTCAACAGTACATGAACCGTAAACTTCCAGATGTTTAAGGTGGTTGACTATGCCAAAGCCTTTGATTGGGTTGATCACAATAAACTGAAACACTCTGAAAGAGATGGGAATACCAGACCACCTGACCTGCCTCTTAAGAAATTTGTATGCAGGTCAGGAAGCAACAGTTAGAACTGGACACGGAACCACAGACTGGTTCCAAAAAGGAAAAGGAGTATGTCAAGGCTGTTTATTGTCACCCTATTTATTTAACTTATATACAGAGTGCACCATGAGAAACGCTGGGCTGGAAGAAGCACAAGCTAGAATCAAGTCTTCCAAGAGAAACATCAATAACTTCAGATATGCAGATGACACCACTGTTATGGGAGAAAGCAAAGAAGAACTAAAAAGCCTCTTGATGAAAGTGAAAAGGGAGAGTGAAAAAGTTGGCTTAAAGCTTAACATTCAGAAAACTAAGATCATGGCATCCAGTCCTATCACTTCATGGCAAATAGATGGGGAAATTATCTCAGACTTTATTTTTTGGGTCCAAAATTACTGCAGATGGTGATTGCAGCCAGGAAATTAAAAGATGCTTCCTCCTTGGAAGATAAGTTATAGCCAACATAGACAGCATATTAAAAAGCAGAGACAATACTTTGCCAACAAAAGTCCCTCTTGTACAGGCTAGGGTTTATCCAGTGGTCATGTATGGATGTGAGAGTTGGACTATAAAGAAAGCTGAGCGCCAAAGAATTAATGCTTTTAAACTGTAGTGCTGGAGAAGACTCTTGAGAGTCCCTTGGACTGCAAGGAGATCCAACCAGTCCATTCTAAAGGAAATCAGTCCTGAATATTCATTGGAAGCACTGATGTTGAAGCTGAAACTCCAATACTTTGGCCACCTGATGCGAAGAGCTGACTCATTGGAAAAGACTCTGGGAAAGATTGAAGGCAGGAGAAGGAGACAATAGAGGATGAGTTGGTTGGATGGCATCACCAACTCAATGGACATGGATTTGAGTAAACTCTGAGAGTTGGTGATGGACAAGGATGCCTGGCGTGCTGCAGTCCATGAGGCTGCAAAGAGTCAGACATGACTGAATGACTGAACTGAACTCATGTCTTGGCTGTTGTAAATAGTGCTTTGTTATTAGATGCTTTAAGTTATAATTACTGGGAATCAATATTTTTAGTAAGATTGCTTTGAAATATTAAGGTGAATAAACCTACCTCTGATAAAATAGTAATCACTTAAGTATTTTAAATATATTTGCATAATAAATCTCATTTAACTAGTGACATTGAATTCAGCTAATAAATTTTCATGTTTTATCGCCCATTAATTTCTGCATACGTGCCATAAAATTCATTAAAAATTAGCAGGTGGATACAATTAGCCATGGTCATGAAAACACATTACCAGGAATGCTATGTATTGTTAATTATGAGAATGGAAAGCTTAATTGCTCACATCAAAATAGTTGATAAGCTTGTTATATGTAGTTTTTCTATATAAAATAATAGAAAAAAAGATTCCCTCAGGTTCATTGACATTTGAATGGAAAATACCTACCTGAACACAAAGCATAAAAATGCATGAAGATGAATATAAATGACTCTTAATTCAGCCTGATTAGTAAAAAGAGTTGATGTTGTAAAGCTAGCTCCTGCACAACTTGTCATGATCTGTAATTTGACTTCCCAAGTCCATTGAACTTGAAGAGTAAAGTATTTCTATGGGCTATGTATGAAGTCATTCATTAATTGACTATACTTTTTCTCCCTCAACCTTGTCACAGCTCACCTTGCACCCTGGCTCTAGAAATACAAATCTGAGTGCAATTCTTTGCCTATACTACAGGAAATAACACAACTGATCTCTTGGTTTACTTTGAAGAAATGCTCATTTTGAAAATACTTAAAACAGTCAATGCAAAGTCCTTTCCTATTCTTCTAAAATATTTATAAATTACACTGACATTGTGCTGCCAAAATTTCTAATCAATCACCACAAACTGAATATAGCCTCTGAATATTTTCAACAAATTAATTCATTTGTCTCTCTATTCATGCATCAAAATATCTTAAAATTTAATATGAATCAGAGTGCAGTAGTGAAAAAAAAAAAAAAAGAAAGCATCGGTTTTCAGAGGATTTATGTTCTTAATGGGGTGCCAGACAGTAATAGACAAGGTATAAATAAATGGACATGGACTCTTTTATGTGGTGATTAATGGAATTAAGGGAATAAAAATCAAGGTAAGAAGATGCTAAGTGAGTAAGTAGGGTTCTATTTTTGATGGAACAGTAACTGAAGTTGCTTTTAGTAAATGAGTTTTTTTTTTAGTAAAGATTAGGAAAAATGAGGGAATGAGCCTAATTCTTATATATGGGAAGAAAAGATCAGGCAGGAGAACAGTACGAGAGCTCTGAGTTGAACCATGCTTACATATTCAAGAAACAGAAATGAGGCCAATGTGGCTGGAAGAGGAGACTGGGAGGAGATGACATCAAGGGACAAAGGAGTATTGACAAAGGAGTTCATGCAGAGTTTTGAATTTTATTCTGAGTTAGATGAGAAGACAATGGATTGCTTCAAAGAGAAGAAAGTAGGTTTTCAAGGGTCTTCTTTTTGTTACTGTGTGAACTGTAGCAGTCAATAGTGGAAGGAAGAGGCTATTATAATAATCTAGATGAGAAATACTGATGTCTCAAAGTCAGGTAGTAGTGGTGGAACTAGTGAGAAATTGTTAGATTTTTGATTTGTGAAGTTAAGAAACAACAGCTTTTGTAAATTTAAAGCCAGTGGCTTTGGGTGTGGAGTATGACAGAAGTCAGGATTTGAGGCCTAAGTGACAGTCAAAATAGAGTCATTGCTGTATGGGGCACTAAATTTTTAGAAGATAAACACTGATTAACTTATTTAAACTGAATTGCTTGGTAACAGAAATGGTGAATATTTGTTTTGGCTTAGTGTTAGTTGCTCAGTCTTGTCCGACTCTTTGCGACCCCATGGACTGTAGCCTGCCAGTTGCCTCTGTCCATGGGATTCTCCAGGCAAGAACACTGGAGTGGATTGCCGTTTCCTTCTCCAGAGGATCACCCAGACCCAGGAAGATTTTGGCTTGGAAAAAATTAGTGAGGCACACTGAGGGGAGCGTGAAATGAGAAATTTCGAGAACCTCTGGTATGTACTGATGGAAGTAGGGAGGGCATGATCAACGATTCAGGAGAAAATGCAAACAATTACAGGAGAAGCATATGAATACCTGAAAAATAAGGGAACCCAGTGAACAAATGCAGGATGTATTCCTAGATATGACTGCTGCTGCTGCTGCGGCTGCTGCTGCTAAGTCGCTTCCGTACTGTCTACCAGCTCTTTATTCTTTGAAAAACATGAGAACTGAAGTCGGGACAGTGGACGGTTTTGTTGGTAGGAGTGGTGGACATTCTGTTTTGATAGCTTTTATTTTCATCACTTGAAAATGAGGAATAAAGAAAAGAACATAAGGCATGAGGAGACATAGGTGTAGAATGATCAGTGAGGAGATTTTGAGAGTGAACTAGCTGGCTAAAAAGCAGTAGTTTTGTTAACCAACACCAAGGGCCACATTCATGTCATTGTTCATCGAGTTAAATTGACACTAGAATATGTAGTTTATATTTATACACATGGGTTAGCTATATAGATGAATATAGGAAATAGAGTGTTGGACTCAGGGTTTAATCTTCATATAAAATGGAATGCATGTGTCTCCAGAGAGATAAAAGTATATATAAGGAGTTATTAAAGAGATAATTGGTTCAATATAAATCAGATAAACAATGAGTTAAGATCATAGGCAAAATAAAAGTCAGTGAGAATTCTGTAAGATTAACAGTTTAAATAAGTTAGCAGATTTTTTTTTTTTTGAGTGGTAATATTAGGGTGAACGAATTAGAAAGGTAGAATGTATTAGAAGTAACTATATCAGAATTTGGAGAAGGCAATGGCACCCCACTCCAGTACTCTGCCTGGAAAATCCCATGGTTGGAGGAGCCTGGTAGGCTGCAGTCCATGGGGTCGCTAAGAGTCGGACAGGACTGAGCGACTTCACTTTCACTTTTCACTTCCATGCATTGGAGAAGGAAATGGCAACCCACTCCAGTGTTCTTGCCTGGAGAATCCCAGGGACAGGAGAGCCTGGTGGGCTGCCGTCTATGGGGTCGCACAGATTTGGACACAACTGAAGTGACTTAGGAGTAGCAGCAGCAGCATATCAGAATTACCAAGAAATAAAACAACAATGATGTAAAGAAAAAAAGAAACAGTAAGGTTTTTGTTTGTATTTTCACTTCTAATAAGACTAAATTGGTAAAAATCAAATTAAAAGATGCTTACTCCTTGGAAGGAAAGTTATGACCAACCTAGAGAGCATATTAAAAAGCAGAGACATTATTTTGTCAACAAAGGTCCATCTAGTCAAGGCTATGGTGTTCCCAGTAGTCATCTTTGGATGTGAGAGGTGGACTAGAAAGAAAGCTGAGTGCCAAAGAATTGATGCTTTTGAACTGTGGTGTTGGAGAAGACTCTTGAGAGTCCCTTGGACTGCAAGGAGATCCAATCACTCCATTCTAAAGGAGATCAGTCCTGGGTGATCATTGGAAAGACTGATGTTGAAGGTGAAACTCGAATACTTTGGCCACGTGATGTGAAGAGCTGACTCATTGGAAAAGACCCTCATGCTGGGAAAGATTGAGGGCAGGAAGAGAAGGGGATGACAGAGGATGGGATGGCTGGATGGCATCATTGACTCAATGAACATGGGTTTGGGTGGACTCCTGCAGTTGGTGATGGCCAGGGAAACCTGGTGTGCTGTGGTTCATGGGGTTGCAAAGAGTCAGACACCACTGAGCTACTGAACTGAACTGAAGTGGTAAAATACTGAAGAAATAAGAAATGATGTGGTAATTTATAAAGAAATGAAAAAAGCAATGGGTGTTATTATTATCATGAACTTCAAATGAAGGAAAGAATTTTTCAAGAAGTTGTAATTATTGGGAAGTGGCAATGAGGAGAAAGGCAATTAGATAATCTGTCTCTAGGAACAATGTGAGCCTAGAGAGAGGGAGAGGGAAAAAAAAAACAAACAATATTAATCAGGAAGTTGAGGAGGAATCAAGCAACTCTAGAAAAGATGGGTTGTTATCAATTAAACAAGAAAATGAATGGAATATCAGCAAGGATGTTATTGAGAGAGGAAATTTTGAGGATTGGAGATTCTGAGCTCCACATTGAAAGGATTAAAGGCTGGGAAAGATGTATGAGTTTCAGTTCAGTTCAGTTCAGTTGCTCAGTTGTATCCAACTCTTTGTGACCCCATAAATCGCAGCACACTAGGCCTCCCTGTCCATCACCAACTCCCGGAGTTTACCCAAACTCATGTCCATCGAGTTGGTGATGCCATCCAGCCATCTCATCCTCTGTCATCCCCTTCTCTTCCTGCACCCAATCCCTCCCAGCATCAGGGTCTTTTCCAATGAGTCAACTCTTTGCATCAGGTGGCCAAAGTATTGGAGTTTCAGGGTCAGCATCAGTCCTTCCAATGAACACCCAGGACTGATCTTTAGGATGGACTGGTTGGATCTCCTTGCAGTCCAAGGGGCTCACAAGAGTCTTCTCGAACACCACAGTTTAAAATCATCAATTCTTTGGCGCTCAGCTTTCTTCACAGCCCAACTCTCACATCCATACACGACCACTGGAAGAACCATAGCCTTAACTAGATGGACCTTTATTGGCAAAGTAATGTCTCTGCTTTTTAATATGCTATCTAGATTGGTCATAACTTTCCTTCCAAGGAGTAAGCATCTTTTAATTTCATGGCTGAAATCACCATCTCCAGTGAATTTGGAGACCAGAAAAATAAAGTCTGATACTGTTTCCACCATTTCCCCATTTATTTGCCACAAAGTGATGAATGTTGAGCTTTAAGCCAACTTTTTCACTCTCCTCTTTCACTTTCATTAAGAGGCTTTTTAGTTCCTCTTCACTTTCTGCCATAAGCGTGGTGTCATCTGAATATCTGAGGTTATTGATATTTCTCCGGCAATCTTGATTCCAACTTGTGCTTCTTCCAGACCAGCATTTCTCATGATGTACACTGCATATAAGTTAAATAAGCAGGGTGACAATATACAGCCTTGACGTACTCCTTTTCCTATTTGTAACTAGTCTGTTGTTCCATGTCCAGTTCTAAATGTTGCTTCCTGACCTGCATATAAGTTTCTCAAGAGGCAGGTCAGGTTAAGTCTATCTAAAGTCCAAAGGATTTTAGTGTCTAGGTGATGAAGCATGAAGATGAATGATGACTTGGGAATCTTGGGTTTTCTGTAAATCTCGGGAATTTTTTTAATAGTTTTAACAATCTGGATCAAAATGAATATATCATCCAATGGTGTCCAGAGGGACCTGTGATTATGTCCAAGGAAGTGAGGATAGGGTCTCCAGGAACATGTGAATTATGTTGGTCCCTGATTCAAGAAAACTTTAGTAATATTGAGTCAACAGAAGTGTTTTGGTACTGAAAGGATAACTTAGGAGTGATTAGAATTTTTAACTTGAAATAATACAAATTTTACATAAATAATACTTAAAGTATATTCAAATTCCAAGTCTTAGATCCTAGGAACACCTAGTATTGTTATTTATGTTCCCTTTTATTTATAAAGAAATCTAAATCTAAAGTCCTTTCAGGGGATTGATTCATTGAATATGCCGTGCATGCTAAATCGCTTCAGTTGTATCCAACTCTGTGTAATTCTATGGACTGTATGTAGCCTTCCAGGCTCTTCTGTCCATTGAATTCTCCAGACAAGAATACTGGAATGTGTTGCCGTGTCCTGCTCCAGGAGATTTTCCTGTCCCAGGGATCTAACCTGCATCTCTTAAGTCTCCTCCATTGGCAGGCAGGTTCTTTACTAGTAGTGCCACCTGCAAAGCTCATATTGAATACAGAAGGAAACTTATATAAATATCTTGTTATATACAGTTTGGAATAAAATGTAAAGTGTTTTAATGAACATTTCCTCATAGAGGATATCCTACCAACCAAGGGTCCCGTACAAACAAATTCCATCATTTTCCAAAGTACTTTAACCAACATCAAAATGTATTGACCTGCTTACTTTTGAGTGTTCCACTTGCTGAGCTCTTTGCTCTTGCTAAAGAATCACTGAGATAAAAATAATAATTTATTTTATAACTTAATTTCCTCCTTAGACAGATATCTGAGTGATCTGAATTTTCAAGTAAATTAACATTTATAGCCATCAATTAATTTACAAATAGTGATCCTCATATTCCTCAGTTCTTTGGAGATCAGTCATGTGATCACATCAGCCATATAAAAAAGTACCAAATTTAAATATTATAAATAAAATTTGAATATTAAGCAGTAATTAATCTGAGAAATGCTGGGAATATTTTTTCTCTCAATATGATCGGTCACCTTAGCAACTAGAAAAAAAGGAACTAATCACTTTGGCCATGGCTGATTCATGTCAATGTATGGCAAAACCACCACAATATTGTAAAGTAATTAGCCTCCCATTAAAATAAATAAATTTAAAACAAACAAAAAATAAAATAAAATATTTGAGCCACTCTAAGAAAAACATGACAGAAGTAAACTGTAGCAAGTTCATAGAAAATGAGAACAAAGAATATGGAAAGAAATGCAGTATAGAAGCTATAGGTATGAGAGAACAGTCAGAGGTTCAAAAAAATTATAATTTTGTGCTCTTACAGTACGTAAAAATAAAAATAAAAACCTTTAATTCATCTACTGAGATGAGATTTGTTTCCAGAGTATCTGAGTGATTTTTTATCATACATAAAGTTTCATTCATTTTAATGATTGTCAGATTTAATAAACAAAAAGTTAAATTTGAACATCAGATAAACAAACATTTTCAAGTGAAAGTGTGTCCCATACATTATTGTATTCACTGTTACCTGAAGTTCAAATTTAACCAAACATCCTAAATTTTAGCTGTTGATCCTAGTAATAGTGCATATATATATATATATATATATATATGCTGCTAAGTCACTTCAGTCATGTCTGACTCTGTGCAACCCCATAGACGGCAGCCCACCAGGCTCCTCTGTCCCTGGGATTCTCCAGGCAAGAACAATGGAGTGGGTTGCCATTTCCTTCTCCAATGCATGAAAGTAAAAAGTGAAAGTGAAGTCGCTCAATCATGTCCGACTCTTAGTGACCCCATGGACTGCAGCCTACCTGGCTCCTCCGTCCATGGGATTTTCCAGGCAGGAGTACTGGAGTGGGTGCCATTGTTTTATATATATATATATATATATATATATATATATATATATATATCCACAAAATGTCAGAGTAACTAAGTCCTTTGAGTTATTATAACCCCAGAGAGAATTTACTTAGCCTGGTTTTACCTATTATGACTTGACCACGAAAATGTTAGCAGTGGCAATTTATGGTACACTAGTGTCATCAGATGAACAGTGGGAATAATGTCAACTTCACAGATTTGCCGAGTAGATTATTAGAGACATATATGTAAAGCACTTAATGTCCTTAGTAAACAGAATTGTTATTCAAATACACCTCAGGCTTAACTGCAGATTTACCCTTTGATATGACATATGGATTGATGATTCAGACAGTAAAGCACAGAACATTGGGATCATAAAAAAAACTTAGAAAAAGGCTAGCAAATTCTTCATTTAAGCAGAAAATAAACTGAGACAGGATAAAAAGAAAAGTTCACCTAAAAGAACATATATTTAGGTATTTAGTATCCATTTCTCTACAAATTCCCTAAGTTAAAAAATCTATAGATAATGTACATTATTTCTCATGAAACTGAACAAGGGATAGGGTGTTTAAAAACATCTCACAGAGGAAGCTGATATGCTACTCAGCTTGTTTATCAAGAGCCTGATAAACTTAGTATTCTAGGTGAGTTAGGGATTTTGGGCATTATCTAAGAACATTTTAATGCATTTTTCAATTTGGCAAATTGTTAAAATTATGAAAAAAGAGAGAGACACCATGTCTCTTCTTAATAATGAAAAATATTAGTTCTGACTTTAACCCTATATTGCTTGTGGGCATGTGTTTAATTTAGTCAAATTGAACTGAAACCATTGTAGAATATAAAGTAACCAAAAATGTTCCTATAAGGCAAAAAATGCTAGATGTTAAAGGGAAAGTAGCTATATCATATATTTTAATAAATATTGTAATCAAGAATCCTGAGAAATAAATGTGTTCTAGTCTTAATTTTCTTTTGTAATTTATATGATACTTATGATGGTTAATTTTGTATCAGCTTGACTGGGCCATAGTGCCCAGATATTTGATCAAGTATTATTCTAGATGTTTCTGTGAAGGCTTTTTTTTTTCCCCCAGTGAGATTAACATTGTTTTGAGTAAAGTATATTACCCTCCATAATGTGATGGGCTTCTTCCAATCAGTTGAAAATCTTAGGAGAACAAAGAAAACTCCCTTCAGCAAGAAGAAATTATGCTAGTTGATTGCCTCCAACGATAATTTAGTCCTCACTCACATGAGTCAGTTCCTTTAAAGAAACCTACCTCTCAGTGAATCTTCATCACTATCGTCTCTATCGCTATGCTCTTATCTGTATCTATATATATTTATTCCTTTACATTTACCTATATACCTGCATCTATATCTTGCTGTTCTTTTTCTCTGGAGAATCCTAATACCCAGTACTCATGTTTTTTTCATTGATTTTGTTTCTTTTTACAAATATCAAGTGGTGCTATATAAATACATTTTATATTAAACCATTATCTAAACATGTGGAATGAAAGACAAGTAAGGGTTAACTAAAAATAAAAGTAAATATTTTCTATCCTAGTCCATGTGTCTTAATGTGCAGTATGAGAATTACAATTGAGAAAATTATCCAAGTGGGTTTTCCAATGTTTTCAAAGTGTTGCATCATCCAGTAAATGCCATTGTTTTCATTATTTCAGGAGATTAAAAAATTAAAACCTAACTTACATACCAACAGTTATTAATGAAATATTCTTTTTTCCTTTCGGCTTCTCACCTATTCAACAACAAACATACTTGGAGCCTAATATATTAATGGTAGACAGATTGCAGTTATCCTAGCTTTTGGTTTCATTCAACCCCATCTAATTGGAGCCCCAGGCTTGGATCTCTCACAAACCACATCATGTACAACACTGCTCTGATAGATAAATAAGTAGGAAAAACAAAAACAAGACAGGCAGACCAGGTTTTTAGGTGGCAGGCTGAGAGAGTATGACATCCAATAGCCTGAAGCTCTTAACTGTGATGAAGGCTGTGAAGAGGTGATAATGCTCCTTGTTCTTCATGGCAGACACATTTAGATGGGTCCTTCCTAGAGGCCAGAAGGTAGATTTAAAATTAAATGGCAAACAGCTACTACCAGTATGAAAGTAATATTCACCGCAGCTCTGCACAGAGTCTTGATAACACATGTACCTCTGATCTGGGGTTCTGAAAAGCTCTAAACCGGGAGAGAAAATTCACTGTGAGCAGGTTGGTAAGTGCTGTGAACAAATAGCTATAAAACTCTGGATAGGAGCTGTGAGGCAAACCAGCACACAGAAAGTATTCTCAGGGAATCTAGGTCAGCCCAGAGGTAGAATTTAGATTCAGAGGGCTTCTGGAAACAGGTTATGATATCATTGTTTATAGCATAGATGAAAACTGTACAAATATAGCCTCGTTTGTGCTCAAATTATTTTAAGGATTTGGACATTCCTTTAAAATCTCTCTACAGACTTTTTTTTACTACAGGAAATTTTGTACTTCTGCAAAGTTCACAATATTTGCTAGCCTCCCTGCTGATGGTAGGTGCTGGGGATGTCTAACATTAGTACATCAGGCTGTAATAAAAAATGCATGAGAACACTGGCTGTCAGAACACTAATTTGGAAATGTATCTCTACCCTGTTTGTACACATGAATTAATCTGCAGAAAAGATTAACTACATGCTACTTGTTAGCCATTAGCTTGTTACCAGTCAATGAGCAAAGTGACAAAAATGATGTTGTTTTTGCATTTTATGTTACTCCTTTAGGAGTCAATGGAAAATATAGAGTTTAAAGAAATGTTATTTTTAGTCTCAATGAAAAGGAATGGAACTTTAGCAAGTGCTCTCATCAGTCAATGATGATATGTACTATAGTTTATGAACTTCAGTTTTAAAGGAATTCTTTGAATTTTTTTCCATACATACTCTTTGAGGATTTGAAATAAGTTACCAGTGGAAAGGTTCAGATGCTTGTTACAGCCTTAAGTCTCTTAAATAGACTTTCTCCTTCACATATGTAGTTAATTTAAAATAATGGCATGACTATGTTTACAATTTAAATGCTTGGGATAAATTATCCATTATCTTTACCACCCATTCTTATTAGTGAATAAACTGTGTCTTTTATTCTTTATCTTTTATTTCTTCAATTAGGCAAGTTGATATGGCACGGTTGGTTCTGAGCAAGGACTCTGGAATTTGAATGTCTGGCTTCAAATCTGGATTCCAAAACAAGTTATGTAATCCTGTTCAAATTAATTCATGTCTTTAGTCCTTTAGTTTTCTCAACTATAAATTGAGAAGAACAAAAATAAATGCATGTATTATATGAACATTAAATAAGTTATAAACATTTAGATTAAATCCTGGCATATATTGAGCACTTTATACATATTAGGCTTCCCTGTGGTTCAGATGGTAAAAAATCTGCCTTCAGTGCAGGAGACCAGGTTCCATCCCTGTGCCAGAAAGATCCCCTGGAGAAGGGAATGGTTGCGCTTTCCAGTATTCTTGCCCGGAGAATTCCATAGACAGAGGAGCCTGGCAGGCTACAGTCCATTGAGTCTCAAAGAGTTGGACAGGACTGAGAGACTAACACTTTCAACTTTATACATATTAACTATCATTACTACAGTCTGTGTTTAATTTATTCTCTTATACTTAACTGGCATGTCAGATTTCCATTATCTTGCATTTCAGTTCAGTTCAGTCTCTCAGTCGTGTCCGACTCTTTGTGACCCCAAGAATCGCAGCACGCCAGGCCTCCCTGTCCATCACCAACTCCCGGAGGTCACTCAAACTCACATCCGTGGAGTCGGTGATGCCATCCAGCCATCTCATCCTCTGTCATCCCCTTTTCCTCCTGCCCCCAATCCCTCCCAGCATCAGAGTCTTTTCCAATGAGTCAACTCTTTGCATGAGGTGCCAAAGTACTGGAGTTTCAGCTTTAGGATCAGTCCTTCCAAAGAAATCCCAGGGCTGATCTCCTTTAGAATGGACTGGTTGGATCTCCTTGCAGTCCAAGGGACTCTCAGAAGTCTTCTCCAACACCATATTTCAAAAGCATCAATTCTTCGGCACTCAGCCTTCTTCACAGTCCAACTCTCACATCCATACATGACCACAGGAAAAACCATAGCCTTGACTAGACGAACCTTTGTTGGCAAAGTAATGTCTCTGCTTTTGAATATGCTATCTAGGTTGGTCATAACTTTCCTTCCAAGGAGTAAGCATCTTTTAATTTCATGGCTGCAGTCACCATCTGCAGTGATTTTGGAGCCCCCCAAAATAAAGTCTGACACTGTTTGCACTGTTTCCCCATCAATTTCCCATGAAGTGATGGGATCAGATGCTATGATCTTCATTTTCTGAATGTTGAGCTTTAAGCCAACTTTTTCACTCTCCTCTTTCACTTTCATCAAGAGGCTTTTTAAATCTTGCGTTTAAGTTACTGCAACAGCCTTCTACTCAGTATTTTTCTCTAATTTTCATCTACCTCAAGTTCATACACACTGTTGCCAGCACGACCATAAACCAAACAGAACTATTTATGTGATTCCTATGATGAAAATTCTTCATTTTTCTCAACTTCTTCAAGGGAGGTCAAATTTATTTTTACAACATTTATATCGCTCTGTGTGTTGACAGCTTCCTGTCTCAGGCTCATCTATTTCCGCTTGTCATCTTGAACTTTATGTTTTAGCCACATAGAACAATATCTGTCTCCTTTAACACATTCCCATTCTCCATATAAGAGTGCCTTTGCACAGTATACTTAATCTTTATATTATACTGATTATTTAATAGTCAAATTAAATTCATTTTTCAAAATTCAGTTATCCAAAAATGTTACTAACTTTCCCCATCCAACTTATATTTTGTTCTATGACCCCCCCAATTTCAATATATATATATTTTCAATATATTTTACTTTATTTTAAGTTGCATTGAAAGTATGTATTTGTTTATTTTTAAATATATTTATCTATTTGGCTGTGCCAGGTCTTAGTTGTGACCTGCAGAATCCTTGGTTGGGGCATAAAGACTCTTAGTGGCAGCATGTTAGGTCTAGTTCTCCAACTGGGGATTGAACCTGGGCCCCTTGCATTGGGAGCACAGAGTTTTAACCACTGGACCACCAGGGAAATCCCTTTATTTTTTTCTTAGGATTGTTTTTGAACTATCTCATAGGTATTCTGAATTTCACCTTAGAATTATCAGAATTTACATTGCAGTGCTCTGAACATGGGCTTCCCAGGTGGCTTAGTGGTGAAAGAATCCACCTGCCAATTCAGGAGTCACAGGCGATGCCAGTTTCATCACTGAGTCAGGAAGATCCCTGGAGGATGAAATGGCAACCCATTCCAGTATTCTTGCCTGGAAAATCCCATGGACAGAGGAAATCAGGAAGGCTGCAGTCCAAGGGGGTTGCAAAGAGCCAGATGCAACTGTGCATCCATGTATGGTCGGAACATAGTAGATCCTTCATAAATATTTGTTAGGAGTGATACAGTTATTTAAATTGTGTTTTTTTAAACCCTGGTAAAACCTTTGAAGTACAAAATAAACCAGTGGGTAAAAGCAACTTATTCTGAAAGTTACATATTAACAGTATGGACTAATAGAATCTAGACCCTAGAGTAGTAATTGAAAGATGGCACTTGAAGAATAGGGCTTCCCAAGTGGCTTAGTGGGCAAGAATCCACCTGTAGTGCAGGAGACATGGATTTGATCCCTGGGTCAGGAAGATCCCCTGGAGAAGGAAATGGCAACCCACTCTAGAATTCTTGCCTTGGAAATCCCATGGACAGTGGAATGTGGAAGGCCATAGTCCATAGGGTTGCAAAGAGTTTGACATGAATGAAGCAACTGAGCACACATGTGTGTGTGCACACACACACACACTTGAAGAATAAATTAAATATTATCCAACCTTGCTGTATGCTTAAGGGGAGAAAAGGAAAAAAGAAAGCTCATAAGCAATGCAGAAATCCAATTACAGCTACAATCAGTTCAGAAGTGCAGTTACAAATATACTTCTTTCAAAAACCCCTCATTTTGTACATGCTTAATTTAACCTTGAACTAGTCTTTAATTCCCTGCTGCAGGCTGGGTACAGAAGTGTGCACTATTGTTTTAACTTAGTATTATATGTCAAAGATATTTGTAATCCTTTAAATAGTTGTTGAAAACCATGATTAAAATGTCTTCATAATATAATTTTGTATAACAACTTATACAAGTGTTGGGGAAAATAATATCAAAGACTAAGAAGATAGAACCTTGTCCTTTTTAAGAACTGAATTGTGAAAAACAAAGACACTCGCCAGTCAGCAGTACCTTCCCACACTGAAATGTGGATGTTCTGTATAAACAAATACAATCAATGACCCCCTGAAAATTACTCTTGAGATTAGGAGAAGGGCAAGAGCCTTGTGACCACAGGTAGCAGAGCATATCCCCAGGGGAGAAATATGGGAAAGGGAGAGATCGATTTGTACTTAATTAAAAGCTACTAAAGTGTGGTGCTCATAACATAAGTCACATGATTTGTTCAGAAAATACCTCAGATCTGTAACTGATATATAGTGTTTAAACAGGAAAGCAAATGTAAAAATGTCTGCAATAGTTATTTTACTGTGAATTGAAGTTCTATATATAATGGAGACTAGTCTCTTTATCACAATTACTCTTGCATTGTTTTGTGCTTTTAGAAAGTAAAAGAAGTATAAACATCATTTTACCTAAATTTTGACTGAATTACTGATTAATTTTCTCATGAATAACTTGTAGTAAAATAACTAAATGGGTAATGTGAATTTTTTATAGCTTCTTTTCAGTATAGACAAAGGACAATTAAAAATAATTCTCTTTTTTTTAATATGTTTTTGTCTTTTCACAGTACATACTATCAGCATATGTACTAACTTCAGTAAAGTCCCTTCATAATTTGGACTGGAGTGGGTAGCCTATCTTTTCTCCCATGGGTCTTTCTTACTAAGGAATCAAACTGGGGTCTGCTGCATTGCAAGTGGATTCTTTACCAACTGTGCTATCAGGGAAGCCTGAAAAATATTACAGTATTGCTAAAATTATCCACTTCATTTGAGAGGATATGTTTTTGTTTGCAACATGGTTTGAATTTTCCTTCCTTCAAATATATTTACTTCTGAGAAGTTTTCAGTACTTACCTTTTTTTAATTAAATGTATTTATTTAGCAAAAATTTGCTGAAACATAAAATCTACTTGATTGTATATTTACTAAAAGTTTTAATTTATTCAGAAAAAACACACATATTGATGTTTAGGAGGAAGATAGAAAACTAAAAGAGAACCAACTTCTGCATAGTTTTTGTTTTCTTTATACTACTTTGTGTTTTCAATACATGCATTAATGTCTTATTACTAATAAAACTGTCATTTATTAAGCATAATTTATACCATTAGGTAAACAATTATGTACACAAAAGTGTACAGCCTGAGTTTTGACAATTATATATGCCCGTGAAACCATCAACACAATCAGCATAAAAGCAACTTCCTCTTTCCTAGAAGTTTCCTTGTGCCCCTTACAGTCAGTCCCCTTTTCTACCCATGATTTCCAGATCTGTTTTCTTTCATTACACATTAGTTTGAATTCTATAAAAATATAAACAGAATCATACAGTTTGAACTCTTTGCTGTCTGGTTTCTTTCATTGAGCAAGAGAATAAACATTGTAATAAAAAGAGCCTAAGTTGAGTAACAGCCAGGTCTTTCATTAATGTGTAATCTAAGGTGTGTTGGTAGGTGCTTATGGGCCTGAATTACCTTATCTATAAAGTGGTGATATTAATAATAATTTTCAAAGGCAATTGAAATGAAATCATATGAAAAATATCATACATTATTGGAGATATTGCATGTTCAATAATATGATTTGCTTTGTAATTTTTAGTTATTTTGTTTATGCTCATTTCCTGTCTATGTGTTCATCCAATATCTCTTATAAACATAGATTTGGCTTCTTAAAAATCCAAGTTGCTCCTATTATTTTGGCCCAAAGACTATTCTCAATTGAAGGCATACTTTTCTGAAACAGTTTCTAGATAGAATCCATGGACAGCTGAACTTCTATACTGTATTAGACAGGGTTCTCTAGAGAACTGAATCAGTAGGATGAAGATACCTGTGTGTTATATAATATGGACATAGATGTAGATATAGGCATAGTTATAGATCTATAGCTACAGATATTAAAGGAGATTTATTATTATGAGGAATTAGCTAATGTGATACAGAGTCTGAGAAGTTCTATGAGAAGCTGAAGACCCAGGAATGCCAGTAGTGTAATTCAGTCTGAGTCTGAAGGTTGGGTAGCTGATGATATGAATGCCAGTGCAATGGCCAGAAAAGATAAGAGGCCCCAGCTCAATCAGTGAGAGATGGGGGGCAAAGGGGCAGATTCTTCCTTCCTGTCCTCTTGTTCTATTCAAGCTCTCAAGGGATTAGAATATGCCCACTTGCATTGGGGAAGACAATCTGCTTTACTGAATCCACCAATTCAATTCATTCAGTTCATTCAGAAACAGACACAGCCCCCAATAATATTTCCCCTGGGGACCCCATGGCCAATCAAAATGACACACAGAATTGACTACCACATTCCCTGTTTTCATCTAACTGTTTAAACTTAACCATTTTCACTGTCCAATTTATTGTTTCCTTTAAACAGAATTTACAAACCCTACCACTTTCAACCTGTCAAATACCTCATGAAACAGAGGCAGTTTATGCAATGCACCCAGAAGGTAGAGGACAAAATGGCAGACTGGAAACTATGAACTGATTCAGCATCAGGGACTTCTCATTAAGAGTACAGCTGTGCTGTGCTTAGTCTCAGTCATGTCTGACTCTTTGCGACCCCATGCACTGTACCCCACCAGGCTTCTCTGTCCATGGGGATTCTCCAGGCAAGAATAATGGAGTGGGTTGCCATGCTCTCCTCCAGGCAATCTTCTTCACCCAAAGATCGAACCCAGGGATTGAACCCAGGTCTCTCGCATTACAGGTAGATTCTTTACCATCTAAGCCACCAGAGAAGCCCAAGAGTGCTGTTACTGAAGACTAACTGGTCAGCAGCAAAGATCAAAACTGAGCCCTCAGTATGGTATTCTCCTTCGAGGGAACCAGCAGCACTAGACAGTGAGTCAGTTCATCTCAGTGTTCCTGCTGTAGGCAGCAGCAACAATTCACTTCTACTGGAATCGCACTTACAGCAGATGGTGGCATGCTTTTACTGCATGTGGTACCTTGATAGCACCACAATCCTAGGGCTTTATCATGTTGTATTTACTGACATGAAATATGCATAATGTTGTCTCAAAGAAACACATTTCACAGTGAAAGAGGTGTGACAAAGAATCCATATCCATGATATTCACCACTATACACTGTGTCATATAGAAGCAGACAATCTGATGGAAATTTGAAATTGCCTGTAGATGGTGCCATCTTGGTTTGCTGTACTTCCTTCCAGATGGTATATGGCATATTTATTAAACTAAAGATCATATACGGCTATGTCCTCAAAAGCTAGAATATATAGGTCTAGAAAACAAAAAGTTAGAATTGACCACTCCCACCACTATTTCCACTAACTATCTTGTAGAATTTGTTCTTCCTATATCATTACTTTAGGAGTGTTTTATTATTGGTTTTACATCCCAGGAGCAGGATGCTTCTACTAGTGGGTAAATAAAGATTACTGAACTTCGTATCACTGTGATCAGGGTATTTGGGGCTTTTTATGCCAGTAGACTATAGTCACAGAAATGAGGTAACATAGTCAAAGATTTATTGATAATTGATCATGTTGAGAATTTAGGGTTGTTGCTATATAATGTCATCAAGGGGTAATAGGTCTAAAATTTGCATAGATGTCTTTTGGTGCTTCTGTTCCTGGTGAAAACACTGAATAGGACAGTGAAGCAATTACATTCTGATGTGGAGAAGAGTAAGGGCTCAGACCACTGTGTAGTTGAGGTCTGTGTTACAGCACCAGGTGTAGTGTTGGCCCAGCTAAAGTGTTTGCCAACAGTAAGAAAAACTTGGAGGCAAAGGAGATAGACAATTAAGTATCATCTTCGGAAAAACTGAAAGAGTGGTCACTGCAGCCTGTTTCACTAACCTCAGTATTTCTCTTTTCTGTTGTTGTTGTTGTTGTTGTTTTTATTAGGACATAGATATTCAGTCCATATACATTACTCATTTAAAAATTTTAAAATACAACAAGGCAGCACCACATTAAAGAGTGAGTGCCAGAATTGAAAAGAAAGGGAGAGTGCTCTGAGGAGGAAAGATTCAAGACCTACAGAGCAACCAAACTTTCTGTTTGTTTCTGGAAGTCAAACATCATGGCTTTCTGATGCAGGGAGTCTGTTTCATATGTCATTTATGAAATGCATTTCTATTAGTGCTATTTTTTGGTGACTTTTTTTTTTTCTGATACAGTGTTGCTTGTTCTTTTGTGAGTTCTCACTAAGAAGAGACTTACGAACATAAAAGGCACAAATTTCACAGCAAACCATCTGCAGTATACCTGTTATATCCAGTTTTTACTTGCATATTTACACATTTTCTTCAGTTCTGATCTAGAATAATGTCCAGGACTCAACAATAAAAAGCTGTTTCTGCTCTCTGGGTATACCTACTATTTTCAGCTCATGAAGGTGGACAGGAGTGAGCCTAAATAATGAGTTTAGTTCCTTCTGTTAGTCAACCTAATGACCTCCCTGTAGAAAATAAAGTTATCTAATGCTAAAAATCTAAATAACCAAAGGAATTTTTTAAATTTTATTTTTCCCTATTTTAATATCTCATTCAGTAGTAGAAATTTAGGGCATTATTGCTAATTACCAGAGTTGGATTTCATGAGGTATTTAGCATGAGATTAAATGTGTGAGAAACGTGAATGAAAGCTATCAGGAATTATATACAATATCTGAGAAATAATGAGAAATACATTTATTAGTTCAGAAAATCAGTTTATAAAACTTCCTGGCAAGTGTTTTGACAGACAGTAGAAATTATGCATAGAGAATTAATAGCATTTCCAAATTTAGTCAGAATACATTGCCTCTCTTTAATGTCTTAGTAATATACTCCAAAATTTTGAGACCAATGTATAGGATAAGGAAACTATATTTACTTTGAATTAGTGGGACAGTGTTGCATTAATTTAATGTCAGGAATGTATGCAACTAGCTGCAAAACAATATAAGAAAGATTTTCTATTAACCTACTGAACTGAAATCATTAATTTGAAATTTGCTAATGATGGAGTAACCATAAGCTTTTAATAAATAATAAGGAAAAAAAGAATCATCAGAAGCAAGGGTGAAATCATTACTTAACTGAAAATTTATGGAACTGTTCAGGAAGACTGCATACTAACCATTCTCTTCCCAAGTTTTATGCTTCTGTCTTAACAAGAGAATTTATCCTTGTATTAATGCTTAATCCCTTCACAGCCCATCTGAATCACCGACACCCTTGCCTTCTCAGGAATCTTTCACTATCAAATATTACCTTTTTCTACTATATATTCTTATTCCTTCTATTATACCCATTAAAAGAGTACGTAAAATTTTCTTCGAAAAAACAGCTCTTTAAAGCTACTTTCTTATTCTCTCCTTTCCCATCACAGCCATTCTCCTAAGTTTTCTCTTACTTGCCATTTACTCTTCTAGCCACCCCAACAGAAAGCCTGTTCCCATGACTTAAATGACACAGCTCTAACTAATTATCAGCAAATATATATTAAATGCTTACACTCAGGCAGACACTATGATGGGGTTGGGAAATGCAGCTGTGAATAGGACAACTAGTATGGGACAGAGAAAAAGTAGACAAATACTGATATTTACAAATAGTGATAAATTTTAAAGAAAAGTTATTTGGTGTAGAATGGGATTACTTACTTAAGGAGCAAGAGACGTTTTTGTTTCTTATTGTTAATAGATGACAAGCTGAGATGTAAATTCAGTCATATCTGAGGAAAAAAACATTTCTGGAAAATACACAAGGATGACAAAAACTGTAAGGCGAAGAGTGTGTTGTGTTCTTGAAAAAAAATTTAAAAGGCTGATAGGAGCAGAGTTTAGTGAGTAAGGAGGACACTGAAAAAGAAGAGATTGTGACTAGTCAGGCTCTAGATCAAGAATGTTTTATGTTTGTTAGGAAGCTAGGGTTTTATTTAAGTGTAAAGAAAAATCATTGAAAATGTTTTAAGTAGAGAAGAGATAGCATGTGATTTGTCTTTTAAGATGTTGAATGGAATGAAAGGGTGCAGAGGGCAAGGGCAGGAACAAGGAAGGACAGTTAGAGTGGCCTAAGTGATAATGAGAGCTTGAATTAGGACAGTGGTCAGCTGAGTCAGCTACAGGGAGAGATGCAGATACCTTCTGGAGGTTGAGGAGCCAGAATTTCTTAAAGAACAAGGACTCAAGAACCTAAAGCCCATTCTGCAGCATGAAGTCAGAAAGAGAAAAACAAATATTGTATATTAAGTAAGCAGACTCAGAATCTGACATAGCTACAGATCCCCAGAGATTGCAACCAAGGCTGTCTATTATGCTCTCATCAGTGTTTTGATTGTGAAAACCTAGGACCCTAAGATTGAGAATGGATCTTTTGCATATATTAATGTTATCCTAGGTAAGCAGATCTATCAGAGGATTATGTTTCAAAGGAGGGCTGGGAGGAAATGCCATCCTCCAAGCCATCAGAAATGTGCTAATAAAAGGCACCTCAGTTCAATTCAGTTCAGTTTAGTCGCTCAGTCGTGTCTGACTCTTTGCGACCCTATGAAGTGCAGCACGCCAGGCCTCCCTGTCCATCACCAACTCCCAGAGTTCACTCAGACTCACGTCCATCGAGTCAGTGATGCCATCCAGCCATCTCATCCTCTGTCATCCCCTTCTCCTCCTGCCCCCAATCCCTTCCAGCATCAGAGTCTTTTCCAATAAGTCAGCTCTTCGCATGAGGTGGCCAAAGTACTGGACTTTCAGCTTTAGCATCATTCCTTCCAAAGAAACCCCAGGGCTGATCTCCTTCAGAATGGACTGGTTGGATCTCCTTGCAGTCCAAGGGACTCTCAAGAGTCTTCTCCAACACCACAGTTCAAAACCGTCAATTCTTTGGCGCTCAGCTTTCTTCAGTGTCCAACTCTCACATCCATACATGACCACTAGAAAAACCATAGCCTTGACTAGACGGACCTTTGTTGGCAAAGTTATGTCTCTGCTTTTCAATATGCTATCTAGGTTAGTCATAACTTTTCTTCCAAGGAGTAAGCGTCTTTTAATTTCATGGCTTCAGTCACGCACCTCAACATCACTTTAAAAAGTTCAGTGGTGGCTGTTTTCTTCAGGCTAGAGTATCAATAGTAGTGGTCACGGTCCTGATTACATTAATATCAATGGAAATATGGAGTCCTGAAATAATGGAGAACAGGTTTTGCTACACAACCTCTAGGAGTCAGAGGCCATAATTACTAAAGAAACTTGCAAGGTTGGAAGAGAAGTCAGTGGACTCTGACTTACATGAAATTACAGAGACTATTAGTACACTATAGAGCCAAATGGTACAGCTTACAAAGGTTCTTGAGAACATCTATAATGATATATGTGGAGTCTATAAAATGGTATTTATGGACCTATTTGCAGGGAGGGAATGGAGAGACAGACGCAGAGAACAGACTTGTGGACCCTGGGAGAAGGAGGATAGGGTAGATAGCTGATGAGAAGTTGGTATATAAATAACACAGGGAGGCCAGCCTTGCACTCTCTGATGAGGGGTGGGATGGGGGATGGGAGCGAGGCTCAAGAAGAAGGGCATATATGTGTAATTATGGCTGAATCACATTGTTGTACAGGAGAAACCACACAACATTGTAAATCAATTCTCCTCCAATTATATTAAAAGAAATTAAAAGTAGAGAAAGATAGGATCAATGAGTACACCCTGATTTCTGGCTTTAATAAGTGAGTGGATGATGGTGGATGAACGGTGACAGTTCAAGTGACATGTCTCAGGGCTGGCAAGGAAAGAAGTCAAGAATCCTGACAAGTGACCTCAAACACAAGCCAATGAATATTTGTAAAATTTCCCTTTTCACCTGACCTCACAGACCTTTGACCCAGTTAATGACTCCCTCTTTCAAACACATTCCTCTTTTAGATGCTTAGAAAAAGCATACAGTTCTTTTTATTTGTCTTTTCTTCTAACCTGTCAGGCTTTGGGTTATTGGTTTTATCTGACAATCCTCTTTGTTTCTAAGAGCTCTATTTTGGGGTTTCACAAGATTCTGTCCCAGGATTTTTCTTTTTTTCTCCTTATACTCTGCATAGAATTGTAGCCTCCATCTCTCTTACAGTTCACAGGCTGACAGATCCCAAATTTATATCCCTCAGATGTCCATTTTAAATCACAGACCCCTATGTACAGGTGTTTCCTCAGTAGACTTATTCTGGTACCTGAGAGCCTTCAACATCAGTGCATTCAAGACAGACCTAACAAACCACCCTTCACCTAGAATAAATACTCACACTTCTAGCTGTTTATATTAGAAACTTAGAACTTTTATCTCTGTTTTCCAGATCATCCTTCCAATATTAACAAAATAACTTAAAAAATATTCTTTGCTAAACTCTATCATTAATGATGACTTAAGCTAAGAGTCAGGCACAACTGAGCAGCTTCACTTTCACTTTTCACTTTCATGCATTGGAGAAGGAAATGGCAACCCACTCCAGTGTTCTTGCCTGGAAAATCCCAGGGATGGGGGAGCCTGGTGGGCTGCCGTCTCTGGGATCTCACAGAATCAGACACGACTGAAGCGACTTAGCAGCAGCAGCAGCAGCAGCAAGTGACAAATAGAACATTGAACCTGTGCTTGTGGACCTTACCAACTAGTGAAGGACAATATGTTAAAAATAAATAAGTGCATTTATACATTTTTACGTAAAAGGATAGGCTGTGCCTTTTGAAATATTGTAAGATGATCTAAGTTAGATTGGAAAGATTCAGCCTAGATTTCTCTGAGGAAGTGCTATGTTAGCTCTATTTCTTCTTCTTATTATTTTTTAAATCAGTACATATCTTTCCACATTCATTGGGTAAGTCACCATCTTCTATTGCATTTTTCTATTGCACTTTAATGTTATTTCTGCATCTCTTCTTCTCTCCCTACATTCCAGGTTGTACTCAGGAAATAATCTTATAAAGGCAATAAGAATCCCCACAAATAGAAAATTTTATTTCCTGATAACTTAAAACTTAGTAAAGAATTTTCTTTAATCTCGTTTTGAAAATCAAGGTTTTTCATACCTTCATTTCAAAAATGTTACTCCAACTAATTACATTCTTTCACTCATCATCTGTAATCTCTCTTGGCACATTTCTGTTCCACTCTGCTCCCTCTGCACCTGGATAACTAACTCAGCCTTTGAGTCTAATATTTCCTTAAATATGTTCCCTGATCTCACAAGCTATCTGCTATCCCTGCCCAAAATATATGTGCTCAGGCCACTGGGCTTTATCTTCTTGCACTCAGCACAATTGTGATTCAGTAATTATTTATGTAATTATTGGCTTAGTGTCTATCTTAACTGATATATTACAAATCACATAGGGCAGGGAATGTAATTGTTTATCATTATTTGTATCTCCTGTGTTTAGAATACTGATCAGGTACCCAACAGGACTCAAAATGAATGAATGTTTCACATTTAGAATCAGCTACAGCTGCATCAGATTCAGTGCAGTGATTAAATATGTACAAATTGATCACAGTTCATTAAATATATTTAATGGAAGTGACCGACTAAAATAAATACATGGATAATAATTTGATATGATATAATTACCAAAAGACCCCTAATGTGAGACAAAATGTAAACTGATTATTCTTTAAATTAGTCAAATTAAATTTTGTAAAAATTGCTTACTTCAAATCAGTATTTGGTAGTGTGTTATTTTCACATTAATATTAAAATATTTATTTTAATGTTTGCACCAACTATGTTAAGATGAAAGTTGTCCCACAGTCAGAGAAAGTGGATGCATAAAATCCAGTAACTATTACTTTTACGTATTGCCAAACACTGGTGTTTTCAATTTACATAAGGCTTCACTCATTTATTAGATATTGACTTGAATATATTATAGATTTATTCAATAGCTTTATAACTTATCTCCTATAATGCATAGTAATATTATGAAGGCTAGGTATGTGTTGATTCTTAGTAATCTGAAAGAAATTCTAGAAGTTCTCATGGATACAAAAAGTTGAGATGTTAATGAAATAATAAAGAACTTTCTTTATATAAATTATAGGAGTTCTAAAATTCTGTCATAATTTAGTCTGACTTCTTATAATGTTTCATAATAGAAAATATAAATTTTTGCATACAAGTTGGAGTCATTTGATATAGTGATTACTAGTACTATTCCATGGATTAGTTCTGAGCAGGTTATCTGAAAATAACCTGAGGAACTTTTAAGATATATATAGATATATAGATATATAGATATATATATACACACACACACACACACACACACACACACACACACATGTATATATATGTTAATATGCCCCACTCCTAGAGATTCTAATTAACAAGATGAAAGGAGAGCCATTTTTTTTTTTTTTAATTTTAGCATAAAGCTCCCAAAGCAATTCTCAAAAGCACTCAGTTCATCCAAGTTTGAAAATCAATACTACAATTCAGAGGTCACAGACTGGCTACCAGTGGGCTGAGTCCAACTCACAGAAATGAGCTCTTTGACCCATGGAGTATTTTCAGATATTTTGAATCAACATAAAATACTCACATTTACAGCTTCTCTTGAAAAAGGAAAAGTCTGACAAAAGAAAATCTGCATTATTGAGTAACAGCAGTATGCTACATTTTTTTTTAGCAACTGCTTCCTTTATATAAAATATTTATTCCTTCATTTATTTATTCAAACTAATATCTATTTATGGCCAATTTGGATAATATTTTCTAGTTGGTCAGAAAATTAAAATAAATAAAATGGACAAACTGCAGATATTAGAATTCAAACTCCTAAGGGAAAAACAGAAAATTTACATGTGCTCTTTGGTTCAAGATTGTCCCTATCAGTCACTGTTCTCCAAGACAATACAACAGTGTCTTCTTGCCCATTTATCACCATACACATCTATATATTTTTGGGTAAAGACAATTTTTGCTCTTCCCTTTTTACTTTTATGTTAGTTAGAATAGGGCCACTTTCTATGAAGAAGAGCAAAATATTCAGTGACCTAACCCAAAATAATTTGATTTTTAAAATTTTATGTTATAGTTCAGTGCGTATGTTCTTCTAAGTGGTGATTTAGGAAATTATTTTCCTTTCATCTTGTGACTTTTAGATCCCCTGAGACTTTAAGATCATCTGTGACTTAGTGGAAGTGAAAAGAAAGGGTGTGTGTAGTACATGCATTTCATAATTCTGTGTCTATGTAATTCCATGACCTAGAAGTGACACACACCATTTCTCCTGACACTCCTTTGCTGTAACAACCCCCATGTGCCACCCAGATGCAAGGGGAGGGCTGAGAAATGAAGTCCCTGTATGCAGCTCCTTCAATTCTAGTGTGAAAGAAGGAATAAGAGTATTTGTTGGATAGATTGTCTTTGCCAAACTCTCAAAATTTATAAAATGGCAGATGTACCTAGAAGGCTGTATAGTTCAAGAAAACAAAAGTGAACTTTTTTTTTTTAGTTTAGTTTATTCAACATGCAAATAAAAAGAAGCTAAATAGATAGCCCTGCCTAGTCAATGTCATACATCTGTGTTACAATCTTAGTACCCATATGAAATTGAGTTTGACTTCTGATTGAGCCCAGACCTTGATTTTAGGAAGACAGAAATGATCACAGAAGAGAATAAAATTTTCATAAGGCCATGGAATGAATTAACAGCAGAACCAGAAGAATACATGAAATGTCTACTAACTTCAAGTTGAGCCCTATTTCTATTACACTTATATTCCTCTCTACCATTATATAGCTCTATAAAATATGTAGAAGTCTATGTGCAAGTCTACACATACATTCTCTTCCTCTTTATGCATTAAAGATTTTTAATTTTATCTTCATAGTATTTCTCTTGCCTCTGGTAAGAGCACTTACTTTGTGAAACTCCACCTCCTATTTTCCATGATTATTTTGGAACAACAATTGGTGTACCCTGCTATTATGCTCACAAGACTGAGCGTTTGACACAATCATAGTACACATCCATTGCAAGGAACCTACCCCATGAAAATGCAATTACACACAATGGACCAATCAGGTATATTCCTTGGCAGCAGTGTGGAACAATGGGAGGGCTGCCCATTCGTTTACCCTTCCCTTCTTTTTGATGAAGGTACAGATTTAAAGAGATGGGGATACCAGACCACTTTACCTGCTTCCTGAGAAATCTGTATGCAAGTAAAGAAGCAACAGTTAGAACAGACATGGAATAGACCAGTTCTAAATTGGGAAAGGAGTACTTTAAGACTGTATATAGTCACCCTGCTAATTTAACTTCTATGCAGAGAACATCATGAGAAACACTGGACTGGATGAAACACAAGCTGGAATCAAGATTGCCAGGAGAAATATCAATAACCTCAGATATGCAAATGACACCACTTTTATAGCAAAAAGTGAAGAGGAACTAAAGAGCCCCTTGATGAAAGTGAAAGAGGAGAGTGAAAAAGCTGGCTTAAAACTCAACATTCAAAATATGAAGATCATGGCATCTGGTCCCATCAAGTGATGGCAAATAGATGGGAAACAATGGAAACAGTGACAGACTTCATTTTTTTGAGTTCCAAAATCACTTCAGATGGTGACTGCTGCTGATAAGTCGCTTCAGTTGTGTCCGACTCTGTGCGACCGCATAGACGGTAGCCCACCAGGCTCCCCCTGTCCCTGGGATTCTCCAGGCAAGAATACTGGAGTGGGTTGCCATTTGACTGCAGGCACAAAATTAAAAGATGCTTACTCCTTGGAAGAAAACCTATGACAAAGCTAGACAGCATATTAAAAAGAGATTACTTTACCAACAAAGGTTTATCTAGTCAAAGCTATGTTTTTTGCCTGTAGTCATATGGATGTGAGAGTTATACCATAAAGAAAGCTGAGTGCCTTCTTGATGCTTTTGAATTGCGGTATTGGAGAAGATTCTTGAGAGTCCCTTGGAATGCAAGGAGATCAAACCAGTCAATCATAAAGGAAATCAGTCCTGAGTATTCATTGGAAGGACTGATGTTGAAGCTAAAGCACCCAATCTTTGGTCACCTGATGTGAAGAACTGACTTACTGGAAGAGATGCTGATGCTGAGAAAGACTGAAAGCAGGAGAAGTGGATGACAGAGGATGAGATAGGCATCACCAACTCAATGGACATGAGTTAGAGCAAGCTCTGGGAGTTGGTTCCAACCAGCCCATTCTAAAGGAGATCAGTCCTGGGTGTTCTTTGGAAGGAATGATGCTAAAGCTGAAATTCCAGTACTTTGGCCACCTCATGCGAAGAGTTGACTCATTGGAAAATACTCTGATGTTGGGAAGGATTGGGAGCAGGAGGAGAAGGGGACGACAGAGGATGAGATAGCTGGACGGCATCACTGACTAGACGGATGTGAGTTTGGGTGAACTCCGTGAGTTGGTGATGGACAGGGAGGCCTGGCATGCTACAATTCATGGGGTTGCAGAGTTGGACACGACTGAATGACTGAACTAAACTGAACTGGGAGTTGGTGAAGGACAGGGAAGTCTGGCATGTTGCAGCCCATGGGTTCGCAAAGAGTCACACATGAATGAGAGACTGAACTGAAAGATTTGGTATCATTCCTTTATTTTCTATAATATTTAGGAGTTAAAGAAATATGTCCTTTCCAAGTAAGTTAAGGAGTGATGATAACTGTTTGTCTGAAATGTGCTCATCCTCTAAAATCATAAAGCTACGGCATTAGGAAAATGGTCTAAAAGAAATAAAATGGACCAGAGAAGTGCCATATGGATGGGAGTAGTGGTGTGAGCATATTTACATTTCTGTGGTACATGTGACAACTTTGTAGGACTTTCCTGAAAGTTGAATAGTCACTGCTAAAGATGATTGGGATGTCAGCTGTCTTCCTGTAGCTCCTCATAATTTCAGTTCAAGAAAGCAGTTTTCTGGAGAAAGGGATGCCAGAAGAGACTGTGTGGTAGATGACAGGAGAAGTGGGGGAAAAACAAGCTAAGCCTGGTACAAATCCTCCAAATTAGAGGACTGGCTGGAGACAGCAGTCCAAAGAACTGTTAATAAACAAATACATCTTCACAAGTGAATCAGGGTTCAGATGCTTGACACATAGAGGCAGTATGGGTTAGACAGAAAAGCACCAACACCAACAGAAAGAAAGGCAATAAGACTAAGTGTATGATGGTGGTCATAGAGGATAATAAGATAAGCAAGCAAAGAGCAGATAATTAATCACAATGGCTCAGTCAGTCAGTTCAGTCACTCAGTCGTTTCTGACTCCTCGCGACCCCATGAATCACAGCATGCCAGGCCTCCCTGTCCATCACCAACTCCCAGAGTTCACTGAGACTCATGTCCATCGAGTCAGTGATGCCATCCAGCCATCTCATCCTCTGTCGTCCCCTTCTCCTCCTGCCCCCAACCCCTCCCAGCATCACAGTCTTTTCCAATGAATCAACAATTCGCATGAGGTGGCCAAAGTACTGGAGTTTCAGCTTTAGCATCATTCCTTCCAAAGAAATCCCAGGGCTGATCTCCTTCAGAATGGACTGGTTGGATCTCCTTGCAGTCCAAGGGACTCTCAAGAGTCTTTTCCAACACCACAGTTCAAAAGCATCAATTCTTCGGCACTCAGCTTTCTTCACAGTCCAACTCTCACATCCATACATGACCACTGGAAAAACCATAGCCTTGACTAGACAGACCTTTGTTGGCAAAGTAATGTCTCTGCTTTTCAATATGCTATCTAGGTTGGTCATAACTTTCCTTCCAAGGAGTAAGGGTCTTTTAATTTCATGGCTGCAGCCACCATCTGCAGTGATTTTGGAGCCCAGAAAAATAAAGTCTGACACTGTTTCCGCTGTTTCCCCATCTATTTCCCATGAAAGGCAATGCCAAAGAAAGCTCAAACTACCACACAATTGCACTCATCTCACACGCTAGTAAAGTAATGCTCAAAATTCTCCAAGACAGGCTTTAGCAGTATGTGAACTGTGAACTTCCAAATGTTCAAGCTGGTTTTAGAAAAGGCAGAGGAACCAGAGATCAAATTGCCAACATCCGCTGGATCATCGAAAAAGCAAGAGAGTTCCAGAAAAACATCTATTTCTGCTTTATTGACTATGCCAAAGCCTTTGACTGTGTGGATCACAATAAACTGTGGAAAATTCTGAAAGAGATGGGAATACCACACCACCTGACCTGCCTCTTGAGAAACCTATATTCAGGTCAGGAAGCAACAGTTATAACTGGACATGGAACAACAGACTGGTTCCAAATAGGAAAAGGAGTATGTCAAGGCTGTATATTGTCACCCTGCTTATTTAACTTATATGCAGAGTACATCATGAGAAACACTGGGCTGGAAGAAGCACAAGCTGGAATCACAATGGGTAGCAGTAGGTAAAAAAAAAAGAGGAGTATTTCCTCCCTCCCATCTCTCTCCCTCAATACTGATGACCAGTACTTCCTTCAGGATGCTGAAGCTGAAAATTTAACCGTACTATGTGCTGTGCTGTGATTAGTAGGTCAATCATGTCTGACTCTTTGTGACACCATGGACTGTATCCCCCCATACCAGGCTCCTCGGTCCATGAAAAGAACTTTGAAAAATGATCTATGTCTCTTTTGCTCTCATATACAGGGTTATCATAGATGTATAGAACAGTCTTTTGAATGCTTTGGGAGAGGGAGAGGGTGGGATGATTTGGGAAAATGGCATTGAAACATGTATAATATCATATAAGAAAGGAATCACCAGTCCAGGTTCGATGCAGGGTACAGGATGCTTGGGGTTGGTGCACTGGGATGACCCAGAGGGATGGTATGGGGAGGGAGGTGGGAGGAGGGTTCAGGATGGGGAATACATGTACACCCGTGGAGGATTCATGTGGATGTATGGCAAAACCAATACAATATTGTAAAGTAAAATAATAATAATAATAATAAATGATAAATAGTTTAAAAAATGATATGCATCAATACTCTAAAATCATTAAGAAGCTAAATTAGCACCAACCTTGCCTGAATTCTCAAGGCAAGAATACTTCAGTGGGTTGCCCTGCTCTCCTCCTGGGTATCTTTTTCAACCCAGGGATCGAACCCAGGTCTCCCGAACTGCAGGTGGATTGTTTATCATCTGAGCCAGTAGGGAAGCCCAAGAATACTGGAATGGGTAGCCTATCCATTCTCTGGGGGATCTTCCTGACCCAGGAATCAACCCAGGGTCTCCTGCATTGCAGGTGGATTCTTTACCAGCTGAGCTATAAGGAAAGCCTAAAAATTTAACCATAGGCCTAATATTAGGAGCACTTAGAGAGTTTTTGGTTTTGTGTTTCCCATTTCAAAATCAATGAGACAACGTTTTACTCAGTAATAGACTATTTTTGTAGATGGAGATTTGGTGTCAGACTGATCTCTCCACCTTTTCACTTTTGTTTTTAGAGCAAGTCTGTTTTTCCTCTGATGGTACATCTTTACCCTTAATAGTACTAACTGCATTGTAGCAATAATATATTGATGTATTTTAGAGAAAATAAACACCTCAAAATTTTACTCCCCAGCACCTTCTACTGATTTGATCAGCTCTTCTGAAAGTTTTTGGGGTTTTAGTGATTTGCCTCACTTTCTAGAATGATGAGCTCTTGGGCAAGGGAGTAGCAATGCATAACCTGAGGAAGGATACTGCATTGAGTGAAAGCTGTTCCTGATGTCTGGATAATGATCTTTAGCCTGGTCTATCCTTCTGGTCTTTTATATCACTGATGGTGACTTTCTCTAATGGGATATATATATTTTTTTCCACCTCTAGTTCACTTTCTTTGCAGGGTGATGAATCCGTGAGTGGGATCTGTACACACATAAGACCTACTTGTAGAAAAAGAGTCAGAGGATAGCTAGTTCTTGGCTAAATTTATTTCTTTCTCTCTCTCTCAGCCAAATAAGGTTCTATTTTCCACCATCATTGTATATAGGTATGACTTTGTAACTAGGTTTGTTTTTTTTTTTTTTGAGAATAGAATATGGGTGAAAATCGCATATACTATTTAGAAGTTTGGACTTTTAAAAGCTTCCCCCACAGTTTTCTATTTTCTTTATTCCTTATCTGCTGACCAGACTGGGCAGCCAGCAGAGAATTCGAAGGACCTAGAAGACAGCATAACCACAAGGTAGAAGCCTGAGTTGCTGGGTCACTGATGGGAGGTTGCCTAACACAAATATCCACACTGAGTGAGAAACAAATCATATGTAAAGCCATTGAGAATTTGTTTCTTTCAGCAGTTCTCTACCCTAATCAGAAATGATTTCTATTTTCCTCCTAATACTCCTGGGCCCATAAAAATCAAAAGACCTTCTGAGCATTTTATTTTAACGCTTGAAAAAGTAGTGAAAGTCACTCAATCGTGTCTCTCTGTAACCCATAGACTATAGCCTACCAGGCATCTCTGTCCATGGAATTTGTCAGGCAAGAATACTGGAATGGGTAGGCATTCCCTTCTCCACAGCATCTTCTTGACCCAGGGACAGAACTCAGGTCTACTGCACTGCAGACAGATTCTTTACTGTCTGAGCCACCAGGGAAGATGGCCTTTAATGTTTAGGCACAGTGACACTTAAGAACTGCTTCCAAACTTATTATGATCCACAGGAGACTGGGCTTCCCTGGTAGCTCAGCTGGTAAAGAATCTGCCTGCAATGCAGGAGACCTAGGTGCAATCCCTGGGTTGGAAAGATCCCCTGGAGAAGGGAATGGCTACCCACTCCATTATGCTGGCCTGGAGAATTCCATGGACTGTATAGACCATGGGGTCGTAAAGAGTCGGACACAACTGAGCAATTTTAGCTCTCTCCATAGCCCAGTCAGTAAAGAATCTACCTACAATACTAGAGACCCGGATTCGATTCCTGGGTTGGGAAGATTCCCTGGAGAAGGAAATGACAACCTACTCCAATATTCTTGCCTGGATGGACTGAGGAATCTGGCAGGCTACAGTCCATGGGGTCGCAAGAGTCGGACGCGACTTAGGGACTAAACAGCACCACTACCACCATAGGAGATCGGTGCTGTGAGTCCACCACCACCATCACAGGAGATTGTGGCTGCGAGTCCACTGAGCACCACAAGGAGGCAGAGTTGCCTAATCCTATCAGAGACAAAGTCCACATTCATGACCCATTCCATACATAGGCTTCCCTGTGGCTATCTGCACTCTTGTTTCTTGGTTTTAGATGTGCAGTAGATAGGTGTAAAATTTTTGAGATATACAGGTATTCATTACAGTACCATTTTTTGCTATGCACTGTCCAAAACTTAGGAACAAAATAGATTCATATAGAAAGTATATTGTATCACTTGGACTCCATAGCTCTATTTTGTCCTTTACAGATATCTATATATAATGGTATATGCTTTTGTATTTGTTAGGAAAATATTGTTGTATAGTTACACATGTACATGAATGCACATTTATATGATGTATATGTATTTGCATGGTCAATAACTGTTGGTCTAAAGGATACTGTCATTAACCTAGACTGTCCCTCCCCAAATTCTGAATATATTGTATTTGAGACAATTTTAAATGATTTTTGTTTACACATGTATGCATTACACACCATAGAGGTTTGGAAGATCTATTACTGCTTCACTTTTGATAGAGGTTGTTTAAAAGTGTGTTGGCTGAAGTTATAGTTGTATAAAGCTACTATTTAATATGGATGTCCTGGCACAAGTCTCTGAGCCATGTCACCATTAGATCAATGATTAGAATTTCTGTACATCAATCAATGTCATATAATAGAAGCTCTGACTCATCTTCACCTAGATCTCAGGGTTCTGGTTGATAAGGTGGTGACAAGTGCAAAACTGATGGTTATGGAGAGGTTCAATATAGAAACCAAGAGAAGAAAGGGAGAGAAGAAAGGAGGAAGAGGAAGAGGAGGAAAACAAGTAACTTCTACTCAAAGAAAAGAGAACATACATGATTTTCTCAACAGGGCCTATATACAGCATAAGTGTAATATAATGGGAAATGATCAATCAAAATATTAATAAATTTTTCTTTTTAAATTTCCTTGTAACTTTCCCCTTATTAAAAAAGTTTTGCTTCTGGAAGAATTTGCATTATTAATACAGAAATACAAAGAAAAAAGAATGTCAAGGTTCTATCTTTACTTTCTGAAATAATTTCTTTCAGTTCATTACTAAGATAATAATTTTAGTGCCAGGGATTTTGTTTACCAAAAAAATGTTTTGAGAATGTAAAATCCAAGGCCTGAAGAAGCTGGACAAGACTGGCAAGATGGGTATATATTTATTATTAAAGTTTTATTATAATTTTTTATAAATTTATATACAAAATAGGTTTACTATGCTGCTGCTGCTGCTAAGTCACTTCAGTCGTGTCCGACTCTGTGCGACCCCATAGACGGCAGCCCACCAGACTTCCCCGCCCCTGGGATTCTCCAGGCAAGAATACTGGAGTGGGTTGCCATTTCCTTCTCCATATAGTTATATATAATTATATAAAGGTCTAAATATGTATAAAACTTTAATTCATAGTTCTCATACTTTGGCAAAATACAGATATTAACGGGCACGTTTTTAGAGTGTTGATAGAACATTGAATATTTTCTCAGATGAAATATGAATTTAGAATTCCTTCTCTCCCATTCTTTGTCAAGGATTATCATAAACTGGAGTCTTTCCAACCCTTAAGACGGAAGTGCTTGAAAATTACCTAAGTTTTTGTTCATGTTTGTTTCTTCTCTTGTTGCAAGCAGTTTTGCTATAAGGGTAGTAATACCAGTGTTCTCAATTATTCCTGTTCTTAGGTTTCTCATTGTCCATCAGAACCAATGGTACAATAAAGTCTTGATTGATAATCCAAAATAAGAATGTCTTTGATACAACTTGACAGCACTATCCATAGTGGTTACTGTGACTAGATAGCAGGAAGTTAACAGAAGACGCAAGAAGAGAGAAACATCAAAAAAAATCTCTCTTCTGCCCTCTGTTCTGATATGCTTCATGGGAGAAAGAGTTTCTAAGATTGCTACAATCCTAAACCCTATTGTACTATAGTGAGGCAATTTTGAGATTTTTCTATTGACTGCTCTTTATTTCAAGAAATAAAGTTACTTCTATATATATTTTTCTATGTCTTTTCCAGCTATGGTCAGGAAAAAAAATGTGAAGGAGTTTGAAACGGCAAAAATTATCAGATTATCTGATTCTGTGGAGGTCTGAATCTTCCATAGTCTTTTGTATTGTTTAGTAATGTCTGACTCTCTTGCAACCCAATAGACTGTAGCCCACCAAGCTCCTCTGTTCATGGAATTTCAAAGGCAAAAATACTGAAGTGGGTTTCCATTTCCTTCTCCATCAATGTCTTTTAGAGTATTTCATAACTTGATACATTGTAGAAAAATTAATTGTGATGCAAACAATTTTCTTTCAGAGAAATGAAAAGTATTTTTGTCTGGTGCAGATGAATCACTCCTCATCTCCTGTGAAAAATGTCAGTTTTGCATGTGTTAATTTTATGTTAACATACCTCATTTAACAGATATGCATATACTTCTTGAATTAAATTTTAACCGGCTTATGACACCTTGCTACTTCCTTCATTCAAGTATTAGAGTTAAGCAAAATTTTTGACATATATTAATTTTGTATTTATGCAAGAGTCATGATTTTTCCCTTTGTAAAATCATCTTTTTATCACAACTCAAGATCTAGAAAAAGCCATCAATATTGAGGTTGGGGAAGGACTGATCTTATGAGAGTAAAGATCATACTAACATCTTTAATATGTCTGACTTTCAATTAGGGCAGTTTCTCAGAGCTGTTCAAGCAGGAAAACTTCTCAAAGAACAATTGAATAAAAGTTCAGAGACATATATTCAGATTAGTTTTGTCTTATTAATTTACTTCAAAGATGGTATAAATTGTGTGTTAAGTTACTGTTTATGATTAATAAAGCTAATAAAAATTTTAAAACATGAGTTACCACTTTCAATAAAGGGTCGATGAACAAAGATTACTTGACCTTTTGAAATTCCTCATCACTTTCCATGACTTGTAATTTTCTCAGTAGTAATATGCTTTAGTCTATTATTACTAACTTGGAATTATACTAAAATGTATTTCAGATCTCCACACAGAGGTGCCATAATGCTTCAGTTTGAGGGGAAAAAAAAATCTATCTTTCCAACAGACTTCCCAGTGGGCTTATAATTTGATGGACCAATTTGACAACTAAAACCTTTTTTTGTTGCAGAGTTAAGTTTCCTGTAGACACAACACTCAAATCAAAACCTTTTGCATCAGTAAACTCATGGCTTTTTCCAAAACAGCTGTACCTATAATCTCTATCTATATCTACATCTATACTTTATCTAATTTTCTAATGCTTTCTATTTTATTATATTATCTATCACACTTCTGAATTTGTTTCCGGGTTTGCCTCATTACGGTCATTTCCTGTCAACTCTAACAATACGGGCTGCATATTTTCTTTATAATGGTAGTTCTTAGAAGAGTAGTTGTCACAAAATAAGTACTGATAATTTTTGAGACTGGCTAATGTAGGGGCATAGCATTGTTTGTGATATGCCAGTATATTTATTCATAATTTTCATCTTTTGGATGAAGTGCTAAGAGGGTGTTGGAGAAGACAATGGCAACCCACTCCAGTACTTTTGCCTGGAGAATCCCATGGACGGAGGACCCTGGTGGGCTGCAGTCCATGGGGTCGCTAAGGGTCGGACACGACTGAGTGAGTTCACTTTCACTTTTCACTTTCATGCATTGGAGAAGGAAATGACAACCCACTCCAGTGTTCTTGCCTGGAGAATCCCAGGGACACAGGAGCCTGGTGGGCTGCCGTCTATGGGGTCGCACAGAGTTGGACACGACTGAAGCGACTTAGCAGCAGCAGCAGATAAGAGGGTTAATTCACTGCTCTCTGAAAAATTGATCCTTGAGATATGGCTTTGTTTTACCATTGGTACGTATATTAAGGAGACCACTTTTCTCTTTAATGTCTCACAATCCTCTGTAAATATAATAACATTAAAGTGGATATTTTTTAGAAAGTTACATATCAGGACATTTTTCTTCATATTGATATTAGACTCTGAACTGAGTACTATAAAATTCTGTACTACAGCAATTTTTTTTTAACATACTAACAAGTATATATTCAGTATAAAATTTGCCAAACTGCTTTCATATGTAGAGCTAGCAAAGAAAGAAATTATCCAAGAGATGTGTGCTTATTTTTTGAGTCTCACAGAAGTTCTTCCATTTGCAAGAAGTCATCAGGTCTTTAGTGACTTTGTTATTATTGTTATCATCATCATCATGATCTTACTAATGGTGATTCCTTTTTATCTTGAAATAGTTTAAGCACATAGAATCATATGGATAAAAGTAACAGATACTCATTTATACTAGTCAAGTTTCTCATAACTTAATAATCTACTGTATTTGCCTTGGAATTTATTCATCTAATCAATATGAATATCAAACAAATACACAAATATATTTATTCTGTCCTGTTTTCTCATTATTTATCACATTCTGTCTTATTCTTCTTCAACCCCCTCCACACCTGCCAAATGTTTTTAATTTCATGAAATCAGTATGTCATACTCTGGGTAATTTTTTTATTATTATCTATGTAAAGATCCATGTATTGTAGCATAGTCTGAATTTTCAACTTTTCAGAAGGATATACAATTATATCACTTATACAGTTTTTTTTTTTTTTTTGCTAACCAGGATGATTTAGAGAGGTGTATTCATGTTCCTTCATATTATGGTATTTATTCATTTTAGATGAATCTACCACAATTTATTTTCCTGTTTATTGATATTTAAAAGATTGTTTTATAAATGTTTATAAGCAATGATTTAGTAAAACATTTGTGGTTATGTCTCTATGCACATAAGTAAACTTTTCTCAAAGTTACAGGTTTAGGTATGAAATTGCCATGTTATAGGGTATGTACATCCTCAACTACATTGAGTTTATCCTAGAGTCTTACCCATTTCTCCTGTACTTGGTATTTTACCCTACTGATTTAGATTTCACTTTACATTGAGTAACTTCTTGCTACCTAGTCTTTCACAGCATATGAAATATTCATGTGGTTTCAAGGAAAGTAATCAATACCTTCTTTCTCTCTCTAGTATAATTTTGCTGTCTTATTGAATTAAAATTTAGGACATGACATAATTTTATAATTCTTCCATTTGATAAATATAAATTAGCAAGAATGTCAGGGAAAGAAATACATATACCACATATCCACTTGGCTTTCTCAGTCTATAGCTGGATATTTTTGCTGCTATTTAGAATATCCAGTAGCAACAATATTAGATATTATTTTTTACTATGATATTCAGAAAGACTAAGTTAACATACAATATATTATTTTCTGAACTTTTCTTCAAATGCCTCTGGAAAAACTAATAGAACTGAACTATTCTATTATCTTTCCTGTTATTTGGTTTATTTTTCAATGCAAAAAACATGTAGATCTAAAGTGAATTGCTGTTTTTATATGAGGATTCAGTCAGTTCACTTCAGTAGCTCAGTCGTGTCTGACTCTTTGAGACCCCATGAACTGCAGCATGCCACGCCTCCCTGTCCATCACCAACTCCCGGAGTTTACCCAAACTCATGTCCATCGAGTTGGTGATGCCATCCAACCATCTCATCCTGTTCATCCCCTTCTCCTCCCACCTTCAATCTTTCCCAGCATCAGGGTCTTTTCAAATGAGTCAGCTCTTCACATCAGGTGGCCAAAGTATTGGAGTTTCAGCATCAGTCCTTCCAATGAATAACATTCAGAAAACTAAGATCATGGCATCTGGTCCCATCACTTCATGGCAAATAGATGGGGAAACAGTGGCTGACTTTATTTTTCTGGGCTCCTAAATAACTGCAGATAGTGATTGCAGCCATGAAATTAAAAGACGCTTACTCCTTGGAAGCAAAGTTATGACCAACCTAGACAGCATATTAAAAGCAGAGACATTACTTTGTCAACAAAGGTCTGTCTAGTCAAGGCTATGTTTTTCCAGTAGTCATGTATGGGTGTGAGAGTTGGACTATAAAGAAAGCTGAGCACCAAAGAATTGATGCTTTTGAATTGTGGTGTTGGAGAAGACTCTTGAGAATCCCTTGGACTGCAAATAGATCCAACCAGTCCATCCTAAAGGAAATCAGTCCTGGGTGTTCATTGGAAGGACTGATGTTGAAGCTGCAACTCCAATACTTTGGCCACCTCATGCAAAGAGCTGACTCATTGAAAAAGACCCTGATGTTGGGAAAGATTGAAGGCAGGAGGAGAAAGGGATGAGAGAGAATGAGATGTTTGGATGGCATCACTGACTCAATGGACATGGGTTTGGGTGGACTCCGAGAGTTGGTGATGTACAGGGAGGTCTGGCGTGCTGCAGTTCATGGGGTCACAAAGAGTCAGACAGGACTGAGTGACTGAACTTAACTGAGACCCTGATGCTTGGGAATATTGAGGGCAGGAGGCTAAGGGGCAAGAGAGCATGAGATGGTTGAATGGTATCACCAACTCAATGGACGTGAGTTTGAACAAACTCAGGGTGATAGTGAAGGATGGGGAGGCCTGGGGTGCTGCAGTCCATAGGGTTGTAAAGAGTCAGACACAACTGAGCAACTGAACTGAATTGAATGATAAAAAATATAGAAAACATTTAATATGCCTGATTTGAGTAAAAATTATATATTTCTTTTGTCCTGCCATTTTTTTAAATAAATAAGGTAACTTTGAACTGTTGATTATGCAATTCTGTCATAAATTCAAGGACTAATTTTACTGAAAAAAATAAAGTACATCATGTATATCTACAAGCAAGTTAATGTTCTCACAATTTTTTAAGGGAATATGCATATGTAGTCATCAATTTTCAGAGACTTTTCCTACTCAGAAAGATAAATATACTCCTTTCCTTTTCTCTCAGAATGAAAAGGATCCCAAAACTCTATGATCATGAGCAATGATTTATTCATTTTGACTCTTCCCCTTCTCTTTCATTGAGTTTCTATTTTTTTCTACCTTTTCAATGCCAATCCAAAATACATGATCAACTTTATATCCAAAACACATACACACACACACACACATGCATGCACGCACACACCCCTTCACTTACTCTTCCCTTTCCTTCTTAATCTAGCACAGTGTATATGCGACTGAAAACACTTGATTAAAACTACTAACATGGCAGGCACTGATGACCTCTGCATTACCAAATCAGTAGACCTGCAAACTGAAGTTTTATTTGATCTCTCTCAGATGGTAAAGATGTTCTTTTCATTATAGGGAACTGGAATACAAAAGTAGGAAGTCAAGAAACACCTGCGGTAACAGGTAAATTTGGCCTTGGAATATGGAATGAAGCATGGCAAAGACTAATAGAGTTTTCCCAAGAGAACTCACTGGTCATAGCAAACTACCTCTTCCAACAACACAAAAGAAACTCTACACATGGACATCACCAAATGGTCAACACCGAAATCAGATTGACTACATTCTTTGCAGCCAAAGATGGAGAAGCTCTGTACAGTCAGCAAAAACAAGACCAGGAGCTGACTGTGGCTCAGATCATGAGCTCCTTATTGTCAAATTCAGACTTAAATTGAAGAAAGTAGGGAAAACCACTAGACCATTCAGGTATGACCTAAATCAAATTCCTTATGATTATATAGTGGAAGTGAGAAATAGATTTAAGGGACTAGGTCTGATAGATGGAGCGCCTGATGAAGTATGGATGGCGGGTTGTGACATTGTACAGGAGACAGGGATCAAGACCATCCCCATGGAAAAGGAATGCAAAAAAGCAAAATGGCTGTCTGAGGAGGTCTTACAAATAGCTATGAAAAAAAGAGAAGCAAAAGGCAAAGGAGAAAAGGAAAGATATAAGCATCTGAATGCAGAGTTCCAAAGAATAGCAAGAAGAGATAAGAAAGCCTTCCTTAGCCATCAGTGCAAAGAAATAGAGGAAAACAACAGAATGGGAAATACTAAATATCTTTTCAAGAAAATTAGAGATACCAAGCGAACATTTCATGCAAAGATGGGCTTGATAAAGGACAGAAATGGTATGGACCTAACAGAAGCAGAAAATATTAAGAAGAGGTGGAAAGAATACACAGAAGAACTGTACAAAAAAGATCTTCATGACCAAGATAATCACGATGGTGTGATCACTGACCTAGAGCCAGACATCCTGGAATGTGAAGTCACGTGGGCCTTAGAAAGCATCACTACAAACAAAGCTAGTGGAGGTGATGGAATTCCAGTTGAGCTATTTTAAATCCTGGAAGATGATGCTGTGAAAGTGCTGCACTCAATATGCCAGAAAATTTGGAAAACTCAGCAGTGGCCACAGGACTGGAAAAGGTTAGTTTTCATTCCAATTTCAAAGAAAGACAATGCCAAAGAATGTTCAAACTACCGCACAATTGCACTCATCTCACACGTAGTAAAGTAAAGCTCAAAACTCTCCAAGGCAGGCTTCAGCAATACGTGAACCGTGAACTTCCAGATGTTCTAGCGGGTTTTAGAAAAGGCAAAGGAACCAGAGATCAAATTGCCAACATCCGCTGGGTCATGGAAAAAGCAAGAGAGTTCCAGAAAAACATCTATTTCTGTTTTATTGACTATGCCAAAGCCTTTGACTGTGTAGATTACAATAAACTGTGGAAAATTCTGAAAGAGATGGGAATACCAGACCACCTGACCTGCCTCTTGAGAAACCTGTATGCAGGTCAGGAAGAAACAGTTAGAACTGGACATGATACAACAGACTGGTTTGAAATAGGAAAAGGAATACATCAAGGCTGTATATTGTCATCCTGCTTATTTAACTTATATGCAGAGTACATCATGAGAAACACTGGGCTGGAGGAAGCACAAGCTGGAATCAAGATTGCGGGAGAAATATCAATAACCTCAGATATGCAGATGACACCACCCTTATGGCAGAAAGTGAAGAGGAACTAAAATGCCTCTTGAAAAAAGTGAAAGAGGAGACTGAAAAAGTTAGCTTAAAACTCAACTTCAAAAAATGAAGATCATGGCATCTGGTCCCATCACTTCATGGGTAATAGATGGGGAAACAGTGGAAACAGTGTCAGAATTTGTTTTTTTGGGCTCCAAAATCACTGCAGATGGTGATTGCAGCCATGAAATTAAAAGACCCTTACTCCTTGGAATGAAAGTTATGGTCAACATAGATAGCATATTCAAAAGCAGAGACATTACTTTGCCAACAAATGTCCGTCTAGTCAAGGCTATGGTTTTTCCAGTGGTCATGTATGGATGTGAATGTTGGACTGCGAAGAAATCTGAGTGCCAAAGAATTTGTGCTTTTGAATTCTGGTGTTGGAGAAGCCTTTTGAGAGTCCCTTGGAATGCAAGAAGATCCAACCAGTCCATTCTAAAGGAGATCAGTCCTGGGTGTTTTGGAAGGACCGATGCTGAAGCTGAAACTCCAATACTTTGGCCACCTCATGCGAAAAGTTGACTCATTGGAAAAGACTCTAATGCTGGGAGGGATTGGGGGCAGGAGGAGAAGGGGACGACAGAGGATGAGATGGCTGGATGGCATCACCGACTCGATGGACGTGAGTTTGTGTGAAATCTGGGTGTTGGTGATGGACAGGGAGGCCTGGCGTGCTGCAGTTCATGGGGTCGCAAAGAGTCGGACACGACTGAGCAACTGAACTGAACTGAGAGCATAAAGTGTCTGCCTGCAGTGTGGGATACCTGGATTTGATTCCTGGGTTGGTGAGCTCCCCTAACGAAGGGAATGGCAACCCACTCCAGTATGCTTGCCTGGAAAATCCATGGGTGGAGGAGTTTGGTAGTCTCCTATATTTTGACCACCAGTGGCAAAGAAGCTGATGTTGAACAGTGTTATGAAGACCTATAGGACCTTATAGAACTATCATCAAAAAATTATGTCATTTTCTTTGTAAGGAATTGGAATGCAAAAGTAGGAAGTCAAGAGATACCTGGAGTAATAGGCAAGTTTTGCCTTGGAATACTAAATGAAGCACAAAGTGTTGCACTTCATTTTTTACTAAATACAGTCAGTTTCAGCTTCCATGAATCTTTTCCTAATTATTGACAATTCTTAATCTTTTTGGTAAATCTTCCATGTATGCATCTTAAATTTGGAGATATCTCATTTTCTGCCATTAGAAATTATCTTCTGCATTTTTGTTTGTTTGTTTAGTCACCAAGTCGTGACTGACTCTCTGCAACCACATGGGGCCCAGGCTCCTCTGTCCATGGGATTTCCTGGGCAAGAATACTGGAGTGGGTTGCAATTTCCTCCTCCAGGGGATCTTCCTGACCCAGACATTGAACCTGTGTCTCCTCCTTTGGCAGGTGGGTTCTTTACTACTGAGCCACCAGGGAAGCCCCTCTGAATATTTTACTAGGTCATGGTATTATATCCTAAAATGGCACCAACTTTTCTGTAAGTGCTGATGCATGGCTTGTCCCAACTCTGTATGTCCCGCCTTGACTATATCTTAGCAGCATATCCTTATTTTCAAAGCATTTTCCCCTTGGATTTTGGTTTAGTGATATACTACTGAATAACAAACCACAGCAAAACTGAATGGCTTGAATCAAGAAGCACTTTATTTACTCATAATAGTGCAAACAGGCCTGTGCTCTGTTGAGAAGTTCTGCTGGTCTTGCTAGGGTTCATTCCTCTTCACTTTCTTGAAGAGATCTCTAACCTTTCTCATTATACTGTTTTTCTCTATTTCTTTGTATTGTTCATTTAAGAAGGCTTTCTTATCTCTCCTTGCTATTCTTTGGAACTCTGCATTCAGATGGGTATTACCTTTCCATTTCTCCTTTGCCTGTCACACTTTTCTTTTCTCAGCTATTTGTAAGGTCTACTCTGACAACAATTTTGCCTTGTTGAACTTTATTTCCCCCTCTGGGGATGGTTTTAGTCACCACCTCCTGTACAATGTTATGAACCTTTGTTCATAGTTCTTCAGGCACTCTATCAGATCTAAACCCTTGAATCTATTTGCCACTTCTACTGTATTATCATAAGGGATTTAGGTCATACCTGGATGGCCTAGTGGTTTTCCCTACTTTATTCAATTTAAGTCTGAATTTGGCAATAAGGAGTTCATGATCTGAGCCACAGTCAGCTCCCAGTATTGTTTTTGCTGACTGTATAGAGCTTCTTCATCTTTGGCTGCAAAGAATATAATCAGTCTGATTTCAGTATTGACCATCTGGTGATGTTCATATGTAGAGCTGTCTCTTGTGTTGTTGGAAGAGGGTGTTTGATATTAGTGCATTCTCCTGGCATAACTCAGTTAGCCTTTGCCTGCTTCATTTTTTACTCCAAGGCAAAACTTGCCTATTACTCCAGGTATCTCTTGACCTCCTATTTTTGCATTCCAATCCCCTACAGTGAAAATGACATCTTTTTTTGATGTTAGTTCTAGAAGGTCTTTTATATTTTCACAGAACTGTTCAACTTCTCCTTTGGCATCAGTGGTCAAAGCATAGACGTAGATTGCCATAATGTTAACGGTGTGCCTTGGAAATGAACTGAGATCATTCTGTCATTTTTGAGTCTGAAACCAAGTACTGCATTTCAGACTCCTTGCTGACTACAAGAGCTAGTCCATTTCTTCTAAGGGATTCTTGCCCACAGTAGTAGAGATAAAGGTCATCTGAAATAAAATTTGTCCATCCCCATCCATTTTAAATCACTCATTCCTAAAATACCTATGCTCACTCTTGCCATCACTTGTTTGACCACATCCATTTTACATTGATTCATGGCCCTAACATTCTAGGTTCCTATGTAAAATTGTTCTTTACAGCATCAGACTTTACTTTCACCACCAGACACATCCACAATTGGGCATTATTTCTGCTTTGGCTCAGCCTCTTCATTTTTTATGGTGCTATTTCTCCACTCTTTCCCAGTAGCATATTGGACAACTACTGACCTGGGGTGGGTGGGCTCATCTTTCAGTGTCACATTTTTTGCAATGAACTGAACTGCACACAAATTTAATGTTGGAGACTGTTACACAAGGTCACAAAACTATAAGATTTAGTTTGTTTTTGGTTTGTTTTTAGTAACCATGTGAGAAATAATTTTTAGGCATTGCCAAAGAACCAACTTTTAGGTACCTCCAAATAACCAAATGTATTTTTTTAATTAAAATTTCTCTTTCTTTTCAACTTTGTGATTTTATATCATTTCAGTCTAGTTAGCCTTCTTGAAACAATTCTCTATCCATTTCTCTTTCCATTTAGGGCCTCCCTTATAGCTCAATTTGTAAAGAATTCACCTGCAGTGCAGGAAACCCCAGCTTCCTGGGCTAGGAAGATCCACTGGAGAAGGGATGGGCTACCCAATCGAGTATTCTTGGGCTTTCCTTGTGGCTCAGCTGCTTGCTAAAGAATCTGCCTGCTGCAATGTGGAAGACCTGGGTTTGATGCCTGGGTTGGGAATATCCCCTGGAGAAGGGAATGGCTACCCACTCCAGTATTCTGGCCTGGAGAATTCCATGGATTGTATAGTCCATGGGGTCACAAAGAGTCGGACATGACTGAGTGACTTTCACTTTCACTTCACTTTCAAATACTCCACAATGTTTATAAAACTCTAATGACATTTTAGTTGCTCACCATTTTTTTTTAACTTGTTAGATCAATTTCTCAGTGGGGTCTTATTTCTTAAAATCTCTGTGATCAGACAGCAGTAATATTCTTCTTAAACATTTCATGTGCTCCACATGAGCACTATAACTTAAGGACCACGTTTTAGACCATTTCCAGGGTTTTGGGGTTTTCATATACTTTTCTTCTGCTTAGGAAAAAAAACAGTCCATTGTGCTCCTTTCAATTTTTGGATGTAATGCAAAATATATTATCATTATCAAGTACTACCTGACTCATTTTTAGCTCATACTTCATTTATATCACCTAATATATTTGTATTGACTATGCAACATCAACTATATGATTTTCATGTATATTAGATAATTAAAATTAACTCATATGATTTTGAAGCAACTTGGCTTCTTGATAATTCAAAGAAATATTACTGAGTGCATATTAAGTGCCAGGCATTATTCTAGGTATTTGAGATACAGGAGTGTACAAGACAGATAATGAGTCCAACCCAATAAAATTAATAGAAGGGAAATTAGGAAAATAAGCAAGAATGAATAAGATAACTTCAGATAGTAATAAATATTAGTTCTATGACAAAAGTAATAGAGTAATGCTTTGGAGAGAAAAATGGGAGGGAATGTGGTAATTTATACCATTCAGGTGTGGTCAAGGGAGGCTTCTTCACAAAGAAAATATTTAAGTTGGGACCTTAATATGTGAAAGACAAAACATGAAGGATTACAGGAAAACAGAGTACTAATCATAAAAATTTGAAACCACGACTATCCCTTAGTAAGTTAGTGCAGATATTCACGTCTTTAGGCTTCCTAAGTGGCTCATTGGTTAGGAATCCACCTGCCAATAAAAAAGATGCAGGTTGGATGGTAGCTTTAATTCTTTATGACTTTGTATCCAAACCCTAGTTTTCATGGTTACATCCATATTTGAGGCATGTGGTTATTTGTTAAGTGCATGAATCTCTTACTTATTGTTTCCCAGGTGGCTCAGTGGTTAAAGAATCCACCTGCCATTGCAGGAGATACAGGAGACACTGGTTTGACCCCTGGGTCAGGGAGATCCCCTGGAGTAGGACATGGCAACCCACTCAAGTATTCTTGCCTGGAAAATTCCATGGACAGAGGAGCCTGGTGGGCTACAGTCTATGGACTTGCAGAGAGTCAGACATGACTGAGCAACTGAGCACACATGCACACATGCACACACGGGTGTTTGTTAAATGCATGAATCTCTCTTCCTTATTTTTTAATGTATCTACTTTCAATAAAGATTGAAGGCAGCTGAAAAAAAAAAAAAAAAAGATGCAGGTTGGATCCCTGAATCAGGAAGATCCCCTGGAAAAGAAATGGCAACCCACTCCAGTATTCTCAATTGGGAAATTCCATGGACAGAGGAACTTGGTTGGCTATAGTTCTTGGGGTTTCAAAAGAGTCAGACACAACTTAGTGAATAAAACAACATCAACAAACTTACTTCTTTATAATACTGAAAGGTAACATTAAATCTTGGTATATTGAAATTTTTTGACTAATATTATCTAGAGTTTTGATTTTTTAACCTTCTAGATTAGTAACATTCTACATTGGTTGGGATTCTATTTTATTCTAATTATTTTGCTTTTTACAGGAGGCTGAATGAGTGGAGAAAGGTTGATAATATTAAATTACTGCCTATCTAATACCCATTTGCCACTTCTTCATTCAAATAAATCCTATTTTGTTAGGGGCACTAATCTTCCACAGATAAACATATATATATTCCCCTTAGTTTTCTATTGCTGTCACAGCAAATCACCCCAAACTTTATGGCTTAAAACAGCACACATTTATTATCTTATAGTAATGTATGTCAGAAGCCTGGTATAGGTTTCAGCAGGCAAAACTCAAAGTGCTGGTACCCTGTATTTCTAGAAGCTCAAGGGGAAAATCTGTTTCTTTTAGTTTTCCAGCTAATAACATGTCTAAGATAGTCCTTGGCACAGGACCACCACCTTCTATCTTTAAAGGCTGGTTGAGATTTTCTCATGTCCCATCTCTCTCTCTCTTTCTCTCTCTCTCTCTCAGCCTGCTGGGTAGGATATTCAGTTTTTAAAAACTTGTGATTAGACTGGGCCCACCCTAAGAGTTAGGTTTAATCTCATCAATGTCTTTAATCTTAATCTGTAAAGAATTATCTGCAAATAATCTTTGGCCAAATAAGGTAATAAATTCAAAGGTTCTTGGTATTAAGCTATGAATATCCCTGGGGAACTATTATTCTGCCTATGACAGGCAAGCCCTGCAAGATGAATTAGTCATGTGATATGTTTTTAGTAGACAGAACATAAAGGGAGTCATGGTGTAACACTTCTGGAAAAATTCCTTAATGGGAAAAGACTCTGAGGTTTCATGGGTCATTTGCTTGATTCTGTACCATCCTGCCACCTGAAACATGACTAGTGTAAGCCAAAACTCTGGCAGGTTCCCTGAGAGCAGGCAGACAAGTGCTGCAAAAGAGAAAGATGGGATGAATTACTATGCAGTATCTAAGCTGCCTACATCCAAACTTCTTTTATGTAAAAGAAAAATAACTCTTAATTTATTTGCTATCCCTTTATTAGATTTCTGCAAATAGCTTTAGGACAAATTCCTAACCAATGTGTTTCATCAAAGTAAAGCTGGCTTGATCGTTATAAAAGAGAAAGATCTATGTAGACTGCAGAACGGGCTTTCTTTTAATGACTGAATGAGATTATCCATTCAGCAATCTTATTCACTGGTGGCATGCAGTCTTGAACCATAGTTGAATTGACAAACCATACAAACCTAGATAAGGTAAGTTATCTAGAAAGACAATGCAGAATTGATGTTATATTAATGGCTTAATTGTAATTAAAGAAAACTGACATCAATATAAATGTCAGTATATAAGCAAATGGATTTTGCTGCAGGAATAGTATGGTAATAAATTATAACTGTGATTGCTTCTTGAATCAGCAAATCTTTCATGCCATAAAGAAATATTAACATTTTTAATTTGTCATATATACACTGAATTTTATGGCTAAATTTGAATTATCTATTATCCATTCTATTATCAAGTAAAATACCCAATAAATTACAAAATATTAAACATTGATAACACTAAAAAGAAGTAAAATATCTTTAAGAGCTAGTTTAAAATAAAAGCTAACAATATTTCTTTTAGGTTAATCAAGGCATCAAATCTCTGTATATTGTTCTTTATTCATAATCCTCTCTAGAGTACAACCATGTGATTTTTGCACTTACTGTTTTACTGTAGATTGTCACATTTTAAAAATAATCAAAGTTACATAGCTACTAGGTAAGCCAAATTATTGGTATTAAATGAACTGTGATTATTAAATGAACACACCACAGTACTTGAGCTTAATTTTCACATTTTCAGAGGAATAATTTTCTGCATATTTTAGATATGATGTCAAATCTTAGAAGTATGTGCTCTGTGAACCATTTTTGATAAGCACAGCACTGTGTCAGTTCTGTATCTTGCATTGTTTTGCTACAACATGAATATCATATGTCCTAAGATGCTTGGTCTAGTAACACTGTTATTTTGTTATGCATTAGTGAATATAGTTTCATAGCCTGTTTTGTGTATCTGTTCTTTTTTACTTCTTTTATAACTGAAGTTTATGTGTTAGATAAAATTTTATATGATACATACTATGCACTAAGTATAATACTGTACATTAAATTTTAATACTGTACATTAAAAAATATGTACAATCTTGGGTTCTCTATTTAGGAAAAAAGTTGCAGGGAAAACATAATTTTCAACAGAATGCTACTACTGTGGGTGGCATGGTGGCCTCTCCCAAGAATATATTCTCACACTAACCCCTGGAATCTGTGAGTGTTACTAGATTTGGGCAAAGGAATTGAGGACAGACAGAAAATGAGAAAACACAGGGACACAGAGGAGAGGGCAGTGTGAGGACAGAGGCAGAGATGAGAATGGTGCATCTGAAAGCTAAGGCAGGCCAAGAATTGCCACCAGCAGCTTTGAGAGAGGCTTAGAACTCATTTTCTCCTTGAGCCTCTGGAGGACACATGTCCCTACCAACACCTTGATTTCAGAATTCTGGCTTCCAGAACAATGAGAAAACAAATTTCTATTGGTTTTAAGTTTGTGGTGATTTGTTAGAGCAGCTGCAGGAAATGGATATGGCTATGATTTTCAAATAATTTTTAATCCTTACTATTGCTCAGTTTTTCATTTTTTTCAAATTGGTTTGCTAAAGAAGATTTAGATAGCTTGATGAAAGGAGTATTTGTAACAATTTATGATAAGTAAATGAAAGATTAAGGAAATGAAAAATAAGACAACTATTAATTTCAGGGACAAGAAGTTGCTCAAAAAGGGTAAGATAATAAAATTCTATGAATCTAAGTTGTAAATGACATTTATGTAGTATGTAGTCTTAATAATATAAACAGAGAAGGCAATGGCACCCCACTCCAGTACTCTTGCCTGGAAAATCCCATGGGTGGAGCAGCCTGGTGGGCTGCAGTCCATGGGGTTGTGAAGAGTCAGACACGACTGGGCAACTTGACTTTCACTTTTCACTTTCATGCATTGGAGAAGGAACTGGCAACCCACTCCAGTGTTCTTGCCTGGAGAATCCCAGGGACGGGGGAGCCTGGTTGGCTGCCGTCTATGGGGTCACACAGAGTTGGACACAACTGAAGTGACTTAGCAGCAGCAGCAGCAATAATATAAACAATAATATTATAAACAAAGTAACTATTTTCAGCCTATAGACTATAGATACCATATTAGTGTGTGTATGAATGCTTATGTGAATGTCTGTGATGGATTTGGTGATGCAGTATGATACATTAAATAGATAAATGTTTACCTTCAATTGCAGGAAGTTAAAACATTTCTAAAACTGATGGTTTTAAGAAGTATTCCTGTGATAATATTATTTAGCTATATGGAGTTTCAAAAACAGAAAAACTTCAGTGACAAAATAAAAGAGTAAAACGTGTTTGGCTCTGAGGCATCAAAAGTCAAGTGATATGGGGAACAGAAAGCTGCTATTAATAATATGTGGAATTAGTTTCTCTTGAAATCAATGAAGACAAAAGCAGATAAACAATTCTTCATTAAAGTAATAAGTAAAAGGTAGTATACAAATGAAAATCAACACAGTTATCAGTAAGTTACTAGTAACAATACTGAATGTCTAAAATGGTTTAGGCACTGTTCTACAGCCTTAAGATACACTATACAAAACCTATACAAGACCTGTTTTTTAAGGAACTCATATTCTCCCTTAGTGCTAATGAAGCTGATGTTATAAAAAAAAAAAAAAAAAAAAAAACTAGAAAAAATGTGCTGTGAGTTTTACACAAAGAGAAAACAAGGCAGAAAGGAGAAATGTAGTGGTATTGCTACTAAATGGAAAACACGCTGTTTTAAGAGGGGTTATGGTTGATTTATAATGTTATGTTAGTTTCGAGTATACAGTAAAGTGAATGTGTTATGAATATCCACTTTAAAAATTTATTTTCCCATTTAGACTACTATTAAGTAGAGTTCCCTGTGGTATACAGTAGGCTCTTATTAGTTACCTATTTTATATATAGTAGTATGTGTGTGTCAATCCTAATCTTCCAATTTATCCCTCCTGCCCCTTACCCTCCAGTAACCATGAGTTTATTTTCTACATCTGTAATTCTACTTCTGTTTTGTAGATAAGTCCATTTGTAGCCTTTTTTTAGATTCCACATATAAGTGATATCATATGGTATTTTTTTCTTACTTAGTATGATAATCTCTAGATCCATCCATGTTGCTACAATTGGCATTATTTCGTTTTTTATGGCTGAGAAATATTCCACTGTGTATATGTACCACATCTTCTTTATCCATTCTCCTGTCACTGGACATTTAGGTTGCTTTGATGTCCTAGCTATTGTAAATAATGCTGCAGTGAACATCAGAATGGATGCATTGTTTTGAATTGTGGTTTTCTCTGGATATATGTATAGGAGTGGAATTGCTGGATCATATGATAGCTCTTTTTTTCACTTTCACTTTTCACTTTCATGCATTGGAGAAGGAAATGGCAATCCACTCCAATGTTCTTGCCTGGAGAATCTCAGGGACGGAGGAGCCTGGTGGGCTGCCGTCTATGGGGTCACACAGAGTCGGACACGACTGAAGCGACTTAGCAGCGGCAGCAGCAGCATGGTAGCTCTATTTTTAGTTTAAGGAACATCCATTTCATCTAATATTAGTGCTTCCTCTTCTCAAGTGAACAAAGCTAACTGCAATTTACCCCTCAAGGTTTCCCTGAAAGTTTACAAGTTTTCAGAAGACGACAGAGTTACAGTGGTTACATCAGACAGATTCTGACTGTGGGATTGTTAACCAGGTAAGGAGATATTCCTGCTGTTTTTAACTGTTGTATTCTCTTACTCAAGAAGGTATTTTAATTTTTTATTTATTGTGTGTGTTAAACTTTATTTTTATTTACATTGTTTTTAAATATTTGTTGGTTTATCAAAGGATATTGAATATAGTCCCTGCGCTATAGGGTAAAACCTTGTTGTGTATCCATTCTGTACATAATAGTTTGCATTTGCCACCTGCAAGCTACCACTTCATCCCTCCTCCAACCCCCTCGGTAACCACAAGTCTGTTCTCTTTGTCCTGTCCAGTAAGTCTGTTTGGTTTGTAGATCGGTTCATTGAGTCCCATTTTAGATTCCACATATAGGTGATATCATATGGTGTTTGTCTTTCTCTTTCTGACTTATTTTACTTACAAATTTCTTTACACTAACAATGAAATATCAGAGAGGGAATATAAAAAAATATACCTTGTAAAATTACTTCCTCCAAAATAAATTATTTAGGAATAAACCTGAACCAGAATTGAAAGAGACACGTGTACCCCAATGTTCATCACAGCACTGTTTATAATAGCCAGGATGTGGAAGCAACCTAGATGTCCATCAGCAGATGAATGGATAAGAAAGTTGTGGTACATATACAGAATGGAATAATACTCAGCCATTAAAAAGAATACATTTGAATCAGTTCTAATGAGGTGGATGAAACTGGAGCCTATTATACAGAGTGAAGTAAGCCAGAAAGAAAAACACCAATACAGTATACTAACGAATATATATGGACTTTAGAAAGATGGTAACGATAACCCTGTATGCGAGACAGCAAAAGAGACATAGATGTATAAAACAGTCTTTTGGACTCTGTGGGAGAGGGAGAGGGTGGGATGATTTGGGAGAATAGCATTAAAACATGTATAATATCATATAAGAAATGAATTGCCAGTCCAGGTTTGATGCAGGATACAGGATGCTTGGGGCTGGTGCGCTGGGATAACCCAGAGGGATGGTATGGGGAGGGACGTGGGGGGGGGGGGTTCAGGGTGGGGAGCACGTGTATACCCGTGGCAGATGCATGTTGATGTATGGCAAAACCAATACGATATTGTAAAGTAATTAACCTCCAATTAAAATAAATAAATTTTAAAAAAAACAGTAAAAAAAAATACCAATTTCTATATGTTAATCTTGTACCCTACTACCTTGCTGAATTTGTTTATCTGCTCTAGAAGTTTTTGTGTAGAGTCTTTATAGAGTTTTATATATATATATATATATATAAATAGAGTCTTTATAGTTATATATATATATATAGTGTGTGTGTGTGATATCATCTGCAAATAATAACAATTTTACCTCTTCCCTTCCAATTTGGATAGACTTATTTATTCTTTTTGTCTGACTACTGTCTCTAGTACTTCCAATAGTATGTTGAATAGAAGAGGTAATAATGGGCATCCTTCTTTTGTTCCTGATTTTAGCAGGAAGGGTTTTACCTTTTTTACCAATGAATATTATATCAGCTATAGGTTTGTCATAAATAGCTTTAATTATTTTGAAATATGTTCCCTTTATACCCTCTTTGGTAAGTGTTTTTATTATGCATGGATGTAAGAATTTTGTCAAATGCTTTTTAAACATCTATTGAGATGATAATGTGTTTTGTTTTGTTTTTCTTTAGATGACGTATCATATTGATTGGTTTGAGTATGCTGCTCTATCCTTGTGAACTTGGGATGAATCCCAGGTGGTTGTGGTATATAATCTATTTTATGTGTTGGTAGATTCAGTTTGTTAGTATTTTCTTGGAAATTTTTACATCTATATTCATCAAAGATGCTATGCTATGCTAAGTCATCTCAGTCGTGTCTGACTCTGTGCGACCCCATAGACAGTAGCCCATCAGGCTCCCCCATCCCTGGGATTCTCCAGGAAAGAACACTGGAGTGGGTTGCCATTTCCTTCTCCAATGCATGAAAGTGAAAAGTAAAAGTGCAGTCGCTCAGTCGTGTCCAACTCTTTGCGACAAAGATACTGGACTCTAATTTTCTTTTTTGGTGATGCTTTGTTAGTTTCAATATCAGAGTCATGGTGGCCTCATAGAACACTTGTGGAAGTGTTCCGTCCTCTTCTATCTTTTGGAAAAGCTTGAGAACGATTAGATAAATTCTTATTTGTGTATTTGGTAGAATTTGCCTGTGAAGCCATTTGGTCTTAAACTTTTGTTTATAGAGTGTGTGTGTGTGTGTGTGTGTGTGTGTTTCCACCCTCAGACTCAATTTCACTTCTAGTGATCAGTCTGTTCAAATTATCTGTTTCTTCTTGATTCTATTTTGATGGGCTGTGTCTAGAAACTTGTCCATTTCTTCTTGGTTATCAAATTTCTTGGCATATAATTGTTTATGGTATTCCCTTATGCTTTCCTTTTTTGGTATATTTGCAGTATCAGTTGATATGTCTCCTTTTTTTGTTATTAATATTAGGTTTGTTCGGTTTTTCTGTCTTCTTTTTGGTGAGCCTGGACAGAAGTTTATCAATTTAATTTACACTTTCAAAGAACCAGACCTTGATTTTATTGATTTTTTTCTATTGTTTTTCTAAATCTCTATTTTCACTGATCTTTATAATTTAATTCCTTCTGCTGATTTTTTTTTCTTATTTTTCTGTTTTAAGTGGTAGTTTAGGTTATTTGAGATTTTTCTTTTTTGAGAATGGCCTGTATTGCTATGAACTTCCCACTAAGAATGACTTTTGCTTCATCTCTTAGATTTTGTTTGGTCATATTTTCATTGTCATTTGTCTCAGTGTATTTTTTTATTTCCTCTATGATTTCCCTGTTAATCAATTTTTTTAGTAGATTGTTTAGTCTCCATGTAACTTTTTTGTGTGTTTTCATTTATTTTTCTGAGGTTAATTTCTATTAAAGTTTCATGCCATTGTGCTCAGAGAAGATACTTGAGATAATTTTTTTTAATTTATTTTATTTTTTAACTTTACAATATTGTATTGGTTTTGCCATATATCAACATGAATCCGCCACAGGTATACACGTGTTCTCTATCCTGAACCCTCCTCCCTCCTCCCTCCCCGTACCATCCCTCTGGGTCGTCCCAGGTTCGATGCATGATACTGGATGCTTGAGATAATTTTTGTGCTCTTAAATTTGTTGAGGCTTGTTTTGTGTCTGAGTATATGGTGAATGCTAGAAAATGTTCTGTGTGCACTAGAAAAGAATGTATTTTTTTTTTTTATATACTGAGAATATCAATTAAGTATAACTGCTCTTCTTTATCATTTAGGATATCTGTTACCTTATTGATTCTCTGTCAAGATGACTTGTCTATGGATGAGAGCAGGGTGTTAAAGGCTCCTACTACTATTGTATTCCTGTCAGTTCCTTTATGTCTGCTAGTATTTGTTTTGTTTTGGGGGGCTCCAATATTAAGCACATATATGCTGATGAGCATAAAATCTCTTTGTATTGATCCTTTCAATAGTATAGTGTCTGTATTTTTCATTATGGCCTTTCTTTTAAGGTCTGTTTCATCTAATATGAGTTTTACACCCTCTGCTTTCTTGTCATTTCCATTTTCATGAAATATCATTTTCCATCCCTTCAATTTCAATCAATGTATGCCCTTGACCCTGAAGTGGGTCTCTTGTAGGTAGCAATATTGTAGGCTACTATTTTCTTATCCAATCTGCCACTGTATGTCTTTCGATTGGAGCATTTAGTCCATTGATATTTAAGGTAATTAATTGATAGGTACATATTTAATTGCCATTTTAACCTTCTTATCCTACTAATTCTGTGTTTCTTATCAGTTCCTTTTTCTTTTTGTGGTTTAATAATTTCCTTTCATTTTATGCTGTGTTTCCTTCTTTTTGGGTTTTGTGAGTCCGTTGTGTGTTTTTGATTTGTGGTGACCCTATTTTTTGAGTACAGTAACCCCTTCTTAAATCAACTTGCTTTAGACTGATAGTCATATAACTCAAACACATTCTAAAAAAGAAATAAAATTTTTAATCTTTTTTCTAGGAGGTATTTTCAAATATTATTTGAAGGACTGTTTGATAAAATATAAAGACAATATATAGTCTAGAGTTAGAACAATGATGTTTAGGGCAGGTAAATACAGAATCAAAAACAATGATTTTTTTATTTATCAAAATTAAATTTCAGGCATATAAATATTTTGAAGAGTTGATTGTATATAATATAAGGCAGATTTCTATGAGTTTAAAATTCACAATAATCAAGACCAATCATACCTGAATTATTTGTAGCACAAGAGCTTTTAGAGTAGAAAGCCAAGTATTAATATCAGGCTTTATATGAAAATATTCTATATATTAAACATAAGTATCAATATATTTATTTTACCTGTATTTTTGTTATGTTTTATCTGTGACCTGATTTCTATGTTCCTAAATCATTTAAATTTAATATTTAAAAAAGAATGTATGAGTTTTTTAAATTTTTAAAATAAAGTATAGTTGATTTCAATTCAGTTCAGTTGCTCAGTCGTGTCCGTCTCTGTGACCCCGTGAATAGCAGCATGCCAGGCCTCACTGTCAATCACCGACTCCTGGAGTTCACTCAGACTCACGTCCATTGAGTCAGTGATACCATCCAGCCATCTCATCCTCTGTTGTCCCCTTCTCCTCCTGCCCCCAATCCCTCCCAGCATCAGAGTCTTTCCCAATGAGTCAACTCTTCACATGAGGTGGCCAAAGTACTGGAGTTTCAGCTTTTAGCATCATTTCTTCCAAAGAAATCCCAGGGCTGAACTCCTTCAGAATGGACTGGTTGGATCTCCTTGCAGTCCATGGGACTCTCAAGAGTCTTCTCTAACACCACAGTTCAAAAGCATCAATTCTTTGGTGCTCAGCCTTCTTCACAGTCCAACTTGCACATCCATACATGACCACAGGAAAAACCATAGCCTTGACTAGACGAACCTTTGTTGGCAAAGGAATGTCTCTGCTTTTGAATATGCTATCTAGGTTGGTCATAATTTTCCTTCCAAGGAGTAAGCGTCTTTTAATTTCATGGCTGCAGTCACCATCTGTAGTGATTTTGGAGCCCCCAAAAATAAAGCCTGCCACTGTTTCCCCATCTATTTCCATGAAGTGATGGGACCAGATGCCATGATCTACATTTTCTGAATGTTGAGTTTTAAGCCAACTTTTTCACTCTCCTCTTTCACTTTCATCAAGAGGCTCTTTAGTTCCTCTTCACTTTCTGCCATAAGGGTGGTGTCATCTGCATATCTGAGGTTATTGATATTTCTCCAAGCAATCTTGATTCCAGCTTGTGTTTCTTCCAGTCCAGCGTTTCTCATGATGTACTCTGCATATAAGTTAAATAAGCAGGGTGACAATATACAGCCTTCACGTACTCCTTTTCCTATTTGGAACCAGCCTGTTGTTCCATGTCCAGTTCTAACTGTTGCTTCCTGACCTGCATATAGGTTTCTCAAGAGGCAGTTCGGGTGGTCCAGTATTCCCATCTCTTTCAGAATTTCCCACAGTTTATTGTGATCCACACAGTCAAAGGCTTTGGCATAGTCAATAAAGCAGAAATAGATGTTTTTCTGGAACTCTCTTGCTTTTTCCATGATCCAGAGGATATTGGCAATTTGATCTCTGGTTCCTCTGCCTTTTCTAAAACCAGCTTGAACATCAGGAAGTTCATGGTTCATGTATTGCTGAATCCTGGCTTGGAGAATTTTGAGCATTACTTTACTAGCATGTGAGATTAGTGCAATTGTGCCGTAGTTTGAGCATCCTTTGGCATTGCCTTTCTTTGTTTGGGAATGAAAAGTGACCTTTTCCAGTCCTGTGGCCACTGCTTGAGTTTTCCAAATTTGCTGGCATATTGAGTGCAATACTTTCACAGCATCATCTTTCAGGATTTGAAATAGCTCAACTGGAATTCCATCACCTCCACTAGCTTTGTTCATAGTGATGCTCTAAGGCTCACTTGACTTCACATTCCACGATGTCTGGCTCTAGGTCAGTGATCACACTATCGTGATTATCTGGGTCATGAAGATATTTTTGTACAGTTCTTCTGTGTATTCTTGCCACCTCTTCTTAATATCTTCTGCTTCTGTTAGGTCCATACCATTTCTGTCCTTTATCGAGCCCATCTTTGCATGAAATGTTCATTGGTATGTCTAATTAGTTGATTTACAATGTTATATTTGTTTCAGGTATACAGCATTATAATTTGATGTGTCTACAGATTACACCCCATTAAATTTTATTAAAATAATGCTGTAATTCCCTATGCTATACAATATATCTTTGTTACATATTTATTTTATACATAGTAGTTTGCATCTCTTAATCCTAAACCCCTAATATTTCACTTTTCTTCTCCCCTTTAGTAACCTCTATTTTCCATGTCTGTCTATTTCTGCTCTACATAAATATTTATTTTTATTTTTTTAGATTCCAAATACAAGTGATATATCATAGAATTTACCTCTCTGATCATTTCACTAAACATAATATTCTCTAGGTCAATCCATGTTCATATCATGGCTGAGTAATATTCAGTTGTATGTATGTGTGTGTGTATATATATATATACACACACCATATTTTTTATCCATTCATCAGTTTTTGGCATTTGGGTTCCTCCTGTATCTTGGCTATTGTAAATACTACTGCTGTGAACACTGAGTTGCATGTATCTTTTCAGATTGCTGTTTTCAATTTTTGCAGATAACAAACCAAAAAATGGAACTGATGGATTATGAGAGTTTTATATTTTAGTTTTTTGAGAAAACACTGTAGTGTTTTCCCTACTGTCTGCACCAATTTACATTCCCAACAACAGAATATGAGCGTCCCCTTTTCTATGCATACTCTTCAGCATTTATTTATAGACTTTTTAATGACAGCCATTCTGACCAGTGTAAGTTCATATCTCATTGCTGTTTTGATTTTTATTCCTCATAATTAGAGACATTGAGCAACTTTCCATTGGTCTGTTAGCCATTTGTATGCCTTTTTGGAAAAATGTCTATTTAGATCTTCTATACATTTCTTGATTGGATTTTTTATATTGAGTATTATAAACTGTTTATATATTTCAGATATTAACCAATTATTGATCATATCATTTGTAAATATTCTCTCCAGCTTCATAACTCATATTTTGATATTGTTGGTCTCTTTTGCTGTTCCGAAGCTTTTATTTAATTAGGTTCCATTTGTTTATTTTACTTTTATTTTGTCTATCTTATAAGACTGATCCAAAAAATATGATTTATGCCAAAGACTATTTCTTCTATATTCATTTCTAATAGTATTATGGGTCTACTCTTTACATCCTGGCGAACCTGGATAAAAGTTTATCAATTTTATGTTTGTTTGTTTTTTAAGTGACACTTGGTTTCATTAATCTTTTCTAGTTCTTTTTTTTTTTTTTTGTATTTAATTTCTTCTCTAATCTTTGTTATTTCCTTCCTGCTGCTGACTTTGGTCTTTATTTGTTTTATTTTGTCTAATTATTTTAGGTCATAGGTTAGGCCTGTATCATTACTTCCCTCTTAGAGCTGCTTTTGCTATAGCATATAGATTTTGAAGTGTTGAACTTAAATTTTCATTTATGCAAAGTTATCTTCTCATTTTCCATTGACCAGTTGGTTTTTTAGTAGCATGTCATTTAGTCCCTATGTGCGTGTCCCTTTCCCATTTGTCTTTCTGTAGTTGATTTCTAGTTTCACACCACTGTTGTTAGAAAAAATGCTTAATATTATTTTGAGCCTCTTAAAGTTGTTGAGATTTATTTGGTGGGCTGGAATGTGGTCTATCCTGGATGTTTCATGTGCACTTGAAGAGAATGTGTATTCTTCTGTTTTTGGATGTAATGTCCTTTAGGTATCTATTGGATTGACAAAAAGTTAGTTCAGGTTTTTCCACACCATGTTACAGAAAACCCAAACTTTTTGGCCAGCCCAATATTATGTCTTTTAAGACCACTGATGCCTTATTGATTTTCTATCTGGATGATCTGTCCATTGATCTCCATAGGATGTTAAAGTCTACAGCTATTATCGTGTTATTGTCAATTTAGAATTCTGTTTGCCTTTTCCATTTTAATTATGATATGCTTTGGTGGGTGTCTATTTGAGGTTCATCTTATTTGGGACCTTCTGTGCTTCCTTAACCTGGATATCTGTTTCCTTCTTCAGGTCAGGGAAATTTTCAACCATAATTTCTTCAAATACACCTTGGATCCCCTTCTCTGCTTCTCTGCCTGTAATGCAAATGTTGGAACACTTAAATGTTATTTCAGAGCTCTCTTAGGTTGCTTTCATTTAAATTTTTTTTTTTTCCTGTCTGTTCTGCTGATTGGTTGTTTTATATTTTTCTGTCTTCCAGCTCCCTTATGCATTCTTCTGTATTACTTTGTCTGCTATTTATTCCTTCTAGTGTGTTTATTTCAGCGACTGAATTATTTATGATTATGTCTTTTTTATATATTCTAGTTCCTTGTTAAAATGCTCATTGTTTATTCAATTATTTTCCTAATTCTGTTAACAGTTTTATTACCAATGCTTTGAATTCTTTACCTGGGTAAAGTGTTTATCTCATTATTTGTGTTTTGTTCTTTCAATTGAGAGTAGTTCCTCTTTCTTTTAACTTTCTCTGCTTCTATGCATTTAGGTTGAACAGTTACTTATGGTGATCTTTATTGGGTGTTCTTATGTGGGAGTGTCCCTGTGCAGACTGCACATGCCCAGTGCTCTTGGTGAGAGGTTTGGATTTGAATTGGACACCAGTTAATAAGTCTTTCCTTGGGATATGATGGCAGCTATCATTTTGGTAATGGATGTGGCTGGACACAGAGGAGCTAGAGCTGGACTGACTTTTTGGTAAGACTTCCTCTCTGCCTAGTATCTGTCATAAACCCGTCAGGGACAGAATCTGATTCCAAGTTGCTGCAATAGAAGCCCTGAAAGTTGGGCTCACCTCTTTTTCTTTTAAGTGGATGATTTTCCCTCTTCCCACACCAAGACCTTTGTCCCAGAGGAGGGGAGTGCTGAAGTAAGTGAGATCTATGCATACACAGAGGTCTGATGTGTTCCCTATACAGTCATCTGTAGCTCTGCTCAGCCACAAGCCACAGTTAAGTCTTTTCTCCAGTTGTGACTGCCCTAGATCCAGTGCTACTCAGTGGTGTGGTTTGAGCAGAGCTTGGGCTAGGTCACCCTGGGATGAGCTGCACAGAGAATCAGTCATAGGAAACTTGGCAGCTGCTAGAGCAGACAGCTCCAACAAGACTACAGAGCAGGAAACTTTGTCTCTCACAGCTGCTCACTGTCCCCTGCCTTCATGTGGAACCATTGCACAGGGAAGCCAGGCCTCTATGTTGTTTGTGTGTATGGGAGTTGTAAGCTGTGGCACAGTGGCTGCTGCCAGAAATTGGTTAGCCAGCACGTACATGATCCTTACGAATGGAGTCTAGTCTTGTCTAGCCTTTCTGTCTGTCCCAGTGGTTCTCCACCTAGCCGAGGGGCTTTTCTCCTCTGTGGATGACCCCAGGTTTGGGACACCCAGTCTGAGTCTCGGCCTACCCACTCTCCAGGGCAAATGTACAATCTTCATTTTCCTCTGAGTCCCCTCCCTGGGACACAGGTCTTGACCTGCTCACTTATCTTCCCTTCCTACCTGATTACCTGTATATCCTTCTTACAGTCTTGGTTGTACAGGAGTCTGCCTGCCAGGTACCAATTGGTTTTCAGTGAGTGAGAAGTGTTCCAGATGTAGATGTATTTTTTATATATTCATTGGAGAGGTGAGTTGTGCATCCTATTACTTTGCCATACTTTACTTTTACTTTGGTCTCTGCCATAGGTGTATAATTTTAAAAGTTAGTAGACTATAAGCATTACAATAAATAACTTGAATAACTTTAAACTGGTATTTTAAATATGGATGATTTTAAACATGTTTCATAAAGGAACACAGAAGTACTAGTTTCACTGTATCTGACACTTTGAACATGATCCCAATTTAGTCTGGGTCACTGTTTGTCTCTTTAATCTGGAAAATAACTGATAGGTTTGTCACTTGCCATAGATAAACAGGTGCATGAGACCCTGTCATTCTCAATAGCTGCTGTCTCTCCTTTCCCACAGTCAGCCTAAAAGGTTAACTTGAGAAAATACCAGGGCAGTTGTAACATTTATCTATAAGTCACCACAAACTATTTAATTTAATGTTCAACTAAATTTTTCCCTATCTCTACTGGCATTTCCTGAGCAGTACCAAATGTGAAATATACTGAATGTAAATCAGACCAGAAAAAATGGGATGGAGTTTTGCATTAACTAAATCATTGATAAAATTTGTGTAACTGTATACTATATAAGATTATCAATGAACATTTAATTGCTTGATCTTGGCATTAAATATTAAATATAATGGGTTTCATTTTATTGTTGTCTAATATCTGATTAAACTAGGATTTCTTAATTCATTCTCGTATGCATAATGCTGGGGAAAGGATTATGGAAATAGCTTTTAGTAACTTCTGCTACTAAAATAGCCCTGCTTTCTCTACAAGTTGTAAAAATAAATAGCTGACATTCATGGGTCATGCTAACTCACCATATGTCTTCTGAAATGATCCTTTGAGAAACTAGACAAAAGCAGGCATGCATTTGGTTTCTAAAAGAAACAATAATTGATTTAAAAATTAAATTTTCAAATTATGGTCCTGATTTACATTTTCTAAACAATATATTTCAAAAGATTTTAAAAGAAAATATTGTTACATAAAACTCTTCTCAAATAAAATTTATTTTTGCTAATTTTTTTCAACCCAAAGTCCAGATAGGCTATAGAAAAATGAGTTTTTCATCACTACTCTCTCAAAGCAATCACTTCCATTTTTTTAAAAATATATATGTATCATAGGGGTTGTATTAATTTTCTAGAGCTGCCATAGCAAGGTACCACAAAATTCACTGCTTAAACAACAGGAATCAACTGTCTCTCTCACACTGTTCTGGAAGCAAGAAGTCAGCAAAACTGGTCCTTTCTGTGTGTTGTGGGCGAAGAATATGTTCCAAACCTTTCTGTTCAACTTGTAGATGGTCATCTTCTCTTCATATCTCTTCAGATGACAAACTCCTTACTTATGTGCATATCTCCAAATTTTCCCTTTCCATTAAGGCACTTGCCATATGGGATTAGGGCTCTCACATATTAACCCGAAGATTATATTTCCAAATAAGCTCATATTTTGAGGCACTGAGAGTTAGGTTTTAAAAATATGAATTTAGGAGAGGGATACACAATTCAACTCATAACAGGAATAAAATAATTATTTAAATTATTCTGGAAAATGTTCAACAGATATTTTCATCTTTACTCATAAAAGTAGACAGTGTTATAGCTTTTTACCACAAAGAATTCTGATTTTATTGAATATTACTGGTATATTTCTATGAGGCAGTCTACCAAATAATAATATATCAATAGCTCTTATTTGCATCTTTACAGATAACCCATTCCATTCTTCTCCCCTAGGCCATCAAATAAAAGATAAGAATGTGAATGTTCACACACAGGCTCAACTAATTAGTCAGTTTAGGTATAGTGAAAAACTATTTGTTGTATTATTTTTTGTTTAATATAAAAATGAAAGAAAAGATTATTAAATTCATAAAACTAAAAAGAAGCATTGAAATCAATATTATACATGGATAAAGAAAAAATAAAACATTTTGACTAGGAATTTAAAAATCAAAATGGTACAAAAGTGTTATTACTGTCACTGAGGCTTTTTGTTTTGCAGATAAAAATGATTTGTTAATGAATCATAACTGTCCTAAAAACTAAGGGTAGTGTGATTAAACAATCTTATTATGCCATAATACTTCAGGTATAACATGAAACAATATATTTGATCCTATACTACAGCACAACTTATCCATTGTTTTATTTGAAAATAAAACATGCCTGAAGACTTTAAGTCTCTATTACATAATTGTTTATCATCACTCATCAATTTTTATAGCTAAACAATACTTAGAGGGTTTTTCCTGTGTGTGCTGAAAATGATAACATCTTAGTTGAACGTTCTAGAAAAAGTCTGTTATGCACATTTTTTTAACTGGCAAAGAATGACATAATTTTGTTGAGTTTATACCCAAGACTGCTAGTGCACCTTCCTTAATTTAAGCAGCTAAGTTTTCTACATCAATTGACTCTAGAGAGCACTGGACGGCTAATTAAAGCACTTGAAGTGAAGCTCTATGTCCTCCAATCCTTTGTTCACCAACTTTTCTGTGTCTTGATAGACTATATTAGTAAAGAGAAGACTTATAAAAAAATAACTGGTTTCTCATCCAGTTAGGCACATTATGATGTTTATATGTGAATTGAAGTATTCAGCAGCATTCCTCATCTTGGAATATTGTAAATAATGAAATCTTTACACAATATGCTTCTAAAGCCTACTGTTTAAGAGAATGCTAACATACAAGGACTTTAAGAAATACCACAGATGGTAACAACAACCCTGTATACGAGACAGCAAAAGAGACACTGATGTATAGAACAGTCTTATGGACTCTGTAGGAGAGGGAGAGGGTGGGAAGATTTGGGAGAATGACATTGAAACATGTATAATATCATGTATGAAATGAGTCGCCAGTCCAGGTTTGTTGCAGGATACAGGATGCTTGGGGCTGGTGCACTGGGACGACCTAGAGGGATGGTATGGGGAGGGAGGAGGGAGGAGGGTTCAGGATGGGGAACACATGTATACCAGTGGCGGATTCATTTCAATATTTGGCAAAACCAATACAATATTGTAAAGTTTAAAAATAAAATAAAATTTAAAAAAAAAGAAAAAAAAATAAAAAACAAAAAGAAATACCACCAGTAGAGTAAAATCCAGTTTTATAAATGCATTATTTAAAATAAAACTTTTTGTATTACATTTTAATATGAATAAATGCTTTGGTTTTACTCTTTAGGCTGTGATATTCTAAAAACTTTGTGTGTGCATGCTAAGTCACTTCAGTAGTGTTTGACTCTTTGCACCCTATGGACTGTAGTACACCAGGCTCCTCTGTCCATGGGATTCTCCAGGGAAGAATTATTGGAGTGGGTTGCCATGACCTCCTCCAGGGGATCTTCTTGATCCAGGGATTGAACCCACATATCTTATGTCTCCTGCATTGGTAGGTGAGTCATTTACCACTGGCACCACTTGGGAAGCCCAGCCCGCCAGGCTTCTTATCCATGGGATTCTCCATGAAAGAATACAGGTGTGGGTTTCATGCCCTCCTCCAAGGGATCTTCCAGATCCAGGGATCGAACCTGTGTCTCTTACATTTGTTTACCTATTAATAGTTGCCTCTTAACAGATCTGCCATACTTTTTTAATTTTTTTAATTTAAATTTATTTATTTTAATTAGAGGCTAATTACTTTACAACATTGTATTGGTTTTGCCATACATCAACATGAATCTGCCACGGGTATACACGTGTTCCCAATCCTGAACCCTCTTCCCCCTTCCCTCCCCATACCATCCCTCTGGGTCATCCCAGTGCACCAGCCCCAAGCATCCTGTATTTGATTGCTACTTACTCTTCTTAATTTCAAATTTTTGAGGAAGAAGGCTCAGTTTGTGTTTATTGGTTCCTTCATTGTGCAAAAACATTTGAGATTAAGTAGGTCTCATTGAGTTTTGTTTTTATTTCCATTATTCTGAGAGATGGATTGAAAAAGATACTGCTGCAGTTTATGGCAGCGTGTTCTGCCTATGTTTTCCTCTAGGAATTTTATAGTGTCCAGTCTCACATTAAGGTATTTAATCCATTTTAAGCTTGTTTTTGTGTATGATGTTAAAGAATGATCTAATTTCACTTTCTTACATGCAGCTGTTCAGTTTTCCCCAGTTGTTGAAGAGACTGTCTTTCCAATATTGTGTAGTGTTGCCTCCTTTGCATAGGTTGACCATAGCTGTGTGGGTTTATTTCTGGATTTTCTATCTTGTTCCACTGATCTATATTTGGGTTTTTGTGCCAATACTACACTGTTTTGATGACTGGAGTTTTGTTGTTGTAGTCAGGGAGCCTGACTCCTCCAGCTCCATACACAAAAATAATCTCAAAATGAATTAAAGACCTAAATATGAGACCAGACACTATAAAACTCCTAGAGGAAAACATAGCATAACACTTTGTGACACAAATCACAGCAACATCTTTTTCAATCCATCTCGCAGAATAATGGAAATAAAAGCAAAAATAAACAAATGGAACCAACTTAAAAGATTTTACATAGCAAAGGAAAAAACAAAATGAAAGGACAACCCACAGATTGGGAGAAAATATTTGCAAATGATATGTGTGACCAACAAGGGATCCATCTGCAAAATTTGCAAACAGCTAATGAGCTTGTTGAACATCATCAAAACAAAACGACTCAATCAAAAAATGGGCAGAAGATCTAAACAGATATTTATCCAAAGAAGACACACAGATGGGCAAGAAGCACATGTAAAGATGCTCAACATCGCTAATTATTAGAGAAATGCAAATCAAAACTATAGTGAGATATCACCTCACACCAGTGAAAATGGCTATCATCAAAAATCCACAAAAACTAAAGGCTGGAGAGATTGAGTAGAGAAGGGAGGAACCCTCCTACACTGTTGGTGGTAATGTAAATTGGTACAGCCACTATGAAGAACAGTATGGAGGGTCTTTAAAAACTAAAAATAGAGCTAGCACATGACCTTGCCATTCCACTCCTAGGCATACATGCACCCCAGTTTTCACTACAGCACTATTTACAATAGCCAGGACATGGAAGCAATCTAAACATCTATCAACAGAGGATGGGTGTAGAATATGTGGTACATATTTCTTTATCCATTCTTCTGTTGATAATAAAATAATACCATTTATAGCAATATGGATGGACCTAGAGATCACCATACTAAGTGAAGGCAAATATCATATGATGGCATTCATATGTGGAACCTAATTTTAAAAAATAATATAAATGATTTATTTACAAAAAAGAAACAGGCTCATAGGTATCTAAAATAAATTTATGCTTATCAAAGGGGAAACTTGGGTAGGGAAGGATAAATCAAGACTTTGGGTTTAACATATGCACAGTAATATATAATATAGATAACCAACAAATTACCAGCACAGGTTAACTCTACTTACTATTCTGTGATAACCTATGAGAAAAGAATTTGAAAAAAGAATATATGTCATGTATAACTGAATCACTTTCTGTACACCTGAAACTAACACAATATTGTAAATCAATTATAATACAATTAAATAAAAGATGGTATTGGATTTGACTCCAATTTGTTCAACTCATGCCAGTGAAGCCAACTGACTTGAGGAGAAACTATGATGATTTTGCAAGCCAGTGCATAGTGAGAACAAAGAACTGAAGGGACGGTATAGGAAAGAACAGAAGCTGACACTGACTACAATGTTTAGGAAACTTCCCTATCTGAGAATCTGTAACAAGCTGAGAAAAAATTCGATAAATATGGGGAAATGACCAATATTTAGTACATCGATAAAACCTCTATGATTTAAGTATTCCTTCCTTTGTGATAGGAAAGTCTTTGTACTTAACATGACAATGGAATCACTATGCTGAGTTTTAAATTTTCTTTTATAGAAGACTGTGAACTTTAAAGAAGTGAAAAATATCCTCATTGCCTGCCTTGGAGTTTAGAATGCACAAATTATTTGTGAAAAGAATGCAGGCAAACGTGTACTTCAGGTATTATAAGCATGGATAATTCCTAATTTTGATATAGACTCACATGATAAACAATCTCCATTACTGGGGAAAACAAATCTCCATTTTCTTTGAAATTTAAACTTTTGAAAATGGCACTTAAAATACTCAATTCTTTGTTTTAAAATAAATTATTTAAAGAGTTAACCCACGTTTGTTTGTTTGTTTGTTTTAAAGCAAATTCAAAGTAAATGAGCCTCTTGGACTAATTAAATACAAACTGAGCCTTTTCCCTCAAAAATTTGAAAACAGGACAAGTAGCAATCAAGGATTAGAAAGTATGGCAGATCAGTTGAGAGGCAACTATTAATAGGTAAACAAATGTAACATTTGTTGTGCTTAATCAGTTCTAAATCCTTTCACTGACAATTTTTTTTTAATCCCCACCAGTGCTGTTGATAGTATTAATAGGTCTGTCAAGCAGAAAGAATCCTAGAAAATGCAATTTGTACTGGGATTATATTTGCTATTAGCAAATAATGAAGGAAAAAAAAATCTTATTTGCCACAACCACCCCTGTTCATGGGCTTCCTTAATAAATCAGTTGGTAAAGAACCTGCCTGCAGTGCAGGGGACCCTGGTTTGATTCCTAGGTCGGGAAGATCCCCTGGCAGAGGGATAGGCTACCCACTCCAGTATTCTCGGGCTTCCCTCGTGGCTCAGCTGGCAAATAATCCGTCTGCAATCTGGGAGACTTCAGTTCAATCCCTGGGTTGTGAAGATGCTCTGGAGAAGGGAAGGGCTACCCACTCCAGTATTCTGGCCTGGAGAATTCCATGGACTATGTAGTCCATGAAGACGTAAAGAGTCAGACATGACTGAGCGATTTTCACTTCACTTCACCCCTGTTTCTCATACACATAACAAACAAAAATGGGCTGATATATTCTTGGATACATTTTTTATAAAAATAAATAAAATATATTTCTGAAGAAAAGGTTAAAAATATTTCAATTTTGAGGAGTGAATATTAAATTTGTTAACTTTGTGGAATATTTTGACATGACATGCATGTGACAAGCATCGTGTTAGGTAGCCATTGGATTCAATATTAAGACACTGTGTCTGAACACAAGACATCTATGATGTGTATGTGTGTTTGTGCTAAGTCATGTCTGAGTTTTTGTGACCTCATGAACTATAGCCTGCCAGGCTCCTCTGTTCATGAAATTTTCCAGGCAAAAATACTATAGCAAGTGGATATTTCCTACTACAGAAGATCATCCTTACCCAGGGATCCAACCCATGTCTCTTGCACTGGCAGGCAGAATCTTTACCAATGCACCACCTGGGAACCCCCATAAAGGTTTTTCAATAAATAAATCTAAGCGTTAACTTAGAAGAAATTATAAAGAACTATAAGACCAGCCAACATTCTGGTAAGGAAAGCCTTTTAAGGTCTCATTTCACTTCAGTTCAGTCTCTCAGTCCTGTCTGACTCTTTGCAACCCCATGGACGGCAGCATGCCAGGCTTCCCTGTCCATCACCAGCTCCCGGAGCTTACTCAAATTCATGATCATTCAGTAGGTGATGCCATCCAACCATTTATTCCTCTATCGCCCCCTTCTCCTCTTGCCTTTAATCTTTCCCAGCATCAGAGTCTTTTCAAATGAGTCAGCTCTTCGCATCGGGTGGCCAAAGTATTCGAGTTTCAGCTTCAGCATCAGTCTTCCCAATGAATATTCAGGACTGATTTCCTTTAGGATGGACTGGTTGGATCCCCTTGCAGTCCAAGGGACTCTCAAGAGTGTTTTCCAATACCGTAGTCCAAAAGCATCAATTCTAGGGCACTCAGCTTTCTTTCTAGTCCAACTCTCACATCCATACATGACTACTAGAAAAACCATAGCTTTCACTAGATGGACTGTCTCTGCTTAAATTGTCATAAATTGTCTTAAATCTGTCTTAAATTGTCTCTGCTTATTATTAAGTATTGTCTCTGCTTTTTAATATACTGTCTAGGTTGGTCATAACTTTTCTTCTGAGGAGGAAGTGTCTTTAAATTTCACGGCTGCAGTCACCATCTGCAGTGATTTTGGAGCCCCCCCAAAATACAGTCTGTAACTGTTTCCACTCTCTCTCCATCTATTTGCCATGAAGTGATGGGACCAGATGCCATGATCTTCGTTTTCTGAATGTTGAGCTTTAAGCCAACTTTTTCACTCTCCCCCTTCATTTTCATCAAGAGGACTTTTAGTTCTTCTTCACTTTCTGTCATAAGGCTGGTGTCATCTTCATATCTGAGGTTATTGATATTTCTCCTGGCAAACTTAATTCCAGCTTGTGTTTCATGTGGCCCAGCATTTCTCATGATATACTCTGCATATAAGTTAAAGAAGCAGGGTGACAGGATATAGCCTTGACGTACTCCTTTTCCTATTTGGAATCAGTTTGTTGTTCCATGTCCACATCTAACTGTTGCTTCCAGATCTTCATACAGATTTCTCAAAAGGCAGCTCAGGGGGTCAGGTATTCCCATCTCTAAGAATTTTCCACAGTTGGTGGTGATCAACACATTCAAAGGCTTTGGCACAGTTGATAAAGCTGAAATAGATGTTTTCATGGAACTCTCTTGCTTTTTCGATAATCCAACAGATATTGGCAATTTGATCTCTGGTTCCTCTGCCTTTTCTAAAACCAGCTTGAACATCTGGAAGTTCATGATTCATGTACTGCTGGAGGCTGGCTTGGAGAATTTTGAGCATTACTTTACTAGCATGTAAGATGAGTGCAATTGTGCGGTAGTTTGAGCATTCTTTGGCATTGCCTTTCTTTGGGATTGGAATGAAAACTGACCTTTTCCAGTCCTGTAGCCACTGCTGAGTTTTCCAAATTTGCTGGCATATTGGGTGCAGCACTTTCAAAGCATAATCATTTAGGATTTGAAATAGCTCAACTGGAATTTCATCACCTCCACCAGCTTTGTTCATAGTGATGCTTTCTAAGGCCCACTTGACTTCACATTCCAGGATGTCTGGCTCTAAGTGAATGATCACACCATCGTGATTATCTGGGTCATGAGATCTTTGTTGTATAATTCTTCTGTGTATTTTTGCCACATCTTCTTAATATCTTCTGCTTCTGTTAGGTCCATATCATTTCTGTCTTTTATTGAGCCCATCTTTTCATGAAATGTTCCCTTGGTATCTCTAATTTTCTTGAAGAGATCTCTAGTCTTTCCCATTCTATTGTTTCCCTCTTATTTCTTTGCATTGATCACTGAGGAAGGCTTTCTTTTCTCTCCTTGCTATTCTTTGGAACTCTGCATTCAAATGGGTGTATCTTTCATTTTCTCCTTTGCCTTTTGCTTCTCTTTTTTTCACAGCTATTTGTAAGGCCTCCTCAGTCAGCCATTTTGCCTTTTTTGCATTTCTTTTTCTCGGGGATGGTCTTGATTACTGTCTCCTCTACAATGTCATGAACCTCAGTCATGAACCTCAGTTCATTAGGCACTCTATCACATCTAGTCTCTTAAATCTATTTCTCACTTCCACTGTATAATAGTAAGGGATTCAATTTAGGTCATACCTGAATGGTCTAGTGGTTTTCCCTACTTTCTCCAATTCAAGTCTGAATTTGGCAAAAAGGATTTCATGATCTGAGCCACAGTAAGCTCCCAGTCTTGTGTCTGCTGACTGTATAGAGCTTCTCCATCTTTGGCTGCCAAAATATAATCAATCTGATTTCAGTATTGACCATCTTTGTGTACAGTCTTCTCTTGTGTTGTTGGAAGAGGGTGTTTGCTCTGACCACTTCGGTCTCTTGGCAAAACTCTATTAGCCCTTGCCCTGCTTCATTCTGTACTCCAAGGCCAAGTTTGCCTGTTACTCCAGGTGTCTCTTGACTTCCTACTTTTGCATTTCAGTCCCCTATAATAAAAATGACATCTTTTTGGGGGGTGTTAGTTCTGGAAGTTCTTGTAGGTCATCATAGAACTCTTCAATTTCAGGTTCTTCAGTATTACTCATTGGGGCATAAATTAGGATTACCATGATATTGAATGATTTGCCTTGAAAATGAACAGAGATCATTCTGTCATTTTTGAGATTGCATCCAAGTACTGCATTTTGGACTCTCTTGTTGACCATGATGGCTACTCCATTTCTTCTTAGGGATTCTTGCCCACAAGAGTAGATATAATGGTCATCTGAGTTAAATTCACCCATTCCTGTCCATTTTAGGTCACTGATTTCTAAAATGTCAGTGTTCAGTCTTGCCATCTCCTGTTTGACCACTTCAATTTGCCATTATTTATGGACCTAACATTCCAGGTTCCTATACAATATTGCTCTTTACAGCATCGGCTTTTGCTTCTATCTCAAGTCACGTCCACAACTGGGTATTGTTTTTTCTTTGGCTCTGTCTCTTCATTCCTTCTGAAGTTATTTATCCACTGATCTCCAGTAGCATATCAGGCACCTACCAAGCTCAGGAATTCATCTTTCAGTGTCCTATCTTTTTGCCTTTTCATACTGTTCATGGGGTTCTCAAGGCAAGAATACTGAAGTGGTTTTCCATTCCCTTGTCCAGTGGTCCACATTTTGTCTGAGATCTCAGGGGCAGATTATTCCCTGGTGAGTGAGTAGAGGCAGATTATTCCAGATTATATGTGCTTATGAGAATTATATGTGCTTATGATTATATGTCGGAGAAGGCAATGGCACCCCACTCCAGTACTCTTGCTTGGAAAAATCCCATGGATGGAGGGGCCTGTTGGGCTGCAATCCATGGTGTCGCTAAGAGTCGGACACGACTGAGCGACTTCACTTTCACATTTCACTTTCATGCATTGGAGAAGGAAATGGCAGCCCACTCCACTGTTCTTGCCTGGAGAATCCCAGGGACGGGGGAGCTTGGTGGGCTGCCGTCTATGGGGTCGCACAGAGTCAGACACGACTGAAGTGACTTAGCATAGCATAGCATGATTATATGTGAGAATTATATGTTTTTATATGTGCATATTATATGTGCTTATGAGAATAAGCACATATAAAAGGACTGAAAGTGTAAAGAACACAGTGTTTCCAGAACATTACATGATTGAAAACTTAGGGGCCTGGTCAGTGGTGAGGCAAAAGAGTAAAACATCCAGGTAGTAGAAGTTCTTACTAGCTTTGTTTAGGAGTACGGACTTTATATTTGGGAATATAGAGGACTGTTGAAAGATTTTAACATATTGTGATCTTTTAGGTTTTAAAGATATCAGTATGCTTTCAGTTTGAAAAATGGATTAGAAAGGGACAATGACAAGATGTCAAGAATTTGGCTTCTATATGGTAGTTCTGGCATGGAGAAAGCTGAAGCAGAGAAGACAAAAAAAAAAAAAAAAGATTATAAAGAGTGCTCAAATCTCCATATTGGATAATTTGGTAGCTGCATCTCATATTTTCCCCACAGATTTTCTTTTTACATTAATACACATTTTTATAAAGGGGCATAGTTGTATAAGTATAGTTGTATAACTTGTTATATTAGTTTCAGGTGTATCGCAAAGTGATTCAGTTCCACATGTATCTATTCTCTTTCAAAAATCTTGTCCCATTTAGGTTATTACAGAATATTGAGTAGCATACCCTGTGCTATATAGTAGGCCCTTGTTGGTTATCCATTTTAAATGTAATGGTATGTACATGTCAATCTCATCCCTCCCCCTCACCTTTTTCCCCAGTAACCATAGATTCACTCTCTAAGTCTGTGAGTCTGTATCTATTTTGTAAATAGGTACACTTGTTTCATATAATTTTCACTTGTATCATTTTTTTAACATTTTGTATATAAGCAATATCATGATACTTGTCTTCGTCTGACTTACTTCATTTAGTATGATAATCTCCAGATTCCTCCATGTTGCTGCAAATGGCATTATTTCATTCTTTTTAATAGCAGAGGAACATTCCATTATATGCATGCACCGCATTTTCTTTATCTATTCAATCTGTTGATGGATAACAGAGACTACAACTGGCTCTATTTTAGAAATAGTAAAACTTAGGTCCACATTGTTTATCAACAGACCCAAAGAAATCTAGGCACTGAATTAAAATTTCTAAACCTTATTGTACAACATAGCAAATAATAAAAATAAATAAAAGATTTTAAAACTTCCTAACCATTTTCATTAAAAAGACCAATGTTCATGAGCATGAAATAGCACTTTAACCTTGTATTAATAGCATTTATGGGCTTCCCAGGTGGCTCAGTGGTAAAGAATCTGCCTGACAATGCAGGAGATGCAGGTTGGATCACAGTGGAAAGATCTTTTGGAGAAAGAAATGGCAACCCACTCCAGTATTCTTGCGAAGAAAATCCCATCAACAGAGGAGCTGGGTGGGCTATGGTCCACAGGGTCGTGAGAATCTGACACAATTTAGTGACCAGAGAGAATCCATAGAATGAAAAGAAGTCCTAGGGCAGAATCCTGTAGATGGCTTAGAGTTATATATCATCTTTGTTGCAAAACAGCGTTAAGTCAAGAGGAATGTGAATATGTGACTATATTAGTCCCTTTGTAAGTTGAATATATGACAAAATATATATTTATCACACTGAGTCAGTTCTATAAACAAAGTATACATTTATACAAAATTCTAATAGAGTTTTTTTGTTTATTTTTTTGTAAAATAGGCAAAAACTAAAACAACCTTAACACATTTAAGATTTCTGACAACATGGGCCACTTTAGGGAAACTAATGTGAACACTGACCATGAAATATATATATGGAGTTTAAAAAGATGATAATGATGACCCTACATGTGAAACAGCAAACGAGACACAGATACAAAGAACAGACTTTTGAACTCTGTGGGAGAAGGTAAGGGTGGGATAATTTGAGAGAATATTGGAACATGTGTATTACCACATGTGAAATAGACAGTCCAAGTTAGATGCATGAAACAGGGCACTCAAAGTCAGTGCACTAGGACAACCCAGAGGGATGGGATGTGGAGGAAGGAGGGAAGGGGTTTGGGGACCAAGAGACACATGTATACCCATGGCTGATTCATGTCAATGTATGGCAAATCCATCACAATACTGTAAAGTGGTTAGCCTCCAATCAAATTAATTTTAAAAAATAAATAAAATGCCATATATATAGACAACTATATATATAATAAGTATATATAGAAATATATATAATAAGTATATATAGAAAACTATATATACATATATATATAGTTTAAGGAAGGGAGCTATGATAATAAACACATGAATAGGCCTGTCTCATTTTTATAAAACTCAGCTGATTAAGTTCATGATAAACTGCAATATTCTAAAAGGATGCTTATGCTGAATGTTTTGAACCATATTTGTGAACCTGTTCATATAGATTGTGTTTTGAATTTTTTAAAGTCCTACACATAAAAATATGTGTCACACCTCTGGATATGCTCTGTTTGATACAGCTATAAATTAGTAGGCTCAATTTTTGAATAAGTATTGTGTATTCTTCTCTGCATGTACTTCTCTATCTAGGAGAAATAAATTCAACTGATTTTACCTCAAACTGTGAGACTTTTGATTGAATCAGTTTGATTTAGTTGTCCCTACAGAACCTTCATGACCAGTACATTCTCTTGGCAAAACTCTATTAGCCTTTGCTCTGCTTTATTCTGTACTCCAAGGCCAAATTTGCCTGTTACTCCGGGTGTTTCTTGACTTCCTACTTTTGCATTCCAGTTCCCTATAATGAAAAGGACATCTTTTTTGGGTGTTAGTTCTAAAAGGTCTTGTAGGTCTTCATAGAAGTGTTCAACTTCAGCTTCTTCAGCATTACTGGTTGGGGCATAGGCTTGGATTACGGTGATATTCAATGGTTTGCCTTGGAAAAAAACAGAGATCATTATATCGTTTTTGAGATTGCATCCAAGTACTGCATTTTGGACTCTTTTGTTGACCATGATGGCTAATACAAATTTTCTAAGGGATTCCTGCCCACAGTAGTAGATATAATGGTCATCTGAGTTAAATCCACCCATTCCAGTCCACCTTAGTTTGCTGATTCCTAGAATGTCAATGTTCACTCCTGCTGTCTCCTGTTTGACCACTTCCAATTTGCCTTGATTCATGGACCTGATATTCCAGGTTCCTATGCAATATTATTCTTTACAGCATCAGACCTTACTTCTATCACCAGTCACATCCACAACTGGGTATTGTTTTTGTTTTGGCTCCATCCCTGCATTCTTTCTGGAGTTACATCTCCACTGATCTCCAGTAGCATAATGGGCACCTACTGACCCAGGTAGTTCCCCTTTCAGTATCCTATCATTTTGCCTTTTCATACTGTTCATGGGGTTCTTAAGGCAAGAATATTGAAGTGGTTTACTATTCCCTTCTCAGTGGACCACATTCTGTCAGACCTCTCCACCATGGCACTCCTGTCTTGGGTGGCATCAAGTTTCATTGAGTTAGACAAGGCTGTGGTCCTAGTGTGATCAGACTGGCTAGTTTTCTGTGATTATGGTTTCAGTCACCAGATGGTCAACACCGAAATCATATTGATTACATTCTTTGCAGCCAAAGATGGAGAGGCTCCATACAGTCAGCAAAAACAAGACTGGGAGCTGACTGTGGCTCACATAATGAACTCCTTATTGCCAAATTCAGACTGAAATTTTAAAAAGTGGGGAAAACCACTAGACCATTCAGGTATGACCTAAATCAAATCCCTTATGATTATACAATGAAAGTGAGAAATAGATTTAAGGGACTAGATCTGATAGAGTGCCTGATGAACTATGGACTGAGGTTCGTGACATTGTACAGGAGACAGGGATCAAGACCATCCCCATGGAAAAGAAATGCAAAAAAGCAAAATGGCTGTCTGAAGAGGCCTTAAAATAGCTGTGAAAAGAAGAGAAGCAAAAAGCAAAGGAGAAAAGGAAAGATATAAGCATCTGAATGCAGAGTTCCAAAGATTAGCAAAAAGAGATAAGATAGCCTTCCTCAGCAATGAATGCAAAGAAATAGTGGAAAACAACAGAATGGAAAAGACTAGAGATCTCTTCAAGAAAAATAGAGATACCAAGGGAACATTTCATGCAAAGATGGGCTCAATAAAAGATAGAAATGATATGGACCTAACAGAAGCAGAAGATATCAAGAAGAGGTGGCAAGAATACACAGAAGAACTGTACAAAAAAAGAGCTTCACGACCCAGATAATCACGATGGTGTGATCACTCACTTAGAGCCAGACATCCAGGAATGTAAAGTCAAGTGGGCCTTTGAAAGCATCACTACAAACAAAGCTAGTGCAGATGATGGAAATCCAGTTGAGCTATTTCAAATCCTGAAAGATGATGCTGTGAAAGTGCTGCCCTCAATATGCCAGCAAATTTGGAAAACTCAGCAGTGGCCACAGGACTGGAAAAGGTCACCTTTCATTCCCATCCTAAAGAAAGGCAATGCCAAAGAATGCTCAAACTATCGCACAATTGCAATCATCTCACATGCTAGTAAAGTAATTTTCAAAATTATCCAAGCCAGGCTTTAGCAGTATGTGAACTGTGAACTTCCAGATGTTCAAGCTGGTTTTAGAAAAGACAGAAAACCCAGAAATCGAACTGCCAACATCCGCTGGATCATGGAAAAAGCAAGAGAGTTCCAGAAAAACATCTATTTCTGCTTTATTGACTATGCCAAAGCCTTTGATTGTGTGGATCACAATAAACTGTGGAAAATTCTTCAAGAGAGGGAATACCACACCACTTGACCTGCCTCTCGAGAAACCTATATACAGGTCAGGAAGCAACAGTTAGAACTGGACATGGAATCACAGGCTGGTTCCAAATAGGAAAAGGAGTACGTCAAGGCTGTTTACTGTCACCCTGCTTATTTAACTTATATGCAGAGTACATCATGAGAAACGCTGGTCTGGAAGAAGCACAAACTGGAATCAAGATTGCCAGGAGAAATATCAATAACCTCAGATATGCAGAGGACACCACCCTTATGGGAGAAAGTGAAGAGGAGCTAAAGAATCTCTTGATGAAAGTGAAAGCAGAGAGTGGAAAGGTTGGCTTAAAGCTCATCATTCATAAAACTAAGATCATGGCATCTGGTCCCATCACTTCATGGCAAATAGATGGGGAAACAGTGGAAACAGTGGCAGACTTTATTTTTGGGGGGTCCAAAATCACTGCTGATGGTAACTTCAGCCATGAAATTAAAAGACACTTACTCCTTGGAGAGAAAGTTATGACCAACCTATATAGCATATTGAAATGCAGAGATATTACTTTGCCAAGAAAGGTCTGTCTAGTCAAGGCTGTGGTTTTTCCAGTGGTCATGTATGGATGTATAGTTGGACTGTGAAGAAAGCTGAGCAACAAAGAATTAATGCTTTTGAACTGTGGTGTTGGAGAAGGCTCTTGAGAGTCCCTTGGGCTGCAAGGAGATCCAACCAGTCTATCCTAATGGAGATCAGTCCTGGGTGTTCACTGGAAGGACTGATGCTGAAGCTGAAACTCCAGTACTTTGGCCACCTCATGCGAAGAATTGACTCACTGGAAAAGACCCTGATGCTGGGAGCGATTGGGGGCAGGAGAAGAAGGGATGACAGAGGATGAGATGGCTGGATGGCATCACCGACCTGATGGACCTGAGTTTGATTGAACTCTGGGAGTTGGTGATGGACAGGGAGGCCTGGCATGCTATGATTCATGGGGTTGCAAAGAGTCCGACATGACTGAGCAATTGAACTGAATTGATAGAACCTTCATAGAGTTATCATAGTGCTTGGCAAGTGCATGCAAATGAAAGAAGCCCAGTATGGCTAGACTTTGCAGAGAAAAGAGAACTGTAGGCATAATACAAATATGCTGATAAATTACCAAATTAGATATATACTTAGGAGCCAAAAATGACAAGATATATTAATGATTTGATGCAGAATTTGAGAGAAAATTACCCAAAATAACTGTCCATTTTCTGGTGTGAATACATAGGTAGACAGAATGTGTTACCAATTTGGAGAAAATTGTATCATACAGTTTCAGTGACCTAAGCAAATTATAGTTTCTACTTCAGTTATTTTAAATGTGGATGCTTCCAAAAACCCAGGAAAGATTCAAAGTAGGCACTGGAATGTTTTTCTAGAGCTTAAAAGCAAGGTCTATATATATACTTGAGAGTTATTTACATACAAATATATACTGAAGAACTGATTGGAAGACTGAGATTATAAAAGAAAACAGCCTACGATGTATCCTGAAAAAAAATATAGAACAGAATTATGCCAAAAAAATTAATTGAAACATTTTTTATTAAGATAAAACCTGTTAGTGAGCTTAGGCAAACACAAACCAGGAAAACCAAGAGATAGAATATTTCAAAACAACACAGTTTAAAGTTAAACAGTATTAATATTTCAATAAGATTAAAGTTAAAAAATACATATATGCTTAATAGAGTTGGAGGTCGGAATATGTAGATTGAGAAGAATGATGATAGCCAAGGTTAGAGTTTAAAAAATTGACCGGAATTCAGCTGTGAAGTCAGTGGGTCATAAAAAAACTTTTGAAAAGCTTAATAATTAGAATAAAACTGAAATGATGATGCAATGAGTATTTTGCAAACATATCAAAGGTCTCAATGAAATTCAAACTAATGTTGCTTTTATTGTTGTTGCTATTTTGAGTTTGTTTGCTATTAAAATAGCAGTTAATGAGCAGTTTGTCTATTAATCCTCATGATGCTTTAAAAGTTTAATGATTGAATATTCAGAAGACTATGGAAATAAACAAAGGGGGAATGTTTCTAAGGTAAGAGGGTATGCAATTCATAATGCAGGTGGAACATTTGCCCTTTGCTAGAAGGGAAAAGTTTCTATAACAGAAAGGAGGAAAAGATTCTGTAACAGAAAGGAGGCAAATAGAAAACAGATCTGCTCATTTGTGAATAGTAAGGCTTCTGTTAACTCAAAACAGCAAGAGGCAATTCTATCAGCTATTCTTGATCATGTTTGGAAAAGAAAGAAAAGAACCTTAGAAAATAATGCAGTGTAGGAGACAGGAAACAGAGCAGAGGGTGATGCAGGATGTGGGGAGGATCTTAGGTACTGAGTTGTAATTAATTATATTACTGAGCCCAAAAACATGCCCCCAAAAGGAATGGAAGTCATGAACTTATGTCATGAGTTAACATACCATACAGTTGTATGACTTTTCTCCATCAATGCTGAGCTACAGAATGGACAAAATTTCCATACATTTATTTACTGAAGGCTGAAGTTTGTAACAAGAATATATTGCAATAACACTGGAGCTCAGTGGGTGAGTATATTAACAACAAAATATTTTAATGTTGATGCATAACTTAGCTACATAATTAAGAGAAGTAAAAAGGTTGATGAGTGCAGAGAAGTTGACACTATTCAATGGCTTGGATCTTTTTATGAGATTGAGGGATGGTAATATAACCAGGTACAATGAAGGATTTATATGATTTTGGTGAGATTATTGGATATATAAGTATTTGATTTTCATTTATGAAAATATTGAGGTAAGGATAATGAATAGGGATGGATAGCTGAGATAGATGTAGAAATGACACCATTAAAAGAGTGAGACTCAAGGTCTCAGGACAGATCTTACACATATATAGAAGTCACAAAAAGGTAATAACAGGATACTGATGCTGTGACAAAGAATGTGAGCAAAAAGAAGCTCTAGCTTTCAATGAGTAACATGAAACTCATTGAAGTTAGGTAATTTAGTATATGACTACAGAAATACAGAAAATTTACAGAGCATAGGATTTACATTCCAATACCAATTTTCTGACAAAAAGTTAATTCCAACTTAATTCACTTCTGACATCAACTACCCAGAGTTAGCATCAAATCTCACACGCTAGTAAAGTAATGCTCAAAATTCTCCAAGCCAGGCTTCACGAGTACGTGAACTGTGAACTTCCAGATGTTCAAGCTGGTTTTAGAAAAGGCAGAAGAACCAGAGATCAAAGTGCCAACATCCGCTGGATCATGAAAAAAGTAAGAGAGTTCCAGAAAAACATCTATTTCTGCTTTATTGACAATGCCAAAGCCTTTGACTGTGTGGATCACAATAAACTGTGGAAAATTCTGAAAGAGATGGGAATACCAGACCACCTGTCCTGCCTCTTGAGAAACCTGTATGCAGGTCAGGAAGCAACAGTTAGAACTGGATATGGAACAACAGACTGGTTCCCAACAGGAAAAGGAATACGTCAAGGCTGTATATTGTCACCCTGCTTATTTAACTTATATGCAGAGTACATCATGAGAAATGCTGGGCTGGAAAAAGCACAAGCTGAAATCAAGATTGCCGGGAGAAATATCAATAACCTCAGATATGCAGATGACACCACCCTTATGGCAGAAAGCAAAGAGGAACTAAAAAGCCTCTTCATGAAAATAAGAGAGGAGAGTGAAAAAGTTGGCCTAAAGCTCAACATTCAGAAAATGAAGATCATGGCATCTGGTCCCATCACTTCATGGGAAATAGATGGGGAACCAGTGGAAACAATGTCAGACTTTATTTTTGGGGGGATCCAAAATTACTACAGATGGTGACTGCAGCCATGAAATTAAAAGATGCTTACTCCTTTGAAGGAAAGTTATGACCAACTTAGATAGCGTATTCAAAAGGAAAGACATACCTTTGCCACCAAAGTTCGCCTAGTCAAGGCTATGGTTTTTCCTGTGGTCATGTATGAATGTGAGACTTGGACTGTGAAGAAAGCTGATCGCCGAAGAATTGATGCTTTTGAGCTGCGGTGTTAGAGAAGACTCTTGAGAGTCCCTTGGACTGCAAGGAGATCCAACCAGTCTATTCTGAAGGAGATCAGCCCTGGGTGTGCTTTGGAAGGAATGATGCTAAACTCCAATACTTTGGCCACCTCATGTGAAGAGTTGACTCATTGGAAAAGACTCTGATGCTGGGAGGGATTGGGGGCAGGAGGAGAAGTGGACGACAGAGGATGAGATGGCTGGATGGCATCACTGACTCGATGAGCCTGAGTTTAATGCACTCCAGTAGATGGTGATGGACAGGGAGGCCTGGTGTGCTGCGATTCATGGGGTCACAAAGAGTCGGACACGACTGAGCAACTGAACTGAACTGAACTGAACACAAGTTGAATCACACACAACATTCTTAAATTCTGATATTATACAGACTTTGTGTCAGATCCCACAATTTGAGAGTCCCAATGTCCCCTGAAATTCTTCCCTTATTTCAAATACCAGCCGCAAGTGGGGTCCTCAAGCTACCCACATCACTGCTTGGCTTAGCTATAAATTCTGGGGTTCCCATGACCCCTGTTCAAGTTTAATGTGTTAGAATGATCCACAGAACTTACTGGAAGCACTGTGCTTACAGTTTTATCACGAAGTATAAAACACAGAATAGCCATATAGAAAAGACAAATAGGTCAAGGTCTTGAAAGGGACGGAGCAGGAGCTACTTTCCCTGTGGAGTTACGGTGAGCCACTTTCCCAATACATAGATACATTCACCACTCAGAAGCTCACCAGTGCTTGTGGTTCTGAGTTTTTCTTCAGGGTTCATTACCTAGGCGTTAAGATTAAGTCATTGGCCATATGACTGAACTCAATCTCCTGTCCTTGGAGTTTGAAGGGGTCATACTGAAAGGTTAAACCCTCTAATAGTGTGGTTAGATTCTTCTGGAGACCATCTCCCATCCTAAAGCTGCTGGGGCTCCTCAGGAGTCACCCTCTAAGAATAATGAAGCAGTCTTATCTCTTAGGAAACATAATTTTTGAAGCTCTGTGCTAGGAACAAAGATAAAGATTATCTATATATATATAGATATAGATATAGATATACACACACACATATATATAATCTCCAAGAGTTGGTGATGGACAGGGACGCCTGGTGTGCTGCAGTTCATGGGGTCGCAAAGAGTCAGACATGACTGAGCGACTGAACTGAACTAATATATATTTATTTGTACTTCAGGAACAAAAGAAGTAGGATTTGGGGCAGTGGTGTTTGTTTTTTCCAAAAGGTAAGTCAGTCAGAAGTTTATTTAGGGACGTCCTTTAATACAATCCACAACTAGTAATACTACTGTATTTACTCAGCACTCACACCATTCTTTTGTAAAAATTTTATGGTATGAACTAATTGACAACAATGAGTAAGTTAGCTCCTTTGAATAAAAAAGGAGATTAGATTTAGTGAACATTAATTGAAGGATTTGTAGGTGTTGGCTCATAAAATCTTCAATGAAAATTTATATGGGTAGAAACTGAGATTCAAAGATATAAAATCAATATTAAATAATCATGAACTGAATGAACTTCATTCCTGACCTCAGAGTCCATATTTTTCCATTAGTTCCTTAAACTGAAGCACAGTAGAATCATTAATGGGATCTTCTTTTTTTGAACGAAATTTCTGTAGGAGAAATTTCCATTTTATTTTTTATCATTCTTCACAGTGGCTCCATATCAGCTGTTAATCATAGGCGTCTGTAATCCATAACACTGATCCCTATGATGAGTAGATATTCTAGTTATAAAGTATCTTATTCCCATTTCTGCTTTCTCTATGTGTCTTTAGATTCACCTCATAATATTGGGTATCAGTATGGTACATGTTCAAGCTGGTTTTAGAAAAGGCAGAGGAACCAGAGATCAAATTGCCAACATCCACTGGATCATGGAAAAAGCAAGAGAGTTCCAGAAAAACATCTATTTCTGCTTTATTGATTATGCCAAAGCCTTTGACTGTGTGGATCACAATAAACTGTGGAAAATTCTGAAAGAGAGGGAATACCAGACCACCTGATCTGCCTCTTGTGAAATTTGTATGCAGGTCAGGAAGCAATAGTTAGAACTGGACATGGAACAACAGACTGGTTCCAAATAAGAAAAGGAGTTCGTCCAGGCTGTATATTGTCACCCTGTTTATTTAACTTCTATGCAGAGTACATCATGAGAAATGCTGGCCTGGAAGAAACACAAACTGGAATCAAGATTGCCGGGAGAAATATCAATAACCTCAGATATGCAGATGACACCACCCTTATGGCAGAAAGTGAAGAGGAACTCAAAAGCCTCTTGATGAAAGTGAAAGAGGACAGTGAAAAAGTTGGCATAAAGCTCAACATTCAGAAAACGCAGATCATGGCATCCGGTCCCATCACTTCATGGGAAATAGATGGGGAAACAGTGGAAACAGTGTCAGACTTTATTTTTCTGGGCTCCAAAATCACTACAGATTTTGGAGAGATTTGGAGTAATTTCATGGACTATAGCCATGAAATTAAAAGATGCTTACTCCTTGGAAGGAAGGTTATGACCAACATAGATAGCATATTCAAAAGCAGAGACATTTCTTTGCCAACAAAGGTTCGTCTAGTCAAGGCTATGGTTTTTCCTGTGGTCATGTATGGATGTGAGAGTTGGACTGTGAAGAATGCTGAGCGCAGAGGAGTTGATGCTTTTGAACTGTGGTGTTGGAGAAGACTCTTGAGAGTCGCTTGGACTGCAAGGAGATCCAACCAGTCCATTCTGAAGGAGATCAGCCCTGGGATTTCTTTGGAAGAAATGATGCTAAAGCTGAAACTCCAGTACTTTGGCCACCTCATGCGAAGAGTTGACTTATTGGAAAAGACTCTGATGCTAGGAGGGATTGGGGGCAGGAGGAGAAGGGGACAACAGAGGATGAGATGGCTGGATTGCATCACCGACTCGATGGACGTGAGTCTCAGTGAACTCAGGGAGTTGGTGATGGAGAGGGAGGCCTGGCATGCTGTGATTCATGGGGTTGCAAAGAGTCGGACACGACTGAGCGACTGATCTGATCTGATCTGATGGTACTAAAGATCCAATTTTGGGAACAGTAACTCATTGTGTGTCTTTTGTTAAGAAGCTCAGGCAAGAAAATTTTACTTTAGTAAAAAGAATATTATTCATTTATATTGTTACAAATTATCATTATATTTTCTCCATCATTTGTATTAGCATGTTGCTGCTGCTAAGTTGCTTCAGTCGTGTCTGACTCTGTGCAACCCCATAGGTGGCAGCCCACCAGGCTCTGCCGTCCCTGGGATTCTCCAGGCAAGAACACTGGAGTGGACCACTGGACCACTGGAGAATCCCAGGGATGGTGGAGCCTGGTTGGCTACTGTTCATGGGTGGCAAAGAGTCGGACATGACTGAGCAACTTTCACTTCACTTCTCGATTGTATTAGCATAAGAGCACTTAAAACAGTTTTGTCTTTCTATCATTAAGTTCAGGTTAATGGAAAACCCAAAACTGTCTGACCTGTAGAATTTGAGTTTTACATATTCATTCCTTTTATGTTCCTTATAGCCATGAAGTGTTTCTGAAAATTTTCCTGGCAATTGTTTTCTATGTTGTTCATCATGATCCAGTAATATAAATTTTAATATCTTCTAGTTAAAAAAAAAATCCTTTGGTATTTCCTCTAGAGTGACTGGCCTCACTCTAAAATTGCCACCGAGAGCTTCCTTGTAGTGACTGGTTCATGGAACTTGCCAACAGTTTAGAAAATGAGCAATGATAGATGATGCCCAAGTCATGTAGAGTCAGTACTTGCAACTGTTCGACTGTATGCTCCATTTTAAGTCCTATAACCCACATGAAATCTCACAGAAAATCACTGCAGATTTAAAATAAAATATACCTAGACAATGGTTTGCGAAAAAAAAAAAAAAAGACTTTCTTTTTAGAATTGAGAACCACTCCAGGCCATGTAAATCCAATGCTATGGCTCTTTCTTCCCTTAAGGCATGACATAATTCATATTCTTGTCTCTTACCCTTGCCCCCTCCAGTGTCAGTTTCATAATGTAAGTTCACAAAAAGATGACAGGAATTGTACTTTTTCTCAGCCTCTTGACTTATCAGATGATTCCTGATGAAAAGTTACACCAGCTGAAAGCTTGCTTTGAATGTTTTTCTATTTCAGTAATCCCCTGAGAGTTTTGCTGTCATATTTGTCCTGCACCAGTAGGCACCTTACTAGATTATAGCTGATTGTGAAATTATGACAAGAACACTTTGAAGTTGCAGTGCACTCCTTAACAAAATATTTAATTGATATATCACTTCTGGAACTACATTTTGATATAGAACTTTGGTCATAATAAAGACCTTAATGTTCCTAGGAGTTTATAGTTGTAGTGCAAAATTTTAAAAACTAAATATGCCTTTTTCTGTAGAAATGTTTATGTATAGATTTAACATCTTAAGTTTCTCAAAATTAAAAATGATAGCATGTAATTAAACAAGTACACCAACTATAACACAAAATAATGTAAATGCTGAATATTGCTTAATAGAGCCACTTCTCCTCCTGCCCTCAATTTTTCCCAGCATCAGGGTCTTTTCAAATGAGTCAGCTCCTCGCATCAGGTGGCCAAAGTATTGGAGTTTCAGCTTCAATACCAGTCCTACCAAAGAACACCCAGGACTGATCTCCTTTGGGATGGACTGGTTAGATCTCCTTGCCGTCCAAGGGACTCTCAAGAGTCTTCTCCAATACCACAGTTCAAAAACATCAATTCCTCGGCACTCAGCTTTCTTTATAGTCCAACTCTCACAACCATACATGACCACTGGTAAAACCATAGCCTTGACTAGACAGATCTTTGCTGACAAAGTAATATCTCTGCTTTTTAATATGCTGTCTAGGTTGGTCATAACTTTCCTTTCAAGGAGTAAGTGTCTTTTTAATTTCATGGCTGAAATCACTATCTCCAGTGATTTTGGAGCCCAGAAAAATAAAGTCAGCCACTGTTTCCCCATCTATGTGCCATGAAGTGTTGTGGTTCATGGGGTCGCAAAGAGTCGGACACGACTGAGTGACTGAATTGAACTGAACTGATACCTCCAACCACTTAACTATTTTCTCAATAATTGAATCCCCTGTATTAAAGTGATACTTAAAATATCTGTAGTAGTATTTATTAACAATAACTGAAAGATTCAGAAGAGAGTACATATGAGTTCTAATCACATTACCAAGCTCTAAAATGGTATATCATTAATTTTGTATTTTCTTGTTTCTTTCTATTACATGTATCATTCCAAATTAAATTTTGATTATAGGAGAAAAAAAAATATTTTCTTAGTTTTCTTTTTACTTACACTGTGTTTCCTATAGTGTAAGTTTGACAAATCATGTATTTTCCTATGCTACATAAATTTTCTTCAAAAATCATGCCATATAGTTTTTTTTTAATATAATGGCTATTTATCACTCTTTGACTAATTTCAATCCATATATTTTTATTTTTGTGGAAATTCCCTAACTGTGTGTGCTGAGTCGCTTCAGTCATGTCCAACTCCTTTGACACCATGGACCGTAGCCTGCCAGCTTCCTCTGTCCAGGAGATTTTCCAGGCAAGAATACTGCAGTGGATTGCCATTTCCTTCTCCAGGGGATCTTCCCAACTCAGCGACTGAACCTTGCATCTCTTACTTTTCCTGCATTGGCAGGCAGGTTCTTTACCACTAATGCCACCTGGAAGTCCAAGGTAGAGCTGAAAATCCTTTACATTCTATAGCAGGAAAGATGCATCCCTGGGTGGGTGTCTCATAAAAAAATCAAGAACCTGCTGCAACTACAAACCAAAGTGCCAGGTCTTTCTCCATTGTTCCTGATAGCCTGATCCTTAGTTCACAATTAGTTTCTGACAAACTGGGTTTGGCAGAACTGGCACAATTTAGATGCACAATGATGCACTCTAAAGCTTTGAGGAAGTGAGTACAAGATGTAAGGAAAGTTGAAAAATTATTTATCACTCAAAAATTAGTGTTGCATTCCTGTTGATATTAGATCCAACTGGATCACTCTAAACAGAATGTTCCTATAAAATCACTTTGGCTTAGTTTTCCAGATTCATGCATACTTGTTTTCCAGTCCTGATTCAGTGTGTTTTTCCTTCAGTTCTGTATGTATTTTTCAAATGAACTTACTTTGTTCTGGAGTTATCCAGAATCCATTTGTGTTGTTTGAAATTTAAATTAGTACCAATGCATCTGGGGTGAAGAAAACATTCTTGAAAGGGGAGTGACTACTCAGGAGAAAATTGCAAACTAGGAAAAACACTAGATAACCAGTGGCTCAGATGGTAAAGAATTTTCTTACAATACAGGAGACCTGGGTTTGATCCCTGGGTCAGGAAGATACCCTGGAGAAGGGAATAGCAATCCACTCCAGTATTCTTGCCTGGAGAATTCCAGAGGAGCCTGGTGGGTTATAGTCCATGGGGTCACAAAAACTTACGTTGAAGGAAGTATAGAAAATGACTAGGCCATTTGGGTATGACCTAGATCAAATTCCTTATGATTATACAGTGGAAGTGAGAAATAGATTCAAGGGATTAGATCTGATAGAGTGCCTGAAGAACTATGGATGAAGGTTCGTGACATTGTACAGGAGGCAGGGATCAAGACCATGCCCAAGAAAAAGAAATGCAAAAAGGCAAAATGGTTGTATGAGGAGGCCTTAGAAATAGCTGTGAAAAGAAGAGAAGTGAAAGGCAAAGAAGAAAAGGAAAGATATACCTATTTGAATGCAGAGTCCCAAAGAAGAGAAAGGAGAGATAAGAAAGTCTTCCTCAGTGATCAGTGCAAATAAATAAGAGGAAAAAATAGAATGGGAAAGACTATAGATCTCTTCAAGAAAATTAAAGATACCAAGGGAACATTTCATGCAAAGATGAGCTTTATAAAGGACAGAAATGGTATGGACCTAACAGAAGCAGAACACAGAAGAACTGTGCCAAAAAGATGTTCACAAGCCAGATAATCACAATGGTATGATCAGTCACCTAGAGCCAGACATCCTAGTATGTGAAGTCAAATGGGTCTTAGGAAGCATCACTACAAACAAAGCTAGTGGAGGTGATGGAATTCCAGTTGAGCTACTTCAAATCCTAAAAGATGATGCTGTGAAAGGGCTGCACTCAATATGCTAGCAAATTTGGAAAACTCAGCAGTGGCCACAAGACTGGAAAAGGTCAGTTTTCATTCCAATCCCAAAGAAAGGCAATGCCCCAAATGCTCAAACTGTCACACATTTTCACCCATCTCACACTCTAGTAAAGCAATGCTCAAAATTCTCCAAGCCAGGCTTCAACAATACAAGAAATGTGAACTTCCAGATGTTCAAACTTGTTTTAGAAAAGGCAGAGGAACCAGAGATCAAATTGCCAACATCTGCAGGATCATCGAAAAAGCAAGAGAGTTCCAGAAAATACCTCCTTTTGCTTTATTTATTATGTCAAAGTCTTTGACTGTGTGGATAACAACAAACTGTGGCAAATTCTGAAAGAGATGGGAATACCAGACCACCTGACCTGCCTTTTGAGAAATCTTTATGCAGGTCAGGAAGCAAGAGTTAGACCTGGACATGAACAACAGACTGGTTCCAATAGGAAAAGCAGTATGTCAAGGCTGTATACTGTCACCCTACTTACTTAACTTGTATGCAGAGTACATCATGAGAAACACTGGGCTGGATGAAACACAGCTGGAATCAAGATTGCTGGGAGAAATGTGAATAACCACAGATATGCTGATGACACCATCCTTATGGCAGAAAGTGAAGAACAAAAGAGCCTCTTGATGAAAGTGAAAGAGGAGACTGTAAAAGTTTTCTTAAAGCTCAACATTCAGAAAACTAAGATCATGCCATCTGGTCCCATCACTTCATGGTAAATAGATGAATAAATAGTGGAAACAGTGTGAGACTTTATTTTTTGGGGCTGCAAAATCACTGCAGATGGTGACTCCAGCCATGAAATTAAAGGACGCTTGCCCCTTGGATGAAAAGTTATGACCAACCTAGACAGCATATTAAAAAGCAGAGACATTACTTTGCAAACAAAATACATCTAGTCAAAGCTATGGTTTTTCCAGTAGTCATGTATGGATGTGAGAGTTGGACTAGAAAGAAAGCTGAGAGCCAAAGAATTGATGCTTTTGAACTGTGGTGTTGGAGAAGACTCTTGAGTATCCCTTGGATTGTACAGAGACCCAAACAGTCCATCCTAAAGGAAATCAGTCCTGAATATTCATTGGAAGGACTGATGTTGAAGCTGAAACTCTAATATGTTGGCCACCTGATGTGAAGAACTTACTCATTTGAAAATGACCCAATCAAAAAATGGGCCAAAGAACTAAACAGACATTTCTCCAAAGAAGACATACAGAGGGCTAACAAACACATGAAAAGATGCTCAACATCACTCATTATCAGAGAAATGCAAATCAAAACCACTATGAGGTACCATTTCACACCAGTCAGAATGGCTGCGATCCAAAAGTCTACAAATAATAAATGCTGGAGAGGGTGTGGAGAAAAGGGAACCCTCTTATACTGTTGGTGGGAATGCAAACTAATACAGCCACTATGGAGAACAGTGTGGAGATTCCTTAAAAAACTGGAAATAGAACTGCCTTATGATACAGCAATCCCACTGCTGGGCATACACACTGAGGAAACCAGAGGGAAAGAGACACGTGTACCCCAATGTTCATCGCAGCACTGTTTATAATAGCCAGGACATGGAAGCAACCTAGATGTCCATCAGCAGATGAATGGATAAGAAAGCTATGGTACATATACACAATGGAGTGTTGGTCAGCCATTAAAAAGAAAACATTTGAATCAGTTCTAATGAGGTGAATGAAACTGGAGCCTATTATACAGAGTGAAGTAAGCCAGAAGGAAAAACACCAATACAGTATACTAACACATATATATGGAATTTAGAAAGATGGTAACAATAACCCTGTGTACGAGACAGCAAAAGAGACACTGATGTATACAACAGTCTTATGGACTCTATGGGAGAGGGAGAGGGTGGGAAGATTTGGGAGAATGGCATTGAAACATGTAAAATATCATGTATGAAACGAGATGCCAGTCCAGGTTCGATGCACGATACTGGATGCTTGGGGCTAGTGCATTGGGACAACCCAGAAGAATGGTATGGGGAGGGAGGAGGGAGAAGGGTTCAGGATGGGGAACACATGTATACCTGTGGCAGATTCATTTTGATATTTGGCAAAACTAATACAATTATGTAAAGTTTAAAAATAAAATAAAATTTAAAAATAAATAAAATAAAATGTAAAAAGAAAAAAAAATGAAAAGACCCTTATGCTGGGAAAGAGTGAAGGCAGGAGGTGAAGGGGACAACAGAGGATGAGATGTTTGGATGACATCACTTACTCGATAAACATTAGTTTGAGTAAACTCTAGGTGTTGGTGGTGGACAGGTAGCCCTGGCGTGCTGCAGTCCATGGGGTTGCAAAGAGTCATATACGACTGAGTGACTGAACTTAAGTGAGGGAAAAATACTTAGAAAATATAAATATCAATAAGCAATAATAAACTTTAAAATATTAATTGGGGTAGATGCTTTTAAATTAAGTATTTCCATATTTTATTACTTCATACCTGTTGTTCTATTAGTATACAATTACAGGGCAAAAAATTAACAATAAATAGGTATATTCAAAGTTTTTCTGTAGACACTGTAATATCAAATTGTCAAATGTCTACACTACCTAAAGAAATCTACAAATTCAATGTAACCCTTACCAATGGTCATTGTATTTTTCATGTAAAATTTGTATGGAGACATAGAAACCAAAGAATAGCCAAAAGAAGCTTGAAAAAGTAAAATGGAGGTGGAGGAAATCAGGTTCCCTGACTTTAGACTGTTTTACAAAACTGTTGTCAGCAAAACAGTATGGTACTGGCTCAAAAATACAAATATATGTCAATCGAACAATATGGAAAACCCAGAAATAAACCCACGCACCTATCATCAATTAATCTACAACAAAGGAGATAAGACTGCCTGCTACAAAGTGTAACACTCTTTAACAGTATACACAAAAATAAATTCAAAATCAAATAAAGACCTAAATGTGAGGCCAGACATTATCAAACTCCTAAGGGAAAACACAGGCAGAATGATCTTTGACCAAAATTGCAACAATATATTTTTCAATTTATCTCCCATTATAATGGAAATAAAAACAAAAATAAACAAATGGGACCTAATTAAATTTAAAAGCTTTTGAGCAGCAAAGAAAGTCATAAACAAAATGAAAAGAAAACCCACAGAATGGCATAAACCATTTGCAAACAATATAACCAACAAGGGATTAATCTGGATTAGTCTCAAAAATTTACAAACAGCTCATGTGGCTTTAAAAGTGAAAGTCACTCAGTCGTGTCCAACTCTTTGCAACCCCATGGACTGTAGCCTACCAAGTTCCACCATCCATGGGATTTTGCAGACAAGGAGACTGGAGTGGCTTGCCATCTCCTTCTCCAGGTGATCTTCCAGACCCAGGGATTGAACCCAGGTCTCCTGCACTCTAGGTAGATGCTTTACCATCTGAGCCACCCGGAAACATAAAAACAAACAACCCAATCAAAACATGGGCAGAAGACCTAAATAGACATTTCTCAAAAGAAGACACACAGATGGACAATAGGCACATGAAAATATGTTCAGCACTGCTAATTGTTACAAAAATGCAAATCAAAACTATGAGGTATCACCAGTCAGAATGGCTATCATCAAAAACCCACAATCAATAAATGCTGGAGAGACTCTGGAGTAAGGGGAATCCTACTACACTGTTGGTGTGACTGTTAACTGGTACAATCACTGTGGAGAATGGTATGGAGGTTCCTTAAAATTTAAAAATAGAGTTACCATATAATCAAACAATCTCACTTGTATATATCCTGAGAAAACCATAATTTGAAAAGATACATGTACCTCAGTGTTCACTGCAGCACTGTTTACAATAGCCAAGAAATGGAAGAAACCTAAATGTGGATAGAGGAATAAAGATGTGATACATATATACCGTGGAATATTACTCAGCCAGGTAAAAGAATTAAGCAATGCCATTTGCCAGCAACATGGATGGGCTTAGAAGTTGTCATATCTAAGTGAAGTCAGAGAAAGAGAAATATCATATGATACAAATGAATTTATTTATAAAACAGACTCACAGACTTAGAGGACAAATTTATGGTCATCAGGGAAAAGGGTAAGGGGGAATCCTTAGGGCATTTGGGACTGACAAATACATACTGTTATATTTAAAATGTATAACCAACAGGGACTTAACTGTATAGCACTGGTAACTCTGTTCAATATTGTGCGAAAACCTAAATAGGAAATAATTTGAAAAAGAACACACACACACACACACACACACACACACATATATATGTGTGTATATATATGTATATATTTATATATATATATAAAACTGAATTAATTTGTTGAAACTTTGATAACCAATTATATACTCCAATAAAAAATAAAAAGTTTTAAAAATGTAAATGGAGGAGAGGTGGATTTATAGGTGGAGTAAGAGGATATGGAGCTTACCTCTCCCAGAACCACATCAGAAATGTGTTGACACATGGAACAATTTTCACAGAAAACTGGAAACTGGAAGAAGATATTTTATACAAAAAACAACAACAACAACAAACCTGCAAGAAAGATCTCCATGTAACTGGGTAGGATAAGGGGGAAAAGGCATTGAGTGGGAACCTGCACCCCTGGGAGGGATTTATGAGGAAGAGAAGGTCCTTACAGGCAGACCCTCCCACTGGTGAGGGAACAGATTGAATCACGATCTCCCCATTCCAGTCCCAGTGTCTTATATGGATGATACAAGAAACCTTGCCTGCTGGAAAGTAAAGTGAGTCCAGATGCCTGGATTCACATGCAAGGAGTGCACACATACTGACTTCTGACAATTAGGACAAAGATTATTTGCACTGGTGGCTGCCACCTCAACATACTTCCCAATCTGAAGGCACAAACTCACTTTGTACCACAGCCTGGCATGAAATCAGGACAAAGAGTTGTTCTAGCTGTGCAGAGAGAGATGGGGTCACCTAAGTTGTGATCTGGCCACAGAAATGACTGCACACCTGGAGCTGGTATTTCTAGCTGGGCAGACACTGTCAGTGCACATACCATGTGGCACCACAAAAAAGTGCAGTGGCTAATCGTTGAATCTTTACTAAATAGACCCTGGGAGAGAACTCAGTCTAGCTACACAGAGATATACAGGAGGGTCTGGAATGTGATCTGAGTGAAGCCAGAACTAAAAATGCGGTGGCTAGGTACTGAATTTCCAGCAGACAGATCTCGGGTGAGGGTATGCAGTGATTCACTCCAAAAGGCAAGTATCCTCTCTCTTCCTGCTGCACACCACAGCTTAGTGCTACATCTGGGGCAGAAATCTATGGGGGTTGTCTACCACAGAGACAGTACAGATCTCAGGCAACAGTGCAGCCACTTAAACTCCTGTATTGACAATGTCTTGACCCATAGCCACTCCACATCACTGCACTGTACTAGATCTGGGATGAACACAAAAGAGAAAGGAATGTTACCCTGAGCTGCTTCTGAATGGAACTTGGGACACCTACATAGTGGTGCTTAGGTGTGCTGTAACCTCATGAGCCTCACTTGCTTCAGTAATCATCTCTCTTGAGGAAGGCAGGGCACATACTCAACAACAATGGAACCTGATCAGACCTGACCCTCCCGGCTTCTACTTCAGCAACCAGGAATCAGACCCAACCTCTGACAGACAGAGACAGCCATGGAGCAAAGAGGAAGCTCTACCTCACATATAGTACAGACTCTAGACACAACAACATCAATCACACTCTGTCTCAAGGGGACAAAAGCCAGTACACTCTGAGGAAAGATATGGGTGACACCCATAATAAAGCCAGACCTCACACCAAAAATATTGACCACACAGTAAAAAAAAGGGAGGCTCCCACCTAAAAACATATCTTCACCCACGGTAGATAATTATTTCCAATAAATTCACAGAGACAGAACAAAGTACAGTGAAAAATCAGAGAAACTACTCCCAATTTAAAAAAAAAAAAGAAAGAAAGAAAAGATCTCACCAGTCCAGTAGACCCCCCAGTTCAAAAAGGAGATAATAAATTGCTAAAGGAATTAATAAAGATTGTTCATAGAAATGCAAATCACTGTAAGGTGGACCTAAAAACCATAAAGATGAACAAATCAAAAATATAAAATTCACTTGACAAGATTAAAAACTAATGTAAGAAAACCAATGAAAAGTAAACTAAATGACAAAAGAATAAAAACATGATCTGGAAGAGAGAATAATGAAAAATACCTAATCAACTGAGCAGACAGACAAATGAAAGGGAAGAGATTAAAGTAACATATGAGATCTACAGGATAGTATAAAGTGTGCCAACTTACACATAATATGGGTTCCAAGAGGAGAGGAGAGAAAGAATGAATCAAAAATGTATATGAAGAAATTATGGTTGAAAACTTCCCATACCCAGGTACAGGAATCCCAGAAGATCCAAACCAAGGAAAACCCAAACAGACTCACACCAAGATACACCATAATTAAAGTGACAAATGTGAAAGATAAAGAGAGGATTCTAAAGAAAGCAAGAAAAAGGAAGAGTTTCTTATCAAGAAACCCCCATAATGCTATCAGTTGATTTCTCTGCCGAAACTGTGCAGGCCAGAAGGGAATGGCATTGAAAGTTCTGAAAGGATAAAACCTGCAGCTTAGGATACCTACTCAGCAACATTAACATTTAGAATAGGATATACAAAGAATTTCTCAGGCAAGCAAAAACTAAGAGAATTTGTCAATAGGAAACCTGTTTTAAAAGAAATATTGAAAACTCTTCTATAAATAGAAAGGAAGCAAGAATCTAAAGGAAGGGAAAATCACAATATGAAAGACATATGTAAAAGGCTGAATATCATTTCAGTGAACCAGCAAGGAGATTTAAAAATAATAAAAACAATTGTAAGAGTGATTATAACTATAATTAACAGTAAAAGGATAAGCATGAAGAAGTAAAGTAAAAAATCAAAGTCATAAACTGTGAGAGAGAGATGTATAAAAAAAGTAGGTCTTTTATCAATTTTTTGGCTGTGTCACATGGCATGAGGACATCCTACTTCCCTGATTAGCGATCAAGCCCATTCTCCCTACAGTGAAAGCAAGAAATCTTAATCACTGGACAACCAGGGAAGTCCAAAATGTACATCTTTTAGAATGTGTTTGAACTTGAATGACTATCATTTTAAAGTAAACAGATATAGGTCAACATAGTTCAACTTCATGTTAACTACAAATTGAAAACATGTAATAGATTCCAAAAACCAAACAGAAAATATTCAAGCATACTAAAAAGTAAATCATTAAACTACAAAAGGAAAAACAACAAAATGAAGAACTACAAAACAACTTGAAGACAAGAAATAAAATGGCAATAGGTATACACTTAATAATAATGACTTTGAATGCTAAAGGACAAAATGTTCCCATCAAGAGACACAGAGTTACAGATTCCATTAAAAAACTTATAAATGCTGTCCACAACATACTAATTTCAGAGTGAAACATACATACAGACTAAAAGTGAGGGGGTGGGAAAATATACTTCATAGAAAGGGAAATGACAAGAAACTGGAGTAGGTATATTCACATAAGACAAAATGGACTTTAGAGAAGTTCATTAAAAAAGGACATTATATAAAAAGCATTAATACAAAAGACACTACAATACTTATTATCATATGTGCACTCAATATGGGAGCACCTAGATATATAAAATGAGTACTAAGAGAAATATAGGAAGACATTGACAATAATACCAGAGATCAAATTGCCAACATCTGTGGGATCATAGAGAAAGCAAGAAAATTCCAGAAAAACATCTGCTTCATTGACTACACTAAAGATTTTGACTGTGTGGATCACATCAAACTATGGAAACTTCTTAAAGAGATGGGAATACCAGACTGCCTTACCTGCCTCCTGAGAAACTTTTATGCAGGTCAAGAAACAACAGTTTGTACCAGACACAGAAAAATGAATGGTTCAAAATTGGGAAAAGCATACATGAAGGCTGTATATTGTCACCTGCTTATTTAACTTGTATTCAGAGTTTATCATGTGAAATACCAGACTGGATTAATCATATACTGGAATCAAGATTGCCAGGAGAAATATAAATAACCTCAGATATACACATGCCAACATCCTTATGGCAGAAAGTGAAGAGGAACTAAAGAGCCTCTTGATGAAACAGAAGAGTGAAAAAGCTGTCTTAAAACTCTACATTCAGAAAACTAAGATAATGGAATCAAATACCATCAATTCATGGCAAATAGATGGGGGAAAAGTGAAAACAGTGACAGACTTTATGTTTTTGGGCTCCAAAATCACTGTAGATGATGACAGCAGCCATTAAATTAAAAGATGCTTGCTCCTTGGAATAAAAGCTATGACAAACCTAAACAGCATATTAAAGAGCAGAGACATCAATTTGCCAACAAAGATCCATTTAGTCAAAGCTATGGTTTTTCCAGTAGTTGCGTACAGAGGTGAGTTGGACCATAAACAAGGGTGAGCACCAAAGAATTGATGCTTTCAAACTGTGATGCTTAAGAAGACTCTGGGATTCCCTTGGGCAAGGAGATCAAACCAGTCATTCCTGAAGGATATCAACCCTGAATACTCATTGGAAGGACTGATGCTGAAGCTGAAACTCCAATACTTTGGCCACCTGATGCAAAGGGCTGACACCCCTGATGCTTGGAAAGATTGAGGGCAGGAGCAGGTGGTGACAGATGATGAAATGCTTGATGGCATCATCAATTCAATGGACATGAGTTTGAGCAAATTCTGGGTGATGGTGAAGGTCAGGTAAGCTTGGTGTGCTGCTGTCCATGGGGTTGCAAAGATTCAGACACAACTGAGCAATTGAACAATAACAGTAGAAGATTTTAAGATCCCACAAATACCAATGGACAGATAATTCAGACAAAATCAGTGAGACAATACAAGTCCTAAATGACACAGTTAACAAGCCAGACTTAATTAAAATTGACAGAACTCTATATCAAAAATAAATAAACCAGTATATACATTCTCTTTAAGAATGTATGGAATGTACTCTTGGGTAGACCATATACAAGAACACACAACAAGCCTCAACAAATTTAAGAAGACAGAAATCATATCAAACATCCTTCCAGATCACAGTGATACGAAATTAGAAATCAACCACACACACATACACTCAAAAACAACAACAACAAAAACCTGTGGGGGCGGGAAACACACACACACATGGAAAATAAACAACATGCTACCCAGAAACTAATTGTCAATGAAAAAATAAAAGAAGAAATCAGACAAATGAAAAAGACAACCTTACCAAATCAATGAGATGCAGCAAAAGCAATTCTAAGAGGAAAGGTCATAGTGATACAGGCCTTCCTTAAGAAACAAGAAAAATCTTAAACAATCTAGAATACAACCTAAAAGAATTAGAAAAAGAACAAACAAAACCTAAAGTCAGAAGAAAGAATGAAACAATAAAGATCAGAGAGGAAGGGAATAAAACTTACAAAATAAAATACCAAGAACACCAAGATTTATGGTTTGAAAAAATTAGCAAAATCAACAAACCTCAAGCCAGACTTACCAAGAAAAGAGAAGACCCAAATAAAATAAAAAATGAAAGAGGAGAAATAACAATCCATACCACAGGAATACAAAAATCATGAGAATACTATTACCAGTTATATGCCAACAAATTTGACAACCTAGATGAAATGGATGTCTCCAGAAACATATAACCTGCCAAAACTGAGTCAAGAAGTATCAGATCATTTGAACTGTCCAATCAATAGAAGTGAAACAGAATTTGTAATTAAAAAAACAATAACAGAAACTCTTCAAACCAAAGTCCAGGACCAGATGGCTTCACTGGGCAATTCTATCAAACAAACAAATAAAAAAATTATAAAGGAGAGAACATGCCTAAATGCATTCTGTGAAACCATCATCACCCTAATACCAAATAGGTGGTGCTAGTAGAAAAGTACTTGCCTGCCAATGCAGGAGACATAAAAGATATGAGTTCAATCCCTGGATCAGAAAGATCCCCTGGAGGAGGAAATGGCAACCAACTACAGTACTCTTGCTTGGAAAAATCCTATGGACAGATGAGCCTGGCAGGTTACAGTCCATAGGGCCACAAAGAGTTGGACATGACTGAAGTGACAGCATGCAGTACCAAATACAGTGAAAGAAACTACAAAAAAAAATCACAGGTCAGTATCTTTGAGGCATATGAATGCAAAAATCTTCAACAAAATGTTATCAAACTGAACCAACCATACAAATAGCATACACCGTGATAAAGTTCAATTCATTCCAGTGTCACAAGAATGGTTTAACATATGCAAATGAATGTGATAGCCACATTAACAAAAAGGAGGACAAAAGATACATGATCACCTCAATTGATGAAGAAGCATTTAAGAAGATTCAACTTCTCCTTATGATAAAAACTTTCATCAAAGTGATTATAGAGGGAAGATATCTCAATATAATAGAAGCCATTTACAACAAACCAACAGTCACATAATACTCAACAGTGAAAAGCTGGAAGCCTTCCCACTAAATTCAGAAGCAAAACAAGGATGCCAACTCTCACCATTTCTATTCAACATAGTATTGGCAGTCCTAGCCACAGAAATTAGAAAAGAAAAACAAAGTATCCAATTTGGAAGGGAAGAGGACATATAACCTTCTCAGATTTCAGACCATATTACAAAGCTACAGTAATCAAAATAGTGTGGTGCTGGTACAAAGCAGAAATATAGATTGATGGAACAGATAGAGGGCCCTGAAATATCCCCATGCAATTATGGTCAATTAACCTATGACAAAGGAGACAAGAATATTCAATGGAAGAAACAAATCTCTTTAAAAGCAAGGAAAGCTATTTTTGTTGGGAAAGCTGGGCAGCTACATGTAAATCAATGAAGTTAGAACTCTCTTACACCATGTATAAAAATAAACTTAGAATGATTTAAAGATCTAAATATAAGGCATGCGACTATAAAACTCCTAGGTGAGAACATAGGCAAAATTTTCTTGGACATGAATCTTAGCTATTTTATTAGCTTAGTCTCCCAAAGCAAAACTAAACAAATGGGACCTATCATACTTATAAGCTTTTTCACAGCAAAAGAAATCATCAACAAAATAAAAAGACAAACTACAGAATAGGAGAAAATATTTGTAATGATACAACTAATAAGGGGTTAATATCCAAAATATACAAACAACTCACGAAACTCAATTCTGGAAAAACAAATCAAAAAATGGCAGAAGACCCAAATAGACATTTTCCCAAAGAAGACATACATATGGTAAATAGGCACATGAAAAGATGTTCAACATAGCTAATTATCAGATAATAATTAGCAAATAAAAACCGCAGTGAGATAGTCAACGTGGCTATCATCAAAAAGTCTATAGGAACTTCTCCAGTGGTACAGTGGATGGGAATCCACCTGCCAGTGCAGTAGACGTGGGTTCAATCCCTGATCCAGCATGCTGTGGGATAACTGGAGCCTGTGTGCCACAGCTACTGAGACTGTGCTCTAGAGCCTGCAAGCCACAACTACCGAGTCCACATATCTAGGTCCTGTGTACCACAGCATGAGAAGCCCTGTAGTGAGAAGCCCATGCACCATAAGGAAGAGCAGCCTCTGCTCTCAGCAAATAGAGAAAGCCTACATGCAGCAACATAGACTCAGGGCAACCATAAATAAATTAATTTTTGTTTTACAGTATACAAGTGATAAATGCTGGAGAGAGTATGGAGAAAGGTGGATCCTTCTACATTGTTGGCAGAGTGTAAACTCGTGGGGCCACTATGGAGAATGCTATGGATATTCCTTAAAAAACTAAAAATAGAGCCACTGTACTGTGCATCAATCCCAATCCTGGATATATATCTTGGAAAAACAAAAATTCTAATTCAAAAAGATACACATACTGTAATGTTCATAGAAGCACTACTTACAATAGCCAAGACATGGAAGCAATCCAAGTGCCTATTAACAGAAGATTGGCTTAACAAGATGTGCTGTGTGTGTATACATTTATGTATATATGTATATATACACACTACTTGGTCATAAAAGGAAATAGTGCCATATAGAGTAACATGGATGGACTGAGAAAATATTATACTTAATAAAGTAAGTCAGACAGAAAACAAATATGATACCAGTTACATATGGAATTTAAACAATAACACAAAATTATCTATATACAAAATAGTAACATACAGAAATAGAAAACAAATTTATGGTTAATAAAAGGGTGGTGAGGTATAATAAATTAGGTGTATGGAATAAACAGATACAAAGTTCTATATGTAAAACAGATAAGTAACAAGGATTTACAGTATAACAGGAAATCACATTCAGTATCTTGTAATAACTTATAATGGAATATATATATATATAAACTAAATCACTTTGCTTATGCCTGAAATTAGCACAATACTGTAAATCAATTATGCTTAAAAAAAAAAAAAAAAAAAAAAAAACCTCTAAACCAACTAGGAATAAAGGGAGAACATCCTAAACTTGATAAAGAACATTTATAAAAGGACTACAGCTAGCATCATACTTAATGTTTAGAAAGCAGAATCTCTCCTGCTAAGGCACAGATATCCCCTCTCACCACACTTTTCAACATTGTTCTAGAAGTAATAGCTAATAAAATAAAAAAGACAATAAATGTTAAACATATTGGAAAGGAGCAAATAAAAGTGATTTTGTTTATAGATAAAAATTGCTCATGTAGAAAATCTGAGCTAAAAAAAATAACTCTAGAACTAAGTGATTACAGAAAGATTATAATATACAAAGTTAATATACAAGTCAACTGCTTTCATAAATACCTGCAATGTATAATAACACATTACCATATATAAAAACAACACCTAGGTATGAATCTAAAATATGTACAAGATATACATGTAGAAAACTTCAAAATTCTGATTAACAAAATCTAGTAAGATATAAATGGATGAATATTATGAATTTGAGTTGGAAAACAATAAAATTAGCTGTCAATTCGACCCAACTTGATCAATAGGTTCAATGTAACCCAATCAAAATCTCAACAAGTTTATTTATAAATATCAACAAACTGATGATAAAGTTTATATGGAAAGGCTGAAGACCCCGAATAGCTAACACAGTACCAAAAAGTTGGAATGATGCAACCCCACCTGAAAGATACCATAACAAAGACAGCATATATTAGAAAAAGAACAGACACAAATATCAGTCAAAAAGAATAGAGAGCCCAGAAATAGTCACACAGATATAGTCCACTGATCTTTGACAAAAGAGCAAAGGGAGCTCAATTGAGAAAGAATAGTTTTTTGAACAAGTAATGCTGGAACAACTAGACATCCATGTGAAGAAAAAATAATCTAGACATAGACCTCATACATTTCACAAAAATTACCTGTAAATATCTATATGTAAAATGCAAAAATATAAAAATTATAAAAGATAACACAGGACAAAATCTAGTTGACTTTGTGTTTGGCCATGAGTTTTTAGATGCATGATCTAAAGACACCTACAGCATGATCCATTTAAGAAAACAAATTATGTTGAAATTTATTAAGATTAAAGACCCCGGCTCTGTAAGAGACAATGTTAAGAGAGTTAAACTACAGGGGGAAGGTCTATGCAAAATGTATATCTGGTAAACAACTTGTATCCCAAATATGCAAAGAATTATTTAAACTCAACAATAAGAAAGAACCCAATTTTAAAATGGGCAAAGGATCTGAACAGATACTTCACAAAGAAGATATGAAAATGGAAAATAAGCAAGTGAAAAGATGTTCATTCCCAGGACCTGGTTTCACCCATTGGTGGGTAACACCATCTCCAGGATCTCCTGGACCCCAACTTCACTCAACTAGTGAGCCAGCACTACCCCCAGAGCTCCCTGGGATTCTTCAGTGAAGTTCTTCATGACCAATCCCAACAAGGATTCTCTGCAACGCAGGGCCTGGCAACCAGCCAACTTGACCGGAGACCCATCAAGCTTACCACACCATCTATAGTAGTAGTTTATAATTGAGAAAGATTGTAAACATGACTGTCCATGAATTGAGGTTCGGTTGATTTGGTACATCTGTGCAATGAAATACTAATTAGCTCTGAAAAAGAAGGCATCAAAGTACTGAAGGAAAAAAAAACTGCCAAATAATAATATGCTACTGGAAAATGGTCCTTCAGAGTTAAAGAAAAAGACTTTTCCAGACTGAAAAAAAAAGCTAGAAAAGCTAGTGGAGTTCATTATCAGTAGATTGGCCTTACAAGAAATGTTAAAAGGACTTCTTTAAACTGAAGTAAAAGAGCATTAATTAGTAGTAGGAAAACATATGAAAGTGTAAATCTTATTTGCAAAGGTAAATATTTGATAAATATTTTTACAAGAATTACCAGGTAATTCTGGTAAAAATCAGAATGATTTAATGTAAAGGTGGTAGGTGAATCACAAAGCCTGGGTAAAGGTTAAATAGATGAAAATCATAAAAAATAACTGTAACTACAAATATTTGTTAATAGATGTACAAAATATACAAATATAATCTGTGACATCAAAACTATAAAATGTTGGGTAGGTGGAGGAAAATGTAGAGATATTTTTATAATGTATATAAACTTAAATATCAACTTAAAATAAACTGTTATAAAAAGAAGGCATCTTATATGTAGAATGACAACAAAAGCATTAAGTAGGAATAAAGAAAGATGCTACTGTTTGGGTAAAAGTGAAAAAAGGAATATGTATATGTAGGTATTTGTATAATTATAGATTATCTTTACAAGAATACATCCATACAAAACAGGTAAAACTGGTTCCTCTGAGAGACATAAGTTGAACTTGAAATTTTTTAACTCTTCTAATATGTTTGTGTATTAATTTTCCAAAAATAAGCTTTACTTTTTAATTAGGTATCTTTAAAAAAGTAAATAGTAACTTTTAAAAAAAATGGATAGGAGGAATTTTCCATTTAGTTTAAGCTTCATAATGACAATAGTTTTTCTGCAATAGCCATTATTTTATGAATTAACCTCAACTTTAATTCATGGTTATGACATTATGTGTTGAATGTATTAACATACTGGTGAAGGTGCATATAATGAATGCTAATATCAATATGAGGTAAAACAGAATTGAGTGAAAAATCATTAAATTGAATATTATAATTTTTGTGGTAATAAAAGTTACAATCATCAGTGTATATGTAACTATCATGAGTTTAATGCATAAAAATCACATCACTAAAATATCTGAATTACCTACTAAAATGTTAAATTTGCAAATGATCATTAATTTTTATTAAGATCAATAAAAATACTTTAAACACTAAAATTACTAAGTGATTAAATAATATGTACAAAGTATCAGTTCAATTCAGTCACTCAGTCTTGTCCGACTCTTTGTGATCCCATGGACTGCAGCACACCAGGTTTCCCTATACATCACCAACTCCTGAAGCCTACTCAAACTCATGGCCATTGCGTTGGTGATGTCATCCAGCCATCTCATTTTCTGTCTTCCCCTTCTTCTCCCACCTTCAACTTTCCCACCATCAGGGTCTTTTCCAATGAGTTGGTTCTTCGCATCAGGTAGCCAAAGCATTGAAGCTTCAGCTTCAGCATTAGTCTTGCCAATGAATATTCAGGGCTGATTTCCTTCAAGATTGACTCTCCTTGCAGTCCAAGGGACTCTCAAGAGTCTTCTCCAACACCACAGTTCAAAAGCATCAATTCTTCAACACTCAGCTTTTTTTATAGTCCAACTGTCACATCCATACATAACTACTGGAAAAACAGTAGCTTTGACTAGAAGGACATTTGTTGGTAAAGTAATATCTCTGCTTTTTAATATGTTGTCTAGGTTGGTCATAGCTTTTCTTCAAAGGAGCAAGCATCCTTTAATTTCACGGTGTCAGTCACCCTCTGCAGTGATTTTGGAGCCCAAAAAATAAAGTTTCTCACTGTTTCCATATGAAATATGTATCTCCATATGAAATACATATTTCTATGTGAAATATATATCATATGAAATACATATTTCCATATGAAATACATATTTCAGTATATTTCATGTTGTTATATGAAAATAATCGCATAGAATAATAAAAATGCCAACATAACTGTAAGTCATAAAATGAAGATTAAACTCCAAAAGACTCAACTCCAAAGCCAATAACGTGGAGAAAGACAGATAGAGAGAAAGAAAGGAAGAATGGGGTTGGGGGAAAGAGAAAGACTGACACAATTATGTATTATAGAAACTGGGGATACATAAAACCAAAAGACAGAGAAGAAAAGTACTTTTGGGGCCCTACACTCTAATGGGAGAAGAAAGGCAATAAAACATAAGCAATTACATATAATATATATAAGCTAGTTTCAGTTCTATTATATAAAATGAAAGTCCCTCAGTCATGTCCGACTCTTTGGGACCCTATAGTCCATGGAATTCTCCAGGTCAGAATACTGGAGTGGGTAGCCTTTCCCTTCTATAGGGCATCCTCGCAACCCAGGGATTGAACCCAGGTCTCCTGCATTGCAGGCAGATTCTTTACAAGCTGAGCCACAAGGGAAGCCCAAGAATAATGGAGTGGGTAGCCTATCCCTTCTCCAGGGAATCTTCCTGACCCAGGAATTGAACCAGGGTCTCCTGCATTTCAGCTAGATTCTTTACCAACTGAGCTATCAGGGAAGCCCCAGTTCTATTATACAAAGGAAAATAAATCACAGCAAGGAACTAGAAAGTGGAGAGTGCTATTGATATTTTTGAAGAAGAGTTTAGAGAACTCTTTAGTATGTTTGGAGAGTATTGATGACATTTTCTGAAGAAGTAAGTTCTGGGCGTATCTGTGAGATAGGTTTTACAGGAAAGAAAACGATTACATGAAAAGGTACTTTACATGGAACATCAAAAACTGGACAGAAAGAAAACAACTTTAGCTGGAGAAGTGTTAGCAAAATGGAGGATATTAGAAGATGAAGGCACATATTTAACAATGAGAAAAATTATATAGGGATTGATAAGTAAAAGTAAGAAATTTGTGTTTTATTATTACTTGGAAGGAAAGCCATGAGAAGGTTTAAAGAATAGGGATGATATGATTTAACTTATATTTTCAAAAGATTTGTAGGATCAATGGTAGAAAATACTTTGAGAACCAAGAACAGAAATATGAAAACATTAAAATTTGAGGATTTTGTGTGAGTTATGAAAGTTGTCTGGGCTGAGGTGGTTATACCGTAAGTAGCAATAAGAAATTGAATTCTGGATACTATATTAAGGTAGAGCTGGAAGACTTTTATGATGAAATGAAGATGAGGTAACAGGAAAAGTTCAGGATGCTTTTAAAATTTTTTTCCAAGTAACTGAAAAAGGTGACTGCTGCTGCTGCTAAGTCACTTCAGTTGTGTCCAACTCTGTGCAACCCCATAGATGGCAGCCCACCAGGCTCCCTCATCCCTGGGATTCTCCAGGCAAGAACACTGGAGTGGGTTGCCATTTCCTTCTCCAATGCATGAAAGTGAAAAGTGAAAGTGAAGTCGCTCAGTAGTGTCTGACCCTCAGCAACCCCATGGACTGCAGCCTACCAGGCTCCTCTGTCCATGGGATTTTCCAGGCAGGAGTACTGAAGTGGTGAATAGCTATCTATTAATATGAGAAAGGCTAAAGAGAACAGCTTGGTTTTAGACTTGTTACATATGAAATGCCTTTCAGACTGCCACTAGTTGGACAAGGACATGGATCCACCCACCAGCAGACAGGCTGCCTTAAGACCCCTTGAGTCCACAGCCAACAAGAAACAACTCTGCCCACCAGGGGATCCAGGACCAGGCCCTCTATACCAGTGCTCAGGTACCAGATCCAGGACCCCAGAGCCCTGTATCCAAAGACCAGTGGAGACAAAGCCACCCAAAAGTGAACATGCACCAACTCCAGAACTTTCAGACCCTCCATAGTGAGCTTGCTCCAGCGTGAAAACCATCCTCATCCACCTGGTGGACATCAGCCCCAGGAAAACCATAGTCCCAGAGTCTGCAAACCTAGCCAATCCATCAGCAGGCCAGCACCAGCCCCAAGGATAGCTGGGCCATCACCCTGCCCCAACTAGAGTAAACAGCCCTGGGACTAGCTGGGCCCCACCTTGCCTACTAGCAGGCTTTGGGATACTTGAACCTGCAGCTCTGTCAGGAACTGGTCACAATCACCAACTCTGAGATCAATGTTCCCTGCAGCCAGACCCCAGGTCCTGGATCTGCCTGCCATGGGGCCATTACTAGTCCCAGGACCTGGCTTCACCTGCTAGTGAGTGGACATCATTTGGAGGATCTCCTGGGCCCCTACTCCACCCACTAGTGAGCCATCACTATCCCTGAGGCCCACTGAAGTTTTGCAGTGAACTGCTTCACAACCCAATCCTGCCAACCAACCACTTGCAATCTCTGCATAGTGCAAGGCCTGACAACAGACCCATTTGAGCACAGGCCCATCAAGCCTATCAGACCACTCACAGTAGTCAACTCACCACAACAGAAGGACTCAAGCAGCCCATATATAGTTCCAGTGACTGAGGGGAACGTGCTGTGGAGATACATAAGATGTCTCATACAAAGGGAGATTCTCCAAGGTCAGAAAACCAGATAAAATTATAACCAGACACATGGAAATAAAAAACAGCAAATTAGGCAAATGAAGTGACAGAGGAACATATTCCAAGTGAAGAAATAAGATAACCCCCAAACGCCCTTATAGAACTAAGTGAAGTAGAGATAGCCAATCTACCCAAGGGAGAGTTCAAAGTAATGATCTTGATTAAAAAACTCAGGAGAAGAATGGATGAACAGAGAAAGAAGTTAGAAGTTGTTTGTTGTTGTTGTTTTTACAAAAGGTTAGAAAATCTATAATAGATAACACACACAGAAAGCAAAAGGAATTCAAACACAACACTAAAGATAGTCATCAAATCAGAAGGGAAGAGTGAAAAAAAAACAAAGAAAGGGGGGAAAATCTACAAAAACAAACTAAAAACAACTAAAAAATGACAATAAGTACATAAATATCAATAATTAATTTAAATGTAAATGGACTAAATACTCTAATCAAAAGACCCAGAGTGGCTGAATGGACACAAAAACAAGATCTATATAAACGCTGCCTACAAAAGACTCACTCCAGATCTAAAAACACACACATACTGAAGAGAGGGAATAATAAAAGTATTCTATTAAACTAAAAAATTTTTTAAAGCCAGAATATCAAGATTTATTCCAGGCAAAGATTTTAAAACAAAGACTGTTACAAGAGACAAAGAAAGAGTACATCATAATCAGAGGATCAACCCAAGAAGATATAACAAATAGTCAGATATATATATATATATATATATATATATATATCCAAAATAGAACCACCTAAATACATAAAGGAAATATGAACTGACATAAAGGGAGAAACTGACACTAACACAATAAATCAGGGACTCTAACACCCCACTTACATCAGTGAGCAGATCATCAAGATAGAAACCATCAGTAAGGAAAAGCTGGCTTTAAATGACACATTATACCAGGAAAACAATGGATGTATACTGAAAATTTCATCCAGAGAAAGTAGATTCCTTTCAAGTGCACATGGAACATTCTCTACAATTTATCATGTGTAAGGCCACAGAAAACAAAAAGTCAAGAGAAATTTAAGAAAATTAAAATCACATGAAGCATCTTTTCTGACAACAATGGTATAAGACTAGAAATCAACAGCAACAACAACAACAAAAACCTACAAAAAAACTCCAGACACATGCAGGATAAAAAAAAATGTTCTTTTCAAACTATTATAGAAAATGTCAAAGGAAGGAATGTTTCTGAACTCATTCTTTGAGGTTAGCATCACCCTGATACCAAATAGGCAAATACAGCATACACATACAAATCACAAAAAGAGAAAATTACAGGCCGATATCACTGATAAACATAGATGCAAGCATCTTCAGCAAAATATTAACAAACTGAATCCAAAAATTATTTAAAAGAATCACACACCCTGAGCAAGTGGGATTTTTCCCAGGAATGCAAGGATATTTCAGTATCAAAATAAATCAATGTGATACACCACATTATCTAATTTAAGAATACAAAACACATGATCTTCTCAATAGATGCATGAAAAGTTTTGACAAAATTCAACATTGATTTATGTTAAAATTATTCTCTAGAAAGTGGGTATAGAAGGAGTCAGTTTAGTTCAGTCGCTCAGTCGTGTCTGACTCTTTGCGACCCCATGAATTGCAGCATGCCAGGCCTCCCTGTCCATCACCAACTCCCCGAGTTCACCCAAATTCATGTCCATCAAGTTGGTGATGCCATCCAGCCATCTCATCCTCTGTCATCCCCTTCTCCTTCTGCCCCTAATCCCTCCCAGCATCAGAGTCTTTTCCAATGACTTAACTCTTCGCATGAGGTGGCAAAAGTATTGGAGTTTCAGCTTTAGCATCAGTCCTTCCAAAGAACACCCAGGACTGATCTCCTTTAGAATGGACTGGTTGGATCTCCTTGCAGTCCAAGGGACTCTCAAGAGTTTTCTCCAACACCACAGTTCAAAAGCATCAATTCTTTGGCCCTCAGCTTTCTTCACAGTCCAACTTTCACATCCATACATGACCACTGGAAAAACCATAGCCTTGACTAGACGGACCTTTGTTGGCAAAGTAATGTCTGCTTTTGAATATGCTATCTAGGTTGGTCATAATTTTCCTTCCAAGGAGTAAGCATCTTTTAATTTCATGGCTGCAATACCTCAACATAATAAAGATACATGATAAGCCCACAGCTAACATCATACTCAATGATTAAAAGCCAAAAGCATTTTTTCTAAGATTAGGAACATTACAAGGATCCCATCTCTTGCCACTTTAATTTAATGGAGTATTGGAAGTCTTAGCCACAGCAACCAGACAAGAGAAAGAAATGCAAGGAATCCAAATTGGATAGGAAGAAGTAAAACTCACTATTTTCAGATGACATAATACTGTATGTAGAATATCCTAATGAAGCCACTGAAAAACTATTAGATATCACAAATGTACTTAGTAAAGTTGCAAGATAATATTAATGCAGAAATATTTTGCATTTCTATATACTAACAATATATACACTAACAATAAACTATCAGAAATAGAAATTAAGGAAGCAATCCCATTTACAATCATATCAAAAAGAATAAAATACCTAAGGGAGAAATTGACCTAAGGAGATAAAAAGACATATATATTCAGGAAACTATGACACTAATGAAAGAAATTGAAGATGACACAAATGGATAGATATACCATATTCATGGATAAGAAAATTAACATTGCTAAAATGAACATACTACCCAAGGTAATCTATAGATTCAATGGAATCCCTATCAAAATTACAATGGTATTTTTCACAGAGTTAGAACAAGTAATTTCAAAATTTATATGGACATACAACAAATCCTAAAGCACCAAAACAATTTTGAGAAGAATAGAGCTGGAAGTACCACACTCTTTGACTTCAGGCTATACTACAAAGTTACAGTAACTATATCACTATGCTACTAGTACACAAACATATATATAGCTCATTGGAAAAGAATAGAAAGCCAAGAAATAAGAACAGGATGGCAGAGGAGTAAGTGGACATGGAGTACATCTCTCTCCACAGATACATCAGGAATATACCTTCAGACATAGAAGTGCATGCAGAGCACCAGCTGAGAATAGACAGGAGTACCTGACCAGTGGAAAAGAATATATAGATCCATGCAAAACTTGGTAGGATGAAGGAACTAGGGGGGAAAACAGGAGTATTAGTAGTACTGGACCTGCCCTCAGCAGGTGGGGAACTGAAGCAGGGGTCCAATCCCCACATCCAGGCAAATGTCTGAGTCAGAGGAGAAACATTTAAGACTGAGAGTGAAACAGCTGATCTGTGGCAGCCTAAATGGAATGAGAATCAGACAGTCCTTGATGCTGTCATATATACCCTGGACAGGAATGTAGAGCCCCTGAAGGGGGCAGCAGCTGGGAGCTGGAGTTTAGGGATTGTGGAGCAAGTCCAGGGTGAGGACTGCAGAGAGACAGATCAAGGGGGTGTGAGGGAGGAGATTATGGTGGGAAATGCCTGTGGAGGAAAGCTGGGCAGCCATGGAAGCAAAGCAATACTGTTGAGTCATGCATAGTGGGTGGAGCCATCAACATAGCCTCTCTCCACCCACAGGCCAGCATGGGTAGCTGAACAATAGAGAAGCCCCCATCAGACACCTGATGCACTGAACTACACAGTAGGACCCCACCCAGGGTGCCCTTTTAAGTGCCTGATGTGCCAATCTACAGACTAGGACCCCAGGCAGGGGGGCCCTCTATGTGCCTAACCTGCCAAACAACAGAGAAGGTCCCCAGGTAAGGGAACCCTCTAAGTGCCTGAAAAGGTAGGGCTATGGAGAAAGAATGGCCAAAGAGGCCTTCTGATTGCCAGCTATGAGAGGCTCAAAGAAAGACTCTGACAGGGCCATAACTCCTGCGGAGGAGGCAGTTCATGTCCCTGCACACTTGGCACCACCAGGGTCCCTGCAAGCCAAGCAGCTGTCCACCTTCACACTCAACTCTTACTGGGGCAGAGCTGTCACAGGCAAAAAAGTCTTCCATCTATGTGCACAGGGTCGCTTTGGCAGTGTCTGACTCTTTGCTTCCCTGTAGACTGTGGCCTGCCAGCCTTCTCTATCAGGGAGTGGGGGTTCTCCAGGCAAGAATACTGGAGCATATTGTCTAATACTGGTTTCCATATCCTCCTAGAGGTCTATATTTCCTGCTGCCCTAGCCGCCAACTCCCTGAGTACCTGGTGCTGCCAGAACCCCTGCAACCCAAGAACCTGAACCACTTCCACACCTGGCCCTCACAGGAGCAAACCAAATTCTCCAGGGAAGCCTCAGGAACAAACCCCAGTGGATGACCCACATGCACAGGTGGAAATAAAACCACAATTGAACCCAGGGGCAGTGTGACTAAGGAAGAAGACCCAAAACCTTCGCACCAGCAGTACGAGCTGCAGATTAAATCCATACAATTAACTAGACAGACTCTGTATCTATGGAATATATAAAAGGTCATTGAGAGCTTCCACAAAAGAAAACACAAAATATACAAGCAGCTCATACAACTCAGTGCCAGAACAACAAACAACTCAATCAAAAAGTGGGGAAAAGACCTAAACAGACATTTCTCCAAAGAAGACATACAGAATGCTAACAAACACATGAAAAGATGCTCAAATTGCTCATTATTAGAGAAATGAAAATCAAAACTATAATGAGATATCACCTCACACTGATCAGAATGGCCCTGATCCAAAAGTCTACAAACAATAAATGCTGGAAAGGATGTGGAACAAAGGGAACACTCTTGCACTGTTGGTGGGAATGTAAATTGACACAGCCACTATGGAAGATGGTATGGAGATTCCTTAAAAAGCGAGGAATAAAACCACCATATGACCCAGCAATCCCCCTCCTAGGCATATACCCTGAGGAAATCAAAATTGAAAAAGACAAATGTATCCCATTGTTCACTGCGTCACTATTTACAATAGCTAGAACATGGAAGCAACCTAGATGTCCATTGACAGATGAATGGGTAAAGAAGTTGTGGTATATATACACAATGGACTATTACTCAACCACAAAAAGGAACACATTTGAGTCAGTTCTAATGAGGTGGATGAACCTAGAACCTATTATACAGATTGAAGTGAATCAGAAAGATAAATACTATATTCTAACACATATATACAGAATCTAGAAAAATGGTACTGAAGAATTTATTTACAGGGCAACCATGGAGAAACAGACATAGAGAATAGACTTATGGACATGGGGATAGGGGAGGAGAGGGTGAGATGTATGGAAAGAGTAACATGGAAACTTACATTACCATATGTAAAAATAGATAGCCAATGGGAATTTGCTCAGGAAACTCAAACAGGGGCTCTATATCAACCTAGAGGGGTGGGATGGGGAGGGAAATGGGAGGGAGCTTCAAAAGCAAGGGGATATATGTATACCTATGGCTGATTCATGTTGAGGTTTGACAAAAAACAATAAAATTCTGTAAAGCAATTATCCTTCAATAAAAAATAAATTAATTAAAAAAAAACAAGAAATAATCCTATGTACATATGGTTAATTTATCACAAAGGAGGCAAGAATATACAACTGAGAAAATATAGTCTCTTCAATGACTGTTGTTGAAAAAACTGGATAGCTAAATGTAAAAGAATGAAATTAGAATAATTTATCCCACCATATATTTTTTTAAAACCTCAAAATTGATTTAAGACCTAAATTGAAGACTGGAAACCATAAAACTCCCAGAAATAAACAAAGCCAGAATATTCACGTAAACTATATGAATTTTTTTCTGTGCAGTCTCATGGGCAAAAGAAATAAAAGTAAAAATGATAAAGTGGACCTAATTAAACTTAAATGCATTTTCGCAGCAAATGAAACCACCAACAAAATAAATTGACAACTTACTGAATGGATAAAATATCTGCAAATGATATAACTGAAAAAGGGTTAATATCCAAAATATATAAACAGCTCAAACAACTCAATATAAAAAAAACTTTATTAAAAATGGACAGATAAATATACTTTTGCCAAAGAAGACATACAGTTAGCTAATGACATGAAAATATTCACAACAGTCATCAGTAAAATGCAAAGCACAATAAGATCTCAACTCACACCTGTCAGAGTTATCATCCAAAAGGCTCAAAAAGCAAATGTTAGTGAAAACGTGGAAAAGGGGAACCATGTTCACTATTGATGGAAAGTATATTTGTACAGCCAATGTGGAAAACAGTATAAAGGGGTCTCAAAAACTAAGTATGGGCCTTCCTTAACATCCAGCAATTCTGATCCTGAAGACACTAATTTCAAAAGATACATGCACCTAGTGTTCATAGAGGTATTATTTATAATAATATCAAGATATGGAAGCAACTTCAGTGTCCAACAATAGATGAATGAATTTAAAAAAAAACCTGTAATACACACACACACACACTCATTGGCATACTACTCAGCCATAAAAATAAAATTTTTACATTTGCAAGAATGAATATAACAGAAAAGAAACAGACTTTGAGGTGAATGACTGAATCTACATAACACAATATGTATTGCCTTTCTTGATGATTATTACATGCCTAAGACTGTATGAAGCACAGAGCAAAAGGATTTTTTTTTTTCATGTGACAAGTACCAAGTTTTATCAAATGTGTCTGATTAGAGAGTATATTCCTTTTAATAGGAAGAGACATAAATAAGGGTGAGGCATGCATTTTCTGTAAGTAAAAAAGTATCACAACTACCCAACTGTCAAATAACATGAGAACTAAGATTTTTATATCTTAGTGTAATGATCCATTTAAATAACGTGCATTGATTGCCCATTTTAGCAAAAAATACTCTCCATTTTGATGCTTACAAATACTAGATGCATTTTATTGAGTTCTTTCTAAATCCATTTACTTTACTATTTCAAATGGAAGCACAAACACCTTTCTTTAACCTATAATTTGAGTATTTGCATCTAATTGGTTGCAGTTGAGTAAATACGTTTGTCCTTATAGCATTAAACACATAAGCAGCAGTGTTTATGCTATGTAAGTGTGATTAACTTGTGAAAGATTTATCAAGTGCCCTGAGATCTGCACAGCTTTTTTTAAATTATGTATAAAGTTTTGAAGAATAAAAATGGTCTGACAAGCAGGCAGCCCACAAAGAAACTGACACATCAAGGGAAGAAGATCAAACAGCAATATAGCAGGCATATTCACACTGTAGACTTCAGTGCCTGGCCCTACTCCAAAGGGGTTGAAAGAACAAGTAGATATGAAATATAGAAAAAGAATAGAGACATGAATTTCAAGGAGGAGAAATGAAAGACCATTTGACATTCAACAATTTCTTTTTTAATTTTACTTTTTGACAGTCAATAAACTCACCTCCACTTAACTTAGTTAACTGAGTGCATAGGTATTGTCTTATACCTATGGAAAGGAACCAAAAAGAACACATCAAAAATTTTTCTGCTAATTAATCTGAATATCTGATGTCAGTTTTCCTCAATTTCCACATATATAGTGTAATGCTGAGAAATATGTATACAAGTCTAAGTTCAGAATGTCAGTTTACAGCTATTTTTTAACATTACTTTCAATTTACAGCTCTTTGTTTTTTAGTATTATGTAATAGCGCACAGTCGGACACGACTGAAGTGACTCAGCAGCAGCAGCAATATATTTTAAAAACTTTCTTATGATGCCAACTCTTATGTAAGACTTATATTTAATATCACATGTAATATTTTGCTTTTAATTTTATTTGTTAATCATCCATTTTTAAAATTTCATTATTCAAATATATTTGTTTTAGTTTTAAAATTCAAGCCTATCAAACATCTATGCACTACTAACCCATTTTGAATTCTGTTATTTAAAAATGCTTTGTGTAAAAGAATATAAATATGACAGTAGAAAAAGTAACCCATGACAAAACAACCACACTAAATTAAAATTGATAAGAACTGGAAACGTACTGCCCTTTATGAAAGCTTTCTTTTTTTTTTTTTTTAAGTAATAGGGGAATGAAAGTGAAAGAAAGTGAAAATCACTAAGTCGTGTCTGACTCTTTGTGACCCCCCATGGACTATACAGTCCATGGAATTCTCTAGGCCAGAATACTGGAGTGAGTAGCCTTTCCCTTGTCCAGGGTATCTTCCCAACTCAGGGATCAAACCCAGGTCTGCATTAACTGCAGGCAGTTTCTTTACAAGCTGAGCCACAAGGGAAGTGGAATAGTGGTTTTTTAATCCTGTGGAATTGATCACATATAAAGATCTCTCAGTTTTCATCTTTTATATATAAATCTTAAAGATATACTATTTTCTAGGTAAGAGATTTGTGATTATTAACTGTAATAAAGACAAGGGGATAATTATCATAATTTCTGTATTTAAGAGTAGTATGTGCTCTTTATATTCTGACAAATGCTGACAAGTTGCTCTCCCACAAGGTGCTACAGTGGGACTGTAGAATTTCTTCCACTGGACAGAAGATGGGCAAGTAGCTACATTTGAATATAGATGTAATCTGCATGATTTTGAAATTTTTAAATTTAATATTTTCATTTAAAGTTTGTATTATTTTTGTTTAATGTATATCCCTCAGTAATTTATTCCAATAGATTTGTTTCTACTTTTTCTAGCTAATGTTAAGTAATTGGGGAACCATCTCCCATTTTCAAAGATTTGCTTCAAATCATTTCCTATTCAGTATCATTCATTTTCCTCAGTGCTGTTTTTATCAAGTTTCACAAAAAAAGGCCTCCTCTATATTGTTTATTTTTGTTCTCCACTACTGTTTTCACTAACTATAAACACACTTTTTCTTACTCTTTTCTTACCTGAAATTTCTAAACCCATTATAACCCATTTTCTTGTTATACTTTTGACCTCCTGTTTTTCCTTTGTAAATGATGTCACTGTCTCTTCTACAATGATGTGACCTCCTTGTTTCATCTTATGTAATTTTTGCTATAATAGAATCTAAAAGCTCACTGAAAAAAAATAAAGCTCACTGAACACCTTTATATAAATTTTGAGAGAACACTTTGATTAAATTACTGAAGTTACTTTCAGTCTTTGGAATAAGGACATACCTATGTTCCCCTGTGCTTGTTAACCAACTATACAAGACTGCCTATGAAAATGGTAGAGAAAAAAAGCTTCTACAACTTCACTGCATTTAATATCTTTTTAAAATTTCTACTGTTAAGTATAGAGTTTAAAATAGTTTTTTAATATTTTCTTACCTGTTTATTTTTCCCTCTGTAAATTATATTTTATTTCCTAAAATACCTTTTTATTATACATTCATCTATATTCAATTTCCAGATCTTCTCATAGCTAATTTATCTCTAAACGTGTGCCTTTATTGATTCAAATCTCTACCTAATTTCAAATTTACATCTGCTTCCAAAACTATTCATTAGCTAAGAGTTTTAATTATATTAAAAATATCCATTCTGGAATCTGATGTGCTATTTTTATGATTACTATGTATTGAGCAAATGCTATATTTTACTAGATATTTGCTTTGTTGTGGTCAATACTGTAATTTTATTATGCACAAAAGGTATAAATTAGTTAATATGTATTTTCAGGCATCTTAAAATATAGAAACTAGTAACATGTTTCTAAGCACATTATTATTTAAAATGTGCACTGAGCGATAACTCTAAGAAATTCTAATAGAGCCGAAACTCCTCTTGAAGGTGGGTTCTGGTAAAGAACCCACCTGCAAATGCAGGTAGACATAAGAGATATGGGTTCAATCCCTTGGTCTGGAAGATCCCCTGGAGCAGGAAATGAGCATACCACTCCAGTGGAGCATACCACTCCAGTATTCTTGCCTGAAGTATCCCATGGACAGAGGAACCTCACAGGCTACAGTTCATAGGGCCACACAGTCAGACACGACTGAAGGGACTTAGCACACATGTATATCTTATACATAGTTCACTTAAGAAATGTGGGGATAAATACATCTATCTCTCCATTCCTATTTCCTTCTTTCCTCTCCAAATGTAACTTCAAGCTCACATTTCTAATGAGGGATGCATTTTCTAAAGACTCGGTATTAACATGAGGGGTATACATGGTTTATCTATTGGGATAAAATTATATATTTTTTTTTTTCTTTTTTGGATGGTTTCTTTTCATATTACTTGATGGGAATATCCAGTTTCCCACTTTGGCAGCCTCTTTAGCTTTCCCACTGCGGTCTCTTTTTGTTTTCTCTAAAAATGTAAGGACTTTGCCAACAAAAGTCCATGTAGTCAAGGCTATGGTTTTTCCAGTAGTCATGTATGGATGTGAGAGTTGGACTATAAACAATTGATGCTTTTGAACTGTGGTGTTGGAGAAGACTCTTTAGAGTTCCTTGGACTGCAAGGAAATCAACCCTGACTATTCATTGGAAGGACTGATTTTGAAGCTGAAACTCCAATATTTTGGGCACCTGATGAGAAGAGCTGACTCATTTGAAAAGACCCTGATGCTAAGAAGGATTGAAAACAGGAGGAGAAGGGGACGACAGAGGATGAGATGGTAGGATGGCATCACTGACTCAATGGACATGAGTTTGAGTAAATTCCAGGAGTTGGTGATAGACAGGGAGGGCTGGTGTGCTGCAGTCCATGGGGTTGCAAAGAGTCAGACATGACTGAGTGACTGAACTGAACTGAAAAATGAAAGGAGTACAAAAATTATGTCTTTATATAATGTCCCATTTGTTTCCATTGTTCCTATCATTATCATATAGAGCAACAGATTGTTAAATCTATAACGTGCTTTGTATGTTGGTCTGACTGCCTATATATACTAACATTATAACTTAGGTATATTAAAAAAGTATGTAGGTGTTTTTAACCTCCAAGATACTGTTTTTTCAGAAGCCTTTTCTGAATCTACCATGATGTTTGAGAGACGTTTTCAACTGCCCTTCACAAGAGGCCACAGTGCATCTTGTTCCCTCTCTAGAACTCTCTATACATGTCAGCCTTTGTGAGTCCACTAATACCTTCATTCACTCTCTAGTAAAGGATAAACTATTACCTCCATTTCACACTATCATTTCATGGGGAAGCCAGAACTACTTTCAGTATTTCAGGAATTCCCTATTACATAACTCCGTATTTCAGTGTAGAGGACATGCACTGTCTCAGGTTCCTTTGCAAGAGGTTTCAGATATGTCATCTTGACTGTCCTTTGCACTATATCTAATCTTCTATAGAGCTGCAACAATATTTTCACGGATCAGTTCTGTTGTGTAACTTCTGATGATTTTTGCAGCTGTGTAGACTTCAACTCTGGCTCTTCAGCCCTCTTGGCAAAACTCAACATGCCATCAAATATCATTTAGTAAAGCCATTTTCTGTTTAAATTAGCCAGAATTACATTAAGTTTTATTTTGATAAAATATGTAATTTTTTATTTTAAATATTAAAAATTATTATATTATCATCACTGATGGTGAAGCTTCAAAACTTTGGCCACCCGATGCAAAGAACTGACTCATTAGAAAAGACCCTGATGTTGGGAAAGACTGAAGGCAGGAAGATAAGGGGACAACAGAGGATGAGATGGTTGGATGGCATCACCTACTCGATGGACATGAGTTTCAGCAAGCTCTAGGAGTTGGTGACGGACAGGGAAGCCTGGTGTGCTACAGTCCAAGGGGTTGCAAAGAGTTGGACATGACTGAGCGACTGAACTGAACTGACTCACTATTACAACTTCAGAAGACTTCTATTTTAAATGTATGTTTTTATGTTAATAACAAAAAATTAATACAGTATATGTAGATATATGAAGTTCTTTATATGTGCTCAGTAAAGTTATAAATATATCACTATTAGAAAAATCTTTTAAAATTAATAGCTATTATCACAAGCAGCTCCTGGTCTTGTTTTTGCTGACTGTATAGAGCTTCTCCATCTTTGGCTGCAAAGAATATAATCAATCTGATTTCAGTGTTGACCATCTGGTGATGTACATGTATAGAATCTTCTCTTGTGTTGGTGGAAGAGGGTGTTTACTATGGCCAGTGCATTTTCTTGAAAAACTCTATTAGTCTTTGCCCTGCTTCATTCTGTATTCCAAGGCCAAATTTGCCTGTTACTCCAGGTGTTTCTTGACTTCCTACTTTTGCATTCTAGTCCCGTATAATGAAAAGGACATCTTTTCTGGGTGTTAGTTCTCAAAGGTCTTGTAGGTCTTCACAGAACCGTTCAACTTCAGCTTCTTCAGCTTTACTGGTTGGGGCATAGACTTGGATTACTGTGATACTGAATGATTTGCCTTGGAAATGAACAGAGATCATTCTGTCATTTTTGAGATTGCATCCAAGTACTGCATTTCAGACTCTTTTGTTGACCATGATGGCCACTCCATTTCTTCTGAGGGATTCCTGCCCACAGTAGTAGATATAATGGTATCTGAGTTAAATTCATCCATTGCAGTCCATTTCAATTCGCTGATTCCTAGAATGTTGACATTCACACTTGCCATCTCTTGTTTGACCATTTCCAATTTGCCTTGATTCGTGGACCTGACATTCCAGGTTCCTATGCAATACTGCTCTTTACAGCATCAGACCTTGCTTCTATCACCAGTCATGTCCACAGCTGGGTATTCTTTTTGCTTTGGCTCCATCCCTTCATTCTTTCTGGAGTTATTTCTCCACAGATCTCCAGTAGCATATTGGGCACCTACTGACTTGGGGAATTCCTCTTTCAGTATCCTATCATTTTGCCTTTTCATACTGTTCATGGGGTTCTCAAGGCAAGAATACTGAAGTGGTTTGCCATTCCCTTCTCCAGTGGAACACATTCTGTCAGATCTCTCCACCATGACCCGCCCGTCTTGGGTTGCCCCACGGGCATGGCTTAGTTTCATTGAGTTAGACAAGGCTGTGGTCCTAGTGTGATTAGATTGACTAGTTTTCTGTGAGTATGGTTTCAGTGTGTTTGCCCTCTGATGCCCTCTTGCAACGCCTACAGTCTTACTTGGGTTTCTCTTACCTTGGGGTGGGATAGCTCTAAATCAGTTATCACTGAAATCAGATTGATTATATTCTTTGCAGCAAAAGATGGAGAAGCTCTATACAGTCGGCAAAAACAAGACCAGGAGCTGACTGTGGCTTAGATAATGAACTCCTTATTGCCAAATTCAGACTTAAATTGAAGAAAGTAGGGAAAACCACTAGACCATTCAGGTATGACCTAAATCAAATCCCTTATGATTATACAGTGGAAGTGAGAAAGAGATTTAAGGGACTAGATCTGATAGATAGAGTGCCTGATGAACTATGGAATGAGGTTCATGACATTGTACAGTGAGTAGGGATCAAGACCATTCCCATGGAAAAGAAATGCAAAAAAGCAAAATGGCTATCTGGGGAGGCCTTACAAATAGCTGTGAAAAGAAGAGAAGTGAAAAGCAAAGGAGAAAAGGAAAGATATAAGCATCTAAATGCAGAGTTCCAAAGAAGAGCAAGAATAGATAAGAAAGCCTTCTTCAGCGATCAGTGCAAAGAAATAGAGGAAAACAACAGAATGGGAAAGACTAGAGATCTCTTCAAGAAAATTAGAGATACAAAGGGAACATTTCAAGCAAAGATGGGCTTGATAAAGGACAGAAATGGTATGGACCTAACAGAAGCAGAAGATATTAAGAAGAGATGGCAAGAATACACAAAAGAACTGTACAAAAAAGATCTTCATGACCTGGATAACCACGATGGTGTGATCACTGACCTAGAGCCAGACATCTTGGAATGTGAAGTCAAGTGGGCCTTAGAAAGCATCACTATGAACAAAGCTAGTGGAGGTGATGGAATTCCAGTGGAGCTATTCCAAATCCTGAAAGATGATGCTGTGAAAGTGCTACACTCAATATGACAGCAAATTTGTAAAACTCAGCAGTGGCCACAGGACTGGAAAATGTCAGTTTTCATTCCAATCCCAAAGAAAGGCAATGCCAAAGAATGCTCAAACTACCGCACAATTGCACTCATCTTACACGCTAGTAAAGTAATGCTCAAAATTCTCCAAGCCAGGCTTCAGCAATACGTGAACCGTGAACTTCCTGATGTTCAAGCTGGTTTTCGAAAAGGCAGAAGAACCAGAGATCAAATTGCCAACATCTGCTGGATCATGGAAAAAGCAAGAGAGTTCCAGAAAACCATCTATTTCTGCTTTATTGACTATGCCAAAGCCTTTGACTGTGTGGATCACAATAAACTGTGGAAAATTCTTCAAGAGATGGGACTACCAGACCACCTGATCTGCCTCTTGAGAAATTTGTATGCAGGTCAGGAAGCAACAGTTAGAACTGAACATGGAACAACAGACTGGTTCCAAATAGGAAAAGGAGTACGTCAAGGCTGTATATTGTCACCCTGCTTATTTAACTTACATGCAGAGTACATCATGAGAAACGCTGGACTCGAAGAAGCACAAGCTGGAATCAAGATTGCCGGGAGAAATATCAATAACCTCAGATATGCAGATGACACCACCCTTATGGCAGAAAGTGAAGAGGAACTAAAAAGCCTCTTGATGAAAATGAAAGAGGACAGTGAAAAAGTTGGCTTAAAGCTCAACATTCAGAAAACCAAGATCATGGCATCTGGTCCCATCACTTCATGGGAAATATATGGGGAAACAGTGGAAACAGTGTCAGACTTTATTTTTTCTGGGCTCTAAAATCACTACAGGTTGTGACTGTAGCCATGAAATTAAAAGACACTTACTCCTTGGAAGGAAAGTTATGACCAACCTAGATAGCACATTCAAAAGCAGAGACATTCCTTTGCCAACAAAGGTTCATCCAGTCAAGGCTATGGTTTTTCCTGTGGCCATGTATGGATGTGAGAGTAGGACTGTGAAGAAGGCTGAGTGCCAAAGAATTGATGCTTTTGAACTGTGGTGATGGAGAAGACTCTTGAGAGTCCCTTGGACTGCTAGGAGATCCAACCAGTCCATTCTGAATGATATCAGCCCTGGGATTTCTTTGGAAGGAATGATGCTAAAGCTGAAACTCCAGTACTTTGGCCACCTCATGTGAAGAGTTGACTCATTTGAAAAGATTCTGATGCTGGGAGGGTTTGGGGGCAAGAGGAGCGGGGGAAGACAGAGGATGAGATGGCTGGATGGCATCACTGACTCGATGGACACTCCGGGAGTTGGTGGTGGACAGGGATGCCTGGTGTGCTGTGATTCATGGGGTCGTAAAGAGTCGGACACGACTGAGCGACTGATCTGATCTGATCCAATCACAAGCAGGAAGACACAGAGTCTTAATATTTGGACAAATGGTGATGAACAGGAAATGTACTTTACAACACAGAGGGAAAATAATACATTTTGCTTTTAATTCTATCACTATTATGCTCTATATCTTTGAAAAGTCATTTAATAATTTTTGGTCCTATTTATTTCTCTATAAACTGATTGGGTTAGATGACATCCTTATAATAATCCTTCCTTTAAATGTTAAGATGTTAATACACATCCCTAAAATAAATTTAACATTAAACACTGAATATATTTGGAATTTTAAAAGGAAATTATTACAGTGAATATTTATATTATGTAAGTCTGAAATTATAGAGCTCTCCAAAGAGATATTTGGGGAGTGACCATCTGATATGAAAGAGACTTTATCTTAGTATAGGCAGAACATGTGGGGCTTTATTAAACATCCAAAATTCAAAGCTAGTTGATTTTAAAACTCCTCCCTCTGCATATTTATTACTATAAAAATTTTAATTCATCTTTAATAGAAAAAAAAATCTGGCAACTGCTCCTGGCAATATTAGTGAGGTAGATTGTCTCTTTATTCAATTTCACATTTCCCATCTGCATCAGTTTCTCATGTGGCAGTTCCTCTCCATGGGATTCTGGCAACTCAACCAACATCCCTTTTTCTAAGTATTATCACTGGAAAAATGAAATGAAAGAGAAGCTCATATCTTTAATTTACATCAGCTAAAATGAAGCTTTAGTTAATATCCAAGGACTAAATAAGACAACAGTTTTTGACGTAACACTATAAATCTTTTGGCTTTTCCTTTATCCTACAAAAGAAATCTGAGCAGATTGAAGACTCTTTCTTCCATTCATTTTTCTTAGGAGAAAATAAACTCCCTAAAATAGGCACAAATATTTTTTTTCCTCCCCAAGGTTATCCTTAATTTGCTGATTTTGAGCCAGGAACCACTGAGCTTCCCAGTTGTGGTCCTGATTTCTTTTTTCACCAGATGAGACATGAATCACAAAATGTTTTACTTTATTTAGCACATTGGATGTTTCCTTTTTCAGAAAGCAAATATATCACCAGCCTAATGTATATAATACAAAGAAAACTGAAGCAAATCTTACAAGCAAATGCAACTACCATAACAGATTATAGTCTAAGTCAACTCTATTCAACAGTGGTAGTGCCACTACCTAGAGGGCATTTTGGATGTTTGCAGGGGCATTCGTGGCTTCCACAATAAGACTGGCTACTGTAACTCACTATTAAAGGGAGAGAACAGAGATGTTAGATTTGCTGTGTACTGTCCATTGTCAATTAACATCCATTCCCATTCCCACTTTCTGTACCTCTCCCACTGTTGGCCCTCTCCCAGTATAGCAGGCATTGGAAGGATTAAATCTACAGATTTCCTTACAGATGAATTTGGATGTTTTAATTTAGATTAATCTAATGAAATAATCTTGCTACAAATTTGGAAGGTAGACATAAAATGAATGCCATTTTCCTGTGCCTACTGCCATTTGCTGTGGTTTAAGCAAGTTGTCATTTTCCTGCATCAGGTACTATTGTCTAAAGGTTTCTGTTAAGAAACAAGGAATGTAGCTCTGTTCCTCATATGACTCTCTGGGGTCTGCTGTGGCCCTGCTGTCGTTCACCAACCTAGGTGAGCATGGCTCCAGTGGCAGCCTTGGGAATAGGAACGCTATGATTGGAAATTATAAAATTTCCTAGGAAACATTTTGATAGGCCCAAGCTAGAACTTCAACTGTTCTGCAACCTTTCCCATAATTTTGTAAACTATTAATTCCCTATATTAAATTCCTTAATGTTTATAATACTCGGGGTAACTATAATTGCTTATCAGTGCCATGCGTGCATGCTCGGTCGCTCAGTCATGTCCACTCTTTGGGACCTCATGGATTACAGCCCACCAGGCTTCTTTGTCCATGGGATTTCTGTGGCAAGAACACTAGAGTGGGTTGCCATTTCCTTTTCAGGGGATCTTCCTGACCCAGGGATCAAAACAAGTCTCTTGCATCTCTTATGCTGGCAGACAAGTTCTTTACCACACTTCCACCTAGGAAGCCCAATACTGAACCTTAATTCCTTCATATTACATATAGCAATGTTCATCATGGTTTATAGAATGAAGGATTCTTCTGTATTCCATGAGATATCTGGATAGTATCCAAGGCATTCATTTTACTTTTTAATATGTTTATATTTGATTCATCAGTTCAGTTCAGTTCAGTTGCTCAGTCGTGTCCGATTCTTTGTGACCTCATGAATCGCAGCACGCCAGGCCTCCCTGTCCATCACCAACTCCCGGAGTTCACTGAGACTCACGTCCATCGAGTCAGTGATGCCATCCAGCCATCTCATCCTCTGTCGTCCCCTTCTCCTCCTGCCCCCAATCCCTCCCAGCATCAGAGTCTTTTCCAATGAGTCAACTCTTCGCATGAGGTGGCCAAAGTACTGGAGTTTCAGCTTTAGCATCATTCCTTCCAAAGAACACCCAGGGCTGATCTCCTTTAGAATGCACTGGTTGGATCTCCTTGAAGTCCAAGGGACTCTCAGGAGTCTTCTCCAAAACCTCAGTTCAAAGGCATCAATTCTTCAGCGCTCAGGCTTCTTCTGCAGCAAATTTTTGAGATTTGTTGCTATATTGTGGTAAGAGAAATGTGGTTAGGCTCCTAATCAAATCACTTATTCATTCACTCATTCATTATAAAACATATTTTATTCCTACTTTGTAACAGGTAATGCTGAAGCACTGGGATACTGAAGTGATTAAAAAAAAAAAAAAAAACAAACTCCCTGGCTGCATAGATTTCTACCTTCTAGTGGGATAGACTGCTAATAAAGATTGATAATATCAGATACAGATAAAAGCTGCAAAGGAAAACAGAACAGCTGCCCAGTGTCTACTATTTAAAATCTAAGACCATGTTTGATAAATTTCTTCTAATGTTTTTATTTAATATAGTATTTCTTATATTCTGGAGTAATAGAACAGAATAAGAATGCAAAAACTGTCACTTACCACTAAAACAAAACAAAAATAACAGCAAACCTTTATTTTTCTTTCATCTGATATTCCTTGTCCTCGGTTGCTTTCTCCAGCAAGCAGATGCTGACATGGTATTAGGAGTTTGATATGTGTACTAGAGAGTAATACATGTGAAATAAAAGGGAGAAAGCAAGATTAGGCACCCCCCCCCCAAAAAAAAAATAGCCACCATGTAATAATATCAAAACACTGGAACAAATATTACCAGGTAGAGGAGTCTCAACCTGGGCAGTCATGGTTTAGCCTAGGCTTTACCATCTTACTCAGTCATTGGCTAAGGCCTATTCTAAAAATAATAGAAGCTTGGCTTCAGTGCTAAGGTGAACTAGAAGAAGCTCACAGCTGGAGGCTGTGAGGTAAACATACTCCACACAGCTGGACAGCAAATCATTTCAAGGGGAATCTGAATGTGGCGTCCCTCACTCTGCCAAAGTCTTCTGTAAAATTAGGAAATTTACAGTGCTGTACCTGCCAATAACCAGGTTTTTTCCTCTTCATCTGGGCTTTATGATGGACTGAGTGTCAATCAATTATGCTTAAACATCATCAATGCCTAACTGAATGAGTCTGTATCCATACTCTGTCACGGTCATGAGCAGGTTAACGTACGTTTGTTAACAGACAATTCTCCAAGATTCATGGCTTCTTCAACTCCTACTTTGTCAATCTCTTAACTTTTCTCTCTGTATTTCTCTACCCCAAATATCCTGTGTATCAGTATCTTTGTTCTGAAATTCTTTAGGAACTTGGCAGGAGAATTGTTCCCAGATGTCCCTGGTAGAGAAATTCAATAGATTCCCAAAACAAAGTACTGTTTTCCATACTTACTAAGTCTGGGGGCCTGGGAGATGATGAAAATTAAATAATAATTTTCCACCTTATCCACTATGAAACTGCCTTCTATCTTAATTCCAGCACTGAATAACCTTTGGCATAACAATGGCACCAGAAACATCTCTTTTAGACAACTCTCTCTGCTCTATGTGTCTCTGACCCTATTTCCCTGAATATTTTATTTTTATTTCTATTTTTCTTTCCTTTCCAGCAGGTCAAGTTGAATTTTCAAAACTTTGATGTATTTTTTTTCTCCTCTACCATATATAGACCTAACACACTCTCTTGCAGCTTTTAAATGAAAGATCTAAATCTACCTTTAAGCTGATTCTATTGTTCCCTGAATTTCTGAATTCATCTCCTCTTACCTCAAGTAATATTTGGTCCTGCATCAAACTCTGAGCATTTCTAGTCAAGTGACCATAACCCCATAATGAACTCTTGGCATTTCAAGTTGAGGATTTGAATAATTTTTTTGTATCTCTGTCTCTGCCTGTCTCACGTTTCTCTCTTTATGAAATTGGGTCTATGAAAGCTTCATTCAGATGTTACTTAATGTAAATCTAGATGGTACCATTTTTCCTGTATAATACTCTCACCATTTTCTTCCCATCTGCTTCTTAATAAATTTTACCCCACTACCAGAGATAAAGAATAGAGAAGAGGCCACTTTTTAGAGACCTTTGTCTGCCTTTGTCATCTAATCAACAAACTTATCTAATGGTGAATCTTCAACAAAATTTACTATGTTGTTTATTAAAGATGCACATAACTTGTCCTTTCATCAGACTTACTAAATTAGTATTTTCACAGATAGGGCTTGAGAGACTGTATTTTTTCAATGTGCCCCCATTTTTTTCTTGACCTAGACCATCATCTAAAACCTACCAACTGGGATCAGGTTTGGAAAGGTATCCAAGCTCCCCTTAGAGGCTAGAGATATTACCCAACCATACATTCACATCTAGAACACACTCTATTTGCTCACTTTTAATATGATTCAGTACTCAGTATATTATCATGTTATTTGGATCCTCATAGCCCTTTACTTATAAATGAGGCTAGATCAGATTTGAGGAGATCTATGCCTGGAGAATCCCAGGGATGGGGGAGCCTGGTGGGCTTCTGTCTATGGGGTCGCACAGAGTCGGACACGAATGAAGCAACTTAGCAGCAGCAGCAGCAGCATACTGGACAGGTGTGTCTTTTTGGGTAGTGATGATTTCACAGATCACTTGGGAAATTATCTTTATTTTACTATATCCTAGGTGAGTCTATGTAACATGGAAAATATTTGTTCCTTTAAATTTGAAATAACCTATAAACCTGGTCTTAATTTTTCTATAAGGACACCAATTTTTAAAATACCCTGAGTTTTACAAATCAAATATGAGCAATGCTTTCTATCGAGTGAATTTTTTTCCCACAGCAAGTTTAATAACATTTGTTATATAAGTTTTAAGAACCATTCTTACAAAATATTTATCACTACATATAGGATTAATAGAAAACCTCTCCTCAAACTGGTTCAACCAGGGAGCATCTCACATACCAGGAAGTCTAGTGGTATATTTAAACTCCAGGGACAATAGCAGATTGATAATATCATCAAAGAAAAGATTTTATTTCATCTCTGTGCTCTGAATGTTCAATACTGGCAACTGGGAGCAGTTGCTCCCCAGCTTGGATGCTTCCTTATGCACTGTCCAGGGATATGGGGGAAACCATTTACCCAAATGTGCAATGAAAAACCTTCCTTTCACTCTAGTTGAGCCAGATTATGTCACCTGCCTATTCCTGATCCAATAATAGTTGATGAGAAAATGAAACAAACATGAATTGACAATCAAGATTTTTCATTAGATATTAACCATGTATACAGAATCATTTAAGAAGGGAAAGAGGGAAGCATGTTTTCTAAGCAACCTAATGATTACTACAATATTATCTTTGAATATTTTAAATATAAGAACATCTTCTACCACAGATATTATAACCATTTTTCCAAAGATAATTAATTATTAATTTCAAGCACTTAATTGGTTTCAAGTAGTAAACTGTTATCATATACTGCAATTTTCTTATTCCTAAGACCTAAAGTTAACCTCTCAAACTGCTCACGGACGACTTCAATTGTTGTTAAATGGTATATTTTCCAAGTTATTAATAAAGAATGCTAATTTTCTCTTGCTTTTAAACAAGATAATAAATCCTAAAATAAAATACCTTCTGTGTAATAAGTACCAGGCAAGGAAAGATAATGAAGCTTTCCTCTGTGATCAATGCAAAGAAATAGAGTAAAACAATAGAATGGGAAAGACTAGAGATCTCTTCAAGAAAATTAGAGATACCAAGGCAACATTTCATGCAAAGATGGGCTCAATAAAGGACAGCAATGGTATGGACCTACCAGAAGCAGAAGATATTAAGAAGAGGTGCCAAGAATACACAGAAGAACTGTACAAAAAAAGATCTTCATAACCCAGATAATCATGAAAGTGTGATCACTCACATTCACCTAGAGCCGGACATCCTGGAATGTCAAGTCAGGTGGGCCTTAGGAAGCATCACTACGAACAAAGCTAGTGGAGGTGATGGAATTCCAGTTGAGCTATTCCAAATCCTGAAAGATGATGCTGTGAAAGTGCTGCCCTCAATATGCCAGCAAATTTGGAAAACTCAGCAGTGGCCACAGGACTGGAAAAGGTCAGTTTTCATTCTGACCCCAAAGAAAGGCAATGCCAAAGAATGCTCAAATTACCATACAATTGCACTCACCTCACACACTAGTAAAGTAATGCTCAAAATTCTCCAAGCCAGGCTTCAGCAATATGTGAACCATGGACTTCCAGCTGTTCAAGCTGGTTTTAGAAAAGGCAGAAGAACCAGAGATCAAATTGTCAACATCAGCTGGATCATCAAAAAAGCAAGAGTGTTCCAGAAAAATATCTATTTCTGCTTTACTAACTATGCCAAAGCCTTTGACTGTGTGGATCACAATAAACTGTGGAAAATTCTGAAAGAGATGGGAATACCAGACCACCTGACCTGCCTCTTGAGAAACCTGTATGCAGGTCAGGAAGCAACCGTTAGAACTGTACATGGAACAACAGACTGGTTCCAAACAGGAAAAGGAGTATGTCAAGGCTGTATATTATCACCCTGCTTATTTAACTGATATGCCGAGTACATAATGAGAAACACTGGACTGGAAGAAGCACAAGCTGGAATCAAGATTGCCGGGAGAAATATCAATAACCTCAGATATGCAGATGACACCACCCTTATGGCAGAAAGTGAAGAGGAACTCAAAAGCGTCTTGATGAAAGTAAAAGAGGAGAGTGAAAAAGTTGGCTTAAGGCTCAATATTCAGAAAACTAGGATCATGGCATCTGGTCCCACCACTTCATGGCAAATAAATGGGGAAATGTTGGAAACAGTGCCGACTTTATTTTTCTGGGATCCAAAATCACTGTGGATGTTGATTGCAGCCATGAAATTAAAAAACATTTGCTCCTTGGAAGGAAAATTATGACCAACCTAGATAGCATATTGAAAAGCAGAGTCATTGCTTTTCCAGTATAGGTCCATCTAGTCAAGGCTATGTTTTTTTCAGTAGTCTTGTATGGATGTGAGGGTTGGAGTATAACAAAAGCTGAGGGCTGAAGAATTGATGCTTTTGAACTGTGGCATTGGAGAAGACTCTTGAGAGTCCCTTGGACTGCAAGGAGACCCAACCAGTCCATATTAAAGGAGATCAATCCTGGGTGTTCATTGGAAGGACTGATGCTGAAGCTGAAACTCCAATAATTTGGCCTCCTCATGCAAATAGCTGACTCATTTGAAAAGACCCTGGTGCTGGGAAAGATTGAGAGCAGGAGGAGATGGGGACGACAGAGAAGGAGATGTTTGGATGGCATCATGGACACAATGGACATAGGTTTGGGGGGACTCCAGGAGTTGGTGATGGACAGGGATGCCTGGCATGCTATGGTTCATGGGGTCACAAAGAGTCAGACACCACTGAGCAACTGAACTCAACTAAAACTATCATCTCTATTAATCCTATATCAACAATGCTTTGCGATATTATAATATTGATTTTCAGACAGGAACTGAAGGTAAACAGATTATGTAAATTTCCCAAGCTCACATTGTCAATGAGGGATAGGTTTGGAACTTGAATACAGGTCTTGTCTGACTCAAAACCTATGTAGGACAGAAAAAGTTTTCTTCTTTGATTCTTAGGTTCAGTGACTGGGGTTCATCAATCAAAAGACAAGGAAAACAAACAAACACTTTATTTTTGCTTCATATTCAACATACATACCTGGGCAAGTGATGAGTAACTTAAAGCATTGGCTACAATACAAGGCTTATATACAATCTTAACAAAGGACAATAAATTTGTTAAGTGAGAAGACAAGTGAAAAAAGGTTTTGGGCTTCCATGGGTGGTTAATTTTAGGGAGGTAAATATATCAGAACCTGGAATGTTAGGTTCATGTATCAAGGTAAATTGGACTTGGTCAAACAGGAGATGGTAAGAATAAACATTGACATCTCAGGAATAGTGAATTAAAATGGACAGGAATGGGTGAATTTAATTTGGATGACCATTATATCTACTACTGTGGGCAAGAATTCCTTATGGGAGATGAAGGAGCCCTGATAATAAACAAAAGAGTATGAAATGCAGTACTTGGGTGCAATCTCAAAGGTGACAGAATGATCTTGTTTTGTTTCTAAGGCAATCCATTCAACATCACAGCAATTCAAGTCTATGCCCCTACCACTTATGCTGAAGAACCTTAGGTTGATCACTTCTGTGAAGACTCAGAAGACCTCCTAGAACTAACACCAAAAAAAGATGTTCCATTCATCATTGGGGATTGGAATGCAAGAGAAGGAAGTCAACAGATACCTGGAGTAACAGGCAAGTTTGGCCTTGGAGAATAAAATGAAGCAGGGCAAGGACTAACTGAATTCTGCCAAAACAATGCACTGGTCATAGCAAATACCCTTTTTCAACAACACAAGAGATGACTTTATACATTGGCATCACCAAATAGTCAATAGTGAAATCAAATTGATTGCATTCTTTGCACCCGAAGATGGAGAAGCTGTATACAGTCAGCAAAAACAAAACCTGGACCTGACTGTAGCTCAGATCATAAGCTTCTCATAGTAAAATTCAGGCTTAAATTGAAGAAAGCAGGAAAACCACTAGGCCAGCCAGGTATGACCTAAATCAAATCCCCGATAAATATGCAGTGGAGGTAATGAATAGATTCAAGGGATTAGATCTAATTAACAGTGTGCCTGAAGAACAGAGGTCTGTAATATTGTACAGGAGACAGTGAATGAAATCATCCTCAAGAAAAAGAAAAGCAACATGGCCAAGTGGTTATCTGAGGAGGCTTTAAAAATAGTTGAAGAAAGAAGAGAAGTGAAAAGCAAGGGAGAAAGAGAAAGGTACGTTCAATTAAACAGAGAGTTCCAAAGAACAGTGTGGAAAGACAAGAAGGCCTTCTTCAATGAACAGTGCATAAAACTAGAAGAAAACAATAGAAGGGGAAAGACTTTACATCTCCTCAGGAAAATTGTAGGTATCAAGGAAACATTTTGTCCAAAGATGGGCAAAATAAAGGACAGAAACAGTAGAGACCTAGTAGACACTGAAGAGATCAAGAAGAGAAGCAAAGAATACATGCAAGAACTGTGTACAAAAAGATCTTAATTTAAAAGATTACTATGATGATGTGGTGAGTCACCCAGAGCCAGACATTCTGGAGGGTGAAGTCAAGGGGACCTTAGGAAGCACTGCTGTTATAAAGCTAAAGGATGTCATCAAGGTGTTTCATTTAGTATATCAGCAAATCTGGAATACCCAGCAGGGGCCTCAGGACTGGAAAAGGTCAATCCTCATTCCAATTCCCAAGAAGGGAAGTATTAATTCCCAAGAATGTGCTAACCATTGGACAATTGTACTCATCTCCCATGCTAGTAAGGTCATGCTTAAAATATTGCATGCTAGGCTTCAACAGTATGCGAACCAAGAACTTCCAGATGTCCAAGCTGGGTTTAGAAGAGAAAGAATAACCAGAGATCAAATTGTCAACAGCATTCACTGTATCATAGAGAAAGTTAGTGACTTCCAAAAATCGACCTCTGTTTCATTGACTATGCTAAATCCTTTGAGATGGGAATACCAGACCATCTCACCTGAGAAATGTGTGTGTGTGTCAAGAAGCAACAGCAACAGTTAGAACCCTGTATGGAACAAGATTGAGAAAGGAGTATGACAGGGCTGTCTGCTGTCACCCTGTTTGTTAAATATATATGCTGAGCACATCATGAGAAATTCTGTGGTGGATGGGTTAAAAGCTGGAATCAAGACAGGCAGGAGAAACATCAACAACCTCAGATATGTGGATGATACCACTCTAAAGGCAGAAAGAGAAGAGGAACTAAAGAGCCTCTTGATGAGGGTGAAGGAGAAGAGTGAAAGAGCTGGCTTAAAACTAAACATTAAAAAAACTAAGGTCATGGCATCCAGGCCCATTGCTGCTGCTGCTGCTGCTGCTGCTGCTGCTGCTGCTAAGTCGCTTCAGTTGTGTCCGACTCTGTTCGACCCCATAGAGGGCAGCCCACCAGGCTCCCCCATCCCTGGGATTCTCCAGGCAAGAACACTGGAGTGGGTTGCCATTTCCTTCTCCAATGCATGAAAGTGAAAAGTGAAAGTGAAGTCTCTCAGTCATGTCCAACTCCTAGCGACCCCATGGACTGCAGCCTACCAGGCTCCTCTGTCTATGGGATTCTCCAGGCAAGAGTACTGGAGTGGGGTGCCATTGCCTTCTCCGTCCAGGCCCATTACTTCATGGCAAATAGAAGGGGAAAAAGTGAAAATAGTGACAAATTTCCTACTCTTGGCTTCTAAAATCACTACAGATGATTGCAGCCATGAAATCAGAAGGTGATTGCTTCTTGGGAGGAAACTAATGACAGTGGGTTGAAAAGCAGAGACTTACTCTGTCGACAAAGGTCTGCATAATCAAAGCTAAGGTCACATAAGGTTGTGAGATCTAGACTGTAAGATGGGAGAATGCCAAAGATTTGATGTCTTTGAACTGTGGTGCTGGAGAAGACCCCTGAAAGTCCTTTGGATGACAAGGAGATCAAACCAGTCAATCTTAAGAGAACTCAACCCTGAATATTAGTTGAAAGGACTAATGTTGAATCTCCACTCCAGTCTCCACTCCAGTGTTTTGATCATCTGGTGTGAACAACCGACTCATTGGAAAATTCCCCAATGCTGGGAAAGATTGAGGGCAGAAGGAGAAGAGGGCAGCAGAGGATGAGATGGCTGGATGGTATCGCTGATGCAAAGGACATGAACTTGCGAAAATCAGTAAACAGTGAGAGACAGGGAGGTCTGGCGTGCTGCAGTCCATGGGGTTGCAAAGAGTCAGAAAAGACTGGGTGACTGAACAACAAATATATGGAGGAAACTAATGGAAGATACTCCTTGGAAGGAAAGTTATGACCAATCTAGATAGCATATTGAAAAGCAGAGACATTACTTTGTCAACAAAGGTCCATCTAGTCAAGGCTATGGTTTTTCCAGTGGTCATGTATGGATGTGAGAGTTGGACTGTGAAGAAAGCTGAGCACTGAAGAATTGATGCTTTTGCACTGTGGTGTTGGAGAAGACTCTTGAGAGCCCCTTGGACTGCAAGGAGATCCAACTAGTCAATTCTAAAGGAGATCACTCCTGGGTGTTCTTTGGAAGGAATGATGCTAAAGCTGAAATTCCAATATTTTGGCCACCTCATGTGAAGATTTGACTCATTGGAAAAGACTCTGATGCTGGGAGGGATTGGGGGCAGGAGGAGAAGGGGACAACAGAGGATGAGATGGCTGGATGGCATCACCGACTCAATGGACATGAGTTTGGGTGAACTACGGGAGTTGGTGATGGACAGGGAGGCCTGGCGTGCTGCAATACATGGGGTCACAAAGAGTTGGACAGGACTGAGCGACTGAACTGAACTGAATGGAAGATAATAAGTGAGTTATTAAGGTTTGTTTGTGCAGGCCCAACAGAGACCTGACTTTTTAATCTCAAGTGACGTTTGTTTTTTTTCTCCCTCCTCCAAGTATGGGAGAAGAGGTGGGGAACTTCCTAATAAAGGAAAATGTACAGCCTGCCCTAGGCAGAAAAGGGAAAAGATATCTGCTGTTTCTCAATTGCCTTCAGCTCAAAATAATCCAAATGACATATTGCAGAATGGCATATTCTGATTCCTTCCACTCACAAACTTCTAGGCAATACTGTCTCTCATGTACACAGATACAAACTTCATTAGATTGAAACTTTCACTAAATTGAAAAAAAAAAAAGTGAATTTTTTCTTTCATTTTGCATTTCCAGAGTTCTATTGACATTTCTTTTGCAAGAAATGCTACAGAAACATGTAACATCAGACTGATATTTACTTTCTTGGAGGATCATTGAAGGAAATTTTATTTACACTTTCATTCAAAAAGTTGACAAGGATTTATTTAAATAAGGCTTTCCTTTTATTATTTTTGCTAGCAATACAATGTAATCCTCTTAAAAGAAATGAAAACATACTTTGTATTATACAACAATGTTTAAAGGACAGCACCAAATTACCCACAACTCACTCGTGTATTGGGGCTTCACTAGTATCTCAGCTGGTAAAGAATCCACCTGCAATACAGCAGATCCTGGTTCGAATACCTGCTCCAGTATTCTTGGACTTCCCTTGTGGCTCAGCTTGTAAAGAATCTGCCTACAATGCTGGAGACCTGGATTCTATCCCTGGGTTGGGAAGATCTCCTCAAAAAGGGAACGGCTACTCACTCTAGTATTCTGGCCCAGAGAATTCCATGGACTGTATACTCCATGAGGTCACAAAGAGTCAGACACAACTGAGCGACTTGTACTTCAGTTAAGTTCAGTCGCTCAATCGTGTCCAACTCTTTGGGACTCCGTGGACTGAACACACCAGGCCTCGCTGTCCACCACCAACTCCCAAAGTTTACCCAAATTCATCTCCAATGAGTCAGTGATGCCATCCAACCATCTCATCCTTTGCTGTCCTTCTCCTCTGCCTTCAATCTTTCCCAGCATCAGGGTCTTTTCCATTGAGTCAGCTTTTCGCATCAGGTGGCCAAAGTATTGGAGTTTTGGCTTCAACATCAGTCCTTCCAATGAACACTCTGGATTGATATCCTTTAGGATGGACTGGTTGGGTCTCCTTGCAGTCCAAGGGACTCTCAAGAATCTTTTCCAATACCACAGTTCAACAGCTTTCTTTAAAACCAACTCTCACATCCATACATAACTACTGGAAAAACCATACCCTTGACTAGATGGACCTTTGTTGGCAAAGTAACACCTCTACTTTTAAATATGCTGTCTAGGTTGGTCATAGCTTTTCTTCCAAAGAGCAACTGTCTTTTAATGTCATGGCTGCAGTCACCTCTGCATGATTTTGGAGCCCAAGAAAATAGTCTGCCACTGTTTCCACTGTTTCTCCATCTATTTGCCAAGCAATGATGGGACCGGATGACATGATCTTAGTTTTCTGAATGTTGAGATTTAGGCCAACTTTTTCACTCTCCTCTTTCACTTTCATCAAGAGGCTTTTGAGTTCCTCTTCACTTTCTGCCATAAGAGTGGTGTTATCTGCATATCTGAGGTTATTGAGATTTCTCCCAGCAAACTTGATTCCAGCTTGTGCTTCCTCCAGCCCAGCATTTCTCATGATGTACTCTGTATATAAGTTAAATAAGCAGGGTGAAAATATACAGCCTTGATGTACTCCTTTTTCTATTTGGAACCAGTCTGTTGTTCCATGTACAGTTCTAACTGTTGCTTCCTGACCTGCATACAGGTTTCTCAAGAGGCAGATCAGGTGGTCTGGTATTCCCATCTCTTTCAGAATTTTCCACAGTTTATTATGATCCACACAGTCAAAGGCTTTGGCGTAGTCAATAAAGCAGAAATAGATGTTTTTTCTGGAACTCTCTTGCTTTTTCCAGGATCCAGTGGGTGTTGGCAATTTGATCTCTGGTTCCTCTGTCTTTTCTAAAACAAGCTTGAACATCTGGAAGTTCATGGTTCATGGCTTGGAGAATTTTGAGCATTACTTTACTAGTGTGTGAGATGTGTGCGATTGTATCCTAGTTTGAGTGTCCTTTGGCATATCCTTTCTTTGGGATTGAAATGACAACTGACCTTTTCCAGTCCTATGGTCACTGCTGAGTTTTCCATATTTGCTAGCATATGAGTACAGCACTTTCACAGCATCAGCATGAAATTTGCTTTTTATCAAAATAAAACAAATCATGCAGAAAAAATGTAGGCAAAGACAATAAAGTATTTTAATATGATAAGAAAATAAGGAACACTTTTGCTTAAACAGTAGACAAAGTATTGAATACTAAAATGTAAAAATTAGAAATATTTATTGACTTTTGAAACATCTTCAATAAAATAGTAGCAAATATAATCCAGTTCCATGAAGAAGAAATTTTTTATGCAGTGAACTTTTAAACCAACTGGGATTTATGTGGTAATATAACACTTTATATCAATAGAAAAAACATCATCATCATTTCAATTGATCTAAGAAAAGCATTTGAAAATATCTAACATCCTTTCATGATAAATACACTCAATAAACTAGGAATAGAAGGGAAATTTTTCAGTCTGATAAGGAGTATTTACAAGAAAACACACAGCTGACACCATACTTAATGTTTAAAGACTAGATGATTTCTTCCTAAGATCAAGAGAAAGGAAGGATGTATGCTCTTGTCATTTCTATTCAACATTTTACTCAAAGTTCTAGCCTGGACATGTAGGCAAGAAGAGTAAATAAAAGACATTCAGATTGGAAAAGAAGTAAAACTATCTCTTTTCACAATGACATGATGTTGTACATAGTGTGAACATAAATAAAGAAAAAAACCTCATTTAAAATGGAGTCAGGAAGTTCTGAAGGGAGAGCTCTCCTACACTAGCCACTACATAACCAACAGGAAGAAGGAAGAATTCTACATAACCAACAGGAAGAAGGAAGGTAAGGATTATTTTGACAAGGTCTGTTTGTATAAAATTCTCTCTGTACCAATTTCTTATCCATGATGATTAACTGAATTATTTTGCTCTACAGCAGAAATTAACATAACACAGTCAATCAATCAAATGTCCATAAAAAATAAATATAAAAATTAGAAAAATAATAATGCTATATTTCTTCTCTTACAAGGAAGGTCATTTTTTCAGATAGGAATTATATCTCCTGCTTTTAAGAAAAAGAACGATTCCTGCCTGCTCCAGCAGGAAAGTACTAACCACTGCTTAACGCCAATAAGAAACCTCCACAACTTGGAACTCCTTTCTTCTCACTGAACTTTTATTTAAAACAACCCTCCCCTGTTTCCTCCAAAAACTTATTAAAGCTGACATCCTTGTCTCTTTGGACTTGACCATTATTTACCATCATAACGTATCTGTCCTTAATGACAATTCTCTGTTATCCCCAAATAAACCTAATTGTCTAATAAAATAACAGATTATTTTTGAGATTGAAATAGAAAGTCCTATGAAATCCTCTAAAAATATTAAAAACTAATAAATTAGTTCAACAAGTTTGTAAGATACAAGATCAGTACACAAAAATCAACTTTATTTCTATACACTCGATGATCCAAAATGAAATTTAGAAAATTCAATTCACATAGCATTAAAATATAAAATTGTTATGAATAATTATAATCAAAGAAGTACAAAACTTATGCTCTGAAAGCTATAAAACTTTATTGAAAATGATTTTTCAGTATTTAAACAAATGGAAAAATATACTATGTTCAAGAACTAGAAAACTTGAAATTGTTAATAAGGCAATATTACCCAAGCTGATCTATAGAACTGACATCATCCCTACGGGGAATCCCAACTGCCTTCTTTATAGAAATTAGCAAGCTGACTCTAAAAGTCATACACAATTACAAGAGACCTGGAATAGCCAAAACAATTCTGAAAAAAGAAAAAATTTGTGGCCTCTCACATTCCAATTTCAAAACTTAGAACAAAGCATCTTACTATAGACCTTAAAAATTACTGCAAATCAAATCAGTATAGTGCTTGCAAAGGCTAGACAATATAGATGTATAAATAGAAATGACACTCCAGAAATAAGCATATATGCATATAATTCTGGACTCTCATTTATAATGGGATATTATTCAGCCCTAAAAATGAAGAAATCAATGTCTGCAACAACATGGACGGACTTTGAAGGTATTAGGCTAAGTAAAACAAGTCAGAGAAAGACACATACTGTATGATCTTACTTATATGCAGAATCTAATAAGCAACCAAAGAAACTCATAGAAAGATCAGATTTGTGATTACCAGAGGAGGAACATGGGAAATGAGGGGAATGGGCATTAGAGGAAGGTGGTCAAAAGGTACAAACTTCCAGTTATAAGTAATAGGGACATAATGTACAACACAATGACTATAGATATCATTTTTTTAATTTATTTATTTTAATTAGAGGCTAATTACTTTACAATATTGTATTGGTTTTGCCATACATCAACATGAATCTGCCACGGGTGTATATGTGTTCCCTATCCTGAACCCTCCTCCCTCCTCCCTCCCCATACCATCCCTCTGGGTCATCCCAGTGCACCAGCCCCAAGCATCCTGTATCCTGTATCAAACCTGGACTGGCAATTCGTTTCTTATATGATATTATACATGTTTCAATGCCATTCTCCCAAATCATCCCCCCCAAAACACAGAGTCCAAAAGACTGTTCTATACATCTGTGTCTCTTTTGCTGTCTTGAATACAGGGTTATAGTTACCATCTTTCTAAATTCCATATATATGCATTAGTATACTGTATTGGTGTTTTTCTTTCTGGCTTACTTCACTCTGTATAATAGGCTCCAGTTTCATCCACCTCATTAGAACTGATTCAAATGTATTCTTTTTAATGGCTGAGTAATACTCCATTGTGTATATGTACCACAGCTTTCTTATCCATTCATCTGCTGATGGACATCTAGGTTGCTTCCATGTCCTGGCTATTACAAACAGTGCTGCAATGAACATTGGGGTACACGTGTCTCTTTCAATTCTGGTTTTCTTGGTGTGGATGCTCAGCAGTGGGATTGCTGGGTCTTATGGCAGTTCTATTTACAGTTTTTTAAGGAATTTCCACACTGTTCTCCATAGTGGCTGTACTAGTTTGCATTCCCACCAACAGTGTAAAAGGGTTCCCTTTTCTCCACATCTTCTCCAGCATTTATTGCTTGTAGACTTTTGGATCGCAGCCATTCTAACTGGCGTGAAATGGTATAGCTATCATTGCTGTGTGATATTTGGGGAAGCTTTTAAGAGGGTAAATCCAAAGAGTTATCATAAGGTGATTTATTTTTCCTTTTTACCTCACTTTTTATTGTATCTATGTGATTGAGAAGGTAGATGTTACCTGAACCTATGGTGGTTATCATTTCACAATATATGTAAATCAAACCATCATACTGTATGCTTTTAACTTATAGAGTGATATACATCAATTATTTCTCAATAAAACTGGGAAAGGATGGGCAAAGATTCTAAATAGACATTTCACTGAGAAAGAGATATACTTCACTAATAAGCAGATGAAAACATCCTAAATGTCACAAGTATCAAGGAAATACATACCAAAACTATGAGGCACTACTTTTCACATATTAGAATGGCTAACATAACAACAAATGTCAGCATGGGTGTGGAAATACTGAAATGCTCATACACTGTCAGTGAAAATGTAAAATGTTATAGCCAATTTGGAACATAGTCTGGCAGTTCTTAAGATGAGTAAACACAGAGTTATACAATCTAGCAATTCTATCCCTAGGAATATAACCAAGAGAAATGAACATATGTCAAACCAAAAATTTGGACATGAATGATTACAACAGCATTATTCTTACTAGTCCAAATTTGGGGACAACCCAATGTCCATCAACAAAGTAATGGATAAAAGATTGGTCTAGTCATACAATGGTAAGTCATAAAATGGTAAATTTTGTGATTGGTAATTAGTCCTAAAATTGAAGTGATAAATACATTCTACATGGATAACCCTTGAAAACATTAAGCACAATGAAAGAAGTTAGTCACAAAAATGGTACACTATACAACACCTTTCATAAGAAAGTTCCAATGAAGAAATTCTGTAGAGACAGAATGTAGTTTTATTGTTGCTTAAGGCACTGCATATGGGCTTCCCACGTAGCTCAGTGGTAAAGAATCTGCCTGCAATGCAGGAGATGTGGGTTTGATTCCTGGGTTAGGAAGATATTCTGGGGAAGGATATGGCAACCCTCTTCAATATTCTTGCCTGGGAAATCATACAGACAGAGGAGCCTGATGGGCTACAATCCATGGGGTCACAAATGAGTTGGACACAGCTTAGCAACTAAATAACAAAGGTGCTGCTAGAGGGTATTAAGTGTTCAGAAGGGTGATTGGTAAAAGGTAAGGGGTTTCTGAAGTGATGAAGATATCCTAAAATTGACCATGATGATGGTTCCACATATCTGTCAATGTAAGAAAAACCACAGAATTGCATACTTTATATATGTACATCCAGAGCATATATAGGTATATCCATATTTTCATGCAAAGATAGGCACAATAAAAGACAGAAACAGTTATGGACATAACAGAAGCAGAACATATTAAGAGGTGGCAAGAATGTACAAAAGGTGTATAAAAAAGATCTTTATGACCCAGATAACCACAATGGTGTGATCACTCACCAAGAGCCAGCCGTCCTGGACTGTGAAGTCAAGTGGGCTTTAGGAAGCATCACTATGAACAAAGCTAGTAGAGGTGATGGAATTCCAGTTGAGCTTTAAAACCCTAAAAGATGGTGCTGTTAAAAGGCTGCACTCAATATGCCAGCAAATTTGGAAAACTCAGCAGTGACCACAGGACTTGAAAAGGTCACTTTACATTCCAATCCCAAAGAAGGCCAATGCCAAAAGATGCTCACACTATCACACAATTGCACTCATTTTATGTGCTAGCAAGGTCATGCCCAAAAATCCTTCAAGTTAGGCTTCAACAGTATGTGAACTGAGAACTTCCAGATGTTCAAACTGGATTTAGAAAAGGGAGAAGAAAGAGAGATCAAATTGCCAACATCCATTGGATCATGGAAAACCAAAAGAATTCCAGAAAAATATCTATTACTGTTTCTTTGACTACACTAAAGCCCTTGACTGTGTGGATCACAACAAACTCAAAAATTCTGAAAAAGGTGGGAATACCAAACCACCTTACCTGCCTCCTGAGAAACCCTATATGCAGGTCAGGAAGCAAGAGTTAGAAATGGATATCAAACAATGGCCTGGTTCCAAATTTGGAAAAGAGTACATCAAGGTTTTATGTTTTCACCCTGCTTATTTAACTTAAATGAAGGGTACATCATGCAAAATATCATTCTGGATGAATCACAAGCTGGAATCAAGATTGCCAAGAGAACTATCAATAATCTCAAATATACAGATGACATCGCCCTTATGGCAGAAAGTGAACCAGAACCAAAGAGCCTCTTCATGAAGGTGAAAGAGGAAAGTGAAAAAATTGCTGGCTTTCAACATTCAAAAAACTAACATCATGGCATCCAGTCCTATCACTTCATGGCAAATAGATGGTGAAACAATGAAAACAGTGACAGATTTTATTTTCTTGGGCTCCAAAATCACTGTGAATGGTGACTGCAGCCATGAAATTAAAAGATGCTTGCTCCTTGGAAGAAAAGCTATGACAAACCTAGACAGTGTATTAAAAAGCAGAGACACTACTTTGCCGATAAAAGTCCTTATAGTCAAAGCTATGGATTTTCCAATGGTCATGTATGGATGTGAGAGTTGGACTATAAAGAAGGCTGAGTCCTGAACAATTGATGCTTTCAAACTGTGGTGTTGGAGAAAATTCTTGTGAATCCCTTGGACTGCAAGGAGATCAAACCAGTCGATCCTAATATTTAACAGTCTTAAATATTGATTGGAAGAACTGATGCTGAAGCTGAAGCTCCAGTACTTTGGCCACCTGATGCAAAGAGATGACTCATCAGTAAAGACCCTGATGCTGGGAAAGATAGAGGGCAGGGGGAGCAGGGGACATCAGAGGATGAGATGGTTGGATGGCATCACTGACTCAGTGAACGTGAATTTGAGCAGCTCCAGGACATGGTGAAGAAGAGGGAGGCCTGGTGTGCTACAATCTATGGGGTTGTAAAGAGTCAGACATGACTGAGCAACTGAACAGTGACAATCCATAATATATGAATTCTATTTCAATAAAACTAGTTAAAAAGTATTTTCCTTTGAAATCAGAATATGTTCCTAATGAATGGGTAAGACTAAGTTATAGGAATTCTCATCTTTTGGCAAAGAAAATGTTGTTTCCAAAGATGCCATCCCTGACCTTAGGTCCCTGATTACTATTCTATTTAGAAGTTATTACCTTGTCCACATTTCTAAAATCTCTATTTATCAAAGTACTTGGATTTTATTTATGTACTTGGATAAAAACAGTTATTTATAAAATTTTATGGTTCATGTATCATGGTCACATAAAGCTATACTGTAACACTAAATACTAAATTAAGTTATGTGTATGCATTTACCTCATTTTGTAGGAACTATAAAATAAAACTGCAAAAAGATGTATTAAAATATTCTAATATATTAAAGGAACAATAAACAAAAACATGGAGCAAGCAAGCCATATTATCATTCATTTAGAAAGAACAAAACTAGTCCTTTCCCAATTTAGTTCTCACACTGACTCAATCTCATTTTAATTAGTAACATTTTACACTCAATTCTTCTAACATAATGAACACCAATATATTTGATATTATGAAGCCAAATAATTTAGGTGATTAACTACATACTGCATATTTATGCAGATATTTCATATAGATTTACCATAAAAAGCCAGAGAAGATTCATTATCTCTTTTATTCCTCACTTTGGTAATTTTAGCAACCTGGGATATCAAGCACCACTGCTGAATGAAGAGTTGTTTCCTTGGTGAGGTGACAATAATTCTTTGGAAGTTAATTTCTATGGTCTATAGACTTGTTGCCCTCTTTTGGTAAAGTTTTGAAATACAAATATATAGATGCCAGTAACACATATGCTCTCTGCTTTTGACAAAGATTATTGTCTTTTTTCCAGCTTTAAGCCTTCAAAATTATACATCTCAGGAAACAAAAAGATTGACTTCCAAAAATATTATTGATATAATACTTAATGATTTGGAACAGTAAATTTAATTAACCTCCAATATTAAAAATGACTCTGAAATGATAAAAATATAGCTGAATAATTTTCTAATTTTAAGTGTTATGAAACTTAATATCCCTCCTAAATTGTGAAGCTGTGTGAACTTAATCATCCATTGATTATTCATAAAAGCAAGGAGAACACTAAAATTATATTATACTTCCATTGTCTTCCTAGAAAATGATCAATATTAGTTTTTGTATTTGGTACAAATGACAAGTATAGTCTTTGACCTGTCAAAAGTTTTATGTTATATCTTTTTATTGTGGAATTAAAATGGCTCATTTATTTTGGCTCATTTGTGTTTAAATTCCATTTATTAAATGGAGATTCTGATTTCATAATTCTTATTACTTCTTTTATTGAACATTCTTTCAATTACTGAATTAATAGTTTGAGATTTCTAAGGTAAGAATTTATTTCTATGTTAACCAAGAATATTACTGGCCTTGACTTCACATTATAAAATACTCAGCTCTGCTAGTTTCTTGGATGCTTGACATTAAAAAATCATCTTCAGAAAAACAGACACAGTAAATTATACTGCAACTGAATCCTGTTTTCTTATGCTTTATGAGTAAATCCTAATTTTAATTCTCAAAAAAAAAAAAGTTTTTTCACTTTAAGCAATGCAAACTGAAATAAATTGAAACTGTGTGTTTTGATTCTGTGGCACATTATAAGAATCCATTTTCTTCTTGTCTTGATGCAAAAAGCATTTCTATGCTGCTCATTCTGTGTATTTAGTTTTTCAAAGTAATTGCTTTATTTTCTAGTTTGTTCATTTAATTTTAGATGCTTCTGTTTTACAATTAGAATTTTTAACTAGAGAATAATAAAATTATTCCAAAGAGCACTAATCAGAGAAATATCTTTTAATTCAAAAATTTAAATACATGTGCATGATTATTTTTCTTTATATGCAAAATAGCTCAAAAATCATATATAAATTAACTGTTAGAGTATTTATCATAGCATCAGAAGATGATGATATACTCTAAATGGTCTGATTTATATTAATAAAATAATATAAATCTTCTTGAGCTTTAGTATAATCTGATTCTGACTGCCTAGAATCAAAGCCTGCTTCTTTTACCTTATAACTTGGTAATCTCAGGCAAGTTAATTAACCTGTCTGTTCAATTTCCTCGTGTTTAAAAGGAGGATAATAGTAATCAGGATTAGCATAAAGATTAAATTATATTAAAATATGTTCAGTTCAGTTCAGTCACTCAGTCATGTCCGACTCTCTGTGACCCAATGAATCGCAGCACGCCAGGCCTCCCTGTCCATCACCAACTCCCAGAGTTCACTCAGACTCACGTCCATCGAGTCAGTGATGCCATCCAGCCATCTCATCCTCTGTCGCCCCCTTTTCCTCCTGCCCCCAATCCCTCCCAGCATCAGAGTCTTTTCCAATGAGTCAACTCTTCACATGAGGTGGCCAAAGTACTGGAGTTTCAGCATTAGCTTCAGTCCTTCCAAAGAACACCCAGGGCTGATCTCCTTGTAAAGTGATTATCAAAAGGTCTTACACAAAATAAGTTCCAAAAATATTAGCTATTATTATTAAAATAGTAAGACTATTTATACATATTAAGTTTTAAACATTGGGTACTGTTAGTTATAGAAGAATTTGAAAAACTGAAGGCCTTATTCTTGGGGGATGACTTACCACAGTTAATTTGTTCTAGGTTAAAGAGAAAGAAGCAGTTTTATGTATATTAAAACTATGTAATGGTCAACTGACATTTAAACTAATTAAAATATTCAAGGAGAAATCAGAGTGAAAAGGGAAAGATCATTTAAATAATGTTTTAAGAAGATACTGAGCTTGAATCAAAATATGCTTCAGACTCATACTCAGTCTCATGATTTCCTAAAAAACAGTGACAAAGGAACAGATATGAAAGAAAAGTAGCATGGAATTTTGTACTCTAGGATGCACTGACTGTTACTTTTCAAGAAATACTTTTACAGAAAATAGCAGTAGTCACAAGGAGGAAGCTGTTGGATTATACCTTGTGTATGGAAAACTTTTCTACAATCTCAAAGAACTTGGACGGCATTCTTTATGGGCCCCAATGTTCACCAGCTTGGATTTACATGTCAAATGAAAATCAATGATTTGCTCACTTGAGAAATGATTGCCTTATAGTGTCATTGCAGAACCTCTTCCTAAAAAAATATTGTAAGAGGAAGGATAGGAAGCCTCTGAGGGAAATTGTAATGTAATATAAACGATGCCAAGTGATTTTGGTCAAATTATTGGACCTCTGTGTTTATTGGTTTCTTTCTGTATAGACTGGGGTAATGATACCTATTTTGTAGATACCTGGTGATGATAAGAAATTAGAGGGAGAAGTGTAAAAAGAGAAGTTTTGAATAATTTTTTAAAATAAAATTAAAATGAGAGAAATATTTAAACTTTAAAGTGAGACTTCCCTGGTGGCTCAGACGGTAAAGCATCTGCATACAATGCAGGAGACCTGGGTTCAAACCCTGGGTCGGGAAGATCTCCTAGAGAAGGAAATGGTAACCCACCCCAGTATTCTTGCCTGGAAAATCCCATGAATGGAGGAGCCTGGTAGGCTACAGTCCATGGGGTCACAAAGAGTCGGACACAACTAGTGACTTCACTTTCACTTTAAGATATATATGAAGAAAGTGAGGAGAGAAAAGTGAGGAAAAAGGGGATAGGAGGAGGAAGAGGAGAAACTCAGAGGGCAAGGGAGGGCATGGAAGAGGAAAAGAATACAGGTGATGGAAATTTGGACAATAACACATACATCAAAAGGCTATTTAGTTTAAATAAGATGACCTTCATAAACATTTCAAGAACTTCTCCAAAATGGCATATTAAACACACCTGGTGGCTTCTCCCACCTAAGCAAATACATAGAACCAAATTTTTAGTGAACCAAAGACAAAAAAATGCAGATGTTCTGACTGTACAATGCTCTTCTCTCTCAAAGCACAATACATAATAACAATACAAATTTGGTCCAATTTTGTTTTGTTTTGTTTTTAAGAATGCCTCCAAATTTTGTGTCCCTTATCCAAATTTGACAGGGACTAGGAGTTGTTTTGGTGTGTTTTTTCTATTATTATTTGCAAATTATCCGTGTTGTTCCTTTTTTGGTCTGTACATTGTGAAATTATTTTTTTTTCTTTTTACAGTTAACACTCTAAGTATTTAATTAATGAATTCATCCTATTTATCTTTATTGCAATTGTGGAATATGTATATTCATTTCTGATTTCTCATTTTTGCTTTTCCATACCATTATTTAAAGTTTTAATCTTCTCCCCTGCTTGCATCAGGATCAATTCAGCTATTTTTTCTCTGTTATTCCATTTATTGCTATTTTATTTTATGGTCAATTTGAAGAACACTTCAATTCATTTGAAACTAGTGCATTACACTTTATTTTTGATCATTATATTCACATTTTAATTCAGTTCTCTAACCCTAATTGTAATCCCTCAAAAAATTTTTAAAAAAATCATGGATTACATTTTTTCTTTATTTATCTACCTTACCTTTTTCCACTTTTTTAACTTCAAAGTCTGATTTTGTTTAAATATTGTTTCAAAGTTCCACGAGTGGTAAAATTTCAACAATTCATTCAATGTCTGAAAAATATTGTAGTTGCTAAGGATTTTTGCTCTTTTATTTGAAAATATCTATGTATATGTATCAGATATATAACATATAAAAGACATATGAAATTTATATTATGAAATTTTAAAACAATATATACATGGAAAGACTATATGCTAAATACCCAACTTTCATACTTATCAATATTTTAGTAATCTTGTTTCATTTATTAATCTTTCATTGACCCTACATATCCTCCACACAAATTTCTGGAGAATTTTAATGTACTTCCTGGAGATCATGTCATTTCAGTTATTGTGCCACTCTAATAAGATTTTTTTTTTACATAAATACAGTTACCTGGACATTATCACACCTAATAAAATTAATAAGTATTTAATATCATATTTTATACAGTTTGTATTAAAATGTTCTAAATTGCTTAAAAGTGCCCTTTGTCATGTGATTTTTAGAATTAAAAAACAAACATGATCCAACACATTGCCATTGGAATTCTGTTTCTTATGTCTTTCTATTATCCAATAATCCTCCTTTCTTCCATTTTGTTCTATTTATTTGCTAAAGGAACTACATGGCTTGTCCTTGGAAAGTTTTACATTCTTTGAGGCATAATTTAACATGTTGTTCTGTCTCTTTTATTTCCTATAACCTGATTTATATACTTTTTATTGTATCACATCACAAAAAAACATGTTTGGTGACTTGCATTTACTGAAACCAAGATCAATTTGTAGGTGTAATGTTATCAGCTTCATCACCCTATTATGGAATAAGTGGTTTTAGCATCTGTTCATGATAGCTGCAAATCTAAATGACAGTCTGACCAAATGTTAAACTCTGGAATATTTTTTTTTTTCCTCAGAATTCTGAGACTATTTTCAATTGAATTCGATTGAGAAATGAATTCTATTCTCATCCTTATTTTTATTTAGAGATTTTTAAAGTCTATTTTTAGTATTCTTGGTCCTCTAAGATTCAATCATGTGCCAAGATGTGAATCACTTTTTTTTTAAGATTGCTGGGAGAAATATCAATAACCTCAGATATGCAGATGATACCACCCTTATGGCAGAAAGTGAAGAGGAACTAAAAAGCCTCTTGATGAAGGTGAAAGTGGAGAGTGAAAAAGTTGGCTTAAAGCTCAACATTCAGAAAATGAAGATCATGGCATCTGGTCCCATCACTTCATGGGAAATAGATGGGGAAACAGTGTCAGAGTTTATTTTTCTGGGCTCCAAAATCACTGCAGATGGTGACTGCAGCCATGAAATTAAAAGACGCTTACTCCTTGGAAGGAAAGTTATGACCAAACTAGATAGCATATTCAAAAGCAGAGACATTCCTTTCCCAACAAAGGTTCATCTAGTGAAGGCTATGGTTTTTCCTGTGGTCATGTATGCATGTGAGAGTTGGACTGTGAAGAAGGCTGAGCGCTGAAGAATTAATGTTTTTGAACTGTGGTGTTGGAGAAGACTCTTGAGAGTCCCTTGGACTGCAAGGAGATCTAACCAGTCCATTCTGAAGGAGATCAGCCCTGGGATTTCTTTGGAAGGAATGATGCTAAAGCTGAAACTCCAGTACTTTGGCCACGTCATGCAAAGAGTTGACTCACTGGAAAAGACTCTGATGCTGGGAGGGATTGGGGGCAAGAGGAGAAGGGGACGACAGAGGATGAGATGGCTGGATGGCATCACTGACTCGATGGACGTGAGTCTCAGTGAACTCCCGGAGTTGGTGATGGACAGGGAGGCCTGGCGTGCTGTGATTCATGGGGTCGCAAAGAGTCAGACACGACGGAGCGACTGATCTGATCTGATCTAATCTGACACTACTCCTTCCCTTCCAGAGCCCTGGGGAAGCAAGCCTGGGCTGGGGCAGAGGGGCAGGGGGCAGACCCTGGGGGGCGGCTGGAGTACCAGAAGTTGGACAGATCAAGCAAAGCGTGTTTCCTGGTGCTGAGGTGCCAGTGAACGCAAGTCTGGGAGACACTGGGGCACATGGGTGCCTAGGATGAAGGGCCAAGAGGAGCTACTCCACGTTCAAGGTCAGGAGGGGGACCTCTTCCAAGGTAAGGAGCAGCATCTGCACTTTGCTGGAGCAGGCGTGAAGAAATACTCCGCATCCAAGGTAAGAGAAACCCAAGTAATACAGTAAATATTGCAAGAGGGCATCAGAGGGGAAACACACAGAAACCATAATCACAGAAAACTAGCCAATCTGATCACACTGGACCACAGCCTGGTCTAACTCAATGAAACTAAGCCATGCCATGTGGGGACACCCAAGAAGGACGAGTCATGTTGAAGAGGTCTGACAGAATGTGGTCCACTGGAGAAGGGAATGGCAAACCACTTCAGTATTCTTGCCTTGAGAACCCCATTAACAGTATGAAAAGCCGAAATGATAGGATACTGAAAGAGGAACTCCTCAGGTCAGTAGGTGCCCAATATGCTACAGGAGATCAGTGGAGAAATAACTCCAGAAAGAATGAAGGGATGCACTAAAGCAAAAACAATACCCAGTTGTAGATGTGACTGGCGATAAAAGCAAGGTCTGACTGTGAAGAGCAATATTGCATAGGAACCTGGAATGTTAGGTCCATGAATCAAGGCAAAATGGAAGTGGTCAAACAGGAGACGGCAAGAGTGAACATCAACATTGTAGGAATCAGTGAACTAAAATGGACTGGAATGGGCGAATTTAACTCAGATGCCTATTATATCTACTATTGTGGGCAGGAATCCCTTAGAAGAAATGGATTAGCCATCATGGTCAACAAAAGAGTCCAAAAAGCAACACTTGGATGAAATCTCAAAAATGACAGAATGATCTCTGTTCATTTCCAAGGCAAAACACTCAATATCACAGTGATCCAAGTCTATGCCCCGAGCAATAACACTGAAGAAATGTAAGTTGAATGGTTCTATGAAGACCTACAAGATCTTCCAGAACTAACACCCAAAAAAGATGTCCTTTTCATTATAGGGGACTGGAATGTAAAAGTAGGAAGTCAAGAAACACCTGGAGTAACAGGCAAACTTGGCCTTGGAGTACAGAATGAAGCAGGTCAAAGGCTGATAGAGTTCTGCCAAGAGAATGCACTGGTCATAGCAAACACCCTCTTCCAACAACATAAGACAAGACTCTACACATGGATATCACCAGATGGTCAACACCAAAATCAGATTGATTATATTCTTTGCAGCCAAAGATGGAGAAGCTCTATACAGTCAGCAAAACAAGACCGGGAACTGACTGCGGCTAAGATCAAGAACTTCTTATTGCCAAATTCAGACTGAAATTGAAGAAACTAGGAAAAACCACTAGACCATTCAGGTATGAACTATACCAAATCCCTTGTGATTATATAGTGGAAGTGCGAAATAGATTTAAGGGACTAGATCTGATAGACAGAGTGCCTGATGTACTATGGACTGAGGTTCCTGACACTGTACAGGAGACAGGGATCAAGACCATCCCTATGGAAAAGAAATGCAAAAAAGTAAAATGGCTGTCTGAGGAGGCTTTACAAATAGCTGTGAAGGAAGAGAAGTGAAAAGAAAAGGAGAAAAGGAAAGATATAAGCATCTGAATGCAGAGTTCCGAAGAATAGCAAGAAGAGATAAGAAAGCCTTCCTCAGAGATCAATGTGAAGAAATAGAGGAAAACAATAGAATGGGAAAGACTAGAGATCTTTTCAAGGAAATTAAAGATACCAGGGGAACATTTCATGCAAAGATAGGATCAATAAAGGACAGAAATAGTATGGACCTAACAGAAGCAGAAGATATTAAGAGGAGGTGGCAAGAATACACAGAAGAACTGTACAAAAAAGATCTTCACAACCCAGATAATCATGATGGTGTGATCACTCACCTAGAGCCAGACATCCTGGAATGTGAAGTCAAGTGAGCCTTAGAAAGCATCACTATGAACAAAGCTGGTGGAGGTGATGGAATTGCAGTTGAGCTACTTCAAATCCTGAAAGATGATGCTGTGAAAGTGCTGCACTCAATATGTCAGCAAATTTGGAAAACTCAATAGTGGCCATAGGACTGGAAAAGGTCAGTTTTCATTCCAACCCCAAAGAAAGGCAATGCCAAAGAATGCTTAAATTACTGCACAATTGCACTCATCTAACATGCTCATAAAGTAATGCTCAAAATTCTCCAAGCCAGGCTTCAGCAATATGTGAACCATGAACTCCAGATGTTCAAACTTGTTTTAGAAAAGGTAGAGGAACCGGAGATCAAATTCCCAACATCTGCTGGATCATCGAAAAAGCAAGAGAGTTCCAGAAAAACATCTATTTCTGCTTTGTTGACTATGCCAAAGCCTTTGACCTGTGGATCACAATAAACTGTGGAAAATTCTAAAAGCGATGGGAATACCATACCACCTGACCTGCCTCTTGAGAAACCTATATCCAGGTCAGGAAGCAACAGTTAGAACTAGACATGTAACAACAGACTGGTTCCAAATAGGAAAAGGAGTACATCAAGGCTGTATATTGTCACCCTGCTTATTTAAATTATATGCAGAGCACATCATGAGAAACGCTGGGCTGGAAGAAGCACAAGCTGGAATCAAGATTGCTGGGAGAAATCTCAATAACCTCAAATATGCAGATGAAACCACCCTTATGGCAGAAAGTGAAGAGGAACTAAAGAGACTCTTGATGAAAGTGAAAGAGGAGAGTGAAAAAGTTGGCTTAAAGCTCAACCTCTGGCACCCCACTCCAGTACTCTTGCCTGGAAATCCCATGGACGGAGGAGCCTGGTAGGCTGCATGTGGTCGCTAAGAGTCGGACACAACTGAGCGACTTCACTCACTTTCAGAAAACTAAGATCATGGCATCTGGTCCCATCACTTCATGGGAAATCAATGGGAAACAATGGAAACAGTGTCAGACTTTATTTTGGGGGGCTCCAAAATCACTGCAGATGATGATTGCAGCCATGAAATTAAAAGACAGTTAATCTTTGGAAGGAAAGTTATGACCAACCTAGGTAGCATATTAAAAAACAGAGATATTACTTTGCCAACAAAGGTCTATGTAGTCAAGGCTCTGGTTTTTCCAGTGGTCATGTATGGATGTGAGACTCGGACTGTGAAGAAAGCTGAGAGCCGAAGAATTGATGCTTTTGAACTGTGGTGTTGGAGAATACTCTTAAGAATCCTTTGGACTGCAAGGAGATCCAACCAGTCCATCCTAAAGGAGATGAGTCCTGGTTGTTCCTTGGAAGGACTGATGCTGACACTGAAACTCCAATACTTTGGCCACCTCATGTGAAGAGTTGACTCAATGGAAAGACCCTGATGCTGGGAGGGATTGGGGGCAGGGGGAGAAGGGGATGACAGAGGATGAGATGGCTGGATGGCATCACAGACGCTATGCACATGAGTTTGGGTGAACTCCCAGAGTTGGTGATGGACAGGGATGCCTAGCGTGTTGTGATTCATGGGGTTGCAAAGAGTCTGACACAACTGAGTGACTGAACTGAACTCTCTGACATTATACCATTTTTATCTTTCTTCTATTTGGGATGATTTTTTTCTATTATTTCTCTGTATACTCTACTACACCATTTCTCTTTCTGTTTTCCTACAGTTTATATTTTATTATTTCCCACTGCTACCTACAAAAAGAATTCCTAAATTTTATTCCCTGGAATTATTTTTCTCCAAGATAACCTTTATTATCATTGTTGTTATTATTATTTGTTAATGATGATGATGATGGTAGCAAATATCTCTCTACTATAAGAAAATAAACTCATACATTCTAGGATTTCATATTTCTTCTTGCCATAGTACATTACTCACAGAAATAGTAGATAATAAGAAAATTATACGATACATGTTGTTTTGTAAGTTTTTCCTTCTATATTTAGAATACAAATGGACTTCAGTACATTTTTTACTTTTGTGTTCTCACAAATTTATCTTAACTGTGTTGCATAGTAAAAATTAAATAATATCTGATTAATTTTACTAATTTTATAATCAGAGATGTTTGGATTACATCACTGATTGATGAACATGAGTTTGAGCAAGCTCCAGGAGTTTGTGATGGATAAGGAAGCCTGGCATGCTGCAGTCCATGGGATCACAAAGAGTAAGAAATGACTGAGTGTCTGAACTGAACTGAATTCTATTAAAATTCTGGCGACATTCTCAGGAGTGTAAGTAACTAGACATTATAAATAGATAAAAATAAGGTTACAACTAGTAAAATGACATGTTTAAGGACAGTATTTGGATCCTGGAGCTTAAGGCCAATTTTTACTGTCTTGATGGGCAACTAAAACCCAAGGTTTGGTAGGAGTTGCCTATCCCTTAATTCTTAGTCCCTATTTCTTAGTTTGAAAAGGCTAGAGACCAGTGAGAGATGAGTAATTTTTCACAGGATGAAAAATCCAAGTCCTTAGGAAGACCATTTATACTAACCAAACTCGAGGGTTTGTGGCAGGGTTGGGGGAGCACAGGGGTAAGTTCCAGCTTGTTCTTTTTAGGGGTATACTTGGGAAAGGAGAAGAACTGCTTCTGGTTTAAATATAAAATATCCTTCACATGGTGTAGCCCAGCTCACTGAGGCTAAGGATTTATTTCAAAAGACTTCAAATAATAGAAAAATCAATAATAATAGCATATGTTTGCAAGGGCTTTTCTCCTGGTTATTTATGGACTGGGAAGGAGCTTAATGGCTGTGGTTAACAGAGGTGTCTGATTAAGAATGAGTGGTGACTCAGATGGTAAAGAATCTTCCTGCAGTGTGAGAGATCTGGGTTTGATCCCTGGGTTGGCAAGATCCCCTAGAAAAGGAACTGACAACCCACTCCAGTATTCCTGCCTAGGAAATTCTCATGGACAGAGGAGCCTGGTGGGCTACAGTTCAAGGGGTCCCAAAGAGTTGGACACAACTGAGCAACTAAAATGCACACACACAGACATATTCACAGTCTGTCTTTTCTTCCCCTGAGACATGTCCTGTGGGCCTGCATTCTGTAGAAGCAGGGAAGTAGAGCAGAATATTACAGAATTTGGCATAGGATTCCAAGCTACTTGAGACAGCAGTACAGGACCTGGAAACAATGAGAAATTCACCTTTTTCATTGTCAGAAATATTCTAATATTCCTTACAAGAAAGAAACAATCTTGCTTCATCAGGATAGATCACTGGCCTGAAATTAGGAAGAGAAAACTAGTCCATTGACAATCAGAGATTGAATTTAAGCCACTGATGAACTGAATTCTGATTATTTGACACGCTAGTAGAGCACTACTGCACATATCTCATAAACTGGATAAACATTCATTCTATGATTGCTACAAAGTGTACAGGATTGTACAATCCTCATTTTATATGTTTTGTAGTACAGGAGAAGACAATGGCACCCCACTCCAGTACTCTTGCCTAGAAAATCCCATGGACGGAGGAGCCTGGTAGGCTGCAGTCCATGGGGTCGCTAGGAGTCGGACACGACTGAGGGACTTCACTTTCACTTTTCACTTTCATGCATTGGAGGAGGAAATGGCAACCCACTCCAGTGTTCTTGCCTGGAGAATCCCAGGGACGGCGGGGCCTGGTGGGCTGCCGTCTATGGGGTCGCACAGAGTCGGACACAACTGAAGCGACTTAGCAGCAGTAGCAGCAGCAGTACAGGTATATGAATTTGATTCTTTGTAGTAGAACAGCTTCCTAACCACCAAGCCTTAGAATATACTGTAGAAAAATAGTTGTTTTAGAATACCTGAGCACCTGTTAATGTATTTACTGCAAGTGTTGGAGGGATGAGACATGTATATAAGATGATTTCAAAAATAAGATAACTTGAAGATTATTGAACATAGCAATGGAACAGACAACTCAATGTGGTAACTATTAATATCAAAATTTATAGAAATTAATTACTACAGACTATCAAAGAAGGGAAGGAATATTGCACCATGTGTGAGGAGAGGTATCTAAGTTGGCTCCTGAAATGTGGTTCAGATTTACACTGGTTAAAAGGAGAATGGAGATGACATACGGGGCAATTATTAAATGAACACAACTAAAAAGTATGCTCAGAGGTGTGGTTTAAACATATTAACTTAAATGGATAACATACTTTAGGGTCTAAGGGCTCTGAAAGATTATTTAGTCTCCATTTTTGAAAGCCTTGAATGTCAGGCTAAGAATGAAATTTATCCTGTAGGCATAGGAAATAACAATACGTTTGAGCAGGGTCATGACATAATAGAAGGTGCATTTTAGTCATACTGACATATCAGAAGTTTGGAAAATCAATTAAAAGATGGTAAGAGAATGGTTCTTGAAGAAGAATGGCTTTAAAGAAGAATGAAAGTTATCCTGGAAAGGAATTAGCCTGTACAGAAAAAATAAAATGTTAAAAAATAAATAAATAAAACCTGCCAAATAAGCATTCAGGCATACAACAATAACATAGTAAAGTGGAAGGTAAAGAATGAGGAAGTGATCTGAAAATTATAATTGATACAACTTGATCACTCATTTAACATTTTAGAAAAAGGATAAAAATTAAATGTTGTATCATTTCAATCCAGAAATACATAATTACTTTTTTTTAAATTTTATTTTACTTAACTTTACAATATTGTATTGGTTTTGCCATATATCAAAATGAATCTGCCACAGGTATACATGTGTTCCCCATCCTGAACCCTCCTCCCTCCTCCCTCCCCATACCATCCCTCTGGGTCGTTCCAGTGCACTAGCCCCAAGCATCCAGTATTATGCATCGAACCTGGACCGGCGACTCGTTTCATATATGATATTATACATATTTCAATGCCATTCTTCCAAATCATCCCACCTCTCCCTCTCCCTCTTCCTCTCCCTCTCCCTCTCCCACAGAGTCCAAAATGCTGTCTCGTATACAGGGTTATTGTTACCATCTTTCTAAATTCCATATATTGCGTTAGTATACTGTATTGGTGTTTTTCTTTCTGGCTTACTTCACTCTGTATAATAGGTTCCAGTTTCATCCACCTCATTAGAACTGATTCAAATGTTTTCTTTTTAATGGCTGAGTATATTGTGTATATGTATCACAGCTTTCTTATCCATTTATCTGCTGATGGACATCTAGGTTGCTTCCATGTCCTGGCTATTATAAACAGTGCTGTGATGAACATTGGGGTACACGTGTCTCTTTCAATTCTGGTTTCCTCAGTGTGTATGCCCAGCAATGTGATTGCTGGATCATAAGGCAGTTCTATTTCCAGTTTTTTAAGGAATCTCCACACTGTTCTCCATAATGGCTGTACTAGTTTGCATTCCCACCAACAGTGTAAGAGGGTTCCCTTTTCTCCACATCTTCTCCAGCATTTATTGCTTGTAGACTTTTGGATCGCATTACTTTTTAAAATTAAAAACACACTATGGCAAAACCAATACAATATTGTAAAGTTAAAAAAATAAATAAATAAATAACACACTATGATTTTAGTAACAAGCTTTATTATCTCCCAGTTTAAATTCTATCTATATCTGGCAAAAATACAAAGACAGCTCTGAATACCCCTTACCTGTGATGGGGCCCACCTTGCTTCTATGTTTGATATGCATAGAGATTTCTTTTCAATAGTTTGTGTGGTTTCAAGAAAGTAAACATCATAATCTTATGTTGAGGAAAGAAAAATTATGTTTTCATTATTAAGAAAATACATTCCTTAAGGAGGTGAAGACTATTTTATTGAGAAAACACAATATATATATATATATATATATATATATATATATATATTTTTTTTTTTAATTTGAGGTAAAATGTTACTAAAGAATGTACCTCAAAGTGAAACTGTTATTTGCTCAGTCATCTCTGATTCTTTGCAACTCCATGGCCTGGAGCCCACCAGGTTCCTCTGTCCATGGAATTCTCCAGGAAAGAATACTGGAGTTGGTTGTCATTCCCTTCTCCAGAGGATCTTCCCAACCTAGGGATCAAACACTGTTCTCCTGCAATGGAGGAGGAATCTTTACTGTCTTAGCCACAGGTGGGGAAAAACTCTTTGGGTTACAGATTTCTTTTTCTATTGAGGTCTCCCTAGGATTGTCAGAAGACATGTAAAGTATGTTGCCCAGCTTTATTTACTGTATGGCCCACATGACAAAAAATCAATTTGCACTAAAAACTATAAGCTGCTCCGGATTCTCAGGACATTTTCAATGTGTAAGTCACATTTCTCTCTCTTGATTACAAGCTAAATCTTTCCCAGTACCATTGTCAAAACTGTCTTGTCATGATACCCACAATACACAGGAGATTCCAAGATTGCTAAATTGTATCAGAACATACCTGTAAGTAGTACACTAGTAGGGAAGCCCAAAATGTATAATAAAGCCGCCAATAGTTGATGTCATGCATAATTCAGGAATGCCTTCCCTTTCTACAAACACTTTCCCTTCAGTTGAGCCCTGTGATTGTTTCATCCTCCATTTGTGCTGTGCAGCTGTCATTAGTTGGGTATCTGCTGCTGCTGCTGCTAAGTCACTTCAGTCGTGTCCGACTCTGTGTGCTCCATAGACAGAAGCCCACCAGGCTCCTCCATCCCTGGGATTCTCCAGGCAAGAACACTGGAGTGGGTTGCCATTTCCTTCTCCAATGTAGGAAAGTGAAAGTGAAGTCGCTCAGTCGTGCCCTCTTTGCTAAAATATGTCATACTTGGTAAACATATTAATCCCCTAAATCAACTCTCAAAATATGTCCATAAAGTCATTTTGCATGATGTTTATGATTTGGTTCAAAATGTCAATTCAAACACACATTTATTTCTTCTGCTTTTGAAAGTTCACACTGAAATAATAGAAGGAATAAAAGATAAAAGAAGCTTGTAATTCATTTTAAACAAATAAAACTAAACAGTATGTGGTGAGATCCACAGGTTAGAGGCTTATGTATTGGACTTTTCTTTTTTTCAGATAAAGGCAAATCAAACTTCAGATGAAGATCATAAGTTCAGTATTTTTTGTATATGAGGAAAATAACTCATAAGTGAGTTGATAGCTCCTCAGCAGAACAACAAATAATCTATTTATCTGTGAGGCTAAGATTACAGTGAAGGAAACCTGTAGTACCATTTGCGGAAATAAGGCAAACTCTCAATTATGTGACACTTTTTTGAAGAATTCCAGTATCTAATACATAGACACACCAGGGCCTGGGATCAAGTCATTTAAACTCAATGTCCATTCAGAATGTATAAAATATAGAGTACAGCACATTATTCCCACTGAAATCTCCATGGGAGGACAGTCATGCCAGCTAGAGAAGTGGAGGTCATAGCTCAACTAATTTCTAATTGTCACAACAAATATGGAAAAGGAAATCTTTAAGATGGTATTAAATACTTCTGTTTTCCTTGGCATTATATCATTTCTCATTTGCCACAGGTTATTGGAATCACTTATCAAATACAGAACATCCTGAGATGGCTACGAGCGTAAATTTTGATCCAGCGAATAGGCAGATAATTCAACCCTCCAAGTGAATTTAGGAGTACAGAATGCCAGCACACTTCATGGTAAATTTAGTTTGAGCATCTTAAAGAGAAAGAATTGTGTGTCATCTGATCTTTGATGGAACTCCTGTTAAAGAATTAAGAGTGCATGTGTGACAAAAAATAGTTTTCAGGAGGTGTAAAATTATCTCTATCTACCTAATCTTCACATCTATTGAACTTTCAATATAGAAAATAAAACTAAAATACAAGTATTCATTGTTTTTGCTTTGTTGGACCCCAAAGCAAGGTATATGGGGGCCTACATTAAACACAAGTATTATAGACTAAACTGTATCGCCCCAAGATTCATATGTTGAAGTTCTTACCCACAGTATGACTATGTTTGGAGATAAGGCCAAATAAAAGGATATAATAAGAGTTTCCTTGGAAGGAAAGTTATGACCAACCTGGAAATCATATTAAAAAGCAGAGACATTACTTTCCCAACAAAGGTCCATCTAGTCAAGGCTATGATTTTCCCAGTAGTCATGTATGGATGTGAGAGTCAGACTATAAAGAAACCTGAGCACAGAAGAATTGATGCTTTTACACTGTAGAAGACTCTTGAGAGTGCCTTGGACTGCAAGGAGATCCAACCAGTCCATCCTAAAGGAAATAAGTCCTGGATATTCATTGGAAGGTCTGATGCTGATGCTGAAACTACAATACTTTGGCCACCTGATATACTTTTCATGGAACTAAGATACATATAATTTGTGAGACACTTATTAAGAATATACAAAATTATATATATGAAATTAGGTACAAAAGTAAATTACTTAGAATAAGATAAAACCAGAAATTATAAACATTAAAAGCTAACAAGTACAATGATCATAACCAAGTATAGAAAAAAAATAATTTTTAAGAAAATTTAAGCACTTAATACATGTAAATATTGTCTTTCTTGTGACATTAACTTTGTAATATTTCTATAGACATAACAGACAAAGAGAAATTTCTAGAATGGCTCTTTGAATACTTTTTTGGTAGCTATATGCATGCAGCATAATTTCACATAAAGATATAGCCACTGTATTATTGCTATAGTTTTGTGCTCCCACAAACAGGAGTTCTGAAATTCTTTTAAATTCTTTTTTGAACAAATTCCATTAAAAAAGAATTTATGTGTATATACATGATATCTATATATAAATGTGATATATATGTAAAGAATGTGATATATATATAAAGTGATATAAGCTATATATAGAGAGAGAGAGAAAGTGAAAGTGAAGTTGCTCAGTTGTGTCTGACTCTTTGTGACCCATGGACTGTAGCCCACCAAGCTCCTCCATCCATGGGATTCTTCAGGCAAGAATACTGGAGTGGGTTACCATTTCCTTCTCCATATGATATATATATATATATATATAAAGAATGTGTCATAAAATTTTGTGCAAGGTTTTACTGTATCATTAAATTTTTTCATTCTTGCTCTTCTACTTCTAAAATAATATTAAGAGCATTAACATACTATCTGGCAGAAATATTATGGTAATTTACGGCACAAATCAGCAGCAGAGAGGTATTGTTTACCATCCTCGGCTACACTGAATATCATCATACTCTTTAGTCTTCAAGATAATTTTTTTAATTGCAAGTGTTAAATTATGTGATATATATATAATGTGTGTGTGTTAGTCACTCAGTTGTGTCTGACTCTTTGCAATCCCATGGACTACAGCTTCCAGGTTCCTCTGTCTATGGAATTCTCCAGACTAGAATATACTAGAGTGGGTAGCCATTTCCTCCTCTAGGGGATCTTCCCAATACAAGGATCAAACCTGGGTTTCCTGCATTGCAGGCAGATTCTTTAGAATCTTAGCCACCAGGGAATCCCTAAAAATGTATATATGTGTATATAATCTAACATATACAAACATGCACACATAGCATTTATAACTTTAAAAGTTGTATTATCAAGTATATTTCTGACAGGAGAGAACTTTTTTTGTTTACAATTGATGAGAAACAAATCCCAATTATACTTTTACACACAATGAGTGAACAACTTCTGGGCCTCTACGTTTCAACAACTGTTTTAGCTTTTTACTGATATTTTTGAAGTGACAGAAATCATAGTACTTATTCATACCCTGATATAAATACTGACACTGCTCTTTCATGGTGTGGTGATAGGACTATTCTTAGAAGCCATTGCTAAACTACAAGAGTTAGTAGTAATTTAACTTGGAAGTGAAATGTCCAAGGAAAGGAGCAGTGGCTGAGCTTTGCTGGAGCAGCCGTGAAGAGAATCCCATGTCCAAAGTAAGAGAAACCCAGGTAAGACTGTAGGCACTGAGAGAGGGCATCAGAGGGCAGACAGATGGAAACCACAATCACAGACAACTAGCCAACCTGATCACATGGACCACAGCTTTGTCTAACTCAGTGAAACTAAGCCATGCCGTGTGAGCCATCCAAGATGGACGGATTATGGTGGAGCAGTCTGACAGAATGTGATCCACTGGAGAAGGGAATGGCAAACCACTTCAGTATTCCTGTCTTGAGAACCCCACAAATAGCATGAAAAGGCAAAAAGATAGGACGCTGAAAGATGAACTCCCCAGGTTGGTAGGTACCCAATATGCTACTGGAGATCAGTGGGGAAATAACTCCAGAAAGAATGAAGAGACGGAGCCAAAGCAAAAACAAACCCAGTTGTGGATGGAACTGGTGATAGAAGCAAGGTTCAATGCTGTAAAGAGCAATAATGCATAGGAACCTTGAATGTTAGGTCCATGAATCAAGGCAAAATGGAAGTGGTGAAACAGGAGACGGCAGAGTGAATATCAACATTCAAGGAATCAGCGAACTAAGGTGGACTGGAATAGGTGGATTTAATTCAGATGCCCATTATATCTACTACTGTGGGCAGGAATCCCTTAGAAGAAATGGAGTAGCCATCATGGTCAACAAAAGAGTCCAAAATGCAGTACTTGGATACAATCTCAAAAATGATAGAATGATCTCTGTTCATTTCCAAGGCAAGCCATTCAATACCAGGGTAATCCAAGCCTATGCCCCAACCAGTAACGCTGAAGAAGCTGAAGTTGAACAGTTCTATGAAGACCTACAAGACCTTCTAGAACTAACACCCAAAAAAGATGTCCTTTTCATTTAGGGGACTAGAATGCAAAAGTAGGAAGTCAAGAAACACCTGGAGTAACAGGCAAATTTGGCCTTGGAGTACAGAATGAAGCAGCAGGGCAAAGGCTAATAGAGTTCTGCCAAGAGAATGCACTGGTCATAGTAAACACCCTTTTCCAACAACACAAGAGAAGACTCTACATATGGACATCACCAGATGGTCAAAACCTAAATCAGATTGATTATATTCTTTGCAGCAAAAGATGGAGAAACTATACAGTCAGCAAAAACAAGACTGGAAGTGGACTGTGGCTCAGATAATGAACTCCTTATTGCCAAATTCAGACTGAAATTGAAGAAAGTGGAGAAAACCACACCATTCAGGTATGACCTAAATCAAATCCCTTATGATTATACAGTGGAAGTGAGAAACAGATTTAAGGGACTAGATCTGACAGAGTGCTTGATGAACTATGGATGGAAGTTAATGACATTATACAGCAGACAGGAATCAAGACCATCCCCCAAAAAAAGAAATGCAAAAAAGCAAAATGGCTGTCTGGGGAGGCCTTACAAATAGCTGTGAAAAGAAGGGAAGCAAAAAGCAAAGGAGAAAAGGAAAAATATCCCGATTTGAATGCAGAGTTCAAAAGAATAGCAAGGAGAGATAAGCAAACTTTCCTCAGTGATAAATGCAAAGAAATAGAGGAAAATAATAGAATGGGAAAGAGGCAATGGCACCCCACTACAGTACTCTTGCCTGGAAAATCCCATGGATAGAGGAGCCTAATAGGCTGCAGTCCATGGGGTCGCAAAGAGTCGGACAGGACTGAGCGGTTTCACTTTCATGCATTGGAGAAGGAAATGGCAACCCACTCCAGTACTCTTGCCTGGAGAATCCCAGGGACTGGGGAGCCTGGTGGGTTGCCGTCTAGGGGTAGCACAGAGTCAGACACGACTGAAGTGACTTAGCAGCAGCAGCAGCAGCAGAGATATCTTCAAGATATTTAGATATACCAAGGGAACATTTCATGCAAAGATGGGCTCAATAAAAGATGGAAATGGTAAGGACCTAACAGAAGCAGAGGATATTAAGAAGAGGTGACAAAAATACACAGAAGAATTATACACAACAGATCTTCCCAACACAGATAATCACGATGGTGTTATCACTCACCTAGAGCCAGACATCCTGGAGTGTGAAGTCAAGTGGGCCTTGGGAAGCTATGAACAAAGCTAGTAGAGGCGATGGAATCCCAGTTGAGCTATTTCAAATCCTGGAAGATGATGCCGTGAAAGGGGTTCACTCAATATGCCAACAAATTTGAAAAACTCAGCAGTGGCCACAGGACTGGAAAAGGTCAGTTTTAATTCCAATCCCAAAGAAAGGCATTGCGAAGAATGCTCAAACTACTACACAATTGCACTCATCTCACACGCTGATAAAGTAATGCTCAAAATTCTCCAAGCCAGGCCTCGGCAACACATGAACCGTGAACTAGCAGATGTTCAAGCTGGTTTTAGAAAAGGCAGAGGAACCAGAGATCAAATTGCCAACATCGCTGGATCATCAAAAAAGCAGGAGAGTTCCAGAAGAACATCTATTTCTGCTTTATTGACTATGCTAAAGCCTTTGATTGTGAATCACAATAAACTGTGGAAAATTCTGAAAGAGATGGTAATACCTGACCACCTGACCTGCCTCCTGAGAAACCTATATGCAGGTCAGGAAGCAATAGTTAGAACTGGACATGGAACAACAGACTGGTTCCAAATAGGAAAAGGAATATGTCAAGGCTGTATATTGTCATCATGCTTATTTAATTTATATGCAGAGTACATCATGAGAAATGCTGGACTGGAGGAAGCACAAACTGGAATCAAGATTGCCAGGAGAAATATCAATAACCTCAGATATGCAGAAGATACCTCCCTCATGGCAGAAAGTGAAGAAGAACTAAAGACCCTCTTGATGAAAGTGGAAGAAGAGAGTGAAAAAGTTGGCTTAAAGTTCAACATTCAGAAAACTAAGATCATGGCTTCCAGCCCCATCACTTCATGGCAAATAGATGGGGAAAAAGAGGAAACAGTGGCTGACTTTATTTTTCTGGGCTCTAAGATCAGTGCAGATGGTGATTGCGGACATGAAATTAAAAGATGGTTACTCCTTGGAAGGAAAGTTATGACCAAATAGACAGCAAATTAAAAAGCTGAGACATTACTTTGTCAACGAAGGTCCATCTATTCAAGGCTATGGTTTTTCCAGTGGTCATGTATGGATGTGAGAGTTGGACTATAAAGAAAGCTGAGTGCTGAAGAATTGATGTTTTTGAACTTTGACATTGTAGAATACTCTTGAGAGTCTCTTGGACAGCAAGGAGATCGAACCAGTCCATCCTAAAGGAGATCAGTCCAGGGTATTAATTGGTAGGACTGATTTTGAAGCTGAAGCTCCAATACTTTGGCCACCTGATGCGAAGAGCTGACTTACTTGAAAAGACCCTGATGCTAGGAAAGATTGAGGGCAGGAGGAGAAGGGAATGACAGAGGATGAGATGGTTGGATGGCATCACTGACTCAATGGACATGAGTTTAGGTAGACCCCGAGAGTTGATGATGGACAGGGAGGCCTGGCATGTTGAAGTTCAAGGGGTGGCAAAGGGTCGGACATGACTGAGTGACTGAACTTAACTGAATTCAGCTTTTCCATAGATAGATCTCTATGTTCAGGAGGGGAAAGAAGGGACTACAGAGAGGGGCAACAGTATTAAAATGTATATTAAATGTATTTATTTGGAAAAAAATTAAAAATATTTGACAAAGAGAATGTAATGTAAACTCTTCTCCCAAAGTCTTACAATCGGTACAAATACAGGCTTCTGAAACTTATTTGCCTCCTGGTAAATTTACCTCTGTATATAGTTATTCTTTCTGCTTAAAATAATCAGTGGTTTTACCTTCATGAAAATGAACCCTGATTCTAAGAGACATAGGTTTACTATATATATCTTGTTCAGTTGCTAAATCATGTCAGACTCTTTGTGACCCCATGAACTGCAGCATGCCAGGCTTTGCTTCATCACTATCTCTCAGAGTTTGCTCAAACTAATATCCAACTAAATATTGGTGATGCCATCCAACCACCTCATCATCTGTTGCCCTTTTCTCCTCCTGCCCTCAATCTTTCCCAGGATCAGGGTCTTTTCCAATGAGTTGGCTGTTCGCTTCAGGTGGCCAAAGTATTGGAGCTTCAGCATCAGTCTTTCCAATGAATATTCAAGGTTGATTTCCTTTAGGATTGACTGGTTTGATCTCCTTGCTGTCAAGGGACTCTCAAGAGTCTTCTCCAACACCACAATTCAAAAGCATCAATTCTTCTGCAATCAGCCTTCTTTATGGTCCAACTTTCACATCTTCACAGGACTACTGGAAAAACCACAGCTTTGACTATAAAATTGTCAGTAAAGTGATGTCTTTGCTTTGAATATGCTGTCTAGGTTTGTCACTTCCTTCCAAGAAGCAACTGTCTTCTAATTTCATGGCTGTAGGAATTTTGGAGCCCAAGAAAAGAAAATCTGTCACTGCTTCCACTTTTTCCTGGGACAGGATGCCATGATTTTAGTTTATTTTTAACGGTGAGTTTTTAGCCACTCTCCTCCTTCACCTCAAGAAGCTTTTTATTTCCTTTTGTTTCTGCCATTAAAGTGGCATCATCTGCATATCTGAGGTTGCTGAGGTTTCTCCCAGCAATTCTGATTCCAGCTTGTAACTCATCCAGCCTGGCATTTCGCATGATGTACTCCACATCTGATGTAGTCATTTTGAGGGGAGATGAGATGGGGCCTGTGTCCTGAGGAAATGCATGTACTGGCTCATGGAACCAGTGAAGAGATACTAAGGGAAGATGCTTCCCAGGTGGTGCTGGTGGTAAAGAACCCGCCTGCCAATGCAGGAGACATGGGTTTGATCCCTGGGTCGGGAAAATCCCCTGAGGGTGGCACGGCAACCCACTGCAGTATTCTTGCCTGGAGAATCCACATGGGCAGAGGAACCTGGTGGGCCACAGTCCATAGGGCCACAAAGAGGTGTACATGACTGAAGTGACTTAGCACAGCACAGCACTCCAAATATACATTAGGTAAACAGGGTGACAATATACAGCCTTGTCTTACTCTTCCCAAATTGAACCAGTTGTTTCAGTAAGGTTCTAACTGTTGCTTCTTTACCTGCATACAGGTTTCTCAGGAGACAGGTAAGATGGGTCTGGTATTCTCATCTCTTGAAGAATTTTCCACAGTTTGTTGTGATCAGCAGAGTCAAAAGCTTTTGCACAGTCAATGAAAGAGAAGTGGATATTTTCTGGAATTCTCTTGCTTTCTCCATGATCTAATGAATGTTGGCAATTTGATCTCTGGTTCCTCTGCCTTACACTGGTTCCTGTAGGTCTTACACTTCAATAATATTAATTTTTAAAACACCTATGGCTATCTCAATTAAAATAAAAGCATACTCCTTTTTCTTTCTTTTTTTTTTTTTAATAGGAGGATGATTGCTTTATAATATTGTGTTGGTTTCTGCCATACATCAACATGAATCAGCACAGGTACACATATGTCCCCTCCCTCCTGAATCCCCCTCCCATCTCCCACCCTACCCCACCCCTCTAAGTTGTCACAGAGCCCTGGGTTGAGCTCCCTGTGTCACACAGTAAATTCCCACTTGCTATCTGTTTTACATATGGTATTATATATGTTTCCATACTCTTCTCTCAATTCATCCCACCTTCTCTTTCCTCCACTGAGTCCCTAAGTCTTTTCTCTATGTCTAAAAGCAATCTTTTCAGCATGGTTTAGAATGCTCTGTCAGATGTGTCCTATTCTTTTCCAAACTTGTGTTTGGAAACATGCTCACTATATACTACTAACATTGATCTTCCTTCTCTTGCTCAAATTTGGCAAACCAATTCCCACCCAAAGAGCTATTATTCCTGAGAACCACAGTCATATTTTTCCAGTAGAGTAGTTACCAACCACTTGTGGCAATTTGATTTTAAATTAATTTAAAAAATTAAAATTCATTTTCTCAGCCAAATTGCCATATTGCTAATGCCAATTGTTACACATGACTAATGGCTTCCATTTTCGACAGCACATTTTGAACATTTTCATCCTTGCCAAATCCCACTGGACAGTGTTGTCCTCAAATGTTCTGCCAGATATTTTCATGCTGATTCACTGTAATTACTTCCCCTTAAGTATTCTAGTTGCTGTACTTATTGCCGGCATTCCTTCCAGCAACTAGTTTTCAAATAACATTTTTCCCTCTTTGCCATATTACTATCTGAATATTTATTTCCATATATGATTATTTGTATATTAATTTGTTGCTTTTTATTTTGATTAGTGGATATGCAGGTTTCTACATGATAAATATATTTCCAGTATATTCATGATTATTGCCTGGTACATATCATATGTACAAAATTATTTGTGGATAACTAAAATAATGAAAGAAAAATGAACCAATTTATTATCTTGTTACTTATAAACAGGAGATAATGCTTTCAGACAAAAAGAACATGGCAGCTTATAAAGTTGAGGTAGTGAAGCACATATCTGGTACTTTAGAAAACTGAACCAGCCTAAAGAATTTGTTAAATAGCTTAAGATGTAAATTATGAATTCAAACTCAAATTTGAGGCCCTGAGAAAATATATTTTTAAAAAACAGCAAAATAATCATTATTAATTATATTCATCCCCAAATTACTTTTGTTTCATTAATTTTATCTGACAAAATTTTTTCAAGGCCTATGATAAATGTACTCACTGTTTGGTAATCGTCAGCAAACTTTTTATGTATTGATTCAATACACAAAATTAAATGCAATCGTCTCTTGTTCTATTACTAAGTAATACACACTTAAATATTATTAGGATAAATTATATTTTTTGTTGTTGTTCAGTCACTCAGTTGTGAGTGACTCTTTGATACCCCATGAACTGCAGCATGCCAGGCCTTGCTGTCCTTCATTATCTCATGGGGCTTGCTCAAACTCACATCCATTGAGTCAGTGATGCCATCCAACCATCTAATCCTCTGTTGCCCTCTTCTCCTGCCCTCAATCTTTCCCAGCATTGGGGTTTCTTCCAGTGAGTTGGCTTTTTACAACAGGTGACTAAAATATTGGAGCTCCAGCTTCAGCATCAGTCCTTCTAATAAATATTCAGGGTTGATTTTCTTTAAGATTGATTGTTTTGATCTCCTTGCTGTTGAAGGGACTCTCAAGAGTCTTCTCCAACATCACAGCTCAAAAGCCTCAATTCTTAAGCACTCAGGCTTCTTTATGGGTCCAACTCTCACATCCATACATGGGCTTCCCTAGTGGCTCAGACAGTATAGAATCTGCCTACAATGCAGGAGACCCTGGTTCAATATATGGGTAGGGAAGATTCCCTGGAGAAGGTAATGACCAGCCACTGCAATATATTTGAGTGGAGAATGCCATGGACAAAGAAGCCTGGTGGGCAGCAGTTCATGGCACTGCAAAGAGTCAGACACAATTGGGCAGTTATCTTCATTAGCTCATTTAAAAGCAAAAGAAATTGTCCCCAGTTTTCATTAAACGTTCATTTTAGTATGAGATGATACTTATTTAGTCCTTGCTATAAAAGAGACACTGTGACTAGTCAATTGTTTGTTTATGCACCTTACTATTTTTTCCTGTGTCCCTTTCAACACGTGCTACATAATGGTATGTTACTATCTTTCAAAGCCACCACCAAATACTACCTCCTCAATGAAACAATACAGGCAGAATGGACTTTTCCCTTCATCAGCACATACAGAAAAAAAATTGTTATCCCTGAATTTATGTTCTTAATATTTACTTATTTAATGGTAAATATTACTCTAGATTGTAAGAAATTTAACAGTAATGAGTATGTCCTATGAATCTATTTATTTTTCATGATCTGCACATAGTAATAAGTCTGTAATAACTTTAGCTATATCCAATGCTAGTGCATTCAGTAGAGTTCAGTCTCTCAGTCGTGTCTGACTCTTTGCAACCCCATGAATCGCAGCATGCCAGGCCTCCCTGTCCATCACCAACTCCCGGAGTTCACCCAAACTCATGTACATCGAGTCAATGATGCCATCCAGCGATCTCATCCTCTGTCGTCCCCTTCTCCTCCTGCCCCCAATCCCTCCCAGCATCAGGGTCTTTTTCAATGAATGAATGCTTTGCATGAGTTGGCCAAAGTATTGGAGTTTCAGCCTCAGCATCAGTCCTTCCAATGAACACCCAGGACTGATCTCCTGTATAATGCACTGGTTGGATATCCTTGCAGTCCAAGGAACTCTCAAGAGTCTTCTCCAACACCACAGTTCAAAAGCATCAATTCTTCGGTACTCAGCTTTCCTCACAGTCCAACACTCACATCCATACATGACCACAGGAAAAACTATAGCCTTGACTAGACGGACCTTTGTGGCAAAGTAATATCTCTGCTTTTTAATATGCTATCTAGGTTGGTCAAAACTTTCCTTCCAAGGAGTAAATGTCTTTTAATTTCATGGCTGCAGTCACCATCTGCACTGATCTTGGAGCCCCCAAAAATAGTCTGACACTGTTTCACCATTGATTTCCCAGGAAGTGATGGGACCAGATGCCATGATCTTAGTTTTCTGAATGTTGAGCTGTAACCCAACATTTTCACTCTCCTTTTTCACTTTCATCAAGAGGCTTTTTAGTTCCTCTTCACTTTCTGCCATAATGGTGGTGTTATCTGCATATCTGAGGTTATTGAGATGTCTCCCGGCAATCCTGATGGCAGCTTGTGCTTCTTCCAGCCCAGCGTTTCTCATGATGTATTCTGAATATAAGTTAAATAAGCAGGGTGACAATATACGGCCTTGATTTACTCCTTTTCCTATTTGGAACCAGTCTGTAGTTCCATGTACAGTTCTAACGGTTGCTTCCTGACCTGCATACAGGTTTCTCAAGAGGCAGATCAGGTGGTCTGGTATTCCCATTTCTTTCAGAATTTTCCACAGTTTATTGTGATCCACACAGTCAAAGGCTTTGGCATAGTCAGTAAAACAGAAATAGATGTCATTTCTGGAATTCTCTTGCTTTTTCCAGGATCCAGTGGATGTTAGCAATTTGATCTCTGATTCCTCTGCGTTTTGTAAGACCAGCTTGAACATCTGGAATTTCACTGTTCACATATTGCAGAAACCTCGCTTGGAGAATTTTGAGCATTACTTTATTAGCGTGTGAGATGAGTGCAATTGGGCAGTAGTTTGAGCATTCTTTGTCATTGCCTTTCTTTGGAATTGGAATGAAAACTGACCTTTTCCAGTCCTGTGGCCACTGCTGAGTTTTCCAAATTTGCTGGCATATTGAGTGCATTACTGCTGTAGCAAATAGGTGTACACAGAGTTTTAAGACAAAAAACAATAAGGAAGCCAGCTTAACATCTAATAAACACTTTACTACATGATGTATTTAATTATATATTTAATATCTATTGCATATGAAAGCTCTCATTATGTTCATTAATAAAATTTTCTTTTCTTCAGAAACGTCTTCAGATATTGTATTTCTTTGATAAATTTTAAGCAAAGAGAATTATTTATATATTTCCTAATTATAGAAACTTAATACCATGAACTGTATTAATTTGTCACTGAAAGACAGAATAAAATTTCATCCTATCAGCTCTCTTATTTATGGGAAATGCTATTAAATAAAAATTTAGGATACAATATCCATAAGGATATTAAGTACATAGACACTCTCACCTTGCCAAGTTATTGCATGAGAAACTTAATTATGAAAATAACAATGTTCATGTCATCCATGGGTAAGAGAATATAAGAATTCCAAATATTGCTATTTTTATGATTTTCCAAATATAAGCCTTATTTTAGTTTTAGGGATCGGAGTAACAGGCAAATTTGGCCTTGGAATATGGAATGAAGCAGGGCAAAGACTAATAGAGTTTTGCCAAGAAAATGCACTGGTCATAACAAACAGCCTTTCCAACAACACAAGAGAAGACTCTATATATGGACATCACCAGATGGTCAACACCAAATTCAGATTGATTATATTCTTTGCAGCCAAAGATGGAGAAGCTCTATACAGTCAACAAAAACAAGACCAGGAGCTGACTGTGGCTCAGATCATGAACTCCTTATTGCCAAATTAAATTGAACAAAGTAGGGAAAACCACTAGACCATTCAAGTATGACCTAAATCAAATCCCTTATGATTATACAGTGGAAGTGAGAAATAGATTTAAGGGCCTAGATCTGATAGATAGAATGCCTGATGATTTATGGAATGAGGTTCATGACATTGTACAGGAGACAGGGATCAAGACCATCCCCATGGAAAAGAAAAGCAAAAAAGCAAAATGGCTGTCTGGGGAGGCCTTATGAATAGCTGTGAAAATAAGAGAAGCGAAAAGCAAAGGAGAAAAGGAACAATATAAGCATCTGAATGCAGAGTTCCAAAGAATGGCAAGAATAGATAAGAGAGCCTTCTTCAGCGATCAATGCAAAGAAATAGAGGAAAACAACAGAATGGGAAAGACTAGAGATCTCTTCAAGAAAAGTAGAGATACCAAGGGAACATTTCATGCAAAGATGGGCTCAATAAAGGACAGAAATGGTATGGACCTAACAGAAGCAGAAGATATTAAGAAGAGATGGCAAGAATACACAGAAGAACTGTACAAAAAAGATCTTCATGACCCAGATAATCACGATGGTGTGATCACTGACCTAGAGCCAGACATCCTGGAATGTGAAGTCAAGAGGGCCTTAGAAAGCATCACTACGAACAAAGCCAGTGGAGGTGATGGAATTCTAGTTGAGCTATTTCAAATCCTGAAAGATGATGCTATGAAAGTGCTGCACTCAATATGCCAGCAAATTTGGAAAACTCAGCAGTGGCCACAGGACTGGAAAAGGTCAGTTTTCATTCCAATTCCAAAGAAAGGCAATGACAAAGAATGCACAAAACCACACAATTGCACTCATCTCACATGCTAGTAAAGTAATGATCAAAATTCTCCAAGCCAGGCTTCAGCAATATGTGAACCGTGAATTTCCAGATGTTCAAGCTAGTTTTCAAAAAGGCAGAGGAACCAGAGATCAAATTGCCAACATCTGCTGGATCCTGGAAAAAGCAAGAGAATTCCAGAAATAACATCTATTTCTGCTTTATTGACTATGCCAAAGCCTTTGACTGTGTGGATCACAATAAACTGTGGAAAATTCTTCAAGAGATGGGAATACCAGGCCACCTGATCTGCCTCTTAAGAAATGTGTATGCAGGTCAGGAAGAAACAGTTAGAACTGGACATGTAACAACAGACTGGTTCCAAATAGGAAAAGGAGTACGTCAAGGCTGTATATTGTCACCCTGCTTATTTAACTTCTATGCAGAATACATCATGAGAAACGCTGGGCTGGAAGAAGCACAAGCTGCCATCAAGATTGCTGGGAGAAATATCAATAACCTCAGATATGCAGATGACACCACCCTTATGGCAGAAAGTGAAGAGAAACTAAAAAGCCTCTTGATGAAAGTGAAAGTGGAGAGTGAAAAATTTGGCTTAAAGCTCAACGAAGATCATGGAATCCAGTCCCACCACTTCATGGGAAATAGATGGGGAAACAGTGGAAACAGTGTCAGACTGTATTTATTCGGGCTTCAAAATCACTACAGATGGTGATTGCAGCCATAAAATTAAAAGACGCTTAGTCCTTGGAAGGACAGTTATGACCTAGATAGCATATTCAAAAGCAGAGACATTACTTTGCCAACAAAGGTTTGTCTAGTCAAGGTTATGGTTTTTCCTGTGGTCATGTGTGGATGTGAGAGTTGGATTGTGAAGAAGGCTGAGCACCGAAGAATTGATGCTTCTGAACTGTGGTGTTGGAAAAGACTCTTGAGAGTCCCTTGGGCTGCAAGGAGATCCAACCAGTCCATTCTGAAGGAGATCAGCCCTGGGATTTCTTTGGAAGGAATGATGCTAAAGCTGAAACTCCAGTACTTTGGCCACCTCATGCGACGAATTGACTCATTTGAAAAGACTCTGATGCTGGGAGGGATTGGGGGCAGGAGGAGAAGGGGATGACAGAGGATAAGATGGCTGGATGGCATCACTGACTCCATGGATGTGAGTCTGGGTGAACTCTAGGTGTTGGTGATGGACAGGGAGGCCTGGCGTGCTGCGATTCATGGAGTCGCAAAGTGTCAGACACGACTAAGCGACTAAACTGAACTGAACTGAATGACATTTAAAATTTTTTAATTAATAGAGATCTGAATTCCAATGTAGAATTTATAATAAAAATCAAATCAATATTTTTAAAACAAAAAATCAAATATATCCTATTATAAACATCAAATTTTATCATTTAGACTATGATACTGATAGCATAAAAGAAAAAATCATCAAAAATTTAGGAGTTATTTTCATTTTTACATAATATTTGTTTGTGGTAGGCATTTGTTATAAAAGGAAGTTGTTACTGTCCTCAAAGTTTCAGCCAATGTAACTGGAGATACAATTTTATCATGCTTTTTTTCCTCTGATAACAGTTTTCTCTCTACCACAACTACTTGCTTGTATTTCCCAAGTCAATTATTTGCTTGGCACATCATACATTTACTTTCAAATCCCTCAGCACGCATTTCTTCTAGGGTACCTGACACTGGTAATCCAGTACTGAAAGCTTTCTTCATCACTGGCTGAATGAGATGGATAAGGGGAGAGGAGTTGAAGTAAGACTAATCCTAAACTCATTCATCTTCCCACCTTACAAGATAGTTTTTTTCTCATGGTGCTTTAATAAATGTGATTTTAATAGGGGTATTCTGTCCAAACAGAGATAAAGAATATGCTATTGTTTTTAGTCTGGTTTAGATAAGTACAGTAATTATCAAAATTATAAAGTGATTAGATAATAAAAATTGATTTACAAGCCACAAATCTTCTATTTTTATAATATCTAACAGTAAGTCCACAATTAAGTGTTCAATGAAAGGAAAAAAAAAATAAAGTGGAAATTTAGGAAGAAAAAAAAGAAAGTATGTCATATATTTAAGCTAATTTCATGAAATATTTTGTTAATTCCATATGAAAATAATCATTGCTAATTTCTTCATAATAATTGTTAAGTACCAAATGTGTATAAGAAGTACTGTAATTGTGATTAGTCGTCACTCTCACACAAATCTTTGCTTGTCTATTTGTAGTCAGGGTGGTAAAGATAGCAAAGCAATGTAAACTCTGGATATTTTTTGTAGATGGCAAGTAAAATACATCTCTGCTCAACTGCTAAGTCGCTTCAGTTGTGTCCGACTCTGTGCGACCCCATAGACGGCAGCCCGCCAGGCTTCCCCGTCCTTGGGATTCTCCAGGCAAGAACACTGGAGTGGGTTGCCATTTCCTCCTCCAATGCATGAAAGTGAAAAGTGAAAGTGAAGTTGCTCAGTTGTGTCTGACTCTTAGCGACCCCATGGACTGCAGCCTACCAGGCTCCTCCATCCATGGGATTTTCGAGGCAAGAGTACTGGAGTGGCTTGCCATTGCCTTCTCCACTAACATCCAAATTGTGTTTTTAAGTTTGAACAAATATTTTCAGTCATCCAAATATTATCCTTCGTACAGGAAATGTCATGTGACTCAGACTTAATAACATGTTACTACTGCATGCTTATTCACTGTTAGACACTAAAGAGTTAAGAAGACCTAATTAAAATACCTCTCAGTGTGGTATCTTCTGAAGTACTTTATGTAGGTCATAAACTTTGCACTTAACCCATAATTTAAAATCTATATGTCATGCAATTGTGTTCGCCAAAACACCAAGCCAATTCATGGCAAGAAAATTTTAGATGGACACTAAGCTGTTTTTGGTTTTTGCTTATATTTTTTGCTATTATAAACAATGTGATAAACATTCTTATGCATGTTTGCTATATCACATAACCAATAATTTCTATAAACATAAACCAAAGAGTGACATTCAATGTAAATTATATACATGTTCAACTTTATGAGGTCAAATTGTTTTCCTAAGTGTCTACACCAATTTATACTTCTATCAATGATGTAGTATACAAAATTCATGGGGATCTATAATTTCACCAACATTTAGCTTCACAAATGTATTCACTTTTTGTCAGCTGAAAAAGATTAAAATTATATCTCATTTTACAATATTGTTCTGGTTACTAGTGAGGATAAACATTTATATATTTAATCAACAAGTTTTTCTACTTCATGAAATGACTGTCCTCAAGTTTTGCTCATTTTACTGTTGTATTTTTTAATTTTTATTGATACAATTTTTTTATATTTTTGATGTCAATTCATTGTCAATTTATGGTGATTTTGAAGCACACTATTTCTTAAATACTTCAACTTTTCATTATTTTTTTAAAAAATTCAATAATAAGAAAACTGAAAATGTGTCCAATACAGGGGAGTAGGAAAACCCTGAGTTTACCTTTTTCTGTGGGCACATCACAATTACAGCTATTTCCAGAGTGCATATCTATGATAATGACCTAAAAACTAGCTGAAAAGATTCTCCACAGCTCAAGATATAAAGAAGGAACCACAATAATATGATTAAAAGGGGCAGAGATGTGGTATAGTCAAGACCATATCTTCAAACTGGCAACTCACAAACAAAGGATAATCACAATTGCAGTGGTTCTTCCCAAAGAGTGAGAGATCTAAGCCCCACATTTTGCTTCTAACCCCAGGGTCCTGGACTAGAAAGCTGAGCCCTCAGAACATCTTGCCCTGAAGGCCAGTGGGGCTTTCATATGAGAGAGCTAGAGTGCTGTGCTAAACAGCAACTCCACTCTTAAAGGGCATATGCAAAATCTCCCATCCTCTGATCCTAGCACAGAGGTAGTAATTTGAAAGGAGTCTGGGTCAGAAACACCTGCTCATCTTGGAGAGTCTCCTGGAGAAGCAGAAGGCAATCAGTGCTCCTCCTGGGGACACAGACATTTATGGCAGCAATTTTGGTAGGCTCATTCTACTACAAGGACACTGGTGCTAGAAAGCACCATTTTGGAGTCCTCCCTCTAGCCTATTAGTGTCAGTAACTTAACCCATCCACTAGCAGGCTAGCAGGAGCCCCAAGATGACCAAAACTGCAGCCAGCTCTTTGAGGATCAGTTCTTGCCCACCAGAGGACTGGCAGTCACTACTTGAGGTAGGGCCTGGCAACCAACTGGGCCAGAGGGCAACCAGCATACAACTGTGCCCATTGTAGTCAGCCCTGTCACAACAGAAGGGTCCATGCAGCCTACCTGGGGGCACACTAGAGCATATATCTATGGTGAATAGATGAGAGTGTGTTGCTGGGTCTCATTGTGCATCTCCTACATAAAACCACTCCTCCAAAATTGGGAAATGTAACTTATTACCTTATACATAAAAATGAACAAAGACTGAGGTAAAAGAAGAATATGTTCCACATTAAGAGATAAGACAATACCCTAGAAAAAAAAACAATTTGAAATAGAGATAAGCAATCCACCTGATAAACAGTTCAAGGAAATGATTAAAAAAGATGCTCAATGAACCCAGGAGAAGAATATATGAACATAACAAGATGTTTAATAAAGAAGAAGAAAATATAGAAGATTGCTTTTTGGGGAGTCAAATTGCTTGTTATGTCCAACTCTTTGCAACCCCATGAACTGCAGCCCTCCAGGCTCCTCTGTCCATTGGATACTCCAGGCAAGAATACTGGGATGGGTTGCCATTCCCTTCTCCAAGGGATCTCCCTGACCCAGGGATTGAATCAAGGTCTCCTGCACTGCAGATGGATTCTTCACCACTAGCTCAACCAAGATCCAAACAGAGCTAAAGAATACTTTAACTGAAATTTTAAAATATGCTAGAAGGAATCAACAGTAGATTAGAAGACAAAGATGAACAGATCAGTGATATAGAAGACAAAGTAGTGGAAATTATCTAAACTGAACTGAAAAAAAAAAAAAAACTTAAAAAAAAATCATGGTTTTAAAGACCTCTGGACAACATTAAACATACTAACATTAGCATTACAGGAGTCCTGAAGGACAAAGAGAGAGAGAGAACACTTATTTGAAGGAACAAAAGCTAAAAAAATTCCTAACCTTGGGAAGTGCCTCCAAGCCCAGGAGGCACTTAGAGAACCAAAAAAGATGAAACCAAAAATCTCCACATCAAACACATAATAATTAAAATTGCAAAAATTAAAGATAGAGACTCTTAAAGCAGTGGGAGAAAAGCAACTAGTAACATATATGGAAATTCCCAAAAGACTATCAGCCAACTTTTCAGCATAAACTCCATGAAAATGATAAAAGGGAAAAACCCACAAATAAAAATATACAACCCAGAAAGGCTATAGAGTATTATGAATTCAGAATTCAATTCAGAATTCATTGAGAATGGAAGGAGAAATACTTTTATAGACAAGTAAAAGCTAAGAGTTCAGCACCATTAAACCAACTTTACAAGAAATGTTATATGGCTTCTTTAAGAAGAAAAAAAAAAATACTACAACTAGATAAACAAAATTATTAAAGAAAAAAGTCTCACTGTTAAAGACAAAATACAGTAGAACAACTATTTATAAAGCCAATAGTAATACAAATATTTACAAAGACAAAAGTAGTAATACCATCTTTATTTACAATAAGTAGTAAATGGACACACAGAAAATGTAAAATATAATGCCAAAACATTACATATATGGGCAAAGTAAAATTTAAGATTATCTATCTATCCATATATCATGGTAACAACAAACCAAAAATATATGGTAGATACAGAGGAAAGAGTAAAGAATCCAAACACCACTAAGAATAACTATCAAAACACAATGGAAGACAGCAAAAAAAAAAAAAAAAACAGAAAACTATAAAACCAGTCACAAAACAATTAACAAAAGTACAGTACCTATCAATAATTACTTTAAGTGTAAATGGATGAAATTCTCCAATCAGAAGACAAAGTGGTTGATTGGATTAAAAAAACAAGACACATAAACATGCTTTCTACAAGACATTCACTTTGGATCTAAAGATACACATATTGAAACTAGGGAATGGGAAACATTATCCAAGATGGAAATGAAAGAAAACTAGAGTAGTAATAGTTAAGAGACAAAATAGACTCTAGAACGATAGCAAAAGACAAAGCAAGACATGGCATAATGATAAAGGGATCAATCCAACAGGAAGATACAGCAATTGTCAATATATACAAACCCCAAAAAGTACACCTATATACTTAAAGCAAATATTAACAAACATTGAGAAATTGACAGTAACACAATAATAGCTAAGAATTTTAATACCCCACTTATGTCAATGAACAGATCATCCAGACAGAAAGTGAATACAACCTATTTTAAATGACACATTACATCAGGAAAAATTAATAGATGTATATAAAACATTCCATCCAAACACAGCAGAATATGCAGTCTTTTCAAGTGTACATGGATATCTTTATGACAGATGAATGCTGGCCACAAAACAAGTCTCACTAAATTTAAACATATCAACAATGTGAGATTAGAGATTCAACTATAAGGGGGAAAAATGCAAAAAAACCACAAACATGCAGAGGCTAAACAGTATACTACTAAACAGCTGATAAGTTACTGAAGAAATCAAAGACAAAATTAAAATCAAAGGAAAACATGGAGGTAAGTGAAAAAGACATCAAAAGTGTCCAAAATCTATGAGACAAAACGTGAAAGCAGTTCCAAGAGAGATGTTAATAGCAATAAAAGTCTACATCAGGAAACAAAAAAATGTAAATAATCTAACCTTAAAGGAACTAGAAAAAGAAGAAGAAACTCAAAATTAGTACATGGATAAACAAAAGATCAGAGAAGAAGTAAACTTACCTAGAAGACATAGATAAGTTCCATGAAATGTACAGTTTCCTAAGATTGAATCAGGACAAACAGAAAATATAAACAGGTCAAAAAACAGTTTGAAATTTGAATCAATAATGAAAACTTCCCAACAAAGAAAACTCCAGGACTAGAAAGCCTACATAAGGGATGTGAAACAACGTAGATTTTACATTCACTAAAGGATAATAAGTAAATGTTACAAACAACTTTAAAGAATATGTTCTATCATTTAGATAAGATGGGGAAATTCCTTGAAAGATCCAAACTACTTATGGACTTACTAAGAAAAAAATATATAGCATGAGTAGCCTCATATCTACTATAGAAATAGAAATTTTAACAAAATCCTTCATACTAAGAAAATTCACACCTAGATGTTGCCACCAGTAGATACTACCAAGTATTTGAGGGATAAATAGTATGAAATCCATGCAAATTTTTCCAGAGATGACAAGGAAGGAATACTCTGTAGTTATCCCAAAATGTCAGAATTACCCAGATACCAAACAAGAAAAGGGGACTACAAACCAATATCTTCATAACACTTTTGCAAAATTTCTAAAGATGTTCTTAACATCTTGAATGAACCAATGTATAAAAAGGAAATATATTTGGAACTGGGATTTCTCAGAGAATTGGTATGTTTGTGTAACATTTAAAATCAAGAAATAAAAATTGACCAAAGAAAAATACAATTGACTATGTTGAAAATTTACCAAGAAAAACCATATGCTCCTCACAAAATATGTAGAAAAGACATTTTTCAAAATCCAACATTCATTCCTGATAAAAGATCTCAGCACACTAGAATTTGAAGTGATCTTCTTTTATATGACCACACACACAAAAAAAATCTGTGAGTTAAGATCAGACAAAATGATAAATGACTGAATGTTTTTCTGCTAAAATCACAATACGAAAAGGGTGCCTGCTCTCACCACATCTATTCATCAATGTATTGGAATTTTAGCCAGTGCAGTAAAGCAAGAAAAAGAAAACAAGCATCTGATTTGAAAGAAAAGCATCAAAATGTGTCAAGGTACCTATACATTATCTGTGTAGACAATCCAATGGAAAGTATAAAAAATCCACTAGAACAAGTAATTATATTTGGTGATGTTGTATAATATAAAGTTAGTTTATTAAAGTCATTTTCATTCTATTTACTACCAACAAACATTTGGTCATTGGAATTTAAGAAAAAATAATACCACCAAAAAAACCTCAAAGTATAAAATACTTACAGATCAACCTGAAATACTTAATGATCAATTGATTAGAATTGAAAAGATAAGTATGTAAAATACAACAACCATTCCTGATCAAAGATTTATACAAACTAGAAAGGAACTTCCTAAACAAGATAAAAAACCATATGAGAAATCCATAGCTGCCACTTTAATTTATTTATATAATTTATTTAAATAATTAAATTTATTTAATGGTAAAAAACAGAATTATACTACCCTAATAGCAAATAAGGATATCAACTCTCATGATGTCCATTGATCTCGTTATATGTGTATACACATATGCACATAAATTATGTTACCCACATTGACGGGATCCAGCTCCAGCAGGATCCAAGTGTACCCTCAGGATGAACGGCATCAGTGAATGAATGACATGGGAAGGCCAAGCTTCTGTGAGCGAGGCCCGTAACTTTATTTTCAAAAGGAGCTTTTATACCCTGACTTGTACACAGAGGGAAATGAAATATGCAAGGTCATGCAGAGTCAGCCAAAACACTCCAGCAGTTTTGTCCTTATCGAAACCAGCATTTTTTTCTATATGCCTTTGCATAAACAAGGGTCTTATGCTATGTACATTATCTTCTGACCTGGAGGCCTGTTGACATTTTATGACCCTTTTTTGATAAAGGTTGATCAACAAGAAAACTTGTTTTCCCTTGAAGTGTTTTTTCTTTATATTTCTAATCTGTGTCAGCCTCAGAAAGTACTAAACAGAGTTACATTCTCATGGAGCAAAGGTGCAGTGGGTCACAACAAAGAAAGAACTTATTAGCTCAAAGGTCTGATGTGGTTAATACCAAGGCTACTACTTGTTTTTCTTACATTCCAACTACATTAACCAATGCACTCCCAGGTGCACAATGGACAAGAGATATGGGAACTTGGCAGCAAGCATTGGCCCAATAATGAAGCCCTTTAGCTGTATTATTCTAATAAATTTTCACCCCTTAAAGGGCTGTCTGCCCATTAGGACTTTTAGATTGTTTAGGCTTCTCGTGCCTTTCATGGTTGGGAAGTTGTGAACAATCATGTGCATTAGTTGTAAGAGTAAAGAAAAACCTGTCAAGCAAGCTCAAATGCCAACAGAGGGGTTAGAATAGAAATATTCCTTTCATGCCCAGGAGACTTATCAATTTAGAGCCTTAAGTTGATTTTCTCCAACTTTAAACATTGATTAAACTCCAATGTTTAATATCAGAAGAGTGGTTGAAAGGCATAGTTTAGTAAACAGTAGACAGATTTTGGTTTCGGGGGTAGATGTCGAGCAGGTCCAGGGAATCCCTCGAGTCCTGATCCACTTTTGCCTGTCAGGTCTTTCCCGCATGACCTTTGTCATGGGTGGGATCTCCCGTGGTGGCTCCCGGCACCACATCATATATAACATGAACATAATGTATATATTATATATGCCTATATTGTAGAAAATGTTTCTCTGGTGGCTCAGATGATAAAGGATCTGCCTGCAATGTAGGAGACCCAGGTTTAATCCCTAGACTGTGAGGATTCCCTGGACAAGAAATGGCAATCCACTCCAGTATTCTTGCCTAGAGAATCCATGGACAGAGGAACTAGCGGGCTCCATGGGGTCACAAAAAGTCAGACACAGTTGAGTAACTAACACTTTATGACACAAAATTTAAAACTAATCTTTGATCAATAAGTATAATCTAAGAAATATAAGAATTTATTTTCCACTAATAAAGTAATAATAACTATAGATAGTAAGTAGATACATGGACTTAGAAAAAAGTAACCATGCTACAAAATATTCTTTCTGTATACAGTGTTTGGGGCTTCCCGGGTGGCTCAGTGGTAAAGAATTGACTGTCAAATGGGAAGACAGGTTCCATCCCTAGGTCAGGAAGATGCCCTGGAGGAGGAAATAGGAACTCACTCCAGTATTCTTCCCTGGAAAATCCCATGTAACAGAGGAGCCAGGCATGCTACAATCCCTGGGGTTTCAAAGGGTTGGACATGACTGAGCTCACACAGATACAATGTTTAATTATTATGATACTTGGAGTCAAAATACTGAGGCAAATTGATAGCAAAAATAAAAGAAACACATAAAAATATTTCTTTATAAATATATTAAATTATTTTGCATAAATATCAGAATGATCCAAAGGATAGATTGTATAAAAATTTCCTTTAATGATCAATATATCTCATTTAATGGATTATTTATACAAAATCTAATTTATAAGGAATTAAGCACAGTATAGAGAAATGCATAGAAAATAACGATGATGGTATGTGTGCAATATTGTAACCAGTTTTTCAGCATTTAGAGATTTAATTTCCTGATTTACAAGATTACCTGGCAATTTATTACATGAGTTTTATTTGCTACATATAATTTTGGGTTTTGTTTATAGATATTACATGGCACAAATAATGACAAAATTGCATAATTGAGTACACAACTTCAAGTTATAAAAATTCGAGAAAATATTCAGTATGCTTAAATATGTGTAATTTATTGGTATATTACAAGAAACAAACTGTATTCTTTGATAACAAAAATTGAAAATTTTAGTTCAGTTCTGTTGCTCAGTTGTATCTGACTCCTTGCAAACCCATGGACTGCAGCACGCCAGGCTTCCCTGTCCATCAACAACTCCTGGAGCTTACTCAAACTAACATCCATCAAGTCAGTGATGCCATCCAACTATCTCATCCTCTGTCGTCCCCTTTTCCTGCCTTCAATCTTTCCCAGCACCAGGGTCTTTTCAAATGAGTCAGTTATTTGCATCAGTTGGGCAAAGTATTGGAGTTTCAGCTTTGGCATTAGTCCTTCCAATGAATATTTGGGGCTAATTTCCTTTAAGATTGACTGGTTGGGTCTCTTTGAAGTCCAAGGGACTCTCAAGAGTCTTGTCCAACACCACAATTCAAAAGCATCAATTCTTCTGTGCTCAGCTTTCTTTATAGTCCAACTTTCACACCCATACATGACTACTTTGGTTAGTAAATATTTTTAAATTACTATAAGAACTTCTCACAAAGTTTCAGTAGCCTAAAAATTAATCTGCTTGGATATTTGACTGAGTAAGTAAAGGTAAATTCATCTGATGACATTACTTAAATTAGCTATTAAAATTTTTGTTGAAGTAAATTGTAAATATTTATTGTTTTGATAACCCTGATATTTATGTTTAAGCATGTTGTTTCTGTGAAAAAACCCAACCAGTACTAGGATTATTTGGCAGAAAAACTAGGCCAATCTGAAGAACCAATGTAATGTTGTTTGGAAAATGACAGATAAAGAAACAGATTGGAGCTGTCAGCATGGTGGTAATAATGCAACTGCAAACTCAAATGGAAAAGGTCAGGTAAGACTAGCAAATAAGGGCACAGAATAAATCTTATTCAGATTTAGATACATTAAAGTGTCACTTAGCACAGCTGGAAACATGCTTTGATGTAAGGCTACAAATACTACAAAAAGACAAGTGATAAAAAATTTACTTGGTCATTGGTGGAAAAACCGAAGCACTTTTTTTTAAACTAGACTTTTGCTTTGGATCATCTGTAGCTTTGCTCTTCACAGTTTTAAATAGTCAAGGACATTCAAAGAATAAGAAGTATAATAGATTATAAAGCCAGGAATAAAATTACTTAGTAATACCTAAAGCTATAGGTATTGCTATAATTATGTTGGTGGTAGAGCAATGCTTTTTGTTGTTTGTGTGTGTGTCTGTGTGTGTGTGTGTGTGTGTTTGTGTTTCTGAGTGATCCATGTGAAACCTAAAAAGTAACTGCCAGGAGTAGAAGTAAAAAGCCAGAAAGAATAATAGTTGTCTTTTTGGTTAGATAAGGAAGAAAAGAATATGAAAACAAAGATGAAAAAAGCCATTTTACTTTATCATGATGTAATAACTTTCTTAATTTTTAAAATTTAAAAAAGAAATGTATTAATTCAAGTTATTAAGACATTGGTTTGTTGGTTTGTATTGCCTTTTTCATTTAGTCCAAAAATGTTATAATCACCCATAAGAAAGATGCTAGGAAAACCTTTGATAGTAAATGTTAGTAATAAAGGTAGAATAGATACTACTTTTTGAAAAATTAAAGTGCTTCTAGAGAAAATATAATAAATTTAGAAAAAAAATTGAAAAAGACTTTGTAATGCAAAAGATAACTAAGAATGTAAAGACAAAATCTGCAAATAAAAATGCAATTTTCTTAAATATTTTCCTATGAATTTTTAACCAAAGTTTAAGAGTTGCTTCAGTTGTGTAAGAACCATCTTATTCCTATTAAGGATTTCCTATAAAGGCTCAGTTAAGGTGCTACATTCAATATGTCAGCAAATTTGGAAAATACAACAATGGTCACAGGACTGGTAAAGGTCAGTTTTCATTCCAACTCCCAAAGAAAGGCAATGCCAAAGAATGTTCAAACTACCACATAATAGAGCTCATTTCACATGCCAGCAAGGTAATGCTCAAAATCCTTCAAGCTAGGCTTCAGCAGCACATGAACCAAGAATATCCAAGTGTACAACACGGATTTAAAAAAGACAGAGGAATCAGAGATCAAATTGCCAACGTCCTCTAGATGAAAGAAAAATCAAGGGAATTCCAGAAAACAAACAAACAAACAAACATTTGCTTCATTGACTACTCAAAAGCCTTTGTGTGAATCACAACAAACTGTGGAAAATTATTGAAGAGATGGGAACACTGGACCACCTCTTTTAAGAAACTTGTACGCAGGTCTGGAAGCAACAGTTAGAATCTTACGTGGAACAGCGGACTAGTTCAAAATTGGGAAAGGAGTACATCAAGGCTGTATACTGTCACCCTGCTTCTTTAACTTATATGCAGAGTACATCATGTGAAATGCAAGAATGGATGAATCATAAGCTGGAATCAAGATTGCCTGGAGAAATATCAACGACATCAGATATGCAGATGATATCAGTCTAATGACAGAAAGCAAAGAGGAACTAAAGAGCCTTTTGATGAAGATGAAAAAGGAGACTGAAAAAGCTGGCTTAAAACTCAACATCCGAAAAAAAAAAAAAAAACTCAACATCCGGAGGAGAACAAGATGGCAGAGTAGGTGGACATGGAGTATATCGCTTTCCAGGGATATATCAGAAAAACACGTTCAGACGCAGAAGTGCATGCAGAACACCAACTGAGAGCAGACAGGGGGACCTGACCAGTGGAAAAGAATATATAGACTGATGAAAAACTCTGTAGGACAAAGGAACTAAGATTAAAAGCAGGAGTATTAGTAGGACTGGACCTACCCTCGGTGGATGGGGGAAATGAAGCAGGGGTCCGATCCCCACAGCAGGGCAATTGTCTGTGTAAGAGGAGAAACATTTAAGGCTGAGAGTGAAACAGCTGACCTGTGGCAGCCTAAATGGAATGAGAATCAGATAGTCCTTGCTGCAGCCATACATATGCCAGGCAGGAACACAGGCCTCCTGGAAGGGGCAGCGGCTGGGAGCTGGAGTTTAGGGATTGTGAAGCAATCCCAGTGCCAGGGCTGATGTTGACTGTGGAAAGACAGATCGAGGGGATGCGAGGAAGGAAATCATGGTGGGAAAGGCCTGTGGAGGAAAGCTAGGCAGGCATGGAAGCAAGGTGATACTACTGAGTCTTGCGTAGTGGATAGAGCCATGACCACAGCCTCTCTCTCTCCACACACCAGCATTGGCAGCTGAACAATAGAAAGAGTGGCCCATCAAAGGCTTGATGCACTGAACTGCACAGTAGGACCCCAGGGTCCTATTTACTCTGTAGACTCTTGGATTTTATTTCCTTTTTTTTTTTTCCTTTTTTTCCCCCTCTGTTGTAGTTGTCAATTTATTGGCACTAAGAAATCCAATTAAGCTTTAGAGCATTTTTTTTCCCTCAGTCACATTTTTTATTGTTGTCATAAACTTCTGCCTCTACTTTGAGCTTTTGGAGTTCTGTGGAGTTTTCCTCTTTTTTTTTTTTTTTTCCTCTTTTTTTTTAAATTTTTAAAACCTATTATTATTTTTTCTACATTCATTCCTTTGTTTGCTTTTCCTACTGTTCTTTCCCCCTTGCAGTTAATCTTTAACATATATAAATCTCCTTTATCTATCTCTATTCAACTTTGCATATCTATTCTTTCTTTCTCTCCTTTCCTTTCAACATATTTGCTACTTTTATTTTCATTGCTTTATTCCTCAATTGGCACCTTGCTTTAGTTTTTTTTTTTTTTCCAGTTTGTCCTGTAGTTAGTTTTATTCTGGTAGGTATAATTTTTGGTTTCCTTTGTTTGCCAGGTCAATCAATTGTACTTAACTTTTGTTGGACTGTTTTGGTGTTGCTTATGGGTGTATATCATATGAGTACACTCAGTCACACATTCTATTGCTGTTATAAACCTCTGCCTCTACATTGGAGTTTTGCAGTTCTGTGGAGTTTTCCTTTTTTTCCCCCTTTTCTTTCTTCTTCCATTTTTTTTACTCTTTTTTTAAATTTTTTAATTTTTTAAACCTATTATATTTTCTACATTTATGCCTTCATTTATCTTTCCTACTGCTCTTTTTCCCTTGCAGTTATTCTTTAATGTATAAATGATTTTCATCTACCTCTACTTAAGTTTGCATATTTATTCTTTCTTTCTTTCCTTTCCTCTCAACATATTTGTTAGTTCTGTTTTCATTGCTTTATTCCCCACTTGACACCTTGCTTTGATTTTTTTTCCCAGAATCTGTTTAAGTTGGTTTTGTTCTTAACTTGTAAATATAATTTTTGATTTCCATTATTCACCAGATCAATCTACTGTACTTAATTTTTGTTGGACTGTTTTCACTTTGCTCATGGGTGTATATGTATATGTGTATATTCCACTATTTTACTTATTATTTGCCTGATTTTGTACTGCCATTGGTGTGGGGTTCATCTTTGGTTTCTCATTTTCAGATATATGTTTTACTCTCACTTAATGCCATAACAAATCACTTAAGGAAACTTTGTTCCTGATCAGAGGTCTAGCCCTGAACCTTTGGAGTGGAAGCACTGACTCCAAGACCCTAGACTACCAGAGAACTAACCCCAGCAAATTTGGAGAACTCAGCAGTGGCCACAGGACTGGAAAAGGTCAGTTTTCATTGCAATTCCAAAGAAAGGCAATGCCAAAGAATGCTCAAACCACCGCATAATTGCACTCATCTCACATGCTAGTAAAGTAATGCTCAAAATTATCCAAGCCAGGCTTCAGCAATATGTGAACCGTGAACTTCCAGATGTTCAAGCTGGTTTTATAAAAGGCAGAGTAACCAGAGATCAAATTGCCAACATCCAATGGATCATTGAAAAAGCAAGAGAGTTCCAGAAAAACATCTATTTCTGCTTTATTGACTATGCCAAAGCCTTTGACTGTGTGGATCACAATAAACTGTGGAAAATTCTGAAAGAGATGGGAATGCCAGACCACCTGACCTGCCTCTTCAGAAACCTGTATGCAGGTCAGGAAGTAACAGTTAGAACTGGACATGGAACAACAAACAGGTTCCAAATAGGAAAAGGAGTACGTCAGGGCTGTATATTGTCATCCTGCTTATTTAACTTCTATGCAGAGTACATCATGAGAAACGCTGGACTGGAAGAACCACAAGCTGGAATCAAGATTGCCAGGAGAAATACCAATAATCTCAGAAATGCAGATGACACCACCCTTATGGCACAAAGTGAAGAGGGATGAAAGAGCTTCTTGTTGAAGGTGAAAGAGGAGAGTGAAAAAGTTGGCTTAAAGCTCAACATTCAGAAAATGAAGATCATGGCATCCAGACCCATCACTTCATGACAAATAGATGGGGAAACAGTGGAAATAGTGTCAGACTTTATTTTTTGAGGCTCCAAAATCACTGCAGATGGTGACTGCAGCCATGAAATTAAAAGACACTCACTCCTTGGAAGGAAACTTATGACCAACCTAGATAGCATATTCAAAAGTAGAGGCATTATTTTGCCAACAAAGGTCCGTCTAGTCAAAGCTATGGTTTTTCCTGTGGTCATGTATGGATGTGAGAGTTGGACTGTGAGGAAAGCTGAGCGCCAAAGAATTGATGCTTTTGAATTGTGGTGTTGGAAAAGACTCTTGAGAGTCCCTTGGACTACAAGGAGATCCAACTAGTCCATTCTAAAGGAGATCAGTCCTGGGTGTTCATTGGAAGAACTGATGCTAAAGCTGAAACATCAATGCTTTGACCACCTCATGCGAAGAGTTGAGTCATTGGAAAAGACTATGATGCTGAGAGGGATTGGGGGCAGGAGGAGAAGGGAACAACAGAGGATGAGATGGCTGGATGGCATCACTGACTTGATGGACATGAGTTTGAGTAAACTCCAGGAGTTGCTTATAGACAGGGAGGCCTGGCATACTGCAATTCATGGGGTTGCAAAGAGTTGGACATGACTGAGTGACTGAACTGAACTGAACCCCAGGGAATATCAAATAGTGAGAACTAAGACAAAGGAAACCACTTGAATAAAAGACCTGGCAACACTCAACCACCAGGAGTACCCTGTGCAGGATGCCTCATCTAAATAACAAACAAAACAAAAATACAAACCCAATCATCAGCAGACAGGTGTACTACCTCACTCAGCCTTGCCCATAAGAGGAAAAACAAACAAAAACTCAGCACAAATCTGACCCTATATGATGCTCACATAAACCACTGGATCAACCTTTCAGTTCAGTCCAGTTCAGTCGCTCAGTTGTGTCCGACTCTTTGCAACCCCATGAATTGCAGCAAGCCAGGCCTCCCTGTCCATCACCAACTCCCAGAGTTCACTCAGACTCACGTCCATTGAGTCAGTGAGGCCATCCAGCCTTCTCGTCCTCTGTCGTCCCCTTCTCCTCCTGCCCCCAATCCCTCCCAGCATCAGAGTCTTTTCCAATGAGTCAACACTTCGCATGAGTTGGCCAAAATACTGGAGTTTCAGCTTTAGCATCATTCCTTCCAAAGAAATCCCAGGGCTGATCTCCTTCAGAATGGACTGGTTGGATCTCCTTGCAGTCCAAGGGACTCTCAAGAGTCTTCTCCAACACCAGAGTTCAAAAGCATCAATTCTTTGGTACTCAGCCTTCTTCACAGTCCAACTCTCACATCCATACATGATCACAGGAAAAACCATAGCCTTGACTAGACGGACCTTTGTTGGCAAAGTAATGTCTCTGCTTTTGAATATGCTGTCTAGGCTGGTCATAACTTTCCTTCCAAGGAGTGAGTGTCTTTTAATTTCATGGCTGCAGTCACCATCTGCAGTGATTTTGGAGCACCCCCCCCCCCTAAAAAAGTCTACACTGTTTCCACTGTTTCCCCATCTATTTGTCATGAAGTGATGTGACTGGATGCCATGATCTTCATTTTCTGAATGTTGAGCTGTAACCCAACTTTTTCACTTTCCTCCTTTACTTTCATCAAGAGGCTTTTTAGTTCCTCTTCACTTTCTGCCATAAAGGTGGTATCATCTGCATATCTGAGGTTATTGATATTTCTCCCGGCAATCTTGATTTCAGCTTGTGTTTCTTCCAGTCCAGCATTTCTCATGATGTACTCTGCGTATCAGTTAAATAAGCAGGGTGATAATATACAGCCTTGACATACTCCTTTTCCTATTTGGAACCAGTCTGTTGTTCCATGTCCAGTTCTAACTGTTACTTCCTGACCTGCATACACATTTCTCAAAAGGCAGGTCAGGTGGTCTGGTATTCCCATCTCTTGAAGAATTTTCCACAGTTTATTGTGATCCACACAGTCAAAGGCTTTGGCATAGTCAATAAAGCAGAAATAGACGTTTTTCTGGAACTCTCTTGCTTTTTCAATGATCCATTGGATGTTGGCAATTTGATCTCTGGTTCCTCTGCCTTTTTTAAAACCAACCTTAGGAGGGCAGAAACCAAAAGAAAAAAAGAATTCAACATTCTTCAACGAAAGAATTCAACTTTCCTTGAAGCCTGGGAAAACGAGACAACAAACAAAATAACTTAAAAAAAAACTGAAAAGGCAGAAACACTGCACAAATGAAGGAACAACTAGAAACCCAGAAGTCCAAAGAAATGAAGAGAAAATAGGAAAATTACCTGAAAAAGAATACAGAATAATGATAGTAAAAATGATCAAAAACCTTGAAAACAAAATGGAGAAAATGCAAGAATCAATTAATAAAACTCCAGAAGAATTAAAGAATAGGCATACAGAGACAAACAACACAATTACTGAAATGAAAAACACCCTGGAAGGAATCAATACCAGAATATCTGAAGCAGAAGAACGAATCAGTGAGCTGGAAGATAAAATGTTGGAAATAACTTCTGAAGGGCAAAATAAAGTAAAAAGAATGAAAAGAGCTGAGAACAGTTTCAGTGACCTCTGGGACCATATCAAATGCATCAGCATTCAAATTATAGGGGTTCCAAAAGAAGAAGAGAAAAAGAAATTGTATGAGAAAGTTTTTGAAGAGAGTATAGTTTAAAATTTCCCCCACATGGAAAATGAAATAGCCTGTCAAGTCCAAGAGGCACAAGGAGTCAGATACAGGATAAACCCAAGGAGAAACATGCCAAGACACATACTAATCAAACTAACAAAGACTAAACACAAAGAAAGAATATTAACAGCAGCAAGAGAGAAACAACAAATTACATACAAGGGAAACTCCCTATGCTTAACAATTGATCTTTCAGTAGAAACTCTGCAGGCCAGAAGGGAATGGCAGGGATATATTTAAAATACTGAAAGGGAAAATTCTACAACCAAGATTACTGTACTCAGCAAAGATCTCATTCAAAATTGGTGGAGAAATAAAAAGATTTTCAGACAAGCAAAAGTTTAGTGAATTCAGAAACCAAACCAGCTTTACAACAAATGTTAAATGCACTTATACAGTCAAGAAATAAAATAGAAGAAAAAAAAAAGATCTACAACATCAACCATAAACTATTAGAAAATGGCAATAGGAACACATATATCAATAACTGCTTTAAGTATAAATGGGTTAAATGCTCCAGCCAAAAGACACAGACTAGCTGAATGGATACAAAAACAAGACCCATATGTATGCTGTCTACAAGAAACTCACTTCAGACCTAAAGACACATATAGACTGAAAGTGAGAGGATGCAAAAATATATTCCATGCAAAAGGAAGCAAAAGAAAGCTGGAGTAGTAATCCTCATACCAGACAAAATAGACATTAAAATAAAAAAGATTACAAGAGATAAGGAAAGACACTACATTATGACCAAGGGATCAATCCAAGAGGAAAACATAAAAATTGTAAATATCTATGCACCCAACATAGTAGCACCTCAATACATAAGACAAACACTAACAGACATAAAAGGAGAAATTGACAGTAACACAATAATAATGGGAGACTTTAACAACCCACTCACACCAATGGACAGATCATCAAAAGAGAAAATCAACAAGAAAACACAAGTCTTAAATGACGCATTAGATGAAATGGACTTCATGGATATCTTCAGGACATTCCATCCAAATGCAGAAGAATACACCTTCTTCTCAAATGCACATGGGAATTTCTCCAGGACTGACCACATCTTGTGTCACAAATCGAACCTCAGTAAATTTCAGTTCAGTCCAGTCACTCAGTTGTGTCCGATTCTTTGTGACCCCATGAACTACAGCACTCCAGGACTCCCTATCCATCACCAACCCCCAGAGATTACTCAAACTCATGCCAATTGAGTTAGTGTTATCATCCAACCATCTCATCCTCTGCCGTCCCCTTCTCCTTCCACCTTCAATCTTTCCCAACATCAGGGTCTTTTCAAACGAGTCAGCTCTTTGCATCAGGTGGCCAAAGTATTGGAGCTTCAGTTTCAACATCAGTCCTTCCAATGAATATACAGGACTGATTTCCTTCAGGCAGACTGGTTGGATCTCCTTGCAGTCCAAGGGACTCTCAAGAGTCTTCTCCAACACCAGAGTTCAAGAGCATCAATTCTTAGCTGCTTAGCTTTCTTTATAGTCCAAGTCTCACATCATGTAATGACTACTGGAAAAACCATAACCTTGACTACATGGACCTTTGTTAGCAAAGTAATGTCTCTGCATTTTAATATGCTGTCTAGGTTGGTCATAACTTTTCTTCCAAGGAGTAAGCATCTTTTAATTTCATGGCTTCAATCACCACCTGCAGTGATGTTGGAGCCACCCCCCCAAAAAAAAAAATTCTGCCACTGTTTCCCCATCTATTTGCCATGAAGGGATGGCACCAGATGCCATGATCTTAGTGTTCAGAATGTTGAGCTTTAAGCCAACATCTTCACTCTCCTCTTTCACTTTCATCAAGAGGCTCTTTAGTTCTTCTTCACTTTCTGCCATAAAGGTGGTGTCATCTGCATATCTGAGGTTATTGATATTTCTCCTGGCAATCTTGACTCCAGCTTGTGCTCCCTCCAGCCCAGCATTTCTCATGATGTGCTCTGCACATAAGTTAAATAAGCAGGGTGGCAATATACAGCCTTGATGTACTTCTTTTCTTATTTGGAAACAGTTTGTTGTTCCATGTACAGTTATAACTGTTGTTTCCTGACCTGAATACAGATTTCTCAAGAGGCAGGTCAGGTGGTCTGGTATTCCTATCTCTTTCAGAATTTTCCACAGTTTGTTGTGGTCCACGCAGTCAAAGGCTTTGGGATAGTCAATAAAGCAGAAATAGATGTTTTTTTCTGGAATTCTATTGCTTTTTCCATGATCCAGCAGATATTGGCAATTTGATTTCTGGTTCCTCTGCCTTTTCCAAAACCAGCTTGAACATCTAAAAGTTCACGGTTCAGGTATTGTTGATGCCTGACTTAGAGAATTTTGAGCACTACTTTAATAGTTTGTGAGATGAGTGCAATTGTGCAGTAGTTTGAGTAAACCTAGAGCAAATATTATCCTGAATGGTGAAAAACTGAACTCATTGCCCCTAAAATCAGAAACAAAACAAGGATGTCTATTTTCACCACTATTATTCAATACATTTCTGAAAGTCTAGCTACAGCAATCAGAGAAGATAAAGAAATAAAAGAATCCAGATCAGAAAAGAAGTAAATCTCATACTGTTTGCAGATGACATGATACTCTACACAGAAAATCCTAAAGATAGTTTCAGAAAATTACTAGAGCTGATTACTGAATTTAGCAAAGTTGCAGGATACAAAATCAATACATAGAAATTACATGCGCTTCTATATATAAACAATGAAAATCAGAAAAAGAAATTAAGCAATCAATCCCATTCACCATTGCAACAAAAAGAATTAAATATCTAGGAATGAACTTACCTAAGGAGAAAAAAGAACTGTACAGAGCTTATTCCTTGGAAGGAAAGTTATGACCAACATAGATAGCATATTCAAAAGCAGAGACATTACTTTGCCAACAAAGGTCCATCTAGTCAAGGCTATGGTTTTTCCTGTATGTCATGTATGGTTGTGAGAGTTGGACTGTGAAGAAGGCTGAGTGCCGAAGAATTGATACTTTTGAACTGTGGTGTTGGAGAAGACACTTGAGAGTCCCTTGGACTGCAAGGAGATCCAACCAGTCCATTCTGAAGGAGATCAGCCCTGGGATTTCTTTGGAGGGAATGATGCTAAAGCCGTACTAAAACCAAAGTACTGGTGGCCAATACTTTGGCCACCTTATGCGAAGAGTTGACTCATTGGAAAAGACTCTGATGCTGGGAGGGATTGGGGGCAGGAGGAGAAGGGGATGACAGAGGATCAGATGGCTGGATGGCATCACTGACTCGATGGACATGAGTCTGAGTGAACTCTGGGAGTTGGTGATGGACAGGGAGGCCTGGTGTGCTGCGATTCATGGGGTTGCAAAGAGTCGGACATGACTGAGTGACTGAACTGACTGAATGAAAGAAATCAAAGATGACATAAACAGATGGACAGATATTCCATGTTTCATGGTAGGAAAAATCAATATTGTGAAAATGACTATACTACCAAATGCAATCTACAGATTTAGTACACTCCCTATCAAATTACCAATGGGATTTTTCACAGAACTAGAACAAAATATTTCACAATTAATATGGAAACACACACACAAAAAAACCAAATAGCCAAAGCAGTCTTGAGAAAGAAGAATGGAGCTGCAGGAATCAACCTTCCTGACTTCAGATTATACTACAAAACTACAGTCATAAAGACAGTATAGTACTGGCACAAAAACAGAAATATAGACCAATGGAATAAGATAGAAAGCCCAAAAATCAACCCATGCACCTGTGGACACCTTATTTTTGACAAAGGAGGCAAAAATATACAATGGGACAAAGACAGTCTCTTCATTAAATGGTGCTGGGAAAATTGGATAGCTACATGTAAAAGAATGAAATTAGAGCACTTCTTAAGACCATACACAAAGATAAACTCAAAATGGATGAAAGACCTAAATTTAAGACCAGAAACTCTAAAACTCTTAGAGGAAAACATAGGCAGAACACTCAATGACATAAAGCAAGATCCTCTATGACCCACCTCCTAAAGTAAGGAAATAAAAACAAAACTAAACAAGTGGGACCTGTTTAAACTTAAAAGCTTTTGCACAGCAGAGGAAACTATAAGCAAGGTGAAAAGACAACCCTCAGAATAGCAGAAAATAATAGCAAATGAAACAACTGACAAAGGATTAATTTCTAAAATATACAAGCAACTCATACAAGTCAACACCAGAAAAACAAACAACCCAATAAAAAAAGTGGGGGAAAAAAAAGCCTAAAAAGACATTTCTCCAAAGAAGACTTACAAACAGCTAACAAACACATGAAAAGATACTCAACATCGCTCATTGTTAGAGAAATGCAAATCAAAAATATAATGAGATATCACCTCACGCTGGTATGAATGGCCCTTATCAAAAAGTCTACAAACAATCAATGCTGGAGGGGAGTAAAGGGAACACTCTTGCTCTGTTGGTAGGAATGCAAATTGATACAGCCACTATGGTAGATGGTATGGAGATTTCTTGAAAAACTACGAATACCACCACCATATGACCCAGCAATCTCTCCTAGGCATATACCCTGAAGAAATCAAAATTGAAGAAGACAAATGTATCCCATTGTTCACTGCAGCACTATTTATAATAGATAGAACATGGAAGCAACCTAGATGGCCATCGGCAGATGAATGGATAAAGAAGTTGTGATATATATATATATATATACACACACACACACACACATATATATATATATATACACACACACACACACACACACACACACAATGGAATATTACTCAACCATATAAAAGAACACATTTGAGTCAGTTCTAATGAGGTGGATGAACCTAGAACCTATTATACAGAGTGAAGTGAATCAGAAAGAGAAAGATAAATACTGTATTCTAATACATATATACAGAATCTAGGAAAATGGTACTGAAGAATTTATTTACAGGGCAACCATAGAGAAACAGACATAGAGAATAGACTTATGGACATGGGGATAGGGAAGGAGAGGGTGAGATGTATGGAAAGAGTAACATGGAAACTTACATTACCATATGTAAAATAGATAGCCAACAGGAATTTGCTATATAGCTCAGAAAACTCAAACAGGGGCTCTGTATCAACCTAGAGGAGTGGAGAGGGGAGGGAGATGATAAGGAGTTTCAAAAGGGAGGGAATAATATATGTATACCTAAGGCTGATTCATGTTGAGGTTTGACAGAAAATGGCAAAATTCTGTAAAACAATTATCCTTCAATAAAAAATAAATTAATTAAAAAAAACTGAAGGCTAAAAAAAAAAAAAAAGACAAAAAAAGAGAGAAATACCTCAACATCCAACAAACTAAGATCAGGGCATCTGGTCCCATCACTTGATGGCAAATGGGTGGGGAAACAGTGATAATTGTGCCAGACTTCATTATCTTGGGCTCCAAAATCAATGTGGACACTGAATGCAGCCACAGAAGAAAAACTATGACAAACTTAGACACCGTATTAAAAATCAGAGACATCACATGGCCAACAAATGTTAGTAAGTCAAAGCTATGGTTTTTCCAGTAGTCACATACAGATTTGAGATTTGGAACATAAAGTAGGCTCAGAGCTGAAGAACATTGATGCTTTCAAATTGTGGTGCTGGAGAAGATTCTTGAGAGCCCCTTGGACAGCAAAGAGATAAAATCTGTTAATCTTATAGGAAATCAACCTTCATTCTTTGGAAGGACTGCTGCTGAAGCCCCAGTACTTTGGCCACCTGATGGGGAAAACTGACTCATTAGAAATGACCTGATGCTGGGAAAGACTGAGGGCAGGCAAAGAAGGAGCTGACAGGGACTGAGATGGTTGGATGGCATCACTGAATCAGTGGACTTGAGTTTGGGCAAACTCTGGGAGATAGTGAAGGATAGGGAAGCCTAACATGCTGCAGTTCATGGGTTTGCAAAGGCTCAGACATGACTTAGTGACTGAACAAGAGCAAGTTAAGGATCAAAATTATGTTCTCTCTTAGTAAGATGCCATTGGTTTATTGGGCTATTCTTCTGATCCATGTGGTTGTTGGCTGGGATAATAGAGCAACTGCAGTCTTAGACTCAACTGTGGGTTCAATTACTGGTGTTGACCAGAGGCTTGATTCCCTTCAGAAAACCTCGTGGTTGCTTGGAATGCTTTATGACACAATGGCTGGCTTCCAATAAGATGCATTTAAGGAGGAAACATTCCAAAAGAAAAAACTGAAATTGGCCAAGACAAATAAGGAAATACATGTGGGAGAGAACTTCCCAAGAGCCTAAGACACAGAAAACCCTGTCAAGTTTTCTTAACCCTGTTAAATATTTTAAGCCCATTGCTGCTGCTGCTGCTAAGTCGCTTCAGTTGTGTCCGACTCTGTGTGACCCCATAGACGGCAGCCCACCAGGCTCCCCCGTCCCTGGGATTCTCCAGGCAACAACACTGGAGTGGGCTGCCATTTCCTTCTCCAATGCATGAAAGTGAAAAGTGAAAGTGAAGTCGCTCAGTCGTGTCCGACTCTTAGCAACCCCATGGATTGCAGCCTAACAGGCTCCTCCGTCCATGGGATTTTCCAGGCAAGAGTACTGGAGTGCGGTGCCATTGCCTTCTCTGAAAAACAACTTATAGTAGTACATAAATGCAGAGAAAGTTACAGAAGTTTGCATGAACAATAGTGCAAGAAAAAGAAGAGGGGTAACATCAGAGGTCACAGCAAACATTATGCTCTAGGACATTGCTGTGAGGACACACCACCTCTGCCCAGGGAGGCAGCAGTGCTGTCCAGAGGCAACGTCTTTGAAAGTCATCTATCACATTTTCTGGCACTGCTGCCACTGCCTCCCTGAGGACATGGTACTGCTCCACTGCTGCTCTACCTGCTTTAAAAATGATTGCATTGTGGTTTGTGTTTCTGGTTGTCACTGGCTTCCAATTCAAAGTCTTGTTTTCTGACTCCTGTCTATACAATGTGGTGGGCTCTTTAATTCAACCAGGACTTTTAGGATTGGTTGTTGCTGCTATTTAGTCACTAAGTAGTGACTTAGTGGACTGTAACCCACCAGGCTCCTCTGTCCGTGGGATTCTCCAGACAAAAGAATACTGGCATGGGCTGCTATTCCCTCCTCCAGGGGATCTTCCCAGCCCAGGGATACAACCCAGGTCTCCCACATTGCAGTTGGATTCCTTACCACTGAGCCACCTAGGAAGAAAGGTGTGTTAGGGCTTCTTCCTTTCCCACTTCCACAGAGGATCCCTCTTTCTCGGGCTGGGGAGAAATGTATTTTGAAAAACTGAACTATTTCTCCTTTTCTAGGAATGCATTTCATTCATTTAAAACATTTTAAATTCTTTACTAATTATAATAAACAGCCTGGCCTGACAAATCTTCTGTTTCGTAAATAAGGTTAAGAAGGATCAGTCAATTGGACAAGCAGTTTAGACAAATATCCCTTTGGTTTTACAACATTGAGGTTCTATCTCAAACTTACAATAGCAAGAAATGAAATGCAGTTGAGAAACAATTGTAAAATATCAATAAAAATATAAATGCAGCTTTTATTTTCCATAGAGTGGAAAATGTGATGAAGAACACATGGAATGTTCTTCAAATTCCTGTTATTAATAAACTGATTCTTAGTTATCTCTAAATATATACACTACAAATAATTTCTTTCAACTGCACAGTTCTTTTTTTAATTAACATGTTTTTAAAATTACACAAAAGAGTGTTTTCTTTATGGTAACTATCTTTTAAAAAACAAGCACATTTACATGAAACATTAAAATACAATAAATTATTACTGTTTCAGATTAGCTTTAAAGGGATTCAGACTATGCTATCCAAAAATAAACTACTCTGGCTTAGGATTATTATGAGCTGAAGGCACTTGAGAAAGCAATTCCAATATGAGCTTTCTGTCCATCCCTCCTCTACATGAAAGCAGAATATAAATTCTCCTGATGAAAGTCTAGCCCCTAACACCACTTTAAGGCCCAAGAAGGGGATGACAAAGTTATCATCAAAAGTTAGACATCTCGAAAGAGCATACACAAACAAAAGTTACCTACTAGCCCTGATCTACCATTGCTTTCTCTATGCATTTGTTTCCATGTTTGCCATCCCAGAAGCTCAAACTTCTTTCATCTTGTCACTTCTCTACAAAATAATTTTTCTTTCTAGAAATGTTTATAATGCATTTCTTAATATGCTTAAACTGCTATATAAGACCCAAGTTCTAATCACTCCTTTGAGCATGTGTTTCTCCCATATGAATGCACACTGCACATGCTAATTAACTTGAATCTGTTTTTCTCTTGCTAATCCATCTTTTTTCAGTTTACCTTATAGGGCCCTAGTCAGGGAACCTAGCAAGGTAGAGGGCACAAATTTTTCATCCACTACAGCTTGACAGGAGATCAGTATAAAGTAATGGAAAGAATGTATTGTAAAATATTATATAATAAATGGTACAGAGATGTACAACATGAATTTAATTGAGGAAACAGACAAAAACAGAATTTGTACAAAATAACTGGCTGGTGCTGTTTAGAAATGTCAAGTTCACAGACAAAAATAGACTGAGGAATATTCCAGAATAAGGGAAACTGAGACGACATGACAAATGCCTTTACACACAAAAAAAGGCATTAGAGAGACATATCGAAAGATCTGCATCTGATCTACAGATTACTTAGTAGTTTTATATCAATGCTATCTTCCTGGTTTTGATCATTGTAATCCTATTAGACAAGATGCTGTTTGGAAAAGCTAGGTGAAGGGCATATGTGAACTCTCAACTAATTTTGCAGCTTAGATCTGAAACTACTTCAAAATTAAAAGTTAAATAAAATTTAAAAAATAAAATTAAATGAATGAACATACAGCACAGATACTTAAATGACAGTTTGCAGTTGTAGATCTCTATAGGCCGTTTTTCTTATAACTAAGTCAAATAAATGAAGAACTGGACTTTACTCAGCAAAAATATTCTTCATGTTGACATAAACTTTATTCTGATGTCTCAAATTTTCACAGAATTTCAAACCAGTAGTGGGTTCAACTAATGGTTTTTTACACATAATTTAATGTACATTCAGCATGAAATACAGATAAAGATTTTTCATTTGCAGTTTCACTTTCAGTAAATTCCTTAACATTCATTATATTAAAAAAGAAAAACTAATCATGATACTTTCTAAAAGAAGGCAATTTTTTAAATGACTACTATTTCTTCATTACCCCTAAATTCCAAACCCCATATGAACAGTGAGTGGACTGAAAAAACTGAGACTGAAGGTTAAGAATTTGTGACCTGACAGAAGAGTTTAAGAAGCTCAAACTAAAGAAATTTTCTGAGTGTAAAACAATGGAACAAATAAGGGAGATATTTAGAATGTGAAAATTCCAAGAACTGTGCTTTTCTTAGAATGGAAGAACAAAATGTTTGCTTTCTACTCTTCATTCTAGGGTAATTTGCTCTAACTCATTCTGGTATCAGTTGAATTCTGTGACTTTATTTTTTTTCCTATTTTTATTTTTGTTTACTAAAAATTTCAGGCGTTAAAAATAATTATCTAGTTCACAACCTAGTAAATGAAAATTTCATCTTTACAAGAGGATGTTCTCCCTTCTTGAAGGTTTTCCTCTCTTTCTTTACTCTGGGTTCATGGGAAGCTTTGGGCAACAGTGTTATGTAAGGGAAGGGTCAATGTGCACTTAGGTCCTGGTCCTTCTCTGTTGATGAACATCATTGACTTCTCTTGTTACCTTCTTTGTTAGGGAAGACCTCCAATCATTTGTTAAAAACCTATAGTCTGGTGTAGATCATGTTTGACATAAATCCTTTTGTGTTGAAGATATTACTGGGAAAGTAAGTTACACATACTCTGAGCTGTCAGGGTTATGTTGTCATTCCTTTGATGGACACACTTCTTTGTCTCATGCTGATATAGTCTCTGAGAAGTAGACAGACTCACTCTCATGGAACTGCTGTGCCCTTGGGGTTGAGAAACTGATGGTAACCTGTATTACATAATTTGAAGACTCAAACAAACTGAGGGACAAGTGGAGACTACAGCCTGCCTTCTTCCATCTAACCTCACCCTCCACCAGCTCTTTACTGTTAGCTTTCCACTTCCCCTTCATGCATAGATGTGTACATGGAAAGGACCTCTCACTAAATTCCACCTAAGAAGGCAAAGTTAGTTGTTCTTTCCTGTTCGATGGATACAAAATTATCTAGTGGAAAAACCTCATTTCCCCCACAACACTCTATCTAAATGAGACTTCTTTTATGTTGAAAGAATTCTTACTCTGCATTTTATTCTCTTGTGTACAAAAAAAAAAAAAAAACCTATAATAAAATGGCATGGTTCAATTAAGTGAAACTAATTTGTCACTTTGAATAGTATTTAAGTACTGAGGTAAAATGCCAGCATTGGCTACCCTGCCTATATTTGAAAAGAATTGTAGTTTTATCTGAAGATGGCTTCCTCTTTCCACTTTTCATCATTCTCTCCGTTGATATTCTGACTGGATTACCTTATCCTCTCTTCTCACACAATAATACGAGATGATTGAGGGACAACTTTTTCTTTTAAGCTAAATATCCTACAACGGCTTGCTACAGTTGACATTTAAGCGTGAAAAAGTACTAGTATCGTGGAAATGGGGCAGGACTGTCAATGGTTAACCACCCATTAGTAGCTTTATCTGGCAGGTATTTGTTTTCACAGAAACTGAGTTTTATTTATTCTTGACTCAGTGAGCCTGAGATGCTTAGAGACACTTTAGGGAACTTAGCTCCCTGCTGTTCAAATGGTAGGGCTCAGTAAATGAGTTCCTTAGGTAGATGTAGCACATGCTGCTTTAGATTGCATGATTATACTTTAAACTTTACCAGAAAAAGGTATTAAAAAAAAAAAGTCACAGGACTAGGCTTTCAGACAAAAATGAGCACAAGTAACTCACGGAAGACCTAATAATTTGTGGAGCTTTATCACAAAGAGATTTAGGATCCTTTACTCTTTCACTTTTTTTTCTTCAGAGTATAGTTGGTTTACATGTTAAAACCCTTTCACTTTTTAATATTTAATATATCTTGCTCAGTTGCTTCAGTCATGTCCAATTCTTTGCAATCCTATGATCTGTAGCCTACCAGCCTCCTCCATGAGTTCTCCAGGCAAGAATAGTGGAGGGGGTTGCCATGCCCTTCTCTAGGGCATCTTCCTGACCCAGGGATCAAATCCATGTCTCCTATGTCTCCTGCATTGCAGGTGGATTCTTTAATGTTGAGCCACTGGGAAAGTCACTTAGTGTTTAGTATCACCACATTTGGGTATTTTAGGACATACTAATTTACTCAGAATTAAACAGGATCAGTTAGATATCATGAGACTATTTAAACTTGATGTTTGATGGTATACAAATATGACCTGAGAATAACAGAATCAATAAGCACGCTTTCAGTTCAGTTCAGTTCAGTCGCTCAGTTGTGTCTGACTCTTTATGACCCCATGAATCGCAGCATGCCTGGCCTCCCTGTCCATCACCAACTCCCGGAGTTTACTCAAACTCATGTCCATCAGTGATGCCATCCAGCCATCTCATCCTCTGTTGTCCCCTTCTCCTCCTGTCCCCAATCCCTCCAAACATCAGGGTCTTTTCCAGTGAGTCCACTCTTCACATAAGGTGGCCAAAATATTGGAGTTTCAGCCTCAGTATCAGTCCTTCCAATGAACACTCAGGACCTATCTCCTTCAGGATGGACTGGTTGGACCTCCTTGCAGTCCAAGGGACTCTCAAGAGTTTTCTCCAACACCACAGTTCAAAAGCATCAGTTCTTTGGTGCTCAGGTTTCTTCACAGTCCAACTGTCACATCCATACATGACCACAGAAAAAACCATAGCCTTGACTAGACGGACCTTTGTTGGCAAAGTAATGTCTCTGGTTTTTAATATGCTAGGTTGGTCATAACTTTCCTTCCAAAGAGTAAGCGTCTTTTAATTTCATGGCTGCAATCACCATCTGCAGTGATTTTGAAGCCCCAAAAAATAAAGTCTGACACTGTTTCCCCATCTATTTCCCATGAAGTGATGGGACCAGATGCCACGATCTTAGTTTTCTGAATGCTGAGCTTTAAGCCAACTTTTTCACTCTCCTCTTTTAGCATTGCTTCAATTAAAAAAGAAAAAAAAAATTAAATACATAACTACAATTAGAAATTTAAGTAGTTATGATGTTATGGCTGTGAGTGTGGAATTACATCAAAGAATCCAACTGAAAACATTTCCTTAACAAAAATCAGAAAAGTACCTGAAATATATATATATATATTTAAATATAGGCCATCTTGCCTCACTGACAGAGGAGGCAGAATACTATCTTTACTTGGAGAAATAAATAAAAGCAGGTGAATCACTTTATATTTAAAAAAAATTAAACCAGTATTGTTATGGTGTAACTAATATGTAAGAAACCACATGCATTCAAAGTGTTTGATGTTATGGCATATGTATACCCACGAAACTATCATTACAATATAAAGTTGCTGAACATGAACATCACTCCCCTCTTTTATTATGCCCTAGGTAATCATTTCCTCCTTAATGTCTCCATCTCTCCTGCTACATCCCCAGCAAACCATTGATCTTCCTATCACTGTATCACAGTTTGCATTTCTTAGAATTTTATATAAATAGAATCACACATTCTGTACTTTTTTGTCTGGGTCCCATCATTTAGTATAATTATATTTCACCATACTCAACAGAAGTGTTTGAGTCTCTCCTCTCCAACAGTTATTATAGTCAATCTTTTCAACTGTAGCTATTCAAGTAGGTGTGTTACTACATCTTATTGTGGTTTTAATTTGTATTTTCTTAATGACTAGAACTACTGAGCCTTTTTCATATGCTTCTTTGTCCCTGGTGGCTCAGATGGTAAAACGTCTGTCTACAATGCAAGAGACCTGGGTTTGATCCCTGGGTCTGGAAGATTCCCTGGAGAAGGAAATGGCAACCCACACTAGTACTCTTGCCTAGAAAATCCCATGGACGGAGGAGCCTGGTGTCCATGGGGTCGCAAAGACTCGGACACGACTAAGAAACTTAACTTTCACTTTGTCACTGAACATATATCCTCTTTTATAAAATATCTTTAGGTACTGAGGATACAAGTCCTTTATCAGACAAATGATTAGTGCTTTTCAAATCTTTGTTTTATCTTTCATTCTTCTAACAGTATCTATTGAAGAACAGGAGGTTTTAATTTTGATGAAGTCTAATTTATTTGCTTAATCCAACCTAAGGTCACAAAGGATGCTTCTGTGTCTCCAAAAGTTTTAGAATTTTAGATTTCACATTAACTTCAATGTTTCATTTTGAGTTAAAAACATTTATATGCTTGGAGGCAGAGAACAAAATTTACTTTATTTCACACTTTGCAAAAGTATATCTATTGAAACAATCTCTATCTTTTACTTGAACTGAGATGATTTGTATTTAATGTAATTAGTGATATGATTAGATATAAACCTATTATCTTACTCTTTATTTTCTGATTATCCTAGCTCTTCTTTATTTTTCCTTACACAGTTTCCTTTTGGGGGAGAATAACTGAATAAATTGTATAATTCTAATCTCTGGTTTAGAAGCTTTTTTTTTGTTGTTGTTATTTTAGAGATTACATTATGATTTATACATTTTTATCTTACAATTTACCTTCAAAGAACATTATGACACTTAACCTATAGTTCAGTAATTTTATACTCATATACTTGCACATCTCCCCAACCAAAAGATCTGGTTGTAGCATACATTTCACATAATATGTTGTTATTGTCTGCACTTAACTAGTTCATTATCATTTACAAATATTTAAATTTTGAGAAAATTTTAGAATTTACCAGTAAAGTCATCATTTCTGACTCTAAGAACAGATTCATACTCCTATCAAGCATCATTTTGCATGTTCCTGCAGGTTGTTGTGTGTGTGTGTGGTTTTTTTTTTTTTTTTTTTTTTTAACCATCTTAAACTATGGGTATGCTCATGATATATTGTTACAACTTTTGAAAGTCTGAAAAAGTCATTATTCTGCCTTCATTTTTAATGATTTTTTCCCAGTATAAAATTTCATGTTGACATTTTTTTTTCCCCAACAGTTTAAAGAGACTGTTCTCCTCTCCTTTTGCTTGCCTAGCTTCCAGTGATAAATGTGCTGTCACTTCCATCAATGTTTCTTTGTGGTGCTGTCTTTGGATGCTTTTAATATCTTTATCACAGATTTTGGGCAGTTTCATTATAATGTGCCTTGCTGTACTTTACTTCAAATTTATCTACTGTTTGAAGTTTGGCTTTCTTGAGTCTATATATTTATGTTTTTATCATATTTATAATATTTCCAGCTATATCACTTTTAGAATGTGCTCCTTACCCTGTAATTATTAGACACTATAAGATGTTACGGAGAAGGCAATGGCACCCCACTCCAATAGTCTTGCCTGGAAAATCTCATGGATGGAGGAGCCTGGTAGGCTGCAATCCATGAGGTCGCTAAGAGTTGGACACGACTGAGAGACTTCTTTCACTTTTCACTTTCATGCATTGGAGAAGGAAATGGCAACCCACTCCAGTATTCTTGCCTGGAGAATCCCAGGGACAGGGGAGCCTGGTGGGCTGCCATCTATGGGGTCACACAGAGTCGGACACGACTGAAGCGACTTAGCAGCAGCAGCAGCATAAGATGTTAAGAAACTGCCACCCTTGCCATGGTGAATGGGCTTGTGTAACTCAAAGAAACTATGAGCCATGCCATGCAGGGCCACCAAGACAGGTAAAGTGAAAAATTCTGACAAAATGTAATCCATTGGAGGAGGAAATAGCAACCTACTCCAGTATTTTTGCCTGGAAAGCCCCGTGTACAGTACAAAAAGGCAAAAAAAAAAAAAAAAAATGACACCAGAAGATGAGCCTCTCTGGTCAGAAGATGTCCAATATGCTACTGGGAAGAGCAGAGGGCAATTACAAATAGCTCCATAAAGAATGATGCAGCTGCGCCAAAGTGGAAATGATGCTCCATTGTGGATGTGTCTCATGCTGAAAGTAAAATCTGATGCTGTAAAGAACAATATTGCATAGGAAGCTGGAAATGTTAAGTCCAACGACATGGTCAAGCAGCAGGTGGCAAGAGTAAACATCAACACCAGTAAACTAAAATGGAAGGGAATGGGTGAATTTAATTCAGATGACTATTATATCTCCTACTGTGGGCAAGAATCCCTTAGAAGAAATGGAGTAGTCCTCATAGTCAACAAAAGAGTCCAAAATGCAGTACTTGGGTGCAATCTCAAAAATGACAGAATGATCTCAGTTTATTTCCAAGGCAAACCATTCAACATCACTGTAATCCAAGTCTATGGACAAACTACTGATACTGAAGAAGTTGAAATTGACTGATGTGCGGAATACACACAACATCTTCTAGAACACCAAAAGAAGATGTCCTTTTCATCATAAGAGATTGAAATGCAAAAGTAGGACATCTTGACACTGTGAAATCAAGTGGGCCTTAGGAAGGATTACTATAAACAAAAGCTAGTGGAGGTGACAATTACAGCTAAGCTATTTAAATTCCTAAAATATGGTGCTGTTAAAGTGCTGCATTCAGTATGTCAGCCAATTTGGAAAACTCAGCAATGGCCATAGGACTTGAAAAGGTCAGTTTTCATTCCAATCCCAAAGAACAGCAATGCCAAAGAACGTTCAAACTACTGTACAAATGAGCTCATTTCATAAGCTAGAAGGTTATGCACAAAATCCTTCAAGCTAGGCTTCAGCAGTACATGAACCGAGAATTTCCAGATGCATAAACTAGGTTTTGAATAGACAGAGGAACCAGATATCAAACTGCCAACACTCATTGGATCATGGAGAAAGCAAAAGAATTCCAGAGAAACATCTATTTCTACTTAATTGACTATGCTAAAGCCTTTGACTGTGTGGATTACAAGAGACTGTCAAAAATTGTGAAAGAGGTGGGAATACCAAACCACCTTATCTGTTTCCTGAGAAACCTGTATGCAGGCCAACATGCAACAGTCAGAATCAGACATGGAACAACTGACAAACTCAAAATTGGGAAAGGAGTATGTCAAGGCTATATATTGTCACCTTGCTCAATCAACATATATGCTGAGTATATGATGAGAAGTGCTGGGCTGGATGAATCACAAGCTGGAATCAAGATTTCCAGGAGAAATATCAATAACCACAGAAATGCAGATGATACCACCCTAATGGCAGAAAGTGAAGAGGAATTAAATGCAGATGATACCACCCTAATGGCAGAAAGTGAAGAGGGTGAAAGAATAATGTGAAAAAATTGACATGAAACTCAGCATTCAAAACAACTAAGATCGTGGCATCTGGTCCCATTGCTTCATGGCAAATAGACAGGGGAAAAGTGGAAATAGTTTTTCTTTTCTTTTCTTTTCTTGGGCTCCAAAATCACTGTGGATGGTGACTGAAGCCATGAAATTAAAAGATGCTTGCTCTTTAGAAGGAAAGCTATGACAAACCTAGAGAGTGAATTAAAAAGCAAAGAGATCATTTTGCTGACAAATGTCTGTATAATCAAAGGTATGGTTTTTCCAGTAGACATGTACAAATGTGAGAGTTGGACCATAAAGAAGGCTGAGTGTCAAAGAATTGATGCTTTAGAATTGTGGTGCTGGAGAAGACCCTGAGAGCCCCTTGGACTTCAAGGAGAGCAAAACTGTCAATTCTAAAGGAAATCAACCCTGAATATTTATTGGAAGGACTGATGCTGAAGCCCCAAAACTTTGGCCACCTGATGCAAAGAGATGACTTATTGGAAAAGATTCTGATGCTAGGAAAGATTGAAGGCCAAATTAAAAGGGGCAGCAGAGGATGAGATGTTTAGATAGTATCACCAACTCAATAGACATGAATCCGAGAAAACCCAACCCCAGGAGAGAGGGAATACAGAGAAGCCTGGCATGCTGCAGTCTTTGGAGTTGCAAAGACTCAGACACAATGTAGTGACTGAACAAAAACAAGAAACCATATCATTAAGAATTCCACAGGCCTGGCAAGAAGTATTAGATGGAATAGTTGAATATTATATCTCAACTGAATAGAAGAAGACTATGTGTATTGAATGTACTGCTAAAGAATAAAATGAAATAAGTTAAAGAAATAAACTAGCTCTGATTATGCTAAAGTTCAAACTCTCTATTTATAATAGAGGGCCATTCAAAATACATATACCAAACAATAAGTGACCTAATACACTAAAAACTAATTCTAGTGATTCATTGGAAACAGTCTGTAGAACAGAAATAATGAATATCAGCTTGGGCAGAAGGATAAAAATGAATAAAAACTTAATGCATACTTATATTTTTCTTATCACACACCTGATCCAATCCATCAGGAAATTCTTTTGATCCTTCCTTAAATATAACTAGATTTCAACCGTTTGAAATACATAGTTTCACAAATGATCTCCTTATTTCTGCTCAGCAGCTAGACACACCATTTTTTCAATATGAAGCTATTTTAAAGTTCTACATCCTTATATTCCACACACAATTCATTTAGAGTTAAAGTCAACATTTTTACATTGGCCTATAAGACAGACATACAAAGCAGGCTGTGGATCTGGTTCTCCATTCTCTCTTTGACCTCATATTTCTCAGCTCCCCAGCACACCTCCCTCTGACACCTCATCTAAAATATATATTCTTAATATCACTTACATACATCCTTGACCAAATTTCTTCTTTTCAAGAGACTTATGCTGCTATCCTATTTAAGAATTTCCAAATAACTCTCTATTGTTTATATAGAATATGTAAATATGAAACTTTCTAACATACTGTAACATTTTTCTTCACCAGGAGGGGAATTATCTTTTCTGCTTTGTTCACTAATATTTTTCTTTACCAGGCACTCAGTAAGTGGATAAATAAAGAATATAGTCTCCTAAAATACCTAGTTGTCAAGCTTTTCATCTTACAATGCTTTCAAAAATGTTTTTACTGTCATCAGAAAAAAAATTAAAATATGACTAAAGAAAAATGAATAAAAAGAGATAAATTCTGTTATACAGTTATAAAGAACTCTGAAAATCTGATTTAATCTAAGAATTAGTATTAGAAACCAAAAACAATGTACAGAAAGTTCTTAATTGAATTTAACAAAAGTTGATACATATGATGCAATCAATATTCAACAAAGTATATAAAAGGTGTAAAAAATAAAGATATGAGTATAAATGGTAAACCTAAAATCTGAAAATAAAATTTAAATATTAGCACAAAGAGACTAAGTGTACTAATAGCTTAAAAGTATATAAAAATAAAGAATACTAAAACAGTTAAATTATTAAAATTAAGAATTTAAACAATAATAGTCAAAATAAATACAAATTATTTGCATTTAACAGCGTAGATTTTGTAGTCAGATAGATTGTGTTAAATACAAGGATTTTAATCTCCCAAGCAACAGACCGAATTTTTTGAGCCCTGCGTTTTCACATGCAAAGTGGGAGATACACATTTTTAATTCAGAGATTATTAGAATTAAGAGAATGTATCTTAACAATGCAGCACAGAAAATGGCACATAGTAAGTTGCCAATGAATGGTATACTTATAATGGCCATGAGGAGTGGATTTTATAACGATGCCAATACATTTTGACACACAGAAATAATGCAATTATGTTAACATGTTAAACTATATGAACAGTTTATGTAAGTTTATACAACAAGTATTTATAACATGGGCTTCCCTGGTGGCTTAGTAGTAAAGAATCCATCTGCCAATGCAGGGGGCACAGGTTCAAACTCCAGGTTAGGAAGATACCCTGGAGAAGGAATTGGCGACCCACTGTAGTATTCTTGCCTGGAAAATCCTGTGGACAGAGGTTCCAGACAGGCTACAGTACATGGGGTCCCAAAAGAATGGGACATGACTTAGTGACTAAACAACATCATATATACACATAATTTAATGCTTGAAAATAAAATTTTATTATTAGCAACCAGACCCTAGGGGGAGAAGGCAATGGCACCCCACTCCAGTACTCTTGCCTGGAAAATCCCATGGACGGAGGAGCCTGGTGGGCTGCAGTTCATGGGGTTGCTAAGAGTTGGATACGACTGAGCGACTTCACTTTCACTTTTCACTTTCATGCATTGAAGAAGGAAATGGCAACCCACTCAAGTGTTCTTGCCTTGAGAATCCCAGGGACAGGGGAGCCTCCTGGGCTGCCGTCTATGGGGTCACACAGAGTCGGACACGACTGACTTAGCAGCAGCAGCAGACCCTAGGACCACTAATATCTTTAAAATATATTAAAATGAAGAACAGTGAAATGGTATTTGCATCTTACTCCCTGCACTAAAGTAACATCATCAACTGTCAAGAGATGATCTAATGTCCATACTCAACTTCAGCACTTTTTCCACCCGATAATAGAAAACATTCTTCATGCCTCCAGGCAGTATATTCCCATTGACACATAGGTGCTCATTTTGAGTTCACTGCCCTGTCCTGTTGCTTAAGCACTCCTTTATTTCTCACCTTTAAATATCTACATATGATGGGCCATTCGATTATTTCCTGGGAGGACTATCACTGCCTCCAGCAATCCTCTTGTAGAATTCTTGGCCTTGTCTCCAAGTTAGAAGTGCCTGCTGCTGCTGCTGTTGCATTGCTGCAGTCATGTCCGACTCTGTGAGACTCCACAGACGGCAGCCCACCAGGCTCCTCCACCTGTGGGATTCTCCAGGCAAGAACACTGGAGTGGGTTGCCATTTCCTTCTCCAATGCATGAAAGTTAAAAGTGAAAGAGAAGTCGTTCATTCATGTCTGACTCTTAGAGACCCCATGGACTGCAGCCTACCAGGCTCCTCCATCCATGGGATTTTCCAGGCAAGAATACCAGAGTGGATTGCCACTGCCTTTTCCTAGAAGTGCCTGCTGCTGCTGCTAAGTCGCTTCAGTCATGTCCAACTCCTAGGGACCCCATGGACTGCAGCCTACCAGGCTCCTCTGTCCTAGGGAGCTTTAAATAATCAAACAAAAGAAACAAGCCACACATTACCAGCCTGCATCCTGTCCCACCACTTCATGGGAAATAGATGGGGAAACAGTGGAAACAGTGTCAGACGTTATTTTTCTTGGCTCCAAAACCACTACAGATGGTGACTGCAGCCATGAAAGTAAAAGACGCTTACTCCTTGGAAGGAAAGTTATGACCAACCTAGACAGCATATTCAAAAGCAGAGACATTACTTTGCCAACAAAGGTTTGTCTAGTGAAGGCTGTGGTTTTTCCTGTGGTCATGTATGGATGTGAGAGTTGGACTGTGAAGAAGGCTGAGCACCAAAGAATTGATGCTTTTGAACTGTGCTGTTGGAGAAGACTCTTGGACTGCAAGGATATCTAACCAGTCCATTCTGAAGGAGATCAGCCCTGGGATTTCTTTGGAGGGAATGATGCTGAAGCTGAAACTCCAGTACTTTGGCCACCTCATGGAAGAGTTGACTCATTGGAAAAGACTCTGATGCTGGGAGGGATTGGGGGCAAGAGGAGAAGGGGACGGCAGAGGATGAGATGGCTGGATGGCATCACTGACTTGATGGACGTGAGTCTGAGTAAACTCTGGGAGTTGGTGATGGACAGGGAGGCCTGGCGTGCTGCAATTCATGGGGTCGCAAAGAGTCGGACACGACTGAGTGACTGATCTGATATGATCTGATCATAGGTCACCTGCATCAGAATCTCTATGAATGGAGCCCAGGCTTATGTTTTATAATTTCTCAGATGAATTTCAAAATGCTTTGATAACTACTGCTTTGTGTCATGTATGAACACTGTTGATGGTCTTTTTATTTTTAACATTTGACTTTAGGTTAACTATTATTTCACTCTTAAGATATCTTTGTCAAAATTTGTACTTCGTTTCTATATTCTTAGAGTATGATGGAAAATATTGCACAGCTCAATTCAACCCTCAAAAGGCACAGCAGAGAAAATCTAATCCATTATCTATGGTGTCTCTTTCTTCCTCAAATAGAGTGAGCCATCACAAAATAGCTTCAAAATACAAGGCTTTTATTGATCATTTCATTCTCATGCCTATAGTCCTCTGACCTTTGTTGCAAAATTTCAAGTCATAATTTTATTCAAACTCAAAATACGAATATATGAAAAAAAAATCAGAGGTCTATGTGGAGAAACTCTGAAAAATTATTGGGAGAGAGGATAAGTTTCCTCTCTATGGATATTTATGTGAGTTATAGGAAATAAAGCAAAATGGCTATTTGCTAAACCACTCGTTTCCTATTCAGTTCAGTTCGGTCACTCAGTTGTGTCTGACTCTTTCCAACCCCATGAGCCTCAGCATGCCAGGCCTCCCTGTTCATCACCAACTCCCAGAGTCTACTCAAATCCATGTCCATCGAGTCAGTGACGCCATCCAACCATATCATCCTCTGTTGTCCCCTTCTCCTCCTGCCCTCAATCTTTCCCAGCATCAGGGTCTTTTCAAATGAGTTAGCTCTTCACATCAGGTGGCCAAAGTATTGGAGTTTTAGTTTCAACATCAGTCCTTCCAATGAACACCCAGGACTGATATCCTTTAGAATGGACTGGTTGGATCTCCTTACAGTGCAAGGGACTCTCAAGAGTCTTCTCCAATACCACAGTTCAAAAGCATCAATTCTTTGGTGCTCAGCTTTTGTTATAGTCCAACTCTCACATCCATACATGACCACTGGAAAAACCATAGCATTGACTAGACGGATCTTTGTTGGCGAAGTCATGTCTCTGCTTTTTAATGTGCTGTCTAGGTTGGTCATTATTAATTGGTTGTTCCTATTAAGACAGATATTTATGTCCACATATACGTATATGCAAATATTTAAATATGACAAATAAACACCAATGCATAATATGGAAACTGTCCATAAATATGGACAAGACTGAGCAACTGAATTGAACTTAATCACAGCTCTAGAGAATCAGGAATTGTAATTTAATTGGATGATTTCAACATTTTAAAGAGCTTAACTATTTTTTCAAGCATAATTTCTCAACAAATAGAGCCAAATGATTTTTAAATTGGAGAAGGAAATGGCAACCCACTCCAGTGTTCTTGCCTGGAGAATCCCAGGGATGGGGGAGCCTGGTAGGCTGCCATCTATGGGGTCGCACAGAGTCGGACATGACTGAAGCAATTTAGCAGCAGCAGCAGCAGAGTCAGGATTCACTTTCTGTAGGATTCACCTTCTGAATCATATTATCCTAATTTCAACTCACAGCCCTTCCTAAAGATTACTTCCTAAAGGTAAGATATACCTGTAGCTTCATAGAACAAAGATTCAGAGCCCAAGCCTTCATGAGGTGATATTTAGTCTTGTCTTGGGATTTCTTAACAAGAATACTTAGGCACCATCATAGATTAGATGAGAAAATGAGAAACAATAGGACCAAACTGTCAGTATTTAATGCTCACTTCCTTGCTTTTTAGCTTTTTAAAAGCTGCTGCTGCTGCTGCTAAGTCACTTCAGTTGTGTCCGACTCTGTGCGACCCCATAGACTGCAGCCCACCAGGCTCCCCGTCCCTGGGATTCTCCAGGCAAGAACACTGGAGTGGGTTGCCATTTCCTTCTTCAATGCATGAAAGTGAATAGTGAAAGTGAAGTCGCTCAGTCGTGTCTGACTCTTAGCGACCCCATGGACTGCAGCCTTCCAGGCTCCTCCATCCATGGGATTTTCCAGGCAAGAGTACTGGAGTGGGGTGCCATTGCCTTCTCCCTTTAAAAGCTACTTGTTATTTGAATGTGCACCAAGACAATGTCATTTTAAATAGTTACACTGAACAAGTATTTCAAGATATACCTTTTATTGCATAAGCAACTCACCTAAGTGCTTAAACCATTGGGAGGATTTAGATGCTGAAATAGACCACTTCAATATTTTCTTAGCAGAGAGTAGGGAAACAAATTCCCATAATTACAGCCCTGTTAGCCAGGATACTGAACGCTGAAATCATCTTTCCCAGGATGATTTATGATAAAAGTAGAAGCAATTATCGAGAAAAGGTCAGTAACACTGAGAATCTCTCAACAGTACTGATAGAAAAACCAACTTGATTTAATTCTCACAACTGTTGGAAAGGTGGCTGGTGAGCATAGGTTTAGAGGAGATATGCTATAGATTTCTTCAAAAGATTAAGGTATTACTGATATTGCTTTAACTAGGGTTCACAGCCGGGTAATAAAAATACTACTTTAAAGTACTTCAAGTTTATAGCTAAAAGGAAGACAAAAACTAAAACGTCATGACATAACCCATTCCATGTAGTCTATGTTCTTTATTTCCAAGAGTAAGTCTTCAGAAAAAAGTATTTTGAAGTAAATAAAGAAGCTGCTTCAGGACCAAAACATTTAGATTTAATGTGTTCTGAGTATGTGTGTAACTTATTCAAACGAGTGCTGTTATCTTTCACAACTTTGTTCTGCAAACACTGCATTCAATTATACATTTAAATATTTTTGCTGTATTATATGTGAGAATTTTAGGACAGGATTGTGAGTAGCTTATGAAACTTATTAATTAAGGGACTACAGCTCAAAGGTTGACCTCTCTGATGATAGCTTTATAGAGAACACTTGATCTATGAATCTAATCTAATCTATATTGGCTATTATAAATATTGGGTCACAGACCAAAATAGCATGAATGCAATTTCTGGATAAACTCATTAATTGCAAATAATTTGTTAACGGATTGGGAAAAGCAGAATGAGTTTTTTTCCTAGCAGACAATCACTGAAATTTTATCTTTCACTCAATAGGAATATCCATTGCCCTCATTTAAGAGCTGGTTATTTAAGTATCATAAATGCATGTGTGTTAGTGACTCAGTAGTGTCTGACTCTTTGTGACCCCATGGACTATAGACTGCTAGGCTCCTCTGTCCTTGGAATTCTCCAGGCAAGAATAATGGACTGGGTAGCCATTCCCTTCTCCAGGGGATTTTCCCAACCCAGGGATCGAATCCTGGTCTCCTGTACTACAGGCAGATTCTTTACCATCAGAGCCACCAGGAAAGCCCAATAAATCACAAGGTAGTGTTAATGCAATGTCATAAATACTTCTGAAATTAATCTGATTTTTGCCATTCTTACTACCATTATCTTTACCAAGTTAGTTACACCTGGGCAACAATTGGTTTCTACTTAATTTCACCATAATTTTTTTCTATCATTAAAATAGAGTTTTTCTGTCATTAAGCTAGCTCACTTCCAAACTATTCTCCACAAGGTAATCAAGGTAGACATCCAAAAATGCAAATTATCAACATGGCCTGTCTCTATAGGGGCTTCACAGGTGGTGCTAGTGGTAAAAAAATCTGCCTTCCAACGCAGGAGATACAAGAGAGGTCAGTTCTATTTCTGGGTTGGGAAGATGCCCTGGAGCAGAAAATGACAATCCACTCCAGTATTCTTGCCTGGCAAATTACATGAACAGAGGAGCCTGGTGGGCTTACAGTCCATGGTGTCACAAGAGAGTCAGAAATAACTGAGCAACAGAGCACTCCCCTTTATATGGTTCGCTCAGTCCCTATTTCCCTTAAAATGAAGTTATTAACCCATAAACACGATAAACAAGGGTGCACACAATTGATCTAGCTTGTTGCTTTCTCTAGCCTGAGCTCTTGTCCTTGTCCTTTCTCAGAGTACACATTAACCACAGTAAATATCTTTTAGGGTTTTTTAAACAGAGTATAACTTCCTTTCAAGGGCATTCCTTTCTCTCTGCTAGTACCAAAGTGCCCATTTGTAGCCAGCAAGTTTCTTTAGTAAATGTGAGTTAAATATCATACCCTAAAGGTATTCTTCCTTGATTATTATAAGTTTTTTTTGTCTTATTTTCCAAGTTTCCTACATTTTATCCACCATAACTTTACATTTTATTGTTATTACTTTATTGACCATTTATTTTCTATGAATTATACCCTTTGAAGGCCAAAATGCTACTACTACCTTCTCTCCAATATACTCCAACAGCTACCACAATTACTGAAATCTAATACACATTTCCTAACAAAAAAGAGCTAAGCCGCCACAGGTGAGGCCCAAGGTCTAGGCAAGAAAATCTGCCCAGTTCTGAAACTTACCTTCAGGAATGGTTTTTTCTGCTTATCATCCGCTGAGATTTGAAGGCAGCCTGGACAGATATGCCAGGTCAGAAGAGTCGAGGTTACCCATGCTAGTCATCCATTTTCTGTTTCTGCTGAAGCCCCTCCCTCTGCCCCCACGGGCTCCTCCTCCAGGCCAGGTGGAGCAGCTTTCCTCAGTGTGCCCTGAGGACTCCTTGAATCAAGTTCACCTGGGATGTTTGCTAAACTCAATCCCTGACCTGACTCTCAATCTTCTAAATCAGACTCTGAAGAGGACTCTGGAATCTGAATTTTATAGAGATACCTCAAGTGACCGTTAAGCACTCCATATTGGGAATTGGGGGGGGGTGGTGGTGAGTGGGGTTGGTGGTGAGTGGTGGGGAGTGAGCAGAGGATGCTTATCATATAGGAGAATGAAATAGCTTCCACTTAATTTGAAAGAAAATGGTATCCTCAAAACAGATTTTACAGGCTTTGGAGGAATGCTTTAAGGGTAAAATATTGAAGATTACAGGGAATTCTTAAAGAATGAAGCACCTAAGAGTGGAGTTGAATAAAGGTGAGAATAAAAGAAAGTGGAAGGATAAGTCAGAAGAGAAGAAACACTGAAGCATATAGGCAGCAGTAGAGTGTTAGGAATATTTTACTTTCCCACTTTCATAAATAGAGTATATATATTTTAAATCTTACCTCCTTGGAATTACATTTATTTAGGTTTTATCTGTTCCCTGCCTAGCTTACTTGGATTTATACACTTATAATTTATAAAATGTGAATGAGCTAATAATTCTTGGCCTCACGTTTGCATTTTACTAATCATCCATATTAATCCCAAGTAATACATAGTATATAAATTTTTCTGAAGATCTACAAACCAATCATATTGGAAGAGCATTTTTTTTTCATAGTCTTTCTTAATTTACACCACTGGCAATAGTCTTTTGTTCCTGCAGATAAGATTGACCTTGCACAGAGGGAACATAAACAAGTGACTATTCAGGGAGGCACTTTTTTCCAAACATCATAGCTTCTAAAGATCAGTAAGTAAGAAGTGACTACTAATTCCCTCAGGTCATTTCATTAAGTCAGCTCCATATTTTAACACAGCATAATCAAAATAAGACAAAGTTTTATTCTTTCCTGTCTTCAACGGAAAGGGTAAGAGTAAATGAGCAGTAAAATTTTTAAAGAGAGATAGAACACTATGCTTTAAGTTTGAATAATATGGAGCTTATTTAATCAATTTCCAGAACATCACATAAGATTAAAGTGGTATTAGGGGATATGGGGGAGGGGAGGGGAATATTCTCTCCACAGTCCTGACCTCCTGAGAGGGAGAATTGGGCTGACTTGATAGCTTAGTTGGTAAAGAATCTGCCTGCAATGCAAGAGACCGTGGTTGGATTCCTGGGTTGAGATGCTTTGGAGAAGGGATAGAATACCCACTCCAGTATTCTTGGGCTTCCCTTGTGGCTCAGCTGGTAATCTGCCCACAATGCAGGAGGCCTGGGTTGGAAAACCAGAAGATCCCCTGGAGAAGGGAAAGGTTACCCACTCCAGTATTCTGGCCTGGAGAATTCCAAGGATTGTATAGTCCATGGGGTTGGACATGACTGAGTGACTTTCATTTTCCTATCACTTTTCATGCTTTGAGCCAGATGATGAATACCTAAGGCAAAAACTTCTCCATGATTTTTTTTTTCTTCCTTCCTTTATGCCAGTCTCAAAAATTATTTCCAGTTCATGCTCTCCTGAGGACATTTACAGCTGCTGAAAGTACTGCAATAGGAAGTCTTTACTATTCTTGAAAAATAACTGCTCAACTATGGAGAATATTGGCCAGTTGTTGAGCATATTGATGCAATCAGAGTGACAGAAGAAACTCTGAAAGAAAGATGTGAAATTTGGAATTTTACATGACTTTTCCTTTAAAAATTCATAGGAAATGTGAAGATGTCTGCACATAATTTCTAACATCTCTACAGATTCACAAGCACAGAGATAAAAATCTTGAAATCTCTGAATTTTTCAAAGTTTTGTATTCCTGTATGTGTGTGTGTGTGTGTGTGTGTGTGTGTGTGTGTGTGTGCGGTTGCTCTGTGGTTACTCTGGTGTTTATAAAACACAGGCTAAAATGTTGACCTGAATTTTCTAGCAAAACACCCATGCTGATTTGAGCCAAGTTGCTTCAGTCATGTCTGATTCCTTGCTACCCTATGGACTGCAGTCAGCCAGGCTCCTCTGTCCTTGGGATTCTCCAGACAAGAATACTGAAATGGGTTGCCATTCCTTTCTCCACAAAATACCCATAACTTTTAGTTAATTCATTTTTTTAAAAAAATTTTAAGATTATGTTAGGTAGTTAGAATAGGAAACAGGAGTCTAGAATGGCGGTGGCTAAAAGACAAGGAAGGGAAAAGCCCTGGAAAATAGAACAAAGGAAGGTCTGAGGACTGGAGTGAGGACCTCAGAGAGAACAAACAGCACTCCTGGGTGCCCAATTTACATAGGGCAGGCCCAGAGGGAGGGAAAAAACATATAAAAAGAGGAGCCAAAGGGCTTGGGGGTGGGGGGTTTTCTCTCTCATGTGCGCTCATTCTCTCTCTCTCTTCTCTTCACGTCTTTTGGGTCAGCATGCCTTCACACCTCAAGGATGTATTTTCCTTTATTTTCTAAATAAAACTGATCTGAGAACTATAACACGGACTGTCCGAGAGCTGTGATGCACTGAGGACTTTAACGTCCATCGCTTCAAATCTTTATTGTGACTAGATAGAACCAAGGAGATTACACTCTCTTGACAATTATTATACACATCTATCATCTATCTTTATTTTTTTTTACAAACACACACACAAAGCCTATAAGCATTTTGAAATCCTAGTCCCAAATGTACCTTTTGTCTTTTGTTAACATACTGATGTTTAAACTTTCAGCTTTTTTTTTTTTTTTTTGAACTGTGAATGTGATTTAAATCTATTCAGCAACTTGTTTTTAAACATTTCATAATTTTATAATTTTAACTGTTCTTCAAAAAGCTCTTTCAAAGTCTTTTCCATAATTATGTCACAATTTATTCAATCAGTTACTTTATAATAGAAATTTTTATTGTTTTCAGTTTTTACAAATCTGTGTAATGCATATATTTATACATATATCAATTATTTCTTAGAATAATTTATTGAAGACTAACATATTACACTAAAAGGCCCTTCAAAACATAACTTCAGTTTGAACTTTCAGCAGTACTGTATATTTCCTTCTAGGCAATGAAAATTAACCAGAAATATACATATAAAACACACATGCACAAATGTTGCCACAATGTTGAAATCTACCTTTCTGTAAAATTACTACTTTTATTTGTATATATCTGCATATTAGTGATATAAACTGTTTTCTTAAATGTCTATCATGAAAAATTTATTATGTAAAATAATTAAGCATAAAAAATCTTTGCCATTACCTGCTATGTGGCTTTACAGATATTCACTTGCAACACATTGCCTTTGAGTTTTAGGTAATCTTTTACTAAACATATTTTTTTCTACTTTATGTAAACAGATGTATGGATTTTTCACTCCTTTGTCTTGACCTTTAGAATGCTCTTTTCTCTTGGAAGTCACATTGATATTAAATAAGTAATAAGTTCACCCTTGTTTTCTGCTAATTTTATTGATTATGATTCATGAAAAGCAAGAGTTGTGATTAAATACAAAAAGTTAGAATTGCCATTCTTTCAGAGTACCTACAGGTAAACAATGATCACCATAGCAGTAACATAATTCCTTTCCTCTATGTATTAGATTCATGTATTTACAAAGTAGCTAGATACTTGTCAGAAATGGGAGCACAGGGACACTGAAGAGGTCAGATTTCAGAGAAGGTCAGCATAACCCCAAAAATAAATGCCATAAAAATGAGCCTATAACTGTTTGACATAGCAGAAAAATTAAGGATGCAAATAACTGGTAGTTCTAAATTACAGTATGAGTGAACCATATTAACCTATCTTCTCTCATCTTACTTTGGTAATTATGCATCCAGGAAAAATCAGGATTTACAAATGGACTCAGTAGTGTGTTAGGAATGCAAGCACTTGTCTAGTATAGATGTTGTTCTATTTGCAATGTCAAAAATGTAGCTAAGCTATTAGATAAGGTGGAGTTCTAAACCACCTTCAACTAGTCTTGGTGATGGTTCTGGCTTTGTCAAATCAGAGCTTGGCATTACTTTTTAGTACAATCACTAGAGTGAGTAACCTCAAGACTATGGAATTACTTGCTTTCAGATCAACTGAATATTTTTGGCATGTGTAAGAGATATTTTGAAATTATTTTTAGAAATATTTTGAGATGTAGATTATGAAAGGAGCTTTAGTTCCAAACTGAGTAGACTGAGACTGCAACTGAAATCAGAGCAGATGAATTCAGTACTATTCAGGTAACATATATTAAATAATAATCAGATTTTTAAAACTGTATTGTAAGGTATTAATAGGTATAGACCCAGGAAAAGTGGTTCATTAAGGTGACTCAGATGGTAAAGAGTCTATCTGCAATGCAGGAGACCCAGGTCTAATCCCTGGGTTAGGAATATCCCAGGGAAAAAAGAATGGCTACCCACTCCAATATCTGGCAGGCTACAGTCCACAGGGTCACAAAGAGTCAGAAAGACTAACCAAGTAACACTTTCACTTTTTCAACAGTAAAGATAGAGAATATCCAAGAAGACAAAAGACTTCCCTGGTGGCTCAGATGGTAAAGCGTCTGCCTATACTGAGGGAGACCCAGTTTCAATCCCTGGATGGGGTAGATCTCCTGGAGAAGGAAATGACAACCCACTCCAGTATTCCTGATTGGAAAATCCCATGGCTGGAGGAGCCTGGTAGTTTACAGTCCTTGGGGTTGCAAAGAGTCAGACACGACTGAGCAACTTCACTTCACTTCATGGAGACAAAGGTATTTTTGAGTGGTCAGGAATACAAGTAAAAAGAAGACAACTTTTTTCATTGTATTTGAAGTTGTGAGCAAGATGAAGTGCCCTTTTCCAATATATTGTGGACATGAGAGACAGTTAAAATATGTTGAATGTAAATGCATGTTTCTTATATATTTAAAAAAGAGGCTATATCTAGATATTAAATGAGGTGAAAGAGAATCAAGGAGAGCATTATCTATCACTAAATACAGTTATTCAGATGTAGTATAACTTTTATTATCCTCTCTGTGCTTTGGTTCATCTCTAATTATTTTCTTCCATCATCTCCTTCGTCCCCATGCCCTGGCATCATACTCTGTAAAAAGTCCAATCCTAAATCTATAAACCATCTACATTTTTTTTTTTTGATGCATAAACCAAGTATGGTGACAATTATTGTAGAAAATGACATAAAATTTAGAGAAGTAAAGTTCTAAGCAGATGCTTATATTAGTCAAGATTCTTCAGAGAAACAGAACCAAAAGCAAGTGTGTTTGCATGTGTATGGAGTAGATAGATAGGTAAGTAGATAGATAGGTATAATGAATTGGCTTATCTGATTATGAAGGCTGAAAAATCCCCAAATCCACAACTGACAAGCTGGAGAACGAGGATATCTGACAGTGTAACTGCAGTCTGAGTCAGAAGGCCTAAGAAGAGAAAAGCTGATGGTGTAGTATCAGTCCAAAGGCCAGCAAGCTCAAGACCCAGGAAGAACTGATGTTTCAAGTCAAGCCTAAAGGCAAAAAAAAAAAAAAAAATCCAATTCAAAGGCCAGAGGTGCTGGGGTCCAGCCCCAGTGAATCCAGGGAATTCGAAGCGGGGACGGCGACGGCAAGGATCAGGAAAACAATTGTTTAATTAAACGTTAATTAAGGATATAAAGAGTAATAGAATAAGGATAGCTCAGTGAGAAAATTCAGTGGAGAAAAGAGGCTGAATAATTCAGCCAGAAGGTGAGAGAAAGAACGACATGGGGAGACCAAGTTTTGGTGAACAAGACCTGCACTTTATTTTCCAAAGGAGTTTTTATACCTTAAGTTATGCATAGAGGATAATGGGGAAGGGGTAGAGTCATGCAGTAAGCCAGGCTTTCTTCCTGCAAACTTATCATATGCATAAGTTTAGGTGATTTGCATCATCTTCTGGCCCTGAGGCCTGTTAACATTTTAAGAAATGTTTTCTTCAGAAAACTTACTTTTCTCTAAAGGTGATTAAACCCTCCAAAAGCATTAGATAAAGTTGCATTCCTACAGGGCAAAGGTGTGGTGGGCTATAACAAGAAAAAGAATTAACTCAAGGGTCCAAGGTTACAAATATTAAAGCTACTATTTACATTCCTATACACCAATTATATCAACCAATACACTGCCAGGGACACAGTAGGTAAGGGATATGGAGACTTGGCAGCAAACATTGGCTCAAAAAGTGAAAAACCCTTTACCAATACAATTTCTAATCAATCTTTTAACTGCTCAAAGGAATCTGTATTTAGACATCTCATGCCTCTCACAGTTGGGAGGCTCTGAGCAATCACATGTGGCCAGAAAAACCTATTCAGGCAGGCTAGAGGACTTCCAAAGGAGTTTGTAGGTTGAAACACTAAACCCAGGAACTTTATTAATTGGAGCTGTAAGTTAACTCTTTTTTCAGAGAGAGGTGGTGGGGGACAGCCCCCCATAAAGTCAGAGATGTAGGTGAGAGCACAAAGCAGAAAGTAGGCAGACTCTGGTTTTGGGGGTAGATGCTTGAGAATTTCCAGGGGGACTCCTGAGGCTTGATCCCACCTTTGCGTATGCCGAGCCTCCTTCCTCATGACCTTTGCCACAGGCGGAGTTCCTCACACTGGCTCCCGGCACAGACGAGTTTCCCAACCCACATTGGCAGTGACAACCTGATTCACAATCTACCAATTTAAACATTAATCCCATCCAGAAGCACCCTTACAAGCCCACCCAGATTGTTTGACCAATTGTGTGGGCAGCCTTGGCCCAGTCAAACTGACACAGGAAATTAACTATCACAAATCTACATTTTGTAAACTAGTATCCATATATATTGACTTAAATCATATTTAGTCTCAAGATGATGACTATAACAAAGCCATAATTCCACCTAACATGATATAACTAGCTAGTATACAACTGTTAAAACACTTCCACAGAAGAGGAGGTAAAGCTTTTGAGTGATGTTTATTCTTCTAATTCATCTATATCTTAAAGACTATGACATAAAATTAACACCCAAACACTATGGTATTAAGTTGTGTGTGCTCAGTCACTTCAGTCATGTTTGACTCTTTGTGATCCCATGGACTGTGGCCCACCAGGTTCCTCTGTCCATGGGATTCTCCAGACAAGAGTACTGGAGTGGGTTGTCATATCCTTCTCCAGGGAGATAGTATAAAGTCAATATATCTTATATTACTTGATAAAGGAATAAGAGAGAGAAGAAAAATATGTTACACACATACACATATGCAAACATATTCATAACAAAAAAAGCAAGAAATATTCATGACAACTACAGTCATTATTTCTTAACTGGTCACATGGTCACAGCTGGTATTCATAATTACCTTTTGGCATTACCTACCTATTTTGTATTTCCTTTGCCTTCAACATGCATCTCAGCTGGTCAATGTCCTTTATCTGTTGGGGTGATACAAGCCTCCATTTCTGAAGGATCTGGACCACTTAGAAGTTTTACCTGGATTGGGCTTCTGTTGACCTTAATCACAGAGCATAATAATACTGAGACACCTTAAGGGATCTCCTAAATTCCAGACATACTCTTTCTTACCTCCATTTTGGAATAATAGTACAATTGTCCCTTATCTGGATCAATCACCCTAGCCAGCACCATAACTCGTTTGTTTTTTTTTTTTTCACTGTTGATTCAGAGGCATTTGAGACGAGAGTGGTCAGGTCGCACTCAACTTCCAATTCAGTAGAATCATTACTCCTCTGGAACTAAGACCTCTAGGCCAGCAAAGTGTAAAGTCATAGGTTCAGGAAGCAAAAATTTTTCTAGTGGGTCAATAGGAGTAATAGTGAATGTTGCTACTGTCATTTCTACCCCTTGATTCTTAGACCTATGAATAATGGGTATAGAAGAAACAGAACCATATATTGAATGCTAATTCAATAGAGAACTTTGTCCCAGCCCTGGAAGGTATTTCTACCTAACTGCTGCTGGGTGGAAATCCAGGTCACTGTGTCTTCAAGAGAATTTTATCAAGCCAGCTGCTTTAGCATGGTTAGGAATATGGTAAGACCAGTAAATTCCATGAGCCTGAGCCCTTTGCCACACTTCATTTGATATAAAATGAGTTTTTTTAATCAGAAATAACTTCCTATGGAATACCATGTTAATGGATATATTCTGTGAGTCCACAGATGGTAGTTTGGGCAGAAGCACTGTGTGTATGAAAGGTAAATCTGTATAAAGAGTAAATGTCAATTCCAATAAGAGCAAAACCCTGCCCCCTCCAAAGTAGAAGTGATTCAGTGTAATAAATCTTCCACCAGGTAGCTGGCTCATCAGTCTAAAGAATGATGCCATATTGGAGATTCAGTATTGATCTCTGCTACTGGCAGATTGGCACTCAACAATGCTATACTCACTTGGTGAGTGGAAATCCATGCTGGTGAGCCCATGCAAAACCTCCATCCCTGCCACCTTGGCACTTTGTTCATGAGTTCATTGAGTGATTACAGGGATGGATAGGGAAAGAGGCTGACTGATTGTCCCATCCACTTTATTATAATTGTCCTCTTGAAGTCACCCTTTGGTGAACACTCACATGGGACACAATTATGTCCAATTTTTTACTCATTCATAGAGGTCTACTAACATTTCTATTTCCCAAATTTCCTTCTCAACAATTTTGCAATCATGTCCCTTCCAAGTACCTAACCATCCAGCCAAACCATTAGCTACAGTCAATGAAACAGTATGCAACTTTACATCTGGCTATTGCTCCTCTCAAATGAAGTGAACAACCAGTGACATATTTCCAACTAAAAAATGGCACAAAAAAAATGTGTCTCTCAAAACAAAACTTTGAGTAAGTAAATCATTGCAATTTTACATAAAGGCTTATTATACAAGAACTGAAATAGTTTTATACATATTGATATTAAAATATTTTTATGTTTTTCATATAGAGAATGTGATTTGTATATACTTCATACTTATTTTTCATATGATTCAAAAATTTTAGTAATTATGCAATTAAAATCAGAAATAAAAATCATCCTATCAACCTGTTATTTCCCCTTCACTTCTCTTCTCTCTCCCTCTCTCTTCAAGTCACACCTGAACTTCTTAAATATATTTTACATATCACTGCCTCTACTATATCTTCCAGTCACTCTCAGTCCTACATCAATCTGACCTCTACCCACGAAAATCTCTGAAATTTTACTCTACACAGACACCAATAACTTCTTGCCATTAACCATTCGAAGGAGAAATTGTAATTTACTTTTCTCTTACTAGCAGTCTATACTTTGTAAAATCCTCTTCTTTAGACTCTATATTCCCTCTCTAGGAAAGCACACTTCCTTATTTTCTTCCTATGTTCTCTCCATTTCATTTCAGGTCACCTACTAAATTCTGCTTTTTCTTCTTACTGGAGTTCTCTCAAATTCTGATTTCCATTTCATTCTTACACTCTATACTTTTGTTGCGTGCTTTAGAGTCATGGTTGCATTAATTTCTAACTATGTATGATTCTTCCATATCTCTAACCTTGGCCTTCCTATTGAATTTTGGATCCTGAATAGCTCTCTGTGTTTTAAAGGTATATTTGGTCCAAGGACACCTCAAATTCACTGTTTTTCCAGACTGATGGCAATAACTTCTGTCTGCCACTTTACTTTCTGTCCAAAGCAGTAGTTTCTTTCAAGTTCCTAGCCCAGCAAATGTACACACCACTCATTCAGCTATCTTTGAGAGAAACATGGCAATAATCCTTAACACTTCTTTCTTCCTTTAGTCCCTTAAAAACAACAAACAACAATAAAAGCTTCTATTATCTTCTCAGGTCATAGTCCTGTCTCAATTAAATCATTGATCCCTTGAACTCCAATTTTCCACATTCCATTTTTTTAGCCACCCTACTTTTTGAAAGATTTTATTTAGATTCAATTCTTTAATTCCATCTATCACATCACGGTGGAGAGGTCTGACAGAATGTGGTCCACTGGAGAAGGGAATGGCAAATCACTTCAGTAGTCTTGCCGTGAGAACAGTATGAACCGTATGAAAAGGCAAAAAGATAGGACACTGAAAGATGGACTTCCCAAGTCGGTAGGTACCCAATATACTACCGGAGATCAGTGGAGAAATAACTCCATAAATGATGAAGGAATGGAGCCAAAGCAAAAACAACACCCAGTTGTGGATGGGACTGGTGATAGAAGCAAGATCTGATGCTATAAAGAGCAATATTGCATAGGAACCTGGAATGTTAGGTCCATGAATCAAGGCAAATTGGAAGTGGTCAAACAGAAGATGGCAAGAGTGACCGTCAACACTTTAGGAATCAGCAAATTAAAATGGACTAGAATGAGTGAATTTAACTCAGATGACCATTATATCTACTACTGTGGGCAGGAATCCCTTAGAAGAAATGGAGTAGCCATCATGGTCAACAAAAGAGTCCGAAATGAAGTACTTGGATGCAACTCAAAAATGATAGAATGATCTCTGTTCATTTCCAAGGCAAACAATTCAATATCATGGTAATCTAAGTTTATGCCCTGACCAGTAACCCTGAAGAAGCCGAAGTTGAACGGTTCTATGAAGACCTACAAGACCTTCTAGAACTAACACCCCAAAAAAGATGTCCTTTTCATTACAGGGGACTGGACTAAAAAAGTAGGAAGTCAAGAAACACCTGGAGTAACAGGCAAACTTGGCTTTGGAGTACAGAATGAAGCAGGGCAAAGGCTCATAGAGTTTTGCCAAGAGAACTCACTGGTCATAGCAAACACCCTTTCCAACAACACAAGAGAAGACTCTACATGTGGACATCACCAGATGGCCAATACCAAAGTCAGACTGATTATATTCTTTGCAAACAAAGATGGAGAAAATATATATAGTTAGCAAAAACAAGACCGGGAGCTGACTGTGGCTCAAATCATGAACTCCTTATTGCCAAACTCAGACTTAAATTGAAAAAAGTGGGGAAAACCACTAGACCATTCAGGTATGACCTAAATCAAATCCCTTATGATTATACAGAAAAAGTAAGAAATAGATTTAAGGGACTAGATCTGATAGACAGAGTGCCTGATGAACTATGGATGGAGGTTCGTGACATTGTACAGGACACAGGAATCAAGACCATTGCCAAGAAAAAGAAATGCAAAAAAGCTAAATGGCTCTCTGAGGAGGCCTTTCAAATAGTTGTGAAAAGAAGAGAAGTGAAAAGCAAAGGAAAAAAGGAAAGATATAAGCATCTGAATGGTGTGATGGTATGATCACTCACACTCACCTACAGCCAGACATCCTGGAATGTGAAATCAAGTGGGCCTTAAGAAGCATCACTACGAAAAAAAGCCAGTGGAGGTGATGGAATTCCAGTTGAGCTATTCCAAATCCTGAAAGGTGATGCTATGAAAGTGCTGCACTCAATATGCCAGCAAATTTGGAAAACTCAGCAGTGGCCACAGGACTAGAAAAAGTCAGTTTCCATTCCAATCCCAAAGAAAGGCAATGCCAAAGAATGTTCAAACTATCGCAAAATTGTACTTATCTCACACACTACTAAAGAAATGCTCAAAATTCCCCAAGCCAGGCTTCAGCAATATGTGAACTGTGAACTTGCAGATGTTCAAGCTGGTTTTAGAAAAGGCAGAGAAACCAGAGATCAAATTGCCATCATTCATTGGATGATCGAGAAAGCAAGAGAGTTCCAGAAAAACATCTATTTCTGATTTATTGACTACACCAAAGCCTTTGACTGTGTGGATCACAATAAACTGTGGAAAATTCTGAAAGAGATGGGAATACCAGGCCACCTGATATGCCTCTTGAGAAAACTGTAAGGGAGCAACAGTTGGAACTGAACATGGAACGACAGACTGGTTGCAAACAGGAAAAGGAGTACTTCAAGGCTGTATATTGTCACCCTGCTTATTTAACTTCTATGCAGAGTACATCATCAGAAATGCTGGGCTGGAAGAAGCACAAGCTGGGATCAAGATTGCTGGGAGAAATATCAATAACCTCAGATATGTATATGACACCACCCTTATGACAGAAAGTGAAGAAGAACTAAAGAGCCTCTTAATGAAAGTGAAAGAGGAGAGTGAAAAAGTTGGCTTAAAGCTCAACTTTCAGAAAAAAACTAAGATTATGGCATCCAGTCCATCACTTCATGGCAAATAGATGGGGAAACAGTTGAAAATGTGGCTGACTTTATTTTTCTGGGCTCAAAAATCACTGCAGGTGGTGTTTGCAGCCATGAAATTAAAAGATGCTTACTCCTAGGAAGAAAAGTTATGACCAACCTAGACAGCATATTAAAAAGCAGAGATATTACTTTGCCAACAAAGGTCCAACTAGTCAATGCTATGGTTTTTCCAGCAGTCATTTATGGATGTGTGAGTTGGAATATAAAGAAAGCTGAGGGCCAAAGAATTGATGCTTTGAACTGTGGTGTTGGAGAAGACTCTTGAGGGTCCCTTGGACTGCAAGGAGATCCAACAAGTCCATCCTAAAGGAAGTCAGTCCCTGGTATTCATTGGAAGGACTGAGGTTGAAGCTGAAACTCCAATACTTTGGGCACCTGGTGCAAAAAGTGGACTCATTGGAAAAGCCCCTGATGCTGGGAAAGATTGAGGGCAGGAGAAGAAGGGGACAACAGATGATGAGATGGTTGGATGGCATCACCGACTCAATGGACATGGGTTTGTGTAAACTCGGGGAGTTGGTGATGGACCTGGAGGCTGGCATGCTGAGGTTCTGTGGGTTGCAAAAGTCAGACACGACTATACGACTAAACTGAACTGACTGATTACATCAAAGTTTTGGTCAAGAAAATGGAAATTAGACATCATTTTAGGTATTTCAAGTATAAAATAGTTTAATATTGGGAGTTGGATGTTCAACAAAATTTTTGCAATGACAAGAGTAGAAAGATCTGGGAAATTTTTTTCCTAACTACTAGGATTTTTGTTACCTTTTCTAGAATCAGGGAAGTTGCAGGAGCCACAGGAAACCACACAGGATAGTAATTCTTCTATCTAATTATTCGTATTCATTTTTTACTGAAAATACTGCTAGTAGTTTTTATAGTAAGCTCATTTCCCACTTCGTTTTTACATTTTTTTTCCTCTCTGCATGAAAACCATCTTATATAATATCAGCTTACATGAAATTTTGTTTTAAATATTTTTTCTGACTCTTCACTAATGGGTTCTCCTACTTTGGGCATTTCTAAGACTCTGCAGTTATCTTTTTAATAGCACTTTCAGTCATATATTGTAATTAGTCTTTTTTCCCTGAGGTTTGCTCCAAGGGATCACTTGTCCCTTGACAATAGGATTATTTCTTTGCACCATTTCCTGTCCAGTATCTTGTTCATATAAAGCATTCAATTATTATTTGAAACAATGAATAAATAAGTTAATTCTGATAACGTCTCTTTAGTCTTAATACTAAGGTAATTTTATTTTCAGAATTTTAAAGTTAAAATGAAATTTTAGCTAAAATTTAGATAATCATTTGGCACATATTTGTTTCTATAGAAACTCTCTTAAATATATGACATTTTATGTCTTCATTGTACAACTATTTTAAAAACAGCAGGTTTATTTCTGTTAAACTTTGCCTACAAAACTCCTCTTTATACCACAAGATTGCCAAGTTCTTTTAAAATAAGATCAAATTCACTGTTTTTTTATTGTAATAAGTATCTCTTCACAACCTTGATGTCATCTAAAAATTCAATAAGAATGTGTTTTAATCCATCATCCTAGATGCTAACACCATTACAGTACGAAATAGGACACGATGGTCAAGCCAATGTCCAGCATGACCTTGCTGCACTCTCTTCAAATCTTACCTATAACTTTAAATAATACATGAATCATTAATCAACAGTTGGATTTACAAGACCTGATACAAAGAACTGACTCCTTGGAAAAGACCCTGATAATGGGAATGATTGAAGGTGGGAGGAGAAGGGGATGACAGAGGATGAGATTTTTGGATGACATCACCGAGTCAATGGACATGAGTGTTAGTAAACTCTGGGAGTTGGTGATGGACAGGGAGGCCTGGAGTGCCACAGTGCATTGGGTCACAAGGAGTCGGACACGACTGAGTGACTGAACTGACTAACTGACTGATCTGCATTTACCTCTACTCTTTCTATCAGGAGCTCTGTAATTCTTAAACTTTCATATTCAGGTCCCTTGTACATGGATATTTATCAAAACAACATGTATCACAGAATCCATTTTGGGGGAATCTTCAATAGAATTTGCATTCCAAACACGCAGGACATTTGAAATTGTGATCATCCCTGGTGGTCTGTACCAGATTTCTGCCTCTCTTAATTTAACAAGTTGAAATATGGATACAATTGGAAGGTGTTTCCTGCTGTTCTCCTTTATGATTCTGCCTTAGAAGACCATGTCTACTGGTATCTCTAAACTATGAAGTCTACTGGGATCAATTATGTTTATGAGTTAGACTTCAGCAAACTTGTGCTATTGCTACAATTATATATAAAATATATAAATCTTAAACAACTTCATGTTCTATTTATACATAACAATTATTTAATATACCTATTGTTTGTACTCCCTTTAATTTTAACATCCAATTTCCTTTTTCCCCCTCACATTTGACTCATTTTATGTTATCTTCTGTATGTATTTTCACATATTTTCATAATTTTATAATGTGCTAATTACTTTTAAATATTTTTAAAGTTTCATTTTTATTAATGTTTTATTTCACTGATTTTCATTTATCTTTCCTAATTTTATCATCTTTATTTTTCATTTTTAAAATATGATCTCATTTTTTTTTTTTTTTACGTTTATGTTTTCTCCTATTTTTTGAACTGTGGTGTTGGAGAAGACTCTTGAGAGTCCCTTGGACTGCAACAAGATCCAACCAGTCCATTCTGAAGGAGATCAGCCCTGGGATTTCTTTGGAAGGAATGATGCTAAAGCTGAAACTCCAGTACTTTGGCCACCTCATGCGAAGAGTTGACTCATTGGAAAAGACTCTGATGCTGGGAGGGATTGGGGGCAGGAGGAGAAGGGGATGACAGAGGATGAGATGGCTGGATGGCATCACTGACTCGATGGACGTGAGTCTGAGTGAACTCCGGGAATTGGTGATGGACAGGGAGGCCTGGCATGCTGCGATTCATGGGGTCGCAAAGAGTCGGACACGATTGAGTGACTGAACTCAACTAAACTGAACTGATTGTTTAAACAGTTACTCTCAATTTTTATTTTCTTGAAACCTTTAAGTATACATATTTAGGCATTTTATAAATAATCACTATTTTTAAAACTTTTCTTTTGTCCAGATGTTTGTTCCTGCATTTTCCAAACTTTGGGAAATCATCTTCCTACTTAATATTAAAATAAAATCTGAATATTTTTATGTGAGCTGGGACTAATACCTGAATTTCATACTACAGACCAGAAAGTCTCATAGCTCCCCAAGTATTTCTGAGCATGCCACAGAAGTATATATTTAAATATATATTACAATCTATACATCCATGGCTCTTTTTTTGTGAAGCTTTTTAGTTTGATGTAGTCCCACTTGTTCATTTTTGCTTTTGTTGCCTTTGATTTTTGTGTCAAATCCAAAGAAAACCTATTTCAAGGAGCTTGCCATCTATGTTTTCTTCTAGAAATTTTATGGTTTCCTGCATTACAAAATTTACCTTACAGCCTAGGTCACTGTGCCTAGGATTTCTAATAGTTACTTTTTTTTTCCTGGCCTCATTAATGCCAGAGTAGAGGTTAGGGCAGGGGAACAGACAGAAACAGTTTTGTTCAATTATCTGTTTATAAAGACATTAAATCAAATGAGGAAATTAAGGAAATCAATATTGAATTCAGTTGCTTCTTGGGTATGTTCTGTGAATCTATGTCTTTAATAATCAGTCTTCAGTTGCTTTTAAAAATACAGTGTGATGACCAGGCAAATAAAGATATTTTTCAAGATTATCTCTATTTAATAAAAGTAGGATAAGATGTTCATGTCTGGTGGAAATGTTGCCTCTGATTTTGTAAACAGCATGGTAAATATTTTTCAATAAATTTGAAGAATGTAAAAGATTCTTCTCTGTAACCATTTGGGTATAAGAGACTTCTCTGAAGAATACCAACTTCCTTCTATCAAATATGTTTCCAGACTTGCTGAGATATAATATTCATTTAAGAATGCAGATTTGTAGTCTAGAACTTAGAGCTATTTGATGTAGATGAATTAAACAGCTGAAACAAAATTTGGACCATTATTAACATAATTATGTATCCTTTGCTTTCTTACTCTGTATTGTTGGGGGAATCTGTATATTTAAGATGACTATTAAGTTGTGCACATTCTTTGAAAGTGTTCCAAGTTCAGCTAAGATTATCATCATGAGGGAACTTTTTCTTTAAAGATATAAAATCTAAAAGCAATACTAATAAATGAAAGCCATTTAAATTATTTTAAAATAGTGAGGCTATTCACTCAAATTGAAAGCAAGGTAAAAGCCCCTCAACCATCACATTTTTTTCATGCAGTTTTAGGGGATAGTAGACAGAATTAGAGCTGCTTTCAAAGATTTGATATTAAACACAGTTTGATTTCTCCTAGAGAGATAAATTCAGAAAAGGCAATGGCACCCCACTCCAGTACTTTCGCCTAGAAAATCCCATGGACGGAGGAGCCTGGTAGGCTGCAGTCTATGGGGTCGCTAGAGTCGGACACGACTGAGCGACTTCACTTTCACTTTTCACTTTCATGCATTGGAGAAGGAAATGGCAACCCACTCCAGTGTTCTTGCCTGGAGAATCCCAGGGACGGGAAGCCTGGTGGGCTGCTGTCTGTGGGGTCACACAGAATCGGACACAACTGAAGCGACGCAGCAGCAGCAGCACCAGCAGAGAGATAAATTATGAGCTCATTACAAATTAGATTAGAGCATGAGTATGTAAGGCCACCTGAAAGGGAGAGAATGTGTCCAGCTCAAGGAGACATTGGTGTCATCAGTAGTGGCTATTGCTCTGGGAGATGCAGGGCTGTGACTCACTTCCATAGCCCTGAGTTGAAAGGAGCAAGTTAGGCTCCATCAGGAACTGTAGCTCTCTAAACAGAAAAGTTCCCCTGCAGCCAAAACAGGCAACAATGCCAAGCCTCAGGCTTGCTTCATACTTGTAGATCTTTTTAACATTTCATCAGTTTAAGCTCCAGATTACCCAGGGAAACTACTTGATTTGCTCTGGCATTTCCTCAATTCCTGACAGGTTTAGATTTTAGTATCTAGGCATGATAGAAATAATCACCTTCAAATGCCCAGTCATAAATAGTTGTTTTGAAATCTTAAAAAGTTTTTTTCATTTATTCTCTCCTGATGCTATTTAACTATATCAGCAATATATCTTACTTCACACCTTTCTTTTCACATTTACAACAACAGATATACACCTTCATAATCTTTTATCTAAAGAACTGTTGTTCTTCCAAGCTCTATTTCTTAACTTTATTAACTTCAATTCAGTATGTCACCAGATATAGGTTCTTAAAATGCAAATCTGCTCATGATGTCAGAGCAAATGCAGTATTGTCATGATACCTATTTAAAATAGGCAAATTTTCAAATTATTGTTTGACATATAAGGCTATGTATTACTTGACCGGAATTTAACTCTGGGGCTGCTGAAGTGGTTCAGTGATAGCAGGAGATACAGGTACCATTACTAAGTCAGAAGATCCCCTGGAGAAGGAAACGGCATCCTACTCCAGTATTCTTGTCTGGGAAGCCCCATTAACAGAAGAGCTTGGCGGGCTACAGTCCATGGGGTCGCAGATTTGCACACTACTCAGTGACAGAGGAAGCAAGCAATTAAACTTTATTAATTCTGACAACAGACTCACAAATACCTCAAATTTCTGTAAATCTTTCTTTTAGGCCTAATCCTTTCTAGTTTCAGTTTTGCATTTGTGCTAGTTTTTTTTCCCAACTGGAATGTATTTCTCATTGTCTCCTAATAAAATCTTATCACCTTTTAGGACTCAGTTTTAAGAGCAATATTCCTGGAAATTTCTCCTAAATTTTTCAGACAGATTATTATTTTACTTGCCTGTTAAATCACATAACTTTATATTAATGTATATATACACACATGTACGTATGTATCTTATCATATGCTATTAAATTTTTTTACGTGAACATTTTTACCACCTAATATTTTACCTCATGAGCTAGAACCATATTTATGTCTTCTGAATTTGAAGCATACAAGAAATCATGCTAATTATTATGTATTATTATAAATACATTGTCTGAATAAATGTATTCAACAGATTGAATTAGACTATGGAAATGAGTCATCAATCACTGCAGATTTAAGGGTCTGAAAGTGGGGAAATTCTGGTTATGGGAGACATTCTAATATATGTATATGTTGTACCTGAGCATTACATCTAGTGCATGTTTACCTCTCTGTCTCTATTTAATAAAATATAAAGGTCTTGATGGCAATGACTTTCTTATTTATCACTGAATTCTTAGTGCTTATAAAAGAGGTATTAGGTATTGGTATTCATTCATTCATTCACCAAGAAACTATGTATTGAACACTTGCTATGTACAAAGCATAACCCCTCAGTGTGGGAGTACAGCAGTGGGATAGAGCAGATGAAGATCCTGTCTGGTGAAGCTCAGTATTATGTACAATAAAAGATGAAGATAAGTAGTACTGGGATGATGGAAGCAGGGTTGTTATTTTAGAGATGAGGTAAGAAAAAGCCTCTCTAATAAGGTAACAAGCCAAAAAGAGTTGAAGAATCAAGACAAGTAGATAATCTAAAGAGATACATATCAGTGAGAGAGAGAGAGGCCTCTGAGAAGCCCTGAGGTGGGAAAGGGCTAGGGAGGCTCAAGGAATGTCTGAAGCCCCGTGTGGCTGGTATGGCTGATGGAGGAGAAGAGAAGGGCTGAGTTCAGAGCTGATGTAGGAGCCATCATTTATGTCTTTTGGATTCACTTCTATTCCCTCTCCATTTATTCCAAAGCAATCCCAGTGATGTTATTAAAATGCAAATTGGAATATGTCAAGATCTTATTTCAAAAAAAATTTTTTGGCTTCTCATTACTTAGAGAAAACAGAAAGATCCTTAATATTCCCATAAAATCCTGCATAAATTATCCCCAGTTTGCCTCCAAAGCAAGGCTGCCACCCTTGCTTTCAGCTCTTTCCTCCCAAACACTTTTCTGTCTCATAAATGTCATTTTTCACCCCACCTCAGGAAAGCTGCCTGAATTACATTCTTAGTCTGGAACCCTTTCTCCTTTCACAGTTTCTTTCACTGGCTGTTTCCTCTGTATCCCTCAGATGTCATCTTAAATATTACCACTTTGGACAAGCTTTCCCTAATTACTCAGTTTATGACCACCTACTACCCAACAGCTCTCTATTTAATTATGTGTTAAATGTCGATTTTTCTCACTAGTTCATAAACACTGTAGAAGCAGGAATATTATCTGATATAGGATATTACCCCAGTATCTACCGTGATACAGATATATATAATGAATGCTTGATTATGCTTTTGGTTGGATAAATAGATGGATGGATGAATGAATGATGTGCTTTTGTTAGGTTAAAAAAAAAATTAGAGACTTTCCTGGTGATCCAATGGCTAAGACTTTGCACTCCCAATGCAGGCAGACAAAGTTTAATCCCTGGTTGGGGAACTAGATCCCACATGCCAAAACTAAAATTACCACATGCCGGCATACAATGAAGATCGAAGATCCCATGTGCTGCAACTAACACCTGGTAGAGCCACATAAACAAATAAATAAAATAAAAAATTAACAAACAAAAAGCAAATGCCAGTTGTACTGTTATACAGTGCTAGCAGGATTTTTTTAGTAAATTAATTCTCAAATCTTGACCCTTGGAATAAACTGTGATTTCTCTCACACTACTTTTCTGATTCTGTGGAAAGGGAAGATAACACAGGTGCTCTGAAGGGCACAGGCTGTAATTATACAAATAATAAATATTATTATTATTATTATTAAAGACTTGTTTTATCTTTCTAAAACTGTCATTAATCAGCTGATGATTTTCTATAACTTAAAAACATAGTTATTATACTCATATACCAGTGTTTATGACAAGAAAGTTGCACACAATAATCTATCCTATTTCATTTCCTCAGTTTATGACTTATAGGGAAAAAATCTAAGACTTTTAAAACTCAGAAGAATGAATACAGCAGGTAGTGGCATGAGCAATTATTAATATTTTCAAATATTGTTTTGAAAATAAAATGTCAAGTGCTTAAACCACACAAGTACAAAATAAATACTGTAAAATGAAGGAACATTTTAAATCATTTAATTAATTGAATTCAGTTCTTTGAATTCAGTTTCCTCGATGAAAATGTGATTATGCAGGCATGTACTTCTTTTATCTAAGACAAAAATACTTGTGTTGTTAAAGTAAAAGCTTGTGATTGTTAAAGAAAAGCTGCTTGTCTTCGAAATTGAAAAAAATAGAAAAATCAATGATATTTTCTGGATATAATAGTTTGACATGATTTAAATCAGTTAAATCCACAACTGATTAGTTTTTTTAATGTCAGAAACTCAGAAATCCACTGCACTCCATTTGTAAGAATTCTGATACTAAGCTCTATTTTCTCCTAGTATTTTGCAGACAATTTATCCATAGTGACCCCAGTACACAGTGATTTACAGACTCACTAGTTTTATAAATTCACAATAATTTCACACAGATTCACAGAATAACAATATTATCAGTCAGCCCTTCCTGGAGAAATATTTCAAAAAAAGCAAGTCAATAACTTTAATGGATGTTTCTACCACCATTGAGAAAACTGTTATTGATTTCAAATGATATATACTCTAGTCCATATCTAATCCATCATTACTAGCTACAGTCTACAGATTTATAATAATAAATAATCTGAAATTATCTCAATGGGAGACAAGATATGCCCGTATATGTATAAATTCTGAGGGCAAGCAAGTGTCAATAATTCCTTTCTTCTAAAATAATATATTCTGCATTTTATTAGAAAGGCATATTATGATGAACTTTTCCCATAGCTTTGTTGAAGTCAACTGGAAGCCTACTTTTGTTCTCTTGGAAAAGTTGTGCATCTGAGTGAAAAGGTGGGGGTGGCTACTCATATACAAACTGAGCAGTATATCTATTTACAATAAAAAGAGATTGAGAAGTCACTTTTCACTGTATGACTTCTTGATTTTTTTAAATAAGAACAGCTTCTATTAAAATAGAAATAGTTCTTATTTATGCATGAAGCAGATATATTTCCAAAAAGAGCTAAATCACTTCTTTATTTCCTTATTTCATATAAAAATTTTCACCTGCTACTTTCTTTCCCTTGTGCTTCCCAGTCTTGTCTCTAGTTAGAACAATTTCAACAAAGGAAAGAACTGTTTAAATTTGGCAATAGGAAGGGGTTTTGAACGTTGCAATATTTTTTTTTACTATCAGTCCTTGGAATGTTTCTTGATTCTATATCTCTCTACATTTCTGAACCACAAAGTGACTTTATTCATATATCATTTTTCCATTTGTTCTAGGAAATGTTTCAAGATTGTCAGGGATTTTTATTTGAATCCTCTTTCGTTTGTGTGTTCTTTGCTTCTGGGTGATAGGGATTGAAGGTTTCTTATTTATTTTATAAGTAAATCTACATGAAACATAAATCACTCAGTGCATTTGGTTTGTATTAAGCCTGTGAGTTGTTCAAAATCTTAATTTTACTTTCCCCTGAATGTTCACAAACAACTATTTCTAAACAAAAAGGCACTGTTTCTCCAAAATAAAGAAATTTCTATTTATATTTCCATATCTGCTATTATTTATTGTGGCTTTCCAAAGGCCTAAAACTCTTTGAGATACACTGACATTCTGTAACTCATCTCAGGACAAAGGTCACTCTGATAAAATGAAAATCTTGCTCCTTTTAAGATATATGCTCTCAAATTTTAGGGACAAGATCAGTGTCTAGATGTGCCTTATTGGGATTAAAATATCACTGTATCAGTTATCATCAGAGCCTGAAGATGCTTCGTGGTAGAAAATAAGTAAATAAATAATGTGGATGGATGCTTTAGGGACAATCTCTACTGCTGCTGCCGCTGCTAAGTCGCTTCAGTTGTGTCCGACTCTGTGCGACCCCCTAGACGGCAGCCCACCAGGCTCCCCGTCCCTGGGATTCTCCAGACAAGAACACTGGAGTGGGTTGCCATTTCCTTCTCCATTGCATGCAAGTGAAAAGTGAAAGTAGAGTCGCTCAGTTCCGTCCGACTTGTAGCGACCCCATGGACTGAAGCCTACCATGCTCCGCCATCCATGGGATTTTCTAGGCAAGCGTACTGGAGTGGCTTGCAATTGCCTTCTCCGAGGGACAATCTCTAGGCAGGAGTAAAAATGGTGATCGCTGCCATTATATGTCAGATGTAGGAGAAAATGTCAGGAATGCTTGTGTTTTCCAATATTTTAAAGCTTCAACTTAAGCTTATATGTGCATTGTTTTAAACAGATGCACCACAAACAAAAGAGATGGAAGTGGCACTGCTCTTAAAAGTGTCTTCTCCCATTCATTTGAGTCTTTGTCTTCCCACCTGGGCTTCCCTGGTGGCTCAGAGGTTAAAGCGTCTGCCTGAAATGAGGGAGACCCGGGTTCCATCCCTGGGTTGGGAAGATCCCCGGGAGAAGGAAATGGCAACCCACTCCAGTACCCTTGCCTAGAGAATCCCATGGAGGGAGGAGCCCAGTAGGCTACAGTCCATAGGGTCCCAAAGAGTTGGACACGACTGAGCGACTTCACTTTCTTTCTTTGTCTTCCCACCACCCTAAGCTTCTTTTCCAATAATTTATCTAATCCAAACCCTTTATTTTGCCATGAAAACATGGAAGGACTGCAAGACACAGTTAAGTTCTCACAAAGATGGGAATCCTCTCTTTTCTCTTTAAACCAGATCAAACTAATCCATAAAAATCAAACAATTAAACAATAAACAAAAATCCAAGACAAAAATATCTAGGACCTGAGCACACAGCTTTAGAGCTGAACTGCCTAAGTCAGAGTATTTACTCTGCTATGTACAGGTGGTAAGACTTTTAACAGTTTACTTAGGTCCTCTGTCTCAATTTCATAATATGTAAAATGGAGCTAATAAAAGTGCTTAATTTATACTGTTGCTGAAGGAAATGACAAACCACTCCAGTATTCTTGCCTGGAAAATCCCATGGATAGAGAAGCCTGGTAGGCTACAGTCCATGGGGTCTCAAAGAGTCAGACACGACTAAGCGACTTCACTTTCACTTTCTTTGTGAAAATTAAAGATCAATATTTGTAAAGTTTTTAGAACATTATCTAACATATATTAGTACTATATCAGATCAGATCAGTCGCTCAGTCATGTCTGACTCTTTGTGACCCCATGAATCGCAGCACTCCAGGCCTCCCTGTCTATCACCAACTCCTGGAGTTCACTCAGACTCATGTCCATCGAGTCAGTTATGCCATCCAGCCATCTCATCCTCTGTTGTCCCCTTCTCCTCTTGCCCCCAATCCCTCCTGGCATCAGAGTCTTTTCCAATGAGTCAACTCTTCGCATGACGTGGCCAAAGTACTGGAATTTCAGCCTCAGTATCATTCCTTCCAAAGAAATCCCAGGGCTGATCTCCTTCAGAATGGACTGGTTGGATCTCCTTGCAGTCCATGGGACTCTCAAGAGTCTTCTCCAACACCACAGTTCAAAAGCATCAATTCTTCAGCCCTCAGCCTTCTTCACAGTCCAACTCTCACATCCATACATGACCACTGGAAAAACCAGAGCCTTGATTAGACGAACCTTTGTTGGCAAAGTAATGGCTTTGCTTTTGAATATGCTATCTAGATTGGTCATAACTTTCCTTCCAAGGAGTAAGTGCCTTTTAATTTCATGGCTGCAGTCACCATCTGCAGTGATTTTGGAGCCCAGAAAAATAACGTCTGTCACTGTTTCCACTGTTTCCCCATCTATTTCCCATGAAGTGATGGGACCAGATGCCATGATCTTCGTTTTCTGAATGTTGAGCTATATAGCATTTATTAAATACATTTATATCATAAAATAAAATACACAGAAGTGCATTCATTATATATGTCTAGTTTAACAAATATAAAGCAAACACCCATGTGACTATATAAACAAACCAAGTCTTCCACCCCAGAAAAATGGCCCCCCACTTCCACCACTGTTTAAAAGGCAAATTCCTCTCTCTTCCTTGAAAAATTCCCTGAAAAATAGTCAAGTATAATCCATTATTATGCCATCTTAAATAACCAATTTCTTGAAAGTGAAAGTCACTCAGTTGTGTCTGACCCTTTGTGATCCCCGTGGACTGTAGCCTGCTGGGCTCAGCCATTCCCTTCTCCAGGGGATCTTCCTAACCCAGGGATGGAACCCAGGTCTCCCACATTGTGGGCAGATTCTTTATCATCTGAGCAATCAGAGAAGCCCAAAAATACTGGAGTGGGTAGCCTATCCCTTCTCTAGCTGCTGCTGCTGCTGCTAAGTCGTGTCAGTCGTGTCCGACTCTGTGCAACCCCATAGACGGCAGCCTACCAGGCTCCCCGTCCCTGGGATTCTCCAGGCAAGAGTACTGGACTGGGTTGCCATTTTCTTCTCCACCCTTCTCCAGTGGATCTTCTCAAACCAGGAATCAAACCAGGGTACCCTGCATTGCAGGCAAATTCTTTACTAGCTGAGCTACTAGGTTTTTGCTGCATTGTATTTTTGCTACTTATCTACTTATTTTTGATACATATCTCTAAACAATATGGTCAGTTTTCTGTTTCTGAAATTTATATAAATAGAATGAGATTATATCATTATTCTGAATCTAGCTTAGGTCTGGACATTTCATTCTGGTACACTCTGCTTATTTTCATTACTATAAAATATTTGATGATTATATTCCATTTATTTATTAATTTATCTATTGTTATCAGATATTTGTGTTGTTTCCAGTTTTGCTGTTATAGATGAGGCTGTCATGGATTTTTTGTCACATGACCCTGGTTTATATGAGAATGAATGGTTTCTCTAAGCACAGTGGTATGCATGTTTTCAACTTTATTAGGTAATAAAAGTTTTTCTGAAAGCATCTGTAGCAATTTACCCTTTCAAAGGAGATATATGAACGCTGTTATTTTTTCACCTGTTAGTAATTGACTGTTCCATATACATTTCTCTAAAACATGACTTAACATCACATTAGTGATTTACAATCTCACATTTTCTGTGGATCAGAAATTAAACAGCTGTTCAGCTAGGCACTTCTGGTTCTGTCCCTCATTAGGTCGCAATCAAATGCCATTCAGAACTGTAGTCTCACAAAGCTTTTCAGGCCTTAGAAGATTCACTTCACACGCGGTTTATTCAGGTGGCAGGCAAATAGCGAAAGGTCTCACTTCCACTGGGCCTCTTCACAAGGCTGCTCTGAATGTCCTGTGAATGGCATGTAGGCTGGTTTGCCCAGAATGAGTGATCGAAGGGAGCAAGACAGAAACTTCAATGCCCTTTGTAACCTAGTATCAAAAGACTCACATTACTTCTGCCTGATCATATTGGTCACATAGGCCAGTCTTGACTCAGTTTGGAGGGCATTTGGAAAACGTGTTAATGCCAGGGAGTAGAACTTATTGGGAACCATCTTGGAAGGTCGATTCCGCACTCCACATTCTTCTAACATTTAATATTCTCAGGCATTTAACATTTTTTGTCGCTTTTATTTGGATTTTCCTGATTACTAACAAAATTATTTTTCACATATTTATTTGTATTCTTACTTTATGTTTTGTGAAGTATATAATGCTTTGTTTCTTTTTCTTTTATGGCCTAAAATACTTTGTCATGTGACAAAAAAGACTCTAAGACTCCAGGACAGTCCCTTAAAATAGTGTGACAAGTTTAAATCACAATCTTTTGTCTCAAAGTGTGGATTGATATGCAAAGATTTCTAAACACATGGTAAAATAATATTTCTAGTAGCTTAAGGGCTGATGTAGTTGTCAGCCAAACCCAAATTTCCTTATGCTGATACTTGAATTACAGTATCATTGAATTCATATTCTCTACAGGCATTTTATGTGAAAGTTTGGGAATACAGTAAGAAAAATAGAGATCCAAAGAGTTGCAATAAATATATAGATTAAAACAAAAAACTTTTAGCATATAAACAACAAGCTGCACTGAGCTTTCCTTGAAAACAGAAACAGGAATCCTGTCTTATCTTAGTATGCAATAACTCCTTCATCCACAAAAATTACTTTGCAATGGACTTACAAATCCAATTCTCACTGCCCACATCCACAACCCTTAATTTTATGCATACCTATTTCTAGAGTTAGACGTCAGTTGTTTGGGGGAGAGTGCTGGGTGATGACTGTCTTTTCATGTCTCATTTTACTGGCACTATTATGCTCAAACATTCTGATTCAGGCCAGCAACAGCAAAAGGCTCAGAGGCATGTAGAATCCACATGCATTCTTTTCAGGCAACTTATAATCAATGCCCATGAGGCAATACATGTAGTTTGAGGGAGAAAGATTAAGGCAGGAGCTGGAAGTGTACCAGGAAGGTGAATGACAGGCTTATGCAGCTTAACTTACACAGGCTTTCTCCACATGCCTAAAACTGGACTCATATATATCACTTCTATTAGATGGTTGATTTTTGATAGGCATGCTTTAATGTCTGGTTAGGGATAATTTATGGAAGGGCAACTTAGGTTTCATTGTCTACTAGTGTCTTATCATCAGGAATTCCATCCCTATCAGTGCCAGATATGGAGACTCTTCTCAAAGTAAAATTTTACTTCCTTAAGAGGGCATTGCAATGTTGAAAAATTCTTAAGCACTACTGCTGCAACTCTCCCACTGGGGATTGGCACAATTTCCAGAATTTATATGAATCTACTATAGACATTCCAAGCAGTATTGGAACCACTGAAAATTTAGGGTCAAGTGACAGAGATGATTATTTGTGTGTCTGTTTGGATATATGGAGATGGGTGGAATCTGGCAGAAAAACAAGTTCACAAAAAGTGGAAGGGCCAAATTTAGTTATTCCAATAAAGAGATCATATTTGGTCCAGTGCATGTAGGTTTTCCACTGAATCCATCATCTATGGCAGCATCTAACTAAAGAGTTATGGTGGGATTAGTCCAGCATTTTTCAAGGCTTCTGTGATGAGATTAATGTCCCAAATAGCCTAAGGAATGTGGGATTTTTTTTCCATTTACTATTTTGGTAACCAAGCTCCAGGGATTTTCATTTGATATTTCTTATCATAGTATCATTTACTCAAGGGGAAAATGTGAACTTTCTCTCAATTCCAATTATATACTTGGTAACAGGAGAAATAGCAGATAAATAATATGGGACATATAGTCAAACAGATTTAGATTAAACCTATATCAGCTGATTTTTAAAATTGATACTCTAGTGAGTCACTGAAAAAAAACTATCTTCATGAAGGAGTTGCCACTTACAGCCATTGTTGAATAACTTCTACAAGATCTAGGTACCTTTCTTTTTCCAATGCACAGTTACTCTAGTAATTGGTCACATTGGGGAGTATTAAATGAATGACTCATAATAAATATCACAGGGTATCTCCTTAAGAGCATTAAGGATCCACTTCATTCAAATGGTTCTGAGGTATGAAATAATTTAAGTATGAGAATTGGATGACTTTCTTTTGAAGATGAAGTTAAGAGATATTTATTCATTTCCATCCCAAGAATTGTCCCAACACTAGACAATTCTGGACATTAGGCCATTGTGTCTACCATATTAGCCAATCAATTTTCCTCTCAGTTATGTGGCTTTTGTTGGCTTCTATTCCCATGAGGTCCTCACATAAAGAGAATATTTCCATGACATTGTCTCCCACCAGAAGAAACTGTTACTAAATAAGATTATTTTATTTTATTAATTAAATATGTTAAGCAGTTGTATTAGTTTTCAAAATTAGTTGTGTAGATTTTGTATTAGAAATCTAATGACCATAAGTACAGAAGCTTAAAACAGCACAATTTATTATCTTATAGTTTTGTGGTTCAGAAATCTGAGATGAATGTCACCATGCTAAAAAATAAAGGTGCCAGCAGAGTCACACTTCTTTATGGGGGCTGGGGAGAAGCTGTTTCTTTGCCTTTCATACACCTACAGGTTGACCTCATTCCTTGGCTGATGACTTTCATCCTCCATCTTTGAAAGCCAGCAACTGTATCATCCTGAATTTATTTGCATAATCACATCTCGCCTTAGCTTGACATTTCAGACTTACTTTCTCAATAAGGGCCCTTTTGTTTACATTGGTCCTACCTGGATAATCCAAGATAATCTTCCTATTTTAAAGACATGTCATTAAAATCTTATTTTTTATTTGCTACTTTAACTCTCCTTTGCCATGTATTGATAGTTTAATATATTCAAAGCTTCCAGGATTAGGATTTAGACATCCTTGTTGGGCTCTTGATAGCAGTGCTAGTCAAGCAGTTATCAAGGTTTCAATAATTTTATTATATATATTTCCAGCTTGATGAATATAATTGCAAAAAAATGCAAAGTAATTTCATGAATAACACTTGGCTTTAATGTTAAGAACATAATTCACTTCTTGCAGTTTTCAAATGGAAACATTGTTGCATGTGGTAAACCTCTTGAACATCTCATGTGATTAGATTGCTATGCATATTCAAAAGCAGAGACATTACTTTGCCAACAAAGGTCCATCTAGTCAAGGCTATGGTTTTTCCAGTGGTCATGTATGGATGTGAGAGTTGGACTGTGAAGAAGGCTGAGCGCCAAAGAATTGATGCTTTTGAACTGTGGTGTTGGAGAAGACTCTTGAGAGTCCCTTGGACTGGAAGAAGATACAACCAGTCCATTCTGAAGGAGATCAGCCCTGGGATTTCTTTGGAAAGAATGATGCTAAAGCTGAAACTCCAGTACTTTGGCCACCACATGTGAAGAGTTGACTCATTGGAAAAGACTGTGATGCTGGGAGGGATTGGGGGCAGGCAGGAGGAGAAGGGGACGACAGAGGATGAGATGGCTGGATGGCGTCACTGACTCAATGGACGTGAGTCTGAGTGAACTCCAGGAGTTGGTGATGGGCAGAGAGGTCTGGCATGCTGCAATTCATGGGGTCGCAAAGAGTTGGACACGACTGAGCAACTGAACTGAACTGAATGACGTGTATTATCCTAAACACTGATATCCATTTTCGTCTCCCAAGTCAAGGGGGCATATGCCTCCTTTATCCTCTGAATTTTACCATGAAAACTTTGAGCACTGTATTCAACACATTCTTATTCTTTCTCCTCTCTACTATGGTCTTTCTCTAGCCATTATGGGACAGAGGTAAACAATCCTTTTTAGGAATATCTAAATTAAATTGGCCATCCTTATCAGATCAGATCAGATCAGATCAGTCACTCAGTCATGTCCGACTCTTTACAACCCCATGAATCTCAGCACGCCAGGCCTCCCTGTCCATCACCAACTCCCAGAGTTCACTCAGACTCACGTCCATCCAGTCAGTGATGCCATCCAGCCATCTCATCCTCTGTCGTCCCCTTCTCCTCCTGCCCCCAATCCCTCCCAGCATCAGAGTCTTTTCCAATGAGTCAACTCTTTGCATGAGGTGGCCAAAGTACTGGAGTTTCAGCTTTAGCATCATTCTTTCCAAAGAAATCCCAGGGCTGATCTCCTTCAGAATGGACTGGTTGGATCTCCTTGCAGTCCAAGGGACTCTCAAGAGTCTTCTCCAACACCACAGTTCAAAAGCATCAATTCTTCGGCGCTCAGCCTTCTTCACAGTCCAACTCTCACATCCATGCATGACCACAGGAAAAACCATAGCCTTGACTAGACAGACCTTTGTTGGCAAAGTAATGTCTCTGCTTTTGAATATGCTATCTAGGTTGGTCATAACTTTCCTTCCAAGGAGTAAGCGTCTTTTAATTTCATGGCTGCAGTCACCATCTGTAGTGATTTTGGAGCCCAGAAAAATAAAGTCTGCCACTGTTTCCCCATCTGTTTCCCCTGAAGTGGTGGGACTGGATGCCATGATCTGCGTTTTCTCAATGTTGAACTTTAAGCCAACTTTTTCACTGTCCTCTTTCACTTTCATCAAGAGGCTTTTGAGTTCCTCTTCACTTTCTGCCATAAGGGTGGTGTCATCTGCATATCTGAGGTTATTGATATTTCTCCGGGCAATCTTGATCCCGGCTTGTGTTTCTTCCAGTTCAGCATTTCTCATGATGTACTCTGCATACAAGTTAAATAAGCAGGGTGACAATATACAACCTTGACGAACTCCTTTTCCTATTTGGAACCAGTCTCTTGTTCCATGTCCAGTTCTAACTGTTGCTTCCTGACCTGCATACAAGTTTCTGAAGAGGCAGGTCAGGTGGTCTGGTATTCCCATCTCTTTCAGAATTTCCCACAGTTTATTGTGATCCACACAGTCAAAGGCTTTAGCATAGTCAATAAAGCAGAAATAGATGCTTTTCTGGAACTCTCTTGCTTTTTCTATGATCCAGCGGATGTTGGCAATTTAATCTCTGGTTCCTCTGCCATCCTTGTACTATATAGTTAATCCACTGAATCCTATTTTATCCCCCATGTTTCTCCTATTAATTAGTTATTTGATCTCAGAAGTGATGTATTATTCATCTTTCTAGTCACCTGGACTAAAATTGCAGGCTAAAAATAACAGACTTAATTTCTGCAGAAGAATAAGTCAGTTACAGAATTTTTTAATAGTCAACACAGAAGTGGTATAGTAAATTGATAAGACACAAAATCATTGATCATTTTAAAAATAGAAGTTTATATTGTTTTTAAAGTGTTCTTTGAAATTTCATAAACTATTTTTAAATAATTGAGAAGGAGGAAGATAACTTCCAGGATGGGATAATGCTCTCTAATTTGTATATAACTTTCTGAAAGGAATTCTTTGTGACACCTTCTGTTTCTACCTGACATATGTTAATTTTAGTTGATGATGGGCTTAAAGATTTTAAGCCTTCTTTGAGTAAAATATCATTATTCTGAAATTTGTGTAACCAGGGTTTCATATCAATAAGAGTTATATTCATTAGAGGGAGGGAAATCTCAAAATTAGAATGTTATTACTGACCAAATTTATACTGCTATTTCTAAGTAATTAAAATTGATCATGTTCTGGATCAAATGAACATTTTGCAAATTATTTCTTAATGGTGCCGGAATGCAGATATAGTCCGTTTAATTGTTCACAGAAAACCACTGATGTCTTCTATCAATTTGTTGTTTGCATTAGCTTTGAATTTCAGATATTTCAAATCCTTTACTTATGTAACTTGCCAATAATTATTTGGTCATACAAATGACACTTTAAGAATTGGTCTTTCTAGGAAAAATATAAGTGATGGCCACTTTATGGAAGATTTCAGTAAATACCTCCAAGACCTTCATTGAAATGCCATTTGGACTATATATAATATATATTATTATATATATTATTGGAACAAAATAAATATTTATTTAATTAAAATGAACTAGTTTCCTCTCTAGAATGTAAAAAACTAGAAGGAACTCCCACTCTTACATAAAGAGCTGGACTAACATCAAATTCACAGCTTTTTGAATCTAATCAAAAAGCTATGGTTACAGAATAAACGGATCCAAAATTTAAGGAGATACACTGCTTACAGGAAGAGAAGAAATGCTGAAACTCACCCAACTGAGGTAGAGGCAACCCCAGTAAGCAGCTGTTGAAACTGTGAAGCCCTTGGGAGCTGCAGAAATTGGGAACAGTTTGTAAAATCTTGTCAGTTGTTTCTCCACAAACCTGCTAGAAACACACTGAAAAGATGAGAAAGAGTCTGGAGCTGTGCAATTGTGCTACAGACCTGTTATAGAAGGGGCAAGCAGCCATATGGTAGGGACAAATAATTCTGACCAGATCCTTTCCTTTAACTCCACCATAAAACACTGTTTTGCAAAGAAAGAGTAATGCTTTTGACTTTAGTTGGTAAACATCTATTTCAAATAAGGGAAAGCAATGAGGAATGAGAGGTAAAGGAACCTCCTGGGGAAGGGAGTAGAGTTAAGCACTGATCCCAAAATTTCAGGCAGGGAAGGAAAAGAACTAAGAATGCTCTATCCCCTGGAGTCACACACATGGCACATTCCTGAGACTGAGTCTTAAACTCAAGAACAGACACTATTTCCATCCACATCATCATCAACCTAGATGGTGTGAATTACAATGACAGAAGCATACTGCTAGGAGGACAGAAGAAGAATAGCATACAAAAGTACTGTCTCTGAGTTACAGAAGAATGGGAAACCTAAAATTCAGAATCAAGTGAATTTTGCTGTAATAAAGCACCAGCCACCCTAGTACACCTGCAAATGTACACCTGCATTTGTAACCAAGGCCCCTCCATTTGAAGATCTTATCAGGAAAACATGAAGACATTTCTTTCACTCTGAGTTGATACTTACCCACTAGTGGCTCATCCTCTCCTCTTTCCCCTGATGCTTGGGTACATAAAACTGCAGACTTCACATTTTTTTAGGAAGGCTTCCTCAATGGGGAGAAGAATCTTGTTTCTGGGCTGATCCACTCAGACCTCAACTGGCATATTATTTCATTGGCGGAAAGGAACAATGTATACTATCAGAGTAAGTGATCAGAGGGCTTGGTATTTTCCATTTTGACTTCTTATTTTCGTCAGCTACTCCAACTTTCAAAATGTCAGCTCACTCCAAGATCAGCAGAGCTCCAGACAAATGCCAGACATGAAAACACAGATTCAGTAAGCTCAAAGAACACCAAGAAGAAAACTGCAAAGAAACAAAGAGACAATATGCTCAGACCCAGGCACATTGTATTGAAACTTTTGACCATTAAAAAAAAAAAAAAAGGAGGGGGGATGTGAAGGCAAAAAATTATTGCAGACATCTTGGGAATCACAGAAGCCAAAAATAAAGGGATGACATCTTAAAAGTGCTCAAACAGAAAAAAAAAACAAAAAAAACAAAAACACTGTTTACAATAATCTAACTAGTGACTATTTCAAATATAAAAGTAACATAAATCCTCAAACAAAACCCTAGAACATCCATGCCAGCAGACCTATTATAAAATAAATGGTAACAAAAACTCTTATCATAGAACACAGTACCAGACTGAAAGATGGGTCTATAAAAATGGGTGAATGGTGTTGCAACAAAACAGAATGAGATAAAATTTAATTTAATTTTCCTGTTTTGTTAGAAAATTGTCCAAAGAAATACAGTAGCAATTTATTTTATATATATATATATATGCTTATAGCATATATAGAGAGTATGAAAACAATAGCATAAAGCATGGAGAGAGAAATTACAAATATGATACTTGAAGCCATTACTCTCTATATACACCATGATAGTATTATTTGAATTTGAATTGTTATAACTTAAATATATATTTTTTTTAATTTTGACAAAATTTTTTTCAATATATAATTGAAAGATATATGTACAATATTATATTAGTTTCAGGTATTCTACATAGTGATTTGACATTTGCATACACTATGAAATGATCACCACAGTAAATCGACTATTGATCTATCCCCATAGAAAGTTATTAAAATATCATTGACAATATACCTTAGGCTGTATATCACAACCCTAAGCCTTACTTATTTTATAACCAGAGGTATGTACTGCTTAATCCCCTTATCTATTTCACACCCTTATCTGTCTCCTCTCTGGTAATCATCTACTTATTCTCTGTATTTATGAGTCTGGTTCCATTGTTTTCATAATGTTTGTTTTGTTTTTTACATTTCACATAAAAGTGAGGTCATATGGTAGATATCTTTCTCTGACTTATTTTAATTAGCATAATAATCTTTAGATTCATCTATGCTATCACAAATGGCAAGATTTCATTTTTATGTCAAGGTTATTTTCCATTATGAGAGTGTGTGTGTACACACACACCACACCTAGCCCCCATTCAACTATCAATATGATAAGTTCCATATCTTGCTTCTGCATTTTGACTACAGAAAATGATTCAGTAATAAACACTGACATGCACATCTTTTTTAATTAATATTTTAATTTTCTTCAGGTAAATATCCAGAAGTGAAATCACCGACTCATAAAGCAGTTCTAATTTAAAATTTTAAAGGAATGTTCATACTGCTTTCCATTGTGACTGCACTAATTTACAATTCCAGCAACAAGGCACAAAAATTCCCTTTTAATCCACATCATTGTCAACACTTGTTATTTGTTGTCTTTTGGTGACAGCCATCCTTCTGGTATTCCACTGCGGTTTATTTTTCATTTTAGTGATGATTAGTGGATATTGAGCATCTTTTCATGTGCCTGTTGGCCATCTATAGGCCTTCTTTGGAAGAACGTCTATTAAGGTCCTCTGTCCATTTTTAATTAGGTTATTTGTTTTCTGATGTTGAGTTGTATGAGTACTTCATATATTTAGGTTATCACTCTCTTATCTAATATATCATTTGCAAATGTTTTCTCTCATTTTAGGTTGCTTTTGCATTTTGTTGGTAGTTTCCTTCCCCATGCCAAAACAAAGATAATAATAATTTTTTTAATTGGAGCATAGTTGATTAATACTATTGTGCTTGTTATAGTTGTATAGCAAAGCGATTCAGTTTTACATATACATGTATGTATTCTTATTTCAAATTATTTTTATATTTAGATTACTACAGAATTTTGAGCAGAGTTCCCTGTGATATATAGTAGGTCCTTGTTGGTAATCTATTTTAAATATAGAAGTGTATACCTGTCAATTCCAAACTCCCAATCTATCCTTCCCCTTGACCCTTCCTTCCTGGTAACCATAAGTTCATTGTCTAAGTCTATGAGTCTATTTCTGTTTTGTAAACAAGTTCATTTGTACCATTTTCTTAGATTCTGAATTTAAGCAATATGATATTCATCTTTCTCTGTCTGACTTACTTCACTTGGTATGATAACCTCTAGATCTATCAATGTTGCTACAGATGGCATTATTTATTTCATTTTAATGACTGAATAACATTCTACTGTATTTATATATCACATATTTATCCATTCATCTGTCAATGGACATTTAGGTTTCCATGTCTTAACTACTGTAAACAGCGCTGCAATGAATACTGGGGTGCATGTATCCTTTTGAACCATGTTTTTCTCCAGATCTATGGCCAGGAGTGGGATTTCTGGATCCTATGGTAGCTCTTTTTTAGTTTTTTTAAGGAATTTCTATACTGTTCTCCATAGTGGCTACACCAATTTACATTCCTACCAGCAGTGTAGGAGGGTTCCCTTTTCTCAACACCCTTTGCAGCATTTATTATTTATAGATTTTTGATGATGGCCATTCTGACTGGTGTGAGGTGATACCTCCTGATTGTAGTTTTGATTTACATTTATCTGTAAATTAGCAATGTTGAGCATCTTTTCATGTGCCTATTGGCCATCTGGATGGCCTCTTTGGAGAAACGTCTATGTAGGTCTTCTGCCCATTTTTTGATTGGGTTGTTTATTTTTTTGATATTGAGCTGCATGTGCTGTTTGTAAATTTTGAAGATTAATCTCTTATTGGATGTACTGTTTGCAAATATTTTCTCCCATTTTGTGGGTTGTCTTTTCTATTTGTCTACGATTTCCTTTGCTATGCAAAGGTTTTGAGTTTAATTGGGTCCCATTTGTTTATTTTCGTTTGTATTTCCATTACCCTAGGAGATGACTTGGAAAAGACCCTGCTGTGATATATCAAAGTGTGTTCTGCCTATTTTTCCTGTAAGAGTTTTATAGCATCTGGTCTTACATTTAATTATTTAATATATTTTCAGTTTATTGTTGTACATGGTGTTAAAGAATGTTCTAATTTCTATATTTTACCACGCAGCCATCCAGTTTTCCCATCACTATTTATTGAAGAGACTGGCTTTCCTCCAATTTATAGTCTTGCCTCCTTTGTCATAGATTAATTGATCATAGATGTCCTGTTATATGGTGTGAGGTGGTCAATATTTCTGTTTTTGTGATTCATCAGTGAAAACCTGAAAGTATTTCACCTAAGATTAGGAAGAGGACAAAAATGTCCATTTTGTCACTTTTATTCCACATAATTTTGGAAGTCCTAGCCATAGCAATCAGGGAAGAAAATGAAATAAATGGAATGTAAATCAGAAAAGAGAAAGTAAGACTGTCACTGTTTCCAGGTAACATGATACCATACACAGAAAATCCTAAAGATGCTACCAGAAGAGTACTAGAGCTCATCAAAGAATCTGCTAAAGTTGTAGGATACACAACTAATACAGAGAAATGTGTTGCACTTCTATACACTAACAACAAAATGTAAAATTAAAGAAACAATGCCATTCACCACTGCTTCAAAAGGATACCTAGGAATAAACTTTCCTAAAGATACAAAAGATTTGTACTATAAAAATTTTTATTTTGATATACTCCCATTTATTTTTCCTTCATTCCCCTGCCTGAGGAGACAGATCCCAAAATATCCCGCATATTGTTATAAACAACATCAAAGAGCATACAGCTCCTATGTTTTCTTATATGAGTTTTATGGTTTTAGGTCTTACATATAAGACTAACTCATTGGCTGGGGACATTTGCAAAAACTAATGCCTGTGGCTGGTGATTTTTATTTTGATTGTCAAAAATAAATTCTATTATTTCACTAACACTTTGTGGGTTATTAGATTCAATAGTTACAACTGACACCTGTAAAGTCATCTAATTTTCATGAAACATTGCATTCAATCTACTTTTTGTTAGAAGCAAAGGAACATTCTCCAATACCATGAATTTAATTTTCAATTTATGTATCAGAATCAACTACTAAATGATTGTGAATATTAGACCAATATTTTTTTTTTCCTGTGGTGTAGGTTATAACTTCTCCTCTTTCATTTCTAATTTTATTTACTTAGTCCTCCTCTTTTTGTCTTGATGAATATAGCTAAACTTTTTATCAACTTTGTTTATCATCTCAGAAACATTTTAGTTTCATTGATTTGCTTTTTAAAGTATGTTTCATTTATTTCAACTCTAATCTTTATTATTTCTTTTCTTCTAATTTTCATTTTCCTTTTCTTATTTTTACCTTAGGTGTAAGATATGACATATCTTCACTCATTAAGGGCATGATCATTTGACATTTTGAGGCCAGATGCCACATTTTTTTTTTTCCCAATGGTATACAATTCTCTATTACAAATATTGTGTCCTCTTTCCAGAAGTCTGGGGAATCTATGTTCTGAAACTTGTTTTGGAGCTCAGCATAAGTCCACTTAGCATCTTTTCCCATGACAGATACTACAATACTCTAGTGAACAGTGATACGCTTGGCCCACTCAAATCTAGTTGCCTTCTGTATCATATGTCAAATGCATCAGTCATATTATCATATGTGAAGTACACAATTAAAAGTTCTGCTAACACTGTTCTTTCTAGTGGTGGACACTGCAATATGCAATAATATACCCTTTGCTTTGGGGTAGATAACCAAGAATGTTCCAGAATTAGGGAAAATTCTGTTAGGGAATTTTCCCTGAATCATCATAGGCTTTACAAAACTTTTAGATAGCATATATCTTAACCAAAATCTCCAGTGCTGAGCTATTTCAAATCCTAAAAGATGATGTTATTAATGTGCTGCATTCAATATGCCAGCAAATTGGAAATCTCAGCAGTGGTCACAGGACTGGAAAAGATCAGATTTCATTGCAATCCCAAAGAAGGGCAAGGCCAAAGAAAGTTCAAACTAGCACACAACTTCAATCATTTCACATGTTAACAAGGCAATCTCAAAATTTTTCAAGCTAGGCTTCAACAATACATGAACCAAGAATTCCAGTTGTACAAGGTAGATAATATAGAGGAACCAGAGATTAAATTGCCAATATTCACTGGATCATATGAAAAGCAAGAGAGTTCCAGAAAAACATCCATGTCAGCTACATTGACTACAATAAAGCCTTTGTCTGTGTAGATCGCAACAAACTGGAAAACTCTTAAAGAGATGAGAATACTAGACCACCTTGCCTCCCTCCTGAGAAACCTGTATGCAGGTCAAGAGGAAACAGTTAGAACCAGACATGGGACAATGGACAAGTTCAAAATTGGGAAAGGAGTATGTCAAGGCTGTATATTTTCACCCTGCTTATTTAACTTATATGCAGAGTACATCATGTGAAATGCTGGGCTGGATGAAGCTCAGCCTGGAATCAAAATTGCTGGGAGAAATATGAATAACCTCAGACATGCAGATAACACCACACTTATGGAAGAAAGTGAAGAAGAACCTAAAGATATAATCTTTTTTTTAAATTTATTTATTTATTTTAATTGGAGGCTAATTACTTTACAATATTGTGGTGGTTTTTGCTGTACTTTGACATGAATCAGCCATGGGTGTACATGTATCCCCCTGTCCCAAACCCCATCCCATCTTCCTCCACAGCAATCCCTCTGGGTTGTTCAAGTGCACCAGCTTTGAGTGCACTGTGTCATGCATTGAACTTGAACTGGTCATCTAGTTTACATATGGTAATATACATGTTTCAATGCTATTCTCGCAAATCATCCCACCCTTTCCTTATCCCATGGAGTCCAAAAGTCTGATCTTTATATCTGTGTCTCTTTTGCTGTCTTGCATATAGGGTCATCATTACCATATTTCTAAATTCCATATATAAGTTTAATATACTGTATTGGTGTTTTTCTTTTTGACTTACTTCACCCTGTATAGTAGGCCACAGTTTCATCTACCTCATTAGAACTGACTCAAATGCATTCTTTTTAGTAAATGAAGAATAGTCCATTGTGTATATGTGCCACAACTTTCTTATCCATTCATCTGCTGATGGACATCTAGCTTGCTTCCATGTCCTAGCTATTGTAAACAGTGCTGCAATGAATATTGGGGTACACATGTCACTTTCAATTCTGGTTTCCTCAGTATGTATACCCAGTAGTGGGAATGCTAGGTCATATGATAGTTCTATTTCCAGTTTTTTAAGAAATGTCCATGCTGTTCTCCATATTGGCTGTACTAGTTTGCATTCTCACCAACAGTGTAAGAAGGTTGCTTTTACTCCATGTTCTCTCCAGCATTTATTGTTTGCAGACATTTTGATAGCAGCCATTCTGACTGGTGAGAGATGGTACCTCATTGTGGTTCTGATTTGATTTCTCTGATAATGAGTGATGTTGAGCATTTTTACGTGTTTGTTGCAGAGTACATCATGAGAAACGCTGGACTGGAAGAAACACAAGCTGGAATCAAGATTGCTGGGAGAAATATCAATAACCTCAGATACGCAGATGACACCACTCTTATGGCAGAAAGTGAAGAGGAACTAAAAAGCCTCTTGATGAAAGTGAAAGTGGAGAGTGAAAAAGTTGGCTTAAAGCTCAACATTCAGAAAACAAAGATCATGGCATCTGGTCCCATCACTTCATGGGAAATAGATGGGGAAACAGTGGAAACAGTGTCAGATTTTTTTTTGGGGGGGTGCTCCAAAATCACTGCAGATGGTGACTGAAGCCATGAAATTAAAATACGCTTACTCCTTGGACCAACCTAGATAGCATATTCAAAAGCAGAGACATTACTTTGCCAACAAAAGTTCGTCTAGTCAAGGCTATGATTTTTCCAGTAGTCATGTATGGATGTGAGAGTTGGACTGTGAAGAAGGCTGAGCTCCAAAGAATTGATGCTTTTGAACTGTGGTGTTGGAGAAGACTCTTGAGAGTCCTTTGGATTGCAAGGAGATCCAACCAGTCCATTTTGAAGGAGATCAGCCCTGGGATTTCTTTGGAAGGAATGATGCTAAAGCTCAAACTCCAGTACTTTGGCCACCTCATGCGAAGAGTTGACTCATTGGAAAAGACCCTGATGCTGGGAGGGATTGGGGGCAGGAGGAGAAGGGGACGACAGAGGATGAGGTGGCTGGATGGCATCACTGACTCGATGGATATGAGTCTGGGTGAACTCCGGGAGTTGTTGATGGACAGGGAGGCCTGGCGTGCTGTGATTCATGGGGTCGCAAAGAGTCGGACACGACTGAGAGACTGATCTCATCTGATCTGAGCCATCTGTATGTCTTCTTTGGAGAAATGTCTGTTTAGTTCTTTGGCCCATTTTTTGATTGGGTTGTTTATTTTTCTGATATTGAGCTGCATGAGCTGTTTTTTTTGTTTGTTTTTTTGTTTTTTGAGATGAATTCTTTGTCAGTTGCTTCATTTGCTATTATCTTCTCCCATTCTGAAGGCTCTCTTTTCACCTTACTTATAGTTTCCTTCATTGTGCAAAAGATTTTAAGTTTAATTAAGTCCTATTTGTTTATTTTTGCTTTTATTTCCATTACTCTGGGAGGTAGGTCATAGAGATCTTGCTGTGATTTATGTCAGAGAGTGTTCTTTCTGTTTTCCTCTACGAATTCTATAGTTTCTGGTCTTGCATTTTAATCCATTTTGAGTGTATTTTTGTGTATGGTGTTAGAAAGTGTTCTAGGTTCATTCTTTTACAGGTGATTGACCAGTTTTCCGAGCACCACTTGTTAAGAGATTTTCTTTTCTTCATTGTGTATTTGCCTCCTTTATCAAAGATAAGGTGTCCATAGGTGCATGGATTCATCTCTGAGCTTTTACTTTGTTCCATTGATCCATATTTCTGTCTTTGTGCCAGTACAATACTGTCTTGATGACTGTAGCTTTGTAGTATAGTCTGTAGTCAGGCAGGTTGATTCCTCCAGTTCCATTTTTCTTTCTCAAGATTGCTTTGGCTCTTTGAGGTTTCTGTGTTTCCATACAAATTGTGAAATTATTTGTTTTAGTTATGTGAGAATTACCATTGGTAGCTTGATATGGATTGTATTGAATCTGTAGATTGTTTTGGGTAGTACACATATTTTCACTATGTTGATTCTTCCTATCCATGAGCATGGTATATTTCTCCATCTATTTATGCCGTCTTTGACTTCTTTAATCAGTGTTTTACAGTGTTCTATATATAGATCTTTGTTTCTTTATGTAAATTTATTCCTAAGAATTTTGTTCTTTTCTTTGCAATAGTGAATGGGATTGTTTTCTTAATTTCTTTTTCTGTATTGTCATTGTTAGTGTGTAGGACTGCAATGGATTTCTGTGTATTAATTTTATGTCCTGCAACTTTACTATATTCACTGATTTGTTCTAGTAATTTTTGGTGGTGTCCTAAGGGTTTCCTATGTACAGGATCATGTCATCTGCACACAGTGAGAGTTTTATTTCTTTTTTTCCAATCTGGATCTTTTTCTTTCTTTTTCTTCTCTGCTGTGGCTAAATCTTCTAAAACTATGTTGAATAGTAGTGGTGAGAGTGGGCACCCTTGTCTTGTTCCTGACCTTAGGGGAAATGCTTTCAATTTTTCACCATTGAGGATAATGTTTGCTGTGGGTTTATTATATATGTTTCTTATTATGTTGAGATTACTTCTATGCCTGTTTCTGGAGAGTTTTTATCATAAATCGTTGCTGAATTTTGTCAAAGGCTTTCTCTGCATCTACTGAGATAATCATATGGTTTTTATCTTTCAAATTGTTAATGTGGTGTATCACATTGTTTGATTTGTGAATATTGAAGAATCCTTGCATCCCTGAAATAAAACCCACTTGGTTATGATGTATGACCTTTCTAATATGTTGTTGGATTCTGTTTGCTAGAATTTTGTTGGGGATTTTTGCAACTATGTCCATCAGTGATATTGGCCTGCAGTTTTCTTTCTTTTTCTTTTTTTTGGTGGCATGTTTGTCTGGTTTTGGTACTAGGGTGATGGCGGCTTCACAGAATGAGATGGGAGTTTATCTTACTTTGCAATTTTCTGGAAGAGTTTGAGTAGGATAGGTGTTAGCTCTTCTCTAAATTTTTGGTAGAATTCACCTATGAAGCCATCTGGTCCTGGGCTTTTGTTTATTGGAAGATTTTTTATTACAGTTTTGATTTCCATGCTTATGATGGTTTTCTTAAGATTTTCTATTTTTTCCTGGTTCAGTTTTGGAAGATTATACTTTGCTAAGAATTCGTCCATTTCTTCCAAGTTGTGTTTTATTGGCACATAATTGCTGATAGCAGTCTCTTATGATCCTTTGCATTTCTGTGTTGACTGTTGTGATTTCTCCATTTTAATTTCCAATTTTATTGATTTGATTCTTCTTTTTTTCTTGATGAGTCTGGCTAGTTGTTTGTCTATTTTATTTATCTTCTCAAAGAACCAGCTTTTAGTTTTGTTGATATTTTTTGCTATACTCTCCTTTGTTACTTTTTCACTTATTTCTGCTCTGATTTATATGATTTATTTCCTTCTACTAACTTTAGAGTTCTGCATTTTTTCTTTTTCTCTCGTTATTTTAAGTGGAAAGTTTGGTTATTTATTTGATGTTTCTCTTGTTTCTTGAGGCAAGCTTGTATTGCTATGAACCTTCCTCTTAGCTCTGCTTTTACTGAATCCCATAGGCTTTGGGTTGTCGCGTTTTTATTTTCATTTGTTTCTATGCATATTTTGATTTCCTTTTTAATTTCTTCCATGCTCCATTGGTTATTCAGAAGCGTGTTGTTTAGCATCCATATGTTTTTATTTTTAATAGGTTTTTTTCCCCCTGTAGTTGAAACATAAACTTACTGAATTGTGATCAGAAAAGATTTTTGAATGATTTCAATTTTTTTTTTAAATTTACCAAGGCTAGATTTATGGGCCAGAATGTGATCTATCCTGGAGAATGTTATGTGTGTACTTGAGAAAAAGGTGAAATCCATTGTTTTGGGGTGAAATGTTCTATGGATATCAATTAGGACTAACAGGTCCATTGTATCATTTAAAGTTGTGTTTCCTTGCTAATTTTATGTTTGGTTGATCTATTGATGTGTGGGATATTATAGCCTCCATCTAATATTGTGTTATTGTTAATTTTGCCTTTCACGCTCATTAGCATTTGCCTTACATATTGAGGTGCTCCTATGTTGAGTGCATATAGATTTATAATTTTTATATCTTCTTCTCCGATTCATCCTTGATCATTATGTCACTTCATATCAGTTCAGTCTCTCAGTCGTGTTTGATTCTTTGCGACACCATGAATTGCATCACGCCAGGCCTCCCTGTCCATCACCAACTCCCAGAGTTCACACAAACTCATGTCCATGGAGTCGGTGATGTCATCCAGCCATCTCATCCCCTGTTGTCCTCTTCTCCTCCTGTCCCCAAATCCCTCCCAGCATCAGACTCTTTTCCAATGAGTCAACTCTTCACATGACATGGCCAAAATATTGGAGTTTCAGCTTTAACATCAATACACCCAAAGAACACCCCCAGGACTGATCTCCTTAAAAATGGAATGGTTGGATCTCCTTGCAGTCCAAGGGACTCTCAAGAGTCTTCTCCAACACCACAGTTCAAAAGCATCAATTCTTTGAGGCTCAGCTTTCTTCACAGTCCAACTCTCACATCCATACATGACCACTGGAAAAACCAAGGCCTTAACTAAGCGAATTTTTGTTGACAAAGTAATGTATCTGCTTTTGAATATGCTATCTAGGTTGTCATAACTTTCCTTCCAAGGGGTAAGCGTATTTTAATTTCATGGCTGTAATCACCATCTACAGAGATTTTAGAGCCCCCCAAAATAAAGTCTGACACTGTTTCTACTGTTTCCCCATCTACTTCCCATGAAGTGATGGGATCAGATGCCATGATCTTGGTTTTCTGAATGTTGAGCTTTAAGCCAACATTTTCACTCTCTGCTTTCACTTTAATCAAGAGGCTTTTTAGTTCCCCTTCACTTTCTGCCATAAGGGTGGTGTCATCTGTATATCTGAGGTTATTGATATTTCTTCTGGCAATCTTGATTCCAGCTTGTGCTTCTTCCAGGCCAGATTTCTCATGATGTACTCTGCATATAAGTTAAGCAAGCAGGGTGACAATATACAGCCTTAACGTAGTCCTTTTCCTATTTGGAACTAGTCTGCAAAAAAGCAAAATAGCTGTCTGGGGAGGCCTTACAAATAGCTGTGAATAGAAAAGAAGTGAAAAGCAAAGGAGAAAAGGAAAGATATAAGCATCTCAATGCAGAGTTCCAAAGAAAAGCAAGAAGAGATAAGAAAGTATTACTCAGTGATCAATGCAAAGAAATAGAGGAAAACAACAGAATGGGAAAGCCTCGAGATCTCTTCAAGAAAATTAGAGATACCAAGGGAACATTTCATGCAAAAATGGGCTCGATAAAGGACAGAAATGGTATGGACCTAACAGAAGCAAAAGATAATAAGAATAGGTGGCAAGAATACACAGAAGAACTGTACAACAAGATCTTGATGGCCTAGATAATCATTATGGTGTGGTAACTCACCTGGAGCCAGACATCCTGGAATGTGAAATCAGGTGGGCCTTAGACAGCATCACTGGGAACAAAGCAAGTGGAGGTGATGGACTTTCAGTGGAGCTATTTCAAATCCTGAAAGATGATGCTATGAAAGATGTGCTGCACTCAATATGCTAGCAAATTTGGAAAACTCAGCAGTGGCCACAGGACTGGAAAAGGTCAGTTTTCATTCTAATCCCAAAGAAAGGCAATGCCAAAGAATTCTCAAACTACTACACAATTGCACTCATCTCATATGCTAATCAAGTAATGCTCAAAATTCTCCAAGCCAAGCTTCAGCAATATGGGAACCATGAACTTTAAGATGTTCAAGCTGGTTTCAGAAAAGGCAGAGGAACCAGAGATCAAACTGCCAACATCCACTGTATCATCAAAAAACCAAGAGAGTTCCAGAAAAACATCTATTTCTGCTTTGTTGACTATGCCAAAGCCTTTGACTGTGTGGATCACAATAAACTGTGGAAAATTCTGACAAAGATGGGAATACCAGACCACCTGACCTGCCTCTTGAGAAACCTATATGCAGATCAGGAAGCAACAGTTAGAACTGGACATGGAACAACAGACTTGTTCCAAATAGGGAAAGGAGTACGTCAAGGCTGTATATTGTCACCCTGCTTATTTAACTTCTATGCAGAGTACATCATGAGAAACACTGGGCTGGAAGAAGCACAAGGTAGAAGCAAGATCGCTGGGAGAAATATCAATAACCTCAGATATGCAGATGACACCACCCTTATGGGAGAAAGTGAAGTGGAACTAAAAAGCCTCTTAATGAAAGAGAAGAGGAGAGTTAAAAAGTTGGCTTAAAGCTCAACATTCAGAAAACGAAGATCATGGCATGCGGTCCCAGCACTTCATGACAAATAGATGGGCAAACAGTGTCAGACTTTTTTTTTGGGGGGTGGGGTCGGGGCTCCAAAATCACTGCATATGGTGATTGCAACCATGAAAACAAAGTAGCCTACTCCTTGGAAGGGAAGTTATGACCAACCTATACAGCAGAGATATTAAAAAGCAGAGATATTACTTTGCCAACAAAGGTCCATCTAGTCAAGGCTATGGTTTTTCCAGTAGTTATGCATAGATGTGAGAGTTAGACTGTGAAGAAAGCTGAGCACTGAAGAATTGATGCTTTTGAACTGTGGTGTTGGAGAAGACTCTTGAGAGTCCCTTGGACTGCAAGGAGATCCAACCAATTCATTCTAAAGGAGATCAGTCCTTGGTGTTCTTTGGAAGGAATGATGATAAAGCTGAAACTCTAATACTAGTGCCACATCATGCAAAGAGTTGACTCATTGGAAAAGACTCTGATGCTGGGAGGGATTGGGGGCAGGAGGAGAAGGGGATGACAGAGGATGAGATCGCTGGATGCCATCACAAACTCCATGAACATGAGTCTGGGTGAATTCTGGGAGTTGGTGTTGGACAGGGAGGCCTGGCGTGCTGCAGTTCATGGGGTTGCAAAGAGCTGGACATGACTGAGTGAGTGAAATGAACTGAACTGAACTGTTTTTCCATGTCCAGTTCTAACTGTTGCTTCCTGACTTGCATATAGGTTTCTCAAGAGGCATATCAGGTGGTCTGGTAATCCCATCTCTTTCAGAATTTTCCACAGTTTATTGTGATCCACACAATAAAGTCTTTGGCATAGTCAATAAAGCAGAAATAGATGTTTTTCTGGAACTCTCTTCCTTTTTCTATGATCCAGTGGATGTTGTCAATTTGATCTCTGGTTCCTCTGCCTTTTTAAAAACCAGCTTGAACAGATGGAAGTTCACAGTTCACATATTGCTGAAGCTTGGCTTGGGGAATTTTGAGCATTACTTGACTAGCCTGTGAGTGAGTGCAGTTGTGTGGTAGTTTGAGCATTCTTTGGCATTGTCTTTCTTTGGGATTGGAATGAAAACTGACCTTTTCCAGTCCTGTGGCCACTGCTGAGTTTTCCAAATTTGCTGGCATATTGAGTGCAGCACTTTCACAGCATCATCTTTCAGGATTTGAAATAGCTCAACTGGAATTCCATCACCTCCACTAGCTTTGTTCATAGTGATGCTTTCTAAGGCCCACTTGACTTCACATTCCAGGATGTCTGGCTCTGGGTCAGTGATCACACCATCGTGATTATCTTGGTCGTGAAGATCTATTTTGTTCAGTTCTTCTGTGTATTCTCGCAAACCTCTTCTTAATATCTTCTGCTTCTCTTAGGTCCATACTATTTCTGTCCTTTATTGAGACCGTCTTTGCATCAAATGTTCTCTTGTTATCTCTAATTTTCTTGAAGAGATCGCTAGTCTTTCCCACTCCGTTTTTTTCTTCTATTTCTTTGCATTGTTTGCTGAGGAAGGCTTTTTTATCTCTCCTTGCTCTTCTTTGGAACTCTGCATTCAGATGCTTATATCTTTCCTTTTCTCCTTTGCTTTTTGCTTCTCTTCTTTTCACAGCTATTTGTAAGGCCTCCCCAGACAGCCATTTTTCTCTTTTGCATTTCTTTTCCATGGGGATGGTCTTGATCCCTGTCTCCTGTACAATATCCCGAACCTCTGTCCATAGTTCAACAGGCACTCTATCAGACCTAGTCCCTTAAATCTGCTTCTCACTTCCACTGTATAATCATAAGGAATTTGATTTAGATTAGATGGGCGGGTCATGGTGGAGAGGTCTGACAGAATGTGGGCCACTAGATAAAGGAATGGCAAACCACTTCAGTATTCTTGCCTTGAGAAACCCATGAACAGTATGAAAAGGCAAAATGAAAGGATACTGAAAGAGGAACCCCCTAGGTCGGTAGGCGCCCAATGTGCTACTGGAGATCAGTGGAGAAATAACTCTAGACAGAATGAAGGGATGGATCCAAAGCAAAAACTATACCCAACTGTGGGTGTGACTGGTGATAGAAGCAAGGTCTGATGCTGTAAGAGCAATATTGCATAGGAACATGGAATGTTGGGTCCTTGAATCAAGGCAAATTGGAAGTAGTCAAACAGAAGATGGCAAAAGTGAACATCGACATTCTTGGAATCAGTGAACTAAAATGGACTGGATGGGTGAATTTAACTCAGATGACCATTATATCTACTACTGTGGGCAGGAATCCCTTAGAAGAAATGGAGTAGCCATCATGGTCAACAAAAGAGTCCGAAATGCAGTACTTGGATGCAATCTCAAGAACAACAGAATGATCTCTGTTCGTTTCCACAGCAAACCATTGAATATCGCAGTAATCCTAGTCTATGCCCCAACCAGTAACACTGAAGAAGCTGAAGTTGAATGGTTCTATGAAGACCTCCAAGACCTGTTGGAACTAACACCCAAAAAAGATGTCCCTTTCATTATAGGGAACTGGAACACAAAAATATTAAGTCAAGAAACATCTGGAGTAACAGGCAAACTTGGACTTGGAGTACCGAATGAAGCAGGGCAAAAGCTAAAATAGAGTTTTGCTAGAACACACTGCTCATAGCAAACACCCTTTTCCAACAACACAAGAGAAGACTCTACACATGGACATCACCATATGGTCAACACAAAAATCAGATTGATTATATTCTTTGCAGCCAAAAATGGAGAAGCTCTATACAGTCAGCAAAAACATAACCGGGAGCTGACTGTGGCTCAGATCATGAACTCCTTATTGCCATATTCAGACTTAAATTGAAGAAAGTAGGGAAAAACCACTAGACCATTCAGGTATGATCTAAATCAAATTCCTTATAATTATACAGTGGAAGTGAGAAATATATCATTATGTAATGTCCTTATTTGTCTCTTTACATTGTCTTTATTTCAAAGTCTATTTTATCTGATATGAGTATTGCTACTCCTGCTTTCTTTTGGCCTCCATTTGAATGAAATATCTTTTTCCAGCCCTTCATTTTCAGTCTGTATGTGTCCCTTGGTTGAGGTGCATCTCTTGTAGACAGTATATATAAGAGTCTTATTTTTGTATCCATTCAGCCAGTCTTTTTCTTTTGGTTGGGGTGTTCTATCCATTTACATTTAAGGTAATTATTGATAAGTATGAACCCATTGCCATTTACTTTGTTGTTTTGCATTTGAGTTTATAGACCTTTTCTGTATTTCCTGTTTAGAGAAGATCCTTTAGCATTTGTTGATGAGCTGGTTTGGTGGTGCTGAATTCTCTCAGCTTTTGTTTGTAAAGCTTTTGATTTCTCTTTCATATCTGAATGAGATCCTTGCTGAGTATAGTAATCTTGGTTGTAGGTTTTTCTCTTTCATCACTTTAAGTATATGCTGCCATTCCCTTCTGGCCTGAACAGTTTCTATTGAAAGATCAGCTGTTATTCTTATGAGGATCCCCTTGTGAGTTATTTGTTGCCTTTTCCTTGCTGATTTTAATATTTGCTCATTGTTCTTGATCTTCATTAGTTTGATTAATATGTGTCTTGGGGTGTTTTGCCTTGGGTTATCCCTGTTTGGAGCTCTGGATTTATGGGAATTGAGTGGCTATTTCCCTCCTCATTTTAGCCAAGTTTTCAACTATTATCTCCTCAAGTGTTATTCTGGGACTCCTATGATTCGAATGTTGGGGTGGTTAACATTGTCCCAGAGGTCTCCGAGGTTGTCCTCATTTTTTAAATTATTTTTTCTTCTCTGCTTCATTTATTTCAACTATTGTAACATCCTACCTCACTTATACTACCATCTTGCCTGAGTTATTCTACTGTTGGTTCCCTCCAGAATGCTTTTGATCTCAGTTATTGCATTATTCATTATTGACTGACTTTTCTTTATTTTTCTAGGTCCTTGTTAAACATTTCTTGCATCTTTTCAATCCTTGTCTTATCAGTAAATCCATTTTGTTTTCAAGATTTTGGATCATCTGTACTATCGTTATTCTGAATTCTTTTTCAAGTAGACTCTCTATCTCCTCATCTTGTGTTTGGTTTGGTGGGCATTTATCATGTTCCTTTACCTGCTAAATATTTCTCTGCCTTTTCATTTTGTTTAGATTAGTTTGTTTGGGATGCCCTTTCTGTAGGCTGGAAGTTCATGGTTCCTCTTTATTGTGGAGCCTGCTCCCTGTGAGGGGCGGTTGGACTAGTGACTTGTCAAGATTTCCTGGTTGTGGGAGCTTGCATCTGTGTTCTGGTGGGTGGAGCTGGATCTCTTCTCTCTGGAGTGTAATGAAATACCCAATAGTGAGTTTTGGGATATCTATGGGTTTGGCATGTCTTTGGGCAGTCTGTCTTTTTGTCCTTTATATTTTGCCCTGCCTCCTTTTGAAGAGAATGGGCTGCCTCTCTGGGTGCCTAGTGTCCTCTGCAAGCATTCAGAAGTTGTTTTGTGGAAGTTTCTCAACGTTCAAATGATCTTTTGATGAATTTGTGGGGCAGAAAGTAGTCTCCCCATCCTATTCCTCCACCATCTTGGGACTGCCTCCTAAAGACAATCTTGATGAAGGTGAAAGGAGTATAAAAGCTGGCTTGAAACTCAACATTCAAAAAACTAAGATCATGTCATCCAGTCCCATCACTTCATAGCAAATAGATGGCAAAAAAATGGAAACAGTGACAGACTTTATTTTCTTTTACTCCAAAATCACTGTGGATGGTGACTACAGCCATGAAATTAAAAGATGTTGCTCCTTGGAAGAAACAGTATGACAAACCTAGACAGTGTGTGAAAAAGCAGACACATAACTTTGCTGACAAAGGTTCATATAGTTAGACCTATGGTTTTTCCAGTAGTCATGTATGGATGTAAGAGTTGGGCCATAAAGAAGGCTGAGCACTGAAGAACTGATGCTTTCAAAATGTGGTGCTGGATAAGACTCTTGAGAGTTCTTTGGACTGCAAGGAGATCAAACTAGTCAATCTTAAAGGAAATCAACCCTGAATATTCATTGGAAGGACTGATGCTGAAGCTAAAGCTCCAATACTTTTGGCTACCTGATGCAAAGAGCTAATTCTTTGGGAAAGACCCTAATGCCAGTAAAGATTGAGAGCAAGAGGAGATGTGGGATACAGAGGATGAGATTGTTGGATGGCATCATCAACTCAATGGATATGAGTTTGAGCAGCCTTTGGGAGATAGTGTAGGACAGGGAAGCCTGGCATGCTGCAGTTCATGGGGTCTCAAAGAGTCAGACATGACTGAGCAACAGAACAACAACAACTAGCCAATCTTGTTTATCTCATATTATTAACATGCTGTCATCAAAACAGTAGACCATATGATGCTCTTTGTCATGTATGAGCAGTCTAATTCCTTTCAGACAAAACTGTGGTGGAAGGATAGAACGTTAACACAGGCATAAGGAAGACAATTAGTGTATACTTTGTCCTTTCCATGGGAATATGAACCACATTATAGTCTCCCCCGATAGGGGTGAAAATAATGTATTCACTAATACTGTTGTGATAATGCCAAAAAGACTGAATGGACTTTCCACTCAAAAATTAGTTGAGAGGTCAGAATTTATGACACACTTAGCAATAGGATATGCAGAGATTTATTACTCACACAATGAAGCTTTCTGGCAAGAATATGGTTCTTTTTCATTCCCTCTCAAAATCTCTCTTTAGCACTTCCTGTTTTATTCTGATATTGGTCTCATACATCATTATCTTTTCTTTCCCTCATTAAAATGTTTAACTATATAAGTTCAGAGTTTTATCTCAGTGCTTAACTACAAATATGTACATGATTAGAGGTTTCTCTGCACTCTAATTTTTAGACTTTATAATACAGTATAAAAATGACTTATATTTGCCATTGATGATGGAATAGCATTTATTACATGAATGGGGTATTCATTCCATTTTCCATATTCATGACTTCATAGATATTATTTCTATAAAATTATAGTATATATACAAAATATAGACACCAATTTTAATAGATAATTTTTAGATTTATTTTTCACTAAAAATTCAAAAGGCTTCAGAAAGAATACTTATTCAGAATCTTTAACATTTTGCATGTTTATTGTTATTTACGTATCTTTTTTGTGAAATAAGTCTTTCCATGTTTTTACAGAAGGTTAGGAGAAGGCAATGGCACCCCACTCCAGTACTCTTGCCTGGAAAATCCCATTGACGGAGGAGCCTGGTGGGCTGCAGTCCGTGGGATCGCTAAGAGTCGGACACAACTGAGCGACTTCACTTTCGCTTTTCACTTTCATGCATTGGAGAAGGAAATGGAAACCCACTCCAGTGTTCTTGCCTGGAGAATCCCAGGGACGGGGGAGCCTGGTGGGCTGCCGTCTATGGGGCTGCACAGAGTTGGACATGACTGAAGCGACTTAGCAGCAACAATAGGTAGTCATTTTATCTTTAATTATTTATATTATGAAAAATATAAAATGTTCTCTAGTGAACAATCTACCCGGCTCAAGAAGGAGACATTACTAATAAATGTAGATCCCTTTGTGGACTCCATCTCTATTGCACTATTCTTCTTTACTACTTGAAATAACCACTGTCCTAATGTGATGTTTATCTAAATTTCATTTACAGTTCATCACAAATGTATATACCCCTGAAAAAATAGCTTGCTTAATTTAGCACATTTTGAACAGGATATTAATTGAATAATTCATTGTGCATTCTTCCATTTCATTTTTTTTGTTTGTTTATCATAATTATCCTTCCTTATACATGTAATTGTCATCTATTTCCACAGCTGTCAGATATTGTTTGAAAAACCCAAAATGCCCATACTTCTGCTGAGGGCTGTTTGAGTTTCTCACATTATTGCAGTTCTGTATATTATTTTTGCAGAATGATTTTACATATCTTTTGGAGGAAAAAAAAAAAAAAGGATCTATTTAGTTTATAGGCCAAGAAGAAAGATCTCAAGATCATGGAGTATGCATAAGTTCAAATGTACTAGGTTAGGTCAACTGCTTTCCAATGAAGTGTGTCAATTTATATTCACATCAGCAGAATGTGACAATTCCCACTGATGCATTCCTTCATAAATATTTGCTGTTTCCATGACAACATTTATATTAAGTAATTTCCCTGATTACTAATAAAACTGACCATCTTTTAATGTGCATATTTTCATTTGTGTTTTGCCTTAGTCTTCCGTTTGGCCTATTTTTAAAGATCTCTTTGTCTTTACTGTGCTGAATCACCTGCTGTGTGCTAGGAACTTCTTTTTTATCATTATATGAAGAAATAGTGATGCATATGATACTAAGGTCCCTGAGCTTACATTCTGTACCAAGTAAATTAGGAAGCAAATAAATAAGACAATGTCAGGTATTTATAAGCACTTTTTTGATTATTAAAGTAAGTTAAATTAAGATGCTTATGGGGTTTACTTATTGAAGTTGAGAGGGTAGGAAAAAATAATTTTGAGGGCTGAGGTCAAGCATCAATAATTCTACATGGGTTTCTTAATATTTAAATCTTGTTATCAGGGCTGTGTTTTTTGCTTGTTTTTTAAAAATTTTTCCTCAAACAAAAATTTTATATACCTAGATTCAATATGTATCTAAAGCAAATATATCTGGTTCTGCTTTTCTTACTCTTTTCACTTGTTTAGTATTCAAAGCTGGTTTTCTAATACAAATCTGGATAATATGCTGAGTATTTCAATTACCAGTATCTAATAATGGCTTCCCTGGTACCTCAGCTGGTAAAGAATCCACCTGCAATGCAGGAGACCCCAGTTCAATTTCTGGGTGGGGAAGATCCCCTGGAGAAGGGATAGGCTACTCACTCCAGTATTCTTGATCTTTCCTGATGGCTCAGACCATAAAGAATCTGCCTGCAAGGCAGGAGACCGGGATTCAATCCATGGGTTGGGAAGATCCCCTGGAGGAGGGCATGGCAACCCATTCCAGTATTCTTGCTTGGAGAATCCCCATTGACAGAGGAGCCTGATGAGCTACAGTCCATGGTGCCACAGAGAGTTGGACATGATGGAGTGACTAAGCACAGTACAGCACAGATAAAACATAGCCTCATGTTTTCTATTTAGGTAGAATATCTGGAAACTTGTGATACCTAGTGTGCACTGCTACCATATCCCTTCCTATCTGTACTTTGATTTCTGCAGTATCTCAGTGGGATCTACATGGCATAGCTTGTGATTTTCAGAAGCAGGCACTGAGATAGAGTTTGGCATACAGGATATTCCACAGGTGATAAACACCTATGGAGAAGATGGAGAAAAAAAGCAGAGCAGAGAAAAAAGTTTAACTGCAATGTTGGCTCAACAAAGGCTTGGTCAAATTTATATGGGGATAGCTGGAGCATATATAACCCATCAGAGGAAACCCACATTGAGTCAAAGTAGCAGGGTGTTTGCACCCATACCTCAACTATTCATTGGATGTTGGCTGCTCTGGTTAGCATATGCCCTTTAATGTGATTCTCTGCAGATAAGGATTATTAAATATTATGCTGGAGCTGAAACCTGTAGGCTGTCTGCTAACAACTGAGGTAACAAGTAGTTCTTTGAGGAGAAATATGGTTAGTGCATTTCCATGTCCATCACAATGTGATATTTTGGAGGATACTCTAGCGAAAGACAAATATGCTTCAGAAATCATTCCATTTATAAGGACAGAAGAAAAATAGAATCATAAGATAAGGACAAGATGACTGTATAATGTCATTTTGGCCAAGGAGTTTCCAAAAAGATACACTTTTCATTACGATTGCAGTGAATCATAATGTGGCTTGGTATAGAATATCATCTCATAATCCCTTTTTTTCCCCTACTATACTCAATTCAGATTGTGCGTGTGTGTGTGTATGTGTAGAGAGAGAGAGAACACCCATATATATGTTTCATTTTGCTTATATATATATATATATATGTATACACACACACACACACACACACACACACACACACATTGCAGAGACATTACTTTGCCAACAAAGGTCCGTCTAGTCAAGGCTATGGTTTTTCCTGTGGTCATGTATGGATGTGAGAGTTGGACTGTAAAGAAGGCTGAGCACCAAAGAATTGATGCTTTTGAACTGTGGTGTTGGAAAAGACTCTTGAAAGTCCCTTGGACTGCAAGGAGATCCAACCAGTCCATTCTGAAGGAGATCAGCCCTGGGATTTCTTTGGAAGGAATGATGCTAAAGCTGAAACTCCAGTACTTTGGCCACTTCATGCGAAGAGTTGACTCATTGGAAAAGACTCTGATGCCGGGAGGGATTTGGGAGCAGGAGGAGAAGGGGATGACAGAGGATGAGATGGCTGGATGACATCACTGACTCAATGGACATGAGTCTGAGTGAACTCTGGGAGTTGTTGATGGACAGGGAGGCCTGGCGTGCTGCGATTCATGGAGTTGCAAAGAGTCAGACACGACTGAGCGACTGAACTGAACTGACTGATACACATTGCATATTGCATTTCAATGACTATGATGCCAAGTAGATTTTTTTCTTATTGTAGCAAAATTAATTACATAATTTTAAACAGTCTTCTGCCTTATTTTGTTTTGCAGTGATAACATGAATTGAGTAGTTTTTATTAATTACTTTGGCTCCTGAAGAGGCATTTTGGTATAAAGAATCCATTTATCCTCTATCAATAAAATGAATTCCTTGATTATAATTTTTACTCCTTTACTTGGTTTATTAAGTACTTCGATTGTCTTTATCTTATAGATTTTGGAGATCCTCAAAATCTTTTCCATATTAATTTAGAAAAACACATTTGATTGAAATGTTCTCAATAATTAAGCAGAATGAATAAAAATGGCCTTTGCATCATTCTATAATAGTAATAATATGAGGTTTATAAATTTAGCTTCTTTATGAATTGTTACTTTCATTCTTAGAGTATCTTTTTAATATAGAAATACATTTACCTCAGTTATTATTAATTATTATTGTAAATGGAACTCCATTTACTGATTGGAATAAATAAAAAATAACACCATCCCTGTTGAACATATTTTTTTAATGAGAAATCTTATAAATAATATTTGCAGTATTAAAATGGATCTGAATTAGTGATTTAACCTAAGCACATTATCACTGATTGTTTTCTCACCAAAAGCATTTGCTAATTCAATTCAGACACTGAACTCCCCTCACTAAATCTACAAATCTATAATTTTATACCCAGCTAAAAACATGCCTCAAAATTAAACCCAAGTAATGATATCCTCAGATAAAAGCTAAAATAACTGGTCACCAGTAGAATAACACTACCAAAATACCAGTTCTTCAGGCTGAGTAAAATTATTCCCAGATGGACTAAAGGAGTTATGAGAGGAATTAAGGTATGCAAAAATACAAACAAATGAATAAACACAAAAGAAGTACATTTTTTAAAGCAGTAAACCTGATATTTTAAATGCATGAGAATCACCTTTAAAACAGGTCCCTGTCAAGAAACAAATCTCTGGGACCAACTTCTGAATAAAAAAATACATATCCATACGTGTGTGTGTGTATTAAATGAATTGTAAGAAATCATCCAAAATGCAGTATCGCTAGTGATGAGAGATGCAGTATAAATGCAATGTCAATATCAGTAAGATGTCCATTCCAACTATGAAGTTTACATATCTAAAGGCAAATGATTGATTCTAATTATTAGTTAGTCAATAAACCCACAAGTTATATATTTTTAGTTCAAGTGAAGCAAGTTTATGGAAAGCTGGTCTGTTCATGTTCTATAATCTCTTTGGAGACAGAATAATTTTATAATGCTGCTTATCACCCATATCTTCTTTTCATTTGAGACACAAGAGAAATAATCAGCATAAAAGTATCCAGAAAACGTATGAATTGATATTATTATCAGTGTGGCATAAAGTATCCATTTTCAAGACTTAAATTTTGTTGCCAATTAGAACAACATTCAATTAGTTATGCACATTAAATTTTTTTTTCTCCAATTTTATTTTATTTTTAAACTTTACATAATTGTATTAGTTTTGCCAAATATCAAAATGAATCCGCCACAGGTATACATGTGTTCCCCACCCCGAACCCTCCTCCCTCCTCCCTCCCCATACCATCCCTCTGGGCCGTCCCAGTGCACCAGCCCCAAGCATCCAGCATCATGCATCGAACCTGGACTGGCAACTCGTTTCCCACATGATACTTTACATGTTTCATTGCCATTCTCCCAAATCTTCCCACCCTCTCCCTCTCCCACAGAGTCCATAAGACTGTTCTATACATCAGTGTCTCTTTTGCTGTCTCGTACACTGGGTTGTTGTTACCATCTTTCTAAATTCCATATATATGCGTTAGTATACTGTATTTATGTTTTTCCTTCTGGCTTACTTCACTCTGTATAATAGGCTCCAGTTTCATCCACCTCATTAGAACTGATTCAAATGTATTCTTTTTAATGGCTGAGTAATACTCCATTGTGTATATGTACCACAGCTTTCTTATCCATTCATCTGCTGATAAAGTTGCAGGATATAAAATCAACACACAGAAATCCCTTGCATTCCTATACACTAATAATGAGAAAACAGAAAGAGAAATTAAGGAAACAATTCCATTCACCATTGCAACGGAAAGAATAAAATACTTAGGAATATATCTACCTAAAGAAACTAAAGACCTATATATAGAAAACTATAAAACACTGGTGAAAGAAATCAAGGAGGACACTAATAGATGGAGAAATATACCATGTTCATGGATTGGAAGAATCAATATAGTGAAAATGAGTATACTACCCAAAGCAATTTATAGATTCAACGCAATCCCTACCAAGCTACCAACAGTATTCTGCACATTAAATTTAACCATACATATATTTTTTCTCCTTGTCTATTTTCTTTGAAAATAGGATTTTACTTTTGTGAAAACAGCATGCTTTAAAGGATTTCTATCCCAAAATCCTTTAAATGATATATATGACACCAACTGTATAGAATGCATGCATGTTACATTTCATTAATTATTTTTATATTTATAGATGGCAGTGACTACACAAGAATTGAACAGGCCTTTCATAATATGACATTTTATTAAAGAAAAATTATTCTGATGTAGGCCCACACATAATCCTGAAGTTCACAGTGAAAACAAACTAAAGTTGAAATTGGCAATATTTAATGAAAGTCTACTTTTTAGAAGAATTTAAAGTATATTATATCTAATTTAATTATCTTATTAATACTATGATGCTATACTATTATTCTAATTCTGTTGATTGAAAAATTGAACATTAAATATTAAGTAAATTTTATTAGAGCTAGGATATGGGGACATGCTTCCTTTGCTTCCTTGAATGATAGAAATTATTGAGAGTGAATTTCAAGATCTCTGAAATTCCATGCTATTTTTAAAAATACTTTTAGAAGTATAAAATTATGCAATCACTTATAAATAAAAACAAAATTAAAGAAAATAGATCTGCTTTTCTTTTGTATAGCAGTATCAAACTCTGTGTGTGTATGTGTTTTTTTTTTTTTCCCAAGACCAAAGGATTTAAATAAAATAGAACACATCATACATGGAAACATCAAAGTGCTTTCAAGAAAATGAATTTATAAGTTCTCATACTGTCTTGTGGGACTGGTGACTCCTATCAACTTTCAATAAAGTCAAGCTGCAGTCTAGAGTAGTGAGCCACTGACTGTGAAGTCACACTACCTTTTCTCTAAGGAAGTTCATAACTTGCAATACCTTTTGGGTTTGTCTGTAGGTAAAGATATCACATAAAATTTCAGTGGCAATATTTGAGATTAAAATGAAAAGAGAAATAGTTTTGAAATTAACTTTAAAAATAGTTTCTGTAATGAATATTTTATGGAAAGCAGTTCCACCAATTAGCTCCTAGGTGTGCAGAGACCTGATAGCTGGATGCTGCCTGAGGCACATATGACTTTAGAAAAATAAATCAGCTCTGAAGAATTCAGAGGACAGGTTTGAACATGAACATAGATTAACTCACACAAAAATGAAAGGACTGAAGTATGAAGTTCTTTAAAAATTTGCAATGAGATTGTAAACTCAATTCTCAATTGCTCAGTCTGTGTAATTGGTTGGATATTTGCATACAGGAAGACTTGGAGCCAGATGTTGATCTTTTTTTCTCACCTTATGGATTCTATCCTCCCTTTGAATTTGTTATTGGCTCCTTCAAAGTAAATGTTCACTGGGGGCTTAGGTTAGAGATGAAAATCTGGCACATAATTATGTTTGTTAATCTTGCTACCAGAGGATTTGATAAATGATTTGTTTCTTATTTGTGTCTTCTCAAAAAACAGTAGTTCTCATTGGCTTTCATTCCAATAACCACAAAAGTGATTTTAAGAGAAGCTACAGAAGCATAGAAACATTCTATAATTATGTAAACCTTTTAAATGTTTTATATAACTTGCATAATGTTCCAAAATTTGCCAGCCTAGTGATAAGGAAAGTGATGAGATTTTTTCACCATTACATTGGAAATGGAAGAGTTAGCCATTAAATATTTCTATTTTATGTAAAATTAGTTTTGGCATGTTAGAATTCCTATTCTCTGAAAATATGTAACTAATATAACTTTGCCTTAATCTTAAATATCTATTTTCAAGTCAATAAAATTATAATTTAATATTCTTTTTTTGAATGTAATAAAAAAAAAGTTTGAATGTAATCAACTTGGTACTGACCATTTGGTGATGTCCATGTGTAAATTTGTCTCTTTTGTTGTTGAAAAGGGGTGTTTGCTATGACCAGTGCATCCTCTTGGCAGAATTCAATTAGCCTTTGCCCTGCTTCATTTTGTACTCCAAGGACAAACTTGCCTTGGAGTATCTCTTGATTTTCTAATTTTGCATTCAAATCCCAATCAAAGACAGGATCAAAGATCCAATTCCAATCAAAGATGAATAGGACATCTTTATTTGGTGTTAGTTCTAGGCGATTTTCTAGGTCTTCATAGAACTGTTCAACTTCAGCTTCTTTGTCACTGGTGGCAGGGCATAGATTAGAATTACTATGATGTTGAATGGCTTGCCTTGGAAACAAACCAATATTATTCAGTTGTTTTTGAGGTTGTATCCAAGTCCTATATTTATGACTCTTTTGTTGTTTATGAGGGCTACTCATTTCTCCTATGGGTATCTTGCCCACAATAGTAAATATAATGGTCATCTGAATTAAATTTGCCCATTTCTGTGCATTTTAGTTCACTGAGTCCTAAGATATTGATGTCTATTCTTACCATCTCTTGCCTGACCACATCCAATTTACCTTGATTCATGGACCTAATGTTCCAGTTTATTATTCAATACTATTCTTCGCAGCATTAGGTTTTTCTTTCATCACCAGACACATCCACAACTGAGTGTCTTTAACGCTTTGGCCCAGTCACTTCATTTTTTCTGGGGCTATTAGCAGTTGTCTTCCACTCTTCCCCAGAAGCATATTGGACACCTTCCGACCTGGGGTACTCATACTTAGGTATCATATCTTTCTGTCTTTTTATGCAGATAATGAGGTTGTCACAGCAGGTATACTGAGGTGATTTTCCATTCCCTCCTCCAGTGGATCAGTTCAATTCAGTTCAGTCACTCAGTTGTATCTGACTCTTAGCAACCACATGAATCGCGGCATGCCAGGCCACCCTGTCCATCACCCACTCCCAGAGTTCACTCAAACTCACGTCCATTGAGTCGGTGATGACATCCAGCCATCTCATCCTCTGTTGTCCCCTTCTCCTCCTGCCCCCAATCCCTCCCAGCATCAGAGTCTTTTCCAATGAGTCAACTCTTTGCATGAGATGACCAAAGTACTGGAGTTTCAGCTTTAGCATCATTCCATTCAAAGAACACCAAGGACTGATCTCCTTTAAAATGGATTGGTTGGATCTCATTGCAGTCCAAGGGACTCTCAAGAGTCTTCTCCAACACCACAGGTCAAAAGCATCAATTCTTTGAGGCTCAGCTTTCTTCACAGTCCAACTCTCACATCCATACATGACCACTGGAAAAACTATAGCCTTGACTAGACGGACCTTTGTTGGCAAAGTAATGTCTCTGATTTTGAATATCCTATCTAGGTTGATCATAACTTTCCTTCCAAGGAGTAAGCATCTTTTAATTTCATAGCTCCAGTCACCATCTGCAGTGATTTTGGAGCCCCCCAAAATAAAGTCTGACACTGTTTCCACTGTTTCCCCATCTATTTCCCATGAAGTGCTGGGATCAGATGCCATGATCTTAGTTTTCTGAATGTTGAGCTTTAAGAAAACTTCTTCAATCTCCTCTTTCAATTTCATCAATAGGCTTTTTAGTTCCGCTTCAATTTCTTCCATAAGGGTGGTGTCATTTGCATATCTGAGGTTATGGCTATTTCTCCCAGCAATCCTGATTCCAGCTTGTGCTTCTTCCAGCCCTGCGTTTCTGATGATGTACTCTGCATATAAGTTAAATAAACAGGGTGACAATATACAGCCTTGACGTACTCCTTTCCCTATTTGGAATCAGTCTGTTGTTCCATGTCCAGTTCTAACTGTTGCTTCCTGACTTGCATATAGCTTTCTCAAGAGGCAGGTCAGGTGGTCTGGTATTCCCATCTCTTTCAGAATTTTCCACAGTTTATTGTGATCCACACAGTCAAAGGCTTTGGCATAGTCAATAAAGTAGAAATAGATGTTTTCCTGGAACTCTCTTGCTTTTTCTATGATCCAGTGGATGTTGGCAATTTGATCTCTGGTTCCTCTGCCTTTTCGAAAATGAGCTTGAACATCTGGACATTCACGGTTCATGTATTGCTGAAGCTTGGCTTGTAATATTTTGAGCATTACTTTACTAGCATGTGAGATGAGTGCAATTGTGCAGTAGTTTGAGCATTCTTTGGCATTGCCTTTCTTTGGGATTGGAATGAAAACTGACCTTTTCCAGTCCTGTGGCCACTGCTGAGTTTTCCAAATTTGCTGGCTTATTGAGTCCAGCACTTTCACAGCATCATCTTTCAGGATTTGAAAGTGCTCAACTGGAATTCCATCACCTCCACTAGCTTTGTTCGTAGTGATGCTTTCTAAGGCCCACTTGACTTCACATTTCAAGATGTCTGGCTCTAGGTGAATGATAACACCATTGTGATTATCTTGGTCATGAAGACCTTCTTTTGTACAATTCTTCTGTGTATTCTTAACACCTCTTCTTAATATCTTCTGCTTCTGTTAGGTCCATACCATTTCTGTCCTTTATCAAGCCCATCTTTGCATGAAATGTTCCCTTGGTATCTCTAATTTTCTTGAAGAAATCTCAAGTCTTTCCTATTCTGTTGTTTTCCTCTATTTCTTTGCATTGATTGCTGAGGAAGGCTTTCTTATCTCTCCTCGCTGTTCTTCTGGAACTCTGCATTCAAATGATTATATCTTTCCTTTTCTCCTTTGCTTTTCACTTCTCTTCTTTTCACAGCTATCTGTAAGGCCTCCCCAGACAGCCATTTTGTTTTTTTTGCATTTCTTTTCCACGGGGATGGTCTTGATCCCTGTCTCCTGTACAATGTCACGAACCTCAGTCCATAGTTCATCAGGCACTCTGTGTAACAGACCTAGTCCCTTGAATCTATTTCTCACTTCCACTGTATAATCATAAGGGATTTGATTTAGGTCATACCTGAATGGTCTTGGTTTTATTTACTTTCTTCAATTTAAGTCTGAATTTGGCAATAAGGAGTTCATGATCTGAGCCACAGTCAGCTCCTGGTTTTGTTTTTGCTGACTGTATAGAACTTCTCCATTTTTGGCTGCAAAGAATATAATCAATCTGATTTTTATGTTGACCATATGGTGATGTCTATGTGTAGAGTCTTCTCTTGTGTTGTTAGAAGATGGTTTTTGCTATGACCAGTGCATTCTCTTGCCAAAACTCTATTAGCCTTTGCCCTGCTTCGTTCCGTATTCCAAGGCCAAATTTGCCTGTTACTCCAGGTGTTTCTTGACTTTCTACTTTTACATTCCAGTCCCCTATAATGTAAAGAACATCTTTTTTGAGTGTTAGTTCTAAAAGTTCTTGTAGGTCTTCATAGAACGATTCAATATCCATCTCTTCAGCATTACTGGTTGGGGCATAGACTTGGTTTACTGTGATATTGAATGGTTTGCCTTGGAACTGAACACAGATCACTCGGTCTTTCGTGAGACTGCATCCAAGTACTTCATTTCAGACTCTTTTTTTGACCATGATGGCTACTCCATTTCTTCTAAGGGACTCCTGCCCACAGTAGTAGATATAATGGTCATCTGAATTAAATTCACCCATTCCAGTCCATCTTAGTTCGCTGATTCCTAGAATGCCGAAGTTCACTCTAGCCATCTCCTGTTTGACTACTTCCAATTTTTCTTGATTTATGGACCTAACAATCCATGTTCCTATGCAATATTGCTCTTTACAGCATCAGACCTTGCTTCTATCACCAGTCACATCCACAATTGTGTGTTGTTTTTGCTTTGGCTCCATCCCTTCATTCTTTCTGGAATTATTTCTCCACTGATCTCCAGTAGCATATTGGGCACCTACCGACCTGGGGAGTTCCTATTTCAGTATCCTATCATTTTGCCTTTTCATAGTGTTCATAGGGTTCTCAAGGCAAGAATACTATGTGGATCACTTTTTGTCAAAACTCCTGACTATTACCCATCTGTCTTTGGTGGCCTTACCTAGCATGGCTCATAGAAAAGGCAGAGAAATCAGAGATCAAATTGCCAACACCCGCTGGATCATAGAGAAAGCTAGAGAATTCCAGAAAATTATCTACCTCTGTTTCATCAACTATGCTGAAGTATTTGACTATGTGGATCATAACAAACTGTGGAAAGCTCTTAAAGAGATGTGACTATCAGACCATCTTACCTATCTCCTGAGAAACCTGTATGCAGTTCAAGAAGCAACAGTTAGAATCCTGTATGGAAAAACTCATTGTTTCCGGATTAAGAAAGTGCTGTCTGATGGCACCCAGTTTATTTAACTTATACGCTGAGCACATCATGAGAAATGCTGGGGTGAATGAGTTATAAGCTGGAATCAAGATAGGCAGGAGAAACATCAACAACCTCAGATACGCAGATGATGCCACTCTAAAGGCAGAAAGTGAAGAGGAACTAAAAAACCTCTTGATGAAGGTAAAGGAGGACAGTGAAAAAGCCAGCTTAAAACTAAAAAAAACAAAAAACAAAAATAACACTAAGATCATGGCACCTGGCTCCATTAATTCATGGCAAGTAGAAGGGGGAAAGGTGGAAGCAGTAACAGACTTCCTCTTCTTGGGCTCTAAAATCACTGTGGATGATGACTGCAGCTGTGAAATAGGATGATTGCCTCTTAGTAGTAAAGCTATGACATACCTAGACTGTGTGTTGAAAAGGAGAGATATAACTCTGCCAACAAAGGTCTGTAAAGTCAAGGCCATGTCCTTCCCAGTGGTCATGTACAGTTGTGAGAGCTGGACCGTAAAAAAGGCAGAATGCCAAAGAACTGATGTCTTCAAACTGCGGTGTTAGAGAAGGTTCCTGAGAGTCCTTGGACAGCAAGGAGATCAAACCAGTCAATCTTAAAGGCAATCAGCCCTGAATAGTCATTGGACAGACTGATGCTGAAGCTCTGGTATTTTAGTGACTAATGCAAACAGCCAACTCACTGGAAAAGTCCCTGATGCTGGGAAACATTGTGGGTAGAAGAAAAGGGAGTCTGAGGATGAGATAGCTGGATGGCATCACCAATGCAATGGACATGAACTTGGGCAAACTTCAGGAGACAGTGAGGGATGGAGGCCTAGTGTGTTGCAGTCCACAGGGTGACAAAGAGTCTGACACGACTGGGTGACTGAACAGCATTCTTGGTAGTTTACACACTGCTTACTAATTTGTATCATATTGCCCAACTCCAAGAAATGTTACTCCACCATGATTCAATATGAACAATATTCTAAAGTACAACCACAAAAAAACAATGCCGTTTTTTGGTGAATTTTGTTGGAAAAGGACATTGAAAAACAATGGGAAAAATTATTAGGAAGGTAAAATCTACAAAAATATTTTTTAGATTCACCTATTTACTTAGCAGTATTTCCAAAACTCTGCCATGTACCATTTAGGGCATTAAGAGCTGGGAATACACTGAGAAAATCATACAGTCCCTGGTCCAATAAAGCCCAAGTCTGATAGGAGAAAGGCATTAGTTCAATCAGATCAGATCAGTCGCTCAGTCGTATCTGACTCTTTGCGACCCCATGAATCGCAGCACGCCAGGCCTCCCTGTCCATCACCAACTCCCGGAGTTCACTCAGACTCAAGTCCATCGAGTCAGTGATGCCATCCAGCCATCTCATAGTCATATATAAATACATAATTTCTTATTCTGGTAAGTGCTAAAATTTAGAATCAGAGACAAATGTTAGACACAATGACATGCATTAATGTAATCTGATAAATAAAGCAAGGTTTCTTTGACAAAATGGCATCTGAGCTAAATACTCAAAATAGCATTTGAGTATTAAGGGAGATACTCATGTGAGATTACTTTTCACCAACTTTGTACAAATATCTTACACAGAAATGAGCTTAGAAAGGTAAAAATAATTTCATGGCTAGAACATGGAAAATAAGTGAAACTAATGAGCAATAATATTCTAGAGGTAGATAGAGTCTAAATGAAATAAGACATAGAGCCATATTAAAGATTTAAATCCTTACCAGAAGAGCAGTTGGAACCAATGAAATGTTTTACAGATATAAATAAAAGACCTGTGTTTATGAACACTTCACCAAACTTTTACTAAGCTCTTCTTTCTTATTTCTTTTAAGACATTTTGCTTCATATAGAATCATCATGAGCAAAGTTCATTTCTGCTAAAATTATTCCTTATCCTTAATATCAATTAAAGTTTTCATCCTCTTCAGGATGGGAATACAGCTAACTAAGAGAAGGAGAGCAAGTCTTTTAATCTCATTTGCAAGCATTATTAAATGATAATCTCTCAAAATTTACTATATTATCTTTAGTTCCACACCTTAAAACACTACGTTTATAAAGTATTTCATGCATACAACATGAAGTTATGGAGTTATAACATTAAAAGTTCAGTGTCTATAGTTATGATACAAAGAGGATCACAGTTAATTCTAGAACAGAAGAAAGTGAAAGCAAGAATGTCATTGTGGTTAAAATTGTGATTGATACTCTGCATTAAAAACTAGTTTTGCCATTTCCAGGCACAGCCTAATGTACATATTCACTAATTCTAAAATATATATATATTTTCCACATTATAAGGAGATCAGCCCTGGGATTTCTTTGGAAAGAATGATGCTAAAGCTGAAACTCCAGTTCTTTGGCCACCTCATGCGAAGAGTTGACTCATTGGAAAAGACTCTGATGCTGGGAGGGATTGTGGGCAGGAGAAGGGGACGACAGAGGATGAGATGGCTGGATGGCATCACTGACTCGATGGACCTGAGTCTGAGTGAGCTCCGGGAGTTGGTGATGGACAGGGAGGCCTGGCGTGCTGTGATTCATGGGGTTTCAAAGAGTCGGACACGACTGAGCGACTGAACTGAACTGAATTGAAGATAAGAAAACTGATTCAGAAAGTTTAAACCAAACTTTCCCCCAAATCACAGTGTTAAAGAATATCAGTTTATATATGCGGAAAATAAATAATCTTGACTCAAATTTCCTGCAGTAATAGTTTTGTTAACATTTGGCAATTTACCTTCCTATCATTTCTTATATTTTCACATTTGTAAACTTGAATAATATCATTGAAACTATAGGACCTCTATGAAGAAATGCTGTTACATTATTAGAGTATTTAAAGAGTGTTATATTGCTACAATTACTGCTATTACTTTTATTAGTGATGATAGAAGATATTACAGTGTTTACATTGCAGTGTGAAGTATGAGAAGAAAAAAAAAAAAAGGGAGACATAAGAGATTGATACTTGCTCTTCCCAATTGATTTTCTTTTTCTGCACACGGAGATAGATCATATTCCTAAGTAACCAAGTATCCCATGCAGATAAGTGATTATAAAAATGATATTATAGCCAATGAGATGTGGGCAAAAGTGACATATTTCCCTCAGTGCCAATTTCTAACAAATGATTATCTATGTTCTCTCTTATTTTACAAAAAGGATGTTAATGATCAGGGTGACTTTGGAAGTAACATGTTGTAAATGGAGGACGCTTATCACCTTGAATAAATGTGTCTTGGTTTTTATGTGTAAAAATGTGTAAAAATACACATTATATTTGAGTAATAACAATTTTAGAGTCTAAGTCTCCTGATTTCCTCTCATAGCAAAATACCATTTTATAAAATAATTTTGAGCATGTCAAGTGTGTGTTAGAAATCTGCTGCTGCTGCTGCTAAGTCGGTTCAGTCGTGTCTGACTCTGTGCGACCCCATAGACGAAAGCCCACCAGGCTCCCCGTCCCTGGGATTCTCTAGGCAAGAACACTGGAGTGGGCCGCCATTTCCTTCTCCAATGCGTGAAAGGGAAAAGTGAAAGTGAAGTCACTCAGTCGTGTCTGACTCTTAGCGACCCCATGGACTGCAGCCTACTAGGCTCCGCCATCCATGGGATTTTCCAGGCAAGAGTACTGGAGTGGGGTGCCATTGCCTTCTCCAGTTAGAAATCTAGAAGGCTACAAAGTGGAATGGCTAGATATAACCCTACCTGCAGCCATGAAATTACAAGACGCTTACTCCTTGGAAGGAAAGTTATGACCAACCTAGATAGCATATTCAAAAGCAGAGAAATTACGTTGCCAACAAAGATCCATCTAGTCAAGGCTATGGTTTTTCCTGTGGTCATGTATGGATGTGAGAGTTGGACTGTGAAGAAGGCTGAGCACCAAAGAATTGATGCTTTTGAACTGTGGTGTTGGAAAAGACTCTTGAGAGTCCCCTGGACTGCAAGGAGATCCAACCAGTCCATTCTGAAGGAGATCAGCCCTGGGATTTCTTTGGAGGGAATGGTGCTAAAGCTGAAACTCCAGTACTTTGGCCACCTCTGGCGAAGAGTTGACTCATTGGAAAAGACTCTGATGCTGGGAGGGATTGGGGGCAGGAGGAGAAGGGGACGACAGAGGGTGAGATGGCTGGATGGCATCACTGACTGGATGGACGTGAGTCTGAGTGAGCACCAGGAGTTGGTGATGGACAGGGAGGCCTGGCATGCTTCGATTCATGGGGTCGCAAAGAGTCGGACAGGACTGAGGGACTGAACTGAACTGAACTGAACCCTACTTAAAAGAAAGCTATGCAGACACAGTGTTTATTCAAGAATCACATGTCAGAAGGCACAGAGTTTAAAAAAAAAAATCAAACTTTTGGAAATTGTTTTATACTATATGTTTTAAAAGCAGTATATAAAAACAGAGGAGTTCATTACAGTAACCACTATTAGGTTGATGTGTCTGAAATTAATAGTTGAGGCTCTTTGAAGTCTTGAATATGTTTATTGACTTTTCCTCCTATAATTAAAATCCCTAAATATATTAATAAAAAATCTAAGTTTCTACTTTTACATTAACTGTAAACATAAATCATTAAAGTTGTCACTTTTATCAATTATCAATAATGCTCTTGGTTCAACAATGAAAATATGTAAAATTAAACAACCAGATTTTGATCTCTGAAATAATGATAAAAATCAGGTTAACCAATTAAATAATGATACCAACCAAATAATGATACCCACCAGATTAACAGCCAGTTTTTAATCTTTGAAATAATGATATCTAAAAGATATCATTGGTATCATTACTGGCATACTAGTGGATATTATTGGTTTCATTATTATATCTTTTAGATACCATTATCTGATGGGCTGGTGGGCTATAGTTCATGGGGGCACAAAGAGTTGGACATGACTGAAACAGCACTAGAAAGATATAAATCATGTTAAACATATATATAAACATTCATATATTTATTTCATTATAGCTTTTCATCATTTCTATCTTCAAGTGGAAATATGAAATTTGCTGTTGTTCCATTTCTTTTTTCTTTTAAATACTTTGATTCATTTGAATATCTTTTTATTACTACACCCCACATTTCTAGTGTTCATCTCCTAAATAAACCTACTCCTTTGTACAAATGTATTTGTCTAACTCATTCCCCAAAGGCTAAAATCAGTTTTCCTCTCGTAAGTTAATACACATATTTATTCAAATTTTATTATTTCTGGTAGTTGCTGCTACAATGAACATGTATTTTAATACTGACTTTCAATATTCTAAATAGGTGACTCCCAACACTTAAGGAGGCTTTTTAAATGACATAATTCCTTCCCAGTCTATATAAAATTCTAGTACAGAATTACAAAGAAAACTACCTTTTACCCTTTTCCCTATTTTTCAGTATTACTCAACAATAAGAAATAATATTGACTAGACTATATTATTTATGTGAATAGTTTGGAGTCCAAAAAAGTAATTAAAGCAAATGTCCTTAAAACAAAGTAATTCACTTGGAATGAATTTCAGTCAGCTATATTTTTGAAATGGAAATTACTTAGCATTACCATACACAAAAATTCAAAATTAATTAAAAAATCAAAGACCTAAATGCAGGATCTAAAACAATCAAGTTCTTAGAAGAAACATATAACAAAATCCTCACAACACTGGATTTGACAGTGACTTATTGGATATGACACCAAAGGCACAAGGTGGTAAAAGAAAAAAATAGACAAAAGGGACTTCATGAAAATTTTTAAATGTATGCATCAAAAGACACTCTCCATAGAGTAAAAAGATAATCCATACAAAGGGAGAAAATGTCTGCAAATTTATATCTGATAAGGGATTAATATTTAAGTTATACACAGAAGGCTGAAATTCAAAAACGATAAAAACAATCCAATTTAAAAATGGTCAAAAGATTTGAATAGACATTTCCAAAGAAGATATATTATACAAATGGTCAATAAGAACATTAAAAGATGTTCAACAACACTAATAATTAGGGAAATGAAAATTAAAACTACAATGAGATGTCACCTCACATGCATGAGAATGGTTCCTATCAAGAGAACAGAGAACAATAAGTGTTGGTGAGGATGTGGAGAAACTGAAATCCTTGTCCACTACTGCAAGGAAAGTTAAATGGTATAGTTATTTTGGAAAACAGGGCAGCAGTTCCCTGAAAGATTAACAATAGAATTACGATATGATCCAGGAATTCTATGTCTGGGTATATACTCAAAAGAATTGGAAGGGGGTCTTAAAGAGATATTTGCACACCCATGATTACAGCAACAGTATTCACAATTGCTAAAACATAGAAGCAACGCAAATATTTATAGTTGGAGAAATGCATAATCAAGATGTGGCATATACATGAAAGGAATGTAATTCAGCCTTAAAATGATGGAAATTTCAAAATATATTACAATATGGATATACATTGTGTAATCAGTATCAGAAACAGAAAGCAGAATGATGTTTCTCAGGCGAAATGGGGAAAGGGGAAAATATATCAATACAATTATTTTTTTAACAGGCATAGAATTTCAGTTTTACAAAATGAAATGTATTATGGAAATGGATAGTAGTAATGATTGCACACATTACAAATGTATTTAATATTACTAAACTGTATAGTTATAAAAGGTTAAAAGGTAAATCTTATAAATAAAAAAAATTGGAAAAAAGTATACTAGAAAAAAACAAAGCCAGTAATTTATTGAAAGGAAGAAAATAAAAATATTATTTCTAAAATTATATGAATGCACTTACAAAATAATATTCATAATTTTAGAATGTAACTTTACTCTTGTTTTACCTTTTAATGCAGTTAAAAATTTTATTTAAGTAATAAAATATGGTAGAACATGTTCAAAGAAGATAATAAATGCCTAGGAGCATAATAAGATAATATTGTTACATGCTTTCCCAATATGTTATCACTCATAACTATATGAATTTGCCTCAAAGTGTCATATCATAAGTTGAAAATGGAGAGTAAATTATGTGACCTTTAACTAAACCACTCCTCATGTGATGATAACTTAATTAATCAAAAGTTGCTTCATTTTTTCTTGGCAAAAGTAATTTGAAACTTTTTTATAAACTATGTTCTTTCTCCAAAACCTGGAATCCTTTATGTACTTAAAAGTTGTAATTTACAAATTACCAATGTATGCTCATACTTGCTAAACCATGTAGGTTAATACTTTAAGCTACTGTAACTTACTAACACAATTATGTAAAGTTTAAAAATAAAATAAAATTTAAAAAATATATTTATGAAATAAGATATACTAAACAAAATCTTGTAACATTCTTCATGGCAAATGACTCTGTTATTGTGGAATGATAACATTGTCCTAAATAAACTGCCATTCAGATGAGTGAGTTCCATGTTAGGTGAAATCCTTTATTTATCTTTCATTTTTCATGCCTCTGAAACAGAAGGAAAAGCACCTCTTTTGCATCTGAAGCTGTCATATCAAAAAAAAAAAAAAAAAACTTTGGAACTCTATACCCCAAGATTGGAAGCTATATTTTTAAACATTTATGAATGCAAGAAGAGGTTTGAGGAGGTTCTTATGAAAATATTTGTCAGAGTATCTATGTGTGTGTGTGCTCAGTCATGTCCAACTCTTTGTGGCCTTATGGACTGTAGGCCACCAGGCTCCTCTGTCCAAAGAATTCTCCAGGCAAGAATACCGGAGTGGGTTGCCATTTCCCACTGCAGGGAATCTTCCTAACCCAGCCATCAAACCTGTGTCTCCTGCATCTCCTGCAGTGCCAGGCAGATTCTTTACTACTGGGCCACCTGGGAAGCCCTCTGTAGATAAAAAAAATTATGACTGGTCTCAATTCTTCCTTTTACTTGTTTTGGCAACTCAGCTTGCTTTGGATGATGGTAATTTTTTTAAGTCTTAGTCATCAGGAAAATGTGAAAAAGAATATATAGCCAACTAAATAAATAGCATTTGCAAGTACACTATACAAACAAAACATAATTAAATAAATCTAAGATGGTACTTTTCATACTGTTCATGGGGTTCTCAAGGTAAGAATATTGAAGTGATTTGTCATGCCCTTCTCCAGTGGACCACATTCTGTCAGAACTCTCCACCATGACCCGCCCATCTTGGGTGACCCTACAAGGCATGGTTCATAGTTTCATTGAGTTAGACATGGCTGTGGTCCATCTGATTAGACTGGTTAGTTTTCTGTGATTGTGGTTTTCAGTCTGTTTGCCCTCTGATGGAGAATGATAAGAGGCTTATGGAAGCTTCCTGGTGGGAGAGACTGACTGAGGGGAAAACTAGGTCTTGTTCTGATTGGCCAGGCCATGCTCAGTAAATCATTAATACAATTTTCTTTGATGGGTGAAGTTGTGTTCCATCCCTGCTATTAACTTGGGACCAAACTATGGTGGAGATAATGAAGATAATGGTGACCTCCCTCAAAAGATCCTATGCATGTACTGCTACACTCTGCCCTTAAACCAGCAGCAGGCCACCACCAACCCATGCCTCAACCAGAGACTCCCAGACACTCACAGGCAATTCCAGGGCAGTCTTCTGTGGGGTCACTGCTCCTTTCTTCTGGGTCCTGATGCACAAGGTTCTGTTGTGCCCTCTGAGAGTCTATTTCCAAGTCCTGTGTAAGTTCTGGCAGCTCTCAGTTTAGTTCAGTTCAGTCACTCAGTTGTGTCCGACTCTTTGTGACCTCATAAACTGCAGCACGCCAGGCCTCCCTGTCCATCACCAACTCCCAGAGTTCACTGAGACTCATGTCCATGGAGTCAGTGATGCCATCCAGCCATCTCATCCTCTGTCATCCCCTTCTCCTCCTGCCCGCAATCCCTCCCAGCAACAGAGTCTTTTCCAATGAGTCAACTCTTCGCATGAGGTGGCCAAAGTACTGGAGTTTCAGCTTTAGCATCAGTCCTTCCAAAGAACACCCAAGACTGATCTCCTTTAGGATGGACTGGTTGGATCTCCTTGCAGTCCAAGGGAATCTCAAGAGTCTTCTCCAACACCACAGTTCAAAAGCATCAATTGTTTGAGGCTAAGCTTTCTTTGCAGTCTAACTTTCACATCCATACATGACCACTGTAAAAACCATAGCCTTGACTAGATGGACCTTTGTTGGCAAAGTACTGTCTCTGCTTTTGAATATGCTATCTAGGTTGGTCATAACTTTCCTTGCAAGGAGTAAGCATCTTTTAGTTTCATGGCTGCAATCACCATCTGCAGTGATTTTGGAGCCCCCCCCAAAAAAATCAGCCACTGTTTCCAATGTTTCCCCATCTATTTGCGATGAAGTGATGTGACCAGATGCCATGATCTTAGTTTTCTGAATGTTGAGCTTTAAGCCAACTTTTTCACTCTCCTCTTTCACTTTCATCAAAAGGCTTTTTAGTTCCTCTTCACTTTCTGCCATAAGGGTGGTGTCATCCGCATATCTGAGGTTATTGATATTTCTCCTGGCAATCTTGATTCCAGCTTGTGCTTCTTCCAGCCCAGCGTTTCTCATGATGTACTCTGCATATAAGGTAAATAAGCAGGATGACAATACACAGCCTTGACGTACTCCTATTCCTATTTGGAACCAGTCTGTTGTTCCATGTCCAGTTCTAACTGGCAGCTCTGCTATGGGGTTAATGTCAACCTCCTCCAAGAGGGTTTATGCCATACCCTGGTCTGCTGAACCCAGAGCCTCTGTCCCTGCAGCAGACCACTTCCGACCTATACTTCCACACGAGATGCTCAAACACAGTTCTGTCTCAGTCTCTGTGGGGTGCCTGGGCCCTGGTGTGCACAAGGTTGGTTTGAGCCCTGTAAGCGTCTCTGGCGGGAATGGGGTTTAATTGTAAATGTGAATACGCCCCTCCTACCATCTTTCTGGGGCTTCTCCTTTGCCCTTGCACATGGGGTATCTCCTCACAGCCACTCCAGCGCCTACCGTCTTATTGGGGTTTCTCTGACCTTGGACATGTGGTATCTCCACACAGAGTCTCCAATGAAGCGCAGCTGCCACTCCTGACCTTGAATGTGGGGTATCTCTTCTTGGCCACTCGCCACTCCATGCCATCACTTCATGGCAAATAGATGGAGAAACAGTGGGAAAAGTGGCAGACTTTATTTTTGGGGCTCCAAAATCACTGCAGGTGGTGTTTGCAGCCATGAAATTAAAAGATGCTTTCTTTGAAAGAAAAGTTATGATCAACCTAGACACCATGTTAAAAAGCAGAGAGAGATATTACTTTGCCAACAAAGGTCCATCTAGTCAAGGCTATTGTTTTTCCAGTAATCATGTATGGATGTGAGAATTGGACTATAAGGAAAGCCGAGTGCCAAGGAATTGATGCTTTTGAACTGTTGTGTTGGAGAAGACTCTTGAGAGTCCCTTGGACTACAAGGAGACCCAGCCAGTCCATCATAAAGGAAATCATTTCTAACTCATTTCTAACTCCTGAATATTCATTGGAAGGACTGATGTTGAAGCTGAAACTCCAATACTTTGGCCACCTGATGCAAAGAGCTGAGTCATTTGAAAAGTCCCTGATGTTGGGAAAGATTGAAGGCGGGAGGAGAAGGGGACGACAGAGGATGAGATGGTTGGATGGCATCACTGACTCAATGGACATAAATTTGAGAAAACACTGGGAGCTGGTGATGGACAGGGAGGCCTGGATTGCTTCTGTCCATGGAGTCACAAAGAGTCGGACACAACTGAACGACTGAACTGAACTGAACTGAAGATGGAACTATGAGTTTAGTTTTATGCAGAGTACATCATGAGAAACACTGGGCTGGAGGAAGCACAAGCGGGAATCAAGATTGCCTGGAGAATATCAATAACCTCGGATATGCAGATGACACTACCCTTATGGCAGAAAGTGAAGAGGAACTAAAAAGCCTCTTGATGAAAGTGAAAGAGGAGAATGAAAAAGTTGGCTTAAAGCTCAGCATTCAGAAAACTAAGATCATGGCATCCGGTTCCATCACTTCATGGCAAATAGATGGGGAAACAGTGGCTGACTTTATTTTTGGGGGGTCCAAAATCACTGCAGATGGTGATTGCAGCTATGAAATTAAAAGACACTTACTCCTTGGAAGGAAAGTTATGATCAACCTAGATAGCATATTCAAAAGCAGAGACATTACTTTGCCAACAAAGGTCCATCTAGGCAAGGCTATGGCTTTTCCAGTGGTCATGTATGGATGTGAGAGTTGGACTATAAAGAAAGCTGAGCACCAAAGAATTGATGCTTTTGAACTGTGGTGTTGGAGAAGACTCTTGAGAGTCCCTTGGACTACAAGGAGATCCAACCAGTCCATCCTAAAGGAGATCAGTCCTGGGTGTTCATTGGATGGACTAATGTTGAAGCTGAAACTCCAATACTTTGGCCACCTGATGCAAAGAGCTGACTCATTTGAAAAGACCTTGATGTTGGGAAAGATTGAGGGCAGGAGGAGAAGGGGATGACAGAGGAGGACATGGTTGGATGGCATAACCAACTCAATGGACATGGGTTTGGGTGGACTCTGGGAGTTGGTGATCGACCGGGTGGCCTGGTGTGCTGCGGTTCATGGGGTCACAAAGAGTTGGACATGACTGAGCGACTGAATTGAACTGAAGAACTCATGAACTCTCTATACAAGAGGTCTGTTTGTTTGTTTGTTTGTTTTTAACTGTATCTATGTGTTTCAAATGATCCCTATTACATTTTATTTATTTAATTTAAATTTATTTTTAACTGGAGGATAATTGCTTTACATTGTTGTGTTGGTTTCTGCTGTACAACAATGTGAATCAGCCATAAGTGTACATATATCTCCTCCCTCTTGAACCTCCCTCCCACCACTAAGCAATCCCTCTGGGTTATCACAGAGTGCTGGGCTGAGCTTCGGCACTCAGCTGCTGTGTTTTACAGCAGCTTCTCAATAGCTATCTGTTTTACACAAGATAGTGTATATATGTCAATGCTACTCTCTCAATCTGTCCCACCATCTCCTTTCCATGCTGTGTCCACAATTCCATTCTCTATATCTGTGCTTCTGTTGTTTGTTATGCATATAGGTTCATCAGTATAATTTTTCTAGATTCCATATATATGTGTTAATACATGATGCTTGTTTTTCTGACTTACTTCACTCTGTATACTACCCAAAACAATCTGATGATTCAGTGAAATCCCTATCAAATAACTAACGGAATTTTTCATAGAGTTAGGACAAACAATTTTACAATTTGTATGGAAACACAGAAGACTCCAAACATCTAAAGCCATCTTGAGAAAGAAAAAAGAGGAGGAATCAGGCTCCCTGACTTTAGACAATACTACAAAGCTAATGCTACAGTAATCAAGACAGTATGGTACTGGCATAAAAACAGAAATATAGATCAATGGAAAAAGACAACCAGATAGAAAGCCCAGAGATTACCTTTGACAAAGGAGGAGAAATATGATAGAGAAAAGGCAGCCTCTTCAGTAAGTGGTGCTGGGAAAACTGGACAGCTACATGTGAAAGAATGAAATCAGAATACTTCCTAACACCACAGAAGGACTCGTGCTGAAGATGAAGCTCCAATACATTGGCCACCTGGTGCAAAGAGCTGACTCATTGAAAAACACCCTGATACTAGGAATGATTGAGGGCAAGAGGAGAAGGGGGCGACAGAGATGAGATGGTTGGAAGGCATCACTGAATCAATGGACGTGAGTTTGAGGAAACTCAGGGAGATAGTGAAGGACAGAGAAGCCTGGCATGGGATCACAAAGAGTCAGAAACAACTTAGTGACTGAACACCACCACCATATACAAAAATAAATTCAAAATGGAATGAAGACCTAAATGTAAGGCCAGAAACTATAAAACTCTTAGATAAACATAAGCAGAATGCTCCTTGACGTAAATCACAGCAAGATCCTCTTTGACTCACTTTCTAGAGTAATGACTATAAAAACAAAAATAAAGAAATGGGACTGAATTAAACTTAAAAGCTTTTGAACAGCAAAGGAAACTCTAAACAAAATAAAAAGACAACCCTCAGGATGGAGATAATAACTGTAAATGAAGCAACTGACAATGGATTAATCTCAAAAATATATAAGCAGCTCATGCAGCTCAGTATCAGCAAATTATTACATTTAGAAGTCAGATTAGAGCATAATTTATTTACTAAAATTCATAATTTTATGGTGTGCTTTTCTATGAATTTTTATAAACTTTCCCTATCATTTAACTATCACTATTTTCAAGATACAGAATATTTCCATCACCTCCAAACTTCCTTTTTGTCCCATTTAGTCAAGTTTCTAGCTCCACCTTCAACCCTGAAACAAGTCATCTCTTTTCTGTCCCTGTAATTTTACATTTTCCAGAATGTCATAGACACTGAATCACAGAGCACTTCCAACTTCTTGAGTCCAACTTCTTTCACTTAGCAATACATTTTTGAGATTTTGAGATATATTAGTAGTTTGTTCCTTTTTTATTACTCAGTAGGATTCCATTACATGGATGAACCAAAATGCACTTATCCATTCTATAGTTAATGGCATTTACATATTTCCAGTTTTAGGAAATTATGAAAATGTTGTTAGCAACATTAATTTACAGATCTTTGTTTTGAATATAATTTTTTATTTCTGTTGACAAAGTACCTAGGCATGGGATCAGTGGGTCATATGATAAGTATATGTTCAACTTTATGAAAACCTGAGAACTGTTCTCCAAAGTATGCCTTTTTGCACTTAAGCCAACAATAGATGAGAATTCTAATTGCTTCAAATCCTTATCAGTAATTGGTATTGTCATTCTAAGTCATTCTAATACATGTTGTGGGATTTTCCAGGTGATGCCAGTGATAAAGAATCTGCCTGCCAGTGTAGGAGATTTAAGAGACATGGGTTCGATCACTGGGTCAGGAAGATCCACTGGAGGAGGGCATGACAACCCAGTCCAGTATTTTTGCCAGGAGAATTCCACGGACAGAGGAACCTAAAGGGCTACAGTCCATGGGGTCGCAGAGTCAGGGATGACTGAGTGTCTGAGCAATATGTGTTGTATCTCCTGTTTTAGATTAGCTTTTTCCTATTAAATCATGATGTTAAGCATCTTTCTGCATGTTTGTCATCCATACACCTTCTCTGGCAAAACTGCAGTTCAAATCTTCTAGCTTATTTTTATTTTTAAATTAACTAGTTCGTTTCCTTATTAATGAGAGCTCTTAATATATTCTGGAAATGAAACATTTATCAGATGTGTGTTATGCAAAAGTTGCTTTTTTTAGTTTATTCTTTTTCTTTCCATTTTCTTAAGTGTCTTTCACAGAACATGGGATTTTAATATTAATAAAGTCCTACTTAGCAATTTGCATTACATCTCTCTCATAAAAATAAACTTAGAAATTTCAACCAGGTGTACCCTGTTCACAACGGCATCTTGTGAAACAGCTAGTTGTCTTAAACTTCAGCTCAGTTCAGTTTAGTTCAGTCACTCAGTCGCGCCTGATTCTTTGTGACCTCATGGACTGCAGCATACCAGGCTTCCCTGTTTGTTACCAACTTCCGGCGCATGCTCAAACTCATGTCCATCAACTCGGTGATGCCATCCAACCATTGCATTCTCTGTCGTCCCCTTCTCCTCCTGCCTTCAATCTTGCCCAGCATCAGGGTCTTTTCCAATGAATCAGTTCTTCGCATCAGGTGGCCAAGTATTGGAGTTTCAGCTTCAGCATCAGTCTTTCTAATGAATATTCAGGACTGATTTCCTTTAGGATGAACTGGTTGGATCTCCTTGCTGTCCAAGGGACTCTCAAGAGTCTTCTCCAACACCACAGTTCAAAAGCATCAATTCTTCGGCACTCAGCTTTCTTCATAGTCCAACTCTCACATCCATACATGACTACTGGTAAAACCATACCAGTATGGTATGATGAGCTTTGACTAGACAGATTAGTCATTTGTAGATACAGAGTGAAGTAAGCCAGAAGGAAAAACATCAATACAGTATACTAACGCATATATATGGAATTTAGAAAGATGGTAACAATAACCCGGTGTACGAGACAGCAAAAGAGACACTGATGTATAGAACAGTCTTATGGACTCTGTGGGAGAGGGAGAGGGTGGGTGGGAAGATTTGGGAGAATGGCATTGAAACATGTAAAATATCATGTAAGAAACGAGTTGCCAGTCCAGGTTCGATGCACGATACTGGATGCTTGGGGCTAGTGCACTGGGACGACCCAGAGGGATGGTATGGGGAGGGAGGAAGGAGGAGGGTTCAGGATGGGGAACACATGTATACCTGTGGCGGATTCATTTTGATATTTGGCAAAACTAATACAATTATGTAAAGTTTAAAAATAAAATAAAATTTAAAAAAAGTTAAAAAAAATACTAAAAAAAAAAAAAAGACTTCTCTTGTCTAAACAAATAACCAGGTAATCTAAGAGTGTCATTGTCATTACTATTTTAATAGTGTTAATAATATTTGAAGCCACAAATATTGTTTTTGCATCTACTGAATATTTAAAAATTAAAACTCACATTATTCCATTTTATTTTTTATCTGTGATATAGTTATTATCAAAATCCAGCTCATGCAGTTTTAAAGTCAGACCTCTTCCTCAGGGAGAGTCTAAGATCATCAATTCTGTATATGTGGCCCCAAATCAGCAGTAGAAATATCACCTGAAAATTTGTTATAAATGCAAATTTCTGAACCCAGTTCCAGAGCTACTGAAGTAGAAATATAAACTCTGAGGATGTAGCCCAGAAATCAGTGGTTTAATGAACTTCCTGCGTCATTACTTTGTGTGCTAAAATTTAAGAATCACTGACATGAGTATACCTATTTTTGTGTTTAACAATCTTGTTTATTTTTATCCTTTGAGCTTTGGGTTTGATGGGGAGGGGCATTTTTTTTTTTTTTTTTTTTTTTGCTGAAAGGTCAATTAAATTTTATGAACTTAAATAACTTACAGTATTTCCAAATACTATAAATTATGCTCTACTGAAATTTACATACATATTTTACTTTCTGAAAATCAGCTGGACTTAATAGAAAATACCTGTATCTACTTCAGTAGGAGAAATTTTAAACAAATATAAATCATGTGTTGAACAACTTCCCCTATAAGTCTCTGTAACTTCAGAGGATATAAGTGAATTTACCAAATCAGTGTAAATTTAATTCACATTCTAATTCTTTCTGATGTAAAAATAAGCTGATCATCATACACTGACAAAAGAAAAGTTATATTATTATAATTAAGATATTATTTGGTTAACTTTTTTCATAATTTAATCTTTATATTCTTCTATATCTTATTTGTGGTTATATCTTATTTATGTTATCTATACATATGGATTTTATAAAGATGATTTCCATGACAACAGGTATGGATTTCCAGCAAATTAACAGTTTTGAAAGTGCTATGCCTTTGGAATTGTGTTCTGGGTTATTCCATTAACTCTAAGGGACTTTTATATTTACTTTTTCTTGGAAGGACTTAATTTGAAGAACAAAAGTAAAGATCAGATTAAACTAGAATAGATGGGTCTTTCTCTCTTGATATATAATACCTACAGAGGCATGGAGAAGGCAATGGCACACCACTCCAGTACTGTTGCCTGGAAAATCCCATGGATGGAGGAGCCTGGTAGGCTGCAGTCCATGGGGTCGATAAGAGTCAGACACGACTGAGCGACTTCACTTTCACTTTCCACTTTCATGCATTGGAGAAGGAAATGGCAACCAACTCCAGTGTTCTTGCCTGGAGAATCCCATGGACAGAGAAGCCTGGTAAGCTGCAGTCCATGGTGTCGCACAGAGTCAGACACGACTGAAGCGACGCAGCAACAGCAACAGCAGCAACAGAGGCATGCTTATATCCTTGGCTAGAAAATGAATAATTTAAAGCTAAACCAAATCAATTATTTCCATATATGGCTGATATTTACATGATACTGTCTTCCACCAGTAAAATATACTTATTTACATGTATTCCATTAGTAAGACTCTGATGCTGGCAGGGATTGGGGGCAGGAGGAGAAGGGGACGACAGAGGATGAGATGGCTGGATGGCATCACCGACTCGATGGACGTGAGTTTGAGTGAACTCCAGGAGGATGGACAGGGAGGCCTGGTGTGCTGCAGTTCATGGAGTCACAAAGAGTCGGACACGACTGAGCAACTGAACTGAACTGAAAGCAAGAAAATCATACTATTTTTATATTATAGTTGCTATAGATTGAATATTATATATTTTTAATATTCCTAGTTGGTAATGTCATATAAAATATAATTTGATATTATGTTAGGTAATAATTACTTTTAATTTTATTCTTTAAACAAATGTTTGTTCAGTTTTCCAATATGTGCCATTTATTAAGACACTGATAAGAAAGTAGTAAATAAGGATACATTGACTCTGATCTCATGAAGACTAAAATCTAGGGGAAGGATGCCCTAGGCAAAACTGAGAGGAAAACACTGAACTCACCTCTTCTCCCAGAAAAAGTTACAATTAATTACAGAGCAACTATCTATGCAAACGACCAGAACGCTAGCAAAAGAGATTTTCCACAACTGAAGATATAAAGAAGGGACCACAAAGAGACATGTAGGAGTGGCAGAGATTCAGTATCGCCAGGATTGACTCCGCAGGTAGGTGATCACAAATGGAGAAATATCAAAATCATAGCCACACTGGGTGCCCCAGCCCAGGGGTCCTGCACAGGAAAATGAGCTCCCATTACATCTAGCTGTGAAAACCAAGGGGCTTATGTTTGGGAGAGGGGGAGGGCTACAGAAAATAGACTTTTCTCTTAAAGGGTACACACAAAATCTCATATGTTTGGAGTCCCAGCACAAAGGCAATAGTTCAAAAAAAGCCTTGGTCAAACACACCTGCTAATCTTGAAGAACCTTTCAGAGAAGTAGGAAGCAAGTGGGCCTCACTCTGGAGATAGAAATGGTGATGGTGGGAATTTCAAAGAGCTATTTCTACTGAAAAACACTGGTTTTATGAAGCACCATTCTAAAATCCTCCCTCTAGCCTGTTAACACCTGGGAGCTTACCACACCCAATAGCAGTCTGGCATCAGCCATGTCTCCAACTGGGCATTGCAGATGGCTGTCTGAGGAACTGGTCCCAACCATCTTGGGCTGGAAGCAGGTCTGCACCCACCTAGGTAACAGGGGCAATTGCAGGGGAAGCCCACCCCAGCCTCCAATGAGCCTACAGACACCTCACACTAAAACAAAAAGGAATCCAAACATACATTAGAGGTAGTCAACAAAATCCAAAGAAAAAGAACAAAAGAAGAAGAAGAAGAAAAAGACCTTCAAAAACAACCTAAAAGCATTTAACAAAATGGCAATACATGTGTGTATATAACTGTTTTAAATGTAAACAGAGTAAATGCTCTAATCAAAAGACACAGAGTGCCTGAATAAAGAACAAGACCCATACATATGTTACCTATAAGAAATGCACTAAAGATCTAAGACACATTCAGGGAGTAAAGGATTAGAAAGATATTCCATGCAAATGAAAATAAAAAGAAAATCTTGGTAGCTATATTTGTATCAGACAAAATGGATTTTAAGACAAAATCTATAATGAGACAAAAAAGAAAACATAAAGAAAAAGGGATAAACTTAATAAGAAAATACAACAATTATAAATATGTAAACACCCAGCACAGAAGAATCTAGATACATAAAGCAAATATTAACAAACATAAAGGGAGAAACTAACAGAAACACATTAACAGTTGAGGACTATAAGACCTACTCATATCAATGGACAGATCATCTAGAAGAAAAGTGATAAGAAATTACTGGCAATAAATGCCACATTAGATCAGCTGGACTGTAACCAAATATCTTAACAGGTACCACACTGAAGAAGACAGATGGCAAATAAGCATATGAAAAAATGCTCAAAATCATGTTACCAGAGGAATGAAAATTTAAAAAACCATGTGATATTGAGCATCTTTTCATATGCTTATTTGCCATCTATCTTTTTGATGTGGTATCTGATACTATATTTGGCCAATTATTAATTAAATTATTCTTTTTTTTACCATAAATATTATCGACCAGGGGATTCTTGCAAACATTAATGCCTGTGGTCAAAAATGTGTTATGTAAGTTAATACTGAAACAACTCTGGTCAATAATGTTTGGGTAGCAAAAGATGTATTAATACATCTCTGGTCAATGAGTTAAGTTTTAAGTATTAGTTATATATTTTTATAATAGTCCTTTAACAGTTGTGTTTTGAAAATATTTTCTCCCAGTCTGTGGCTTGTCTTTTTGTTTTCTTGATATTGTCTTTTCCAGAGCTGAAGTGTTTAATTTTAATGAAATCCAGCTAATCAGTTATTTCTTTTATGAATCATGTTTTTGGCATTCTGTTTAAAAAGGTATCACCAAAACCAAGGTTCTAGATTTCTCCTACGTTGTCTTACAGGAATCTTACAGTTTTATGTTATAAATAGGTCTATGATCCATTCTGAGTTCATTTTTGTGAAGGCTATAGCACCTGTGTCTAGATTCCTGATTTTGCATGCAGATGTTCAGCTGTTTCAGTACCATTTGTTGAAATATGTTGTCTTTGCCTCTTTGTCAAAGATTATTTGACAGTATTTATGGGGATATATGTCTTGGTTCTCTCTTCTGTTTCATTAGTCTTTTTTTTTTTTTCTGATATTACAACACTGTCATGATTACTATAGTGATATAGTAATTCTTGAAGTCAGGAGCATAAGTCCTCCAACTTTGTTGTTTTTCTTCAATATTGTATTGGCTATGCTGAGCCTCTTGCCACTCTATCAGAATGGCCAAAATCCAGAATACTGACTGCTAAAATGGTGGCAAGAATGTGGAGAAAGAAGAATGCTCACGCTGGTGGGAATGCAAAATGGTACATCCTCTTTGAAAGATAATATGATGTTTTTTGAGAAACTAAACATACTTTTACCATGATATCCAGCAAGCATGCTCCTTAGTATTAACCCAAAGGCATTGGAAACTTGTGCCCACTAAAAACGTGATATTTAAAATATATGCTAATACTTACAAAATTTAATGTTATAGCAGCTTTATTCATAAATGTCAAAACTCAGAAGCAATATAGATGCCAACCAGTAGATGTATAGATTAATAAGCTGTGGTATTATCTATTGCTGGTAAATTTAATGTTAGTTGTGAAAGAATTCAGAGACAAGCAGAGATGTTACTTAAGCAAGTGAAAGTTTATTTAAGCAAGGATATGCTCTCAGAGGGCCTTCTCAGTTGGCTCTAGTGCTAAAGAACACATTTGTCAATGCAGGAGAGGTAAAGAGACACAGGTATGAACCCTGAGTTGGGAAGATATTCTGGAGGAGGGCATGGCAACCCAATCCAGTACTCTTGCCTGGAGAATCCTATGGACAGAGCAGCCTGGTGGCCTATATACTTCATGGGATCACAAAAAAGGCAGACACAGCTTAGCAACTAAACAAAAACAACATGCACACTTTTTAAAGATGTAATGCTATTTCACACTTAACAGAATACAACATAGTAAAATATAACTTTCACATGCAGTGGAAAACAAAACTTTCATGTAACTCACTTTATTGCAATATTCACTTTATTGTGGTGGTCTGGAACTGAACTCACTACATCTGAGGTGTGCCTGAATAATGTATATCTTTTCCATGAGACAGGAATCTTCACACTGATAATGAAACAGGAAGGAAGGAGGCAGGGCGCAATCTTTTTTAAAAATTACATAGTCATAGGGAATAACCAAAACTGGTTAGAACCAACTAGGTCCAAGATTTGACATCCCATAGACATTGACCTCATTATATGCACACTGTAATACATTAACATCTAAAGGACACAACTACAAGTGCCATGACAGTTCTGAGGCCAAGTATAAGTAGCCAAAAAGTGGGTGGTGGCCCAATACTGGGATATTCCTACCCTTTCCTCAAAATAGTTGGAATAATCCTCCCACTTATGATCTTATGAAATTCAGTTCAGTTCAGTTCAGTCGCTCAGTTGTGTTCGACTCTTTGCAACCCCATGAATCACAGCACGCCAGGCCTCACTGTCCATCACCAACTCCCGGAGTTCTCTCAGACTCACGTCCATCAAGTCAGTGATGCCATTCAGCCATCTCATCCTCTGTTGTCCCCTTCTTCTCCTGCCCCCAATCCCTGCCAGCATCAGAGTCTTCTCCAATGAGTCAACTCTTCGCATGAAGTGGCCAAAGTACTGGAGTTTCAACTTTAGCATCATTCCTTCCAAAGAAATCCCAGGGCTGATCTCCTTCAGAATGGACTGGTTGGATCTCCATGCGGTCCAAGGGACTCTCAAGAGTCTTCACCAACACCACAGTTCAAAAGCATCAATTCTTCGGTGCTCAGCTTTCTTCACAGTCCAACTCTCACATCCATACATGACTACTGGAAAAACCATAGCCTTGACTTGACAGACCTTTGTTGGCAAAGTAATGTCTCTGCTTTTGAATATGCTATCTAGGTTGGTCGTAACTTTCCTTCCAAGGAGTAAGCGTCTTTTAATTTCATGGCTGCAGTCACCATCTGCAGTGATTTTAGAGCCCAAAAAAATAAAGTCTGACACTGTTTCCACTGTTTCCCCATCTATTTCCCATGAAGTGATGGGACCGGATGCCATCATCTTCATTTTATGAATGTTGAAATTTAAGCCAACTTTTTCACTCTCCTCTTTCACCTTCATCAAGAGGCTCTTGAGTCCCTCTTCACTTTCTGCCATAATGGAGGTGTCATCTGCATATCTGAGGTTATTGATATTCCTCCGGGCAATCTTGATTCCAGCGTGTGCTTCTTCCAGTCCAGTGCTTCTCATGATGTACTCTGCGTATAAGCTAAATAAGCAGGGTGACAATATACAGCCTTGAAGAACTCCTTTTCCTATTTGGAACCAGCCTGTTGTTCCATGTCCAGTTCTAACTGTTTCTTCCTGACCTGCATGTAGGTTTCTCAAGAGACAGGTCAGGTGGTCTGGTATTCCCATCTCCTTCAGAATTTTCCACAGTTTATTGTGATCCACACAGTCAAAGGCTTTGGCATAGCCAATAAAGCAGAAACAGATGTTTTTCTGGAAATCTCTTGCTTTTTTGATGATCCAATGGATGTTGGCAATTTGATCTCTGGTTCCTCTGACTTTTCTGAAACCAGCTTGAACATCAGAAAGTTCACAGTTCACATATTGCTGAAGCTGGGCTTGGAGAATTTTGAGCATTACTTTACTAGCATGTGAGATAAGTGCAATTGTGTGGTAGTTTGAGAATTCTTTGGCATTGCCTTTCTTTGGGATTGGAATGAAAACTGACCTTTTCCAGTCCTGTGGCCACTGCTGAGTTTTCCAAATTTGCTGACATATTGAGTGCAGCACTTTCACAGCATCATCTTTCAGGATTTGAAATAGCTCAACTGGAATTCCATCACCTCCACTAGCTTTGTTCATAGTGATGCTTTCTAAGGCCCACTTGACCTTACATTCCAGGATGTCTGGCTCTAGGTGAGTGATCACACCATTGTAATTATCTTGGTCATGAAGATCTTTTTGTACAGTTCTTCTGTATATTCTTGCCACCTCTTCTTAATATCTTCTGCTTCTGTTAGGTCCATACCAATTTTGTCTTTTACTGAGCCCATCTTTGCATGAAATGTTCCCTTGCTATCTCTAATTTTCCTGAAGATATCACTAGTCTTTCCCATTCTGTTGTTTCCCTGTATTTCTTTGCATTGATTCTGAGGAAAGCTTTCTTATCTCTTCGTGCTATTCTTTGGAACTCGGCATTCAGATGCTTATATCTTTCCTTTTCTCCCTTACTTTTTGCTTCTCTTCTTTTCACAGCTATTTGTAAGGCCTCCTCAGACAGCAATTTTGGGTGTTTTTTTTTTGTTTGTTTTGTTTTGTTTTGGGTTTTTTTGCATTTCTTTACCATGGGGATGGTCTTGATCCCTGTCTCTTGACTTTGGCTCCATACCTTCATTCTTTTTGGAGTTATTTCTCCACTGTACAATGTCATGAACCTCCATCCATAGTTCATCAGGCACTCTATCAGATCTAGTCCCTTAAATCTATTTCTCACTTCCACTGTATAATCACAAGGGATTTGATTTAGGTCATACCTGAATGGTCTAGTGGTTTTCCCTACTTTCTTCAATTTCAGTCTGAATTTGGCAATAAGGAGTTCATAATGACCCACCGTTAGCTCCCAGTCTTTTTTTTTTTTTTTTTTTGAGTGTTTAGAGCGTCTCCATCTTTGGCTGCAAAGAATATAATCAATCTGATTTCAGAGTTGTCAATCTGGTGATGTCCATGTGTAGAGTCTCCTCTTGTGTTGTTGGAAGAGGGTGTTTGCTATGACCAGTGTGTTCTTTTAGCAAAACTCAGTTAGACTTTGACCTGCTTCGTTTTGTATCCCAAGGCCAAGTTTGCCTGTTACTCCAGGTGTTTCTTGACTTACTACCTTTGCATTCCAGTCCCCTATAATGAGGAGAAGGCAATGGCACCCCACTCCAGTACTCTTGCCTGGAAAATCCCATGGACGGAGCAGCCTGGTAGGCTGCAGTCCATGAGGTCGCTAAGAGTCAGACACGACTGAATGACTTCACTTTCACTTCTCCCTTTATGCATTGGAGAAGGAAATGGCAACCCACTCCAGTATTCTTGCCTGGAGAATCCCGGACTGGGGAGCCTGGTGGGCTGCCTTCTATGGGGTCGCACAGAGTTGGACATGACTGAAGCGACTTAGCAGCAGCAGCAACCTCTATAATGAAAAGGACATCTTTTTTGGGTGTTAGTTTGGGAAGGTCTTGTAGGTCTTCATAGAACCATTCAACTTGAGCTTCTTCAGCGTTACTGGTTGGGGCATAGACTTGGATTACTGTGATATTGAATGGTTTGCCTTGGAAATGAACAGAGATCATTCTGTCATTTTCGAGATTGCATCCAAGTACTGCATTTCAAACTCTTTTGTTGACTACTTTGGCTACTTCTTTTCTTCTAAATGATTCCTTCCTACCCACAGTAGTAGATATAATGGTCATCTGAGTTAAATTCACCCATTCCAGTCCATTTTAGTTCTCTGATTCCTAGATTGTTGATATTCACTCTTGCCATCTCCTGTTTGACCACTTCCAATTTGCCTTGATTCATGGACGTGACATTCCAGGTTCCTATGCAATATTGCTCTTCATAGCATCGGACCTTGCTTCTATCACCAGTCACATCCACAACTGGGTATTGTTTTTACTTTGGCTCCATCCCTTCATTCTTTTTGGAGTTATTTCTCCACTGATGTCTAGTAGCATATTGGGCACCTACTGACCTGGGGAGTTCCTCTTTCAGTATCTTATCATTTTGCCTTTTCATACTGTTCATGAGGTTCTCAAGGCAAGAATACTGAAGTGGTTTGCCATTCCCTTCTCCAGTGGACCACATTCTGTCACACCTCTCCACCATGACCATGGGCTTGGGTGGCCCCAGGGGCATGGCTTAATTTCACTGAGTTAGACAAGGCTGTGGTCCTAGTGTGATTAGATTGACTAATTTTCTGTGATTATGGTTTAAGTGTCTGCCCTCTGATGCCCTCTTGCAACACCTACCATCTTACTTGGGTTTCTCTTAACTTGGACATTGGGTATCTCTTCACGGCTGCTCCAGCAAAGCACAGCCTCTGCTCCTTACCTTGGATGAGTGATATCTCCTCACCACCACCCCTTCTAACCTTGAACATGGTATAGCTCCTCTAGGCCCTCCTGCGCCCACACAGCCACCCCTCCTTGGACGTGGGGTAGCTCTTCCAGTCCACCGCCCCTGACCTCGGAGGTTGGGTAGCTCCTCTCGGCTATTCCTGCACTGTCGCACCCTGGCACTCTCAGTCACTGCCCCTGACCTCTGACGTGGGGTAACTCCTCTTGGCCGCAGCCCCTCGGGCATTGGGTCCTCCCGGCTTCTGCCCCTGACCTCGGACATGGGGTAGCTCCTCTTGGCTGCACTATGTGCGCCACGGCAGCCGCCTGCGCTATCCTTATTACGCAGCCCATAAAAATCTAACCACACCATATCTCTGGACCTCACACCTCTTGAGATGGCCCACACTCTTTCTGTAGAGTATGTTTTCCCCAAAGTTGTTCTCACCTTTTGAGACAGATCACATTCTGTCTATGGAATGTGAATCTCTCTTAATGAATCCACTGCTTATCTATCACTTTGTTTCTTACTGAAATGAATTCTTTCTGCCATGAGACATAAAGAACCTCAGTTTCATTAAGCCCTGAGACCAGGTGTGTGATCTTGATTAAAATACAGTGGGTTTGGACTTTTCTGGTGGTACTGTGGTTAAGAATCTGCCTACCAATGCAGGGGACACAGGTTCAGTCTCTGATCTGAGAAGATTCCACATGCAGTAGAGAAGCTAGGTCCATGTGCCCCAACTACCTAAGCCCGCATCCTGGAGCTCACACACTGCAACTATTAAGCCTGCATGTTGCAGCTACTGAAGACTGCACACCTAGAGCCTTTGCACTACAACAAGACAGGACAATGCAATGAGATACCTGCACACAGCAGTGAAGAGTAGCCCCTGATCACCACAACTAGAGAGCCCATGCAAAGCAAAGGAGACCCAGCACAGACGAAAAAAAAAAAAAAAAGATCGTGGGTAAGTCCCAATCTGAATTTTGACTAGGTTCAAGTTCTAGCCCATGGGATCCAGTCCTGGCCTGTGGATTCAAGACTCACCTGAGTTGTGTGGCTTCAATAAAGCACAAAACATGGAAACAGTGTCAGATTTCATTTTCTTGGGCTCCAAATTCAATATGGATGGTGACAGCAGCCACAAAATTCAACGATGCTTGCTCCTTGGAAGAAAAGCTATGACAAACCTAGACAGTGTATTAAAAAGCAGAGACATCATTTGGCCAACAAATGTCCATATAGTCAAAGTTAGACTTTTTCCCAGTGTCATGGATGGATGTGAGAGTTGGACCATAAAGAAGGCTCAAAAGTGAAAGTGAAAGTCACTCAGTCCTGTCTGACTCTTTGTGACCCCATGAACTCAAGATGTTCAAGTTGGTTTTAGAAAAGGCAGAGGAACCAGAGGTCAAATTGTCAACATCCGCTGGATCATCAAAAAAGCAAGAGAGTTCCAGAAAAACATCTATTTCTGCTTTATTGACTATGCCAAAGCCATTGACTGTGTGGACGACAATAAACTGTGGAAAATTCTGAAAGAGATGGGAATACCAGACCACCTGACCTGCCTCTTGAGAAATCTGTATGCAGGTCAGGAAGCAACAGTTAGAACTGGACATGGAACAACAGACTTGTTCCAAATAGGAAAAAGAGTACGTCAAGGCTGTATATTGTCACCCTGCTTATTTAGCTTATATGCACAGTATATCATGAGAAATGCTGGGCTGGAAGAAGCATAAGCTGGAATAAAGTTTGCCCGGAGAAATATCAATAACCTCAGATATGCAGATGACACCACCGTTATGGCAGAAAAAATGAAGAGGAACTAAAAAGCCTCTTGATGAAAATGAAAGAGGAGAGTGAAAAATTTGGCTTAAAGCTCAACATTCAGAAAACTAAGATCATGGCATCTGGTCCGATCATGTCATGGGAAATAGATAGGGAAACAGTGTCAGACTTTATTTTTGGGGGGCTCCAAAGTCACTGGAGATGGTGATTGGAGCCATGAAATTGAAGGACGCCTACTCCTTGGAAGGAAAGTTATGACCAACCTAGATAGCATATTCAAAAGCAGAGACATTACTTTGCCAACAAAGGTCCGTCTAGTCAAGGCTATGGTTTTTCCAGTAGTCATGTGTGGGTGTGAGAGTTAGACTGTGAAGAAAGCTGAGTGCTGAAGAGTTGATGCTTTTGAACTGTGGTGTTGGAGAAGACTCTTGAGAGTCCCTTGGACTGCAAGGAAATCCAACCAGTGCATTCTGAAGGAGATCAGTCCTGGGTGTTCTTTGGAAGAATTGGTGCTAAAGCTGAAACTCTAGTTCTTTGGCCACCTCATGCAAAGAGTTGACTCATTGGAAAAGACTGATGGTGGGAGGGATTGTGGGCAGGAGGAGAAGGGGACAACAGAGGATGAGATGGCTGGATGGCATCACTGACTCGATGGACGTAAGTTTGAGTGAACTCCAGGAGTTGGTGATAGACAGGGAGGCCTGGCGTGCTGCAGTTCATGCGGTCACAAAGAGTCAGACAGTACTGAGTGACTGAAGTGAACTGAACTGAACTGAACTCTACAGTCCATGGAATTCTCCAGGCCAGAATACTGAATTGGGTAGCCTTTCCCTTCTCCAGGGGATCTTCCCACCCCAGGGATCAAACCCAGGTCTCCTGCATTGTAGACTGATTCTTTACTAGCTGAGCCTCAAGGGAAGCCCAAGCATACTGGAGTGGGTAGCCTATTCCTTCTTCAGTGGATCTTCCTGACCCAGGAATCTAACTGGGGTCTCCTGAATTGCAGTCGGATTCTTTACCGATTGAGCTATCAGTCAGAGAAGCCCAAAGAAGGCTGAGCACTGAAGAACTGATGCTTTCAAACTGTGGTGGTGGAGAAGATTATTTAGACTGCCTTGGAGTGCAAGGAGATCAAACCAGTCAATCCTAAGGGCAATCAATCCTGGATATTTATTGGAAGGACTGATCCTGAAACTGAAGCTCCAATTCTTTGGCCACCTGATGCAAAGTGCCAATACATTGGAAAAGACTCTGTTGCTGGGAAAGACTGAGGGCAAGAGGAGAAAGGGGCAACAAAGGATGAGTTGGTTGGATGGCATCACGGACTCAATGGTCATGGGTTTGAGAAAAATCAGGGAGATAGTGAAAGACAGAGAAGCCCAGCATGCTGCAATTCATGAGGTCTCAAAGTGTCAGACACAACAATCAGACAACAATTCTAAGTACAGTGCTTGAAAATTGTAGGAATTAAATGAAAGATAGTTGAACTAATAAACAAAAAAATCTATATAGACAGGAATCAAAATATTTCATTGAAGTAAAAAAAAAGTATGCTTGATATAAATATTTGCCAAAACTCGTAAGTAAAGTCATATTGTGTCTTGTTATTCTGAAATTAATTTAAGTGAATGAGGCAAGGTTAAAAACAATTCATGAAATCCTAAAGAAATTAAAATGGCATAATATTTGCTAGAGTTTATGAACATAATGGCTTTCATGTGTATACATTTTTCAAATTTTATTTGTTCTTTTAAATTTATATTATTATTCAGAGTTCATTGTACCACTTAAATGCATTTTACATATTTTTAGTTGTATGCAAATATGTAAACATCTCTAAAATTTCTCCTATAATAAAAATGCTTAGACAAACATAAACATAGTTTATCCAGTGACTTAATTCTAATTTCAACTTCAGCAGTTACAGTTATTCCTTTGCATGCGAGCTCAGGCTTCATAGGCAGTGAATTGAAGCAATCAGAATCCTATAATGGAAACTTGTGCACACTCTCTTACACCTGTCAAATAATTAGCGTAGTTAAGCAATTTAGTGAATTTTCATTCAGTGAATGTTCTTATAAATTTCTAATCTTCTAGTAAACTATTGCTTTCAGGACAGATCATAAATCTATATTTTCTAGTCAGTCTTTTAATTTTTTTAAATTAGTAGCCAATAATTTCTACCCTCTGTTGTTGTTTTCCTAACATATTTAGAGAGTGTGTAGGGAAACAGAAAAAGGCAAACAGAAAATTTATTTATATACTATATATAAGAATACAAAAGTATTAAATGTTTCTCTAAACCTGAGTTAAATGTATAAACTGACAAGGGTTTGTGGGTAGAAATTTCCTTTTTTTTTTCAGTCCTTTCTGTCTTGTGAGAGTGGTGATTCTCATACTGCTCAACATCTATTTTATTAACTTAACACATAGACCTTACTACCTGAAATGTACTTTCAATCTTCAAGTCTCTTGTATGATTTGAAACATATGTTTATATTAGTATGTAGCATTTACTATTTCAGGCTTCCCTGGGCTCAGTTTGTAAAGAATCTGCCTGCAATGCAGGAGACCCAGGTTCAATCTCTGGGTTGGGAAGATCCTATGGAAAAGGAAATGGTAACCCTCTCCAGTGTTCTTGCCTGGAGGATTCCATGGACAGAGAAGGCTGGTGGGCTATACTCCATGGGGTCACAAAGAGCTGGACACAAAGCAAGAGAATTCCAGAAAAATATCTACTTCTGCTTTATTGACTATGCCAAAGGCTTTGACTGTGTGGATCACACCAAACTGTTTAAAATTCTTAAAGGCATGGGAATACCAGACCACCTTACCTGCTTCCTGAGAAATATGTATGTGGGTCAAGAAGCAACAGTTAGAAATGGATATGGAACAACGGACTGGTTCCAAATTGGGAAAGGAGTATGTCAATGTTGTATATTGTCACTCTGCTTATTTAACTCATGGGAAATCCAGGGCTGGATAAAGCACAAACTTGAATCAAGATTGCCAGGTGAAATATCAATAACCTCAGATATAAAGACACATCCTTTTGGTAGAAACTGAAGAGGAACTAAAGAGTCTCCTGATAAAAATGAAAGAGGAGAGTGAAAAAGCTGGCTTAAAACTCAACATTCAAAAAACTAAGATCTTGGCATCTGGTCTCATCACATCATGGCAAATAAACGGGAAAACAATAGAAACAGTGAAAGACTTTATTTTCTAGGGCTCCAAAATCATAGCAAATAGTGACTGCAGCCATGAAATTAAAAGACAGTTGCTCCTTTGGAAATACAAAAAAACTCGAATAGCCAAAGCAATCTTGAGAAAGAAGAATGGAACTGGAGGAATCAACCTACCTGACTTCAGGCTCTACTACAAAGCCACAGTTATCAAGACAGTATGGTACTGGCACAAAGACAGAAATATAGATCAATGGAACAAAATAGAAAGCCCAGAGATAAATCCATGCACATATGGACACCTTATCTTTGACAAAGGAGGCAAGAATATACAGTGGATTAAAGACAATTTCTTTAACAAGTGGTGCTGGGAAAACTGGTCAACCACTTGTAAAAGAATGAAACTAGAACACTTTCTAACACCATACACAAAAATAAACTCAAAATGGATTAAAGATCTAAACATAAGACCAGAAACTATAAAACTCCTAGAGGAGAACATAGGCAAAACACTCTCTGACATACATCACAGCAGGATCCTCTATGACCCACCTCCCAGAATATCAGAAATAAAAGCAAAAATAAACAAATGGGACCTAATTAACCTTAAAAGCTTCTGCACATCAAAGGAAACTATCAGCAAAGTGAAAAAACAGCCTTCAGAATGGGAGAAAATAATAGCAAATGAAGCAATTGACAAACAACTAATCTCAAAATATACAAGCAACTCCTACAGCTCAACTCCAGAAAAATAAACGACCCAATCAAAAAATGGGCCAAAGAACTAAATAGACATTTCTCCAAAGAAGACATACAGATGGCTAACAAACACATGAAAAGATGCTCAACATCACTCATTATCAGAGAAATGCAAATCAAGACCACTATGAGGTACCATTTCACACCAGTCAGAATGGCTGCCATCCAAAAGTCTACAAATAATAAATGCTGGAGAGGGTATGGAGAAAAGGGAACCCTCTTACACTGTTGGTGGGAATGCAAACTAGTACAGCCACTATGGAGCACAGTGTGGAGATTCCTTAAAAAACTGGAAATAGAACTGCCTTATGATCCAGCAATCCCACTGCTGGGCATACACACTGAGGAAACCAGAAGGGAAAGAGACACGTGTACCCCAATGTTCATCGCAGCACTGTTTATAATAGCCAGGACATGGAAGCAACCTAGATGTCCATCAGCAGATGAATGGATAAGAAAGCTGTGGTACATATATACAATGGAGTATTACTCAGCCATTAAAAAGAATTCATTTGAATCAGTTCTAATGAGGTGGATGAAACTGGAGCCTATTATACAGAGTGAAGTAAGCCAGAAAGAAAAACACCAATACAGTATACTAACGCATATATATGGAATTTAGAAAGATGATAACAATAACCCTGTATTCGAGACAGCAAAAGGGACACTGATGTATGGAACAGTCTTATGGACTCTGTGGGAGAGGGAGAGGGTAGGAAGATTTGGGAGAATGGCATTGAAACATGTAAAATATCATGTATGAAACGAGATGCCAGTCCAGGTTCGATGCACGATGCTGGATGCTTGGGGCTAGTGCACTGGGACAACCCAGAGGGAGGGTAGGGGAGGGAGGAGGGAGGAGGGTTCAGGATGGGGAGCACATGTATACCTGTGGTGGATTCATTTTGATATTTGGCAAAACTAATACAATTATGTAAAGTTTAAAAATAAAATAAAATTAAAAAAAATAAAAGACAGTTGCTCCTTTGAAGAAAAATTATGACCAACCTAGACAGCATATTAAAAAGTAGAGACATTACTTTGCCAACAAAGGTCCACCTAGTCAAAGCTGTGGCTTTTCCAGGAGTCATGTATTGATGTGAGAGTTAGATCATAAAGAATGCTGAGCGCCAAAGAATTGATGCTTCTGAACTGTGATGTTAGAGAAGACTCTTGAGAGTCCCTTGGATTGCAAGGAAATCAAACCAATCAGTCCTAAAGGAAATCAATCCTGAATAATCTTTGAAAGGACTGATTATGAAGCTGAAGCTCCAATACTTTGGCCACCTGATGCAAAGAACGGACTCATTGGAAAAACCCTGATGCTGGGAAGGACTGAAGGCAGGGGGAGAAGGGGATGATTGAGGAAGAGATGGTTGGATGGCATCACCGACTCAATGGGCATGAGTTTGAGCAAGGTCCAGGAGTTGGTGATGGACAGGGACGTTTGGCATGCTGCAATTGATGGGGTTGCAAGAGTTGGACACGACCGAGTGACTGAAATGAACTGATTTACTATTTTAATGTCTTTATGTTTTACTCTCCTGATTAATACTCAGTAGATTTTAAAAGACATTGTGTTATTTATGCTAGTAATAAGATTTTACCTCTGAGATATAGATTTCTATACTTTTTAGAATAAATTATAAAAAATTTTAGGCGTAATATGGTTAAAAGAATAGAATGCAGTATTTGTGTATAAGCTAGTTAATTTTAGATGTGTTCAGAGTTTTACACAATAAAGATGATAATGTTTTGTACAAAAGATAAACATGAAGATTGACATGACAAGTAATTTCAGATTTTTATTTTTAAAAAGAAAAATTAAAGTAATAAATATAATCTGATTATTTTTGCCTCATTTAACTGCACTGGTAAGCTTGATTAAAAATGCACAATTTTAAATATTGTTTCATAGAAGACAAGAGAGACAAACGCAACCAAACGTCATTTTATCCATGTGCTCAGTTGCTATCAGTTCAGTTCAATTCATTTCAGTCGCTCAGTCGTGCCCGACTCTTTGCGACCCCATGAATCGCAGCACGCCAGGCCTCCCTGTCCATCACCAACTCCCGGAGTTCACTCAGACTCACGTTCATCGAGTCAGTGATGCCATCCAGCCATCTCATCCTCTGTCATCCCCTTCTCCTCCTGCCCCCAATCCCTCCCAGCAACAGAGTCTTTTCCAATGAGTCAACTCTTCACATGAGGTGGCCAAAGTACTGGAGTTTCAGCTTTGGCATCATTCCTTCCAAAGAACACCCAGGGCTGATCTCCTTCAGAATAGACTGGTTGGATCTCCATGCAGTCCAAGGGACTCTCAAGAGTCTTCTCCAACACCACAGTTCAAAAGCATCAATTCTTCAGCACTGAGCCTTCTTCACAGTCCAACTCTCACATCCATACGTGACCACAGAAAAAACCATAGCCTTCAGTTGCTATAGTCATGTCCAAATCTTTGAGACTCCACAGACTGCAGCCTGACAGGCTCCTCTGTTCCTGGAATTTTCCAGGCAAGAATACTGTAGTGGTTTGCCATTTCCTATTCTAATTTTATCCATATATATTGCCAAAATGTAATCCCTCATGGAAACATTTTTTTCTGGGAAGATGCCTTTAGTAATAAGTTTATTGTTTTTTCTAAGTGCTGTAAGCTAGATCCATTATTATATATAATTATAATGTAGTCTCACATTGTTTTTAGATCAATAGTTTTAAAACAGCAGTCAGTTTTGGACATCAGGTGGGCCCAAGACTTTCAGGAAAAAACTATTAAGAACCACTCCCACCCTTCTATGTTCCAAAGGAGCAAACTGTTTTCATATACGCTAAGAACTAACCACATCCACCCTTCTGATAAGACTCGCTTTCTACTCCTCCCTATAGCTACCCTGAGAATCATGGATGACTACTTTGGTGCTAAGCCTATTAACCTCCTTTTATCTGAGAGGTTCATCATTAATAAATGTTCTCTATATTGCAATAGCCTGAATAAAATCAACTCCTCACTGTCCAGTACATATTGATTTTGCAAAGAGAAGGACAAGTTACAGTATAAATAAGAGATATATTCATTTATATAATAAATCTCATAAACTTTCATATATCTGTACACATATGCACACCCAGACACTCCATTTAAGGTAGCTAAATACATGAAGAGATTGAGTAGAAATAGACAATTTCAATTTCTTCAACTAATTATATAATTTTTAAGACGTTCCAACAGAAAAACCCCTTGAAATCAGAATTTTTACCTTTGAATTCACCCAAAACCATTTGCCTTTAAATTGCTAGCATCACAAATAAAGGCAAGGTTCTAATGAATAACCTGAATTACGAGTAACAAAATCAGATACCTCTCTACCTAAAAAGTTACTTTATGTTTTTTATTTCCCTGCTGAAGACATGTAGAAATAAGGCTCAGAGTCTGCACAGTAACAACAGTAACACTTTGAAATCATACTGAGGAAATTAATTTCATCCTACTAAAGAGATTAGAGGGAAGACATGGGTTTCTCAGTCAACCTTTGTACTCAAACTTTGAATTCCAAAAGAGAAATGTTATGTCTCATACCTTCCTCTCTTCTAGCAACCACAGTATTGGAATTCAAGTTGCTAACTTTCTAAAATTCTCTTTTCAAATAGTGATGGAATAAGATGAAGAAAAGTTGTAATAAAAATATATATAAGGACAAAAATATGTATGTAATGTAGAAGTCTGCACAACTACAACCATCTAGAATAGAAGGGAAAAGGGCTTCAAAAATCCAATAGACTTAAAAATCAATTACTATGTTTTCAATCAATTCAAATATTTGTTCCCTTAATCATATTTTGAAATTATTTAAATAATTAAATGTTTCTTATAGTTGGCAAAGCAACAATAGTTATAAAGAACAGCAAAACAATAAACAGTACATAGAAATCACTCATAGAGACAAACTTCTTCTGGAAACTATATCACCAAATGAATAGACTATAACAAAAAAATTCCTAATAATTATTGTTTGAAAGTAAATTTAAAAACCTGAGAAATTCATAAAAATTCTTAAATTTCCTCCTTTGGAAAGGAGGACTACCAAATAAGACACAAATATATTCATTTACATTCATCGATGAATATAAGAAAGTCATTTTCTTTTTCCTATTACACTGGACATATATTTACATATTTATTGCAAAGCATTGCACTTACACAGGATTTGACTAACAATAGCCACAGGAGGTATAATCCTTGTAATATTTTTAAAGGACAAGTGGAATACAATATTAAACAATACAATTTTTAAAAATTTTACTAGAAATCTATTAAATACAGTCCGTTGCAGTAATGTAGGGAAGTGTCAAAGCCTCAAGTTAGAATCTTAAGTGACCACTCAGTTATAAGTTGACCCATGGCACTGAGTGCACTTAAAAGTCTATAGAGCAACTATTGTCCTTCACTATATGCAGAAAATCCCTTGAAAGTATGTAACTCTGTTAAAAAAAATCTGTACAGTTAGAGAAGAAAGTTAAAGTTTTATATCCTAAAGCCCCAATATTCATTTGCAGTTGTAGAATGTCCCTTTAGAATGAGAAATAGTAGAGCTGGTAAATTGTGACATTTTTCTATCATATTCAAGTAAGTGTTATTAAGATATGTATAAACTTTCCATTAGATATATTACCCAATCGCTACAAATAAGACTAAAGCTTAAAAATTTTGTTAGGAAACACTGCAGAGTTTCACAAATAGAACTGAGGAAAGTTCAGGAAAAATGTGAGGTTAAAGGACAGCATATACAAATGGCAAGGATTTAAGGAATTGGGGAAAGTGAATATAGCTAAACTGTTTGATCGTTTCAGATACGTATTTACCTTAGTGGAATGAAATCACACCTCCAGGATAATCAGATCAGATTCGTCGCTCAGTCGTGTCCGACTCTTCGCGAACCCATGAACTGCAGCACGCCAGGCATCCCTGTTCATCACCAACTCCCGGAGTTCACCCAGACTCACGTCCATCAAGTCAGTGATGCCATCCAGCCATCTCATCCTCTGTCGTCCCCTTCTCCTCCTGCCCCCAATCCCTCCCAGCATTAGAGTCTTTTCGAATGAGTCAACTCTTCGCATGAGGTGGCCAAAGTACTGGAGTTTCAGCTTTAGCATCATTCCTTCCAAAGAAATCCCAGGGCTGATCTCCTTCAGAATGGACTGGTTGGATCTCCATGCGGTCCAAGGGACTCTCAAGAGTCTTCTCCAACACCACAGTTCAAAAGCATCAATTCTTCAGCCCTCAGCCTTCTTCACAGTCCAACTCTCACATCCATACATGACCACAGGAAAAACCATAGCCTTGACTAGACGAACCTTTGTTGGCAAAGTAATGTCTCTGCTTTTGAATATGCTATCTAGGTTGGTCATAACTTTTCTTCCAAGGAGTAAGTGTCTTTTAATTTCATGGCTGCAGTCACCATCTGCAGTGATTTTGGAGCCCAGAAAAATAAAGTCTTCCACTGTTTCCACTGCTTCCCCATCTATTTCCCATGAAGTGATGGGACCGGATGCCATGATCTTCGTTTTCTGAATGTTGAGCTTTAAGCCAACTTTTTCACTCTCCACTTTCACTTTCATCAAGAGGCTTTTGAGTCCCCTCTTCACTTTCTGCCATAAGGGTGGTGTCATCTGCATATCTGAGGTTATTGATTTTTCTCCCGGCAATCTTGATTCCAGTTTGTGTTTCTTCCAGTCTAGCGTTTCTCATGATGTACTCTGCATATAAGTTAAATAAACAGGGTGACAATATACAGCCTTGACGTACTCCTTTTCCTATTTGGAACCAGCTGTTGTTTCTTGTCCAGTTCTAACGGTTGCTTCTTGACCTGCATACAGACATTTAAATTTTTTTTCAGTTTTCTCATATCATATTTCAATGTTAATTGCTTATCCATTTCAAATAAATTATGCTCAATGAAGCATTTTATTTTGATTCAGAGTTTACAGTCTGGCAGTCATTATGTAAAATATGCAAGTCACAGCCTTGTCCTTCAGAAATCCATAAGGGAAAGGATTTCTGAAAGGAAATTTCTAAAGTAAAATATAGATAAAAGCAAACAAGCAAAATTTATGATTTTTGTTAAACACATGCAACTTTCACTTTGTATGGTAATGTGGGGTCATAAAAATGTAAACACTGAAACTATACAAAGCAATTTTAATAATCAGTGGGAAGATTATTATTGTTCCATGACTTTTAATAAATTTTGTTAAAACAATAAAAATTCCTATACTGTTGGTTATAAATACATTATGGAAATGAAAAATAAAACTAGTATTTGTGTTCATGCAAAGTTTCTTCAGTCGTGTCTGACTCTTTGCAACCCTATGAACTGTAGCCCTCCAGGCTCCATTGTCCATGGGATTTTCCAGGCAAGAATACTGGAGTAAGTTGCCATACCCTCCTCCAAGGGATATTTCCTACCCAGGCATGGAACCCATGTCTCTTAAGTCTCCTGCACTGGCAGGTGGGTTCTTTACCACTACCCGGGCCTGTGAAGCAATACACTGCAATTTAAAACACTGGAAACAAAGAGGCTAAAAATGTTTTATTTCATTATTTTAAAAACTTATCAATAATTGTACAATGATTGCTTTCTTCTTGCAGTATAACTTAAAATACTAAGCCAATATCTTTTCTATGCTTTAGCAAAATGTCATACTTCTTTCTAAGTTTGAATCAGCTACAGATATTTTGTTCTTTGCACTTAAAAAAAATAGAGTTGTAACTAACATAATATTGTGTGAGTTTTTAAGGTGCACATTGTGTTGATTTCCACAATGGCTTTAGCTAACACCTCTATCACATCACCTAATTAGCCTTTGTACTTTCTTAAACAGCATATATGTAGAGGTAATGGATATTTATTTTTACTTGTATTGAATTAAATGCTTTGTTAGTTTCTAGTGTATGGTAAAGTGATTTAATTATACACACACACACATATATTTCAGATTTTTTTCCATTATTGGTTATTACAAGGTATTGAAGAATTTTCTATGTGATACAGTAAGATGTTACTGTTTAACTATTTTATATACAATAGTGTATATCTTTTAATCCAAACTCCTAATTTATCCCCTCCCTTCCCCACTCCACTTCAGTAATCATAAACTCACTTTCTATATCTGTGAGTCTTTTCTGTTCCATAAGTAAGTTCATTCATATTACTTTTTTAAGATTCCACATAGAAGTGATATCACATGGTATTTATCTTTCTTTGTCTGTCTTACTTCACTTAGTATGATGATTTCTAGGGATTATTTTGTTCTTTTTTATGGTTGAGTAGTATTCTACTGTATGTGTGTATATGCCACATATATAAAGAAGGCAGATCATCTTATTCATTAATCCAGTGATGGATACTTAGGTTGCTTCCGTGTCTTGGCAATTCTAAACAGTGCTTTTTTGAACATTGGCGTGCATACATCTTTTCAAATTAGTCTTTGTATTTTCTGGACATATGTCCAGGAGTAGGATTGCTGGATTATATGGTAGCTCTATTTTTATTTTTTTAAGGAACCTCCACAGTAGTCTCCATAGTGGTCAAACCAATTTACATTCCTAACAAAAATGTAAGAGAGTTCCTTTTTCTTCCCACTCTCTCCAGCATTTATTATTTGTAGACTCTTTTTTTTTTTTTTTTTGTACACTTTTTAGTGATGGCCATTCTGACTAGTGTGAAGATGTGATACCTCATTGTAGTTTTGATTTGCACTTCTCAAATCACAGCATCATTGAGCATATTTTCATGAGCTTGTTGGCCATCTATATGTCCTTTTTGGATAAATGTCTGTATAGCTTTTCTGTCCATTTTTGATTGGGTTGTTTCCTTTTTAAAAAAAAATATTGAGATAAATGAACTATTTGTATATTTTAGATATTAATTTTGTTGGTTTCATGATTTGCAAACATTTTCTTCCAGTCTGTAGGATATCATTTTGTCGTGTTTATGGTATTCTTTGCTGTGCAAAAGCTTATGAATTTGATTATATCCCATTTGTTTATTTTTGTTTTATTTCTTTTGCACTGGGAGACTGGTCTAAGAAAGCACTGCTGTGATTTATGTCAGAAAATGTTTTTCCTGTGTTCCCTTCTATAGTGTCATCTTATACTTAAGTCTTTCAGCTACTTTGAATTTACTTTTGTTTATGATGTGAGGGTGTGTTCTAACTTCATTGATTTATATATTGCTGTCCAGTTTTCCCAACTCCATTTGCCTAAGAGACTCTCTTTTCTCCATTGTGTATTCTTAACTCTTTTGTCAAATGTTAATGGACTGTACATGTGCAAGTTTATTTTGGGGCTCTCTACTCTATGGATCCACTGATCCATATATCTGTTTTGTTCTGTTTTTTTGCCAATACTGTGCTGTTTTGATTATTGCAGCATTGCATGAAGTCTGAGAGGCTTATAACTCTAGCTTTGTTCTTTTTTCCTCATGATTGCTTTGGCAATTCTGGGTCTTTTGTGGTTCCATATATAATTTGGGGGTTATTTGTTCTAGTTCCATGAAAAATATAATGAGATATCTCTGAGAGATATTCTAATGTGAATTTGTGTTTGGTCATTTCCCTTGTTTTAGTTCATTTTCACTCTCTCACCATAATCATTTTCCTCATTTACACTGAACAGTTTACCTTCACTAGCATATTGAGAGTCTCTTGAATGGTGGCCTTTTCATATTGTTCATGGGGTTCTCAAGGCAAGAATACTGAAGTGGTCTGCCATTCCCTTCTCCAGTGGACCACATTTTGTTAGAAATCTCCACCATGACCTGTCCATCTTGGGTGGCCCTACATGGCATGGCTTAGTTTCATTGAATTAGACAAGGTTGTGGTCCATGTGATTAGATTGGTTAGCTATCTGTGGTTCTGGTTTCAGTCTGTGAAAGAAGAGAGTGAAAAAGTTGGCTTAAAGCTCAACATTCAGAACACTAAGATCATGGTATCCAGTCCCATCACTTCATGGCAAATAGATGGGGAAACAGTGGAAATAGTGGCTGACTTTATTTTGGGGGGCTCCAAAATCACTGCAGATGGTGACTGTAGCCATGAAATTAAAAGATGCTTGCTCCTCGGAAGGAAAGTTATGACCAACCTAGACAGCATATTAAAAAGCAGATACATTACTTTGCCAAAGGTCCATCTAATCAAGGCTATGGTTTTTCCAGTAGTCATGTATGGATGTGACAGTTGGACTATAATGAAAGCTGAGCACTGAAGAATTGATGCTTTTGAAATATGGTGTTGGAGAAGATTCTTGAGAGTCCCTTGGACTGCAAGGAGACCCAACCAGTCCATACCAAAGGATATCAGTCCTGAGTGTTCATTGGAAGGACTGATACTGAGGCTGAAACTCCAATACTTTGGACACCTGATGCCAAGAGCTGACTCATTTGAAAAGACCCTGATTCTGGGGAAAATTGAGGACAGGAGGAGAAGGGGACGACAGAGGATGAGATGGTTGGATGGCATAACTGACTCAATGAACATGATTTTGTGTAGACTCTGGGAATTGGTGATGGAAAGGGAGGCCTGGTGTGATGTGGTCCATGGGGTCACAAAGAGTTAGACATGACTGAGCAACTGAACTGAAATGAATGGTGGCAGTGTCAATACTGTCATGGTCAGTTATTTCATCTATATTATAAAGAAATAAAATTTATATTTTTGGGAAGACAAGACAGTTTAAACATAAAAAAATTTCTCTGCCCTTTACACTCCTCTCCCATCCCACTGTGCATTATGTACCTGTGATATGCATCAACCAAACCTCCTCTATCAGCAGAAATGCCTGCTCACCCATAAAGAGCAACATTCTCTTAGCATCAACAAGGCAGCTCCTTAAAAGATAACATTCCTACTTGTTCTTGTAAGGAGTCACAATGTTGCTTAGATCTGTACTATTAAAACTGTCAATAATACACCATTTAATGTACAGCTGTCTGTCTCAAAAAAACTTGACTTCTAACAGGTGGAATAGTTCTCAGAGTTTTCTGAGGTGCTAGTCCCAGGTTAAAATACTCAAATTTAGATCAAATAAAATTCTCCTCTTCTCTCTTAGAATGACTGATTGATTTCTTGTCAAGAGTATCTTCTTTATTATATACCTAAGTATAATGTTTCTATATAGATATTACTACCTAAATTTTATATATATGTAGCTATGATACCTAGAAACTATTAATATGTTATATATATGTATATGTATATGTGTGTATATATATATATATACACATATACATATATAGTTCCATTTTTGTAGTATGTCATGGAAATGTGTCACTGTGAGACAAAGATGCAACAGAACTACACACTTTGTTACCTGTGTATAAACTGAGTGATCAGAAATGATGTGTTGGTCATTAATCATGATGCACATGTCTTGTTTACATACAGATTTGTGGACCAAGAACTAGTAGCAAACTGTACACTTTATGCAATTATAGTTAATACTTTTTGGTAAGACCTGCCTCCTGAGAAATCTGTATGCAGGTCAAGAAGCAACAGTTAGAACAGGACATGGAATGACAGACTGGTTCCAAATTGGGAAAGGAGTACATCAAGGTTGTAAATTGTTACCCTGCTTATTTAACTTATATGCAGAGTACCTTACATGAAATGTCTGGCAGGATGAAGCACAAGCTGGAATCAAGATTGCAGGGAGAAATATCAATAACCTCAGATATGCAGATGACACCACCCTTATGGAAGAAAACGAAGAAGAACTAAAGAGCCTCTTGATGAAAGTAAAAGAGGAGAATGAAAAAGTTGGTGTAAAATTCAACATTAAGAAAACTAAGATCATGGCATCTTGTCCCATTACTTCATGGAAATTAGATGGGGCACAATGGAAACAGTGACAGACTTAATTTTCTTGAGCTCCAAAATCACTGCAGATGGTGACTGCAGCCATAAAATTAAAAGAGGCTTGCTCCTTTGAAGAAAATCTATGACCAACCTAGACAGCATATTAAAAAGCAGAGACATTACTTTGCCAACAAAGATCTGTCTAGTCAACGCTATGGTTTTTCCAGTAGTCATGTATGGATGAGAGAGTTGTGCTATAAAGAAAGCTGAGTGCCAAAGAACTGATGCTTTTGAACCGTCATGTTGCAGAAGACTCTTGAGAGTCTTTTGGACTGCAAGGAGATCCAACCAGTCCATCTTAAAGGAAATCAATCCTGAATATTCATTGGAAGGACTGATGCTGAAACTGAAACTCAATATTTTGGCCACCTGATGCGAAGAACTGACTCATTTGAAAAGACCCTGATCTGGGAAAGATTGAAGGCAGGAGGAGAATGGGACGACAGAGGATGAGATGGTTCGATGGCATCACTGACTGGGTGGACATGAGTTTGGTAAGCTCCAGGAGTTGGTAGGGAAGCCTGGCATGCTACAGTCCATGGGGTCGCAAAGAGTCGGACATGACTGAGTAAGTGAACTGAAGTGAATTGAACTGAAGTTGAAAACTGAACCATGTTGTTGGAAGATGGGTGTTATTTTATTTAAACCCTGGTAGCTTAACTGTGTGCATATCAGAATTATACAATGTGTGGGCCACCTTACTTAAAACCTGTACATCTTTGAGAACATTTATGCTTCATTTTTAAATAGGAGCTTCTTTTATTTAAAATTATTTCCACTGTTTCCCCATCTATTTCCCATGAAGTGATGGGACCGGATGCCATGATCTTTGTTTTCTCAATGTTGAGCTTTAAGCCAAGTTTTTCACTCTCCACTTTCACTTTCATCGAGAGGCTTTTGAGTTCCTCTTCACTTTCTGCCATAAGGGTGGTGCCATCTGCATAGTTTCTAATAAAAGGAACATTTGAGCAAAGACTGAAAAGGTGGAAAAATTAGCCCTGAATATAAGGGCAGATTTCTATTGAATATACTGTATGAGGAAAGTATGCTTAGACTTACTGGAGGAATAGTAAGGAGACAGGGTTCCTGGAGCAGATGAAGAGAGAATACTACAGAGTAGACCACCATAAAAACTCTGATATTTATTCTGCATGACAGAGAATCATTGCAGAAGGAGGACAAGATCAAATTTAGGTATTATAAAGGAATGTTCTGTATGCTGCAGTGGAATCTGGCTCTCTAGAATAAGAACATAAGCAGCAAGAACCAATTAGAGACTATTACAGAAACCCAAGTCATAGATGATGGTGGCTTGCTCTAGGATTAGCACAGTGGAAGGAATAAGAGGTGGTCATATTTTATGTGTTTTCTAAAAGGGGAACCATTACAGTTTTCTGATGTATTTAACTTAGATTGTACAAGAAATGAGGGATCAAGGATGGCTCTAGTGCTCTTCATCTGTGCCAATGCAAAGCCTGAGTTTTGGTAAAATGAGACCAGGAAGGCTGTGGACAGAAAAGGTTTTCAAGGTGAATGGTCACAATGTAGGTTCTTTTATTTTTAAGGCTGATATAATATAACATCCATTCAAACAGAAATGTTGAGAAAACAGTTGAATATAAGAGTTTAGAGGTTTTGAGAAAGATTTAGGCTTGGGAAAATAGCAATATGGAAGAGTATCTTTAATTTCTTGTAACCACTGATAATTGGCATACGACCCTTCTTTTTTCCTGTTATGTAAGGAATGACAAAACCTATTCTTTCTAACATAACTGGCATCCCGTTCTCACTCTTCTTTTTAGAACTATTACTATGCCATTTATTTCACTTTTTCCTTTTTTTCCTGCAGAACCCAAGTCTCCTTCATTGCAGGCATATTCTTCACCATCTGAGCCACCAAAGAAGCACTAAATATCTTCAAGTAGAGGTAAAGGTTGGTAAAAGACATCAACTGGACATATAGCTGGTTTCTTGAATACAGTGACAACTACAAAATAAACAAGAAAATGGAGAAATGATGTTCCAGCTACAGTGAAGTTAGGAAAAATGTCATGCTCCCCAATTATGATGTGTGAAGCATACTGAGAAATAATTTGAAACAGAATTTAGAAGAGGAAAGATGCTTAGAGTTAACACATACCTTCTCATAGCTTACGCAAGGTTTGTGCTTTTTCTTAAAAGCACAAACACTCTTCTTAAAGACTGTTTCCAATGGTAAGGGTTAGTCTTTTGATCAAGAAATGTCCAGTGCATTACAGGATGTTTAGCTTCCTTGGATCCACACACTAAATCATCCTTCCACTGTCACCACCAGGAATGTCTACAAGTATTCCAAGACTCTTCTGGAGAAATGTACTCTGGGCCGCCCGAGTGAATTCTTTTTTAGGGTTATTTGATTTAGGTTCATAAGTAAGCAAGTCAAAATAGGAAATGGCCTTAGTTTCAAGTTTAGGTTTGATGGAACCAAAGGAAAAAGTGTCCAGAATACCACCTTTATTGTAAATAACTTTAGCTACAAATTAAGTGAGATTACAGAGATTGTAGCTTGCTGAAGGAAGATGTAATCACAGAGGGCCCTTATATAAGGTCTTCAGTATAAAACATAGCAACAAAAATGGAAAAACAATGATATAACATATAAAATATTACTAATTATTATTTACGAATGTTAGTATTTATAGGGCACTTAAACTTCTCCATAATTTCATGTTCCTAAAATTCCACAGCATGTATTTGTCCTTTACAAAAGGAAAGTCAAACTATCACTAAAAATAAAAACAAATATAGCAAACTAACTTGTAAATTTAATGATAAAATATCTATCTTTCAGAAGCAATCACAACTACAATTTTCATTGTTTGCAATATACTGATTGAAAGTTTTTGTATTAAAAAATAAAGCATACTTTAGCCTTAATAACAACAAAAAAAGTAAGAATTGTCACATGAAGTAAGTCATCTAAAATAAGGATTGAATAAATGTGTTATTGAAAATGATTATCTGATAATAATGAATAAAATGACTGAATGTTCAGTTGCTCTTTTGATAGACTGTAAGATGTCCTTTTCATTATAGGGGACTGGAATGCAAAAGTAGGAAGTCAAGAAACACCTGGAGTAACAGGCAAATTTGGCCTTGGAATACAGAATGAAGCAGGGCAAAGACTAATAGAGTTTTGCCAAGAAAATGCACTGGTCATAGCAAACACCCTCTTCCAACAACACAAGAGAAGACTCTACACATGGACATCACCAGATGGTCAACACCAAAATCAGATTGATTATATTCTTTGCAGCCAAAGATGAACAAGCTCTATACAGTCAACAAAAACAAGACCAGGAGCTGACTGTGGCTCAGATCATGAACTCCTATTGCCAAATTCAGACTTAAATTGAAGAAAGTAGGAAAAACCACTAGACCATTCAGGTATGACCTAAATCAAATCCCTTATGATTATACAGTGGAAGTGAGAAATAGATTTAAGGGACTAGATCTGATAGATAGAGTGCCTGAAGAACTATGGATGGAGGTTCATGACATTGTACAGGAGACAGGGATCAAGACCATCCCCATGGAAAAGAAATGCAAAAAAGAAAAATGGCTGTCTGGGGAGGACTTACAGATAGCTGTGAAAAGAAGAGAAGTGAAAAGCAAAGTAGAAAAGGAAAGATATAAACATCTGAATGCAGATTTCCAAAGAATAGCAAGAAGAGATAAGAAAGCCTTCCTCAGTAATCAATGCAAAGACAAAGAGGAAAACAACAGAATGGGAAAGACTAGAGATCTCCTCTAGAAAATTAGAGATACCAAGGGAATATTTCATGCAAAGATGGGCTCGATAAAGGGCAAAAATGGTATGGACCTAACAGAAGCAGAAGATATTAAGAAGACATGGCAAGAATACACAGAAGAACTGTACAAAAAAGTTCTTCACGACCCAGATAATCACGGTGGTGTGATCACTCATCTAAAGCCAGATATCCTGGAATGTGAAGTCAAGTGGGCCTTAGAAAGCATCACTAGGAACAAAGCTAGTGGAGGTGATGGAAATCCAGTGGAGCTATTTCAAATCCTGAAAGATGATGCTGTGAAAGTGCTGCACTCAATATGCCTGCAAATTTGGAAAACTCAGCAGTGGCCACAGGACTGGATACCTAGGTCAGTTTTCATTAAAATCCCAAAGAAAGGCAATGTCAAAGAGTGCTCAAACTACTGCACAATTGCACTCATCTCACACGCTAGTAAAGTAATGCTCAAAATTATCCAAGTCAGGCTTCAGCAATACTTCAACCGTGAACTTCCTGATGTTCAAGCTGGTTTTAGAAAAGGCAAAGGAACCAGAGATCAAATTGCCAACATCTGCTGGATCATGGAAAAGGCAAGAGAGTTCCAGAAAAACATCTATTTCTGCTTTATTGACTACGCCAAAGCCTTTGACTGTGTGGATCACAATAAACTGTGGAAAATTCTGAAAAAGATGGGAATACCAGACCACTTGACTTGCCTCTTGAGAAACCTATATGCAGGTAGGAATCAACAGTTAGAACTGGACATGAAACAACAGACTGATTCCAAATAGGAAAAGGATTACGTCAAGGCTGTATATTGTCACCCTGCTTATTTAACTTATATACAGAGTACCTCCTGAGAAGCACTGGGCTGGAAGAAGCACAAGCTGGAATCAAGATTGCTGGGAGAAATATCAATAACCTCAGATATGCAGATGACACCACCCTTATGGCAGAAAGTGAAGAGGCACTAAAAAGCCTCTTGAAGAAAGTGAAAGTGGAGAGTGAAAAAGTTGGCTTAAAGCTAACATTCAGAAAACGAAGATCATGGCATCCAGTCCCATCACTTCATGGGAAATAGATGGGGAAACAGTGTCAGACTTTATTTTTTGGGGCTCTAAAATCACTGCAGATGGTGACTGCAGCCATGAAATTAAAAGACGCTTACTCTTTGGAAGGAACGTTACGACCAACCTAGATAGCATATTCAAAAGCAGAGACATTACTTTGCCAACAAAGGTTCGTCTAGTCAAGGCTATGTATTTTTCCTGTGGTCATGTATGGATGTGAGAGTTGGACTGTGAAGAAGGATGAGCACCGAAGAACTGATGCTTTCGAACTGTGATGTTGGAGAAGACTCTTAAGAGTCCCTTGGACTGCAAGGAGATCCAATCAATCCATTCTTAAGGAGATCAGCCCTGGGATTTCTTTGGAAGGAATGATGCTAAAACTGAAACTCCAGTACTTTGGCCACCTCATGTGAAGAGTTGACTCATTGGAAAAGACTCTGATGCTGGGAGGGACTGGGGGCAGGAGGAGAAGGGGATGACAGGATGAGATGGATGGCATCACTGACTGGATGGACGTGAGTCTGAGTGAACTCTGGGAGTTGGTGATGGACAGGGAGGCCTGGTGTGCTGCGATTCATGGGCTCGCAAAGAGTAGGACACGATTGAGCGACTGAACTGAACTGAAAACAGTTTTAATTAAAACTGGTCTTGACACAGAAATACTATGAAAATTAAGTCAAGTTATACTGTAATAAAATTAAAAATATTTCAAAAATCCTTTTAATTTTAATCATATCCTATTACAAGTAACATATTTTTCTACGTGTTAGGGAAGTACCAGAAATTATGTTTAATGGCATTGATAAGCAATAAGAAATAAGTCAATGGATTTACCAGTCTTATTTGTATTAATCATATAATTTATAAATGGTAATACTCAGTATATTTCAGAAAAAGTATATTTATGGCAAATATTTTATATGTTGATTTTTAACAAAATTGTTAACCAAAATTTGTTTTAATGAATAAAGTTATTGTATCAGGGACAACAAATTTACCTTTATCTTTCTAGGCTCTTCTGGCTGGTATAAAAATTGACAGAAAGTAGATTAACAGGAGAAAAATCAATCAAAAGTTTAACAACTTGTACACATGGAAGAGAGCCAGAAAAACTGTGTAACTTGCCAAAATGACTGAAGCTCTCACCTTAAATATCATCTACAGCTAAAGACAAGACATGTTATGAGTAGTGGTTTAGAACCTCAAAGGGGAGGAAGGCAATTAATAAGGAGATGGAAAAGCAAATGTTTGGTAAGCAAATGTTTGTTGGGCCAAGCAGAGACAATGGGACACAGAATGGAATTTTAAGACTTTGCAAGGTTCCTCCCTTTCTAGACTTCCCTGGTGGCTCAGAAGGTAAAGCGTCTGCCTACAGTGCTGGAGACCTGGGTTTAATCCCTGGATTGGGAAGGTCTCCTGGAGAAGGAAATGGCAACCCACTCCAGTATTCTTGCTTGGAAAATCCCATGGATGGAGGAGCCTTGTAGGCTACAGTCCACCAGGTCCCAAAGAGTCGGACATGACTGAATATCTTCACTTCACTTCCCTTTGTACACATCTAGTTCATACTACAGCTATCTACGGTGATGGCTACCTTCCATCCACTTCCATTGGAACAAGTCTCCAAACTACACCCCTTTTAGGCAGTTAGGAGGAAGGTCAGAGATTCTTTCTGATTCTTTTGGACCTCAAAAATAATCAGTTTTAATTACTTAGCATGTCAAAGAGACATATTCTGAGTGTCAAATTCTGTGTCTCTACATCAGAATAAAAACATCATTTCAGTCTACATGAAATCTAATTTAACTCCTTTTTTTGTGGGCTTCCCTGGTGGCTCAGACAGTAAAGAAATCTGTCTGCAATGTGGGAGGCCTGGGTTTGATCCTGGGGTTGGGAAGATCCCCTGGAGAATGGAAATGCAACCCACTCCAGTATTCTTGCCTGAAGAATCCCATGGACAGAGGATCCTGGTGACTACAGTCCATGGGATTACAAAAGAGTTGGACACGAATGAGCAATTAACACTGAGAAATCAATGAGACCATATTTACAGAACTTAAGCATACAATAAAGAAAACGACTGAGAAACTGGTGAATGCAGGTATGACATGATTATCAGTGTACTGACATTTCATTTTTATCACAGTTTTAAAACCATTTTATAAGGTTAAGGATCTGCAATAAGCTAAAAGAAAAGAAAAGAAAGAGACAGCCGGAGACAATGTTGTTTACTGAAATCAGAGAGATAATATGTCTTTTAATTGTTGCTGTTTGGTCACTAAGTCATGTCCAACTCTTTGCAACCCCGTGGACCGCAGCATTCCAGGCTTCCCTGTTCTTCACTATCTCCCACAGTTTGCTCAAACTCATGTCCATTTTAATCTCAGCACCATGAAATGAGTTGAGAGTTCCCATATCCATCGTCATTCACAAGTTGAGAAGACATCTGTCAACAACAGTGCCTGCCCTTAGAGTTTATCTCCTCTGTGAAACTTCAAGAATATTTTATGGAATATTTAAGAGATCAAACATCCCTTTCTTTGTTTCTGTTACCATTTCCATATTTTTAGTTTTACTCTTCCATTTTACGCAGATTGTCATTTCAGGATACCTGATATAGCTGAGGAAACATGCACTAATCTACCAGTACTTTTCTCCTCTGTATAAAGGTCAATAGAATAACAATTACATTATCAGAGGTGAGTTTATAGGGAACATAACCACCCAGCTTAGCATCCAAACCAAGACACATATGGGACTCCACTACAGTAGGCATAAATTGACTTTTATCAGAAAACTAAGATGTGTCTTCACTATATTTATAGGGCATTAAAAAAAAAAAAACTATACAGCAATTACATAGTTTCTTGCTTCAATGTGTCATGAAAAACTCCAACTGGCTTGAATCCCAAGGGTTGAGCAACAACCCCAAAATAGGCTTTACATTTAGTTGTAAATACAAAATCTACAAGACAGGATATTTGAGTATATATCCTAGAACAGGAAAAAGAATTCTTTCCCTCTAGGTTACACTGAATGTAGGTTAATAATTGTGATACATATAGGTTATATTGGGCTTCCCAGGTAGCTCATTGGATAAAGAATCTGCCTGCAACGAAAGAGACACAGGAGGTGCACGTTCAATCCCTGCGTTGCGAAGATCCCAAGAGGAGAACATGGCAACCCACTTCACTATTCTTGTCTGGAGAATTGCCATGGACAAAAGAGCCTGGAGGGCTATAGTCCATGGGGTCACAAAGAGTTGGGCATGACCAAAGCAACTTCTCCCCACTCCAGTACTCTTGCCTGGAAAATCCCATGGATGGAGAAGCCTGGTAGGCTGCAGTCCATGGGGTCGCTAAGAGTTGGACACAGAGGAAAAAGCAAGAGAGTTCCAGAAAAACATCTATTTCTGCTTTATTGACTATGCCAAAGCCTTTGACTGTGTGGATCACAATAAACTGTGGAAAATTCTGAAAGAGATGGGAATACCAGACCACCTGACCTGCCTCTTGAGAAATCTGTATGCAAGTCAGGAAGCAACAGTTAGAACTGGACATGGAACAACAGGCTGGTTCCAAATAGGAAAAGGAGTGCGTCAAGGCTGTATATTGTCACCCTGTTTATTTAACTTCTATGCAGAGTACATCATGATAAACGCTGGGCTGGAAGAAGCACAAGCTGGAATCAAGATTTCTGGGAGAAATATCAATAACCTCAGATATGCAGATGACACCACCCTTATGGCAGAAAGTGAAGAGGAACTAAAAAGCCTCTTGATGAAGGTGAAAGTGGAGAGTGAAAAAATTGGCTTAAAGCTAACATTCAGAAAACGAAGATCATGGCATCCAGTCCCATCACTTCATGGGAAATAGATGGGGAAACAGTGGAAACAGTGTCAGAATTTAATTTTTTGGGGCTCCAAAATCACTGCAGATGGTGACTGCAGCCATAAAATTAAAAGACACTTACTCCTTGGAAGGAAAGTTATGACCAACCTAGATAGCATATTCAAAAGCAGAGACATTACTTTGCCAACAAAGGTCCATCTAGGCAAGGCTATGGCTTTTTCCTGTGGTCATGTATGGATGTGAGAGTTGGACTGTGAAGAAGGCTGAGCACCGAAGAATTGATGCTTTTGAACTGTGGTGTTGGAGAAGACTCGTGAGAGTCCCTTGGACTGCAAGGAGATCCAACCAGTCCATTCTGAAGGAGATCAGCCCTGGGATTTCTTTGGAAGGAATGATGCTAAAGCTGAAACTCCAGTACTTTGGCCACCTCATGCGAAGAGTTGACTCATTGGAAAAGACTCTGATGCTGGGAGGGATTGGGGGCAGGAGGAGAAGGGTGAGGGTGAGATGGTGAGGGTGGCATCACTGACTGGATGGACGTGAGTCTGAGTGAACTCTGGGAGTTGGTGATGGACAGGGAGGTTTGGCGTGCTGCGATTCTTGGGGTCGCAAAGAGTCAGAGAAGGCAATGGCACCCCACTCCAGTACTCTTGCCTGGAAATTCCCATGGACGGAGGAGCCTGGTAGGCTCCAGTCCATGGGGTCGCTAAGAGTCGGGCACAACTGAGCGACTTCACTTTCACTTTTCACTTTCATGCATTGGAGAGGAAAATGGAAACCCACTCCAGTATTCTTGCCTGGAGAATTCCAGGGACAGAGGAGCCTAGTGGGCTGCCGTCTATGGGGTCGCACAGAGTCGTTCACGACTGAAGCGACTTAGCAGCAGCAAAGAGTCGGACACGACTGAGCGACTGAACTGAACTGATCGACTTCACTTTCACTTTTCGCTTTCATGCACTGGAGAAGGAAATGCCAACCCACTCCACTTTTCATACCTGGAGAATCCCAGGGACGGAGGAGCCCAGTGGGTCGCCGTCTATGGGGTCGCACAGAATCGGACACGACTGAAGTTACTTAGCAGCAGCAGCAGCAAAGCAACTTAGCACATAGATTATATTATATAGAATACATGAACTATAAACTGTTCTTATTGAACACAGGTGAGCATATTACATTGAGATGTTCTGCAAAAGAATGAACTTATTCAATAGTTTTGTGATGGACAGTACTGCCCTTTTTATTATTGTAAATGCACAGAAGTATGGCCATACACTTGGAACCCCAGAGTTGAAATAAAAATTATTTTAAGCTGAAGACATTTGAAATTCAATAGACGAGTGAAAAGCCTTCTCAGAATTTCCTTCTTTGACTAAAAGTAGCAACTTCTGGGAAATGAGTGATTTTACAAGGAAAACAATATATTTGGGAATGCTCTGCTACAGAAGCCCACGAGTCATATGCCCAATAAAATATTTGCCCTAAATATAATCCCAGAAACCCAATTCATGGATCTCAGTGTCACTTTTCCCTTCCTAAGTGACGTTTTGAGGCATGGCAATTGGACTTTCTCCAAATTCTACCATCTCAAGGAGATAAATATATTTTGGTACTGATACGTATTGTTTTCACCTGGGTTGAAGCTTTTCCTTGCAGGAGAGTAATGGCTTTATCAGTAGGTAAATGGCTATTGGAAAAAATAATTCCTGTTTGGGGAATATTTTCTGGTTTGCTAGTGATTGAGGCACCCACTTTACTGCACAAATAATTAAATCCATTTGTGATATTTGACCAGTAATAAAGCATTCTCACTGCACTTATCATCCCCAATCTTTAGGAGTGGTAGAAAAGTCTAATGGTACTGTTGCTGCTGCTGCTAAGTCGCTTGAGTCATGTCTAACTCTGTGTGACCCCATACCAGGCTCCCCCATCCGTGGGATTCTCCAGGCAAGAGTATTGGAGTGGGTTGCCATTGACTTCTCTGCTAATGGTACCATCAAAACTCTATTGGTGAAATCAATTACATTAAAAAAACAAACAAACAAAAAAAAACTGTAAAAACACAAACACATGGAGGCTAAAAATATGCTTCTAAATAACCAGTGGATCATTGAAGAAATCAAAAAGGAAATTAAAAAAAATACCTAGAAACAAATGACAATGAAAACACGATGACCCAAAACTATGGTATGCAACAAAAGCAGTTCTAATAGGGAAGTTTATAGAAATACAATCTCACCTTAAGAAACAAGAAAAATCTTAAATAAACAACCTTACCTTACACCTAAAACAACTAGAGAAAGAACAAACAAAGCTCAAAGTTAGCTGAAGTTAAAAAAAAAAATCATAAAGATCAGAGTAGAAATATATGAAATAGAAATGAAGCAAACAATGGCATAGATCAATGAAACTAAAAGCTGGTTCTTTGAGAAGATAAATAAAATTGATAAACAGACTCATCAAGAAAAAATGGGAGAGGACTCAAATCAATAAAATTAGAAATGAAAAAGGAGAAGTTACAACTGACACCAGAGAAACACAAAGGATCATAAAAGACTACTGCAAGCAACTATAAGCCAAAAAAAAAAAAAGAAGAAGAAGAACAACAACAACCACCTGGAAGAAATGGATAAATTTTTAGAAAGATATAACATTCCAATACTGATCCAGAAAGAAATGGAAAATATGAACAGATCAATCACAAGCAATGAAATTGACACTGTGATTAAAAATCTTCTAACAAAGAAAATTCCAGAATCAGGTGGCTTCACAGGCAAATTCTGCCAAATATTTTGAGAAAAGCTAATATCTATCCTCAAACTCTTCCAAAAAACTGCAGAGAAAGGAATATATCCAAGTTTATTCTACAAGGCAACAATCACTCTGATACCAAAACCAGACAAAGATATCACAAAAAAAGAAAATTACAGGTCAGTATCACTGATGAACAAAGATGCTGAAATCCTTAACAAAATACTAGCAAACAGAACCCAATAACACATCAATAGGATCATACACCATGATCAAGTAGGATTTATTCCAGGGACGTAAGGATTTTTAATATATGCAAACCAATGATCTACCATATTAAAAATTTGAAGAATAAAAGCTGTATCAACTCTATAGATATAGAAAAAAGCTTTTGACAGAATTCAACACCCATTCATGACAAAAAAAAAAAAAAAATAGTGGGCATAGAAGGAACCTACCTCAACATAATAAAGGCCATATACAACAAACTCATAGAAAACATAATTCTCAATGATGAAAAAACAAAAGCATTGCCTCTAAGATTGGGAGGAAGACAAAGATGTTTACCTTATCCACTTTTATTCAACACAGTTTTGGAAGTTGTAGCCACAGCAATCATAGAATAAAAAGAAAGAAACGGAATCCAAATTGGAAAAGAAGTAGAACTGTCACTGCATGTGACCAGATGTATGGAAAATCTTAATATATAGAAAATCTTAGAAAATCCTAAGAATGACACCAGAAAACTACTAGAGCTCATCAATGAAGTTGATAAAGCTGCAGGATACAAAATTGATACACAGAAATCTCTTCCATTCCTATATAATAATAACAAAATATCAGAAAGAGAAATTAAAGAAGCAATCACATTTACCACTGCAACAAAAAGAATAAAAATACTTAGGACCAACCTAGGTATTAGACCTAGGAAACAAAATACCTATACTGAGAAAATTATAAGATACTGATGAAAGAAATAAAAGATGACACAAACAGATGGAGAAATGTATCATGTTCTTGGATTGGAAGAATCAATATTGTGAAAATGAATCTACAGATTCGATGCAATCCATATCAAACTACCAAGGGCATTTTTTCACAGAATTAGAACAAAATAAATCTTTACAATTTCTATGGAAACACAAAAGACCCCAAATAGCCAAAGCAATCTTGGGAAAGAAAAACAGAGCTGAAGGAATTAGGTTTCCTGACTCCTCTTTAAGAATTTTCCACAGTTTGTGGTGATCCACACAGTCAAAGGCTTTGGCAGTGAATAAGCAGATATAGATGTTTTTCTGGAACTCTCTTCCTTTTTCAACAATCCAGTGGATGTTGGCAATTGATCTCTGGTTCCTCTGCCTTTTCTAAAACAGCTTGAACATCTGGAAGTTCATGGTTCATGTACTGTTGAAGCCTGGCTTGGAGAATTTTGAGCATTACGTTACTAGCCTGTGAGAGGAGTGCAATTGTGCAGTAGTTTGAGCAATCTCTGGCATTGCCTTTCTTTGGGATTGGAATGAAAACTGATCTTTCCAGTTCTGTGGCTACTGCTGAGTTTTTCAAATTTGCTGGCGTATGAGTGTAGCATTTTCACAGAATCATCTTTTAGTATTTTAAATAGCTCAACTGGAATTCCATCACCTCCACTTGCTTTGTTCATAGTGATGCTTCTTAAGGCCCATTTGACTTCGCATTCCACGATGTCTGGCTCTAGGTGAGGTATCATACAATCATGATTATCTGGGTCATGAAGATCTTTTTTGTATAGTTCTTCTGTGTATTCTTGCCACCTCTTCTTAATATCTCCTGCTTCTAATATCTGTTAGGACCTAATATCTGTTAGGTCCATACCATTTCTGTCCTTTATTGAGCCCATCTTTTCATGAAATGTTCCCTTGATATCTCTGATTTTCTTGAAGAGATCTCTAGTCTTTCCAATTCCATTGTTTTCCTTTATTTCTTTGTCCTGATCACTGAGGAAGGCTTTCTTGTCCCTCCTTGCTATTCTTTGGAACTCTGGATTCAAATGGGTATGTCTTTCCTTTTCTCCTTTGCTTTTCACCTCTCTTCTTTTCACAGCTATTTGTAAGCCTTCCTCAGACAGCCATTCTGTTTTCTTGCATTTCTATTTCTTGGGGATAGTCTTGATCCCTGTCTCCTAAAGCAATTATACTCTAATAAAAAATTAAATTAAAAATTGATTGATAAAACTCTCAAGAGGCTTTTCACATTTCATAGCCAAAAGCTTCTTGGTGCTTGTTTATCTTATTCTAGTCTTTTTGGTAAATATCAGTTGTCTCCTTTTGAAATAATTACTGGGCTGCCTATGCACTTTGATGAAGACATATATGAACCATCATTGAGTTCACTTCAGTCTCTCAGTCGTGTCTGACTTATTGTGACACCACAGACTGCAGCATGTCAGGCTTCCCTGTCCATCATCAACTATTACATTATTGCTAAGGACTTATCAAAGCACTGAAGGAAAATAAAAAATTTAGTAACTAACTCATTTCACAGCAAGCTCTCAGGAGAGATGAAGTCCTTAAGGACCATGGGTTATGGCCTGGAGATTTTGTCTATTGCAAAAGACATAGATAAAATATTCTTTACAACCACAGCAGAGAAACAGCTCCAAAAAGGATGAAGAGCCTGGGCAAAAGCAGAATCATGGATCAGTTGTGCATGTGTCTGGTGATGGAAGTAACGTTCAATGTTGTAAAGAACAATATTGCATAGGAGCCTGGAATGTCAGGTCCATGAATCAAGACAAATTGGACATGGTCAAGCAGGGGATAGCAAGAGTGAACATTGAGATTTTAGGAATCAGTGAAGTAAAACAGGCAGGAATGGGTGAATTTAATTCAGATACCCATTACATCTTCTAAGTCCTTACAAGAAATGGAGTAGCCATCATAGTCAACAAAAGAGTCTGAAATGCAGTTCTTAGGTGCAATCTCAAAAAATGACAGAATGATCTCAGTTCATTTCTATGTCAAACCATTCAGTATCACAGTAGTCCAAGTCTATGTCCCAACCTTTAATGCTGAAGAAGCTGAAGTTGAATGATTCTATGAAGATCTAGAAGACCTCCAAGAACTAACACCAAAAAAGATGTCCTTTTCATCATAGGGGACTGGAATGCCAAAGTGGGAAGTCAAGAAATATTGGGAATAGCAGGCAAGTTTGGCCTTGGAGAATTAAATGAAGCACGACAAAGGCTAACAGAGTTTTGCCAAGAGAACACACTGCTCATAGCAAACACCCTCTTTTAACAATACAAGACACAACTCTACACATGGACATCATCAGATGGTCAATATCAAAATCAGATATATAATGTTCTTTGCACCTGAAGATGGAGAAGCTCTATATAGTCACCAAAACAAGACCGGGAGCTGACTGTGGATCAGATCATTTCCTTATTGCAAAATTCAGGCTTAAATTGAAGAAAGAAGGGAAAATCACTAGGCTATTCAGGCACGACTTAAATAAAATCCCTTATGATTATACATTGGAGGTAAGTAATAGATTCAAAGGATTAGATCTGATAGACAGAGTGACTGAAGAACTATGGATGGAGATTTGTAATATTGTATAGGAGGTGGTGACTAAAATCATCCACAAAAAAAGTAATTCAAGAAGGTAAAGTGGTTGTCTGAGAAGCCTTTACAAATAGCTGAGAAAAGAAGAGAAGCAAAAGGCAAAGGAGAAATGGAAAGAAAGATATACCCAACTGAATGCAGAGTTCCAGAGAATAGAAAGGACAGATATGGGAGCCTTCTTAAGTGAGCAATGGAAAGAAACAGAGGAAAACAATAGAATGGGGAAGAGTAGATATCTCTTGAAGAAAATTGGAGATACCAAGGGAATATTTCATGCAAAAAATGGGCATAATAAAGGACAGAAACGTCAGGGACCTAAAAGAAGATATGCAAGGATACACAGAACTATGCAAAAAATGTCTTAATGATCCAGATAACTATGATGGTGTGGTCAGACCTCCTGGGGTGTGAACTCAAGAGTGGGCCTTAGGAAGTATAACTATGAACTAGTGGAGGTGATGGAATACCAGCTGAGCTTTTTCAAACCTTAAAAGATGTGATGTTAAAGTCCTGTACTCATTATGCCAGCAAATTTGTAAAACTCAGCAGTGGCCACAGTGCTAGAAAAGGTCAGTTTTCATTCCAATCCCAAAGTAAAGCAATACCAAGGAATGATCAAATTACCATCCAATTGAACTCATTTCACATGCCAGCAAGACTATGCTCAAAATCCTTCAAGCTAGGCTTCAGCATACATGAACCAAGAACCTCCAGATGTAAAATCTGGGTTTAGAAAAGGAAGAGGAACCAGAGATCAAATTCCCAACATCTGCTGGATCATAGGAAAAGCAGGGGAATCCCAGTAAAACATCTACGCCTGTTGCATTGAATATGATAAAGCCATTAACTGTGTTAATCACAACAAACTGTGGGAAATTATTTAAGAAATGGAATACCAGACCACCTTACCTGTCTCCTGAGAAATCTGTATGCAGAACACTAAGCAACAGTTAGAAACAATCTTGGAACAATGGACTGGTTCCTTATTGGGAAAGGAGTACAGCAAGGCTATATATCATCACCCTGATTACTTAACTTATATGTAGAATATATCATGCAAAATGCTGGGCTGGATATCTCACAAGCTAGAATCAAGATTGCCAGAGTAATACCATCAACCTCCAATATGCAGATGATGCCACTTTAATAGCAGAAAGCAAAGAGGACTTAAATAATCTCTTGAAGGTGAAAGGGGAGGGCAAAAAAGCTGGCTTAAAACTCAACATTAAAAAAAAAACAAAGATCATGGCATCCAATCCCATTACTTCATGGGAAACAGATGAGGAAAAGGTGGAAATAGTGACAAATTTTATTTTCTTGGGCTCCAAAATCGCTGTGGATGCTCACTGTAGCCACGAAATTAAAGATGCTTGCTCCTTGGAAGAAAAGCTATGCCAAAACTAGACAGTGTATTTAAAAGCAGAGACATCACTTTGCTGACAATGGTCTGTATAGTCAAAGCTGTGGCCTTTCCGGTAAGCATGTATGGATGTGAGAATGGGACCATAAAGAAGGCTGAGCACTGAGGAATTGATGCTTTTGAACTGCGGTGCTGGAGAAGACTCTTGAGAGTCCCTTGGACAACAAGGAGATCAAACCAGTCAATCCTAAAGGAAATCAACCCTGAATATTCATTGGAAGGACTGATGCTGAAACTGAAGCTCTGGTACTTTGGCCACCTGATGTGAAGAGTCCACTCATTGGAAAAGACCTTGATGCTGGGAAAGATTGCGGGCAGGAGGAGAAGGGGACAACAGAGGATGAGATGGTTTTATGACATCACTGACTCAATGGACTTGAGTTTGAGAAAACTCCAGGAGACAGTGAAGGACAGGGAAGCCTGGCGTGCTGCATTTCATGGGGTCGCAGAGCCAGACATCACTTAGTTACTGAACAAGAACAACAGCCATATTGGAAAGGGCTATATCAGGTCTTATTTACAAATCTCTGGGCTTCAAAACTTAAAGGAATAAGCTCTTGGTTTCACATTTATCACCTGAAAAAGGTCTCCTCTTCTGAAGGGACTCAGTTCAGTTCAGTTGCCTAGTCATGTCCGACTCTTTGCGACCCCATGGACTGCAGCATGCCAGGCTTCCCTGTCCATCACTGACTCCCGGAGCTTGCTCAAACTCATGTCCATCAAGTTGGTGATGGCACCCAACCATCTCAACCTCTGTTTTCCCCTTGTCCTCCTGCCTTCAATCCTTCCCAGCATCAGGGTTTTTTCAAATGAGATAGTTCTTCATATTAGGTGGCCAAAGTTTTGCAGTTTCAGTTTCAGCATCAGCCCTTCCAATGAATATTCAGGGTTGAATTCCTTTAGGATTGACTGGTTGGATCTCCTTGCAGTCCAAGGGATTCTCAAGAGAGAGTGGACTACAAGCCCTATCTCTGACATTTGGCTTCAACTAACTAAAACCTGCACTACCAGAACAGGACAGAAAGAAAACTAAGAGAAGTAGACAGCTGACTCAGGATTAAGGACCAGTTCTTTATTCCAATTACTTTGATAACTGCTCACACTTCTGCTAATGAACCAAATATATTTTTTTCTTGGGCTTAATCATATGCAAAATGATTGATCAAAAATCAATCCAATTGCTGTGTACGTGACCAATTACCAATGTTCAGCACTTCTGATTACCCTGGTAGGTTTCACATCTCCAGGGTGCAGACTGGCTAGCCATTAGGTATTTTATATCAGAAGAAAGAAATTCTAGTGCCATGTGAGCCACCACCAGTATCATTAGAAAGGACCCTCTTAACTTGGCCAATTAATGACATATGTCCTGAACCTTGCCATAAATACTTGATTTTTACTCAATGTAACTCAATCCCAATCAGAGTATTGTGCTGCAGCTAAACCTAAAAACATAATAACCTAGCTCTGTGGTAGCATTATTCCCCAGTTGCAGGATGGATTTATTTGGCTGACTCTGGGAACTGGCCCCCAAATATGAAGGTCTTTCTTCGCTGGGAGCAAACCAAACATACCAAAGAAAATCAACCCAAGAATACTTTGTAAATTAGTGTGGCTAGCACCCGAAAACTGTCAACAGACTGTATCTTAGAGGATCAGTTATTGGTTTGGAACTGACTTAACCAGATGACCGGGGACATAATGGGTAGCTCCTAAAGGGACCCAGTGGATTTTTGGCAAAAAATTATGTCCTTGGCTTCCCCAAGTTGGTTAGAAAAACACATGATTGGTTTTCTTTCAGAGTCAAGGACACCTTGGAAACAATCTCTGCCAATCTGCCTTTAATGCGACCATGCTGGATTGGATCAGGTTTCTGATGGTATGATCATTTTGCCACATATTTCTTCCTTTACGTGGAATAGAAGATGTCATTATTCACATAGAGGTTTTAACAAAATTGACTGAGCAAGCTTAGAAGGACAGCAATCAACCCATTATCTTGCTCAGTTTGGAGATCTCCATGACAATAAAATCAGTCCTTCAGACTTGCATGGCCTTATTATTCTAACTTCTTCCCAAGGGAGAACCTGTGTCATAATACATATTGAATGCTGTGTTTTTAAACCTGATTAGTCTTCTAATGTAACTCATCTTATGATGCATGTGAAAAATCAATTTCCACTGTGAATAATCCTCTTCCCAGTTTAGAAGAAACACTGGGACAATGGTTTTCTTTAAGAGGATCTTGGCTTATTTTACTAATGACATTGTTACTCCTACTGGCAATTCTGTTGACAGTTTGTATAGCTTACAAAGTGATTATTTCTTATCCTTTGCACTCTATATCACCTACTCCTATTAAGATAAAGATATCTAAACAACTTGAAACTATTGATCACATCTATAGTTCTCTATAAAATAATAAACATGCACAATGCACAAGCAAATTAAAACTGGCATAAGTCCTACTAGACATTCTGGAATTGACTATTAGTCTCTAACAGACATCTTTCCAGTGCAACCCCTCTAAGGGAAAATAAAGAACTAGTATACTGAAACCAAGCATTAAGAGACATGATGGAAACAGGGTAGGTAAGCAACCCTGCTGGCATTAAGGGACCAAATACTCAATTACTTAAGCCTTCTACCAAAAAATGAATGATCAAAACAGAGAACCGATGAAATAAAATTATTTTAAAGCAGGACAGGAAAAGTTTAAAAATAAAATTTTCTCTGAAATTTGTGCTACCACCCTCTCCCCTTTAGTGTACATTGTGTATTTGCATTATGCATTATCTGGATCTCCTTAGAAGACACAAGATTACCTGCTAGACTGGGGTGGGAAAAAGAGCTATTTTATTTCCTCCTGGAGCCAGCAAAGTAACTCTTGAGGGGTTAAGATTCCTTCATTAGTCCTCTAAGGGGTCACAGTGACCATAATCTCACCGGGTACATGCATATCTGGACTATGGAAACTGTCAATGTTTCCTTGATATGAATATATTAAATCCTTTGTCTTGAAAGCTTCCATAACTGTGCTTTGACCTCTAACAGGCAGACCAGTTTCCAGAGCTTTTTAAAAGACTATCTACTAGATTATAACCCTCAGATTGGCTCAGATAAAATTCTCTATTTCTTTCTCAGATTAGCTATTAATTTTTTTTCATCAATGTGAAACTATGTAAATCCATTCTCTAGGGGAGTTTTATGACCCAAACTTTGACAGACCACTCATATCAGTATAGAACAATATTATTACAAATTTTCTTTTCTACCATCTGTTCTAAAAACACTTTCATCTTTCTTGAGGCTATATGTGTGTTCTTCCCATCAAAACCTTTTCTGGCCAGTCCCTTCCTCCACTAAGTTAGCTAAGTAAGTTTTTAACTTTAACCACCTACTTCTTTTGTTGTCTCTCATAAGCACACAAAATAAACCTTTATCTTCTACTAATGTGTCTTTTGTTAGCTTAATCTTCAGGTGCTGGAACTGAATCTAAGAGAGAAAAAAATTTCCCTCCCCTACAGAGGGCTCCTGAAACTCACATTATAGTGGTTATGGGTATAGTTTTATTATAATATATCTAGAAACTTCTCGTGAGTGAAGTCGCTCAGTTGTGTCTGACTCTTTGTGACCCTGTGGACTGTAGTCCACCAGGCTCCTCCATCCATGGGATTCTCCAGGCAAGAATAGTGGAGTGGGTTGCCATATCTTTCCCCAGGGATCTTCCCGACCCAGGGATCGAACCCAGGTCTGCCGCATTGTGGGCAGATGCTTTAACCTCTGAGCCACCAGGGAAGCCCAGAAACTTCTCATGTGAAAAAAAGTAATACAACTAATAATGCACATTTTACACTGTTATTGTGAGGATTAAAAAAATTTAAAGTGCTTAGAATGGTGACTGACAAGTAACAACCACTGCATAATTTTAAAGTTCTTATGTCAAAATTATATACATCACATGAGACTTCCCTGATTGTCCAGCAGCTAAGACCCCATGTTCCCAGTGCAGGGAACCTGGATTTCATCCCTGGTCAGGGAACTAGATCCCATATGCCACAATTAAGAGTTTGCATGCCACAATTAAGACTCAAGGCAGCCAAATAAATAAATATTTTAAAAAATTATATACATCATTAAATATCTTTAATCAAATGACAAAAGTTGACATATAATTTGGTAGCTGTGATTCTGAAAGCAAAACTTGTCCCCCCAAAATTGTATAAAACATACCCAGAAGGGGACCATGCAGATTAGATACCCATGGGATGAATAATCCCAACATTTTTTTGAAATGGCAGTTACTAAACTTGTTTCAGATTAATCTCCAGAAGTAATTAACAAGAGCAAGAGGAGTAAATAATTTAAACATTTTTGTACCTATAAATGGAAAGTAAATTTAAATAATATTTTAGTCCTTTCCAAATTCATAGTCCTATAATTTAAAATAGATATATTTTTTTAATGCAATAGACTTCTAAGTATCTTTTCAGTGTGATTTTAAATGCAGAGCAAAAACAATTGTGTAGCTTTTTCATAATATATCAGTTTTTTTTTAATTTTTTTAAATGATATAAGATCACATTTAATTAGAAAACAGTTTCTTATGCCCAACACTAGGCATTTATGAATAATTTTCAAAGGATATTATTAACTCTTCTTCTTGTGCTTGAGACAGTAGGTATACATTGTAAAAGCAATTTAAAATGACCATAAACATTAAAAGGATATGTTCAGTTCAGTTCAGTCACTCAGTCATGTCTGACTCTCTGCGACCCAAAGGACTACAGCATGCCAGGCCTCCCTGTCCAACATCAACTCCCAGAGTTTACTCAAACTCATGTCCATTGAGTCGGTAAAGTCATTCAACCATCTCATACTCTGTCTTTCCCTTCTCCTGCCTTCAGTCTTTCCCAGCATCAGGGTGTTTTTAAATGGGTGGACTCTTTGCATCAGGTGGCCAAAGTACTGGAGCTTCAGTTTCAGTATCAGTCCTTCCAATGAATATTCAGGATTGATTGCATTTGGGATGGGCTGGTTGGATCTCCTCGCAGTCCAAGGGACTCTCAAGAGTCTTCTCCAACACAACAGTTTGAAAGCATCAATTCTTCAGCATTCAGCTTTCTTTATAGTCCAACACTCACATCCATACATGACTACTGGAAAAACCATAGCCTTGACTAGACGGACCTTTGTTGGCAAAGTAATGTCTCTGCTTTTGACTATGTTGTCTAGTTTGGTCATAACTTTTCTTCCAAGGAATAAGCGTCTTTTAATTTCATCACTGCAATCGCCATCTGCAGTGATTTTGGAGCCCAAAAAATAAAGTCTGACACTGTTTCCACTGTTGCCCCATCTATTTGCCATGAAGTGATGGGACCAGATGCCATGATCTTTGTTTTCTGAATGTTGAGATTTAAGTCAACTTTTTCACTCTCCTCTTTCACTTTCATCAAGAGGCTCTTTAGTTCCTCTTCACTTTCTTCCATAAGGGTGGTGTCATCTGCATATCTGAGGTTATTGATATTTCTCCCGGAAATCTTGATTCCAGCTTGTGCTTTTTCCAGCCCAGCATTTCTCATGACGTGCTCTGCATAGAAGTTAAATAAGCAGGGTGACAATATACAGCCTTGATGTACTCCTTTTCCTATTTGGAACCGGTCTGTTGTTCCATGTCCAGTTCTAACTGTTGCTTCCTGACTTGCATACAGATTTTTCAAGAGGCAGGTCGGGTGGTCTGGTATTCCCATCTCTTTCAGAATTTTCCACAATATGTTAGCTTTTCCGAAAGTAGATCATCAATATGGGAAGTAATGCTTGATGATTAAATAAGGACAATAGGACAAAATTTTAGTGATTCCACTACTAGGCAGCAAAATAAGTTTTGTTGTAAAGTTTTTCTGCCTTTAACTTGCTGAAGAGTAGCTAGACAGCCATTATTACAAAGCTTTTTTCCCCCACAAATAAAGACATTACCTATCTAGGATGAATACTGCCATTTGCTTTTGTCATTTAAGGAGTGCTTGGCAGAGAATTTAATATAAAATTTGTATTAAAAGGCTATTGTGATTTAATTCCAAAGGCAATACTGGGACTTCATGGAAAGGAGAAAAAAGAATCCTAACCCTCCTTAGGGGCAGTCCAGATACATTATCCTCTCTCATAGTTCATTTTTCCTTTTCCATGCCTTCCTCATTTACATCCTTTCCCACTGGGAGGGAAGAACATGGAAATATTACTTTATTAATCTACGGTCAAATAGAATTGCTACTGTTGCATTAACGTATCTTCATCTTGTCAAATGTCATCATTTTTTAAAGTTCTTCAAAAGATATTGCAGTTTTCTATAACTTGCCCAAAGATTTTTATTTAGAAACACATTTACTTGTTTTTCATTTATTATTTACTTATGTATTTATTTCTAGCCATTCTGAAAATTAGATTACACTGTTATTTCAGTAACATCTTACGATATTTAATATAAAAAACATAAATAAAATATACAACTAGTTTCTCAATAATTATTAAAAGCTTTTAAGAAAATATCAATGTAAAACCAATGAATAGAATAATAAGGGACATTATTTCATCCTGGCTTAGAAATTCATGTTGAGTCCTTTATGACAATTTTTTTTCTCTTCTTTTTTTTTAATTTTTAAAAAATTTTTATTTATTTTAATTTGAGGCTAATTACTTTACAATATTGTATTGGTTTTGCCATACATCAACATGAATCTGCCACGGGTATACACGTGTTCCCCATCCTGAATGCCCCTCCCACCTCCCTCCCCATAGCATCCCTCTGGGTCATCCCAGTGCACCAGCCCCAAGCATCCTGTATCCTGCCTCGAACCTGGACTGGCGATTAATTTCTTACATGATATTATACATGTTTCAATGCCATTCTCCCAAATCATCCCCCCCTCTCCCTCTCCCACAGAGTCCAAAAGACTGTTATATACATCTGTGTTTCTTTTGCTCTCTCGCATACAGGGTTATCATTACCATCTTTCTAAATTCCATACATATGCGTTAGTATACTGTATTGGTGTTTTTCTTTCTGGCTTACTTCACTCTGTATAATAGGCTCCAGTTTCAGCCGCCTCATTAGAACTGATTCAAATGTATTCTTTTTAATGGCTGAGTATTATTCCATTGTGTATATGTACCACAGCTTTCTTATCCATTCATCTGCTGATGGACATCTAGGTTGCTTCCATGTCCTGGCTATTATAAACAGTGCTGCGATGAACATTGGGGTACACGTGTCTCTTTCCCTTCTGGTTTCCTCAGTGTGTATGCCCAGCAGTGGGATTGCTGGATCATAAGGCAGTTCTATTTCCAGTTTTTTAAGGAAACTCCACACTGTTCTCCATAGTGGCTGTATTAGTTTGCATTTCCACCAACAGTCTAAGAGGGTTCCCTTTTCTCCATACCCTCTCCAGCATTTATTGCTTGTAGACTTTTGGATAGCAGTCATTCTGACTGGTGTGCGATGGTACCTCATTGTGGTTTTGATTTGCATTTCTCTGATAATGAGTGATGTTGAGCATCTTTTCATGTGTTTGTTAGCCATCTGTATGTCTTCTTTGGAGAGATGTCTGTTTAGTTCTTTGGCCCATTTTTTGATTGGGTCATTTATTTTTCTGGAATTGAGCTGTAGGAGTTGCTTGTATATTTTTGAGATTAGTTGTTTGTCAGTTGCTTCATTTGCTATTATTTTCTCCCATTCTGAAGGCTGTCTTTTCACCTTGCTTATAGTTTCCTTTGTTGTGCAGAAGCTTTTAATTTTAATTAGGTCCCATTTGTTTATTTTTGCTTTTATTTCCAATATTCTGGGAGGTGGGTCATAGAGGATCCTGCTGTGATTTATGTCAGAGAGTGTTTTGCCTATGGTCTCCTCTAGGAGTTTTATAGTTTCTGGTCTTACATTTAGATCTTTAATACATTTTGAGTTTATTTTTGTGTATGGTGTTAGAGAGTTTTCTAGTTTCATTCTTTTACAAGTGGTTGACCAGTTTTCCCAGTGCCACGTGTTAAGAGATTATCTTTTCTCCATTGTATATTCTTGTCTCTTTTGTCAAAGATAAGGTGTCCATAGGTGCATGAATTTATCTCTGGGCTTTCTATTTTGTTCCAATGTTCTGTATTTCTGTCTTTGTGCCAGTACCATACTGTCTTGATGACTGTGGCTTTGTACTAGAGCCTGAAGTCAAGCAGGTTGATTCCTCCAGTTCCATTCTTCTTTCTCAAGATTGCTTTGGCTATTCAAGTTTTTTTTTTTTTTTTTTTGTATTTCCATACAAATTGTGAAATTATTTGTTCTAGCTCTGTGAAAAATACTGTTGGTAGCTTGATAGGGATTGCATTGAATTTATAGATTGCTTTGGGTAGTATACTCATTTTCACTATATTGATTCTTCCCACCCATGAACATGGTATATTTCTCCATCTATTAGTGTCCTCTTTGATTTCTTTCACCAGTGTTTTATAGTTTTCTATATATAGGTCTTTAGTTTCTTTAGGTACCTATATTCCTAAGTATTTTATTCTTTTCGTTGCAATGGTGAATGGAACTGTTTCCTCAATTTCTCTTTCTGTTTCCTCATTATTATTGTATAGGAATGCAAGGGATTTCTGTGTTGATTTTATATCCTGCAACTTTATTATATTCATTGATTAGCTCTAGCAATTTTTGGTAGAGTCTTTGGGATTTTCTATGTAAAGGATCATGTCATCTGCAAACAGAGAGTTTTACTTCTTCTTTTCCAATTTAGATTCCTTTTATTTCTTTTTCTGCTGTGATTGCTGTGGCCAAAACTAAGTTGAATAGTAGTGGTGAAAGTGGGCACCCTTGTCTTGTTCCTGACTTTAGGGGAAATGCTTTCAATTTTTCACCATTGAGGATAATGTTTGCGGTGGGTTTGTCATATATAGCTTTTATTATGTTGAGGTATGTTTTGTCTATTCCTGCTTTCTGGAGAGTTTTTATCATAAATGGATGTTGAATCTTCTCAAAGGCTTTATCTGAATCTATTGAGATAATCATATGGCTTTTATTTTTCAATTTGTTAATGTGGTGTATTACATTGATTGATTTGTGGATATTGAAGAATCCTTGCATCCCTGGGATAAAGCCCACTTGGTCATGGTGTATGATCTTTTTAATGTGTTGTTGGATTCTGATTGCTAGAATTTTGTTAAGGATTTTTACATCTATGTTCATCAGTGATATTGGCCTGTAGTTTTCTTTTTTTGTGGGATCTTTGTCAGGTTTTGGTATTAGGGTGATGGTGGCCTCATAGAATGAGTTTGGAAGTTTACCTTCCTCTGCAATTTTCTGGAAGAATTTGAGTAGGATAGGTGTTAGCTCTTCTCTAAATTTTTGGTAGAATTCAGCTCTGAAGCCATCTGGACCTGGGCTTTTGTTTGCTGGAAGATTTCTGATTACAGTTTCAATTTCCATGCTTGTGGTTCAGTTTTGGAAAGTTGTACTTTTCTAAGAATTTGTCCATTTCTTCCATGTTGTCCATTTTATTGGCATATAATTGCTGATACTAGTCTCTTATGATCCTTTGAATTTCTGTGTTGTCTGTTGTGATCTTTCCATTTTCATTTCTAATTTTATTGATTTGATTTTTCTCCCTTTGTTTCTTGATGAGTCTGGCTAATGGTTTTTCAGTTTTATTTACCCTTTCAAAGAATCAGCTTTTGGCTTTGTTGATTTTTGCTATGGTCTCCTTTGTTTCTTTTGCATTTATTTCTGCCCTAATTTTTAAGATTTCTTTCCTTCTACTAACCCTGGGGTTCTTCATTTCTTCCTTTTCTAGTTGCTTTAGGTGTAGGGTTAGGTTATTTATTTGAATTTTTTCCTGTTTCTTGAGGTATGCTTGTATTGCTATGAACTTTCTCCTTAGTACTGCTTTTACAGTGTCCCACAGGTTTTGGGTTGTGTTTTCATTTTCATTCATTTCTATGAATATTTTTATTTCCTTTTTGATTTTTTCTGTGATCTCTTGATTATTCAGCAGCATGTTGTTCAGCCTCCATGTTTTGGAATTTTTAATAGTTTTTCTCCTGTAATTGAGATCTAATCTTACTGCATTGTGGTCAGAAAACATGCTTGGAATGATTTCAAATTTTTTTGAATTTACCAAAGCTAGAGTTATGGCCCAGGATGTGATACATCCTGGAGAAGGTTGAAAAAGGTGAAATTTATTATTTTGGGGTTAAATGTCCTATAGATATCAATTAGGTCTAACTGGTCTATTGTATCATTTAAAGTTTGTGTTTCCTTGTTAATTTTCTGTTTAGTTGATCTATCCATAGGTGTGAGTGGGGTATTAAAGTCTCCCACTATTATTGTGTTATTGTTAATTTCCTCTTTCATACTTGTTCGCATTTGTCTTACATATTGCAGTGCTCCTATGTTGGGTGCATATATATTTATAATTGTTATATCTTCTTGGATTGACCCTTTGATCATTATGTAGTATCCTTCTTTGTCTCTTTTCACAGCTTTTGTTTTAAAGTCTATTATATCTGATATGAGTATTGCTACTCCTGCTTTCTTTTGGTCTCTATTTGCATGGAATACTTTTTCTAGCCCTTCACTTTCAGTCTGTATATGTCCCCTGTTTTGAGGTGGGTCTCTTGTAGACAACATATATAGGGGTCTTGTTTTTGTATTCACTCAGCCAGTCATTGTCTTTTGGTTGGGGCATTTAACCCATTTATTTTTAAGGTAATTATTGATAAGTATGATTCCATTGCCATTTACTTTATTGTTTTGGGTTCAAGTTTATACACCCTTTTTGTGTTTCCTGTCTAGAGAATATCCTTTAGCATTTGTTGGAGAGCTGGTTTGCTGGTGCTGAATTCTCTCAGCTTTGTTTGTCTGTATAGCTATTGATTTCTCCTTCATATTTCAATGAGATCCTTGCTGGGTAGAGTAATCTGGGCTGTAGGTTATTTTCTTGCATCACTTTAAGTATGTCTTGCCATTCCATCCTGGCCTGAAGAGTTTCTATTGAAAGATCAGCTGTTATCCTTATGGGAATCCCCTTGTGTGTTATTTGTTGTTTTTCCCTTGCTGCTTTTAATATTTATTCTTTGTGTTTGATCTTTGTTAATTTAATTAATATCTGTCTTGCGGTGTTTTGCCTTGGGTTTATCCTGTTTGGGACTCTCTGGGTTTCCTGGACTTGGATGACTATTTCCTTCCCCATTTGGGGGAAGTTTTCAACTATTATCTCCGCAAGTATTTTCTCATGGTCTTTCTTTTTGTCTTCTTCTTCTGGGACTCCTATGATTCAAATGTTGGGGGGTCTAATATTGTCCTGGAGGTCTCTGAGATTGTCCTCATTTCTTTTAATTCATTTTTCTTTTTCCTCTCTGATTCATTTATTTCTACCATTCTATCTTCTATTTCACTAATCCTATCTTCTGTCTCCATTATTCTACTATTTGTTGCCTCCAGAGTGTTTTTGATCTCATTTATTGCATTATTCATTATATATTGACTCTTTTTAATTTCTCCTAGGTCGTTGTTAAACCTTTCTTGCATCTTCTCAATCCTTATATCCAGGCTATTTATCTGTGATTCCATTTTGATTTCAAGATTTTGGATCATTTTCCCTATCATTATTCAGAATTCTTTATCAGGTAGATTCCTTATCTCTTCCTCTTTTGTTTGGTTTGGTGAGCATTTATCCTATTACTTTACCTGCTGGGTATTCCTCTGTCTCTTCATCTTGTTTATATTGCTGAGTTTGGGGTGGCCTTTCTGTATTTTGGCAGTTTGTGGAGCTCTCTTTGTTGTGGAGTTTCCTCACTGTGGGTGGGGTTGTATGGGTGGCTTGTCAAGGTTTCTTGGTTAGGAAAGATTGTGTTGGTGTTCTGGTGGGTGGAGCTGGATTTCTTCTCTCTGGAGTGCAATGAAGTGTCCAGTAATGAGTTATGAGATGTCAGTGGTTTTGGAGTGACTTTGGGCAGCCTGTATATTGAAACTCAGGGCTGTGTTCCTGTGTTGCTGGAAATTTGCATGGCAAGTCTTGCTCTGGAACTTGTTGGCCCTTGGGTGGTGCTTGGTTTCAGTGTAGGTATGGAGGCATTTGATGAGCTCCTGTCAATTAATGTTCCCTGGAGTCAGGAGTTCTCTGGTGTTCTCGGGATTTGGACTTAAGCCTCCTGCTTCTGGTTTGCAGTCTTATTTTTACAGTAGTCTCAAGATTTCTCCTTCTATACAGTATCATTGATAAAACATCTAGGTTAAAGATGAAAAGTCTCTCCACAGTGAGGGACACCCAGGGAGGTTCACAGAGTTACATGGAAAAGAGAAGAGGGAGGAGGGAGTTAGAGATGACCCAAATGAGATGAGGTGGAATCAAAAGAGGAGAGAGCAAACTAGTCAGTGATCACTTCCTTATGTGCGTCCACAGTCTGGACCGCTTAGAGATGTTCATGGAGTTATACAGAGAAGAGAAGATGGAGGAAGAGACAAAAGTGGCCAGGAGGATAAAAGGGGGAATCAAAAGGAGAAAGACAGATCCAGCCAGTAATCAGTTCCCTAAGTGTTCTCCACTATCTGGAACACACAAAGAGATTCACAGAATTGGGTAGAGAAGACAAGGGGGAGGGAGGAGACAGAGGCGACTTGGTGGAGAAAAAGGAGAGTCCAAAGGAGGAGAGAGCAGTCAAGCCAGTAATCACGCTCCCAAGTAAAAATGGGTACTGAAGATTGGGTTCTTAAAGGTACAAAATTGATAACAAATACCAAAAAGCAAAGGTTAAAAATCTAGAGGTTGGATTTTCAAAAATACAATATTAAAGAAAAGAAGAAAAAGAAAACAAAGTCACAAAAATTATATATATATATATATATATATATATATATATATATATATGAAGTTTGCTTTAAAAAAGTAGGGTCTTTTTTTTGCAAAGTAATAGTAGGTTATAAAAATGAAAATTAAAGGAGTAATAGAAGACTTAAAAATTAAAAAACATTTAAAAAAAAAAGAATGATCATAAAAAATAATAAAAATATATCTAGGACTTTCTCCAGTGTTGTTGTGGGCAGTGTGGGGTCAGTTCATTTTCAGATAGTTCCTTGGTCTGGCTTATATTTCTCAGGGTCTATAGGCCCCTTGCTATGTAGTTGGTACTAACTACAGGGTTTTAATCTATTGCACCTGTCACTTCCAAGGTGGTTCCCTCTGTTTTAGCTTCTTCTGTTTGCTGGTCTGTTCAGTGTCTGATTTCCCACCCTAACACAAGGGGGGCTGGTGGTGGACACTTTTTTAGGCTCACTTGTTCAGTCACGATGTGGGGAGGGGGGGACACTGCAAACAAATAACACTGGCATGTGCTCGCAGTGTCTCAGCCACACTAGGCCTGCCCCTGCTCATGGCGCATGTGCCCTCCCTGCCCACCCTGCTCAGGCTCTAGGTTGCTCTGCTGGGAGCCGTCTGAGGCTGGCCCTGGGCTGCATGCAACTCCCAGGTCTAAGCTGCTTAGGTTCAGGCAGTCGGGTAGTCCTCAGAGGCACAGACTCCGTTGGGCCTGCGTTTTGTGCCCTTCTCAGGTCTGGAGCAGCTCAGGTGATGTGGTGTTTGGCGAGTGCAGTCGCTGAGACTTATCGGCTCCCCCATCCCTGCTGCTCAGTTTTCTGGGTGTACAACCGGTGTACCTTCTCAGGCGGATGTTGACCATCCAGAACCCCAAGAAGCCTTAGTTAGCAAAGAAGCCCGCTTGCAGTTTGGTAGATAATGTCTCTCTGGGGCTGCAATTGCCCTCTTCTGGCTCTGGCTGCCTGTCACCAGAGGGAGATGGTCTGCAGCCGGCTATCTCTGTTCAGTCCTTTGTTCTGTGCGCAGGCCTGGCGGTGTCTTAGGTTAGGGCTTTTCACGTGGTAGCTATTCTACAGTCTGGTTTGCTAGCCCAAGTTAGTTCGCTCAGATTGCCCTCGGGGCATTCAGGCTCAGTCCTTACTCTAAGCAATGCAGCTCTAGCCTCCCTTCCCAGCCCCTGCTTGTTAGTGGTGGGGGCAAGCGTCTGTGCTGCTTCTCTGCTGGGGGAGTTACCATTGGGCTCGTAATCTGTGGGTTTTAATTATTTATTTATTTTTCCTCCCTGTTATGTTGCTCTCTGTGCTTCCAAGGCTCACCACAGACTTGGCAGTGAGAGTGTTTCCTGGTGCTTGGAAACTTCTCTTTTAAGACTCCCTTCCTGGGACAGAGCTCCATCCCTATCTCTTTTGTCTCTTTTTTTTGTCTTTTATATTTTTTCCTACCTCCTTTCGAAGACAATGGGCTGCTTTTCTGGGTGCCTGATGTCCTCTGCCAGCATTCAGAAGTTGTTTTGTGGAATTTACTCAGCGTTTAAATGTTCTTTTGATGAATTTGTGGGGGAGAAAGTGGTCTCCTCGTCCTATTCCTCCGCCATCTTAGGACCACCCCTCCTTTATGACAATTTTATATAAAAGATCATTAAAAACTTCCTGATACAGTGCATCTGAAAATAATGGATACATTTAATAAACTTTTAAATGAATTATATGAATTTAAAAAAAATTTAAATGAATAACTAGATAGAAAAGTAAGAAAAACTTTCAGAGTCCATACAATATGGGACATTACAAGACAAGATAGCTATCAAATATTGGAGCCGGAACATGCCTCTGGTTCAGCTGTCAGTCTCTAATGGTCTACTACTTGGAAACAGAAGGCAAAGTCTAGGATTTATGCAGAATGGGACACCTGACTAGAGAATACACATAAACTCAGAATTAAGAAATGTATACTTCTCTTACAGAAGATTATGTTGAAACTCTTATTCATCTAAGAATTATTAATAAGTATACATTACACACACAATTCTACAAACAAATCTACCCTCACGTAAATTTAAGGACAACATTTACACAACCCCTGGGTTTCCCTGGTGGCTCAGATGGTACAGAATCTGCCTGCAATGCAGGAGACCCAGGTTTGATCCCTGGGTCATGAAGAGCCCCTGGAGAAGGGAATGGCTACCCACTCCAGTATTCTTGCCTGGAGAATCCTATGGACAGAGGAGTCTCTTGGTTTATTATGTTTGAAACAACTTCTTAATGGTTATATAATTTAAGTGTACCTCTTTGGTCATCATCCAGAAACTTATAAAAACAGAAATAAAAACATATTTATATAAAAAATGTATTTTTAAAAATTCAATGATTTTTACTAGATTCTAAAATCACTGAAAAATAAGAAAACAAGATACCATGAATGACCATAGAGAAATAAAGAAGAATTAGACTCACATAAGTAGAAAATGCTAAAATAACCCCAATACAGAAGCAGTGTATCTTAGGATCTCTGGAAAAGCAGGTCCAGTAGGTGGCATATACACATATTTCAATACAGCCAATAGATACATACTAAAACTATCTTCTCTGTATATAGATCTATGCAGGGTACACTCAAGAACACAAATATGGATCAACACATATATATGAGGAAACTACTTGGGTCCAAAGAAACAGGCATCTGAATTGATTAAAGGTACTATGCTCAGCATTTCCATAAAGCTGATAATAGTGACTTTTCCCTCCAGCCAGATTGGATAAACTCCAAATTTATAGGACATTGGGTAGAAATCACAGAAAGTTCTATCCTTAGTATTGGAGAATAATTAATTTTATACTGAGTACTACTATTCCAGTCTGGCATAATAAATTTTAAAAATAAGACCCAACAGGATTAAACTTCTTCTAAGCAGCTCAATTATATTTTAGCACAAAGATCAAAAATGTTTATAAGAATACAAAATTATCCAGCTTCCAAGAAAAAGACAAAAAAAAAAAAAAAAAAAAACCGACACAGTCAGGCACTGAACACAAAATTATCAAACATACAAAGAAGCAGGAATATATTTTCCATATTGATAATAAAAAATCATCAATCAAAGCATCTAGAATTGGCACAGATATTAGAATTATCAAGTTAGAAGATTAAAGCTATTTTAAAATTGTATCCCAGATGGACCAAAAGTTACATCGAAAATATTTAAAAGTCTCAAATAAAATTTCTAATAATGAAAACTCAATGTCTGTGATTAAAAAAATAATAATAACTGGCCAGGATTAATGACATATTAGACACTTCAGGAGAAAAAATTTGATGATACTGAAGACAAAAAAATAAAAGATATCCAAGATAAAACACATAAAAAACATTTAAAAAATAATAATCAGTCAATAAGCAGAGAGCTGCATGATAACGTTGAAACTCTAATATCTGTATACTTTCAAATCTCAAAGAAGAGATGAGGGGGAAACTGAAAGAAAAACACTCATAAATTTGATAAAAACTATGAAACCAGAAAATCCAAAAGTCCCCAAGGAACCAAAACACAAATGAAAAAAGAATGTAACTATATCAAGGTACATTTAGTCAAACTACTTAAATCAATGATAAAGAAAAATTCTGGAAAGCAGCCAGAGAGAAAAGACACTTTACATACAGACAAATAAAGCAAGATAACAGGCTGGGATCTGGGACACTTTATTACAGTGCTTGCACCCAGAAAATAATAATTCCTCCAGCAACAAAATATGAAGAAACTAACAACGGCATGCATGTTATATTGTGGCAAATTATGAAAAATATACAAAAAGATCAAAAACCAACCTGCCACTCTTGAAGAGCTGGGAGCAAAAGCAGGGCACTGAGTATGAACCCTGCACACAGCACCCCCAAGGGGGTGGGCAGACCCCATAAGCCACCTTTCTGCCCTGACGCATGCCCCCATCCTAACCCTCACATCATATAAGGAATCAGCATGCCCTGGACCTATAGGGAGAGAGCAAGGGAATCTATTACTTGTTTTCACTCCCTCATGCTGCAGCCTGAGTTCCAATAAAGCCTTGCCTAAATTTTTTGTCTAGCCTTTTATAAATTTCTATTGATTAAGAAGGGCAAAAACCTTGACAGATAAGAAAATCACGACTTATCCACAGATATATTAATGCTAAAAAGAATATCTTACAAAAATTTTATGTCAAAAAAACTGACAACAAAAACTGAAATAGATCAGCTTCTTGAAAGACAAAAACTACCAAAACTGATTTGAGAAATAGGACATCTGAATATCTTTCTACCAATTAAAGAAATTATTATGTAAAATAATAAATTTACATAAATTATTATGTAAAACCCTTTCCATTAAGAAAATACCAGGCCTAGATGACTATGCTGATAAATTTTGTCAAATATTTTTTCAATTGACAAATCCACCCCCAATTTAATAGAAAATCGAAAATGCAAAAACATTTTCACACTGTTTCTACAAGGCCAGTAACAATCTGATATCAAAACAAGAAGATACATCACAAAAAAGTATAGACAATATTCTAGATCAAATTATAAGTAAAATCTTAAACATCATGTTCAGTTCAATTCAGTTCAGTCTCTCAGTCATGTCCGACTTTTTGTGACCCCATGAATTGCAGCACACAAGGCCTCCCTGTCCATCACCAGCTCCCAGAGTTCATTCAGACTCACGTCCATCAAGAAAGTGATGGCATCCAGCCATCTCATCCTCTGTTGTCCCCTTCTCCTCCTGCCCCCAATCCCTCCTGGCATCAGAGTCTTTTCCAATGAGTCAACTCTTCACATAAGGTGGCCAAAGTACTGAAGTTTCAGCTTTAACATCATTCCTTCCAAAGAAATCCCAGGGCTGATCTCCTTCAGAATGGACTGGTTGGATTTCCTTGTAGTTCAAGGGACTCTCAAGAGTCTTCTCCAACACCACAGTTCAAAAGCATCAATTCTTCGGCGCTCAGCCTTCTTCACAGTCCAACTCTCACATCCATACATGACCACTGGAAAAACCATAGCCTTGACTAGACAGACATTTGTTGGCAAAGTAATGTCTCTGCTTTTCAATATGCTATCTAGGTTGGTCATAACTTTTCTTCCAAGGAGTAAGCATCTTTTAATTTCATGGTTGCAGTCACCGTCTGCAGTGATTTTGGAGCCCAAAAAATAAAGTCTGATACTGTTTCCACTGTTTCCCCATCTATTTCCCAGGAAGTGATGGAACCAGATGCCATGATCTTCGTTTTCTGAATATTGAGTTTTAAGCCAACTTTTTCACTCCTCTTTCACCTTCATCAAAGGCTTTTTAGTTCTTCTTCACTTTCTCCCATAAGGGTGGTGTCATCTGCATATCTGAGGTTATTGACATTTCTTGCGGCAATCTTGATTCCAGCTTGTGCTTCTTCCAGCCCAGGGTTTCTTATGATATACTCTGCATATAAGTTAAATAAGCAGGGTGACAATATACAGCATTCACATTAGTAAATATTATTTCAGACTATTTTAAAATTATAATACATCGAGAGCAAATTGAGTTTAGCCCAACAGTGCAAGAGTCATTTAACATTAGACAATTACACTGTAATTTGCTGTATAAAGACCTAAAAGAGAAAAACAGTCTACTTATCTCAACATACACACATAAGCAGTCCATATCCTCCAACATTCATTCCTTATAAAAACTCAGCAAATTAAATTTAGAAGAGCACTGACTCAGCCTAATAAATGTCATCTCTGAAAGGTCTGTAGGTAAAAATATATTAAGGATGAGTAACAGAATATTTTCTAACATAAAGATCAAGACAAGGATGTTCCCTCCCAGCATTTCTATTCAGCACTTCTATTAGAGGTTTGGTGTGTAGGCAACAAACTTGCCTAACCACAGATTCCAAAAATGTTATGCTATTTTCCCCTAAAATTTGTAGTTTTATGGTTCATATTTAATTCCATGATCTATTTTGAGTTAACTTTTTATAAGCTGTGAGGTTAGGTTATACTAGTTATAGTCCATTCTCATCACTGTATATGAGAGTATATAACTTTCAAATCAGTTGAGAGAGGTAATATGTTAAAGTGAAAAATCATTACATTAAAAAATTAGGCAAGGCAAGGGGAGAAATTGAGAGAGAGAGAGAGAATGCAGGGGGGAAAATATATTAAAAAGTCAATTGAAATAATTCCAATTATAACAGTAAGCATAATAACAAAGGATCACAAACATTTTTTAAAAATGTAAATACATGACACATGCTCTCAACTAGAATGCTGACAGAACCATATTAACAGCAGACAAAATTTAAGGCAAAAATATTATTAGAGATAAAAGTGGTCACCTTCTACTCATAAAGTTCTAATTCAAAGGAAATATAAGAATTATTCAAATGTGCATATTCCTAATAATAAATACTCAAAATAGGCAGCATATATGGTTATGCTTCAAGAACAAACTGACAAATCTAACACTATAAATTAAGATTTTAACATTTTTCTCAGTAGATCAAGTACATCAATAATATCAATAATTGGTCAACAATAATATCAGTAAGATATCATAATAAATAAGTAATTAATAATGATCATTTATTAATATTAAATAAGTAATATAAATAAGTGATAAATAATATCAATAATGTCAATAATTGATCAAGTACATCAATAAGTAAGCATATAATTTATAAACAAAGATACAAACAAACACAAAGATGCAAACAAAGGAGTAAATAAATTCAGTAGTTGCATATTTGAAAATACTAGTAAAATTTACAAACTTTCAGAAAAACTGATCTCTCAGTAAGAATAAAAACATATATTCTTCTAAAATTCTATTAGATAAATATATATATTTATATTTATGGATTCATTATGGAGAAAATATAAGATATTATGAGTAACTATCAAAATAATTTGAAAATTTTGGAAAATGAGCAGTTAATCTATGGGAAAATTTAAAAAGCTAAATACATTTCATTATACAGATGATGTCAATCAGATTTTATTCCTAAGAATTTGTAGTAAAAAAAAAAACTCTGAAAAAACTTTGAAATACATATTTTTTAAGATTATAATAAGATAATGAGTTTCCTATAAACTATACAAACCAATGTTGCCTTGATAACAAAACAACAACAACAAAAAGACCAGAGAGATCAAGAGAAGTAGAGAAATGCAGATTATTTTTTAATAATACTCAGTAATACTTAGTCGAGATGCTAAACAAAATAAAAGCAAGTAGACACCAGAAAAATACTACATGGTAATCTAGCTGGGTTTAAGTTTAAGAATGTATGCTTAGTTCATTGTTGAGAATCTGAATTATCTCTACTTCAAGATTAAAGACAAACACAATTTTTTTAACCAATATAGAAAATAAAATAGATATTCAACAATCATTCACAATAAATTCTCTTCAAAAATTGATCAGACATGGTAAACTTTTTATTTTGTTAACAGTACTCAACAACAAAAGACAGCCTAGAAAACAAAATTATAGTAAACATACACTACACAACCACACACAAATACATACACACCTGCACACATATAAACTAACCACAAAGAAATTAAGAAAAAACATTATGAACTGGAAGAAACTATGTAGAATACATTGCATGTAGAAGGAGTAGTTATGCAGTAGATATGAGTAGATATGCAATAGAAAGAGTTCCAAGAAGTGATTAGAATAAGACAAAAAGCTTCTAAGAAAAAAAATGAAAATGTACAAAACAAACACAGAAATTCAATATTAATAGTAACTAGTTATGTAGCACAAAGACAGATTAAGTGTTAATAATACAGGTTTTATAAAGACTATAAATGGCCTTGCATGTATCTGATGACAAATGAATTAATAAATTGCTTTTGTGGGAGCCTGGGATTATCAGAAAACCAAGAGAGGAAGACTAATGCATGAATGGGTTTTGGAATGTTTCAGTGATTTTCTGTATCTTCTGGTGATCTTATGCCTTGCTGCTCTTACTGTTACTGAATAACACTGCTTGCTGCTCAATTGTATACCAATCTTGCATTCCTGGATAAACCCCACTTGGTCCTGAACTATAATTTTTATATGTTGCTGGATTTGTTTTGGCTTCTACTGCTGCTGCTAAGTCGCTTCAGTCATGGCCGACTCTGTGAGACCTCATAGATGGCAGCCCACCAGGCTCCACCGTCCCTGGGATTCTCCAGGCAAGAACACTGGAGTGGGTTGCCACTTCCTTCTCCAACGCATGAAAGTGAAAAGTGAAAGTTAAGCAGCTGAGTCGTGTTTTGCATAATCTTCTGTTAAAGATCCTGAGGTCTATGCTCCTGAGGTTCATTGATCTGTAGCTTTCTTGTCTTGCACTCATTCTCTGTTTGATATTTACATAAGCACAGTGCTCATAATATTAGTGGGGAAATGTTCCCTTCCTTTCCATTATTTGATAGAGTTTTATTAGGATTAGTCTGATGTTCTCCTTAAGTATTTGGTATAATTAATCAGTCAATACATCTGAATCTGCAGAGATGCAAAGGAATGTGGGCATGGGGGAGGAAACATGCACACACACACATGTAAAGTTTCTTAATTAAGATTTTCTCATCACAATGGGACCACTGATGACATATAGCTAGCTACATGTAGCACCCCAGGAATTCCTTGCCCAGCCTCACTGGCATGTACAGTTCACTATTCCTCATTAGAGTTAAGAAAACTCTGTGCAGGATCTGTGTTTACATAGATCCCTTCTATTCACTATTCTATTCCACCAATTCCAGATGCCTCAACTTTACAGAACTCTAATCTCTATCTCCTTACTTCTGGGAGACCATTCTCTGGGGCTTGTTTCTCACTATTTATACTCTATAGGGGAATCTGTCCCCTAGCAAAACCCAATAATGATCATAAGGCTCACAGGATCCATGTCCCTCTTTCGTGGATCCCAGTTCTTTGGATACATGCTGTTCAATACATGTGCACATGCTAAGTTGCTTCAGCCATGTCTGATTCTTTTTCACTCTATGGATTGTAGGCTGCCAGGCTCCTCTGTCCATGGAATTCTCCAGGCAAGAATACTGGAGTGGGTTTCCATGCCCTCCTCCAGGGGATCTTCAGATCCAGGGATCAATTAATTACATCTAAATCAAATCATACATATTGACTTATTTTCTTATTATTTGTTACAGAAGGGAAAGTAAATAGTATACAATGTGTTTTTACCTGAGGTTTTCTGTATCAGTGGACCATTTCTTCACCCTGCTACACATCTCCGGGAATGTAACTAAAGATCTCACTAAGAGAATGGATTATATTTTCTCATTTCCTTATTTTGAATTCAGTCATAAGACTTGCTTAAGCCAACAGCATAAGTTGAAAGTTATAGTGCAACACTTTAACTGATCTTGTATGTTTCTATGAGAAGAACATGCTCTTTTCATACCTTGCTGGTCTCAGAAAATGGATGCAAGTCATGTACAACAGAGCCTCCAGAGTTAAAATACACTAACTGGGTCCATTCTGTTTCAGGCAACATGGCCATAAATCCATGAGTGTGTTGTTGTATGTCATTATGCACAGTCCATATTTGAAAATTGAGAAGTTATGCTTCGCTTATCTTGAGGATGGAGTAGCTTCATAAATTCTTGGGAAGTCTTATGCACAGGTGATTTGACCCAGGTAGTTTTCATATGTTTTTTAATACCTCTTTACTTTCTAGCACTATAAGATGCTTCAAGTTCATCTTGTATATTTCATGTTTGGTGCTACAATTAGTCATTTTGCTAAGAATACCTGATCCTGAAAAATGGTATTAGAAATCAAGATCTGGATACTGTGTGTACTTGTTGCTACTGAAATCTTTGATTCTAGGCTTTCCCAGACAAAGCAAGAAAATACATGTGTGATACCTGCATATAGACAGGTATGTGTAAATATTCTGTATGTAAACATCCATATTAAGTAAAATATGAATTCATACAAATGTGTCCAACTCTAGTATATTACCATATGGATCATTCTAGGCTCTTCCCCTGGCTTATATGTAAGCCACCTTGTCAAAGAGAGAAACTTGCCTACACATATTTCAAATAGCTATCTAAATACTTAGGAATGTGAATGCATGATCACATGATAAGACTATTTTAGCTTTGAAAGAAATGACCAACTGTCTTCTAAAGTGTTCAGTTTCTCAATATTATGATCTTAGCTGTAGACTTCAGAGATGTTCTTTATCAATTCAAGGAATTTCTTTCTATCATCACTTTGATAGAGGCTTTTTTCTTTGATCACGAATAAGTGGATTCTTCATTGTTGTTTTGGTCAAATACTCTTTCTACAGCTCTTGATATGATCACATGATTTTTTTTCTAAGTATTTGATATGGTGGATTACACTTATTGACTGTTCACTGGAAAGTAGGTCTCTGTTATGAAGAAGGAATTGGACATACTACACAATGATTACTTTTCTCCTATTGGCAGGTTCATAAGGAGTTACTTCTTGGATCCATACAAGAACCTGATGGGGTTCCTGAAGGTAAGGCCATAAAAGCACAGAGGCCCTTACAAGATTGTGATCACCTGGGTACTTCCCCGGCCTCCAACAGGGCATAAAAATGACCATTTAAATAGTTCTCTCTTTTGATGACTTCAGGGGCACCTGCTCCAGGTAAGCAAAGTCCACCTGGGACTTTGGATGTGACTTTGTTTACAGATTTTGGTTGCAGTTTGCCCTGAAACCTAAGTTCTCTGACAGATCCAATAAAAGTCATTGATTTTCAATTTGTCCAAATTCTTCTTGTAAGATATTGGGTAACTATTTCCAAATTCTTTATATGGCAGCTGCTAAGTCGCTTCAGTCGTGTCCAACTGTGTGCGACCCCATAGATGGCAGCCCACCGGGCTCCCCCGTCCCTGGGATTCTCCAGGCAAGAACACTGGAGTGGGTTGCCATTTCCTTCTCCAATGCAATAAAGTGAAAAATGAAAGTGAAGACACTCAGTCATGTCCGACTCTTAGCGACACCATGGACTGCGGCCCACCAGGTTCCTCTGTCCATGGGATTTTCCAGGGAAGAGTACTGGAGTGGGTTGCCATTGCCTTCTCCTTATATGGCAGAGCCAAGCTAAAAGCCCAAGATTAACCTTTCTACTGCTTAAGGAAGATACCATTTTACATCTGATTCCCCAGGTTTAACTTATTTCCTAGAGAAAAGTTTTAGAAAGAAAAGCCCAAGAGTTCTCACATTATCAATAATGTCATTATAGATGAAAAATAATCTTTATCTTCACTGTAGCCATTTTAGTATTAGGAATTTCACAGATAAACATTGGTTTGGTTCAGTCACTCAGTCGTGTCTGGCTTTTGTGACCCCATGGACTGCAGCACACCAGGTCTCCCTGTCCATCACCAACTCCTGGAGTTTACTCAAACACATGTCCATTGAGTCAGTAATGCCATCCAACCATCTCATCCTCTGTCATCCCCAACTCCTCCTGCCTTCAGTCTTTCCCAGCATCAGGGTCTTTTCAAATGAGTCAGTTCTTTGCATCAAGTGGCCAAAGTATTGGATTGCAGCTTCAGCATCTTTCCTTCCAATGAATATTCAGGACTGATCACCTTTAGGATGGACTGGTTGGATCTCCTTGCAGTCCAAGGGACTCTCAAGAGTGTTCTCCAAAACCACAGTTCAAAAGCATCAATTCTTTGGCACTCAGCCTATTTTTTACAGTCCAACTCTCACATCCATACCTGACTACTGGAAAAACCATAGCCTTGACTAGACGGACCTTTGTTGGCAAAGTAATGTCTCTGCTTTTGAATATGCTGTCTAGGTTGGTTATAGCTTTTTCATCCAAAGAGCAAGCATCTTTTAATTTCATGGCTGCAGTCACCATCTGCAGTGATTTTGCAGCCCCCCAAAATAAAGTCTGCCACTGTTTCTACTGTTTCCCCATCTATTTGCCATGAAGTAATGGGACTGGATGCCATGATTTAGTTTTCTTAGTGTTGAGTTTTAAGCCAACTTTTTCACTTTCCTCTTTCATTTTCACTGAGAAAGATTGGTTATTCAGATATTTTGAGTAATATTGGATGAAGCTACAAAACTTTGTATTTCCATTAAAAGTTTGCCTTAAAATATAATTAATTTATGTTAACTTTTTGTGATTAGCAGATACTACAAGATCCTACATGGGAATCACATACTTTCTGAACTTTACATTCATAGCATTAAATGTAAGATATGTTATGCCACTTACATTTTATATATTAGTACAAGAGTATTGCCCTGCCAATAAAATCTGTTCATTTTATTATAGCAATTCTAGTTGTCAAATGAATTAATATATCCACTTGGCATGTGAATCCAAATTCTCAACATTATCCTTTTAGTGAACAGAATTCATGATCCTTTCTATGTTTGATGAAATTGAATAAATAATTTTCAACATGATTCACCATCAAGGTAGAGTTACTATTTTGTGGATGTGTGCATGTATGGGACGTTTAGCTTAAAATAATGTTTAAAGACTGCTATGAATGCAAGCAGTTTGGGGGCATGCTTCACCTTATTCAAGTACAAGATAGCATGTAGCATCCCTCTATGAATCAATTCTTATAGTTTCTGAGCAGTATCAAGGGACAATATTCTATACTTATAACTGTGGAAAAAGCTTTGGTCAGTGCTTGGCATTGAGTAGCATTACTCAGCTTAATCTGATTATTGTTTGGAATTATATACATTTCCTAGTTTGCTGGCACAACATGAACCAAATAAACTTGAAATTTGCATACAGTATGAGTTCACTGAAATAGCTGCCATAATAGTGACAAAACTCTATGTTTGCTATGTACTCTTGACTTGAGTAACGAAAAATTTTCAGTTATCCAAAGGAGTCATCTCTTTAGACAAATGAGTAGATAAAAATAAACCCATATCTACCTCACTTTACAAAGTACAAGTATTACTTGAAAGTTGGAAAGTGCATATATGCAAATGAGTATCTTTTGCATGGGTAATTTCTATATTAAAGAAAACCAGGAAAAATTCATGTTTTGAAATGGAGAACCACCATTTAAATTGGAGAATTCTTATCACTTAGCTAACCTATTTTGACTTGTAAAAATTACCAACATATCCAAGAAGAGAAACAATGTTATTTTTCTTCTTGCTTTATGTACTACTTCTTATCTACTGTTAGGATAAGCATCCAATAAATTAACACAATTTAACAAATATATTCAGTACATTAAGTTGAATAGAAAATCAATGGCATTATACTGGTTTACAATCAGATATTAGGAAAAGATGCACACTTATGAAACGCTTATGAACAAGCTAGTTCCATATGTACACAAACATATATATATAGTATTACAAGTAATGCAGTAACTATAGAAATAATATATAAGTGTGTAAAATTAAAATTGTTCAGTTCAGTTCAGTCACTCAGTCATGTCTGACTCTTTGCAACCCCATGAACTGCAGCACGCCAGGCCTCCCTGTCCATCACCAACTCCTGAAGTCCACCCAAACCCATGTCCATTGAGTCGGTGATGCCATCCAACCATCTCATCCTCTGTCATCCCCTTCTCCTCCTGCCCTCAATCTTTCCCAGCATCAGGGTCTTTTCAAATGAGCCAGCTGTATTTATTCAGCAAGTTATTTAAAAGCATGAACAATTACAGAAATCTCTCTCATGTTTCTGACATTCAATACATACTGCTCTCCAGGTAAAAGAAGAACTCACAACTCTCCTTACAGGTCATTTAATTAGGCAGAAGGAACTTTAGGTCTGATTATAGTTTGTGGAGGATTTGTAATTTGAATGCACGAAAAATGCAATGCTCTGTGTCCAATTGCTATTTACCAAGTGCTATTGCTTCCTTGTATTAACTTTCTAAGTCTGGATGTAATATTACATAGTTTATCTACCTTACACAGAAGGCTTGCTGCAAAATTAGGAATTCTAGTCACCAAATGAGTGTATAAAATTAATTAATAATTATGCAAATTTGGCAGCGTGAACTCTGTATACTTCTCTTCTTCCTGAATGTTGTAATAGGATAAATAAGCTAGTGGAACATGGGAACAGAAAGGAAATATACAAATATACTAAAGACTTTTAGCCAAAAATCAACAGGGAAATTTATATTGGATAACAGAATATTAAAACAATTTCTGTCAAAATTTAAACATTCTAGCTATCACAATTATTGGTAGCATTTTTTGAAGAAACTAAAGTAATAAGAGATTATAATTGGTAGAATTACTGGGAGAGATAAATCATCATAATGTGAATGATATCACTGTAAATGATAAAAAGAAGAACATAAAATTCCTAGAACTATTAAGACAATTAGGTAAGATGACAGATAAAAATAAGTAGAGTAAAATACTCAACAAACACATGAAAAGATAGTCAATATCACTTATTATTAGAGAAATACAATCAAAACTACAATGAGGTATCACCTCTCACGAGTCAGAATGACCATTATCAAAAAAATCTACAAACAATAATTGCTGAAGAGGGTATAGAGAAAAGGTAACCCTCTTATACTGCTTGTGGGAATGTAAATTGATACAGCCACTAGAAAAATAGTATGCAGGTTCCTTTAACTCTAAAAATAGAACTATCATATGACACAGAAATCCCACTACTAGGCATAAACCCTGAGGAAACCAAAATTGAAAAAGACACATGTACCCCAATGTTTATTGCAACACAATGTACAATAGCTGGAACATAGAAGCAACCTAGATGTCCATTGACATATGAATGGATAAAGCAGTTTTGGTACAATATACAACGGAAAATTACTCAGACATGAAAGGAACACATTTGAGTCAGTTCTAATGAGATGGACTAACACAGAGGCTATTATACAGAGTGAAGTAACCAGAAAGAGAAAGAGAAATATTGTGTACTAATGCATATATATGGGATCTAAAAGACTGTACTGAAGAATTTTATTTGCACGGCAGAAATGGAGAAACAGAGGGGTGGGAAGGGGAGGGAGACAGGAGGGAGGTATCTGTACTATTTTACACCCCCACCAACAGTGTGCAAGGGCCCCAGTTTCTTCAGTTCAGTTCAGTTCAGTCGCTCAGTCGTGTCTGACTCTTTGTGACCCCATGAATTGCAGCACGCCAGGCCTCCCTGTCCATCACCAACTCCCGGAGTTCACCCAAACTCACATCCATCAAGTCGGTGATGCCATCCAGCCATCTCATCCTCTGTTGTCCCCTTCTCCTCCTGCCCCCAATCCCTCCCAGCATCAGAGTCTTTTCCAATGAGTCAACTCTTCAAATGTGGTAGCCAAAGCACTGGAGTTTCAGCCTTAGCATCATTCCTTCCAAAGAAAACCCAGGACTGATCTCCTTTAGAATGGACTGGTTGGATCTCCTTGCAGTTCTGGGACTCTCAAGAATGTTCTCCAGCACCACAAAGCATCAATTCTTCAGTGCTCAGCTTTCTTCACAGTCCAACTCTCACATCCATACATGACTACGGGAAAAACCATATCCTTGACTACACGGACATTTGTTGGCAAGTAATGTCTCTGCTTTTGAATATGCTATCTAGGTTGGTCATAACTTTCCTTCCAAGGAGTAAGTGTATTTTAATTTCATGGCTGCTATCACCATCTACAGTGACTTTGGAGTCCAAAAAAATAAAGTCTGACACTGCTTCCCCATCTATTTGCCATGAAGTGATGGGAACAGATGCCATGATCTTAGTTTTCTGAATGTTGAGCTTTAAGCCAACTTTTTCACTCTCCACTTTCACTTTCATCAAGAGGCTTTTTAGTGCCTCTTCACTTTCTGCCATAAGGGTGGTATCATCTGCATATCTGAGGTTATTGAAATTTCTCCCGGCAATCTTGATTCCAGCTTGTGCTTTTTCCAGCCCAGCGTTTCTCATGATGTATTCTGCATAGAAGTTAAATAATCAGGGTGACAATATATAGCCTTGACATACTCCTTTTCCTATTTGGAACAAGTCTGTTTTTCCATGTCCAGTTCTAACTGTGGCTTCCTGACCTGCATATAGGTTTCTCAAGAGACAGGTCAGGCGCTCTGGTATTCCCATCTCTTTCAGAATTCTCCACAGTTTATTGTGATCCACACAGTCAAAGGCTTTGGCATAGTCAATAAAGCAGAAATAGATGTTTTTCTGGAACTCCCTTCCTTTTTTGATGATCCAGCAGATGTTGGCAATTTGATCTCTGGTTCCTCTGCCTTTTCTAAAACCAGCTTGAAAATCTGGAACTTCACAGTTCATGTATTGCTGAAGCCTGGCTTGGAGAATTTTGAGCATTACTTTACTAGCATGGGAGATGAGTGCAATTATGCAGTGGTTTGAGCATTCTTTGGCATTGCCTTTCTTTGGGATTAGAATGAAAACTGACCTTTTCCAGTCCTGTGGCAACTGTTGAGTTTTCCAAATTTGCTGGCATATTGAGTGCAGCACTTTCACAGCATCATCTTTCAGGATTTGAAATAGCTCCACTGGAATTCCATCACCTCCACTAGCTTTGTTCGTAGTGATGCTTCCTAAGGCCCATTTGACTTCACATTCCAGGATGTCTGGCTCTAGGTCAGTGATCACACCTTCATGATCATCGAAGATCTTCTTTGTACAGTTCTTCTATGTATTCTTGCCACTTCTTAATATCTTCTGCTTCTGTTATGTCCATACATTTCTGTCCTTTATCGAGCCCATCTTTGCATGAAATGTTCCCTTGGTATCTCTAATTTTCTTGAAGAGGTCTCCAGTCTTTCCCATTCTGTTATTTTCCTCTATTTCTTTGCATTGATTGCTGAGGAAGGCTTTCTTATCTCTTCTTGCTATTCTTCGGAACTCTGCATTCAGATGCTTATATCTTTCCTTTTCTCCTTTGCTTTTCATTTCTCTTCTTTTCACAGCTATTTGTAAGGCCTCCTCAGACAGCCATTTTGCTTTTTTGCATTTCTTTTCCACGGGGATGGTCTTGATCCCTGTCTCCTGTACAATGTTGTGAACCTCAGTCCAATGTTCATCAGGCAGTCTATCTATCAGATCTAGTCCCTTAAATCTATTTCTCACTTCCACTATAATCATAAGGGATTTGACTTAGGTCATACCTGAATGGTCTAGTGGTTTTCCCTACTTTCTTCAATTTAAGTCTGAATTTGTCAATAAGTAATTCATGATCTGAGCCACAGTCAGCTTCCAGTCCTGTTTTTGCTGACTGTATAGAGTTTCTCCATTTTTGGCTGCAAAGAATATAATCAGTCTGATTTCGGTGTTGACCATCTGGTGATGTCCATTGTAGAGTCTTCTCTTGTGTTGTTGGAAGAGGGTGCTTTCTATGACCAGTGTGTTCTCTTGGCAAAACTCTATTAACCTTTGCCCTGCTTCATTCCATATTCCAAGGTCAAATTTGCCGGTTACTTCAGGTGACTCTTGACTTCCTACTTTTGATTTCCAGTCCCCTATAATGAAAAGGACATCTTTTTTGGGTGTTGGTTCTGGAAGGTCTTGTAGGTCTTCATAGAACCATTCAACCTGAGCTTCTTCAGCACTACTGGTTGGGGCATAGACTTGGATTACTGTGATATTGAATGGTTTGCCTTGGAAATGAACAGAGATCATTCTGTCATTTTTGAGATTGCATTCAAGTACTGCATTTCAGACTCTTTTGTTGACCATGATGGCTACTCCATTTCTTCTAAGGGATTCCTGTCCGTAGTAGTAGATATAATGGTCATGTGAGGTAAATTCACCCATTCCAGTCCATTTTTGTTCACTGATTCCTAGAATGTCAATGTTCACTCTTGTCATCTCCTGCTTGACCACTTCCAATTTGCCTTGATTCATGGACCTGACATTCCAGGTTCCTATGCAATATTGCTCTTTACAGCATCAGACCTTGCTTCTATCACCAGTCACATCCACAACTGGGTATTGTTTTTGCTTTGGCTCCATCCCTTCATTCTTTCTGGAGTTATATCTCTACTGATCTCCAGTAGCATATTGGGCACCTACTGACCTGGGGAGTTTCTCTTTCAGTATCCTATCATTTTGCCTTTTCATACTGTTCATGGGGTTCTCAAGGCAAGAATACTGAAGTGGTTTGCCATTCCCTTCTCCAGTGGACCACATTCTGTCAGACCTCTTCAACATGACTCGTCCTTCTTGGGTGTCCCCATATGGCATGGCTTAGTTTCATTGAGTTAGATAAGGCTGTGGTCCATGTGGTTAGACTGACTAGTTTTCTGTGATTAGGGTTTCACTGTGTCTGCCCTCTGATGCCCTCTCGTAACACTTACTGTCTTACTTGGGTTTCTCTTAACTTGGACGTGGGGTATCTCTTCACGGTTGCTCCAGCAAAGTGCAGCCACTGCTCCTTACCTTGGATGAGGGGTATCTCCTCACCACCGCCCTTCCTGACCTTGAAAGTGGAGTGGCTCCTCTCAGCCCTCCTGGGCCCATGCAGACACTACTCCTTGGACGTGGGGTTGCTCCTCTGGGCTGCCGCCCCTGGCCTCAGGCATGGACTAGCCTCCTCCCAGCCACCACCCCTGGCCTCGGGCAGAGGGGTAGCTCCTCTTGGCTGCTGTCCCTGACCTCGGACATGGGATAGCTCCTCCTGGCCGCCACAATTTCTTCACATCCTTGTATACACTTCTCAACTTTTGTTTGTTTCTTGATAAGAGCTATCTTGATAAGTATCCTGTGAAGTAATATCCTTAACTGCCAATTCCCATAGCTCAAACCACTTGTATTGTTACAGATATCTTCAATTTAAAGGAATCCACATTACCAGAATCTATCTGGTGGGGATTGTGGCTTGCACCTAGTTCTGCAAAGAAAGGTGTATACTCTTGGTTTTCCAAAGTGGGATTTCTAGATTTGTTTTCCTACACATATGCTATTACATAATGCTGTACAGATCCATGCAAATAATAACTGGTGAGTGTTGTGTCAGTCACACAGGAGGAGTGGCTTTTGCATGTAACCAGGAATCTTAGCATCAGGTATAACATTCTTGCTCAGATGAATCCTGAGTTCTAACTAAAGGGAACTTAACTCCCCTGTGGCTATGCATTTGACAGCCAACTTTCTCAGCATTTGAAGAAGTAAAAGGATGAATCAAAATCATACATATAGAGACCTGGTATATAAATATCATCACAAATGCATCAAGAACTTTTACTCAGAAAAAATGAGTATTTAGAATAAAGCCTATTATTCATGTCAAATAGGATGTCACTTTCAGCCATTCAAGAATACAGTTGAGTATTGATTCCTTTATAAATGACAGGAACTAACCATTCAGATAAGAAGACGAAGAGGGAATTTTCGCTGTGGCATATGAGCAGAATGCAGCAAGTTTTGGGAGGCAGACATATAAACCATCAATCATTATACTATCTCACAAGGAGAGTTTCTGTAGCATAATGATATCTCAGTAGGATTATCAGGTACACGAATGAACTCAGTCTTTTATTTGGGAGGAAGTTGGAAAGTATGAAGGGTGTGTGGTGTGCTTATCCTTTCACAGAGAATGTAATTTTTTACTAACTTGTGGCTTAAATGGTATGTAAAATATCCACAGGCTAAGACTGTTCTTTCTGAAAAAGTATCAGGGGAGTAAGTCCAAGGAGTGAGTTCAGAGGCAGTGGGGATGGCTGACTAAGATGCCTAGAGGGAGCAGAAGAGTGAGAAAACCCAGTTGTGGGGCTGAGTAGGGTTGGCCAGGCTGGCATGAAGGACCCTGTGTGCTTAGTGACCTGTGAAGGGCCCCTGAGGAGAGGAGTCTGAAAGGCTTAGGAGATGTTCAGCACACCCCATTCCCCCCACCCCCTGCCCCTTCCTTACTCTCCCTCCTCTTGGATTAAGCTCCCTTGTCTGCATTGGCAGGTTTTCTGGGCTAAGATGAGCCACCCTTGACCGAGGCCTGTCTACTCTCACACACCTCCAGCTCCCAGGGTCGCTGCCCCATCTGTCTGTCTGTCACTCCTCACCTCCAGGACAGGTTGTGCAGCCTGAGACCCCAACTCCATTGGCCCTGTGTGCACCCTTCTCTTGGAGGAACCCTTCATGCCTTCTGCGTGCTGCTCATTAGTCGTGTTGGGCGAGTCTTGGAGCCTCTGTTTGTGTGAAGTTCTGTAAATATGATGGGTTCACACAAGGAAGTGATTTTGATTGGGGGAATGTTGATTTGCTACACATGAAGTGGGAGTTAAGAAAAACCTAAAGACTCTGTAATGACCTGTAAAAGACTTAATGATTTGTATTGTATAGTGAACTAAATGTCTGTACTTGTGTACTTTATATGCCTTCCCACCATATGACCAATAGCCTCTAAATAATGTTCAGGTACCAGTGTCGCTTAGTATGTGTGCGGGATATGTGTACGATACTTTATGCAGAAAACCAAGATTCACCTCCCAGAAACTAAAAGTCAACTCTGCTTTACTTGACATTGTTATTCAGATTTCATATCCATAAAAATTATCTACAGAAAAATTCACTCAATTTTAGCTATGAACCTTCTTCAATAATATAAGTTTTCTGGTTGTGTTTAGTTATTTTTTTTTTTTTTTTATTGCTTGGAACAGAGGGATCCACTTACTTCTTAATATTTTTCTCTAAGCATTATATTACTTAATTTCAAATTATTTTGTAAGGCTTGAGGTATACATAGCATTATGAAGAATTTAAACAGTCATCTCTGGATTCACTGCCCAGTATAGGAAATGATATTTAAATTCTAAAATTAATCACAAATGGGAATTTGATAGTTATGAGAGTCCCTTGGACTGCAAGGAGATCCAACCAGTCCATTCTGAAGGAGATCAGCCCTGGGATTTCTTTGAAAGGAATGATGCTAAAGCTGAAACTCCAGTACTTTGGCCACCTCATGCGAAGAGTTGACTCACTGGAAAAGACTCTGATGCTGGGAGGGATTGGGGGCAGGAGAAGAGGACGACAGAGGATGAGATGGCTGGATGGCATCACTGACTTGATGGACGTGAGTCTAGGTGAACTCCGGGAGTTGGTGATGGACAGGGAGGCCTGGTGTGCTGTGATTCATGGGGTGGCAAAGAGTGAGACACGACTGAGTGACTGAACTGAACTGAACTGAACTGACTGTGTTGAGGTTAAATTATGTTGCCCCCCAAACTCAAATGTTCAAGTCCTAATTTCTAGTACTTCTGAATGTGAACTTAATTGAAGAGTCTTTAAGGAGATAATTAAATTAAAATGAAGTCATTAGCATAGGCCTTCATGGAATATGACTGATAACTATATAAAAAGGGGAAGTTTGGACATAGAAAGGAAAGACAATATGAGGAGACACAGAAGGAAGACAGCCATTTAAAAGTGAAGGAAAGAGAGACTTAGAACAGATACTTCCCTCACAGCCCTCAGAAGGAACCAACCTTTCAGTATCTTGACTTTAGTCTTTTAGCCTTCAGAACTGTGAGACAATAAATTTGTGTTGTTTATAGCCACCTAGACGATAGTATTTTGTTATGAAGTCCTCTATCAAATACCATGTATGTATTTCTAGTTCACTACATATGTTGTGATCAATAATAGTACATATTCTGCTTTGCACATTTTAAACAACTATAACAATGGTGTCATCAGATCAGATCAGATCAGTCACTCAGTCGTGTCCGACTCTTTGCGACCCCGTGAATCGTAGCACGCCAGGCCTCCCTGTCCATCACCAACTCCCGGAGTTCACTGAGACTCATGTTCATCGAGTCAGTGATGCCATCCAGCCATCTCATCCTCTGTCGTCCCCTTCTCCTCCTGCCCCCAATCCCTCCCAACATCAGAGTCTTTTCCAATGAGTCAACTCTTCGCATGAGGTGGCCAAAGTACTGGAGTTTCAGCTTTAGCATCATTCCTTCCAAAGAAATCCCAGGGCTGATCTCCTTCAGAATGGACTGGTTGGATCTCCTTGCAGTCCAAGGGACTCTCAAGAGTCTTCTCCAACACCACAGTTCAAAAGCATCAATTCTTCAGCGCTCAGCCTTCTTCACAGTCCAACTCTCACATCCATACATGACCACAGGAAAAACCATAGCCTTGACTAGATGAACCTTTGTTGGCAAAGGAATGTCTCTGCTTTTGAATATGTTATCTAGATTGGTCATAACTTTCCTTCTAAGGAGGAAGCGTCTTTTAATTTCATGGTTGCAGTCACCATTTGTAGTGATTTTGGAGCCCAGAAAAATAAAGTCTTACACTGTTTCCACTGTTTCCCCATCTATTTCCCATGAAGTGGTGGGACCGGATGCCATGATCTTTGTTTTCTGAATGTTGAGCTTTTCGCCAACTTTTTCACTCTCCACTTTCGCTTTCATCAGTGGTGTCATACTCATTTGCTTTTCTCTTTCTGTTGTTGTTCGGTTGCTAAGTAGTGTTTGACTCTCTGCAAACTGTAGCACGCCAGGCTCCTCAGTCCTTCACTTGTCTCCCAGGGTTTGCTCAGATTTACATCATTGGCATCACTGACTGAATGGACATGGGTTTGGGTGGACTCTGGGAGTTGGTGATGGGCAGAGAGCCCTGGCGTGCGGCAGTTCATGGGGTCGCAAAGAGTCGGACAGGACTGAGCAATTGAACTGAACATCCATTGAGTTGGTGCTGCTATCTAACCATTTATCCTCTGCTGACCCTTTCTGTTTTGCCTTCAATCTTTCCCAGCATCAGGGTCTTTTCCAATGAATTAGCTGATCGTTTCAGGTGGCCAAAGTATTGGTGTGCTACTTTCAGCAACAATCCTTCCAATAAATATTCAGGGTTGATTTCCTTTCAGATTGATGGGTTTGATCTCCCTGCAGTCCAAGGGGCTTTCAAAAGTCTTCTCCAGCACCACAATTTGAAAGCATCAGTTCTTTGGCCTTCAGCCTTATTTATGGTTCAGTTCTCACATCTGTACATGACCACTGTTATTAGTTAATGTTATATTTGAGAGATACATCTTTGAGTAATGTTTTGGTTATATATTCTCAATGCTGTACAGAATATTTCTTCACTTTCTCTGTACTACTTGCCCCAGTTCTAACACCCCACTCTCACCCTTGACCCAACCCTTTCTTGTGTGGAGAGGTTGTAGGCATAGTCAGGTAAGTGAGGGTCAGTTCAATTGCATCAGCATACAATCCTTACAGGCATTTATGGGCTATCTACATGCCCTCCACATACAAAACCTGGAGAATGTTGATTTTGTGTGTAACTCTTGCTCCAGTATGAAAAATCCCATACTTTCCATAGGAATTGTTTGTAAACAGATCCTCTTGCAACAGTTGAGGAGTGAGCGTGGGAGGTATAATCCCAACCCTCAGGTAACCTATTTACAGGTAAACCTGAAATAATTCACTATGAGTTACAGCAGATAATCCTGCTATCCCTCCACATGCTTATAAACAGAAAAATAAAATAGGCCTGAATGCCTCTTAGAATTGTTAATATTATTTAAAATTTAAAAGCCTTCTCTTGCTGTTGACTATACAGGGTAAAACTTGCCCATGATACAATGTAAACATTCAGTAGTTTACTTCTACATCTCCTATTACTTCAGGAGACTTATCTTGCTTTATAATGATTTTCTTCTTTATGCATTCAAAATTCTGATTTGATATCTTTTGTGTTTTGTTTTTTTTTTTTATTGCTAACTTCTGTTTTCATTTCATTGTTCCTCTCATTAATAGCTCAGTCGGTAAAGAATCTGCCTGCAGTGCAGGAGACCCGGGTTCGATCCCTGGGTTGGGAAGATCACCTGGAGAAGGAAATGGCAACCCACTCCAGTATCCTTGCCTGGAAAATCTCATGGACAGAGCAGCCTGGTGGGCTGCAGTCCATGGGGTCGCAAAGAGTCAGGCATGACTGAGAGACTAACACTTACTTACTCTGTGGTGCTATCTTTTTCATTTCTTTTTAAAAATAATCTTTGTATTTACCATTATGTCAATTACATTTTTTTTCTGATTCTTATTACATTATAGCACCTTCTATTTTCCCCAATTTTAAATCTTTCTCATATTTGAGTCATTGGGCTTTCTGTTTTTCCTCATAGTGGTTAAGTGTTCCACTGATTATTTTATTCATGCTGCAATTTTGTCTCCATTTTCATCCATTTGTCCTGAGTGCTCTTCAGCTGCTCTTTGTTTTGCATGTTAGTTTTGTACTTTAAAATATATTTATATGGATCATTTTATTTTTTCCTTTTAAAAATAATCATCCTTGAGACAGTAGAGACTTACTCAGATCATGCATTCACAACCTTCTTGGGTAAGGATACAGTAAAAATCAGATTTTATAAAGATTAGTGTTTTCATATTGTCCTACAGTTTTATTTCTGCAAGTGTTTACATTTTATTTCTTCGTAAACAACTGAGATATGAACTGAACACTTTACTCAGTAAAAGATTTCTCTCTCTCTCTTTCTGCCCCCACCCCTTTCTGCCACAAAAATGTGGTACTGTAGAGACTGATACTTTGTGAAAATATGGCTAGCTGGCCTCTCAGTGCTCTTCTCATTTGGCCTACCCCCGTGTTTCTCAAATTTAATGTAAATACACATCCATTAATCATCTTGCTGCCATATAGATTTGGGTTCAGAAAATATGACTCAGAGCTTGCGATTCTGAATTTCTAACAATCTCTAGAGAGAGTGATGCTAATACTTTGTTCCTCAGACCAAACTTTAAATAGCAAGAGCCCATCCTAGTATGGTTTTTCAAACCAACTGATCCCACAGAAGATGCTGCAAAAACATTTCACACCTGATTCTCACCAGTGACAAATAAACATTTTGGCAATTGTATCTCACTACTTTTAATGCCTTTGGTAGGTTTATTTCTTGAGATTTTTATAAAAGCAGAACCCATGATATTTGTGCTCCATTTCCTTCAGTGCATATTATCTGTTCTTTGGCTAGTCTTGTACAGTATTTGCCCTTTAAACTAACTCCATATTAGCTTAAATGAGGAATTTTTGTTTTTTTTTTTTCTCTTTTATTATTTGCCTAAATTTGAGCGAGAATAAGGGAAATGCCTAATCATCTATATTGTTTGAATTCTTTAAATGGTTGAAATTTACCGTAGAGCATGGTCAATAGACAAACATGAATTCTTCGATTATTAAGTTGAACTTTTAAATTATGTTTTCAAATTTTATATCCATGATAATTTTTGTTTGCTTGAGCTATTAAATCTTGAGCCAGGACTGATAAAATCTTTGAAAGTAATTATAGACTGTTTTAAATATTCACTGGTCAGTTTGCTAGTTTTGGTTTATATACATTGAGAATTTTCACATGAATGTAGAAAATTATTCCACATAAATTCATTATGATTATTGCTTTATTTGTGATTATTTATAGCATCTTATTTTAATTTTTTTCATGACTTATCTATGCTTGTCATTCTTTATTATATACATCATATATTATTTTCCTATAGTGGTTTATGGGCTTTCCTGGTAGCATAGTCAGTAAATAATCCACCTGTAATGCAGGAGATCAGGGTTTATAAAATATACACTTTATTTTTATTATTTTAGTGCTCACCCCTAAAAGTTAAACATAAATGTTTGATGTAAAATATAAAGAAAAAGAAAGATAAATTAAGTCACACATTTATATATCTGTCATTAACAGTGCCATCAAATATTTTAATTTCAGTTAATAGCTGTATTAGTTTGCTAGGGCTCCCAGAATGAGGTAGCACTGACTGGGTGGTTTAAATAACAGGAATTCATTTATTCACACTTCTGGAGGCAAGAAGTCCAAAGTCAAGGTATTGGCAGCATTGGTGCCTTCTAAGGGTCATGAAGTAAGGGTCTGTCCCAGGCATCTCTCCATGGCTTTTGGATGATTGTCTTTGCCCTGTGTTGTCTCCACATTGTTTTCCTTTTGTAACTATGTCCAGATTTATTCTTCTTAGGAATTAGTCACATTGCATTAAAGTAATTCTAATGAACTCGTTTTTTCTTAGGTATCTCTCAAAACTGTCCCCAATTACAGTCACACTTATAGCTAGAAATAAAAGTTTAATACTTCAACATTTGAATTTTGAGGGGGCACAAATCAGCCAATGAAATGATCCTCAGCCTTTGCTCTTTCTACCTAGAAAATTAATTCTGTACATTGTTATTAAAATAAATTAGATATTATCCTTATTTATAAATTCGGTTACATTATAAAATGTAACCACTAATTTACCTACTTGTTTATATATGACAAAAGTTATTCGTTGAGAAATTGGCTATCAATAGACTTGTCCTTGATTGTTTTTTTTTTCCTTATTGGTTATCCATTTTATTTTTTTATTTTATGTTTTTAATATAAATTTATTTATTTTAATTGGAGTCTAATTACTTTACAATATTGTATTGGTTTTGCCATATGTTGACATGAATCTGCCATGGGTGTACACATGTTCCCATCCTGAACCCCCCTCCAACACTTAAGAAAGTTTTATTATATTTTGAGTTCTATAGATGTATTATTATGTATCTAATACACTCTGAGTAAATTGAATGATGTAATCCTACATTTGATATGCTATATCTGATGCTTAGCAGTCCTTTTTTTTTTTTTTAAAGAAGCCATCAATTATCTTATTACATAGTATTTCTCCTTTATTATTATTACTTTCTCCTAAATTTGAATAGATATATAATAGTCCACCTTATTTCTAACCTCCAGGTATCCTTTCTTCTCTTTAACATCTTTTATTTCTCATATTTTTTTTTTTTTTGCTGCATTTGAATATTTTCTGAAACTCCACTATCTAGTTCACTCACTTTCTTTTAAATATTTATAATGTCAAGTTTAACTTTTTAAAAAATTTAAATATTTTTTATTAAGGCATTAAGTACAAAAAGTTACCTATTTAGATTATATAAATTATTTAATTTTGATAACAATGACACCATAACAATAAACATATAGAATATTACTGTCATCCATTTTTTTCCTCTGTTTTTTTTCCCCCCAGATAATCTCCTTCTGCTCTTGAATTAAGAAAAGCATTGATCTTCTATTTTGAATTTTCTAGAATGTCATATACATGGAGTCAGAGCACACTTACACTTTTATGCCTGTTTTATTTTTTTGAGATTTAGCCATGTTGCTGAATATGTCAAAAGTGTGTATCTTTTTAATACTGATATTGCAAAGTTTATTTATTCACCTGTTGGTAAATAGTAACATGAAAAAGATGATTATGATCCACGCATTTTCTAATTTCTAATGGCTGATATTAAAAAAAGACTAATGATAAAATTGATGCAGATGTGGAATGAATAGAGCTCACATATTATTTGGAAGAATGCAGAATTGCACAACAATTTTGGAGACAAGTTAGTAATATAAAATTTTTAATTTCTTATAAAATCAAGTATAAATATATTATGACCAAAGAAATGTCATTTTAAGTGTTTAACCAGAGGAGATAAAAACATGAAAATATGAGCAAATATATGCATATATATATATATATATATATATACACACACACAAATATATATCTTTAGGTGAGAATATTTATAGGATTATCTATAATAATAGCTAAAACCGGAATCAGTTGTTTTACATTTGCTTATTTTAAACTACAAGAAGTAATATTTGATTTAATTTCAAATTTTTCTAATTTTTTATATCTTTTAAATCCCTTACAGTTATACAGTGGAAGTGACAAATAGATTCAAAGGATTAGATATGATATAGACAGAGTGCCTGAAGAACTATGGACAGAGGTCCGTAACATTGTACAGGAGACTGTGATCAATACCACCCCCAAGAAAAAGAAATGCAAAAGGGCAAAATGATTGTCTGAGCTGGCCTTACAAATAGCTGAGAAAAGAAGCAAAGGCCAAGGGGAAAAGGAAAGATATATTCATCTGAATGCAGAGTTCCAAAGAATATCAAGGAGAGAGATAAGAAAGCCTCCCTAAGTGATCAATGCAAAGAAATAGAGGAAAACAATAAAATGGGAAAGACTAGAGATCTCTTCAAGAAAATCAGAGGTACCAAGGGAACATTTCATGCAAAGATGGGCACAATAAAGGACAGAAAGCTATGGACCTAACAAAAGCAGAAGATATTCAGAAGAGGTGGTGGCAAGAATACACAGATGGACTATACTAAAAAGATTTTAATGAGCCAGATAACCATGATGGTATGATCACTCGCCTAGAGCCAGACATCCTGGAGTCTGAAGTCAAGTGACCTTAGCAAGCATCACTATGAACACAGTCAGTGGAGGTGATGGAATTCAAGCTGAGCTGTTTGAAATCCTGAAAGATGATGCTGTGAAAGTGCTGCACTGAATGTGCCAGCAAACTGGGAAAACTCAGCAGAGCCCACAGGACTGGAAAAGTTCAGTTAGTTCATCCCTATTCCAAAGAAAGGCAATGCCAAAAATGTTCAAAGTACTGCACAATGGCACTCATCTCATACACTTGCCAAGTAATGCTGAAAATTCTCCAAGCTAGGCTTCAACATTATGTGACCCAGAACTTCCAGGTGTTCAAGCTGGATTTAGAAAAGGTAGAGAAACCAGAGATCAAATTACCAACATCTGCTGGATCATAGAAAAAGCAAGAGAGTTCCAAAAAAAAAAACCTACTTCTGCTTCATTGAGTTCACTAAATAAAGCCTTTAACTGTATGGATCACAACAAACTCTGGAAAATTCTTCAAGAGATGAGAATACTAGACCATCTGACCTGCCTCCTGAGAAATCTGTATGCAAGTCAAGAAGCAACAGTTGGTACCGTACATGGGACAACGGACTGGTTCCAAACTGGGAAAGGAAAATGTCAAGGCTGTATTTTGTCACCCTGTTTATTTAACTTTTGCGTTAGAGTACAGCATGTGAGATGCATGGCTGGATGAAGTACAAACTGGAATCACGATTGCTGGGAGAAATATCAGTAACCTCGGGTATGTAGATGACACCTCCCTTATGGCAGAAAGGGAAGAGTAACTAAAGAGCCACTTGATGAAAGTGAAAGACAAGAGTGAAAAAGCTGAACTCATGTTAAAACTCAACATTCAAAATACTAATATCATGGCATCTGGTTCCATCACTTCATGGCAAATAGATTGGGAAACAATGGAAACAGTGACAGAATTTATTTCCTTGGGCTCCAGAATCACTGCACAGAGTGACTGCAGCCATGAAATTAAAAGATGCTTGCTCCTTGGAAGAAAGACTATGACCAACCTAGAGAACATAAGAAAAACCAGAGATATTACTTTGCCAACAGATGTCTGTCTAGACAAAGCTCTGGTTTTTCTGTTAGTAATGAATGTATGTGAGAGTTGGACCCTAGAGAAAGCTGAGGGCCAACAAATTGATGCTTTTGAACTGTGGTGTTGGAGAAGACTGTTTATAGTCCCTTGGACTGCAAGGAGATCAACCAGTCAATCCTAAAGAAAATTAGTCCTGAATATTCATTGGAAGAACTGATGCTGAAGCTTAACCTCCAATACTTTGACTACCTGATGTGAAGAACTGACTCATTTGAAAAGACCCTGAATGCTTGGAAATACTGAAGGCAGGAGGAGAAGGGGACAACAGAAAATGGGACAGTTGGATGGCATCACCGACCCAATGGACATGGGTTTGAGTATGCTCTGGGAGTTGTTGATGGATAGGGAAGCCTGGTGTTCTGCAGTCCATGGGGTTGCAAAGAGTTGGACGTGACTGAGTGACTGATCTGAACTGATTTTTAGGTTTTAAGCCTTTTAGTTTTAAATAATTTTAAGTCTGTCTTATTTTACCTTTTGATCATTCTGTTTGAAGTCCTTATATGTCTAATTGGGGCATTTCTTCATTTTGTTTGATTTTCATGGTAGTTTGTTTTGGTTTTAGTTGTATACTTTATTTAAGCTCTGTTAGTAAGAATATTGTTCAGTATATCTGAAAGTATCCCCCTTCTACTGCATGGGGCCACCTCATTCGACAAGGCCAGGTTATAATAATGTCCAAGTAATGTGATAATACATATCGTGCAATAATTTCTGGCTAGAGCAGTGATTTTAAATTCTCAGAGGACTGTTTATTTTTTAAACTCAGAGCCTAAACTAAAGGAAATTTTTCCTTAGTTACTTTCCCAGCAGCTCCATTACTTTGTAGCTGTCTTTTTCTTTCAGTGGGTATCATTTTCTGTGTCTGTGAGGATCTAAAGTACTGTTAGTTGGTTAGACCCAAGTATTTGTCTTTAATAATCTATATGGTTATTAAAGCCCAAGTGTCTGGATCTCAAAATTTGAGAATTTCCCAAGGTCAGTTTACCTTTAGTATTAGCTTATTGGTATCAGTTCACTCTTTATTTGGGGGGTTCTGACTTTTGTCCTTTGTTGTTCTTCAGTCACTAAATTGTGTCTGACTCTTTTGCCACCCCATGGACTGTAGCCCACCAGGCTTCTCTATCCATGGACTTTCCCAGGCAAGAATACTGGAATGGGTTGCCTTTTCCTTCTCTAGGGGATCTTTCTGACCCAGGGAATAACCTACATCTTCTGTCTTGGCAGGTGAGTTCTTCATCACTGAGCCATCAGGGAAGCCTGGCTAGTGCCTACCACATTGCTTAGCTGTTTAGCTTAACCCACAGTCTTAGTTTTATTCTTAACTGTGGAAATCAATCAGAACTTTTGTAGATGTGAAAGGGAAAATGAGCTCTGAGTTTTGCCTCCTGAACGCCTATTTCTTTTTCTCAATCAACCCCACCAGTTGAATAGTACAGGGTAAAGGCTTTTACAATAAGGCTTTTTCATTGCACAGGTCAGATCCGTGTGGTTCAGGCAGTTCTGAGGTTGAGTGATTTATTAGAGGCTGAGGAAATCCATTTCAGCTAGCTCATATGGAATCAGTACTGTCCATGAAAAAATGGAAACCTTTGGAAAACTGCAGCAGATTCTAACTCAGATCTTTTTGGCAGGAGATGGGTCATGTCCACACTGAAACCACTAGAGGGTAGAGAATGAGGATCACCAGTGGGTTCATATCATTCGTGATTCCCCCTAGGAAATAGGACAGATTGTCAGTCTGCCTCAACCTGAGTACACTGGGGTCAGAGACACACAGTGCATGGCCCATCTGCTGGTAGAAGTGGGAGTTTTGCATTAGACACCAGCAATGATACACCTCAGGGCATGGGACAGTTCTGGGAAGGTTATAAAATATAAAGTAGCTTCAGAAAGCATCCCACATACCTGGTATTTGACATATCTCCCCTATGTGGATGTATGAAGTTCAACTTCCAGTTGGTGGTTCCATTGCAAAGGCTATTTTCAGAGTATTTTTCTTTTATGAGTCATACTATGTGGAGCAAGGATAAAGAATGTTCCCCGCTACTCTCTTAGGCCTCTCTCTAGAGTGAAGGTTCTGGTCCAAATTAACTTAGTGAATGCAGGCAAAGCAGCACTGAAACTGCTACATTCGTGAGGCCTCTTTTCATTGTGAACTTTCATAGGCCAAGGAAGGAGGGAGAGCCTATAGAAGACTGAATTTTCTGAACACATAAGGCCTTGCTTCAGTGTGATGTCTTTGGTCTTTAATGAGGCTGGCATTGTCAGCACATTTCCCACATTCAGTTCATCCACAGGCTTTACTATGGTGTGACCTTTCTTGTGTTGACTAAGGTATGGCTTACTGATGTATGCTGTCCACATTCACTGCATACAAAAGGCTTTGTTACCCTGTGAATTACTTTATGTATTTTAATGTAAGAACTGTGGCTAAAGAATTTCCCACATTCATCACACTCACAAGACTTCTGTCTAGTGTAGATTTTCTGGTGCTCAAGAAGTACATCTTTATGCATGAAAGCTTTCCCACAACTTCCGCACATAGAAGGCTTTTCTTCACTGAGAATTTTCTGTTGCTGTGTAAGTGTGTCTTTGCAACCGAAGGCTTTCCTAGATGTGTTGCATTCATAAGGTTTTGCTCCAGTGTGAATTCTCTGATGCTGAATGAAGTGAGTTTTTCTGTCAAAAGGATTTCCCACATTGGGCATACTCAGAACACCTTGAATCTGTGTAAGTTCTCTGGAACTTTTGAGGCTGGAGTTGTAGCTGAAACTTTTCCCACCGTCATTGCACTAATAAGGCATTACTCTGCTGTGAATTTTCCTGTGTGATAGAAAGTAGGAGCTGTGGCTAAAGAGCATCTCATGTTCATCACACTCATAAGCCTTTTCTCCTATGTGTATTTCCTGGTACTGAACGTAATCCTCTTTGTGGCTATAAGCTTCCCCACTTTCACTGCATTGGTAATCCCTTTGCCTGGTGTGAAGGACCTCCTAACACTCAGCACTCTTGTATGGATTCTCCCAGTTGTGAGTGGCACAGTTCTGGACAAGTCCAGAGCCAGCCAAGAAGTCTTCCTTATGTTCCCTGCACATACAGGCCTTCCCTAACATGGCATCTGCAGCTATCCACAGAGGAGGCCCAGACCTTTTCTTTTCTGGGGACTGAGTCTCCACAGAGAGTTAAATCTGCTGCCTCTGGATTTGGTCAAGGTTTACACTGAACCAGAGGGCTTTCCCACATGATTTACATGGATATGGTTGCTGCCCAGGAGGTGCTCCCTGTTGGCCAGCCAGCTGCAAAATGCCTTTGAAGATCAGGTTACACATGTCACATGGGTGGCTTTTTTGGATTGAAAGACCCACCTGGAGAGTTTGCACATTTGATATTCTTACAGAAACACGCTGATCAGAATATGCCTTTCTATCCTTCACTAAAGAGCCTCTTGATGCAGGTGAAAGAAAAGAGTGAAAAAGCTGGCTTAAAACTCATCATTGATTCATTTTGATATTTGGCAAAACTAATACAATTATGTAAAGTTTAAAAATAAAATAAAATTAGAAAAAAAAAAAAAAGAAAAAATGAAGATCATAGCATCCAGTCCCATCACTTCATGGCAAATAGATGGAGGTAAAAATGGAAACAATGACAGATTTTATTTTTCTGGGCTCCAAAATCAGTATGGATGGTGAGTCCAGCCATAAAATCAAAAGATGCTTGCTCCTCATAAGAAAAGCTATGACAAACTTAGCATATTGAAAAGCAGAGATGTCAGTTTGCCGACAAAGTGCCATGTAGTCAAAGCTATGGTTTTTCCATTAGTCATGTATGGATGTGAGAGTTGGACTGTAAAGAAAGAAGGCTTAGCACTGAAGAATTGTTGCTTTTGAACTTTGGTGTTGGAGAATACTTTTGAGAGTCTCTTGGATTGCAAGGAGATCAAACCAGTCAGTCCTAAAGGAAATCAACCCTGAATATTCATGGGAAGGACTAATGTTGAAGCTGAAGCTCCAATACTTTGGGTACCTGATGCAAAGAGTCAGCTCATTGGAAAAGATTCTGATGCTGGGAAAGACTGAGTGCAAGAGGAGAAGGGGGCAACAGAGGAGGAGATTATTGGATGGAATCACTGACTCAGGGACGTAGTAATGGAAAAGGAAACCTGGTGTTCTGCAGTTCATGGGGTCACAAAAAGTCAGATATGACTTAGTGGAGGAACAAATTCTTCACACTATACCTACAAGTAAGGCCAGAGCTTTCCTGGATCACCTCTGTCTTGACTGGAGCTATGTCTATCCTGTCAAGAACCCTGGGCTCTCTCTCTGGCTTAAGTGGAGAAATCAAACGGTGTCTGAAAATTGCAAGTTACCCTTTATTTTATGGGTGTTGGATTTTGTCCTTAACTTTTGATAAATTTAACTCTATTTAAAAGCATGCTGAGTTTGGGGTGTCCTTTCTGTATTCTGGCAGTTTGTGGAGTTCTCTTTATTGTGGAGTTTCCTCACTGTGTGTGGGTTTGTATAGGTGGCTTGTCAAGGTTTCTTGGTTAGGGAAGCTTGTGTCGGTGTTCTGGTGGGTGGAGCTGGATTTCTTCTCTCTGGAGTGCATTGAAGTGTCCAGTAATGAGTTATGAGGTGTCTATGGTTTTGGAGTAACTTTGGGCAGCCTATATATTGGAGCTCAGGGCTGTGTTCCTGTGTTGCTGGAGAATTTGCGTGGTATGTCTTCCTGACTGTCTTCTTTGTATTTGATAAGTAAAAATCTAAAATAAGACAAGAAAAGAGGAAAGCAGAATATAAAACTGATAAACTGATAAAAATTGTAATATGATAGCCATAAACTCAACAGTGAAATTGCATTAAATATATATTCAACAAATTATCCATGTAAAGATTAATATTGTCAAACTTGATTAAAGAAAAGTCAAACTATGTGCTGCTTTCAAGAGATATATTTTAAATATAATGATGTTACATAAAGATGAAAGGAAAAAGATGGAAAGAGTTATTTTGTGAACACTAAAGAAAGCCAATGTGGCAATACTAATATCAAATAAAAAGATGTTAAAGTAAGTAGCATTGTTAAAGATAAATGTTGTATCCTCAATATTATTTTTTTTCTTTACCTGGTTCTTTTTAAGTTGCTTGAACATTTTTTGAAAGTTAGTTTAATTAACAATAAATTACAAAGTGCACATATTAAGTAGAGCAAAAGTGAACCATAATATGTTACATTATATTAAAAGATACAAAATAATGATTGTCAGCTAATTTGCATTGTGCAAGTCTCTCATTCTCTCGATACCTCACTACACATGGATTTCTACTATATAGGGCTTCCCTGGTGGTTCAGATGGTAAAGAATCTACCTGCAATGTGCAAGACAGGGGTTTGACCCCTGGGTCAGGAAGATCTCCTGGAGAAGGGAATCGCTACCCACTACAGCATTCTTGCCTGGAGAATTCCATGGACAGAGGAGCCTGGCAGGCTACAGTCCATGGGGTTGCAATGAGTTGAGCCAAGCAACTATGTAGTGAAATTTGATAATTATTAGTACAAGTGAATTTCTCTTAAAATCATAACATTGAATTAAAGAAAACAATGATTAAATCTGGATAGAATTATAGAAGTGGCAAAATGAATCTATGTAGATTTAGAAATAAGGATATTAGTTACCCTTGGCGAGAGGACTTGTAACAGGAAAGAAATAGAAGGGAGCTTTGAAGGTTCTGTTAAATATGTTGTTTCTTGATCTAGGTGATTGCTTTACAGATGAATTCACTTTGTGAAAGTTCGTCAAGCTTTACAATTATGAACCATACACTTTTCTGTGTATGCAATAATTCATTTTCAATAGAAATACAATGCTAATAGAATATTTTGATAAAACAAAAATATCACTAAACAATATTTTGACTATATACATTTTACATATTTTCTAAGCATTATTACCATAAAATAAAGTTTTTGTTTACTTTTGATTATTACTGTTTTTTTCACCATTTCAAGAAAAATATTAATACTGTTTCTAAAGCATTTTGCAGTATCTGCAAGATTTAACATAAGGTATTTGCATAAACCCTGAGAACACACAATATAGAGTACTAAAAAAATAACAGGGTAAATATTGTTTCTTATCTATCCTTTTAAACAGTAAAGTGTAAATTACATGAAGAAATGTGTTGCTTTTTTTTTAAAAATCAGACTGAATAGGAACAATTTTCCAGTGGAATTTTTTTTAAAGAGATCAAATGAAATAAAAGCCAAATATCTGAAGGAGGTAAATACATTAAAAAAAAAATGAAAACAATGCATTGCTTTGGCAGGATTAATATCCACAGCTTCAGTGTCAAAAAGAAATATGGGAAAGAATTAACAATACATGAAGCATGAATATAAACTGCCTGAAACAAATGCTCCACAAGAGAATAAATGGAACATGAAACACCCTGTCCTTAGTCTCAGAGATGGAGAGAATAATTGAGAAGATTATGCTTTGTGATCCACTGTGATAAATTCTATTGATAGATGCAATAGGATTGGTATGGAACAGAAGCAAAACTGCTGCTGCTGCTGCTAAGTCACTTCAGTCGTGTCTGACTCTGTGCGACCCCAGAAACGGCAGCCCACCAGGCTCCCCCATCCCTGGGATTCTCCAGGCAAGAAGATTGGAGTGGGTTGCCATTTCCTTCTCCAGTGCATCAAAGTGAAAAGTGAAAGTGAAGTCACTCAGTCCTGTCTGACTCCTAGCGACCCCATGGACTGCAGCCCAGCAGGCTCCTCCGTCCATGGGATTTTCCAGGCAAGAGTACTGGAGTCGGTTGCCATTGCCTTCTCCGAAACTTCTGCTACAATAAGGATAATGAAAACTACAGATATGGTACTTTAAATAGTATGACCAGTTTAAACCTTACAGCCAGTTAGGTATGCTTGAATTTATAGTATATGAAGCTAAAGAAAATCTAAAATCGTGGTTGTACATAATGCATTACAGATACACATATAAAAACCTCTTTAAAATATATACTTTAACATACATATCAAAACCTATATGTTTTAACATATATATATATATATATATATATATATATACACACACACACACACACATATACACACACATATAAAAACCTTCTGGAAAGTATTATGTACAACCACGATTTTAGATTTTCTTTAGCTTTATATACTGTAAATTCAAGCCTGCCTGGCTGTAAGGTTCAAATTGGTCATACTATTTAAAGTACCATATCTGTAGTTTTCATTATCCTTGTAGTAGCAGAAGTTATATATATCTATTGAATATATATAATCATAAAGATTTGTTTAATCGTAAACAACGATTTAACTATATATATATATATATATATATATATATAAAATCATAAACATCTTAAGAAATATTTGCTGAAGATTTTGATTCTGACTGTGACTAATGATTTAATTGTTAATACAATATTTTAAATATACTACAAGAGAAATTTCTGTAGAATTATTAATATTGCAAGAACTTATTCTCACAACCTATATTTTTTCTTTTCAAAAGTGATTGCAAGTTTTAATCAATTGTTATATGCATAGGAACTGAAAATCTTACATATATTAAAGTTTAAGTGCACACTGATCTATAGATGCCCAGGATGAGAAGTCTTTAGATGTAAAAATATTTATTAGAGCAAGTGAAACATGAAATTCATGTAAGTGTGAAATGAATTTAAAATAGTGTATTTTAACGTAAAGTAAAAATTGCCTAATGTTTACCCTAGTAGATAAAGTGCAATAAAGGATAAATTTAATCTAATTTCACCGTGTGTTCTAAGAGCATGAACGCAGAAATGAACAAATGTAAATATAGGAATACACATGCAGTTTCTTCCTTTCACCATACAATAGTGGAAACAAAAAGAAAAATTCAATTTTATATATTTTATAGTAGCATTGAAATTATGTTGCAAAAGGAGCAGAGGAAGGTAATATATTCTGAGGCATAACACAGGAGAGTTATAAAGGGTAAGGACTCAGAGGAAGGTGTACTTCAGCAGGGAGTCTATTACAAGTAGAGGGCAACAGGGTGTGAAGAGAATTTCCAGAATGACTGAAGAATAATAGGCATAGTGAGGTGGATGAGACCAAAGCCTAAAAATAGCACTACTCCAATAAGATTGTATTGTCATGACAATAAAATTAAAATACAAATTTTATTCCTGGAAAGTGGAGAAACCCATGTATGGATTTTAATCAAGAGTGAGAGAATATTTTACGCTTTAAATGGATTATCCTAGGAAGATTCTTGAAATTTTGGCTTATAATATTTCTAGAAAACAAGCAGACATTATATTATATGGTTCAGTTCAGTTCAGTTGCTCAGTCAGTCGTGTCCGACTCTTTGCGACCCCATGAATCGCAGCACACCAGGCTTCCCTGTCCATCACCAACTCCCGGAGTTCACCCAGACTCACGTCCATCGAGTCAGTGATGCCATCCAGCCATCTCATCCTCTGTCATCCCCTTCTCCTGCCCCCAATCCCTCCCAGCATCGGAGTCTTTTCCAATGAGTCAACTCTTCGCATGAGGTGGCCAAAGTACTGGAGTTTCAGCTTTAGCATCATTCCTCCCAAAGAAATCCCAGGGCTGATCTCCTTCAGAATGGACTGGTTGGATCTCCTTGCAGTCTAAGGGACTCTCAAGAGACTTCTCCAACACCACAGCTCAAAAGCATCAATTCTTTGGCGCTCAGCCTTCTTCACAGTCCAGCTCTCACATCCATACATGACTACGGGAAAAACCATAGCCTTGACTAGACGAACCTTTGTTGGCGAAGTAACGTTTCTGCTTTTGATTATGCTTATATGGTTAAAGCTTACTATTTTTTTAATTTATTTATTTTAATTAGAGGCTAATTGCAATATTGTATTGGTTTTGCCATTGTATGCTTCTGCGCATGCTCAGTCGTGTCTGACTCTTTGTTACTCCATGGACTGTAGCTGGCCAGGCACCTTTGTCCGTGGTATCCTCCAGGCAAGAATACTGGAGTGGGTTGCCATGCTCTCTTCCAGGTAATCTTTCTAATCCAGGAATTGAACATTCATCTTTTTTGTCTCCTGCATTGGCAGGTAAGTTCTTTACCACTGAGCTACCTGGGAAGCCATGAAGTATGCCATATCAGCAAGAAATTCAAGACTGGTAATTCTTTTTTTTTTTTCTAATTTTATTTTATTTTTAAACTTTACATAATTGTATTAGTTTTGCCAAATATCAAAATGAATCCGCCACAGGTATACATGTGTTCCCCATCCCGAACCCTCCTCCCTCCTCCCTCCCCATACCATCCCTCTGGGCCTTCCCAGTGCACCAGCCCCAAGCATCCAGCATCGTGCATCAAACCTGGACTGGCAACTCGTTTCCTACATGATATTTTACATGTTTCAATGCCATTCTCCCAAATCTTCCCACCCTCTCCCTCTCCCACAGAGTCCATAAGACTGTTCTATACATCAGTGTCTCTTTTGCTGTCTCGTACACCGGGTTATTGTTACCATCTTTCTAAATTCCATATATATGCGTTAGTATACTGTATTTATGTTTTTCCTTCTGGCTTACTTCACTCTGTATAATAGGCTCCAGTTTCATCCACCTCATTAGAACTGATTCAAATGTATTCTTTTTAATGGCTGAGTAATACTCCATTGTGTATATGTACCACTGCTTTCTTATCCATTCATCTGCTGATGGACATCTAGGTTGCTTCCATGTCCTGGCTGTTATAAACAGTGCTGCGATGAACATTGGGGTACACGTGTCTCTTTCCCTTCTGGTTTCCTCAGTGTGTATGCCCAGCAGTGGGATTGCTGGATCATAAGGCAGTTCTATTTCCAGTTTTTTAAGGAATCTCCACACTGTTCTCCATAGTGGCTGTACTAGTTTGCATTCCCACCAACAGTGTAAGAGGGTTCCCTTTTCTCCACACCCTCTCCAGCATTTATTATTTGTAGACTTTTGGATTGCAGCCATTCTGACTGGTGTGAAATGGTACCTCATAGTGGTTTTGATTTGCATTTCTCTGATAATGAGTGATGTTGAGCATCTTTTCATGTGTTTGTTAGCCATCTGTGTGTCTTCTTTGGAGAAATGTCTATTTAGTTCTTTGGCCCATTTTTTGATTGGGTCGTTTATTTTTCTGGAGTTGAGCTGTAGGAGTTGCTTGTATATTTTTGAGATTAGTTGTTTGTCAGTTGCTTCATTTGCTATTATTTTCTCCCATTCTGAAGGCTGTCTTTTCACCTTGCTAATAGTTTCCTTTGATGTGTAGAAGCTTTTAAGGTTAATTAGGTCCCATTTGCTTATTTTTGCTTTTATTTCCAATATTCTGGGAGGTGGGTCATAGAGGATCCTGCTGTGATGTATGTCGGAGAGTGTTTTGCCTATGTTCTCCTGTAGGAGTTTTATAGTTTCTGGTCTTACGTTTAGATCTTTAATCCATTTTGAGTTTATTTTTGTGTATGGCGTTAGAAAGTGTTCTAGTTTCATTCTTTTACAAGTGGTTGACCAGATTTCCCAGCACCACTTGTTAAAGAGATTGTCTTTAATCCATTGTATATTCTTGCCTCCTTTGTCAAAGATAAGGTGTCCATATGAGCATGGATTTATCTCTGGGCTTTCTATTTTATTCCATTGATCAATATTTCTGTCTTTGTGCCAGTACCATACTGTCTTGATAACTGTGGCTTTGTAGTAGAGCCTGAAGTCAGGTAGGTTGATTCCTCCAGTTCCATTCTTCTTTCTCAAGATCGCTTTGGCTATTTGAGGTTTTTGTATTTCCATACAAATTGTGAAATTTTTTGTTCTAGCTCTGTGAAGAATACTGTTGGTAGCTTGATAGGGATTGCGTTGAATCTATAAATTGCTTTGGGTAGTATACTCATTTTCACTATATTGATTCTTCCAATCCATGAACATGGTATATTTCTCCATCTATTAGTGTCCTCTTTGATTTCTTTCACCAGTGTTTTATAGTTTTCTATATATAGGTCTTTAGTTTCTTTAGGCAGATATATTCCTAAGTATTTTATTCTTTCCGTTGCAATGGTGAATGGAATTGTTTCCTTAATTTCTCTTTCTGTTTTCTCATTATTAGTGTATAGGAATGCAAGGGATTTCTGTGTGTTGATTTTATATCCTGCAACTTTACTATAGTCATTGATTATTTCTAGTAATTTTCTGGTGGAGTCTTTAGGGTTTTCTATGTAGAGGATCATGTCATCTGCAAATAGTGAGAGTTTTACTTCTTCTTTTCCAATTTGGATTCCTTTTATTTCTTTTTCTGCTCTGATTGCTGTGGCCAAAACTTCCAAAACTATGTTGAATAGTAATGGTGAAAGTGGGCACCCTTGTCTTGTTCCTGACTTTAGAGGAAATGTTTTCAATTTTTCACCATTGAGGATAATGTTTGCTGTGGGTTTGTCATATATAGCTTTTATTATGTTGAGGTATGTTCCTTCTATTGCTGCTTTCTGGAGAGTTTTTTATCATAAATGGATGTTGAATTTTGTCAAAGGCTTTCTCTGCATCTATTGAGATAATCATATGGTTTTTATTTTTCAATTTGTTAATTTGTTAATGTGGTGTATTACATTGATTGATTTGCGGATATTGAAGAATCCTTGCATCCCTGGGATAAAGACCACTTGATCATGGTGTATGATCTTTTGAATGTGTTGTTGGATTCTGATTGCTAGAATTTTGTTAAGGATTTTTGCATCTATGTTCATCAGTGATATTGGCCTGTAGTTTTCTTTTTTTGTGGGATCTTTGTCAGGTTTTGGTATTAGGGTGATGGTGGCCTCATAGAATGAGTTTGGAAGTTTACCTTCCTCTGCAATTTTCTGGAAGAGTTTGAGCAGGATAGGTGTTAGCTCTTCTCTAAATTTTTGGTAGAATTCAGCTATGAAGCCTTCTGGACCAGGGCTTTTGTTTGCTGGAAGATTTTTGATTACAGTTTCAATTTCCGTGCTTGTGATGGGTCTGTTAAGATTTTCTATTTCTTCCTGGTCCAGTTTTGGAAAGTTGTACTTTTCTAAGAATTTGTCCATTTTTTCCACGTTGTCCATTTTATTGGCATATAATTGTTGATAGTAGTCTCTTATGATCCTTTGTATTTCTGTGTTGTCTGTTGTGATCTCTCCATTTTCGTTTCTAATTTTGTTGATTTGATTTTTCTCCCTTTGTTTCTTGATGAGTCTGGCTAATGGTTTGTCAATTTTATTTATCCTTTCAAAGAACCAGCTTTTGGTTTTGTTGATTTTTGCTATGGTCTCTTTTGTTTCTTTTGCATTTATTTCTGCTCTAATTTTTAAGATTTCTTTCCTTCTACTAACCCTGGGGTTCAAGATTGGTAATTCTCACCCTTTATTTTAATTTATCCTTTCCAGTATTACAATAGTGACTTAAAATGACTTTTAAAGGACCATTCAAGATGGCCAGTTAACACATAAATTTTCTTTGGTGGTTTTCTCTTTGTATCACATGCAATATTTCCCAAGGTGGAGTTAAATTGACTGAGGAAATACATAAAGTATTTTATGAGATGCATGGTGGTATTTTTTAATTGAGTGACTAAACAAGCATATTCAGATTATTAAGGAGAGTGAGTGTGTTTTAAGTGGTGTATTAGTTTACATTGGTCACCTCACAAACCAGGCAGTCTATGTTTAATAAACTTCTTTGCTGTAAAAACTTCAAATCCTGTATGTTAGGATTAATATCAGCAACATTGTAAAATAGAGAAATTCAAATATTTGGTATCATCATTGCCAAAAATGTTTTCAAAGATACGTTCCCCCTTGTCCGTAAATATTTTAGTTTTACCCTAGAATTTTGCAACACTAATTTCTTCAAAACAACAGTTAATAAGAACCAGATGAACAAATACCAAGAACTATTTATGTCCCAGTGACTCAATGGGCGTGAGTCTGAGTGAACTCCAGGAGTTGGTGATGGACAGGGAGGCCTGGTGTGCTGCGATTCATGGGGTTGCAAAGAGTCAGACACAACTGAGCAACTGAACTGAACTGAACTGAACTGATGCAAAATTGAATGAGTAGTAGTTCTCATCAAGGTTGTGTTCTCTTAATAATGAATGCCTTGTTTCAAAAATGTGTAAATCATATTCTGGGGTGTTTGTATTTATGTATAATAGAGAGCAAGAATAATGAGCAATTCTATCTTATGTATCCCTTCATATTCTACTCATAATTCATATAAAATTAGATTTATTAAATGTATGTTACAGAAGATATCCTGTATTTCACTCTGTTTCTCTTTTTCTATAATAAAGGCTCTCTTGCCTCACCTTTAATTAGATTAACTGAAGACTTTGACATACAAAGTAGGTGGAGTGTTTCTTATGTAATTATAGGAATAAAAAGCCAATTTTAGGACTGCTCATGGAATGGAAGTCAAGTTTCCCAGTGAGAATAATTGTTTACATTACATACACCACACAGTTTCCAGGATTGCCACTGAAATGTAGTTAAAGCCTTTGAATTCTGGGTTGTGATAAGTATGACACAAGGCTGAGATTTCTACAGTTTCTTGCTAGAGGCCTGTTCAGTTTTTTGAGAGGTAGTTTTACCATTCGACCCATTTACTACCCTTTTTCAGAATGAGTTACAGATGCTTTTCCATAGCATGTGAGAAATGGCATGTGTAGGAAGAATTGAAAAAGTAATTGGGAGAATGGAAGACATATCTTTTGAGTAACATACTATATCTTTTTTATTTTACTTCCAAAAACCAAGGCACCCAGAGCTTCAAGCTGGTTACCAGAATAGACACTGCACAGTTCAGCTACCTCAAGGTCCTTATCTTTTGCCATTAACTCTTATATTTTCAGGTTAAATATTGCTTTTTCTAAATCGCCACAGTTGATTGAATTACCTACATGAGCTGCGCCTGAAGAATTTCTCCCCTTCTCCAGGCTTACATATTATCTTGAGGTGAATGACTTTAGAACTGACCAGTACCTATGTACTGGTGTGTGTGTTTGTGTGTGTGTGTGTGTGTGTGTGTGTGTGTATGTATCAGTTAAACATTATTTCTCTAGTCTAGACTCTATAGACTACAACTGACTAAGACTTTCATATATTACACAGTCTTTCTACAGAGAAATGTTATTCTATAATATGCTGATTCATTTGATCTCCTACTCTAGGACTTAGTTTCAATAACTAATGATACCTTTATATCTCCATCATTTTCATCTAAACTGGATAATTCCCATAGTTATAAAAATAAGTCTCTATATTTTCCACAAAAGAAAGTTGATATTATATTTTTAATTGCTATTTTATATTTTCCATACCTTGAAAAATAAGGGGTCTATCTCATATCTTATTCCCTATCTACAGTCTTCCTAGTGAGTACCCAATGAAGGCCTATAACAGGTTGTGAATGGACAAATAAGTGGATTTCAATAGAAACTATGAAACAGGGACTTCCTTAGTGGTCCGGTGGTTAAGACTCTGCACTTCCAATGCCGGGGCCCCAGGTGATCCCTGATCATGAAACTGAAGGTCGTGCATGCCGCACAGAGTGGCAGGGGGGTGGAGGCAGTGGGGGGATTATAGGAGGGAACTATGCAACATAAAATCAGATCTAAAGACAAAAAAAAACCCTACAAGACTTAATAGCTAGTGATTTAAAAAAATGTGTGACTATACTCCCAGAAAAGAAGGGGAGCAGAAAATTATTTTAAAAAGAAAATTCTTCCCAAATTGGATGAAAAGTGTAAATCCACACATCCAAGTTATTAAACTTCAAATAGAATAAACATAAATGAGCTACATATCAAAATTAAGTTGCTAATAAAGCAGTGATAAGGATAATATATTTTTAAAAAGCCAAAGGAAAAAAATATGCACCATATAAATGACTACAGATAGAATAACAGAAAATCTATTAGAAACTAAGAATCTCAAAAAATGGAGTTATTTTATCAAGGTTTTAAAAGAAGAAAAACTGTCAACCTAGATTTCCATAGCTAGGTTACCTGTATTTAAAGACAAAAACATTTTCACACCAACTAACACTAATATTTGGATGGCTAAATATTAAAACTAAGATCACTGACAGTATATTTGCTGAAGATGACAAGTACTCTCATTTTTGCAAAATGATGTAGCTGCTTTGGAAGTCAATTTCAGTTTCTGATAAAACTAAATATAGTATTCCATACAGTTAATACAAAGTACTTAATCCAAGTCTATATCCCACCCTGTAATGCTGAACAAGCTAAAGTTGAACAGTTCTATGAAGACCTAAAAGACCTCTGCATTATCTTTGCAGCTTTTCTGTAAATCTAAAATTATTTTAAAATAAAAAGTTATCATAAGGAAATTAAATATATATATATACATATATATAATATGTATGCAAGACTAGGAGCAGAGAAGAAAATGGCAACCCACTCCAATGTTCTTGCCTAGAAAATCCTGTGGACAGAGGAGCCTGGTGGGCTGCTGTCCATAGGGTTGCACAGAGTTGGACATGACTATGCATGCCTACATTGGAGAAGAAAATGGCAACCCACTCCAGTATTCTTGCCTGGAGAATCCCAGGGACAGAGGATCCTGGTGGTCTGCCATCTATGGGGTTGCACAGAGTCAGACATGGCTGAAGCGACTTAGCAGCAGCAGCAGCAGCAACAAACACTAAGAGAAGCTCCAGAAAGCTGCAATGGATAGATTACTAGGCATGAAGAGAAATGTTTCAAAATGAAAAATTATATTTGTCAAAAGATAATAAGCATATTATATTTTAATAATAAGCATATTATATAATATAATAAAGTAACCTAATAGAGCCTCAAAATACTTAAAAGCAGAAACATACAGAAGTTCAAAGAATAACAAGTCTAAAAATGAGTAATAGATTTTGATTCCCTTCTCTCAGTAACTGATGTAACAAGTATGAAAAAAAAAAATCAGACTACAGAATACCTAAGAAAATGTGACTACTAAAACTGACCTAATTGATATTCATACATCATCCAACCCTAAAATACCAAAATGTATTTTGTTTTCAGATGCATAATACTATAAAAGTGAGATCATATTCTGGGCCATAAAACAAGCTTCAGTGGAAAAAAAAAAAACTAAACTGAAATTATACAATATATGTACCTTGACCATAATGGAATCAAAGTAAAAATCATTAACAGATATGCAGAAAATTGACAAATATTTAGAAATGTCAAGATATTCTGAAATAATTCATGTGTTAATGTGTCATAAGAGGAATAACTAATGAAGTTAGAAAATACGGGTTTGAGTGAAAAAGGAAACATAATACATCAAAATGTGTGGGATATACCTAAAACAGTACCTACAGAAAATTTTTATATTTAAAGACTGACATTGCAAGAAAATAGAAGTTCTCAGTTCAATGAACTATGCATATACCTTAATAAGCTAGTAAAGAAAGCAAATTAAATCCTAAGGAGTAGGAATAAGGAAATAGTAATGGAAAAGTAATGGAAGAAGAGAACATTAAAGTAGAAAAAGCAAAATCTCATTTCACAAAAAAGATTTATAAATGATAAATATCTAGCTCAATTAATCAATTAAAAAAGAAGAAAGAAACTAGTATATCAGGCATGAAAGAGGAGACATTACTACCAATCCAAAAGACATTAAAGTAATAGAAGTCTATTATAAAAAGATTTTAATTGAATATATATGAACTAGAAAAGTTCCTTACAATCACACTATGAAAGTTTCCTCAAGAAGAAGTAATCACAATTGACTATATCTACTAAAGAAATAGACTTCAAGTGTTTAACATGAGAGAACTCTGTTTTAAAGACGTAATCAAGTGAAAAGTGAAAGTGAAGTCGCTCAGTCGTGTCCGACTCCTTGCCACCCCTTGGACTGTAGCCTATCAGGCTCCTCCGTCCATGGGATTTTCCAGGCAAGAGTGCTGGAGTGCATTGCCATTTCCTTCTCCAGGGGATCTTCCTGACCCAGGAATTGAACCTGGGTCTCCTGCATTGCAGGCAGACGCTTTACTGTCTGAGCCACCAGGGAAGCCCAAGAGTGTCACTAAAACCCATCAAAGTAAAAGTTTATTGATTGGCTTTTATTGTATGAAAAATGTACTTCCTTAAAGCTGTTTTATTGCTATAATATTAAATATAGATGTGTTTTTCCCTCAAGGGAATACAACTGAGTCCAGAAATAGATGAAGCAACTGATTTTTTGACAGTGATCCAAGATAATTTAATGGAAATGGGGTGATTTTGAAACATCTGTCAATCTTCAATGTGATGATATTAGGAGGTGAGACCTTTGAGAGGTAATTAGGTTTAGATGGTCAAGACCATGGAGCTCCCATGATGGGATTAGTGTCTCTGTAAGAAAAGGAAGTGGAGAAGGCAATGGCACCCCACTCCAGTACTCTTGCCTGGAAAATCCCATGGACAGAGGAGCCTGGTAGGCTGCAGTCCATGGGGTCGCTAAGAGTCGGACACGACTGAGCGACTTCACTTTCACTTTTCACTTTCACTTTTCACTTTCATGCATTGGAGAAGGAAATGGCAACCCACTCCAGTGTTCTTGCCTGGAGAATCCCAGGGACGGGGGAGCCTGGTGGGCTGTCATCTCTGGGTTTGCACAGAGTCGGACATGACTGAAGCGACTTAGCAGCAAGAAAAGGAAGAGACTAGACTTCTTTCTGTTGTCCTGCCATGTGAGGATACAGCAAGAAGGTGGCCATCTTTAAGCTAGGAAAAATGTTCAAAAATTGAATATGCTGGAATCTTATCTTGGACTTCCAGGTCTCCAGAACTGAAAAATATCTGTTGTTTAAGCCTTACAGTATATAGCATTTTGCTATAGCAGACTGAGCTAAGAATTTACCTTGTACCATATAAAAAAGGGAGAAGGCAACTGCAACCCACTCCAGTCTTCTTGCCTGGAGAATCCCAGGGATGGGGGAGCCTGGTGGGCTGCCGTCTACGGGGTCATGCAGAGTCAGACACGACTGAAGCAACTTAGCAGCAGCAGCAGCAGAATATAAAAAAGAATACATTGAAATTGATGGTAGATCTAAATGTAAAAGCCAAATCTATAAAAATTCTAGGAGAGCATGCAAGAAAATTGTTGTGAATTTGGTTAGGGAAATAATTCTTAGTATACAAAAAATATTAACCATATATAGAAAGAAATACATGGTATAGACATTGACTAAAAAACAATAAACATCAAAAATACTTTTAATTATTTTATTTTTAATTGGAGGATAATTTTTTACAATATTGTGTTGATTTCTGCTGTACAGCAATGTGAACCAGCCATAAGTATACAAATATTCTCTACCTCATGAGCCTCCCTGCCACACACATACACACACACACACCCCCCGCCGCCATCCCATCCCTCTAGGTGGTCACAGAGTACCAGGCTGAGCTCCGTGTGCTACACAGCGACTTCCCAGTACTTACTTGCTTTACATATGGTAATGTATATATTTCAGTGCTATTCTCTCAGTTCATCCCATCCTATTCTTTCCCCACTGGGTCCACAAGTCTCTTCTGTACATCCTCAATACCATTTTTCTAGATTTCACATGTGTCAATATATGATATTAAACGTCAAAAATTTTAATACTTGGAAATATTACTAACAAAGTGAAAACCAAGATATGTACTAGGAGACTAGCATTTATTTATGTTTATGTAATATGTATCTATATTTATTTATATTTACATCGAGAATTCTTACAACTCTACAATAAGAAGAAGAAACCCAATTTCTAATGTGTGTAAAAGATTTAGGGTACTTTAATCAAACAGTATAATTCGATGGCCAATGAGAGAATTTTATGTAGCTCACCATTATCAAGTGTTCCAGGCAAGAATACTTGAGTGGGTTGCCATTTCCTTCTCCATAGATTAAATCATTTCTAAATTAAGTTTAGGTAGATGTCTATAAAAGTGTTTCTCCATTTTCTTCTTTACGACCATCACCAGTACCCACATACACCCAATACCACCTTCCAACCCTATCTCTATCATTTCTCCCATAAAATAAACAGATTTGAGGGTATTTAGTTTAACTAAAGAAACTGCCGTCTTCTCCATTTTGCCTTGTTAAAAAGATAGTAATAGGGCAGGACATCCAAGAATCAGTGAGATGAAAGAAGATGTGATAAAAGCAACTGAAAGACTAATTAATACTAGAAGAGCTAAAATTTAAAAAGGAGAAAACCAGTATTAACAAGGATACCAAGCAATTGGGAATCTTATGCATCTGGTATGGGAATGGAAAGTGGAATAGCCATTTTAAAATACTCTGTAGGTTTTTATATAATTAAGCACACATTTCCAAGTCAGTCAATAATCTGATACTTGATATATGCCCAAGAAAAAAAGAAAACATAGGCCTATGCAATGTACTGTATGCAAATGTTCATGTAAGCTATTTCATACTACCTCAAAACTGAAAACAATCCAAATGTCCACCAAATGATGAATGGGTAAGCACATTTTGTTATATTCTTATGATAAAATACCATTCAGTGATTAAAAATGAGTGAACTGCTGATGCAAAGCCCAACATAAATGAACCTTCAAAGCATTATGCTAGGAATAAAGGCAGAATAAAGGTGAATAAAGGCAGACAGAACTGACTACATACTGTTTTGTGCTATTTATATAGGATTCTAGAAAAGGCAAAATTATAGTGTCACAAAGCAAATCAGTTTTTGTTAGAGGTTTAGATTGGAGGGGGAGAGGGTCTAGACTGCAAACAGGTCTTAAGGGAATTTTTGAGGCTGAAGAAAATGTTTTGTAGGTTGATTGTGATTAGTATTACACAACTGTATTCATTTGTCAAAATCCATCAAAGTATAAACTTTAGTAAGTAAATTTTATTGAATGAAAACTATACTCAGCTCATTTTATGGAAATGCTTAGCACTGGAAAAGATCAGTTTTCATTCCAATCCCAAAGAAGAAAGGCAATGCCAAAGAATGTCCAAACTACTGCACAATTGCACTCATCTCACAGGCTGGTAAAGTAATGCTCAACATTCTCCAAGCCAGGCTTCAACAGCATGTGAACTATGAACTTCCAGATGTTCAAGCTGGATTTAGAAAAAGAAGAACCAAAGATCAAATTTCCAACATCTGTAGGGTCATCGGAAAAGCAAGAGAATACCAGAAAAACATCTACTTCTGCTTTATTGACTATGCCAAAGCCTTTGACTGTGTAGATCACAGCAAACTGGAAAATTCTTAAAGAGATGGGAATACCAGACCACCTCACCTGCCTCCAGAGATATCTGTGTTCTGGTCAAGAAGCAACAGTTAGAACTGGACATGGAACAATGGACTGGTTCCAAATTGGGAAAGGAGTATGTCAAAGCTGTATATTGTCACCCTGCTTATTTAACATATATGCAGAATATATTGTGCAAAATTCACCACTGGATAAAGCAAAAGCTGGAATCAAGATGGCCGGGAGAAATATCAATAACCTCAGATAAACAGATGACACCACCCTTATGGCAGAAAGCAAAGAAAAACTAAAGATCCTCTTGATGAACATGAAAGAGGAGAGTGAAAAAGCTAGTTTAAAACTCAACATCCAAAAAACGAAGATTGTGGCATTCAGTCCCATCACTTCATGTCAAGTAGATGGGGAAACAATGGAAACAGTGAGAGACTGTATTTTGGGGCTCCAGAATCACTGCAGAGGGTGTTTGTAGCCATGAAATTAAAAGACCTTTGCTCCTTGGAAGAAAAGCTATGACCAACCTAAACAGCATATTAAAAAGCAGAGACATTACTTTGCCAACAAAGGATCATCTAGTCAAAGCTAAGATTTTTAAAGTAGTCATGTATAGATGTGATCATTGGACTATAAGGAAAGCTAAGTGAAGAAGAATTGATGCTTTTGAACTGTGGTGTTGGAGAAGACTTGAGAGTCCCTTGGACTGCAAGGAGATCAAACCTGTCAATCCTAAAGTAAATCAATCCTGAATGTTCTTTGAAAGGACTGATGCTGAGGCTGAAACTCCAATACTTTGGCCACCTAATGCGAAGAACTTACTCCTTGGAAAAGACCATAATTGCCTTTTGCCATAAAAAGGCAAAATTGAAAGCAGGAGCAGAAGGAGACTACAGGATGAGATGGTTGGATGGCATCACCAACTCGATGGACATGAATTTGAGCATGCTCTGGGAGTTGGTGATGGTCAGGGAAGCCATTTGTGTGCAGTTAATGGGGTCGCAAAGAGTTGGACATGACTAAGCAACTGAACTGCCTGGATAAAAATATGAAAAATATAGTCTCTAATGGGTAGTACATTGTATACATTAGAAATAAATGTATTTTCATGGCTTAACATTTCCCATGCTTTCACAATTCTGACAGAATAAAAATTTCCCTAGCCTTTCAAAGCTGGCTGCAAACATTAAACCTACTTTGCCAAATACAGTTGAGTAAGAAAGCATGTTACTGCCCAGTGTAATCACCCTTCTCTTCAGTAGCATCAAAATATTTGGACTGCCAGTTGCAGAGAACTATTTAGCAATTATGAAGTGAATGTTGGATCCATGCCATATCATTTTGATCAGTACCAGCTCCCTAAAATGGCACCACTTAAGGAAATGGCATTATAACACTGTGGGTGAGTGAGAAGGTTCTGCATTTTCTAACACCTGGGCATAACGGGGGGGCGTAGTTAATGACCTTCACTATATTCCCTTGGATGGTAGTCTATATTTCTTACCACTTGTAGCATTCTAGTTTTCTCCATTTTCTAATATTTTCTGGTGAACTGTTAAAATGAAATCAAGTCTTTGTCTGATTTTCAAAGTTACTACTTAGAAATTCACCATTATTATCTTTAAGACATTTTCAAACAGAAACCATCATGTACATCTCATTCAAAATTTCTGCTCATCTTATAGAATTAGTAGAATGAAATTAGGCTGTATACTTCCTGTTATTGGCAAACTTCTCTTAACATGTGTTCAGAATACTGGAGCAAGGACTCATTAGTGCTTCTGTGACTTTTAGAAAAATTCTTGATCACATTTATTTCTGTCTGTTTGAAACTAATATGCTTTTCAGTTCAGTTCGGTTCAGTCGTTCAGTTGTGTCTGACTCTTTGTGACCCCGTGAACCGCAGCACGCCAGGCCTCCCTGTCCATCACCAATTCTTGGAGTTCACCCAAAACCATGTCCATTGGGTCGGTGATGCCATTCAACCATCTCATCCTCTGCCGTCCGTCCCCTTCTCCTCCTGAACTCAATCTTTCCCAGCATCAGGGTCTTTTCAAATGAGTCAGCTCTTCACATCAGGTGACCAAATTGGAGTTTCAGCTTCAGCATTAGTCCTTCCAATAAACACCCAGGACTGTTCTCCTTTATGATGGACTGGTTGGATCTCCTTGCAGTCCAAGGGACTCTCAAGAGTCTTCTCCAACACCACAGTTCAAAAGCATCAACTCTTTGGCGCTCAGCTTTCTTCACAGTCCAAGTCTCACATCCATATATGACTACTGGAAAAATCATAGCCTTAACTAGATGGACCTTTGTTGGCAAAGTAGTGTCTCTGCTTTTGAATATGCTATCTAGGTTGGTCATAACTTTCCTTCCAAGGAGTAAGCGTCTTTTAATTTCCTGGCTGCATCACCATCTGCAGTGATTTTGGAGCCCAGAAAAATAAAGTCAGCCACTGTTTCCACTATTGCTTCCTCTCTATTTGCAAGTGTGAATAGAAAAATGAAAGAGGGCAAAAACTGATCATCAGGAAACTGTATCAGCAGTTAACTATGAACCTTTTGCTGCATTAATAATTACACTAAACAATACACATTTGTATACTCTTTTCTACTTTACAAATATTTTACATGCATTATTTCATTTGGTTCTCATGAAAACTTAGTACAGATCAGGTATTATATCTTCACAGATAGGAAAGAAGTTATTTTGTCTAAAAGACAGGAAAACTGAGGGATTCAAGTATATGTCTAGAGTCAATTATTACATAATGTCAAAGGAAATAGTATCAAATCAATTTTTTACAAACTTATTAGTGTTCTACAATAACATAAAAATGAAATCTAGGTGGAAAGGTAGAGAAATCTGCTCACATTATCAAATCTACAATGGAGACTAATTTAATAATTATAATAAAGGTGAAAATATTATGTATTGTCTGTGAATCCAAGGAATTTTTCTATATTTTGATCGTAGTGATTTTTTCATGGCTGTATAATTTGTCAAAACTTATCTAACTATACACTTTAAATGGGTATTTTATGTAAATTAGACTTCAAAGTTTAATTATATGTTACATCTGAAAACAGTGATATTTATATCTATAACTTTAATATTTTTCTTAATTAGCACATATATAGATGATATGTAAGCATAATTACTGGCACATAAATTATGCAACTATTTTGATGATTTTATATATGATTGCTGAATTAAGTAATTATGCTTTTTGAATCAACCAATTATTATATATGTATTTTTGATGTGCTGACTTGGGTTTTCTTTCAATATCTACACTTTATATCCTCCAATAATAGTTTTTAAAATACATATTCTATATTTTAAAATTTATGATAGTAGAATTTGCATTCAGCATTCTACTACCCACTTCTGCTTCATTGACTATGCTAAAGCCTTTGACTGTGTGGATCACAACAAACTATAAAATTCTTAAAGAGATGAGAATACCAGACCACCTCACCTGCCTCCTGAGAAACTTGTATATGGGTCAGGGAGCAACAGTTAGAATTTTACACACAACAACTGACTGGTTCAAAATTGGGAAAGGAGTATGATAAGGCTGTATATTTTCACCCTGATTATCTAATTTCTGTGCAGAGTACATCATGTGAAATGTCTGGCTGGATGAATCACAAGAGGGAGAAATATCAACAACCTCAGATACGCAGACAATACCACACTAATGGCAGAAAGTGAAGAGCAACTAAAGACCTTCTTGATGAGGGTGAAACAGGAGAGTGAAAAAACTGGCTTAAAACTCTGCATTCAAAAACCTTAAGAACATGGTATCTTTTCCCATCACTTCTTGGCAAATAGATGGGGAAAATGTAGATGCAGTGACAGATTTTATCGGGCTCCAAAATCACTGTGGATGGTGATGGCAGCCATGAAATTAAAAGACACTTGCTCCCTGAAAGAAAAGCTATGACAAAACTACACAGCATATTAAAAAGCAAAGAAATCACTTTTCCAACAAAGGACCTTATAGTCAAAGCTGTGTTTTTTTTTCAGTAGTCGTGTACGGGTGTCAAAGTTGGATCATAAAGAAGGCTGAGTGCTAAAGAATTGATGCTTTCGAATTGTTGAGTTGGAGAAGACTCTCCAGAGTCCCTTGGACTGCAAGGAGATCAAACCAGTCAATCCTACAGGAAATCAATCCTTAATATTAACTGGAAGAACTGATGCTGGAGCTGAAGCTCCTATACCTTGGCCACTTGATATGAAGAGCCAACTCCTTGGAAAAGACCCTGATGTTGGGAAAGATTGAAGGCAAAGGGAGAAGAGGGCAGCAGGACATGGTGCGGGGCGGGGGGAGTGGGGGGGTGGTGGGAGTAGGGCTGAGTGGGTAGCTAGCATCACGGACTCAATGGACATGAATTTGAGCCAATTCTGAGAGGTAGTGAAGGACAGGGAAGCCTGGTGTGCTGCAGTCCATGGAGTCACAAACAGTTGTTCACTTAGCAACTGAACAACAACTACGTTAAGATATAACGAGAAACAATTATTTAACTTATCTACACTTTTTCCAAATTATTTTCAGAATAAGATCTCTCAAATGCATATCTGCTTGTCTAATAATAGTACATTACAGTACACATTATAGTTATAGTACATTAAAAACACACACCCGCTTTAGTTTAACTACAAGAAACAATGAAAAAATAATAATTGTGATGAAAACCATAGTAAGTTCTCCACCTTCACACCCCGTCCCCCTACTTCGTTCTCCCCCACTAGTGGATCAAGAATACCAGCATCAGGTCAGCCCTAGCTCTCATAGATTCATACAGATATAAGAAGTGTGATGAGGCACAGGGTGGGGGCAGGGGGAACCTGCTGCGCATGGTCACAAGTCAGCCAGCGCCTACACACTCAACCGACTGGTCCAGAAGGAGCCTTTCACTCCCACCAGGTACTTCTAGCAGAGAAGGCAATGGCAACCCACTCCAGTACTCTTGCCTGGAAAATCCCATGGAGGGAGGAGCCTGGTAGGCTGCAGTCCATGGGGTCACTAAGAGTCGGACAGGACTGAGCGACTTCACTTTCACTTTTCACTTTAATGCATTGGAGAAGGAAATGGCAACCCACTCCAGTGTTCTTGCCTGGAGAATCCCAGGGACGAGGGAGCCTGGTGGGCTGCCGTTTCTGGGATCGCACAGAGTCGGACACGACTGAAGCGACTTACCAGCAGCAGCAGCAGGTACTTCTAGATTAACAGTGTACTCCTGTACCAGATGTTGGACACCAGGCACCTCTCCGAGTTCCACTAGACTGAGAGGTTGTGGCTGACCACGGCCTCATCCTGGGCCATCTCATGGGCATCATGTGGGAGTTCTTCACCAAGCCAAATGACACTGGGCTTTGCTTCCAGCCGGCATAATAGCTAACATGGAACCCAGCCTGTGGGTGTTCGGTTTCCACCAGGGCCTGCAGAAGTGGAAGGAGGCCAGGAACTTCTGATTCTTCTGCCTGAGGTGCTGCTACCCTGGGGGCCTCCAGAGAATCTGTTGGTCATTGCTTGGTGCCTCTCCCTTGAGCACCTAATGATGATCAGGTATGGCATTAATATCCTGGAGCTGGTGGAACAAAAGGTAAACCTGTAGATAGTAGAGACCGAACAGAGATTCTGGTATAGATGAACTTGCGGGGTATAAATGAAATTTTGTTTGTGTGTTTAGAGAAGGAGCAAAAGGGATAGAAAGCGAGAGGGACGAAGAGCCAGAGATGCATCCAATGTATTGCTTTATAACGCTGTTAAAAAAAAAATCAGTTAACTAAATTTTGGGAGTTCAGTATATCTATTTTATTCCATCAATCTGTGGATCTGTCTTTTCACCAATATCCCACCGTCTTGATTGCTGTAGCTTTCAAGTAAATGTTTAAATTAAGATGTGTGAATCTTTCAGATTTGTTCTGCAGGTTCTAAATCATTTTTGTCTATCACTTTTGTTTGTTTGTTTGTTTGTTTGCTTTTTAATGTATAAAATCTGCAGTCAGCTAACAGATACCTATAAAAATCCTGCTGGAATTTTAATTAGGATTGTGTTGAATCTACAGATCAAATTGGGAATGATTTATTCCTTGATGAAGTTCAGCCTTTCAGTCTGAGACTATCTTCCCTTATTTGTTGTTTCTCATTCATTTTTGTAGTTTTCAATAAATAGGTCCTGGACATATTTCATTAGGTTTTTAACCTAGTATTTCAGTTTTATTTAGTGCTGTGGTTAATGATGTTAATTTTTTAACTCCAATTGGTCACTGCTGGTTGGTAGAAATAAAATTGATGTTGACTTTATATTTTGACTTCATAAATTAATTTGTGTATTATAGAAAACATTCTGAGTTTTTCAGATTTTCCATATAGAAAGTCATTTCATCTGTGAATATAGAAAGTTTTATTTCCACTTTTTTGTTCTGTATGTTTTTAATTTATTTCATTTAATTGGCTAGCATATTGTACTCAGTGTTGAATAGGAATCAGGAGAGATCATGTTGTTGCATTGTTCCTGGTCTTAGGGATAAAGCATATAGACCTTCACTATTAAGCATAGTGTTGACAGTAGGTTATCACAGATACTATTGTCAAGTGGTGGAATTCCCTTTTATTCCCAATCTACCTGGAATTTATCATAAATTGATGTTTCTTTCTTTTATTTTTTTAATGCTTTCTTTGCATCTATTGATTGGATCTTCAGGTTTTTTTTTTTCTTAGATCTGTTAATATGATGAATCACATCGAACCTCCCATGAATTATTGGAATGAATTCCATTTTTTGATGTATTATCCTTTGTATTTAGTGCTTGATTCCATTTGCTAATGTTTCTGAGGAGGGCATTTGAGTCTATGTTCATGATAAGTTGTTTCTAAAGCTGCCAAGCTTTTGTCAGTAAAGCCAGTAATGACCAAAAAAATTCACATAGACTGTGTGGTTATGAGACATTGTGTCTTACTAAGGAGATGCCTATATTTTTACTTTTGAAAAGTAATTATTTTTCTTGAATTTTCCTTGTAGCATTATGTTTTTATTTACTGTTAATAGTAAAATTAATGGTCATTAGAGAGGATGTTGTTTATTTAATACTAGTATTAAGAAGAGGCTTTCTTTATAACTTGCAGGCACACTTGGGATTTTTGCTCCAGTTTTCAAGAATGACAGCAAAAGCACCATTATATGACATTTAGGATGATTAAATTTTGAAAAATCACTTGGCATATTCAGCATGACTCCACAGGGTGCTCTAGCTTTATAAGGCAATGGATCATGTTAGCTTAACTTATATTTAAGATTTGCTGGCCTGATATTATTGTGTTAGGCAGTATTGCTGAAATGGAAACATAAAATTTTGCTGCCATGAGATCAAGTTTGTGCCTGCCCTACACTATAAATTAGTTCCATAAAGTTTTAAAATGCAGTGTTTATTCTGGTTCTAGCAGTATTGTGAAATGGCAAACTGTGCTTAAATGTGTAAAATTAAGCCTGTTTTGTCTGAAAATAGATTTTGTTTTTATTAATGTACAAATGAAACTCAGAATTAAGGTTACTTAACCATCAAGAAGAGTTTATATGAAGCTAAAGGAAAGGAGCCAAATGTGTTTGAGAGTTCATTTTTGAAAGCACCATCTTTCTGGGCCATATGCCTAATTTTTATGAGCCTAAGTATATATAGGTTACTACTGCAGAGTAACAAGAAACGTAATGAGACATGCAAGGAAAGAGATTATAATAGTTACAATGTTCATAAAAGTGTACCATCAATGACATCCTACTTTGAAAATATATATATTCAAGAAATATTAAATAAAATGGAATAACCAGTCTAAATCAATCTTAAGAGCACAAAATTGGTTTGTTGAATGTGTTAATTAAGCCATTTGACGAAAAAAAATTCACAAATGTGACCAAAAAATCAGTTATCATTGAAAAATACCTTGATCAATATGGATGAGGCAAAGTATCATTTTGACAAAGAAAAAAGTAAGCAAAACAATGTATATAGCGCCTTTGTTTTTTCTATCCTACAATAATAAGAAAAGTCAACAAATAGTGTTTTTTCTAAACAAAACATGAAACTTTTGAAAGAGTAGATCATTACCTGCTAACTGTGAAATGATCTTGTGGTTAACTACTTACAGAATATTATTGAACACATGAAATTTGTCAAAGTTTACATAACCATTTAATTTCCTTGTTTAACAATTACATGTAGTTCTGTGGAAGTATTTTTTGATTTGTATCTTTTCAAGCACTTAATTTTCTTGCCAATACAGGACCAATTAAGTAAAATAGTAACTTTTTCTTCCCTTAATATTATACTCCTGTAAAAGGGAAACTAGAAATAAAATATACTTTTGATATTTAGTAAAAGTAACTGTTACTATTCTGAAGTTTGTATATAGAAGAGATAATTTGTATGAGTAAAAAAATATTCTTAATTGTATTTATTGAACCAGGCTCACTTACTGAGTAATGTAAAATAAGCAATTAAACCTCAAATGACAGTGAAATAAATGTTAGGAAACATTCATTTTAACTTTTACACATTTTTCCCTAAATTGTTTTAATATACTAGAGAGATAAAATAGTATCTATCACACATGAAGTACTTGGAAAAGGGAATTTGATATTACTTATTTGGCAGAACTATAGATTTATAAGCACCAAGTCTTATAAGGGATATTGATAATTATCAATATTTATTGAAGGATTGTGACTATCACAGGTCAAATAAAAGGGAATTTTCTATAGATAATGATCAATCTCCTCCCCCCTTTTTAACTTGTACTTAAATCTTAATATACATATGTGGTGAATTTTTAAAGTTATCCAGGCTTAAAAATTTTTGTTTTGTGACTATGCCAACGCTTTTGACTGTGTGGATCACAATAAAATGTGGAAAATTCTGAAGGAGATGCGAATACCAGACACCTGACCTGCTTCTTGAGAAACCTGTATGCACAACAGGAAGCAACAATTAGAACTGGACATGGAACAACAGACTGGTTCCACATAGGAAAAGGAATATGTCAAGGCTGTATATTGTCACCCTGCTTATTTAATTTATATGCCGAGTACATCATGAGAAATGCTGGGCTGGAAGAAGCACAAGCTGATATCAAGATTGCCAGGAGAAATATCAATAACCTCAGATATGCAAATGACACCACCCCTATGGCAGAAAGTGAAGAAAAACTAAAGAGCATCTTGATGAAAGTGAAAGAGGAGAATGAAAAAGTTGGCTTAAAGCTCAACATTCAGAAAACTAAGATCATGCCATCTGGTTCCATCACTTCATGGCAAATAAATGGGAAAACAGTGGAAACAGTGGCAGACTTTATTTTTCTGGGCTCCAAAATCACTGCAGATGGTGATTGCAGCCATGAAATTAAAAGACACTTACTCCTTGGAAGGAAAGTTATGACCAACCTAGATAGCATATTCAAAAGCGGAGACATTACTTTGTCAACAAAGGTCCATATAGTCAAGGCTATGGTTTTTCCAGTGGTCATGTATAGATGTGAGAGTTGGACTATAAAGAAAGCTGAACGCCGAAGAATTGATGCTTTTGAACTGTGGTGTTGGAGAAGACTCTTGAGAGTCCCTTGGACTGCAAGGAGATCCAACCAGTCCATCCTAAAGGAGATCAGTCCTGGGTGTTCATTAGAAGGACTGATGTTGAAGCTGAAACTCCAATACTTTGGCTACCTGATGTGAAGACCTGACTCATTTGAAAAGACCCTGATGCTGGAAAAGATTGATGACAGGAAAGATTGAGTTCAGGAGGAGAAAGGGACAACAGAGGATGAGATGGTTGGATGGCATCACCAACTCAATGGACACGGGTTTGAGTAGATTCTGGCATTTGGTGATGGACCAGGAGGCCTGGTGTGCTGCGGTTCATGGGATCGCAAAGAGTTGGACATGACTGAGCGACTCAACTGAACTGAACTAATTTGATAGTCATTTAATTATTTTTTTAAAGAAAAATGAAAAATATCCCAAATTTTGTCAGTCGACTACAATTGAAAAGTATTGCGTCCATTAAATTAAGGGCTATTTAAAAATATTGACTCTTTGATCATAATATCAATTGAGCATAACTAATTGTCTTGGCAATTATCTTGCAGTGATAACTACTAGCCAGCATTTTAGTTGTGTACATTTAATGTATAGTTTGGAAATTATTCTAAAGTTATCTGTTACTCTAAGACTTAGAGGTGACAAACTAAATTTATGATAATTCATAGATCAAGAGTAACATTTTATGTTACTCTACCTGATCATTAAGTATTATCGCAACATATAGTTGCTGTCCAGAGTGTTGTGACAGAGAGGTTTCACCCTAAAATCTATTATCAATACAGAAAAACAGACACATTCAATGTTAATATTTTAATAAAACATTCCTCTTGGGTAAATTATTTGTACTTTTTTTTCTATATTCAATTTAAACCTTTATTCAATGTTTACTATAATTAGTTATAGTGAGTATAAATAAGGCCATTGGTGGCTCAGACGGTAAAGCGTCTGTCTACAATGCGGGAGACCCGGGTTCAATCCCTGGGTTGGGAAGATCCCCTGGAGAAGGAAATGGCAGTCTGCTCCAGTACCATTGCCTGGAAAATCCCATGGACAGAGGAGCCTGATAGGCTACAGTCCATGGTGTTGCAAAGAGTCGGACACGACTGAGAGACTTCACTTCACTTCACAGTTAATATAAACTGTAGTGATTTTTCCAGCCTTCTTAAAATGTCATGCAACTTTATTTAGATTTTCCAGAAAAAAATGCTTTATATGTGTCTCTGAAAATTATTTGTTTTCTGTAATTATCACATAGTATCCATTATGTTAGTTGTTAAAGGAGGAGATATGTATGTGTAAGTGGTGTATGTGTATATGTGTGTGTGTATGTGTGTAACTATCATTCATAAATAAAGCAAGAATTTGACTTAATGTCCTTCCACTGGAGCATTATTTAACAGACTTCTTGATCTTTGGTTATATGGGAAAATGCATTTGTATTTACCTTTGCTATTTCTTACATGATTAGCACCCTGACATTATGGAGTTAAACATTAACTAATGGATTTCTGTCTAGGAGAAGAGCTAACTTCAAAGCAGTGTATTTAATGTTTAGGATCTTAATCTGGTTTTTTTTTTTTTTTTGTCTACTAACATATTTAACTGAGCATTCCTTTGGGTGATTATATAAATTTCCATTTCTCAAATAATTTTTTAAACCAGCTTTACCATCTTACTAGTTCCTTGATTGATTAATGTTTTTAATAAGTATCTTTGACATGTATTTGTTCTGTATTTGTGTAAGGATCATGGTTTTAAATTTAGAAAATTCTATTTTATAGATATTACCTAAAGTAATTCCAAAAATGTGATAAGTAGGAAGTCTATGTTTTTAAAATTTTTATTTGGATAATAATTTACACTAGATCATGATTAAAGGCCAAGTCTGATGGCACACCTGTAGATTTCTTCTGGAGGCTGACTCAGTCATTATCGTTGTTTAGTTAACAACTGAATTGTGTCTGACTCTTTTGTAACCCGATGGACTGTAGCCCACGAGGCTCCTCTGTCCATCGAATTCTCCGGGCAAGAATACTGGAATTGGTAGCCATTTCCTTCTCTAGGGGATGTTCCTGACCCAGGGATTGAACCCACATGTCCTACATTTGCTGGCGGATTTTTACCACTGAGCCACCAGGAAAGTTGCCAGTCATTATCACAAAGCATTTAATTAAGCTTTTTAAAAAATAAAGTGGATTTTCTCTAGTGATTTAATACATTTGATCCCTTATAAGGCCCTTCATTTATGCTTTAGAATTTTGCATTTGAAATATGTTCAGAAAGACATGAATTGTGCTGTATTTCTGCAGCTTCAAGGCAAACATTTATACAAGCCATCAAAAGCTTAAAAGAGCTTATCTATCTTCTTGGAAACAATCTTTTCAAAATACATAACTTTGCTGTTACGTGTATGAGAGATGGAATAGAAAAGAAATGGCTCAGTTTAGAGAAGATAATATTCCCGTAGAACTCTGACTACCTAAATGTGATAGTGCATTAATCTGTTTGTGATTATGTTGAAAATATTGACAAGCACTCTCCTCTAACCGATGTTTCTTTTCCCAATGGCTCATTTGCAGACTAAACGTACAGATTTCTGCTGTCTCTTTGCATATTTCCTGACAAAGCAATTCCTAGTCATGTGGGTTGTATATCTTGCCATTCTTGTTCTAAAACAAGTATTTCTGTGGGTTAAGAGAAGATAAGACATTTTTAGGGACACAAATAGGATTCTGCTTCAGATTCTCAAATGCTTTATGTTGTTTAAGGACATAAATAAATGTACACTGCAAATGATCACTAATTTGTAGACTTAAAAAATATGTAATTGTTTCTTAGGTCAAGCTCCAGAGTTCCTTTGCATCACTACCATAGATAATATTATTACTTGACAGTTTGGTAATCATATATTTCTGAATGTTAACTAAGAAAATATATTTGATTTTGAGTCATTCTACCATGCCATTGTATCTTCTTTGGTCTTCCATTTTTGAGCCTTAATAGACAAAAATTTTCTCCAGCAATGTTTAATTTACATTATTATCAAGGCTGATTATGCCACTCATAATGTAAAAATGATAAATCAAGTTTCTATACTTTCTCACATCATTTAATTTTAAAACACATAATTGAAATGTATTTTTAAAGCATTTGCTATCAGATTGGATGTTCTAAAAATGTGTCTAATTTCTTTTTGTTTTATATTGAATCAGGGATGAAGCTACTGTTATGAAATTTATAACACTAGTTGAATTGTAATGTTTTTAACATTTGTATAAATGATTTTTTTCTTTTTACCACAAACCCCTGAGCTCTAGCTTATAAAAGTGAGTCAGAAAGAAAAATTTGGAGTCTCACATGATTTCTATCAAGATAACAATTACTGCATATATTGAGAACTATGAATATTTATAGATTTGGGGGGAAATTCCTGATCATCTATTATAGATAAATAAAATGCAAGAATTATTAGCAGGGATTTTTGGTATACAGCCAATAGCATGTTTCTCAGTTTATTTGACCTCTAAGTTTACTTGGCAAAAATAGAAACTGCAATTAAGTAGTATTAAGTACCTGACCAAGGAACTAATTTTTGGTGAAAAACACAATCTTCCATTTTTAAAATTATTAGAAACTATCACTTGTCAGGTATATTACCTTGTAAAAAAGTATCATTTCCTTCATCTGTGAAACTGGGGTAATAATGGTACTTTCTTTTCTTCATAGGGTTATAATGAAAATAGAACATTTGTAAAGCACATAAAATATTTCAGGGCATGTTGGACAAACTTCATTTACTAATGACAGTAACTATATTTGGATAAAAATCTCTCTATGAAATACGACTATGTATTTTCATAGCACTTTAAGAAAAAATATTCTCACATATTTTATCTTGTATATAATTAATGTAGTCTTGACAGATAAAATTACTATTATCCAGACATTATGAATAAGGAAATTAAATTGAAATTCTAAAATATCATTAAATGGCCACAGAGCTGATACTTAAGTTGATACTTATATCAAGGCCTCAAATTCCAGATCTTCTGATTTCAAATAAAAAATTCTTCCCATTACACCAAAATGAAAGAACTCCAATCTTATGAGCGAGAAAAAGCAATATCCCTCCCTTCCCCTAAGGAGTCTCCTTTTCTCCCACCAATTATGGAAACATTTGCTTTTTTAGAACCTCAACAAATACAAGAATCATTAGACATATAAGCAGATTTTTAAAAATATTTAATTAGAAAATCACAATAGTAAATATGAGCTATAAACTTATTAATCCACAAAATATATAGAGTGGGCATCAGAGAGTATTGAAAGCAAAGCTGCCAGTGCTAACTGACACAGCCCAATGGTAGATCAATCCTAATCAATCCCAGACCTGTCTGGGTATCCCAGAACAACACATAAATAAAACACATAACAGATAACTAGTCACAGAAAGGAAATTGTTAAATTGTCCATTTTGGTAATGGCAGCAAGGAATCTTACAGTTTTTCTAGGAATAATCATGATTTTCCAGTATAAGCACTATTGTGCTTAAAGTAGCAGAGTTGCATCATTTTTATCAAAATTTGAAACTAAATATTCCAAGATGATCTCAGTGTTTGTGTTAGTAGTAGAATAATGTTGCATCAAGGGATAAATGTTTAAAAAGATATAAATTGTTTTACATTATTTGAATAATTCCCTTATGTTGAATTGATGGGATTATATAAATTATGTAGTTCTTATTCAGTTCAGTTCAGTCACTCAATCGTGTCCGACTCTTTGTGACCCCATGAATCACAGCACGCCAGGCCTCCCTGTCCATCACCAACTCCCGGAGTTCACTCAAACTCATGTCCATCGAGTCGGTGATGCCATCCAGCCATCTCATCCTCTGTTGTCTCCTTCTCCTGCCCCCAATCCCTCCCAGCATCAGAGTCTTTTCCAATGAGTCAACTCTTCGCATGAGGTGGCCAAAGTATTGGAGTTTCAGCTTCAACATCAGTCCTTCCAATGAACACCCAGGACTGATCTCCTTTAGTATGGACTGGTTGGATCTCCTTGCAGTCCAAGGGACTCTCAAGAGTTTTCTCCAACACCACAGTTCACCTAAGCAAAAACCCAGTTAAAGAAATAACAGTTTACTTATGACTTGTTTTAGTAACAGTTTACCTATGATTTGTTTCCTTCTTTGCTCTGTCCACCAATTTGAAATTGTTCTTTCAAAACATTTGTTAAAGTACATTCATTTCTCTACTTAAAACCTCAAGCCATTTAAGCTCAGACCTCAGAGTACTATATCATTTCTACTTTCCCTTTCTGAAATACAGCAAAGACCTGTGAGATAAATGTATTGGTCAGAGTTCAACTAGAGAAAAACAACATCTTAGAGGATATACACACAGAAACACACATATACCCAAATACACATACAAACATATACATATAGGTAATAAATACATATTATAAGTCATGTGCATTAATTGCATATATTTATTATAAGCAGTGTGTCTATTGTATATGTGTACATTTATTTTAAAGAACTGGCTTATAATTGTTTTACTGGCTAAGTAAATCTAAAATGCACAGGGAAGGCAGTCAGGAAGGGAAGAAAAAGTCATGAGGAGGGTAGACCCTCAAATGTAAAGGCTGAAACTTGTTGTCCATAGGCTACTTAATTTATTAAAGCTGTAATGTTTAAGGTGTTCCAGCTGATGAAGTCAGGCTCTTTTGATTCACTGAAAGTCAACTGATTAGAAACTTCAGTCCTGTCTACCACATTGCTTCTCACCTCTGTATAGTAATGTTTCAGTGAAAAATGGGGAAGATGTTTGCCTTTTACAAAAGGTCTGCTGCCTTTGTCCTCCAACTTACTTAAGAGACTATTATTTGTAGACACCCTAAGCAGAAGCATATTAGAAAGGAATTCTGTGTACTGCGGTTCAGCTTAGCCACACTGACATATTAAAATTCATTTTAGTGGCATTCTTTATTATGTAATTCTAATATGGTTAACTTTGGTAACAGATTTTATCATGATGCTTTGGGAAATTCAAAAATTTGGAGGTTATACCAAGATCAATTTGAGACTCCCTAACTGTGGCAACCCAAGACTCTTTACTCAAAAGCAGTGTTTTCTAATGAGGTGGCTTGAGATTTACTCAGGGGTCTGTTCAACTAGGAAATAAAGGCTACCTTTGAATTCTTCCTTTTCATTGAAGTCAGACGAAATGTGAGACTCTATCATTTCCAGTTTATTGTGATCCACAATCAAAGGCTTTGGCATAGTCAATAAAGCAGAAATAGATGTTTTTTCTGAACTCTCTTGCTTTTTCCATGATCCAGCAGATGTTGGAAATTTGATCTCTGGTTCCTCTGCATTTGCTAAAACCAGGTTGAACATCAGGAAGTTCACGGTTCACGTATTGCTGAAGCCTGGCTTGGAGAATTTTGAGTATTACTTTACTAGTGTGTGAGATGAGTGCAATTGTGTGGTAGTTTGAGCATTCTTTGGTATTGCCTTTCTTTGGGATTGGAATCAGGAAGCAACAGTTAGAAGTGGACATGGAACAACAGACTGATTCCAAATGGGAAAAGGATTATGTCAAGGCTGTATATTGTCACCCTGCTTATTTAACTAATATGCAGAATACATCATGAGAAACGCTGGGCTGGAAGAAGCACAAGCTGGAATCAAGATTGCCGGGAGAAATATCAATAACCTCAGATATGCAGATAACACCACTCTTATGGCAGAAAGTGAAGAGGCACTAAAAAGCCTCTTGATGAAAGTGAAAGAAGATAGTGAAAATGTTGGCTTAAAGCTCAACATTCAGAACACTAAGATCATGGCATCTGGTCCCATCACTTCATGGGAAATAGATGGGGAGACAGTGGAAACAGTGTCAGACTTTATTTTGGGGGGCTAAAAAACCACTGCACATGTTGACTGCAGCCATGAAATTAAAAGACGCTTACTCCTTGGAAGGAAAGTTATGACCAACCTAGATAGCATATTCAAAAGGAGAGACATTACTTAGCCAACGAAGGTCTGTCTAGTCAAGGCTATGGTTTTTCCAGTGGTCATGTATGGATATGAGAGTTGGACTGTGAAGAAACCTAAGCACCAAAGAATTGATGCTTTTGAACTGTGGTGTTGGAGAAGACTCTTGAGAGTCCCTTGGACTGCAAGGAGATCCAACCAGTCCATCCTAAAGGAGATCAGTCCTGGGTGTTCACTGGAAGGACTGATGTTGAAACTGAAACTCCAATACTTTGGCCACCTCATGTGAAGAGTTGACTCATTGGAAAAGACTCTGATGCTGGGAGGGATTGGTGGCAGGGGGAGAAGGGGATGACAGTGGATGAGATGGCTGGATGGCATCACCAACTCAATGGACATGAGTTTGAGTGAACTCCGGGAGTTGGTGATGGACAGGGGGGCCTGGCGTGCTGCAATTCATGGCGTCGCAAAGATTCAGACACGACTGAGAGACTGAACTGAACTGAACCGATCGTCTTCAGTAAAGTAAGATCTCTTGTGGGAATCCTTGGTTTTCTATTATTTGAAAAACCTTTGTCCTTGGTAGGAAATGGTCTTGGTACTGACAGTATTACTACTTGTCGATCTTTGTCATTTTTGTAGTGTGAGGTCTGTAAGATGTTCCTAGGGAAGAATGTTGATCTTGATGAATTTATTTCTTGAACTGGCTCTGGGTCTGAGGATTTTAGTATGTAACCCTTCAGAATGTCTAGACCTTTAGGCTCAGATGGTAAAGAATCTGCCTGTGATGTGGGAGACCCAGGTTTGGTCCCTGGGTTGGGAAGATTCCCCTGAAGAAGGAAATGGCAACCCACTCCAGTATTCTTGCCTGGTGAATTCCATGGCCAAGGAGCCTGGTGGGCTACAGTCCATGTGTCGAAATTAGTTGTACATGATTAAGTGACTAACAGTTTTACACTTTCAATCCTTCAGAACAGCAACTTTTGGACAAAAGTTGTCTCAGCCCACTTATTAAAAACCTGTGGAAATTTTTCAAAGGTAGTCTTGTTTTGTCTATGAGACTCCTGTTCTGTAAAAAACCTCCCTTTGGAACCTTCCATACACAGGAGTCTGTGATTGTGAAGCCGGGGTTGAATGCCCACGTTACACAAGAAACTATTAGACTGACCTTTCCCAGACTCGCATGAGTTTTTCTCAGTTTAAATAGAACTCCATGCCCTCTCCAAGCTAAGTTAAATTATAATTGTTATTCATTGAATTATCACTCTAAATAGCATAATTCCACAAAAAATAATTTAGAATTCCAGTGTCCACTCACAGAAGTTTTTGAGCTCAATAATTTATGTCTATACGAGTTTCCATAAAATTTGAATTAAGTAAATTCCAAAATACTCAGAAGTCTCTACTTTCTGTTCGGTATGAAGAAGCTAAACTGTTTTATAAACTGTAACAATTTACATTGTAATCAGCAATGTATGACGTCTCTTTGCCAACACTTCAGAGTGTCAATATTTTTATTTTAAATAAGCTAGTGGGTATGGTTATTGCGGTTTTAATTTGCAGTTTTCTAAAGTATACTTTGTCCAGTTTTAAATTGGTGTGGTTTTCTACTAGGTAGGAATATAGTCAACTTGTCTGTTACAGTCCTGGGTCCTGAAACAGTATTTTGCTTTTTTTTACCTGTCATTGATACTTCAATCACCATTGGCTTTGCTGGATCATACCAGCCAAGTGGCAGAACAGCTTGCACTCAGCTTGGATCTGCTGCAGAGCATCTTTCTGTTCTGGGCTTGACACAGAACAAGTAGCTTGTCAGGTTCCTCTGTAAATGGACTGGAGTAGAACAATGAAATGAGGGATATGTTGTCTCCAGAATATAATGAAGCCCACTAAGCATTCTGCCTCTGTCTTGGTTGTTTGAGGGCACAGATGCAATATTTTAACCTATCGCTTAAAAGGCATATCTTCATATGCTACAGGCTTGATATGCTGGACCCTTAGAAATTTCCTGAGGTGGAGGCCTTCTAAATTTTGTCAGATTTATTTCTCACCCTCTGGCATCCAAATGTCTTACCAGTAAGTCTAGAGTAGTTGCACTTCATGCTATCTAGGTCCTATCAGCATAATGCTATCAAATTAATTGACCAATGTGATGTCTTGTAGAAGATAAAGGTAATTAAGAGCTTCCAAACTGAATTATGACATAGGGGTGGAGAGTTGATATGCCCCTGAAGTAGAACGGCGATGATATATTGCTGGCTTTGGAGCTGAAACAAACTGAACCTGGTGGTTTTTATTAATGAGCATTAAGGGAAAAGTATTTGCCAGATTATTGACTACATATTAAGTACCAGAGGATGTATTATAAACCACATCTGGTTCAGTAGCTACATTTGGAGTCACTATTTGGTTAAATTTACAAAAATCCACTGTCATTCATCTGTTTTCTTCACTGGCCAGATAGGCTAGTTAAATGGGAATGTGGTAGAAATCCCTGCTTCCTTCAAGTCTTTGGTGGTTTTAAACTCTGCAGTCCCTACAGGAATAAGGTATTGTTTCAATTTACTGTTTTCCTAAGTAGTAACAGTGTAATTTTGGATCTCCTGAAATTACTGTCAGTTCAGAGATGGTGTACAATAGTCCCTGAAATTTCTAATTATTTCCTTTTCCCTATAGCACTGTTACCCTGCTGAAAAACTGTAGATCCCTTTGGGGAAATATTAAAGCATGGACTTGTACTAGTACACTGGAATCCTTAAATCTTAAGGATCCTTACATCTTATAGGATATCATCCTATCCTACATTAAAGGGATTCTGGGTATGTAGTTAAATTTTATCTTCATTTTCTAGTACCTAGGGTTATAAAATTCTGTGTCCATGGTGTATCCATTTAACATCTTAAAACTATTACACTCCAAATTGAATTTATACGGTCTTAGGTTCAGTAGCATAAAAAATTGCTCCATTATAGCTCTCTCTGCACTGTTTTCATTTCTTAACATCACAAGATTACACTTAAATAATTGTATGTCCAAAAACAAAAATAATAATTGTTTTTAAATGTGTATATTAAATTATGGAGAAAACAAAATGTGGAGTTACAAATCAAAGTTAAAATAATACTACCTTTGGAATAATAATTGTTTTTCTAAATGTATCAGTCCCATAAACCATTTAGAAAACAAACAGTACAGCTACAAACCATTGTTAAAATAAAACCATTTTATAAATGACCGCATATTTACTTTTCTTAGGTCTTAATTTCTTTTTATGACTTTGAGTTTCCATCTACTATCTTTCATTTCAACCAGTAGAAATCCCTTAAACATTTTTACCAGGACGGGCCAAACACTTAGAACTCCCTTAGCATTTTTTAAATCTGCAATGTCTTAATTTCACCCTCACATTTGTTTTTTTTTTTTTTTTTATTATTCTTTATTGATGTGTAGTTGATTTACAATATTATATTTGTTTTATGTGTAGAACACAGGGATTTGGTATTTCTATAGGTTATACTCTGTTTAAAGTTGTTAGAAACAATGACTGTATTTTCCTACGCTGTACTGATTATTGCAGTCATAGTTGATTTTACAATTTTTTGTCTTTTAATATTTGTACTAGCTTATTTAAGTATATATATAGCTTATTTAAATATATAGCCTTTACTATATATTTACCTTTATTTGTGGGATTTTTCCTTCCCTATAGATTCTTTCTTTTTATGGCCTTTTCTTTACCAATTAGAGAAGATCCTTTAACATTTTTTTAGGGTGAGTTTAGTGTTAATTAACTCTTTTCATTTTTGCTTATCTGAAAAATTCTTTATCTTTCCTTTAATTATAAATGATGATCTTGCTGGTTAGAATATTCTAGGTTACAGGTTTTTCTCTTTGAGGTTTGAATATATCCTGCCACTCCCTTCTGGGGTGCCAAGCTTCTGTACAAAAATATGTTGATAGCATTATGATGGTGCCCTTTAATATGGCTCTGTTTTTCTCTTGCAGCCTTTAGAATTCTTTCTTTTTCCTTTGGCCATTTAATTATGATATGTCATAGTGTGAGTTTGTTTGGATTCATTTTGTTTGGGACTCTCTGTGCTTCCTATACCTGGGTATCTATTTCCTCCCTCAGGTTTGGAAGTTTTAGCAATAATTTCAGCCATATATCAAATATATTTTTGACTCTCTTCTCCTTTTGTGACATATATCATATAAATGTTGGCAGGCATGATATTATCCCAAAGATCCTTAAACCATTCTCATTTTTTTTTCTTTTTCACTATTTTGATTGGGTGATTTTTATTATTCCGTCTTCCTGACCACTTATAAATTCTTATGTATCACCTGCTGCTGCTGCTAAGTCGCTTCAGTCATGTCCGACTCTATGCGACCCCATAGACAGCAGCCCACTAGGCTCCTCTGTCCCTGGGATTCTCCAGGCAAAAATACTGGAGTGGGTTGCCATTTCCTTCTCCAATGCATGAAAGTGAAAGTGAAGTCGCTCAGTCATGTCCAACTCTTCACGACCCCATGGACTGCAGACTATCAGGCTCCTCCATCCATGGGATTTTCCAGGCAAGAGTACTGGAGTGGGTATGTATCACTTAGTCTGCTATTAATTTCTTCTAGTGCCTTTTTCATTTCAGTTATTGTATTCTTCAGTTTTGACTGGTTCTTTTTCATATTTTCTAGTTCCTTATTAAAATCTCACTCTGTTCATGTATTCTTTCCCCTAATTCAGTTAACTTTCTTATCACTAATGCCTTGAATTTTTATCTGGTACATTGTATATTTCTATTTAATTGTTTATTTTGGGGGGGGGGTTTCTTTGTTGCTCTTTCAGTTGAGACCACTTTCTGTCTTATACCCTTGCTTGGCTTTCTCTGTCCCTGTGAAATTAGATGAAAAAGCTACATACTGTGGTCATGAAGGAGTCTTTATGTGGGAGCATCTCTATACAGTCTGAATGTGCCCAGAGGCTTTGGTGGGATAGCTAATTTGATATGACCATAAGTCATATCTTTCCTAAGGATGTTCTGACAGCTATCACATTGGTAGGAGATAGACCTGGAGATGGAGAAACTAAAGCAAGAGCCAGTTTTAAGTAAAGTCCTCTCCTCTGCTCAGTGGTTATCACTGCTCTCTCAGACCAAGGTTGGGTCCTAAGTTGCTGGACCAGAAGCCCTGAGAGTTGGGTCCAAGCTAGCTACATTCTCTTTAAGTCTTTGCTCTCCCTCCTCTCAGAATGATACCCTTGCCCCAAAGTGGGTCAGTGCTGTAATAAGAGGGGCTGGTGTGGGCACTTGATGTGTATTGTATTATGGTACAGGCTGTGGTGATCTGGGTAGGGTTTGAAATCTGGACTCCTTCTGATGAGCTACATATTATAAGTGCCATAGACTGCTGCCCATGCCCTGCCCAGACACTGCTTTAGGGTCTGAGCCTCCTTTGTCCTTACAGCGGGGCTCTTGCCTTGGTCTTTGCCACCCTTGTTCTGGCGTAGAGCTGTACCACAGGACAGGCAGGGCATGTCTTGGCTTTTTACACGGCTCTAAGCACAGGCTGTGGTGGTCTGGCCACAAAAAGAGATGAAGCTACTTCTCCTATGCTTCCAGTAATGACCGACCCTACCCTACTTAGACGCTGCTTTAGATGTGAACTGACTCTATGTCTCACATCTATGCCCTTGCCCCAGTGTGGAGTTGCATCAAGAAGCAAGTAGGGCTAGAACATTCACTCAGATCAGGCTGGAGCATGTACAGTGGCAGTGGGAGGAAGCTGGCCAGCCTCTTTTCTCTTTTGTGGTTTCAGTTCACCCTCTCCACCCTGCTTTGAGAGCAAATATGTGTACACACCAAAAAAAGCAGAACCCAGGCTTTCCCCAACCCTCCTGTTAATCCCACCAGCCCTCCAACCAGCAAAGGGGACTTGTGTTTCCTGTGTTAAACCCCAGGACTGGGGCACCCAATATGTGGATTGAAATGCTCACTCCCCATGGAGGATCTCTCCTCATGTAATTTCCCTTTTCCTTCGAGTTCCCTGCCAGGGGCACAGGTTAAACCTGATTACTTCCCTTCCTGCCCAGTTGCATGTGGCTTTTTCTTACATCCCTGGTTGTACAGGAGTCTTTCTGCCAGTTTCCATTTAGTTTTCAGTTTAAATTGCTCCACATGTAGATATTTTTGAAGTGTTAATTGGGGGAGATAAGCCCCACATCCACCATCTGATCTCATCCTCTCCCTCATTTTGAAGAAAAGTTTTGCCAGGTATAAGATTCTTGATTGAAAGTGATTTAAAAAAAGAAAAAAAAAACCACTTTGAATACATACATCAGCCTGCTGCCTTATGGCCTCCAATGTTTCTGATGATAAATCTGCTGAGAATCTTACTGAGGATGCTTTATATGTGATAAGTCACTTTTCTTTTGCTTCTTTCAGGTTTCTTTCTTTGTCATTGTCTTTCAACAGTTTGATTATAAATGTGTTTTGGGATGAATCTCTTTAAGTTCATCCTGTTTGGATGTTGTTGAGTTATTGGATGCTATATTCATGTCTTTCATAAAACTTCGTGTATCTCAGCCATTAGTTCTTCAGGTAATATCTTTCCCCTTTTTATCATCTCATTGTAGGTCTTCAAATTCACTGGTTCATTCTACCTGGTCAAATCTGCCTTTCAATCTTTCTAGTAAATTTTTTTTTATTTTATTTACTGTACTTTCCTAATCTATAACTTCTTTTTGACTTCTTTTTAGGTTTTCTGTTTTTATTAATATTTTAATTTTGTTCATATATCATTTTCTTAACATTCTCCACATCTTCCATTAGTTCTTTGTGCATCTTTAAGCTAGTTGTTTTCAAAACTATCTAGTTGAGCTTTCATCTGGTTTTTCTCAGAGTTAGTTTCTGTTGGTTGTTGTTGTTGTTTTTTTTTTTTTAATGGGCCATGCTTTTCCTCTTTCATGTGTACCTTGTGATTTTCTGTTGAACATTGGACATTTTAATCTAATAATGTGGTAATCAAATTCTCCTTGATCCCACAGGCTTGTTGTGTTTTGTGTATGTTATTTTTTGTTTTCAATCATTGTAGACTGTCTTTATGCTGAGAATAAGCCTGAGGTATAGATTAAAGTCTTCTCTAGTTTATTTTGATCCTGCACCTTTTCCTGCATATATGCAGTGACTTTTTTAGTTTCCTCTCTATATGCAGTTGATTTTGAAGTCCCTAGTATTTAATCTCTGGGAAATGAAAAGTGAAGGTAGAGATAATAAGGCTCAGCCCTAGAATCCTTTGAAGTTTCTTCAGCCTTAGAAGGAGGGGCTTGCAACAATGAAGGAGTAATGGAACAAGGGCTACTTCTCTGTCTGCACATCCTTGATTGGAAGCAGTAATCATGGATCAGGAGACTTCCCTGGTGACTCAGTCAGTAACGAATTCACCTGCAATACACGAGACCTGGGTTTAATCCCTGGTCAAGAAATATGCTCTAGAGAAGGAAATGGCAACCCACTCCAGTATTCTTGCCTGGGAAATCCCATAGACAGAGGAGCCTTGTGGGTTACAGTCCATGGGGTCACAAAGAGTCAGACACAACTTAGCAATTAAACCATCGCCGCCGCCACCATCACTAATCAAAGCACATTCCTCTGGTATTTGGAGAATAGGGTTCATATTGCCTGTCTTGATCCTGAAATCTTTGTACAAGTTACTCTAGGAACATGTGCATGGATCCCTGCTGCAGGAATGGAGATTGAGGAATGGGTGGCAACTACAGAGCTGATATAATTGACCAAAGTTAACCCAGTTTACTTTCCAAAGTTTATTTTGAAAGTTGCAAGGCTTATTAACTCCAGAGCTCCAACATAATGACATCAATAGATTCTACCAGTGCACTTGTTGTCTAGGTGGGGAAATAAATTCTTGGTGCTTCCTATTCTGCAGTCTTCCCAAAGTTCTCTGGTCCTTCATTGTTTTTCTTCCATGTTAATTACTCTGAATGATTTTGTGTATCAAAACATCAGATATCCTTCCCTGATGATACTGTAGGTTCTTCCATTGTATTTACTCAAACATATTTATTTAAATTGTGCAATTTTTGCAAATATTCCCATTCTGAATATCATTTTAAGTATTACTCTGATCTCCCTTCCTAGAACTAGTATAAAATTAAATCAGAGTTCTACAACTAATTAGATTTTTGATTTGATAAATGATTGCCCCAATAGAAATTTTTTTAAAGTGTTTAGCAAAAAAAAAAATAATAATAAATAAAGTGTTTAGCATTCAAATAAGGCAAATACCAGTTTTCCTCAGAAAATTCGGCATTGAGGTTTCTCTAGTAAAATGCCATTCATTCAAAAAATATTGAAATATTCATGGTTGGTAATCAAATGGTAAATGAGTTTAAAGAATTTATAAAGCTTTTATCAAATCCAATATTTTTTTTCAGGCTCATAAACTGACTAGAAAAAGCATTAACAAAGCCTCTTTTTTTTTTTTCCTCTCAATTCTCTCCTTTATAGGATTTATTAGAATCAATATAGCCTTGGGCCTCTCCTTATTTGTTATTCCACTGCAATGGCCTGGTAAATAATTCCACTTAGATATCTATAATAAAACCCATTTTGAAAGTATATGAACTTTCTTTTCTAAATATCCTCTCTGTGCCATTGGTACTACCAGGTATCACTTAAACCCAGAAGAAAGAGCAAGGTAAAATGCCAACAGCCTGGGCTTTGAAGTTAGGAGATGCTCTTTAAAATTTTGACAAAGTGACTTTGAGAAATCCCAGATTAGCTCAAAACCACTGTTTTCACATATGTTACATGAGTTCAACCATGTGGCTTGAATTGCTACTACAAAGCTTATTTGCACAATGTATATTAAAGCACACACTCAATGATCAATATACTTTTCTGCTTTCTCTTCTTGGTATCTTAACTGCATATTATTTCTTCTTCATCCCTGTATCCAGTTATCCAGTTACACAATCCAGTTCGTTTCTCCTCCAAAAGAGTAGTCTATTTACATATTCTTATTTTATTACAGTTCCTCATGTATTAATTGAAGACTGTCTCACCTCATAATATTTTCCCCTATAATTATGTTGTATCTGAATATTCTTCCCTAGGTCTTTGCATAACTGACCTTGTCTTGTCATTGAAATTCCATATCAAATTTCCAGCAGAGCTTTTCTAAAATTCCCCACATGTCCCAACCCACTTTTTGTCATTCATCCCATTTTATTTATTTAATAATATTTAAAACTGAAATTGTACTATTTCTTGATTCATTTATTTTCTTTCTTCATTGTTAGTTATAGGATTTATGAGATCTAAGACCTCATTTCTTTTCTTTACTACTGTAAACTGAGAAGATAAAAGAGTTACTAGAGTGGAAAATAGGCTTTTTGTCTGTGGATAACTTTCTGACAACATTCATAGGTAGAACTTTTCTGTAACTTTCAATCTGTTGTGTGCCATAATCCTAAAACCTTCCAGACTTTGATGAATGGTGGAAATATTATACCATAGTTTGTACCAAATTTTGTCCCAGTTCTCCTAGTTCCCCAGTCATCACAGATAATCACAGTCTCCCTCCATTTACTTTACGAGCAGGTCAAGTAGGTCTTTCCCAGCCCCAGACATATCTTGTCTCTGTGTTTACTATAAGGTGAAATATACTTGATTGATTTTTGATCTAGGAAAATACCATGAATTTAGATATTAAGTTGCATTATGTCTATGAATTGGTTCTTTGGCTGTTTACTTTGGTATTCACTTCTATTTTTGAAATATCCTTTGGGTTTTATAATTTATAATGAACAATTTGGCAATTTTTAATAGAATTCTTTCACAGGTGACTGGCTATCCTGTGGATATCCAATCCTCCCCACAAGGCCTGAATTCTGGTTGTCATTCCATTCCTTGCACTTCCCATACTGAGTGTTTTTGTTTATGCTGTTCCTTCTGTCTGAAAAAATAGTTTTCTCTACTTCTTTCCCACTGAAGGCACTACTCAGCTTTCAAAGTGGACCTTAAATTTTAACTGCTCCATGTTTATAGTTAAGTTTTCCTTCTCTAAATCTAAACGGTCTCCTTTCTCTAATTTATGGCGCCAATTCTAGTCACTTTTAGCTTTCCCCCCTGTAACAGTGTGAGCTTGTGATGACAGTTATGTCACATATTCCACTTAGAAAAATGTCCTAGCATGTAATTGTTCCATTAAGGAGGAAAATCAGTTCTGAGTTAATCCTTTGCTCCAAGAAGTTTCAAAGTGGGGGGGGGGGTGGGAAAAGTATACATACACACACACACACACACACACACACACCCATATACCCATTTAATCCCCACTATAACTATGTGGTGAAAACTCATATATCCCCATTTAATTTATTAAATAAATACAATCTATGAGGAAGAGCTTGCTATTAAAGCAAGTAAGTTAAATTATCCATGATCCTACCTCTAGGAAGTAACAGAGTAAGGTTTCATAATTAAGAGTCTGAGTCCATTTTCATGCTTGATTGCTGATATCATTTAGGCCCCAAATCTCTCTCATCCCCTTTTGCTGCACATCTGAACAAATCAGTAAGAAAGCACAGGTTCTCTGTGTCTTGGCAACAGTGGGAGGTTCAAGCATAAACTTCTGTCCACACATTGGAATTCTCACCCCAGCCACACACCCTGTCTATAATAAAAACCAAACCCAATGCCTCCTCTAGTTCAAGACATTTAAGACAGGCTTGGATGCTGCCTCCCCTGAGAAAACTTCATAACATGAGTTAAAAAATATTACACAATTTTGGTTGTGGGTGACTGTGGCAAAATAAGTCTTACATTTGAGCCAGTTGATCCTGCCCACCATAGTATAACACAGACCAGTGTTGAGTCTGGGTTGTCTAAGTAATTATCCATTAATTATTGAAACAGGAAGTATATTTTAGCATTTTTCTTGGCAAATGAAAAAATAGAGGATTGGCATAGTCTGAAACAAAAGATATGCAACTTTGGGACTATTGTGTTAAGTATTACATGTATATTAAAAATATCATGTAATAAATTATGTTTATTATTATAACAACATGATAAATAGGATTAACAAAAGGTAAAAAATTGAATCAATCCCCAAATCAACCAACAAATAGTTTTTAATTTATCTGGAACCAAATTATTAAAAAACAAAGTGCCTAAAATTGTTTATATTTAATGTATTTTAATTGGGCACAAACATCAATTTAATGCTCAAACTTATTTTTATTTTATATAATTAAAATGGGAGAAATATCTACAAAAAGAACTTTAATCTGTTTGTCCTAATAAATTAATACACAAATTATCTGTAATAATACTTAAGTAACTTAGTAGAATAGCAAGTTTGATAAATAAAAAAAAAAAAAATAAGACTTCCAAAAGGCTGCTTAAATGAATCCAGACATCAAATGCCTTAGAAATGAAGCATTATATTTAAAATATGTATCTACTTATCTATCTATCTATATCTTAATTAAGTGGCATTTTAAAGTAAATTTTCTATGCCGTCATTTTTGACACTCTTTATTCCAAGTCTTCCATAGAAAAATCTTGCATTTCTAGATTATTCATGGAAACAGTATTTAATGAATTTAATTATGCTCTGAAATATATTTTATATATTCCATCTGTGTTTTGCTGCTTCTGCTAAGTTGCTTCAGTCGTGTCCGACTCTGTGCGACCTCAGAAACGGCAGCCCACCAGGCTTCCCCATCCCCGGGTTTCTCCAGGCAAGAAGACTGGATTGGGTTGCCATTTCCTTCTCCAATGCATGAAAGTGAAAAGTGAAAGTGAAGTCACTCAGTCGCTTCCGACTCTTAGCAACTCCATGGACTGCAGCCCACCAGGCTCCTCTGTCCATGGGGTTTTCCAAGCAAAAGAGTACTGGAATGAGGTTCCATTGCCTTCTCCGATCTGTGTTTTAAATGAGGTTATAGATTGTCATTGAATAAATTCATCATTTTCTCATAATTGTGGAAAAGATATGAAAAAGATTTTGAGGAAATGGAATGCTCCTCACTTGTCATTTTAGTCCAGACTATCATAAGGCCTCGCCCAGAGATCCTCCTTCATTTCCCTTTTTTCATCTTACCTTCCTTCCCGCTTTCCTTTCTTTGTAGTTACTTAACAAATATGAAGAAGCTCTATGTAATCAGCAAAAACAAGACCGGGAGCTGACTGTGGCTCAGATCATGAACTCCTTATTGCCAAATTCAGACTTAAATTGAAGACAGTAGGGAAAACCATTAGACCATTCAGGTATGACCTAAATCAAATTCCTTATGATTATACAGTAGAAGTGAGAAGTAAATTTAAGGGACTAGATCTGATAGGATCTATAGTGCCTGATGAACTATGGACGGAGGTTCGTGACATTGGACAGGAGACAGGGATCAAAAGCATCCTCATGGAAAAGAAATGCAAAAAAGCAAAATGGCTGTTTGGGGAGACCTTACAAATAGCTGTGAAAAGAAGAGAAGCAAAAAGCAAAGGAGAAAAGGAGAAAAGGAAAGATATAAGCATCTCAATGCAGAGTTCCAAAGAATAGCAAGGAGAGATAAGAAAACCTTCCTCAGTGATCAATGCAAAGAAAGAGAGGAAAACAACAGAGTGGGAAAGACGAGAGATCTCTTCATACTGTTTCATACTGAACAGTATGAAAAGGCAAAATGATAGGACACTGAAAGAGGAACTCCCCAGGTCAGTGAAAGTGAAAGTGAAGTCGCTCAGTAGTGTCCAAATCTTTGCGACCCTGTAGGCTTTAGCCTATAAGGCTCCTCTGTCCATGGGATTTTCCAGGCAATAGTACTGAAGTGGATTGCCATTTCCTTCTCCAGGTGATCTTCCCCACCCAGGGATTGAAGCCAGGTCTCCCTCATTGTAGGCAGATGCTTTACCATCTGAGCCAACAGGTCAGTAGGTGCCCAATATGCTACTGGAGATCAGTGGAGAAATAATTCCAAAAAGAATGAAGGGATGGAGCCAAAGCAAAAATAATACCCAGTCATGGATATGACTGGTGATAGAAGCAAGGTCTGATGCTGTAAAGAGCAATACTGCATAGGAACCTGGAATATCAGGTCCATGAATCGAGGCAAATTGAAAGTGGTCAAACAGGAGATGACAAGAGTGAACATCAACATTCTAGGAATCAGCAAACTAAAATGGACTGGAACGGGTGACTTTAACTCTGATGACTATTATATCTACTACTGTGGGTAGGAATCCCTTAGAAGAAATGGAGTAGTCATCATGGTCAACAAGAGTCCAAAATGCAGTACTTGAATGCATATCAAAAATGACAGAATGATCTCTGTTCATTTCCAAGGCAAACCATTCAATATCACAGTAATCCAAGTCTATGCCCCAACCAGTAATGCTGAAGAAGCTGAAGCCGAACAGTTCTATGAAGACCTACAAGATCTTTTAGAACTAACACCCAAAAGAGATGTCCTTTTCATTATAGGGGACTGGAATGCAAAAATAGGAAGTCAAGAAACACCTGGAGTAACAGGCAAATTTGGCCTTGGAATACAGAATGAAGCAGGGCAAAGGCTAATAGAGTTTTGCCAAGAGAATGCACTGGTCATAGCAAACACCCTCTTCCAACAACACAAGAGAAGACTCTACACATGGACATCACCAGATGGTCAACACCAAAATCAGATTGATTGTATTCCTTGCAGCCAAAGATGGAGAAGCTCTATACAGTCAACAAAAACAAGACCGGGAGCTGACTGTGGCTCAGATCATGAACTCCGTATTGCCAAATTCAGACTTAAATTGAAGAAAGTAGGGAAAACTACTAGACCATTCAGGTATGACCTAAATCAAATCCCTTATGATTATAAGTGGAATTGAGACATAGATTTAAGGGACTAGATCTGATAGATAGAGTTCCTGATGAACTACGGACAGAGGTTCGTGACACTGTACAGGAGACAGGGATCAAGACCATCCCCATGGAAAAGAAATGCAAAAAAGCAAAATGGCTGTCTGAGGAGGCCTTACAAATAGCTGTGAAAAGAAGAGAAGCGAAAAGCAAAGGAGAAAAGGAAAGATATAAGCATCTGAATGCAGAGTTCCAAAGAATAGCAAGGAAAGATAAGAAAGCCTTCCTCAGCGATCAGTGCAAAGAAATAGAGGAAAAAAACAGACTGGGAAAGACTAGAGATCTCTTCAAGAAAATTAGAGATACCAAGGGAACATTTCATGCAAAGATGGGCTCAAGAAAGGACAGAAATGGTACAGACCGAACAGAAGCAGAAGAGATTAAGAGGTGGCAGGAATACACAGAAGAACTGTACAAAAAAGATCTTCACGACCCAGATAATCACAATGGTGTGATCACTGACCTAGAGCCAGACATTCTGGAATGTGAAGTCAAGTGGGCCTTATAAAACATCACTACGAACAAATCTAGTGGAGGTGATGGAATTCCAGTTGAGCTATTTCAAATCCTGAAAGATGATGCTGTGAAAGTGCTACACTCAACATGACAGCAAATTTGGAAAACTCAGCAGTGGCCAAAAGACTGGAAAAGTTCTGTTTTCATTCCAATCCCAAAGAAAGGCAATGCCAAAGAATGCCCAAACTACTGCACAATTGCACTCATCTCACACGCTAGTCAAATAATGCTCAAAATTCTCCAAGCCAGGCTTCAGAAGTACGTGAACTGAGAACTTCCAGATGTTCAAGCTAGTTTTCAAAAAGGCAGAGGAACCAGTGATAAAATTGCCAACATCCGCTGGATCATCAAAAAAGCAATAGAGTTCCAGAAAAACATCTATTTATGCTTTATTGACTATGGCAAAGCCTTTGACTGTGTGGATCACAATAAACCGTGGAAAAGTCTAAAAGAGATTGGAATACCAGAGCACCTGACCTGCCTCTTGGGAAACCTATATGCAGGTCAGGAAGCAACAGTTAGAACTGGACATGGAACAACAGACTGGTCCCAAATAGGAAAAGGAGTACATCAAGGCTGTATATTGTCACCCTGCTTATTGAACCTATATGCAGAGTACGTCATGAGAAACACTGGGCTGGAAGAAGCACAAGCTGGAATCAAGATTGCCGGGAGAAATATCAATAACCTCAGATATGCAGATGTCACTACCCTTATTGCAGAAAGTGAAGAGGAACTAAAAAGCCTCTTGATGAAAGTGAAAGTGGAGAAGGAAAAAGTTGGCTTAAAGCTCAACATTCAGAAGACGAATATCATGGTGTCTGGTCCCATCACTTCATGGGAAATAGATGGGGAAACAGTGGAAATAGTGTCAGACTTTTTTGGGGGGGGCTCCAAAATCACTACAGATGGTGACTGCAGCCATAAAATTAAAAGACGCTTACTCCTTGGAAGAAAAGTTATGACCAACCTGATAGCATATTGAAAAGCAGAGACATTACTTTACCAACAAACGTCCGTCTCTTCAAGGCTATGGTTTTTCCAGTCATGTATGGATGTGAGAGTTGGACTGTGAAGAAAGCTGAGCGCCGAAGAATTGATGCTTTTGAACTGTGGTGTTGGAGAAGACTCCTGAGAGTCCCTTGGACTGCAAGGAGATCCAACCAGTCCATTCTGAAGGAGATCAGCCCTGGGATTTCTTTGGAAGGAATGATGCTGAAGCTGAAACTCCAGTACTTTGGCCACCTCATGCAAAATGTTGATTCATTGGAAAAGGCTCTAATGCTGGGAGGGATTGGGGTCAGGAGGAGAAGGGGACAACAGAGAATGAGATGGCTGGATGGCATCACCATCTCGATGGACATGAGTTTCAGTGAATTCCCGGAGTTGGTGATGGACAGGGCGGCCTGGCATGCTGCAATTCATGGGGTCGCAAAGAGTTGGAAACTACTGAGTGACTGAACTGAACTGAACTGAATTGAACAAATATTGAGGACTTACTATGTACCTGGCCTTCAGAGAAGAAATGAAGTGTTCACAGTTTTTAAATCTGGATCTGGAACAAGTTATCTAGGGCCTGGTTGGGGTCAAAAATGCTTTTAAAGTAAGGCACTTTGATGTAAGTAAGGAAGATTCATATTGATAATAAAGGTTTCCCAATAGCAGCATCAAATGGGGCCTCTCTGACCAGCATCTCTTCTTAGCTTGGTGGACCTTAATGGTGACCATGTTCCACATTTCAAAATGGTGGCAGTAATACATGCCTCAGATTTCCCTTCAGGAAACTATGTCCAGACATTCTATCTAGAAGTGGCAAAAAGATTTCAAATTTATTTATAATGATTTTATATTGTAAAACTCTCTATACACCATCCTTTTCCATCACATATGGATCTTCCAATAATTTTAGTATCAGTTCTACTTTATTTGTAAGATCATTTTCATTAAAGGAGCTATGCAGAAGAGGCTGAAGTTAGTTTATCTTCTGGGAGTGTTGTTCCCAGAGCACACAAGCATATTGAAAAGGCTGAGAGAATCAAAGGTGAAACTTTTAGAGGCTGTTGGAAGTGTGGTATGAAAACCAGTGGACTGAGACCAAGAGCAATAGATGAAGATAAACAGAAAGGCAAAACCAGATCACAAATTAAAAATTGAATACTAACTTCTATGCCCCAAATCATTCTTGAAAATATTACTTCATTGACTGCATACTTAATGTTTTATAATGTAAAGTTCTGTCAGCTGTTAAAGATTACATTTTTGCAGTCTTGGTTATTATGAGTAGTGCAATGTATATCCAGGCACATAATTTATCACTCATCCTTAAGCTTTTATTTAAAGTTTTCATATATATGTGTGTAAGTGAGGTTGGTCTGTTCTAGGAAAACTCTGTAAAGTTTTAGTATCATATATTGAATAATATAATTAAAAATGAAATATTTTTACCATTCAGAAAATCTCATGACAAAACCAGAAGAGAAAGACACAGATTTAATATTGAATAAACATCAAACAAGAAAATATGTGGTGGACATCAGGGGCAATCCACTAAAGGATCAGAAAAACAAAGAAATCTTCCCCTTTATATAGCCAAGCAGATACAGTCCATTACATACATGTTTTCAAGATAAACAATAACAAATCTTCAAACGACAGAACTTGACAACATCATTTGTCTTGCATCAGTCAGTCAGTCAGTCAGTTCAGTCGCTCAGTCGTGTCCGACTCTTTGCGACCCCATGAATTGCAGCACGCCAGGCTTCCCTGTCTATCACCAATTCCTGGAGTTCACCCAAACTCATGTCCATCCAGTCAGTGATGCCATCCAGCCATCTCATTCTCTGTCGTCCCCTTCTCCTCCTGCCCCCAATCCCTCCCAGCATCAGAGTCTTTTCCAATGAGTCAACTCTTCACATGAGATGGCCAAAATATTGGAGTTTCAGCTTTAGCATCAGTCCTTCCAAAGAAATCCCAGGACTGATCTCCTTCAGAATGGACTGGTTGGATCTCCTTGCAGTCCAACGGACTCTCAGGAGTCTTCTCCAACACCACAGTTTGAAAGAATCAATTCTTCAGCACTCAGCTTTCTTCACAGTCCAAATCTCACATCCATACATGACCACTGGAAAAACCATAGCCTTGACTAGATGGACCTTTATTGGCAAAGTAGTGTCTCTGCTTTTAATATGCTATCTAGGTTGGTCATAACTTTCCTTCCAAGGAGTAAGCATCTTTTAATTTCATGGCTGCAGTCACCCTCTGCAGTGATTTTGGAGCCCCAAAATATAAAGTCTGACACTGTTTCCCCATCTATTTCCCATGAAGTGATGGGACCAGATGCCATGATCTTAGTTTTCTGAATGTTGAGCTTTAAGCCAGTTCATCTTAAATTCACTTAGTGATTGGAGTGATCATTTTTGTTACCTTTTAGGCTTTATCTAAAGGGAAACAAAAACAAACTTCTCATTTCTTTATGTCAAGAGGTGGTTTTGCAACTTGGAAGAAGGCTCCTACTCAAATTAATTTCCTACTCTCTCACAGAAGTAGGGAGAGACACTCTTTCTTGTTGTGTACTTATAGATGACACCCAGATTCTTGGGAAGAACATTCTTTAGTTCTAAATTTGGCAGTTTGCATATGCCCTTACAGTCTTCTCCCTGTCTTACTATAAAATAGTAACAGTACAACTTCTAATGATTTTCATTGCTGTTATTATCTGTTTCTGGGCAAGTTACAGCAGTCTAAATACACAGCCAGTACACAGTAAAATATATAACAAAGCAATTGTCAAAATAGCAATTAAATAATAGAATTATTGAATATTTAGAACTCAGTACTTTATTTGCTTTGAGGGATTGACCTTTGAATGTATCATACCAATGGTGAATGGTAGAGGCAGTTTCCCAAATAGCAGATTATAAATTTTTTCTTAGCAATATATTAATTTGCCAATTGTGTTGTCCTCATTGCTTGCATTTTCAAATGGATAACTATCGAAATATCATTTGGTGATTCCTTATAAAGTCCTATTTTATTCAAACCTAAGGAATAGCTCAACTATGGTGACTGAAAGTCTAAATTTTTATCTAGACATGGCCCTTGCAAAATTCAATAAATTCTGAGTGTCAGTCACAATTGTCATCACATTAATATGACAATTTAATGTTTTAGTAACTGTTCTATCATTTTTAATAGTTTTACTATTTCCTGGATATGAAATACAAGGGATGGTATCCGAGGCCATTATCTAATATTTAAAATCTTATTATGAAGCACTTACTGAAAGGTATATGTTGAACTTCCAGTGTTTATGTATACTCTTACTTTAAGTCTTGAGGACAAAGCCTATGGGCTTTTGGTTTGTTTTTGTTTTGACATTGGGTCTAAATCAGTAACTATACTAATTACAACAGCTAACTAAATCATATTTACCTTTGTTTATCCATCAGTATTTAAACTGAAGAGAATTTACATCCTAAGGTTAATTGAGTGACTTTGGACCTGTTTTTTTGAAGTCTTTATCTGTAAATGCCAGATTTCTGTTTGTGTATTAATCAGATGTTTTTCCTTTCTATATCATCTTTCCAAAAGATGTCAATTTTTTGTGTCAAATATAGGGCTTGAGTACCTGGACATAGGTTAATTGCTTTTACTTTGCTGTTATCAATAATTACTAATGGAAATAGTCTGCCTTTTGCTTTGTCAATAATTGGAGAACATAGGCAGAACACTCGTTGATATAAATTGTTAACAATATTTTTTGGACCTATCTTCTAAGACAAAGGAAACAAAAGGAAAAATAAGCAAAGCAAAAATAAACAAATGGTACCTAATTAAACTTAAAGCCTTTTGCATAGCAAAGGAAACCATCAACAAAATGAAAAGACAGCCTCTTGTATGGGAGAAAATATTTGCAAATAATAGGACTGATAAGGGATTAATATCCAACTAGATAAGCAGTTCACACAAGTCAATTAAAAAAAAAAAACTCAATTAAAATTGTTCAAAAGATCTAAACAGAAATTTTTCTAAGAATGACTTACTAATGCCCAGTAAACACATGGAAAGATGCTTACCATCACCAAATCATCAGAGAAATGCAAATGAAAACCACCATGAGTTATCACCTCACACCTGTCAGAATAGCTATAAACAAAAACACTACAAATAACAAATGTTTGTGAAGATGTGGCAAAAAGGGAACCCTAGTAGACTGTTAATGGGAATGTAAATTGGTGTAGCCACTATGGAATACATTATGGAAGTTCCTCAAAAAACTAAAAAGGGAACTCCTATATAATCCAGCATTTCAACTCTTGGGTATATACATCTGAGGAAAATGAAAACACTAATTTGAAAAGATGCATGTACCCCAGTGTTCATAGCTGCATTATTTATCAATAGCCAGAGGATGGAAGCCCCCTAACTATCCATCAATGGATGAATAGATAAAGAAAAAGTCATGTATATAATACCTATAGGGCACTATGCTTAGTGAAATGAATCAGAGAAAAACAAATACTGTACATTATTAATTATATGTAGAATCTAAAAACATAAAGCAAATGAATATAACAGAAGTGAAATAGACTCACATATACAGAGAACAAAGTAATGGTTACCAGTGTAGAGTGAAATGGGGAGGGACAAAATAGGGGTTAGGAGGTTATGAGGTACAAAGTACTATGGTAAGCCACAGGAGCTTTGACTTGCTCTGTTTCCAACCTGGGCCTGTTCACCTCTCCTTAAGCAACCTGGTGATCTCTGCTCCCAGGAGTTCACCATGTTGATCTTCATAATTAGCACACAATAATTCTATCAGAGGTTTTGTTTTCTCTTCAAATGCTAGGACCCAATGTTTACAATATTAGGACCCACTGTTTACAATATTGTACTAGTACCCAGATACACTGTGCATTTTTTTGGTTTTCTTTCTTTTTTTTTGTTTCAATTTTTCATTCTTTTTTTGTTAGTTCCTTATCTGCACAATGAGCTGACTTACAGATTTTAAAACTATGAGCTGCAGCTGATAAATACTGTAAGTGTTAGACTTCAGTTGAGCAATATTTCGATTTGTTTGGTGAAGCCTTTTGGACTGGGAAGCAAGGAGTATAACAAAGCCACAGTACCAACTTTGCAGTGTTCTCAAGTTTCTGAGGCCACCAGCAAGTCATCTACATTTTGAACACTTAATAGGTCCCTTTGTGGGACAAATTTCTCTTGAGTTCTCCTGTAAGTGACTAGAAAAACATGTAGGAAAGTACTTAAACCCTTTGACATAATATAGACTCTGTCATAAGTAAGAGTAAACTATAATTTAGATCCTTCCTCTAGCAGAACATGTAGAAATAGAGAAAACTCAGAACCTCAGTAAATTACAGAGAAATATTTTGCAGACAGTGCTACCCAAGTCAATATTGAGAATGTCTGCAGAGTTGGGAGCTACACAGATTAATGGTAAGATTTTGTACAAATCTCTATAGTGGTTAATTAACTTTACCAAATTTACCTTCCTCTTTTATTGAAAATGTAATATTATGGATTAGTGTCCTATTTAAAATTATCTTTATTTTATTATAATTTTATTTCTTTTAATTGATACATTGATGAAAGATATTATTTTACATATGACCATGGATTATTATCTTTGTAAACTATTTTTATCATCTATATCTCAAATTAAATGAGTCTCATCATTCGCTGGGACTCAAAGTGATGTACTGATTTGTTCAGATCACAGTGCTTTTCCAGCAAGGCATGTGAGAATGCCACTCTCTGTCGTATCCCAAAGCATTGTAACTCAGGATGCTTTTCCAGGCTGGCACAAGATTGCCACTTTCTATCATAACCTTTTACTTTCAGAAGATACATATTTAACTAATGCAAACACCTTTTTTCCCCAAGGAACCCCACAGACTTTATCTGAAGTATAGGGCAGAATAGCCTTTAAGTTATATAGTAAGTCTCTCTCCAGTTAGATTTACAAGAAGATCAAGAGAAAATAAAAACACACATTTCTCAGAAAGAAGACCTAGCTGTATAGTAAAAGCAGAAGAAAAGGAAGTAGAGGCTGACCTGAAATACCAGATTTGTCTTGATCTGTCACCAACTGGAAAGAGAAATTTCGGAGTAAGTTTTAGAATAAGTAGCACCAATATCACCAGTTCCCACCTCTGAGGTTCCCTGCTGCTGCTGCTGCTAAGTCACTTCAGTCGTGTCCGACTCTGTGCGACCCCATAGACGGCGGCCCACCAGGCTCCCCCGTCCCTGGGATTCTCCAGGCAAGAACACTGGAGTGGGCTGCCATTTCCTTCTCCAATGCATGAAAGTGAAAAGTGAAAGTGAAGTTGCTCAGTCGTGTCCGACTTTTAGCGGCCCCTGCCAGGCTCTGTCCATGGGATTTTTCAAGCAAGAGTACTGGAGTGGGGTGCCATTGCCTTCTCCACTGAGGTTCCCTAAGTCTGTTCATTTTAAGACAAGAATTTCCTGACTTTCTGGGCTTTCCTGATTTTCATGTGATTGTAGTTCCTGCATCCCCCAGAATCTCTTTCTATAACCTTTTTTCCAGTGAGCTGGCTTTTTGCATTAATGATATACGGTCTCCTTTCTTCCTTTTATAGGCTGAGCAAAGTAAGAATTATTCCCATTAGTAATGAGTTTTAACTAAGCAGCCAACATAGTACTCTTTAATTTCTGTTTTTCTCTAGATCGTCCCCAAACTGAATGGCTGCTATTAAAATTTGAGTAACAATCTGTTCTTGCCATTCTACCACCTTTTTCTTAATTTGAGTTTAGATAATTGGTGACAGAGCCAGACAAAGATTGCTAAGTACTAGAGTACAGATTTGATCTGCCCCCGGGGTCCCTGCCAGTGACTCCTGAAAAAGCTTCAACAGTCTGCTGATGTAAATCAGTGGGGTATTCACCTCTCTTCCGGGTACATGGCTGCAACTCCTTCAGCTCATCTTCAGTGGAGAGGCTTCAGATACTACCTTAAGCAACGCCTCTTAATGAATTTTTAACCCCTGCAGTTCTTCAATAATTGTGGAAGGTGGTGGAAAGTCAGCTTCCCTTGGCTAGTATACTCCTTGATGTGGTGGTCTTCCAGACCCCAGTGTGCTTGCTCTATCAAGTGCAAAAGCTCTGGTTGCAGAATTCCATGCAGTAGTCAGTGTATACCCCTGTTTATGAGGCAGCAAGCTGAAAGCACGTTGCAGAGGACTTTCACAAATTTCCGGGGCACAGGGAAAGGAACCCTTAAAAAGTAATATCAGCTAACAAGATAGGCATGTGACTTACCCCAGAGGCCTGCCTACCTTCTCAATGGCATTACTTTCACTGGTGATGCAAATAGGAAGAGCTGCTCTTCCTTACACTGAGGGAGGAAACGATGTTTCCTTTTCTGCATTGATATTTGTCAATTGAACTCCTTACCTCATTTGTTTGCATCTTTGAAGGAAGTAGTGTATCTTCTCCCTGTCCTGCTATCTTCGTATGCCACATTTTTATTCAAGTTTTCAGGGATTTCCAAGTATGTGGGTTTACCATGTCCACTTTCCTAGCTTCCTGGTGTGTAGATAATACAGGCTCTTGGAGGTAGAATCTGTGCTAGGCTAAGAGACCCATAAATCTGTCCTCAAAGGGAGAAGGTAATTCATTTCTGGTTAAAGATATTATGCTCTTGTCTGTCTATGAGGGGAAATCCAACAATGAAGGGAACTACCCATTATCTCCCCCCTTCTCTTCACTGGTCAGTGTGAAGTGGGGCAGAATAACGACATGCAGGGAAAATAGAGACAGCAGGGAAATTCTCCTTAGGCCTTTCACTACAAATATTGGGAATATCATACAAAATTTAGAATATAAGCTTCAGGAAAATAAATAAGAATTATTCTTCTGTATAATTAAAGTAGTGCTTGAGTAGTCTGAAAATGTTATAAGTGTTAAAGGATATTTAAAATAAATATTAATATTATATCTATGCAAAATGGAGCTAAAGCTTGGAAGTTGGTCATCTTTATCCAAGAAGTGATGAGTTGGCCTATTGTGTTCCATTAATTCCTTTTTCCTATAGAACTGCATTACAGAATTAATCTTACTTTATTAAAAAAAACTTCAATATCTTCAACTTTGAAAGGAAGCTATTTTCTCTTGCATCTAAATAAATTCACAAAGGATTCTGATTTGTGTTGGGAGAAATTGTTTTGAAATATAGCTAAGGTTTTATTGGCAAGTTAAAGAATAGTCTTTTTCAGCTTAGAGCATAAAGTGAAATTAAGCAATGATTTTTCCATGATTCTTTTTTGTTTGGCAATACTTTATAGAGTTTAAAATCTGATAGAGATGAATGGGAAATATATGTTTATTATAAAACTTTTCTGAAAGAAAGAAAACTAGACAACCATTACAGCAAAAGGAAGTTTATTTTAATTAAGATTGTAACAAATTACACCCTGTTTTGTTCATTGGAAATAGAAAGCTAAGGGATCATAGCTTACAGTTTTTCTAACTACAGTCCAGGGTTCCTTGTTTCAATAGCCAAAATGATTATAAAAGGAATAGAAATGAAAATACTGCATGATGCAACATTAAATTTGTTTGAACCCAAATAATAACAGTTCTCCAAATCAAATCAGGTCCCTTGACCATAATGATCTTAGGTCCCAAAATGTTCCTGATAAAGTGAGGGATCCTCACTAGACTACAAAGTACACATGGTCTCTAAGTTAAAATGACTCTGAATATGACTTTCATGTTATTCAAACCAAAAGATCTTTTATCAGATAATGAATAGCCAAACATTTCTCAGTTTTAAAAATAGAACTGAGTACATTTTTCAGAAATAATCTTTATATGTGGAGCCACTGTGGTTAAATCAGAAGCAAAATAACCCAATATACCTTATGAAATATCTCATATTTGTATCAGGAGAAATAATTAAAGGTAGCTTATTTGTTATAAAATAAAATTAAATAAAATCATAAATACTGAATACAGTTCCTATACTTATCTATATAAAGACTTTATTGTAATAATATCAAGTGAAACAGTTCAGTTCAGTTCAGTCACTCAGCCGTGTTCAACTCTTTGTGACCCCATGAATCGCAGCATGCCAGGCCTCCCTGTCCATCACCAACTCCCAGAGTTCACTCAAATTCAAGTCCATCAAATTGGTGATGCCATCCAGCCATCTCATCTTCTGTCATCCCCTTCTCCTGCCCCCAATCCCTCCCTGCATCAGAGTCTTTTCCAATGAGTCAACTCTTTGCATGAAGTGGCCAAAGTATTGGAGTTTCAGTTTAGCATCATTCCTTTCAAAAACACCCAGGACCGTCATCTGCTTTAGAATGGACTGGTTGGATCGCCTTGCAGTCCAAGGGACTCTCAGGAGTCTTCTCCAAAACCACAGTTCAAAAACATCAATTCTTCAGCACTCAGCTTTCTTCACAGTCCAACTCTCACATCCATACATGACCACTGGAAAAACCACAGCCTTGAAGAGACAGACCTTTGTTGGCAAAGTAATGTCTCTCCTTTTGAATATGCTATCTAGGTTGGTCGTAACTTTCCTTCCAAGGAGTAAGCGTCTTTTAATTTCATGGCTGCAGTCAACATCTGCAGTGTTTTTTTTAGCCCCCCAAAATAAAGACTACCACTGTTTCCACTGTTTCCCCATCTATTTCCCATGAAGTGATGGGACCAGATGCCATGATCTTAGTTTTCTGAATGTTGAACTTTAAGCCAACTTTTTCACTCTCCTCTTTCACTTTTCATCAAGAGGCTTTTTAGTTCCTCTTCACTTTCTGCCATAAGCGTGATGTCATCTGCATATCTGAGGTTATTGATATTTCTCCTGGCAGTCTTGATTCCAGCTTGTGCTTCTTCAAGCCCAGCGTTTCTCATGATGTACTCTGTATATGAATTAAATAAGTAGGGTGACAATATACAACCTTGACGTACTCCTTTTCCTATTTGGAACAAGTCTGTTGTTCCATGTCCAGTTCTAACTGTTGCTTCCTGACCTGCATATAGGTTTCTCAAGAGGCAGGTCAGGTGGTCTGGTATTCCCATCTCTTTTAGAATTTTCCACAGTTTATTGTGATTTACACAATCAAAGGCTTTGGCATAGTCAATAAAGCAGAAATAGATGTTTTTCTGGAACTCTCTTCCTTTTCCCATGATCCAGCGGATGTTGGTAATTTGATTTCTGGTTCCTCTGCCTTTTCTAAAACCAGCTTGAACATCTGGAAATTCACAGTTCACGTATTGCTGAAGCCTGGCTTGGAGAATTTTGAGCATTACTTTACTAGCGTGTGAGATGAGTGCAATTGTGCGGTAGTTTCAGCATTCTTTGGCATTGCCTTTCTTTGGGATTGGATGAAAACTGACGTTTTCCAGTCCTGTGGCCACCGCTGAGTTTTCCAAATTTGCTGGCATATTGAGTGCAGCACTTTCACAGCATCATCTTTCAGGATTTGAAATAGCTCAACTGAAATTCCATTACCTCCACTAGCTTTGTTTGTAGTGATGCTTTCTAAGGCCCACCTGATTTCACATTCCAGGATGTCTGGCTGTAGGTGAGTGATCACACCATCATGATTATCTGGGTCATGAAGATCTTTTTTGTACAGTTTTTCTGTGTATTCTTGCCACCTCTTCTTAATATTTTCTGCTTCTGTTATGTCGATACCATTTCTGTCATTTATCGAGCCCATCTTTGCATGAAATATTCCCTTGATATCTCTAATTTTATTGACGAGATCTCTGGTCTTTCCCATTCTGTTGTTTTCCTCTATTTCTTTGCACTGATCAGTGAGGAAGGCTTTCATGGTGCAAAAACTATTAAAATAGAAAAATTTGGGGAAATACCTGCCTGTATCAATGCAAAAGGGTCAACATTTACTGGAGGTCTTCTGTATGCTAGGATATATTCTAAAAGTTTAAAAGAAAATTCAAAAATGCTTAGGGAAAATGTGATTCTAATGTCATTTGTGTAGAATTGTTTTACAATGTTGTAGACTTTGCATCTTTCACTCATTTCTCTTAGTTACATAGTCTTTCTTTTGGTAAGCATACCAAAGAATAATACTAGTAAATGTAATTTACTGTATACATGTAAAACTCTCTCTTAAAGCGTGTGTAACTCAACAAGTTCATCATATTATAATGAATCATACAAATTAGCTAACTATAAATCAGCTTTGTTAGTAAAGTACATGAATTATTTAACAAGTTGGGTAATGGGTAAGCCAAGGATTGGCACACTGATCTCCTTCTTTAATTATTGAATACTGTATCCCCTGTACAAAATTCAGATTTTATTGTACTGAATTTTAGCATTAATAATACATAATGCTGAGGACACCATACACTTTTATTCTAAATACAATATTCTACTATAAGGAGACTGTTTAATAAGTGAATCTGTGGTTTTATGCTGGGAGCTTTTTTGTTTGGTTATTATGCTGCTGTTTGATTGTGTTTCTTCTTATTTAAATATTTAATGAAAGTTTATCTAACTTATGTTCCAAGGCTTTGAAGCAAAGGGCATAACTTAAAATATCTAATAAGAAAATAAATGTCAGAATACTGAAAAAATATTGGATATGCAAAATATATTAAAAGCACTGTTTTAATAATAGCATAACAAATTCTGTTTTTCTCTTGACATGATTAAGTGTAAGAAAAGAGATTAAGTAAGATATAAAATCTTCTAAAAATTTGGCTGTGCAGTGCTCATTTCTGTGTGGCTACCTACTACAGCGTCTTCTGCTTAGTAGTTGTCTTAAAATGATCAGTGATATAAAATAGGTCCTGCTAAAGATGCCTTCAGTAAATTACCAAATATCTAACATTTTACACAAGTCATACATTATTGTATATACAGAATGAAGAGAATTCTTAATAGATAGGACAATCAAAAATTTTTTTTATTGTAAATAGGTTTAAAGATGTTATTAGTACCTATATATGTGCTTTAGTTCAGTTCAGTCACTCAGTCAAGGCTCTTAGCGACCCCATGGATCTCCCTTTCCATCACCAACTCCCAAAACTCTCCAAAACTCATGTCCATTGAGTCAGTGATGCCATCCAACCATTTCATCCTCTGTCGTCCCCTTCTACTCCTGCCCTCAATCTTTCCCAGCATCAGGGGTTTTTCAAATGAGTCAGTTCTTCGCATCAGGTGGCCAAAGTATTGGAGTTTCAGCTTCAACATCAGTCCTTCCAATGAATATTCAGGACTGATCTCCTTTAGCATGGACTGGCTGGATCTCCTTGCAGTCCAAGGGACGCTCAAGAGTCTTCTTCAAAACCACAATTCAAAAGTGTCAATTCTTAGGCGCTCAGCTTTCTTTATAGTCCAACTCTCACATCCCTACATGACTACTGGAAAAACCATAGACTAGATAGACCTTTGCTGACAAAGTAATGTCTCTGATTTTTAGTATGCTGTCTAGGTTGGTCATAACTTTCCTTCCAAGGAGTAAGCATCTTTTAATTTCATGGCTGCAGTCACCATCTGCAGTGATTTTGGAGCCCAAATAAGTAAAGTCTCTTACTGTTTCCACTGTTTCCCCATCTATTTGGCATGAAGTTATGGGACCAGATGCCCTGATCTTAGTTTTCTGAATGTTGAGCTTTAAGCCAACTTTTCCCTCTCCTTTTCCACTTTCGTCAAGTGGCTCTTTAGTTTCTCTTCTCTTTCTGCCATAAGTGTGGTGTCATCTGCATGTCTGAGGTTATTGATACTTCTCCCAGCAATCTTGATTCCAGTTTGTGCTTCATCCAGCCTGTAATTTCACATAATGTACTCTGCATAGCAGTTAAAGAAGCAGGGTGACAATATACAGCCTTGACACACTCCTTTCCTGATTTGGAAAAAGTCTATTGTTCCATGTCCAGTTCTAACTGTTGCTTCTTGACCTGCATGCAGATTTCTTAGAAGGCAGACAAGGTGGTCTGGTATGCCCATCTCTTTAAGAATTTTCCACAGTTTGTTGTGATCCATACAGTCAAAGGCTTTGGCATGGTCAATAAAGCAGAAATAGATGTTTTTCTGGAACTCTCTTCCTTTTTCGGTTATCCAATTGATGTTGGCGAATTGATCTCTGGTCCTCTGCCTTTACTAAATCCAACTTGAGCATCTGGAAGTTCACAGTTCACATACTGTTTGAGCCTGGCTTGGGAATTTTGAGCATTATTTTGCTAGCATTTGATATGAGTGCAATTGTGTGGTAGTTTGAGCATTCTTTGGCATTGCGTTTCTTTGGGATTGGGATGAAAACTGACCTTTGCCAGTCCTGTGGCCACTGCTAAGTTTTCCATATTTGCTGGCCTATTAAGTGTAGCACTTTCATAGCATCATCTTTCAGGATTTGGAATAGCTCAACTGGAATTCCATCACTTCCACTAGCTTTGTTTGTAGTGATGCTTCCTAAGGCCCGCTTGGCTTCGCATTCCAGGATGTCTGCCTCTAGGTGAGTGATCACACCATCGTGGTTATCTGGGTCATGAACTCTTTTTTTGTACAGTTCTTCTGTGTATTCTTGCCACCTCTTCTTAATATCTTCTGCTTCTGTTAGGTCCATACCATTTCTGTCCTTCATTGTGCTCATCTTTGCATGAAATTTTCCCTTGGTTCTCTAGTTTTCTTGAAGAGATCTTTAGTCTTTCCCATTCTATCGTTTTCCTCTATTTCTTTGCATTGATCATTGAGGAAGGCTTCCCTGTCTCCCCTTTCTATTCTTTGAAACTCTGCATTCAAATAGGTATATCTTTCCCTTTCGCCTTTGCCTTTTGTGTCTTTTGTTTTCTTTGCAATTTTAAAGCCTCCACATACATCCATTTTGCCTTTTTATATTTCTTTTTCTTGGCGATGGTCTTAATCACTGTGTCTTGCACAGTGTCACAAACCTCCGTCCACATTAATTCACACACTCTATCAGATCTAATCCCATTAATCTATTTGTCACTTCCAGTGTATAATTGTACGGGATATGATTTAGGTCAAACTTGAATGGTCTATTGGTTTTCCCTACTTTATTCAACTTAAGTCTGAATTTGGCAATAAGGAGTTCATGATCTGAGCCACAGTCAGCTCCCAGTCTTGTTTTTGCTAACTGTATAGAGCGTGTCCATCTTTGGCTGCAAAGAGTATTATAAATCTGATTTTGGTGTTGGCCATCTGGTGATATCCATGTGTAGAGTCTTCTCTTGTGTTGTTGGAAGAGAGTGTTTGCTATGACCAGTGCATTCTCTTGGCAAAACTCAGTTAGACTTTGACCTGCTTCGTTTTGTACTCCAAGGCCAAATTGCTTGTTACTCCAGGTATTTCTTGACTTCCTACTTTTGCATTGCAGTCCCCTATAATGAAAAGGACATCTTTTTCGGCTGTTAGTTCTGGAAGTTCTTGTAGGTCTTCATAGAACCGTTCAACGTCAGCTTCTTCAGCATTACTAATCAGCACATAGACTTGGATTACTGTGATATTGAATGGTTGCCTAGGAAATGAACCGAGGTCATTCTGTCGTTTTTGAGATTGTATCCAAGCACTGCATTTCAGACTCTTAGGTTGACTATAACAGCTATCTACGTCTTCTAAGGGATTCCTGCCCACAATAGTAGATATAATGGTTATCTGAGTTAAATTCACCCATTTCAGTCCATTTTAGTTCGCTGATTCCTAAAGTGTCAGTGTTCACTCTTGCCATCTCCTGCTTGAACACTTCCAATTTTCCTTGATTCATAGACCTAACAGTTCAGGTTCCTATACAGTATTGCTCTTTACAGCATTGGACTTTACTTCCATCTTTAGTCACATTCACAACTGGGTATTGTTTTTACTTTCACTCTGTCTCTTCATTTTTCTGGAGTTATTTCTCCACTGATCTCCAGTGCATATTGGGCACCTACCGACCTGGGGAGTTCATCTTTCAGTGTCCTATCTTTTTGCCTTTTCACGCTGTTCATTGGGTTCTCAAGGCAAGAATACTGAGGTGGTTTTTCCCTTCCCTTCTCCAGTGGACCACGTTTTGTGAGAACTCTCCACCATGACCCATTCATCTTGGGTGCCCTACATGCATGGCTCACAGTTTCATTGAATTAGACCATCTGTGGTCCATGTGATTATCTTCAGTGTTCATAAAGTGGTCTCTTTTCTCCTGAAGTATTCAAGATGAATCTTGGAAAACTTTGCGAGGTTGAAATTAGAGGACAGTCTAGTAAGAATATATTGAAAAACTGTAGTTCTGAAAAGTGAGTGAAGTTTGTTTCCATACTAACTCTAATAGTAGTATATGGTGAGAACTTTATTATATAATATAAGAGTTCAACCAAGTGGGACATAGGTAGTAGGGATTAAAATGAAATGTCAATTAAGTAAACTTAGAGTTGTGCTGGCTGGAAACCTTTTAGAAAAGCGGAATATTGAAGGAACTGTGTAAGCTGACATTTCCACTGTGTATCTGGACACATATGCATCTTTTGAAACAAATATAATAACCCATTTACTAGCTAGTATGTACACCTTGATGATGGGAAAAGACCCTGATGATGGGGAAGATTGAAGGCAAAAGGAGAAGGGGATAGCAGAGGATGAGATGGTTAGATAGCATCACTGACTCAGTGGGCATGAATCTGAGCAATCTCTGGGAGATAGTAGAGGACAGAGGAGCCTAGCATGCCACAGTCTATGAGGTCACAGAGATACAGACATGAGTTAGCAAATGAACAGTAGCAACATCCTGAAGCTAGAGACATAACCAAGAATATATAAGTCTGTCTTTAAAGCTAGTATATTGATATATATAGTCACTGTATTATACTGACATGTCGTCTACATGGACAATAACTTTCAAATATCATACTAAGAAAAGGTTGTTCTATATAGACCCTGTTTATAGGCAGTGCTCATAAAATTACCAGTTATACATTTATCTTTACTAATATCTCCACCTGGCATGTAATGATAATACATGTTGATAAGCAAGCTGGCCCTTGGGAGTAAGTCAGCCCAGATTTATTAATTCAAATTTGGTCATGAACCATGTCATCTTGTATAAGAATGCTGAGTTCCTCAAATTCAGATCCCCTCACTTCAGTCATGTTGTAAGAGGTGACTGTTTTAATTTATATAAAGCATGATTAACACAGTGCCTGATTAGCACACAGCATATGCAAAATATTACATTTAAAGCTTTAGATGGATTATGATAATGAAATGAAGCTAAAGTGAACATTGGAAATTGGGGTGTAAACTGCTAGGATTTTATTGCCCTCTATCTCTCATAATACACTTACACTCGGAATTTTAAATGACCATAAAACAATAAATCACTTGGATTATATTACATAATGTTAATAAAAACCAAGAAAAAAAAACTCAGTTTCTCATTTTCAGAATATACACAAGTAGTTTTTTGAAGTACAGCAAATAAAATGGAGCCTAACAAAAAAGTCATATTTTATTATCCTTAATACTATGACAGCACTTCAAAATAAATAAAAATATACTGCAGGCGTAAACTAAACAAATGTAGTTAGCATTGTTTTATATCCTAAGAGAATTAAATTTATGATTTTAACTTGAAATAGAAAAAAAAAAGCCACAGAAGTTGACAGAAAGTGTTTGCATATACCTCTTAAATCTGTTATTGACAGGACTTTGAAATCCAACTGTTATTATATTCTGAGCAAAATCAACTTTGCTTTCCCATATAAACTAATTTCCAAAAGAAATATCCATGTAGCATGCTATTATCCCTCTGAAAAAAATCAGATTGAAAACCTGCCAACAGCTAAACCAAAGTTTATGAAATTTATTTTCTCTTTAGTTAACTGCTGTAGATGTGAAAAATATGTAAGGCCTACATACTTAAAACCTGTTCAAATTGAAAAAAAAAATGGAATCCATGTTACCTGTAAATGTAATTGTGGTATCTACAATATCAGAAAAAAACTTCATGCCATCAACTATTTTCAATGCTTTCAAGTATTTTCTCTCTACAAAAATAACCCATTGGCATCATACCTCATATTAACCACTATAATACCTGAGGAAAAACTTTAATTTCTCAATTTTCCCAGTACATTTATATAACCCTTGACTAAGTAATCTGAGGAAGTTTTAATCCAGTTCTGATTTGTAAAAGCTGTTGTAAAATGATTGTCATCGGCATGACAGTCCTAGTTGTTGGAATAAAATGTCTCTGATGAGAAGCAATTGTTTGCATCCTTTTTTCTTTACCCAGCCAACTCCAACTTCCTTTTTCCATGTATATAACATTGTTGTAAAAAGGCAGTCATACTTCATCCTTCATTCTGGATTTGTTACAACTCTTGTTTGTCACTCATAATCCCAGATATACCTAAGAGAATATCTACATGTCTATATATGTATATATAGATATATGTAAATGAAGCAGGGCAAAGACTAATAGAGTTTTGCCAAGAAAATGCACTGGTCATAACAAACACCCTCTACCAACAACACAAGAGAAGACTCTATACATGGACATCACCAGATGGTCAACACCAAAATCAGACTGATTATATTCCTTGCAGCCAAAGATGGAGAAGCACTATACAGTCAGCAAAAACAAGACCAGGAGCTGACTGTGGCTCAGTCCACGAACTCCTTATTGCCAAATTCAGACTTAAATTGAAGAAAGTAGGGAAAACCACTAGACCATTCAGGTATGACCTAAATCAAATCCCTTACGATTATACACTGGAAGTGAGAAAGATTTAAGGACCTATATCTGATAGATAGAGTCCCTGATGAACTATGGAATGAGGTTCGTGACATTGTACAGGAGACAGGGATCAAGATGATTCCCATGGAAAAGAAATGCAAAAAAGCAAAATGGCTGTCTGGGGAGGCCTACAAATAGCTGTGAAAAGAAGAGAAGCGAAAAGCAAAGGAGAAAAGGAAAGATATAAGCATCTGAATGCAGAGTTCCAAAGAATAGCAAGAAGAGATAGGAAAGCCTTCCTCAGTGATCAATGCAAAGAAATAGAGGAAAACAACAGAATGGGAAAGACTAGGGATCTCTTCAAGAAAATCAGAGATACCAAAGGAATATTTCATGCAAAGATGGGCTCGATAAAGGACAGAAATGATATGGACCTAACAGAAGCAGAAGATATTAAGAAGAGATGGCAAGAATACACAGAAGAACTGTACAAAACAGATCTTCACGACCCAGATAATCACGATGGTATGATCACTGACCTAGAGCCAGACATCCTGGAATGTGAAGTCAAGTGGGCCTTAGAAAGCATCACTACAAACAAAGCTAGTGGAGGTGATGGAATTCCAGTAGAGCTATTCCAAATCCTGAAAGATGATGCTGTGAAAGTGCTGCACTCAATATGCCAGCAAATTTGGAAAACTCAGCGGCGGCCACAGGACTGGAAAAGGTCAGTTTTCATTCCAATCCCAAAGAAAGACAATGCCAAAGAATGCTCAAACTACCGCACGATTGCACTCATCTCACATGCTAGTAAAGTAATGCTCAAAATTATCCAAGCCAGGCTTCAGCAATATGTGAACTGTGAAATTCCTCATGTTCAAGCTGGTTTTAGAAAAGGCAGAGGAACCAGAGATCAAATTGCCAACATCCGCTGGATCGTGGAAAAAGCAAGAGAGTTCCAGAAAAACATCTATTTCTGCTTTATTGACTATGCCAAAGCCTTTGACTGTGTGGATCACAATAAACTGTGGAAAATTCTTCAAGAGATGGCAATATTAGACCACCTGATCTGCCTCTTCAGAAATTTGTATGCAGGTCAGGAAGCAACAGTTAGAACTGGACATGGAACAACAGACTGGTTCCAAATAAGAAAAGGAGTTCGTCAAGGCTGTATATTGTCACCCTGTTTATTTAACTTATATGCAGAATACATCATGAGAAACGCTGGACTGAAAAACAGAAGCTGGAATCAAGACTGCCAGGAGAAATATCAATAACCTCAGATATGCAGATGACACCATCCTTATGGCAGAAAGTGAAGAGGAACTAAAAAGCCTCTCGATGAAAGTGAAAGTGGAGAGTGAAAAAGTTGGCTTAAAGCTCAACATTCAGAAAACGCAGATCATGGCATCCGGTCCCACCACTTCATGGGAAATAGATGGGGAAACAGTGGAAACAGTGTCAGACTTTATTTTTCTGGGCTCCAAAATCACTGCAGATGGTGACTGCAGCCATGAAATTAAAAGACGCTTGCTCCTTGGAAGGAAAGTTATGACCAACCTCGATAGCATATTCAAAAGCAGAGATATTACTTTGCCAACAAAGGTTCATCTAGTCAAGGCTATGGTTTTTCCTGTAGTCATTTATGGATGTGAGAGTTGGACTGTGAAGAAAGCTGAGCGCCGAAGAATTGATGCTTTTGAACTGTGGTGTTGGAGAAGACTCTTGAGAGTCCCTTGGACTTCAAGGAGATCCAACCAGTCCATTCTGAAGGAGATCAGCCCTGGGATTTCTTTGGAAGGAATGATGCTAAAGCTGAAACTCCAGTACTTTGGCCACCTCATGCGAAGAGTTGACTCATTGGAAAAGACTCTGATGCTGGGAGGGATTGGGGGCAAGAGGAGAAGGGGACGACAGAGGATGAGATGGCTGGATGGCATCACTGATCGATGGATGTGAGTCTGGGTGAACTCCAGGAGTTGGTGATGGACAGGGAGGCCTGGCGTGCTGCGATTCATGGGGTTGCAAAGAGTCGGACATGACTGAGCGACTGATCTGATCTGATCTGATCTATATAGATATATATGCACACACACACACATATATATATATGCGCACATATATATGTAGATATAAAATTTTCAGAATATGTATATGCATAAGAATGTACATGCCTCTTTTCAAAAAATATACTAGCTGCCTAAGACATGTGTTCAATGTTTTTTTTTTTTTTTTCCCTTTATCAGTCTTGTTTTCCCTTGGGAAATTTAACTGCTCCTAATGTTACCTTTGTTTGGCACTACCTCACTGTTTACATGTGTGATTCCCTGTTCTTATGTTCACATTTAATGCAGAATCCACAGAGTTCACATCACAGTATTGGTTCTTCCATCTTTTCCTTTGGTCTTTCACACTCATGAATGTTTCCTCTTGTACTACTTTGTCTGAACTCAGGACTTACATGCACTAAAAAACATACACTAAGAATAAGAATAGGTAATTATATTCTGTCCTTGAGAAATAATCTTTACAGTGTTAGACATATTAATATTTCATGTTTCTATTTCAATATGATTTTATTATATTTGTTTAAGCAGTTAAAAAATAAACCAATTTGGCTATAGTGGTAGAGAGATATTTCTTTAGAAAATGATTTTTTGGTTCTGCTATGTTTCTTCAGGAATATGAAATGACTATTAACATGTATTCTATTGGATATATTTTCACTATTCCTTTGGTGCTCAAGGCTGGGGTATCAGGTACTCTGGTAAAAAAAAAAAAATACCACTTCTTGGTACAAAAAATTATTCCAAGGCTAGAGCTTCTATTTATGCATAAAACCACTCTAATTTTCTCTTCCTTCTCTACTTCAAAGAAATTGCTATGTCTGCTCCATGACTTTGATCTGTATCACACAGCTTGACCTTTTCCCCAAGCTGAGGCTTCTCAAATGACCCACTAGTATCTAGATATTGTGACCATAGACAAAGGTCATAGTATCCTGATTCATGCTGTTGGGTCAAGGGATGTGTGTGTGTGTGTGCGTGTGAACATGTGCAAAAGATTTTAAAGTATATTCACAACATCAGTAGTATTTGCAAGTAACTAAGTCAGTCAAGTAGTTACTGGCTATTACTATCCTAAGGGGCTTCCCTTGTAGCTCAGCTGGTGAAGAATCTGCCTGTAATGTGGGAAACCTGGGTTCAATCCCTGGGTTGGAAAGATTCCCTGGAGATGGGAAAGGCTACCCACTCCAGTATTCTGGCCTGGAGAATTCCACAGACTGTGTAGTCCACAGGGTCGCAAAGAGTTAGACATGACTGAGCGACTTTCATCACTTCACTATCCTAAGGATCAGGTTCATCTCAAAACTAAAGTAACTGGAGTAATTATCTGTCTTGTGAATGATTTTACATTTTGATGCACTTCCAAGTTCTAACTTTTGGCATTATCAGTTATCAGTCTATATATGCCTTCTTTCTTGCCTGGAGAACCCAGGGACAGAGGAGCCTGGTAGGAGGCCGTCTATGGGGTCGCAGAGAGTCAGACACGACTGAAGCGACTTAGCAGTAGCAGCAGCAGAGATCTTATTCCAGCAGGTTCACAGGTAAGAAAAAAAAAATGTCACTTATAATAGTGGTTCACAAATCAATCCCTCCTAACTGCATTATTGAACATCATGTGATTTTTTTAAAAAGCTAACTTTAATTAAGTAATCACTGTCCTAAGAACCTTTCATATTTTAAATTTATCCCTTAAAGGAATTATATGAGGAAGGTAATGTTTTCATACCCTTTAGAGAGGGAATTTTGGACATGCATGTTATATATATGTAATCTGCTTAAATTTTCAATCCCTTTTAACCTACATTTAATTTGAAATGTTTCAGACAGTGAATTAAATCAAATAAATACTTTAATAGTATTTCAAATATAATGGGATTCTGATATGGTATAAGTTTCTGTGTAAGTATGTTTCAAGGTTTATATTATATGAATGGTTCCTTACTTTTTCATCATATTACATGGACAAATCAAAGAAAGGCAGAAATTTGCAAGCAAAGATAATTCCATAATCAGAGGTAGAGAAGTCATATGTATTCCAGGTATGATTCATTTGATAAGTGTCCTTAGTGAAACAAGATTTGGATAGTAATTTTCATTTGTATTTCTTCTACCCAGAGACAACAGTGATAGTAACTTCCTGTGTATCTTTTAGCATATGCTCCTATGTGTGTGTGTGTGTGTGTGTGTGTACATATAAACACATACATCATATTTGATATTGTTATTCAGTCACTAAGTTATGTCCAACTCTTTTGCAACCCCATGGACTATAGCCCTCCAGCTAAACTGCCCATGGGATTTCACAGGCAAAAATACTGGAGTGGATTGCCATTTCCTTCTCCAGGGAATCTTCCTGATCCCTGAATCAAACCCACATCTCCTGCATTGGCAGGTGGATTCTTTACTGCTGAGCTACAGGAAAGCCTATCATATTTGATAGTTTGTAGTATTCAATTGTAGCTATATACTCTGGTATATTCAGTTATTTAGATTTGGTTCTGATTCAATTATTTTTTGGTGAATAACAAACACACTACATAATAGTTTCTTTAAAATTGGCTATTTATTATTTTACATAGACCTATAAGTAAGTCAGATGGTCCTGGTGATTTGGGCCAGAATCGACTCAAAGCAGGGTAGATTTACTCATGTGACTGAGGTGACCAGATTGGTTGGATCTGGACTGGCTGACCTAAAATAGCCTCAGCTGAAAAAAAAAAATGCATCTTTGTTCTTTGTGATCTCTAGTCCTTCAACAGACTACTTAGAGCTTGTTCCCAAGGCTGTGACAAAGATCTGAGAGACAGTGCTCTCAAACAGGTGTTCAAGGAGAACATAGAGGATCAAGAGTGATGGTGGCAACATGCAGTTGCTTCCTTGAACCTGTACCTCCATGAAATTTGCTATTCTCCCATTGGTAACAGCAAGTCAAAAAGACTCAGTACAGTGGTATACCCGTCCAAAGAGCATGTATACAGCGAGGTTTGAAATATTAAAGTTAATGATGAAATAAATTTACATGAAGCTTTTTTATTATTTCAAATATTTTTCTAAAAAACACATTGCTGCAGAGAACATCCTTTAGCCAATCCTTTTTATATTTATGCTTCCCAGGTGGAGCTAGTGGTAATGAACCTGCCTGCCAGTGCAGGAGACATAAGAGATGTGGGTTTGATCCCTAGGTCAGGAAGATGCCCTGAAGGAGAAAGTGGCAATCCACTTCAGTATATTTATATTTCACTTTTAGCTTGGAAGGTCTGGTACTGAATGCATTTTTTTATATTGAGTTAGTCAAATCACAAATGATCCATGAAATGGACTTCAAAACAAAACAACAAACAAAAATAGCACAATGTTCCTTGCTTTGAGTCATAAGATGTTAAGATGTTGAAAAGTACTACAAAAAGGATATATTTTTTTTTTTACCTGTAGCCACAGGACGCTGAAAAACAGCTCTAGAAATGTTAAGAATCAATGATGGGTGAAATGCTGACATCTTCAGTATTTTGGTTCACACTGATACATTGGAAGATGATTGCCTTCAGGATAGAATCCCCATCATTTTATGTCAAACTTGAAAAATATTAAATACAATACTAGATATCATCCTTACAAAATATACACAGCTGCCTAGTCAGGCAATCAGGTCCTCTGAGCTTAAATATCGTTTACCTTACCCTACCAAGAATTCTAACAGCTGTATATTCATATTATATTTGAGACCGTGTAAGAAAACGTGTTCTTGAGAGCATGAATGAGTAAAATTATCCAAGCACCTCCAACGCAATGTATATAAACTGTACTTTTTTCATTAAATCTGTTTCTGGAATACTGATAGAAACATTGACTGTAGATTACCTCTCAGTTTCCTTGGGGATGCTTTGTCATACTACAACCAGAGCAACATATGTACGATAAACAACGGAGTATGGCATTGATGCAGTGGAGGTTTAAAATCTACTACAAGTTAAATTTGAAAAAAACTCACAAGTATCTAAATAATGTGACATATATGAAATTACTTTTTATATAAAAACTAACTAAACACACACGCACAGCCAGCCTAAAAGTTGTGAGTTAAATTTTATTTGGAGACTTTACTGAGGACTATAGCCCAGAAAACAGCTTCTCAGATAGCTCTGAGTTGCTGTTCCAAAGAGGTAAGAGAGGAGGCAGGATATGTAGGAATATTTTTCTGGGAAAAAACTATGTAGTTGTACATCAAAAGATTACTGCTAATGACCAAAAAAAAAAAAAAAAAAAGACATCTCAGTTAATGATTTTAGTGCTTTTCTTTGTATGGGAAGATTCAAGTATCTGCTGCTGCTGCTAAGTCGCTTCAGTTGTGTCCGACTCTGTGCGACACCATAGATGGCAGCCCACCAGGCTCCCCCATCCCTGGGATTCTCCAGGCAAGAACACTGGAGTGGGTTGCCATTTCCTTCTCCAGTGCATGAAAGTGAAAAGTGAAAGTGAAGTCGCTCAGACCTGTCCGACTCTGTGCGACCCCATGGACTGTAGCCTACCAGGCTTCTCCAACCATGGGATTTTCCAGGCAAGAATACTAGAGTGGGGTGCCATTGCCTTCTCCGTCAAGTATCTGGGCTCATACAAATATTACTCCTTAAATATGCAACTTAATTGTCTAGGGCCAGTATCCAAAGAACATAATGCTTCCTGTTTTCCTTTATCCTGAGTTTCCCTCAGGATTGTAAGGCAACATTCTTGTTTACTGGAATGGCAGACAACATTCTCTGTCCAAAACAGTCATAAGTAACCCAAAGCAGTGATATTTCTCTGAAGTAGTTGGCTCTAAAACAAAGACTAGAATATGCTTTTGAACTGTGGTGCTAGAGAAGACTCTTGAGAGACCCTTGGGCAGTAAGGATATCAAACCAATCAATCCAAAAGGAAGTCAACCCTGAATATTCATTGGAAACACTGATGCTGAAGCTGAAGCTCCAATATTTTGTTCATCTGATGCAAAGAGCCAAGTCTTTAGAAAAGACCCTGATGTTGGCAAAGATTGAAGGCAGGAGGAGAAGGGGGCAACAGAAGATAAGATGGTTGGATGGCATCATTGATTCAGTGGACATGAGCTTGAGAAAACTCCAGGAGATGACGAAAGACAGGAAGTCCTGCTGTGCTGCTGTCCATGGGGTCACAAAGAGTTGGACATGACTGAGCGACTGAACAATAACATGCCATCTCAGTTTGTAAGGGATCATTTGTCCAAGAGAAAGTTTTTGTCAAATTTATCTCATCAGTTCAGTTCAGTTCAGTCGCTCAGTCGTGTCCGACTCTTTGTGACCCCATGAATTGCAGCACACCAGGCCTCCCTGTCCATCACCAACTCCCGGAGTTCACTCAGACTCACGTCCATCGAGTCAGTGATGCCATCCAGCCATCTCATCCTCTGTCGTCCCCTTCTCCTTCTACCCCCAATCCCTCCAAGCATCAGAGTCTTTTCCAATGAGTCAACTCTTCGCATGAGGTGGCCAAAGTACTGGAGTTTCAGCTTGAGCATCATTCCTTCCAAAGAAATCCCAGGGCTGATCTCCTTCAGAATGGACTGGTTGGATCTCCTTGCAGTCCAAGGGACTCTCAAGAATATGCACTAATAAGAATCCTAAGTGATATTCAGTAAATTCCATGTGATTCTTACTGTTGAAAACAAGACTGCAGGTCCAAAATGGAGTTGCCTATGCTAAAAGCCACATCATCAGAGACTTAATTACAGTTCAGCTCTCCCAGAAATGGAATCTTAAATAGATCTGGGACCACCTGATCAGAAAAGTTAGTTAGGTAATCTGCTTGATAGATCCCTGCCATTTCCTAAATAATGAAGCACTCTCATTGCAAAGGGGCTTCCATGGTAGCTCAGCTGGTAAAGAATTTACCTGAAATGCAGGAGACCCTGGTTCAATTCCTGGATTGGGAAGTTCCCTGGAGAAGGGATAAGCTACACATTCCAGTATTCTTGGACTTCCCTGGTGGTTCAGACAGTAAAGAATCCACCTGCAATGCGGGAGACCTGAGTTTGATCCCTGGGTTGGGAATATCCCCTGGAGGAGGGCATGGCAACCCACCCTCATATTCTTGCCTGGAGAATCCCCCTGGTGGGCTGCAGTCCTTGGGGTCACAAAGAGTTGGACATGACTAAGAGACTAAACACACATTATTGCCAGGCATTAAGTCTTTGTTTTTGCTTCCTTCTGCCTCTAATAGTCTTTCATTTTTGTATAGCTTTTGGGGCTTATTTCTATCTTAGATTGGATGCTGTTTGATTCATGAATTGTTGAATAAAGCCACTAGGGTCTTTAAAATTTATTCAGTTGAATTGTATTTTTTAACAATGTTTATCATCTAAAGTGTGTGTTCTAGTTCATAGTTCCAGGACTCTGTGATTGGACTTCACCCTGTTTGTCATTGCTATTCCTCAGTGTATGGTCACAGGTTGTTTTTTTTTTTTTTTCATCTAAGACCATTAAAGCATTTTAAATTACAGAAAAACAATCAGTTTATTTTATTTCACATATCTTAATTAAATGTCCCATTAGGATAGTTCTTATTTTGAGTGCAGAAGTAGAAGAGAGTTAATGTTATCCTTTTCTAAACTTATTTATGTGCTATATCTTTAATGGACTTGACTATATTTCATCCTTATCTTGAAAGAGCATCCAAGTTCCTTATACTTTTCTTAAGATCATTAGTTTTTAGTATCACTAGAGATCATTTGTTTCCCCCAAATCTAGTATCCTCACACACATCTTAAAAAAAAAAAAAAAGCATAGAAGAGCATGGCTAAAGACTACTAGTTCTCAAACATCATAATAGTTATGCCAATTAATGAGATGAATGGGCAACCATTATGTATAAGACATTTTGATAAATTCTAAGACACATAAAAGAAAATAATATATGCATGATCTATACCAATGAGATACCATATATTTACCATATATATACCATATATCAGGGCTTCCTTAATAGCTCAAATGGTAAAGAATCCACCTGCAATGCAGGAGACCCCAGTTAGATTCCTGGGTCGGGACGATCTGCTGGAGAAGGGATAGGCTAGCCATTACAGTATTCTTCAGCTTCTCTTGTGGCTCAGCTGGTCAAGAACCTCCTGCAATGTGGGAGACCTGGGTTCGATCCCCAGCTTGGGAAGATCCCCTGGAGAAGGGAAAGGCTACCCACTTCCCTTTATTCTGGCCTGGAGGATTTCATGGACTGTATAGACGATGGGGTTGCAAAAAGCTGGACACGACTGAGCGACTTTCATTTTACTTCACTTCACATACCATTGAGATGTTCTTATAATAGCTTCTTATATTGTAATACTATAATGAGATAATCAGGCAGTTAATTAGGCAAAGTAATGTAGAGGTTGTTTGTTGTTATAATAAATGATTTTATAGTTTTAATGATTCATGAGAATGAATTATATTAAATTATATTAAATTAAATGATTTTAAAATTAATATTAAAAATTAAATTATATTAAATGATCCATGATAATATTTAGACTAGAATTTTAATTAAGGAAATAATTTTTCATATAATTAAGATATATTAAATATAAATATTTGTAATATGTTAAATGTATATTACATATGCTACATATATATATACACACATATATAGTTTATCGGAGAAGGCAATGGCACCCCACTCCAGTACTCTTGCCTGGAAAATCCCATGGATGGAGGAGCCTGGTAGGCTGCAGTCCATGAGGTCGCGAAGTGTCAGACACGGCTAAGCGACTTCCCTTTCACTTTTCACTTTCTTGCATTGGAGAAGGAAATGGCAACCCACTCCAGTGTTCGTGCCTGGAGAATCCCAGGGATGGGGGAGCCTGGTGGGCTGCTGTCTATGGGGTTGCAGAGTCGGACACGGCTGAAGTGACTTAGCAGCATATAGTATATAATTAAAAATAAGAGTAGATTCTTTATCTCTACATGTCTTCAAAAAATGCACTGTCTAATGTATCAGAAAATTTTATGAGGTATCATTAAGTTTATAGAACATCACATGTAATCTATCACTAATCCTATTTCTTGCATGCGTGTGTGTGCTTGTGACGCCATGAACTATAGCCTGCCAGGCTCTTCTATCCATGGGATTCTTCAGGCAAAAATATTGAAGTGAGTAGCGATCCCCCCTTCATGGGATCTTCCCAACCCAGGGATAAAACATGGGTCTCCTGCATTAAAGGCAGACTCCTTACCATCTGAGCTACTTACTTATTTGCGTACAAATTATAGTTTTAACTTTTTAAAGGCATTAACACATTCAGCCTAAAATATATGTTTATAACATACTCAATTTAACATAAAGCAAAAAGATTCACACACATTTTAAATAGCATTTGTGGGTATGGACCGCTAACATATCAAATGAATCTTTCATACACACACACACACACACACACATACACGCCCACCCACCCCCACACACACAAACATATATGCCTAATTTGTTCTTTTTCTAGCTCATTGAGGTATAAAGTTAGGTTGTTTGAGATATTTCTTCTTTCAAAACATAGGCATTTTTGTAATAAATTTATCTCTTAGTAATTTCTTTTCAACATCCTATTGTTCTTGTTCAGTTGCTCAGTTGTGTCCACTTCTTTGTGACACCATGGACTACAGCATGCCTGTCCTTCACCATCTCCTGGAGCTTGCTCAAACTCATGTCCATTGAATTGGTGATGTCATCCAACCATCTCATCCTTTGTGGTGGCCTTCTCCTCCTGCCTTCAATCTTTCCCAGCATCAGAGTCTTTTCTAATAAGTCAGCTCTTCCCATCAATATCACATAAGTTTTGTTATTGTATATCTTTATTTTGTCAGTCTGAGGGTATTTTCTAATTTGCGTATGATTTTTTTCTTTGATCCAATCTTGTTGCTCAGTGTGTTGTTTAATTTCTACATATTGTGACTTTCCAGTTTTCCTTCTGCTGTCGATTTCTAGGTTCATTCTATTATGGTCAGAAAAAAATACTCAGTGTGATTTCATCCTTAAATTTGTAAAAACTTGTTTTGTGACCTAATATGTGATCTATCCTGGAGAAAATGCCCTGTGTGCTTGAAAAGAATGTATCAATATATTCTGTTTCTGTTTAGTGAAATGTTTCATGTTAGAAAAATAAGATATTCACAAACACACACAAAAGGAATGAATGTTATGTATGAAAGTCAACTCAAAACGAGTAAAAAAAAAATTAAATGTACATTCTGAAACTGTATAACACCTAAAAGAACATATAGAGCAAAAGTTTCATGATGTAGTGTTGACAGTGATTTCATGGATATGACACCAAAAGCACAGACCTCAAAAACAAAAATTTAACAAATGGGACTACATAAAACTAAAAAACTTTTGTATAGCAAATGAAGCAAGTAATAAAAGGCAACCCATAAAATGGGAGAAAATATTTGTAAAGCATATATCTTATAGAGGGTAAACGTCATAAATATATAAGAAAATCTTATAACTCACTAGAAACAAAACAAAACACAAAACTAAAATCCTATTTAAAAATGGACTAAGAACTTAAATAGGCATTTCTCCAAAAAAGAAGTACAAGTGGCCAACAGATACATGAAAAGGTGCTGATGTATTATTTTGTTCTTTTAAAAATACTTAGATATTAATGCTAACTGAAGGGGGGAGAAATTGCTGATAAATGTTTGCAGAAAATAAAAAACTATATCAAATTAAAAAAAAAAAAAGAAATTAATAGGCCAGTAAGAGTGGTATATTTGAAAACCAACAATTTGAAGTTGGTGATGATAGCAGAGATTCTAAGATAAGAAGTTAAGAATGGGACTTCATGTACCTTGGCTGGCATTCCAGAGCTGGACAAGAAATATGAACTTTGTTAAACTCTTTTGGGTTAGTCTTAGTTTGAACGTAACTCTGTGACCTTTCCAGTAAAGACTGTCATTCATTAAATAACTACCTTAGAAGGCATATTTCACAATGACAAAATTTTCATAATTTAACCAATTTCAGTTTGGGGAGTTTTTAAAGTGAATAAATTTTTCCTTCTCCCTGAAGAACTTTTAAGTAAGTCTACAGGTGGCAAACTCCTCAGTTTTTGGTTGGTTGAGAAAATCTTTATTTCTCAGTCACTTTTTGAAGTAATTTTGCTGGACACAGAATTCTAGGTTGTTATTTTGTTTTTAGTTATGTGTGTGTTTATGTGTCTAACACATTAAGTATTTTGTTTTATGCCTTTCTTGCTTCTATAGTTTCTGAAAAAGCATAATATAAATTTTTATCATCTTCCCTTTATTTAAGTAAATCTCTATTTCTCTCTGCCTTCTTTAAGATTTTCTCTTTGTCTTTGATTTTTGGTCATTTGAGTATGGTATGTGTATTATATTTTTTGGTCCTTGTCCTTTGTTAAATCTGAGCTTTTCCAGATGTATGGTTTTTGGTGTCCCTGATGAATTGTGGACAATTCTCAGACATTACTACTTCAAATATTTACTTCTGTTGTCTTATTTCCCCTTTTACTAGTCTCACGACACATATGTACACATTTTATAATTGTCTCACAAGTCTTGAAAATTTTGTTTTTTTGTTCTTTTTACTTTCTGCTTTTCATACCTTCAAGCTCACTGATTCATTTTTTCCTTTGACCTTTTCTAACATACTGATGGGTTCATCAAAAGCCTTCTTCATTTCTTTTTTTTTTTCCTATTTTTTTAAAATTTTATTTTATTTTATTTTTAAACTTTACAATATTGTATTAGTTTTGCCAAATGTCGAAATGAATCCACCACAGGTATACATGTGTTCCCCATCCTGAACCCTCCTCCCTCCCCATACCATCCCTCTGGATCATCCCAGTGCACCAGTCCCAAGCATCCAGTATCGTGCATCGAACCTGGACTGGCAACTCGTTTCATACATGATACTATACATGTTTCAATGCCATTCTCCCAAATCTTCCCACCCTCTCCCACAGAGTCCATAAGACTGTTCTATACATCAGTGTCTCTTTTGCTGTCTTGTACACAGGGTTATTGTTACCATCTTTCTAAATTTCATATATATGCATTAGTATACTGTATTGGTGTTTTTCTTTCTGGCTTACTTCACTCTGTATAATAGGCTCCACTTTCATCCACCTCATTAGAACTGATTCAAATGTATTCTTTTTAATGGCTGAGTAATACTCCATTGTGTATATGTACCACAGCTTTCTTATCCATTCATCTGCTGATGGACATCTAGGTTGCTTCCATGTCCTGGCTATTATAAACAGTGCTGCGATGAACATTGGGGTACACGTGTCTCTTTTCCTTCTGGTTTCCTCAGTGTGTATGCCCAGCAGTGGGATTGCTGGCTACAAATAAGAAAAAAGTCATAGACATTGCTATGTGTTCAAAAATTGTTAAAATTGCTATAAATTTAAAAAAATTTTGATTTGCACTGATATCTATTGCAAAGATTGAAGTATATTTCTCCATCCTTCACTCTGAGAACCTGGTGAGGTTCCTGAAGTAAAATTCACAAAAAATATTTCCTCCATACACCTACTGACACAGGGAGCCCTCAGGAATTTTAACGCAAGCTAGTCTGCACTCAGCCTCTGGTAACTTGTCAATTACTGTACGTGTTCTTACTCATTTATGCTTTCTGTAGCTTTTGCTCTTGCTAAGCTGTGACTCTCTGTTTCTGTCTGCCTGTCCAGTTTTCAGGACCACGGTTTTCCACGGACTTCAATTCCCTGATAGATCTAAGAAGAGTTGTTAATTTTCTGCTTGTTCAACCTTTTCTCATAATGAGTACACAGGACTGTCAACTCTGAAGTCCCATTAATGTCAGAATGTAAAGCATAAATGCAGTTTGTCTATATTTTATGAGAATTTTTGCATGTATAGACATAAGAAATATTAGGATAAACTGACTCCATCAATATAATTACTCTTAGGACATAAAAAAAAGCTTCGAAAGAAAAGTTAGAAGTTTGTGAGAACAAAGCTGATTTTTTTGGACATGATTTGTCCCAAGACTGTGAATACTCCCAACAGATAACAATCCATTCAAAATGTTACCAAGAGACAAATAATAGTATTTTTCTGAATATCACTTTGTATTGTAGGCAACAAAGTCTCAAGTTATTTTTTTTAATTGAACTATAGTTGATTTACAATGTTTTAATTTCTGGTATACAGCAAAATGATTCATTTGTATATACACACACACGCACGCACACACACACACTTGTAAAATATATATATATATATATATATATATATACACATATATATACTTACTATTTTTCATATTTTTCCATTATGGTTTATTATAGAATATTGAATGTATTTCTTTGTGCTATACAGTAGAACCTTGTTATTTATCTATATTATATACAGTAATTTGTGTCTGCTAATCCTAACTTATCTCTCCCCCACCCCTTTCCCCTTTTGTAACCATAAATTCGTTTCAATGTCTGTGAGTCTATTTCTGTTTTATAAGTTCATTTGTGTCTTTTTCTCTCTCTACTTTTATATTACCTTATGACTGAAACTTCCCTGAAAAAACTTGTAATTTAAATACAATCTTTAAGAGCTCCAATACTCTGTGCCTTTTTAATTACTGTGAATCTATAAATCTATTCTGTACATAAATACTATTGGCAAGTTCTTAGAATTCAGAATCAAACTCATGTGAATAACGAAAATCAATTTCTTATTAGAGTATTCTACAAACCTCGTGACAGAGACCTACCCATATTTTCAAAGAGAAATTGTAGCAGCAACTAAACTAGTGAAGTCTTCTCCATATTTGATTTTAAAATCTAAACCTGATGGTCTTTCATACTGTCAGTACTTGTTACTGAAAATAAAAAATATTTATTAATAAGTGTTAATTTTCCCTCAAACATGTCTATTTATTTGTATAAACCATATCCTGCTATCATTCCTTTCTCCAAAAGAAAGGTAAATCCATGACTGTTTATCATCTCTGTTGTTGATGAAATATGACCAAATAAAGTTTAATATAACTCCCTTCCCTTTAGAAAATCCAGACTTAATCTGGTTTTTTGGTAGGTCATAACTTAAAACTTATATGAGATATACTAAGCAGAATATACCATAAGCTTCATAGTGGGACAGAGATCTTTAATAGAAACTTTCAAAACGTTGCCACTATGCATGGTCAATAATAGTGAACACATGTCTCGGTATATGTCTAATCTGTCACAATGATCATACTGGGAGAAGTGTAAAGACAGAACCTGGACAAAAATGCACACTCCAGTATCCCTTGAACATCTCTGAATAGACTTCATACCACTAATTACTTGCCATGGGTTTTGAAAAATGTGCTTTTCTTCCTGCCTATCTTTAGGAACATGACACTTTTCTTTTTCAAAGAGCTATGGCTCTAACTGAAGCAAAAATCTGGCTTGATTTTGTGTGTGGCTGGGTAGTTCCAACCTACATCTTCAAAGACAGAGACATTAATTTTATAGGGAATTTTAGTAGGGAAATTTGAAAGTCTGATTACTCACTAAGAGACATTGTTGTCTCTATCATTCTTAATACTTAGGAAAAGAAAAGGGGGCCAATGACATTTTAAATCTATATTAGCAAAGTTAGCTGACATTTCGGCTTCCTTAGACAAGAGTTTTGCCTCTGCCCTTCATGTACGGGAAGCCCACACTATCAAGAACTCGTGACTTTAACCAAGTTTAGTGCAGGTCACTTACGGGCTTGGATATTTCACTCTTGATTTCAAATCCTAAGTCACCTAAAGAAGGTATCACAAATTATGCAAAATATTCATTCATATATATCTAGTCTTATCATCTACAGGTACAAACTTTCTTTCCTTATATTCTTAAAATAGCCTCTAAATGGACTAAGACTAAAGAATTCATCTCCTGGAAAATATACCAGAAGAGGAACATGTCTGAGAATCATGTTGGAAAACAACTCTATTAAATACTTTTGAACACTAAAGCTGCACTCAATCTTCAGAGTATTGATCCATGGCTAAATGTGTCCTAGCTAAAAAGATATAAGACATGGGCTATCATTATATCAGGAAATGTAAAACTAAGAGTCTTAATAATCCTCCATAAATAAATAATTTTAGCTTGTATATCAGTCAGAGTTTAGCCAGGATAAAGAAACTACAAAGTAATTTGAACAGGGAAAGCTCAGTAAAAAGAATTATTCACCATTACAGAGGATTGGATGAATATGGAATTGGCTGATAAAGTAAAAATAACGATATAAAATATATAACAAAGCTCAGAATCAGAAATTATTGGTGGAGGATAGGTGGTAGTTCTCTAAGGGGCAAAGATACTGCTGTGATGTTGATAACTGAACTTCCTAGAAATCAATTCTCTGTAGAGTGCTGTAAATCCACATAGTACCTAGAGAAAGCAAGAGGTACTCCACTACAAAACTGCCTTGAAAGCAGGTGGTCCTGGGGGAAGCTGTCTGTCTTTAGGTACTGCAGGGTACCATGCACTGAAAGTGCTGGATATTGGAGAAGCCATGCACACAGCAGGAGTTGGATGGTAAGAAATGTGGGTGTTGCAGAAGCCAGTCAAACAGAGTGATTGGAAACAGGAAGGAAAACCTTCTTGCTATATCCCTGTAATAACCTTTATTGACAATGCTTAACATTATGCCAGCTGACAAATGAAAAATATTTAAAGGACCCAAATCCTACGTCACAAAGGAGGAAATTAAAAGCAAATCTGATATTTGGCAAAACTAATACAATTATGTAAAGTTTAAAAATAAAATAAAATTGGAAGAAAAAAAAAAAAAATAAAAGCAAATCTGAACTGAGACAATAACAGTAACTCGCACAGAAAGTGACAGGCTTGACAAGACCTTTTTATCAAGAAAACAATTGCATTACATGGACAGATCCTTATAAGATCTACCAAACAAAATCTATGAAATGTTAATCACAAGCTTCATGCTTTAATTGGCATATTCTTATTCTTTTATATTTCCATTTTAACCTTTGCTGTTAGCAATTTTTAAAGAATTTTAACCACATATTTACAAAGTTTCTAACTTAAAATTATCTTTTATGTATTGAGTCAACACTTGGTAAGAGTCTAAGTATAGACTTATAGAATTTTTTAATGATTTGATTAAAGATTATTTCATAGGGTATTCATTTGAACATATTTTTCTAAGTTACAATCAATTATTTCTAGAATCAATTCTTTAAAAAATGAAACTGGAGCCTATTACACAGAGTGAAGTAAGCCAGGAAGAAAAACACCAATACAGTATACTAACACATATATATGGAATTTAGAAAGATGGTAACAATAACTCTGTGTACGAGACAGCAAAAGAGACACTGATGTATAGATCAGTCTTATGGACTCTGTGGGAGAGGGAGAGGGTGGGGAGATTTGGGAGAATGGCATTGAAACATGTAGAATATCATCTATGAAACGAGTTGCCAGTCCAGGTTCGATGCATGATACTGGATGCTTGGGGCTGGTGCACTGGGACGACCCAGAGGGAGGGTATGGGGAGGGAGGAGGGAGGAGGGTTCAGGATGGGGAACACAGGTATACCTGTGGCAGATTCATTTCGATATTTGGCAAAACTAATACAATATTGTAAAGTTTAAAAATAAAATAAAATTTTAAAAAATGTCATAAGCAACAGAATTCAATTATTAGATTTTTATATGTAATATAGCAAAAAAATACCCAGTAAGCAACAATATAAAACCATTTTCATGTCATTTCTATAACAAAAACAATACCCAAGAGTCATTTGTAGGAATTTGCCTTTGTGATCAAACTTTATTTAAGGCAAGGCTTAGAAAGGAAATAGAATGATGACATATATTTAATAACAATCTTACACAGAAGCGTTAATGTGTAGTATATAAGTTTTCAATTCTTATCTTCAGATCGTATCCTTCATCTAGTTGATTATTTCCCCTTTTTATATTCTGTGTACCTAATTAGGCTCATTCCAGTCCAATTTTGTTCGCTGATTCCTAAAATAGTTTTTTGTGCATAGTCTTCAACAGTTAGTATTAGGTTTTTGGCACACACAAAAAAATATTTGGTACTAAATTCAAATTAAGTATGTACCAATTATTTGGTAAACTGCTACTGGTCTGAAAAAATAGCCATTGCTATGTAGAGCCACCCAAGAAAGACAGGTCATGGTGGACAGTTCTGACAAAATGTGGTTCACTGGAGAAGGGAATGACAATTTTTGCCTTGAGAACCCCATGAACAGTATGAAAAGGCAAGAAGATAGGACAGTGAAAGATGAACTCCCCAAATGCCCAATATGCTACTGGAGATCAGTGGAAACCTGGAGAAATAATTCCAGAAACAATGAAGAGACAGAGCCAAAGCAAAAATAACACCCAGTTGTGGATGTGACTAGTGATGGAAGTAAAATTCGATGCTGTAAAGAACAATATTGCATAGGAAGCTGGAATGTTAGGTCCATGAATCAAGGCAAATTGGAAGTGGTCAAACAGGAGATGGCAAGAGTGAACATCGACATTTTAGGAATCAGTGAACTAAAATGGACTGGAATGGGTGAATTTAACTCAGATGACCATTATATTTACTACTGTGGGCACGAATCCCTTAGAAGAAATTGAGTAGCCATCACAGTAAACAAAAGAGACCAAAATACAGCACTTGGATGCAATCTCAAAAATGACAGAATGATCTCTATTCATTTCCAAGTCAAACCATTCAATCACAGTAAGCCAAGTGTATGCACTGAGCAGTAATGCTGAAGAAGCTGAACAGTTCTGTGAAGACCTTCTAAAACTAACACCCAAAAAATGTCCTTTTCATTATAGGGGCATGGAATGCAAAACTAGGAATTCAAGAAGTACCTGGAGTAACAGGCAAATTTGGCCTTGGAATACAGAATGAAGAAGGGCAAAGGCTAATAGAGTTTAGCCAAGAGAATACACTGGTCAAACCAAACACCCTCTTCCAACAACACAAGAGAAGACTCTACACATGGACATCACCAGATGTCAATACCAAAATCAGACTGATTATATTCTTTGCAGCCAAAGATGAAGAAGTTCTATACAGTCAGCAAAAACAAGACCAGGAGCTGACTGTGGCTCAGAACATGAACTCCTTATTGCCAAATTCAGACGTAAATTGAAGAAAGTAGGGAAAACCACTACACCATTCAGGTTTGACCTAAAGCAAATCCCTTATGACTAAACAGTGCAAGTGACAAATAGATTCAGGGAATTAGATCTGATAGACAAAGTGCCTGAAGAACTATGGACAAAGTTCATGACACTGTACAGGAGGAAGGGATCAAGACCATCCTGAAGAAAAAGAAATGCAAAAAGGCCAAATGGTTGTCTGAGCAGGCCTCACATATAGCTGTGAATAGAAGAGAAGTGAAATGCAAAGGAGAAAAGGAAAGATATACCTATTTGAATGCAGAGTTCCAAAGAATAACAAGGAGAGATAAGAAAGCCTTCCTCATTGATCAATGCAAAGAAACAGAGGAAAACAGTAGAATGGGAAAAACTAGAGATATTTTCAAGAAAATAAGAGATACCAAGGGAACATTTCATGCAAAGATAGGCATAATAAAGGACAGAAAATGGTATGGACATAACAGAAACAGAAGATATTAAGAAGAGGTGCCAAGAATACACAGAAGAACTATACAGAAAGGATCTTCATGACCCAGAAATTATGATGGTATGATCATTCACCTAGAGCCAGAGATCCTGGAATGTAAAGTCAAGTGGGCCTTAGGAAGCATCACTATGAACAAAGCTAGTGGCAGTGATGGAATTCCAGTTGAGCTATTTGAAATCCTAAAACATGAGGCCGTGAAAGTGCTGCACCCTATATGTTAACACATTTGGAAAACTCAGCAGTGGACACCGGACTGGAAAAAGTCAGTTTTCATTCCAATCCCAAAGAAAAGTAATGTCAAAGAATATTCAAATACTGCACAACTGCACTCATCTCACATGCTAGTAAAGTAATGAAAATAATTCTCCAAGTTAGGATTCAACAGTACGTGAACCGTAAACCTCACGATGTTCAAGCTGGTTTTAGAAAAGGCAAAGGAACCAGAGATCAAATTGCAAACATCCGCTGGATCATTGAAAAAGCAAGAGAGTTCCAGAAAAACATATACTTCTGCTTCATTGACTGTGCCAGAGCCTTTGACTGTGCAGACCACAACAAATGCTGGAAAATTCTGAAACATATGGGAATACCAGACCACATAACCTGCCTCCTGAGAAATCTGTATGCAGGTCAGAAAGCAACAGAACTGGACATGGAACAACAGACTGGTTCCAAATAGGAAACAGTATATTGTCACTGTGCTTATTTAAGTTATATGCAGAGTACATCATGAGAAACGCTGGGCTGGAAGAAGCACAAGCTGGAATCAAGATGCCGGGAGAAATATCAATAACCTCAGATATGCAGATGACACCACCCTTATGGCAGAAAGAGAAGAACTAAGGAGCCTCTTGACTCACCGTGAAAGAGGAGAGTAAAAAAATTGGCTTAATATTCAACATTCAGAAAACTAAGATCATGGCAAATAGATGGGGAAACAGTGGAAACAGTGGCTGACTTTATTTTGGGGGGCTCTAAAATCACTGCAGATGGTAACTCAGCCATGAAATTAAAACACGCTTGCTCCTTGGAAGAAAAGCTATGACCAACCTAGACAGCATATTAGAAGGCAGGGACATTACTTTGCCAACAAAGTCTATCTAGTCAAAGTTATGGTTTTTCCAGTAGTCATGTATGGATGTGAGAGTTGGACTATACATATAGCTGAGTGCCAAAGAATCGATGCTTTTGAACTGTGGTGTTGGCGAGACTCTTGAGAGGCTCTTGGACTACAAGGAGATACAACCATTCCATCCTAATGCAAATCAGTCCTGACTATTCATTGGAAGTACTGATGTTTAAGGTGAAACTCCAATACTTCAGCCATGTGATGCAAAGAACTGATTCATTTGAAAAAACCCTTGTGCTGGGAAAGATTGAAGGCAGAAGGAGAAGGGGACGGCAGAAGATGAGACTGTTAGATGGCATCACCAACTCAATGGACATGAGTTTGAGCAAACTCCAGGAGTTGGTGATGGACAGGGAGGCCTGGCATGCTGCAGTCCATAGAGTCCGAAGAGTTGGACACAACTGAGCGACTGAACTGAACTAATGCTGTGATGTCAATTCTAGTTCATTTAGGTTCAGTATTTTTCTTTTTATCAAGCAAAAGAGAGAGATGTTAAGAGATTGAGAGATATTTGCTAGAAAACTTAAATCAAGCATAAAAATTAGATTCTAGTTGAGATTCCTAAGAAACTCTATATGACTTTTTTTTTCCTATACTTAAATCTCCTCATATAACACTATGAAAGAATCATGAGAAAAGTGAAAAATCTTACATGCAATAGTTCATATATTTACTGGTGCTAGAAAACGTCACTGAAGTGCTTTAAGTTCTCACTCTAATAGTTAACAACAATGGCCAGAAATAAGGGAGAGCATAAGCAAAAATGATAGTCTTTGCAAAAGGTTATCTATCATTTAACGAGAATAGTGCATGTAAACACCCACCGAACTCTCTCAGATCTTACTAACAGTATTACTAACAAGATTCAGAAAAAAGGAAGGAATTAAGCAATTAAGTGATTCACCTAATATCTCCATATCTAGTTCTGTGAGGACTGCAAATTGAAGAAAGGATTTCTTCTCTTGGTTTAGTTTGGACATTCTTGATTTCTGTTTTAGAAGAGATCTACAAACTTTGAGCATAAATAGTCACTTTCTTTGTTGCAGTGTTCAAATATTTGATTTTAGAATCTTAACTTTTATTTTTCAGACACTTCATCAAATGACTCAGTAAGCAGTTCTCACTTTTAGATAGCCAACAGACACATGAAAAGATGCTCAATATTGCTAATTATTAGAGATATGCAAAACAAAATTACATCGAGGTACCACATCACACAAGTTAGAATCCAGTTCAGTCACTCATTGTGTCCAACTCTTTGTGACCCCATGAACTGCAGCATGCCAAGCCTCCCTGTCCATCACCAACTCCCAGAGTTTACCCAAACTCGTATTCATTGAGTCGGTGATGCCATCTAACCATCTCATCCTCTGTTGTCCCCTTCTCCTCCTGCCCTCAATCTTTCCCAGCATCAGGGTCTTTTCAAATGGGTCAGCCCCTCGCATCAGGCCGCCAATATTGGAGTTTCAGCTTCAACATCAGTCCTTCCAATGAACACCCAGGACTGATTTCCTTTAGGATGGATTGGTTGGATCTCCTTGTACTGCAAGGGACTCTCAAGAATCTTTTCCAAAACCACAGTTCAAAAACATCAATTCTGTGCTCAGCTTTCTTTATAGTCCAACTCTCACACCTATACATGAGTACCGGAAAAACCATAGAATTGACTAGAGGGACCACTGTTGACAAAGTAATGTCTCGGCTTTTTAATATGCTGTCTAGGTTGGTCATAACTTTCCTTGCAAGGAGTAAGTATCTTTTAATTTCATGGCTGCAATCATCATCTGCAGTGATTTTAGAGCCCAAAAAAATAGTCAGCCACTGTTTCCCCATCTATTTGCCATGAAGTGATGGGACCTGATGCCATGATCTTCGTTTTCTGAATGTTGAGCTTTAAGCCAACTTTTTCACTCTCCTCTTTCACCTTCATCAGGAGGCTTTTTAGTTCCTCTTCACTTTATGCCATAAGGGTGGTGTCATCTGCATATCTGAGGTTAGTGATATTTCTCCGGGAAATCTTGATTCCAGCTTGTGCTTCTTCCAGCCCAGCATTTCTCATGACGTACTCTGCATATAAGTTAAATAAGCAGGGTGACAATATACAGCCTTGACGTACTCCTTTTCCTATTTGGAACCAGTGTGTTTTTCCATGTCCACTTCTAACTGTTGCTTCCTGACCTGCATACAAATTTCTCAAGAGGCAGGTCAGGTGGTCTGGTATTCCCATCTCTTTCAGAATTTTCCACAGTTTATTGTGATCTAAACAATAAAGGCTTTGACATAGTCAATAAAGCATAAATAGATGTTTTTCTGGAACTCTCTTGATTTTTCCATGATCCAGCAGATGTTGGCAATTTGGTCTCTGGTTCCTCTGCCTTTTCTAAAACCAGCTTGAACATCTGGAAGTTCATGGTTCACATATTGCTGAAGCCTAGCTTGGAGAATTTTGAGTATTACTTTACTAGTGTGTGAGATGAGTGCAATTGTGCGGTAGTTTGAGCATTCTTTAGCATTGCTTTTCTTTGGGATTGGGATGCAAACTGACCTTTTCCAGTCCTGTGGCCAGTGCTGAGTTTTCCAAATTTGCTGGCATATTGAGTGCAACACTTTCACAGCATCATCTTTCAGGATTTGAAGTAGCTCAACTGGAATTCCATCACCTCCACTAGCTTTGTTTGTAGTGATGCTTTCTAAGGCCCACTTGACTTCACATTCCAGGATATCTGGCTCTAGATGAGTGATCACACCATCATGATTATCTGGGTCGTGAAGATCTTTTTTGTACAGTTCTTCTATGAATTCTTGCCATCTCTTCTTAATATCTTCTGCTTCTGTTAGGCCCATACCATTTCTGTCCTTTTATTGAGCCCATCTTTGCATGAAATGTTCCCTTGGTATCTCTAATTTTGACTAAATTATCTCTAACATCATCTATACTTCAATATAAACAAATAAGTAAATAGTGATCTTCATTTAAAAGATCACATAACTGCCACAAAAGATCTGGTATATCAAAGAGTGGGGGAGATCTGAAATGGTCACTTCTCTAGTTGAGAGAGGCAATGGCAACCCACTCCATTACTCTTTCCTGGAAAATCCCTTGGATGGAGGAGCCTGGTAGGCTGCAGTCCATGGGGTCGCTAGGAGTCGGACATGACTGAGCGACTTCACTTTCTCTTTTCATTCTGGTGGGCTGCTGTCCATGTGGTCACAAAGAGTCAGACACGACTGAAGAGACTTAGCAGGAGCAGCAGCAGCAGCTAGTTCATAATGATCTATCTATCTTAGAACTCAGTGAAGAATGATGATGATAGGTGATTGAGAATCAAGATTATACCTGTCAATGTGACTTAAATACAACTCTGGACTACTTAAGTCAATATTACTTACCTGTTTCAGGAAAATTCTACCACAGAGAATTGAAACTGAAACTATAAATAATTTCAATGTGTGATTGAGGAAATCCATAAAGATCAATATTCTAGTCATCAAGGCAAACAGTTCATGTATAAAACAAAAATACTTTTCCATTTACATCAAAATCCTTAGCCTTCTAATTCTAAACTGTCATATCATAACTGCTTAATTTCAATATGGTTTTACCTTGAAAGACCCAAGGTAAACAACTTGAGCTCAGACTCCAAAGCCTTACAAACTTTGTGTATATATGCAATTTCCCCTTTCAGAGAAATTGTCCCTTTTCAGAGACACAGCTCTACTACAGTGGTATTTTTTCTTAAAACTTCCTTGTTAACAGATTTTATTGTGTGTTGGAGAATTCAATGATCCTATCCTTTGCAACTCAAATTCTCATTTTAAAATCAAATCATTTAAGCAAACAAAGTGTTTTCCAATATGTGTTCTTCATAAATGTTATAAATCAAAATACTGGTAAACATATTTTAAAATGTTTTACTGTAAGCACTGTAAGTCTTTAAAAAGTCCTTGATATGTTATTATTCATTATGTAATACTGAGTAGGGTAATACACATAGGAATTTCAAATTTTATTTTATCCTTAAAAATACAAATTTGTGAAATATTCAGTGGAATAAAATCTACTGCAGAGAAGCTGGGAATTATCCAGACTCCTTAAGGGTATATCTGATTCCAGGAATTTAAATTATCTTCTTCAGCAATAGGAAACCAGTCCCCATTTATATATTTTGACTTGATAGTACTTTATGCAAGTGTTTAATCAATATATTTATTCATTTATGATGAATTTCTACTTACTTGCTCTTCTTTATGAGATAATTTTCTACTTGTAATGAAGAGATTTGATTATGGGTACTACGGAAAGGAAGGGGAAGAGAAGAAAACTAAAAGGGAAATGCTATATACACACTCCCACAAATTTTGCACTGCATAATCGCTCTCTTTTACAATGTCAGAATGCAGATACATACAGTATATACACTCTCTTTAATGCCTATCTCTGCACTTAAAACTTATCTCCTTTGTTTCTCTTCTGATTCTTATAGATTTTCCATTCAATATTCATATAATAACTTCTTATATTGTGTAACTAAAATAGATATTTAAGGATTATACTTATAAATTGAATATGATTGGTTAGTAGTCAGCTCATTGTGAATCTCTTTTCTTAGTATCAGAGAGAGTATGGTTGAGCTGACCATATCTTTTTATTTAATTTCACTTGTCAGACAGTTGTCTGGATCTGGACAAAACAGAATTTACCTCTGGACTAAGTCAATCACCCTGAAATGTGATTGGATGCTTATATCTCTAGTAATTTTAAAATTATAATTATCATGGTTAATTTAGATACACTTCTCCCTTGGTCAAAAAATATCTTTAGGAAAACTCTCCAACCTCCTCTCTTATGCTGTATTCCATGTCAAAATTCAGCCAGAGTCAAGTGCACACCTTTACAGTAACCTGTTATATCTGAAAAAAGTACCAAACACAAAAATATGTCATAGAATATTTAATGTTTTAGAAGGCTGAAAGACAATGATAATTGATCTCTTAGGGAAGAGTTTGAATTTTTTTAAAATAATTTGATTTATTAATATTTCATCTGAGCATTCTAGAATAGAAATTATTTTTTATCTTTAGTAGAGTGTTTTTATTTTAGTTGAGATATCATCATGTGTGTCCTACTAATTAGGAGTCTTTACGTTCTTCCCTTGTCAGGCTAGTTTCATCTTGTATTATTTCTTTTTCTTATTTTATGTGGTATTGTTGCCAATACATTACTGATACCAACTCACTGGGAAATACATTAGAGAATTAATAATGTTAAAAAGTTTCATCAAGGTGTGAAAAGTCTTTAACAATGGTACTTTCAAAGTGAAATTTGTTTTAAAAATGTTCTGTTATAAAAAGTTTTATCTGTTTTTGGTGTTAAACAGATTTGTATACTGTCTCTTTTTAGGATACATATTTGAAGATTTTGGTTGGAATACATAAAGCTAGACAGCTAGAGACCATTTGTACACATACTTTATGTCATGAAACAAAATGACTTACATATTTTTATGTCATAAGACAAGCTTCTTTGTACATTCCATCTTCCTTTGATCAGTTTTCACTGAATTTTATGTGCTATTTACATCTATGTAACCCACCTTTGTTTTGTATAGCTCTGGCACTAAAATTTAGAGACCATAGGTTCTAAGAATACATCTTTATATTATTAGTATGATAGATGTCTTTTGAAGTAAGAAGTTTATTCTATCTTATTTTAGCAACCAATAGCAATATGAAGTGTAATGCTGTATATTCTTTATACCAACACCACTTCGGTTATGATAGAAATGCCCTAAAGTTGCACTGTCAGCGGCAGTTGCACTGCCCCTAGGCACAAGTAACTACTGAGCATTTGAAATGCTTCTAGTGTAATGGGGAACTGACTATTAAGTTTTGTTTACTTTTAATTAATTTAAATGATTACAAGTAGCTATTGGGTAAACAATGAAAGAGGTTCAGTCTTACATGATGATAAAAAGTTGGATGATGGTATAAAAATTGGATTGAAAGAATGTTTTTCTACAAAACTTCAAGATAAATATTCTGGAACTTTGGCATGTCCAGACATTCATGATCCATGTTTTCCCTTAGGGCTGATATCTGGGTAATTATACTAAGTGCTGCTTTTTATTTGGGAAACATTTTTCTGCCATCTGACTTGTGAATAAAAATTGAGTCTATTATCTAGGACTGCCAATTCCAAATGTTACTATTTTGTACAAATAAGCCTAAAAGCAAGCTGGAACAGTCTATGAAACTTTCCATGAATTATCTCCAAAGGGAGATATGAATTTCATTTTATGAATTTCATTTATACTATTAAAACTTTTATTTTTATTGTACAACTCATCAGATTCGTCACTTTACTGCTTTTGGCGTGAGAGGAAGATTGTGATTCACTCTTCAGGGTTTCTGCTGCTGCTGCTGCTAAGTCACTTCAGTCGTGTCTGACTCTGTGTGACCCCAAAGACTAGAGTCAGGAAAAAAAAATTGAAAACACTATTTATGTTGTCTAATTATTTCTTATTTTTCAACATAAATCCTGTTAAGTTGAATTTGCATCATGCCTTTGAGCTAAATATATGAAATTAGACTAATTAAAGTGGGGGAAAAAAGTAGATGAGTGATAGCTCTCTTGTTCTCACTCCCCTCTTCCGCCCCCTCATACACAGTGACCTAAGTGCTTCTAAATATTTTTCTGTAATTGAACTAGAAAACCCAATACATTTAGTGCCACTGCAGGTTTTATTTGATTTGACTGTTTCACTCAAGGTGAAAGATTCAATTTTTTTTTTTCTGTATTCATAGCAATGAATTGACATCAGTCTTCATAAAGGCTGAATCTTATTTTACTTGTATATTTATCTTTATTCACGTTATTCTTTCTATGTCATACTTATATGTGTTAATCTATTCTAAAGTCTTTAGTGAGTATCCTTTTACTGACATATCCTTGTTAAATATTTATTTTTTGCACTGAATTAGTTTTCGTGCATGTATTCTTATTTAAAAGTGACACTGTGCTATGGATGTCTTTTTCTTTATCTCTCAGCCCCATACCTTTAAGAGTTGAACACCGATCTTTATAGGCACATTATGTAATATTTTGCTTTGAACAAACAAGTACATATTGTTTATAAGGTAAAAGGAATCCACTTTCCTTGTTAGTTTCCCTAATGATAGAAAACAGTCTTTATCAACTCCATGTTACTATAAAACAATTCGTGAACATCCTTTTTATGCACCTTGGTGAGACTTTTTCTCAGAGGAAGAACATAGTGTTGCGATAAATGCAAACATCAATATGCCTGCTGCTGCTGCTGCTGCTAAGTCGCTTCAGTCCTGTCCAACTCTGTGCAATCCCATAGACAGCAGCCCAACCAGGCTTCCCTGTCCCTGGGATTCTCAAGGCTAGAACACTGGACTGGGTTGCCATTTCCTTCTCCAATGCATGAAAGCAAAGAGTGAAAGTGAAGTCGCTCAGTCGTGTCCGACTCTTAGCGACCCCATGGACTGTAGCCCACCAGGCTCCTCCATCCATGGGATTTTCCAGGCAAGAGTACTGGAGTGGGGTGCCATTGCCTTCTCCAATCAATATGCCTACCAGTAGGCATTTTAAAAAATGGGCTTCCCTGATGGCTCAGATGTTAAAGAATCTTACTGCAATGCAGAAGACCCAAGTCCAATCCCTGGGTCAGAAAGATTCCCTGGAGAAGGAAATGGCTAACCACTCCAGTAATCTTTCCTGGAGAATTCCAAATTTCTGTGTTGTCATACCCCATTTGGCTTTATTCCTATTTATAAATATTGTCAGTCTGAGGGTTTAGTCAATTAAATTAGGATTTGAGCACCATTTAGATTTTGTTATTGCTCTTACAACCCTCAGAGCACCACAGGCTTTAAATGTTTCTCGAGTTCCCTTGTAAAGTGTACAGGGGCTGGCTTGCAGTAAATTGTTCTTAGTGTTTTCTCTCCCCTCAGTTTCAGGTCTTATCTTCGTAATTCCTCTTCAGAGAACATCTCTGGTCTTCTTTAACTTCCCCAACAATACACTGCTGGTACTTGTTACTCTACACTTATTAGACTGGAGTTGGTATGGAGTGTAAAGAGAGGATGCACTCTCTGTTTCCATGTTTCACAGTCAGCCTTTTCTTGGCACTCTGGCTCCGATATCTAGGATGGGGCTTTCTAAGTGACTACTCTTTCTCCCTACTAAAGGAGATCTCTAATGTACTGAGCCTAGAACCTATCCACATTTCACTGGGTCTTCACCTGTGTCCTATAAGCAAGCAGTAAGTTTGCCGCCCTTCCACACACAGCTTAAGGCTTTTTTCCCATTGGGAATACTGGATAGCCCAAATGGGTCCTGCCTTTTACAGCTGCTGTTTGCTTTCCTGGGAGTAACCATAATGGAGACGTTCTCAGACTCCTATTCAACTTCTAGTCTTAAATAAGCTAAAGTTTGTGGTGTAGAAACCCAAAATAAGTATAAATTCTCTGTGTGTCTGTGACTTCCTGACTTCTATACTGTCATTGTAGTCTACACTTGGTTTTTAACAATTTACTACAAATTTTAGCTGGATTCTATTTAACGACTTTCATGCTGTCTGGGTTTTCAGTATCTGCCCCAGGCAATATTCATACCATGTCTCCTTTGTAGTCACCGGTCATCCCCTAAGTTTCAGGTTAGTTAGTTGTCCAGTACTCTCAGCTTTCTGACGCATTTACGAAGAGTTATGCTTTGTGCATTGTCTGGCTTTTCACTTTGTAAATATGAGGGCAACACCATTTTCAAGCTTTCTGCAACATAAGCAGAAGCTGAACGCTTATCAGAGTTAACATTAATTTTTCCACATTGGGTGAGCAATTTTTTAAGCACTGAGTAAAACACATTCCTTTCTTCCTCATTTATCGGACAATCCAAATTTATCATAATCAAGTTTTCACATACACATGGTCTATCTCTGACTTCTCTATTCTAACATTGTGGCATCTACTGTATGTTCTTAAATGGTCCTAAAATATTTTTGTTGCTGTAACTTCATAGAATGTAGTTAATAAGGCAAATAGTGTTTGCTCCTATTTTCCCAAGTCAGGAAACAATCCTTTCCTAAAAAAGTTTTTGCATAAATACATTGTGTTATTCAAAACAAGAAACACATATAATTTTAAGGTAAACTCTATTGATTTATAAAAGAATTTGGGAATAATGAATATCTTTTAAAGTTTAAGTCATATGACTGAGGGACACAGAAAGGTTCTGGGCTAGAAAGATACCACTTGCTCCTCCAAATTCACTCTCTACCTTTCAGTACTGTTATCTGTCTCAGGAGGCTGACTTTTATGTAGTTCAGAAACCAGGATATTTTGTTCTGTTTCTGTTTCGATCTTGTCATTAGGAGCCACCATCTGAAAATCAGAGTGTGTGAACAGAAGAGGCTGGGAGATACAATCCTCTGGCTATGACCTTGAGGGATGATATTTGCCCTCATTCCTCTACCGAAGGCCACAGCTCCTGTTGGACAGGCTACTCAGACAGTGGTGGCTTAGATGGGGTTATAGTATCTGTTAGATCACGTTGCCCTTTCAGTTTCCTTATATCTGAGCAGAACTCTATATACTCTTCACAGTCAGTCATCAGCCAAATCTCCTATATTTTTAACCTCTTTTTAGAATGATCCCTTGACTTTCTGCCTTTAACTGTGTTCTGGCTTGTTTCTTTAGAATACTGTTTCCCCTGCAACTTTCTCAGGATGTGACTAGTTCTTTTCTCACTGTCTAAAATGTGAGTAGGTTGTTTCTAACAGCTAAATTTTGTTTGTAGATGTTTCTTCTTCCTAAAAACAGGACACTTTGAATCTCATGATATCACTTTACCCACCAATTACCTAATTATTGCAGGAATCTGTCATCACAGAGTTTACTTTGTTCTTTTAAAGTTATTGGCTCTTGGCATACTATAATTCTCTCCAACTAAATAAACCTTAAATTTTACATCAATAGCAATAAATATATTTAAAACTCTGGTGTCTTACTTTCTTATTTACCTTTCACTGTGAAAATAACTTTAACAGCTTTAATAATGTGTAACTGTTGAACAAAAAAACTGCATATATTTAATGTATGCAATTTAAGTGAGTTTCAATATTTGCAGATACACATGAAACCACTATCACAGTCAAAACAATTAAGACATTCTATACTCCCAAATATCTGTTCATGCCTTTTTGTCATCCATCCTTCCATCTTTCATCCTCAAATACTGCTTCCCCTAGCTTACCTAGAAAGTTGACCGAGTGGTTCAAATTTAGACACACCTCTGCTAGTAAATATAATGTCTCCAATAATTCAATGCAAGCACATGTTTTTGAGGCACTTTCTTTTAGTTTTCATTGGCAATTCTTCTGGTAACACTACTCCAACCATCCACTGACTGCACTGAGGCATATTATTAATATCATCAACTTCTCATATTCTCCCATTCAACCATTTATTTATTAAAAGAATATTTAGTTTGCATTTATCTAGGAGAGGAATTTTCTAGTCAGTAGAAATAAGCAGTGTTTAAAACAAATAAAAATAGATGCCTACTTGTAAGCAAATTGAAATAACAAAGTAGATATTTTTAGATGGTGATAAATATAAAGGTAATAAGAAATAAGCAAAAGAAAGAAAGGGGGACTAGAAAAGTCAAGAAGGTAATTACATATTATACATGGCATAAGAAGGCCTCACTGTGAAAGTAACGTTAATAGCATTACCAATGTGGAACTGCTGTACAATAAACTACAAATATTTAATGTATGTAATTTAGAGAGTTTTGATATTTGCAAATACTCATGAAACCACTATCATTGAAGACAGAGTTTTTAACACCTTTAAATATAATCAGATTATAGAGTCTATTTTAGAAACTATAAAACTAATTCAGAAAACTTGTCCTCAAAATTAAATTATTTTCTTCTAAAATACTTCAGTACCAAAATACATAATTGAATTCTCGAGAGTAGCAGAATCAGTAGAATATCGATAGATATAGACATAGATATTTGTCTAGATATAGACAGAGATATAGACAGACATAGATAAAAGACATGGACAGACATAGACACAAGTATGCTGCTAAGTCACTTCAGTCATGTCCGACTCTGTGCGACCCCATAGACGGCAGCCCACCAGGCTCCCCCATCCCTGGGATTCTCCAGGCAAGAATACTGGAGTGGGTTGCCATTTCCTTCTCCAATGCATGAAAGTGAAAAGTGAAAGTGAAGTCGCTCAGTCGTGTCCGACTCTTCATGACCCCATGGACTGCAGCCCACCAGGTTCCTCTGTCCATGGGATTTTCCAGGCAGGAGTGCTGGAGTGGGGTGCCATTGCCTTCTCTGAGACATAAGTATAGATACAGACAAAGATGGACATAGAAATAACATAGACATTACATATGGAAATTTTGAAAACTCAGCAGTGGCCCACAGGACTGGAAAAGGTCAGATTTCATTCCAATCCCAAAGAAAGGCAATGCCAAAGAATGTTCAAACTACCACACAATTGCATTCATATCACATGCTAGGAAAGTAATGATCAAAATTCTCCAAGCCAGGCTTCAACAGTATGTGAACTGTGAACTTTGAGGTGTTCAAGCTGCATTCAGAAAAGGCAGAGGAACCAGAGATCAAATAGCCAACATCTGTTGGATTATTGAAAAAGCAAGAGAGTACCAGAAAAACATCTGCTTCCGCTTCATTGACTACACCAAAGCCTTTGACTGTGTGGATCAAAACAAACTCTGGAAAATTCTTCAAGAGATGGGAATACCAGACCACCTGACCTGTCTCGTGAGAAATCCGTATGCAGGTCAAGAAGCAACAGTTAGAACTAGACACGGAACAACAGACTGGTTACAAATCAGGAAAGGAGTACGTCAAGGCTGTATATTGTCACCCTGCTTATTTAACTTCTATATAGAGTACATCATGCGAAATGCCAGGGATGAAGCACAAGCTGGAATCAAGATTGCTGGGAGAAATATCAGTAACCTCAGATATGTAGATGATACAGCCCTTATGGCAGAAATGGAAGAGGAACTAAAGAGCCTCCTGATGAAAGTGAAAGGGGAGAGGGAAAAAAACTGTCTTAAAATTCAACATTAAGAAAACATTCTGAATTTTTCAACATTCAAAAAAATCATGGCATCTAGTCCCATCACTTCATGGCAAATAGATGGGGAGACAATGGAAACAGTGACAGACTTTTGGGGGCTCCAAAATCATTGCAGATGGTGGCTGCAGCCATGAAATTAAAAGATGCTTGCTCCTTGGAAGCAAAGCTATGACTAACCTAGACAGCATATTAAACAGCAGACATTATTTTGCCAACTAAGATCCATCTAGTCAAAGCTATGGTTTTTCCAATAGACATGTCTAGATGTGAGAGCTGCACTATAGAGAATGCTGCCGAAGAATTGATGCTTTTGAACTGTGGTATTGGAGAAGACTCTTCAGAGTCCCTTGGACTGCAAGGAGATCCAACCAGTCAATCCTAAAGGAAATCGGTCCTGAATATTCACTGGAAGGACTGATGTTGAAGCTTAAACTCCAATACTTTGTCCACCTGATGTGAAGAACTGACTCATTTGAAAAGACCTGGATGTTGGGAAAGATAGAAAGCGGGAGGAGAAGGGGACTACAGAGGATGATATGGTTGGATGCACTTGATGCACATCAACTTGATGCACCTGAGTTTGAGTAAACTCCAGGAGTTGGTAATGGACAGGGAAGCCTGGCGTGCTGCAGTCCACAGGGTTGCAAAGAGTTGGACACGACTGAGTGACTGAACTGAAGGCATAGATATAGACATAGGTGAATACACATATACACACATATATATACACATACTAATATATACATAAATAATTAATATATATCTGAGTATATAAATTTATCTATTGGAAGGAACAGACTCACTTAGTTATAGAAGCTGAGACATTCCAAGATCTGCAGTCAGTAAGCAGGAGACCCAGAAGAGCCAATGGTATAGTTTCAGTCTGAATCAGAAGGCTTGAGAAGCAGGCAAGCTGATGGTATGAGTTCCAATATAAGTCCTAGTCTGAAGGCCAGAGAATTTCCAGCTGGAAGACAGTCAAGCCAAAACAATAGATTCTCTCTTACTTAATCTTATTGTTCTGTTCAAGTCTTCAGTGTCTGAATGGCCACCCTGCCTTCCCCAATCAGACATTGGGTAGGGGTATCTGCTTTACTCAGTTTACAGACACAAATATTATTCCTTTCCAGAGGTACCCTCATAGACTTACCCAGAATTTAACCAAATACCTGGAGAGTTGGTGGCCCAGAAAGTTGACACAGAAAATTAACTATTATGGTTACCAAGGAATTAAATGTATTGAATCTATGTATTGATTTCACTATATGGATGGGACATGTGAAAATGATGTAAAATATATGTTAAATGTCTCACTATGTATATACTGTGATTTAAATTAATAAATGCTGAAACATGTAAGTAATTAAACTGTGAAACATGAATTATGATTATTTGCTTTGGTCAAGGTTAATTCAAAGAACTAGATTATTAACTTACTTACTGAATTGCATTGATAGGTATCAACAGAGTTTAGGAGAATCACTTTAACTTGGTGCAGATACTCTTCAAAAGAAAAGGGGCTCTTTTATATACTATTCTGCTTATATACAAACACAAGTACTTACCTCAATTACAAATGCTTTGCATTTGAGAAGCATTAACACATTTGAAACTGATATTATTAAAATTGTAATGACTATTATTTAAAACAAAAAATGTTATTCATTATAAATATGATCTATATGAACAAGTTCTCCTTATATTATCATGTGAAATGAGTCGCCAGTCCAGGTTCGATGCATGCACGATACTGGATGCTTGGGGCTGGTGCACTGGGACGACCCAGGGGGATGGCACGGGGAGGGAGGAGGGAGGAAGGTTCAGGATGGGGAACACGGGTATACCTGTGGCAGATTCATGTTGATATATGGCAAAACCAATACTGTAAAGTTAAAAAATAAAATTAAATTAAAAAAAATAATTTCTTATGCAGTTTATAATTTCAGATAATACATATTCTGAAAATGAAAACATTTCCTCAAATCTAAATCACTTAATATAAAACTAGTTATAGAATCACCACTGTATTTAAGTTTGAAATAAAAGCCAAACTTGTAATTTTTAATTTTTTTTTTTAAACATTGTGTGTGGTTTAGTCACTAAGTCATGTCTAACTCTTTGCAAACCCATAGACTGTACTCTGTCAGACTCCTCTGTCCATGGGATTTCCCAGGTAAGAATACTGGAGTGGGTTTCTAACATTTCCTTCTCCAGGGTATCTTCCTGACCCAGGACTTGAACCCACATCTCTTGCATTGCAGGTAGATTCTCTATCTACCCACTAAGCCCTTTAAAACACTGTACTGTCAAGAAATTACAATTTTTTCAACACATTTTTTCAGATAATAACATGCAGAAGCTTAGCTGACATACTAATAATTATCTTGAAGTATCCAGAATATAGAGAAATTTCTACTAGAGCAGGAATCAGAGATTTGTATTCAAAATTCCTAAATCTCCAAACAGTGGTCATAGAAGATTATGTTGTTGAGTCACTAAGCTGTGTCCAATTGTTTGCGATTCCATGGACTGTATCCCACCAGATTCATCTGCCCATGGGATTTCCAAGGTAAGAACGTTAGAGTGGGTTGCTATTTCCTTCTCCAGGGGATCTTTCTGACCCAGGGATAGAACTATGTCACTTGCCTTGGCAGGAGGATTCTTTACCACTGAATCACCAGTGAGGTCCTAAATGATTATAAGGAATAAAAACTGTAATAACTCCAAGTAATCATCTCAACTGACATAATTTTAGAGCTAATAAGAAACTATATCTCATTTCCTGTCATTCTTTGTATTTTTCTGCCTGTTGAGAATTGGAGAGAACTCTTTCCTTAAGATATCAGTATCTTTCCACCTTTCTTAATTTTCTTCTTTGTTTCTTCAACCTCAGATTCCTCCCCTGTTTCCTCAGTCTCCATCTAGTCAGTGTTCTTCAGAAATCTCTATTCTTTTTTCTTTACATAACTCTGTAGGTTCCCTATATATAGACTCATGAAATAATGATCACAACAAAGTTTATGTAAAAGCTCAAATCATATCTCTATTGTACCCTCCAAACATTAAAATCCATAAAGTAGACTTGACATGTGGATAAGCATCTTAAACTTAATACATTTAATTGTGCCATTTTGCTGTCTTCAAAAATTATTTTCATCTTTCCCCATCCTGGTTGACTAAGTGCTGCAATTCTAATTTCTTAACATATTTCATATCCATCTCCTTGTTTTTCTGCTCACTGCTTAAGTTAGACTCCCATCAATTTTGCAGGACTTTTGTTAAATTTCCGAATTACAATTACAAACCTGGCCTTGTACTAGTTGGAAAGTTTGGGTTTTTTGCTTACACTTTTGTTCTGTAAATAATGCCCAAATATTATATTTTCTTTAATACTTAAATATTTTTTTCCACACAGGATTAACACTGTAAATTGTAGTAATAATAACTGAATATTACCATGAGTTATGGTATGTAAAGCAGTTTAAAATGTGTCATCTCTGATATACACTATGATGTGTAAAATAGATAACTAGTGGGAAGCTGCTATAGAACACAGGGAATCCAGCCTAGAACTCTGTGATAACCTTTTCAGTGGGAAGGGGTAGGGGAGGAAGGATCAAGAGGGAGGGAATATACGTATAATTATGATTGATCCACATTGTTGTATGGCAGAAACCAACCCAACATTGTAAAGCAATCTTCCTCCAATTAGGAGGGTTCAGGATGGGGAACACATGTATACCTGTGGTGGATTCATTTTGATATTTGGCAAAACTAATACAATTATGTAAAGTTTAAAAATAAAATAAAATTTTTAAAAAAAGAAAAAAATTTAAAAAATTGTCATCTCCAGCAGTTGTTTCATATTAAGGATTTTTTTATTTTAGAACAACAAAATAAAATTTCAAAGTCTGGAAACAATAGTATATAAATTATTATTGCAGCTTTGCCACCATTTAATCAAGAATCCCTGTGAAATTAACTCTCATGGACTTTAATGACCTCATTTGAGAGAAGAACAAATGTCTTAGATGGCCTCAAATATTTCTTCCAGATCTGAACTTTTGTAATTCTGCTTATGAAATGATTGGAGTCAAATTATTTGCAACACCCCCCCCCAAAAAAAATCAATCAAATGTCCAAAGGATCCTTTAAAAAGTCATGCTTAAATTCAATAATGAAAATTATATTCATTTAAATGTTATAAAATATTTAGTTGATTTAAGGTGAATGTAGACTAAGGGAGAAATTAAAACTTTTTTTCACATAATTGAATCATTGCAGCTTTCCTTATACTACTTGGGTAAATGAATCTCATCTTTTCTCTACACCTTTCCAACAGAGCTTTGCCTTAGCATTAGCAAGGCAGATTAATTCAGTACTTCCCTGTGTTTACTACCTAATATTTCAAATTCAGCACATCTCCAGTGGAGTAAAACTGGATCACATTTAAAACCAATCCTATTTGAACAATTTTACACTGTCATGGTTGGAAGTGCAGGAAATAACCGGAAAATGAATGTTATAATTCACTATTTCCCCTGAAGATAATTTTAACACAATCATTTATGAATATCATTTAAAAACTTCCAGTTAACCCTCAAATAACTTCTAAGGGTTGACTTCCACTCTCTGTGTGCATATGCAAAGTATTATATCGTAAGAGTAGCAGCCATATCAGAAGCCACTGATAATCATATACCAGTGATCCACAGATTCTATAGGAACTAGAATGCAGCTTTTTCAAGGGCCCCAGCATTTGAAAACTGTATGTCAGAAAAAATTAAATGGTTATTTTGTTGTTTAAAAATGGAAAAAAATATAAAATGAAAGAAGTTTCAGGGGAGAGAGAGAGTTGAGAGGGAGAACAGAAGAAAAAGGAAAGGAACAGTCAGGTTTGGATTGAAAAAAACAAAACAAAACAAAACGCATCTCTTTGTGTCATTTAACTGAATCAGAATAACTCCAGAGGAGACTGATGACCTGAAGTATCAAAAAAGAAAAAAAAGAAAACAAATGGAAAATCAATTTGAGACAGATCACACTTAGCAGTGGTTTTAAACTGACATGTATAGAACTCAGTTAACCTCGGTTAAATATTTCTTTGGTCTGTTTTCCTAGTGGTTATATGTGCTACTATGGTCCTGAAATATCGTTATTAATGCATCTGTGTATGAAAAAGTAAATAACTGTTTATGTGTTGAAAGTGAAAGTCACTTAGTTGTGTCCGACTCTTTGCAACCCCATGGACTATATATATAGTTCATGGAATTCTCCAGGCCAGAATCTTGGAGTGGGTAGCTGGTCCCTTCTCCAGGGGATCTTCTTAATCCAGGGATTGAAGCCAGGTCTCCTGCATTATTGCAGGTGGATTCTTTACCAGGTGAGCCAACTTTCACATACATGCCAGAGGTTGTCTCATCAATTAATTAACTCATTCAACTTGTTTCAGATGGGTACGAAAATTACATTACCATAAGCATTGTAATTCATTTCTTAAAAGGAATTCTTTTTTTTTTTTAACTTTACAATATCATATTGGTTTTGCCATACATCAACATGAATCCGCCACAATTCTATCTTATGGGTATGGGGAGGGAGGTGGGAGGGGGGTTCAGGATAGGGAACACGTGTACACCTGTGGTGGATGCATGTTGATGTATGGCAAAAGCAATACAATATTGTAAAGTTAAAAAATAATAATAATTATAATAAAAAATTTTAAAAAGGCTATTTTTATTCCAGTCTTATTCATATTAATTTATCCACACTGACAATGCATGTAAGTAAAATGGCATGAAAGAGGATAAAATCAGAGAGTGATATTAACTGAGACACATTACTCCTAAAGCTTTCCTAATGATATCTATTTCTAGATTGATGATGAAAAATTTAATGTAAAAATGAACAGAAATAAATTCACTCTAGTTTCTTTGAAAAGTAACACAAAGACATCATATTCAAAATTTCACTACCACTAGCCTTTAATAAAATTTTCCAAATACTTAAATATGTATTAATATAATTTTTGTGCTAAATTTTTAAAAGTGACATGGATTTTATAGTATAAGAAATAGTGGAAATATATTTTATTTAGATTTTTTTCTTTATTCACCCAATATGAAAGAAATTTTGCAAAAGTATTTAATTTTAAAAATATCATGTTCATTATCTGGATATTTAAGACATATAATGTCTAACATCAAATTTGTTGCAATGAATCACTGGGCAAAAAAAATGTTAGTAGCCTTCCCAATTTTCCTGATTTTTTTTGCTAACAGAATTTTGACATGTTTAAGCAATACAAGGCTTATACTTTGACAATGGATTATGACTGGTCTAAGCCACCTAAGATTCTGACATTCTTCCTTTTCCTTTTATTCCTTGCTGCTAGGAGTAACCACATGGCCCAGTTCTAGCTAATGACATGTAAAGGGAAGTCTTTTAGAAAGAAGGTGGTTCTCTTGGAAAACTTTTGCTTTCCTAGCAAAAGAAATGGACATGCTAGCATCACTTTCTCTATGTACCTGTTATTCCTGCCTTAAATAGCTATATGAGCTATAAACGTCCAGAGACATTTAATATACATATATGTAGCAAACACAAGTAATATAAGTTTAAGTCATTTGCAAATATATTGTTGAACTGCTGAATGAGTATCACTGAGGCACAGATAGACAGGTTTCTTGAAATTTGGAAATATTAATCTTTAATTAGTTCAGTTCAGTCACTCAGTCATGTCCAAGTCTTTGCAACCCCATGAATCGTAGCACACCAGGCCTCCCTGTCCATCACCAACTCCCGGAGTTCACTCAGACTCACGTCCATTGAGTCAGTGATGCCATCTAGCCATCTCATCCTCTGTCGTCCCCTTCTCCTCCTGCCCCCAATCCCTCCCAGCATCAGAGTCTTTTCCAATGAGTCAACTCTTCACATGAGGTGGCCAAAGTACTGGAGTTTTAGCTTTAGCATCATTCCTTCCAAAGAAATCCCAGGGCTGATCTCCTTCAGAATGGACTGTTTGGATCTCCTTGCAGTCCGAGGGACTCTCAAGAGTCTTCTCCAACACCACATTAATTAATCTTTAATGAAGCCACTATCAATTTGATTTTTTTCTGTCCTTTGCTTTCCAAAGAATTTTTCTCTAATTCAATCACTAAAATTTGGCAGAAGTTAATAATGCAACATTGGCATTTGGCTACATATGTATCTAATATGTACACACCAAATATCTGTCTTAAAATTGAGATGTAGTTTCTCATTCTTCTCATGGTGTAACTCTCAGGTAGGTCCCTGCCAATCTTTGACTCCAAAACTCTTATATGCCCTGATAGTTCATCAACATCTCAATCATTCAGATTTATTTGGTTCTCTTATATAGCTGATATGCAACTAAGCTAAGAGATTTTATTGTTTTCTATTTTAAGAAATGATGTATTTATTTTAAAATTATATAGATATGCATAGAGTATGCCAAGTGAAATAACAAGTTAAAACTACCCAACCCCTAGCAGTTTAACAATGATCAACAGGAGGACTACCAAAAAAAGATAACTCGTGTCCAAAGACAAAGAAGAAGCTAGAGTGAAGCGGTAGGAAGGATACAAACAATAAATCAAAACCCATGCCCAGCAGGTGGGCAACCCAAAAACTGGAGAACAATAATGCCAACATTAATACAACACAATACCCAATGTTGTGAAGGTCCTGAGCCCCATGTCATGCTCTTCAGCTAGGGGATCCAGTCAAGGCAAAGGGAATCCCCAGGAAGTCTGACCTTGAGGGCCAGTGGGATTTGATTACAGAAACAGAGACTCTACTCTTGGAGGCCAAAACCAAAATCTTGCATGTATGAGAACCCAGAGGAAAGGACCAGCGATGCCACAGGAGACTGAATCAGACCTACCTGCTAGTGTTGGAGGGTCTTATGTGAGGGCAAGGGTTGGCAGTGGCTTGCCACGGGGGCACTGGCAGGAGCAATTTTGGGAGGTACCCCTTGGCGTGAGCCCTCTTGGAGGTCATCATTGAATCTACCATAAGGTCCACAGACTCCAGAGCTGGCTTACCTCAGGTCAGACAAATAACAGGAAGGGAGAGCAAACTCACCCATGAGCAGTGTGCTGCTTGCTCAGTTGCTTCAGTCATATCCAGCTCTTTGCAACTGTATGGACTCTAGCCCACGAGGCTTTACTGTCCGTGGGATTCTCTAGGCAAGAATACTCAGCGTATTCTAAGTGGGTTGCCAGGCCATTTTTTTCCAGGAAATCTTCCTCACTTAGGGATCGAATCTTTGTGTCTTATGTCACCCTGCACTGGCAAGCAGGTTCTTTACCACTAGTGCCACCTGGAAAGCCCACCCATCAATGGTAATTGGATTAAAGTTTTACTGAGCATGGTCCTGCCCACTAGAGCAAGACCCAGTTATTCCCACCACCAGTCCCTCCTATCAGGAAATTTATACAAGCCACTTAGCCTCAACCACCAGAGGGCAGACAGAAGAAGCAAGAAGAACCACAATCTCACATTGGCTAGAACCAAAACCACATCAACAGAAAGTTAACCAGGATGAAAAAGCAGAGGGTTTCATCCCAGATGAAGGGACAAAATAAAACCCCGGGGAGGCGGGGGGAGGGGGGGGATTTATAAATAAAGTAGAAATATGCAAGCTTCCAGAAAAAAAAAAAGAATTCAGAATAATAATAGTAAAGATGATTCAAGATCTTGGTTAAAAAAAAAAGAAAAAAGAGGCAAAGATTGATAAGTTGCAAGAAATGTTTACCAAAGAACTATAAGAACTAAAAAACAAAGATGAGCAATAGGAACAAGGAATCAATAGCAGAATAACTAAGTGACAGAATGGTAGAGGACAGAATGGTAGAAATGGTAGAAATCACTGTTGCAGAACAGAATATAGAAAAAAGAATTAAGAAATGAAGATAGCCTAAGAGACCTCTAGGACAGATCAACCACACCAACGTCACATTATAGGGGTCCCAGAAGGAGAAGAGAGAGAAAGGACCCAAGAAATAATAGTTGAAAACTTCCCTAACATCAGAAAGGAAATAGCCAACCAAATTCAGGAAGCACAGAATCCCTGGCAGGATAAACCCAAGGAGAAGCACATCAAAACACATAGGAATCAAAATAATGAAAATCAATCATGTCCAGCTTGCAGATGGGACCTTCTCACTGTGTTCTCACATGGCCTTTCCTCTGGATGGGAGTGGGAGCCCAGAGAGAATGGACTCTAGTCTCTCTTCCTTTATGTTTCTATATTACTTGAAAGCATCTGCTAAACAAAAGTGCCTTTACCATAGCTTAAAACAAAGAAAGAATTTCTAACACTTTGAAAGTTGGTGGTGAAAATATATTTAGGAATTGAATACTTTTAAATCCTCTTCAAATGCATTTATTCAGTAAGTTATTTGACATCTACTACATGTTAGGCATCGCTATGGTCTGATTGCTTGTGTCTCTTCAGAATTTGTATGTTGAAATTCTAATACCTGATATGACAGCATTAGGAGGAGAGGCCTTTGGGAAATACTTAGGATATGAGGGTGGAGCCCTCATGATGGGATTAGTGCCCTTATAAAGTAAAGCCCAGGAGCTTGCTAGCCTCATTCTACCACACTAATGACACAATGAGAAGCTGGCAGCCCTAAGTCTAAAAGAGGGCTCTCAACTGACTATACTGGCAGTCTGATCTCAGACTTTCAGGCTACAGAATTGTGAGCAATAAATTTTTGTTGTTAACATGCTACCCAGTCTGTATTATTTTGTTATAGCAGACTGAGTGGTAAGCTACAATGATATATTATATACAACACAGTGAATATAACCAATATTTTATAAAAACTACAAATGGAATATAACCTTAAAAACTGTGAATCACTATACTGCACATGTGTAGCACATGATGTTGTACACCAACTATACTTCAATTAAAAAAAAAAAAAAAGATACACACCCTCCTAGCTGGTGATAAGGATGTGAATTTAACAGACAACTTTTTGCCTTCATACATACAGCATTCAAGTCTGAGATGGGTTGGGAAGATCCCCACTGGAGAATGTAATGACTACACACTCCAGTACTCTGGGATGGAGAATTCCATGGACTATATAGTCCATGGGGTTGCAAAGAATTGGATACAACTGAGCAACTAGGATGGTGCACAGAATGCAGGCAGCTGCGACGGCACACAGAGCACGGTGGAGACGAGCTACCCCACGTCCGAGGTCAGGGGCAGAAGCCGGGAGGACCGCATGCCCGAGGGGCAGTGGCCAAGAGGAGTTACCCCACGTCCGAGGTTAGGGGCAGCAGCCAAGAGTGCCAGGCTGCAACGGCGTGGGAACAGCCTAGAGGAGCTACCCCATATCTGAGGTCAGGGGCGGCAGTAGAGAGGAGCTACCCTGTGTCCGAGGTCAGGGGCAGTGGCCGAGAGTGCCAGGCTGCGACAGCGCAGGAGCAGCCAAGAGGAGCTACCCCACATCCTAGGCCAGGGGCGGCGGCCGGGAGGAGGAACCCCATGTCCAAGGAGCGGTGGCTGTGCGGGCACAGGAGGGCCTAGAGGTGCTATTCCATGTTCAAAGTCAGGAGGGGCGGTGGTGAGGAGATATCCCTTGTCCAAGGTAAGGAGCAGTGGCTGCACTTTGCTGTAGCAGATGTTAAGATATACCACACATCCAAGGTAAGAGAAACCCAAGTAAGACAGTAGGTTAGGTAGGTGTTGCAAGAGGGCATCAGAGGGCAGACACACTGAAACCATACTCACAGAAAACTAGTCAATCTAATCACACTAGGACCACAGCCTTGTCTAACTCAATGAAACTAAGCCATGCCCGTGGGGTAACCCAAGATGGGCAGGCATGGTGGAGAGGTCTGACAGAATGTGGTCCACTGGAGAAGGGAATGGCAAACCACTTCAGTATTCTTGCCTTGAGAACCCCATGAACAGGATGAAAAGACAAAATGATAGGATACTGAAAGAGGAACTCCCCAGGTTGGTAAGTGCCCAATATGCTACTGGAGATCAGTGGAGAAATAACTCCAGAAAGAATGAAGGGATGGAGCCAAAGCCAAAACAATACCCAGTTGTAGATGTGACTGGTGATAGAAGCAAGGTCCGATGCTGTAAAGCAATATTGCATAGGAACCTGGAATATCAGGTCCATGAACCAAGGCAAACTGGAAGTGGTCAAACAGGAGATGGCAAGAGTGAACCTCGACATTCTAGGAATCAGTGAACTTAAATGGACTGGAATGGGTAAATTTAACTTAGATGACCATTATATCTACTACTGTGGGCAGGAATCCCTTAGAAGAAATGGAGTGGCCATCATGGTCAACAAAAGAGTCCGAAATGCAGTACTTGGATACAATCTCAAAAACTACAGACTGATCTCTGTTTGTTTTCAAGGTAAACCATTCATTATCACAGTAATCCAAGTCTATGCCCCAACCAGTAATGCTGAAGAAGCTGAAGCCGAACAGTTCTATGAAGACCTACAAGACCTTTTAGAACTAACACCCAAAAAAGATGTCCTTTTCATTATAGGGGACTGGAATGCAAAAGTAGGAAGTCAAGAAACACCTGGAGTAACAGACAAATTTGGCCTTTGAACACGGAATGAAGCAGGGCAAAGACTAATAGAGTTTTGCCAAGAAAATGCACTGGTCATTATACCCTCTTCCAACAACACAAGAAAAGACTCTACACATGGATATCACCAGATAGTCAACACCAAAATCAGACTGATTATATTCTTTGCAGCCAAAGATGGAGAAGCTCTATACAGTCAACAAAAACAAGACGGGGAGCTGACTGTGGCTCAGATCATGAACTGCTTAATACCAAATACAGACTTATATTGAAGAAAGCAGGGAAAACCACTAGACCATTCAGGTATGACCTAAATCAAATCCCTTATGATTATAGAGTAGAAGTGAGAAATAGATTTAAGGGACTAGACCTGATAGATAAGAGTGCCTGATGAACTATGGACGGAGGTTCGTGACTTTGTACAGGAGACAGGGATCAAGACCATCTCCATGGAAAAGAAAGGCAAAAAAGTAAAATGGCTGTCTGGGGAGGCCTTACAAATAGCTGTGAAAAGAAGAGAAGCGAAAAGCAAAGGAGAAAAGGAAAGATATAAGCATCTGAATGCAGAGTTCCAAAGAATAGCAAGGAGAGATAAGAAAGCCTTCCTCAGCGATCAATGCAAAGAAATAGAGGAATACAACAGAATGGGAAAAACTAGAGATTTCTTCAAGAAAATTAGAGATACCAAGGGAACATTTCATGCAAAAATGGGCTCGATTAAGGACAGAAATGGTATGGACCTAACAGAAGCAGAAGATATTAAGAAGAGGTGGCAAGAATACACAGAAGAACAGAACAAAAAAGATCTTCATGCCCAAGATAATCACGATGGTGTGATCACTCACCTAGAGCCAGACATCCTGGAGTGTGAAGTCAAGTGGGCCTTAGAAAGCATCACTATAAACAAAGCTAGTGGAGGTGATGGAATTCCAGTTGAGCTATTTCAAATCCTGAAAGATGATGCTGTGAAAGTGCTGCACTCAATATGCCAGCAAATTTGGAAAACTCAGCAGTGGCCACAAGACTGGAAAAGGTCAGTTTGCATCCCAATCCCAAAGAAAGGCAATGTCAAAGAATGCTCAAACTACCACACAATTGCACTCATCTCACATGCTAGTAAAGTAATGCTCAAAATTCTCCAAGCCAGGCTTCAGCAATACATGAACCATGAACTTCCTGATGTTCAAGCTGGTTTTAGAAAAGGCAGAGGAACCAGAGATCAAATTGCCAACATCCGCGGGATCATCAAAAAAGCAAGAGAGTTTCAGAAAAACTTCTATTTCTGCTTTACTGACTATGCCAAAGCCTTTGACTGTGTGGATCACTATAAACTTTGGAAAATTCTGAAAGAGATGGGAATACCAGACCACATGACCTGCCTCTTGAGAAATCTATATGCAGGTCAGGAAACAACAGTTAGAACTGGACATGGGAACGACAGACTGGTTCCAAATAGGAAAAGGAGTACGTCAAGGCTGTATATTATCACCCGGCTTATTTAACTTACATGCAGAGTACATTATGAGAAACGCTGGACTGGAAGAAACACAAGTGGAATGAAGATTGCCGGGAGAAATATCACTAACCTCAGATATGCAGATGACACCACCCTTATGGCAGAAAGTGAAGAGGAACTAAAAAGCCTCTTGATGAAAGTGAAATTGGAGAGTGAAAAAGTTGGCTTAAAGCTCAACATTTAGAAAACAAAGATCATGGCATCTGGTCCCATCACTTCATAGGAAATAGAGAAAGAGTGGAAACAGTGTCAGATTTTATTTTTTGGGGCTCCAAAATCACTGCAGATGGTGACTGCAGCCATTAAATTAAAAGACGCTTACTCCTTGGAAGGAAACTTATGACCAACCTAGATAGCATATTCAAAAGCAGAGACATTACTTTGCCAACAAAGTCCTGTCTAGTCAAAGCTATGGTTTTCCCAGTGATCATTATGGGTGTGACAGGTGGTCTGTGAAGAAAGCTGAGTGCTGAAGAATTGATGCCTTTGAACTGTAGTGTTGGAGAAGACTCTTGAGTGTCTCTTGGACTGCTAGGAGATCTAACCAGTCCATTCTGAAGGAGATCAGCCCTGGGATTTCTGTGGAAGAAATGATGCTAAAGCTGAAACTCTAGTACTTTGGCCACCTCATGAGAAGACTTGACTCAATGGAAAAAACTCTGAAGCTGGGAGGGGTTGGGGGCAGGAGGAGAAGGGGACGACAGAGGATGCGTTGTCTGGAGGGCATCACTGACTCGATGGACGTGAGTCTGAGTGAACTCCGGGGGTTGGTGATGCACAGGGAGGCCTGGCATGCTGCGATTCATGGGGTTGCAAAGAATTGGACAGGACTGAGCAACTGAACTGAACTGAACTAAACTGAGCAACTTTCATTTCATTTCAGTCTGACATAGACATAATACATAAAAATCAGTATTAGCTGATAATTGTGGTATAAAGAAAAAAAAGAAAAGTACAGAGATGGTGAGAAATGGGAAAGATATTTATTTTAAGTGAATCACCTCTCAAGGCAGAGATTCGAAAAAGCAAAGATCTCTGAGCCATGCAGACATCTGGAGGATAAGACACCCTGCAAAAGAAAGAGTGAGTACAGTAGTACTCACTTTCTACTGCCCCGCAGTAGAAAGAGTGAAAGGTTTGTGTGGGAGCATGTATTACATTTGGAAAGATTGTCCTGTAAAACCTCTAAAATGTCTCTTCTGTTTTCTTCTTTAATTAATGAAGAATTGACTCATGGAGTTGCATTTTTCACCTGCAAGATATTATTCCTGTGTGTGTGTGGGGGGGGGGAAGGGGGTTTAACAGCTAAGTCATGGCTGACTCTTTTCATGACACTATGGGTTATAGCCCACCAGGTTCCTCTGTCCATGGGATTTCCCAAGCAAGAATACTGGAATGGGTTGCCACTTCTTTCTCCAGGGCATTTTCCCAATCCAGGGAGCAAACTGTGTTTTCTGCTTGGCAGGCAGATTCTTTACCACTGAGCCACCTGGGAAGAGCTTATTCCTTTTTACTTTTAATTTACATAATGTTATCATCATTCATTATTGCTCAACAACAGTATAACAATAGCTATTATACAGTGAATGTTAAGTAAAATTATAATAGATTATATTTATTCAACTCTTATTTTATGTTTCAAGAAGGAAGGAGTGGTTAGTTTTACAGAACAAAGTTAAATTTCCCAAAATGTAATTTGCCTTGATCATCTTGCAGAGGAAAATAACTTTAACTTCATTTTTAGGCAAAGAAAAGCTTAAAAGAGTTAAACATTTTCCCAATTTTGTGCAAATAGAAACCTGGGCAAGCATAAACAGTGTGTGTTCAGGACTGTGCTAAGGAGGCCAGCTATAAATATGAATAAGCCTTCTGCCCTGATCTTGAGGGATTCATAATCCATTAAGACAGACAAGTAAAGAGACAGCTGAAGCATGAGCTAAGCAGTGCAGAGTTGTGTAAAGCTGACGTAGCAGCGTGAAGCTTCCCTTAAAAATTCTAGCTCTGCTGGGTGAGTGAAGCCCGTGAGCCTCGGTGCAAATCAGAGAGCATGAAAGAAAGAAGAGACTGTCAGAACAGAACACAGGCATGAAAGGGCTTCAGACCTTGATATATGAGAGGAGTTAAAATATTCTTATCACAACTATAACAGGGAATTGTAGAGTTAAAGCAGGAGAGAAAAATATTTATATTACAGATTCAAGAGCTTCGATCATATTCCTCATGATGATGAGTGAGCTAGCCAAAATGTGTGAGCAGGGAAGTGTGTTCTTAAAGATGAGCCCATTGATTTCGTAGATGATAGATTGGAAAATGAATACACTGAAATAAGGATAACTAGTGAAGTGTATTTTATACCAGTAACACTGGGGGACACATAATAGCAAAGCACCCATCTTACGTGTAAGCATTATTTATGTAGGGTCTTTCCTTTTACATGCAGTTTTTCCTTATTTTATTTTTAACAGACAAAGAAACACAACCTACTTTTCTCACACTGAAATGATTTAAAATGCTTGTGTGCTGGCTTGCCATTGAGCTTTTAATTAAAATTTAACTTATGATATTGATTATGTTTATATAAATTAATTTCCTTAGACAGCAGGTGTTGGCCTGTAGGAGTTTAGTTTAGTTTTCTATTAAACAATGAATACAGTCATAAAAATATAATGAAGAGCTAATGAGTATATATGTATTAGACTTAGTAACAATATTGACAAAACCTTTTAAGATGGTATTTTCCTATTTTACCTGCTAATTATGAGAAAATTTAGTTAACACATAAAAATGATGAGCCATGGTATATTTAATTTACAAGTATAGCATCGTACACTTTTCTATACAAGTCTGAAAATTTATTGAATTCATATATTTAGTCAGGATTATGTTAAAAATGCCTTTTTTAACATAATGCAATCTAAACCATGCAATTATTTAACTCTGTCTTCACATTAGACTATGACTTAGAATAGAATGTCATAATTCTTAACTGACTGAATAAACAAATTTTTGACAGATTTATTCATAAGATAATTTTTAAATGGCTCTAACTGCATAGTTATTTAAAAATGATTTTAAAAATCATCTATGTAAATGTTGAGGTAATTTTTACTGTAAGAACATATACTGATTTCATGGTATAAACCATGATACTATAGGTATTTAACACATGAAAACATATTGTTCTCTAGGCTTATTTTTATTTAGTTTCTATCTTTCCCAGCGAGAAATTCTAAGGATAACTGATGTAACATTTTGAAGAATATTAATGATTAATTTTATCTACACACCAACTTACCCCCTATCATATTAGTTGAGATAAAGGAAAGGGGAATCAGGCTCTCAGGAAAAGCTTTATAATAAGCTCATTGTTCAGGAATTCCTGAAACACATAATATATTATATATTCTGCAAATAAGACATATATCTTCTATAAAATTATTTTTAATTATTTTAATTATAATCAATTGGTTTAATATATTTTGTTACTGACCACACAGTGAAGCCTCTCTTTATATATGTTAAAAATTGAAAAACCTTGACTGTGTGGATCACAATAAACTGTGTAAGATTCTGAAAGAGATGGGAATACCAGAGCACCTGACCTGCCTCTTGAGAAATCTATATGCAGGTCAGGAAACAACAGTTAGAACTGGACATGGAACAACAGATGGGTTCCAAATAGGAAAAGGACTACGTCAAGGCTGTATATTGTCACCCTGCTTATTTAACTTATATGCAGAGTACATCATGAGAAACGCTGGGCTGGAAGAAGCACAAGGTGGAATCAGGATTGCTGGGAGAAATATCACTAACCTCAGATATGCAGATTACACCACCCTTATGGCAGAAAGTGAAGAGGAACTCAAAAGCCTCTTGATGAAAGTGAAAGTAGAGAGTGAAAAAGTTGGCCTTAAGCTCAACATTCAGAAAACGAAGATCATGGCATCTGGTCCCATCACTTCATGGGAAATAGATGGGGAAACAGTGGAAACAGTGTCAGACTTTATTTTTTGGGCTCCAAAATCACTGCAGATGGTGACTGCAGCCATGAAATTCAAAGACGCTTACTCCTTGGAAGGAAAGTTATGACCAACCTTGATAGCATATTCAAAAGGAGAGACATTACTTTGCCAACAAAGGTTCGTCTAGTCAAGACGATGGTTTTTCCACTGGTCATGTATGGATGTGAGAGTTGGACTGTGAAGAAGGCTGAGCGCCGAAGAATTGATGCTTTTGAACTGTGGTGTTGGAGAAGACTCTTGAGAGTCCCTTGGACTGCAAGGAGATCCAACCAGTCCATTCTGAAGGAGATCAGTCCTGGGTGTTCTTTGGAAGGAATGATGCTAAAGCTGAAACTCCAGTACTTTGGCCACCTCATGCGAAGAGTTGACTCATTGGAAAAGACCCTGATGCTGGGAGGGATTGGGGGTAGGAGGAGAAGGGGATGACAGAGGATGAGATGGCTGGATGGCATCACTGACTCGATGGACATGAGTTTTAGTGAACTCCAGGAGTTGGTGATGGACATGGAGGCCTGGCGTGCTGCGATTCATGGGGTCACAAAGAGTCGGACAGAACTGAGCAACTGAACTGAACTGAACTGATATTCATATAATCATTTATTTAAAAAATATTAATTGAGCATTTACACTGTGTTAGGCTTAATCTACGCCCTGGAAGATAGCAGTGGACAAGATCCAGTATCTACCTTTGATGAGTCAAAAGTAAGCAGAATAAAATAAGTAAGACGACTACTTTAGTACAGGTAAAGATAGTGAAGATATAGATCTAAGAATAATACTGAACTGATAGATGAAAGTTAAAAACATGACTGTTTATTCTGAAAACAAAATAGCTAAAATAAAATCTGCATGTTATAGATATGACATCACTTGTTATCTGAATATGGACCATTATAAAAGCTTAATCCCATTAAATTGATAATAGCTAATACTTGCTGAACTCTGTTCAAAGGGATTGCATGTTTTGGTCACTTATTTCTCACAATAATAGAATGAGATTAGTACTACTGTTATTTCTCATGTTGCAAGGGAGGACCCTGAAATCTAGAGATATTAGATAACACCTCCAATAAGGAAGCTAGTGATGGAAGAGGGCTGTGTTTTGTCAGTTTGTGTCAAGATCATATATACTTAAGAAAAAAAAAAAGATCATACGTGCTTAATCATTTACCCGTTGGAAAAAGAGTAGATGTGTTACACTGACAGACCGAATGTTCTTGTTAAAAGCATGCTGAAGGCATGATTTAATAAAGTCAACTATTTGACAAATCCAATTCCATTTGACTAACCTAAAACATGACAAACCCTGCCTTTTTTATGAAGGAGATACTTCAGAAATAACTTGATCAGATATTTGACAAAGCATTCTCAAATTGCATAATAAAGGTTAAATCACAATATTTTTTTTTTTTTCAAGATTTCTTTTTTTTTTCCTTTTTTTTCTAAAATTTAATTTAATTTTATTTTTAAACTTTACATAATTGTATTAGTTTTGCCAAATATCAAAATGAATCCGCCACAGGTATACATGTATTTCCCATCCTGAACCCTCCTCCCTCCTCCCTCCCCTACCATCCCTCTGGGTCGTCCCAGTGCACTAGCCCCAAGCATCCAGTATCATGCATTGAACCTGGACTGGCAATATTTTCTAATTAGAAAATCTTCTTTAGCTTTAAAAAAAATAGTGAGTTCTAAAATCCACCTAAACATTCTCTGTATGTGCATCAGTCTTACAATTTATTCAACTCATAATTCAACACCTACTGGTAATTTGTACATTGAAAAAATGATTAGAAAGTATCAGGCATTATCCTGATCTCTATGGAACTAAAAACCAAAAAAAAAACATAACTTCCTTTAGAAAGGTGTGAAACAAAAGGCTCTAGGGAAATCTTGCAGGAGCTAATTAATTCAGTCTGCCACAAAAATGTTGCAACATTTACATTATAAGGCTTCTTTCTGAAAAATTAGATGTTAGTTTTGAAGTGTTAATATATTAAAATATATGCAAATTATCTCAAATAGTCACTAACTACTATGGATTTTCATTCTGTTAAAAGTTATAGGTTTTAGCTAATCAAATATGCAAACACTGGGTGATCTAAGGAAAAAATTCTTAGGCATGATTAATTGCCAAATTCTTTTATCTGGAAGAATCTAGATGAAACTAATTTTATTAAGATTATTTGTGTTCATTTAAATTGGTGAATTCATATAATGAAATTTAAGTGGGCTAAAGCATAGCAAAGTATTAGTGAGACCAAAGCGTTTACTATAGTTATTCAGGATAAAACAATCCCCTGTAATGAATCCTACTAATTAAAGAATCTAGGAGCCTTCAGAGGATTCATTATAGTGTGCTGCTAAATTTATAACAATTTGTCCAAAAATGACAATTGCTAAAGCAATGGAAATATGAGATATTTTAAATATACTGTTATTTTAATATTTGGTGATAATATGACATGGGGGAGAAAATTCTGGTTTTAGAGTTAGACAAAACTTGACTTCAAATCTTAATTCTTCCTCAATGTGTAACAGGAAAGGGAAAAGTATTAAATAACAGTCACTGCCACTATCTTATTGATCACTTACTATATTCTAGATGTCCTAAGGGCTTTGTATATATAAAAGAATTTCCAATAAGCTTCATGCAAAATTGGGAAAATAAACTCCGCTTTAAGGTGAAAAAACTGTAGTAGAAACTCAAAGAGAGTAATCACATATTGTTTTCACTTGTTTGCTTTAATATAGTTCACTGTATCCTGAACTAGACACAAAGATGTGTACCTACTATTGAAAAAAAGTTCTTTTCTGAATTAGCATTGCTTCATTTCTATTTTCAGGTAGATGCAGCTGGGGAGAGAAAGAAATGTGCTTCGAAGGCAGCAAATGCCAAAAAATTATGTAGGCATCAATATGTTCTCATTGTTTTAAAAACTCAGAAGTTGTTCTAGTTTTTTTTGGCATTCCTGAAAGCAATTCCTTTGGAATACTGGAAATGATCTTCTAAGCTTTTTCTTTAGAAATTATTCTTCAGAGATTATTAAATGGAAATATTAACTAATACAGAGTCCCAGAGAACAGTATATATGAACGACAGTAAAAGCCTCAACTGAAATAGAGGAACACCTCAAAGTCATGATTGCTTTTTTTATGTCAGAGGAATTCACCTTGTATGAGGTGCATGTGGATTATTCCAGGACAATTGAGAGAACTCTCCTAGCTACGTATTTCTTAAATGGTAGAAACTATCTGTGATGTCAATAGCTTATAAGTCAGATACTGGTCTATAAATGTGGGCTAATTGTTAATGTTAGACACAAAAAATTTGACAAATGGTTCTAGGAATAGAGTTTGTGAATAAAGTCATTTTGACTGAAAGGGGGGTAAATAAAAGAGGTTAAAGGATCCTGACTCACCAGCATAATCTGAGGCAGACAGCTGTTTGGAGTTTGTTCGTATCACTGAGCAATTTGACACAAAGGAACGTAGAAGACATTTGATTCACTTAAAACATTTAGTATGGTGAAATATTAAATTGTGCAGAATATTAGTTATATAATGTGAAAGTAAAATCATTAGCTTTATAATAATGGGCTTGAGAAGGCAATGGCAACCCACTCTAGAACTCTTGCCTGGAAAATCCAATGGACAGAGGAGCCTGCTAGGCTGCAGTCCATGGGGTCGCCGCTAACAGTCGGACACGACTGAGCGACTTCACTTTCACTTTCATGCACTAGAGAAGGAAATGGCAACCCACTCCGGTGTTCTGGCCTGGAGAATATCAGGGACGGGGGAGCCTGGCGGGCTGGTCTCTGGGGTTGCACAGAGTCGGACAAGACTTAGCAGCAGCAGCAGCAGCTACCTACAAGCCCAGAGTAGCAAGAAACTGTCTACATGAATAAGAAGAGAATAACAAAAGATGTGAGGAGGGCAATGGAATGAAACTCTGCCTCCCTCCTTACAAATCAACAACAATCTCAAGAACTAAGCACATTAACAAAGCATTAGTCAGGACTGTAATTATAATTTACATAATAAATTAACTGGGATTCTCTGGAGGCTCTGATGGTAAAGAGTGTGCTGCAATGTGGGAGACTTGAGTTCAATCCCTGGGATGGGAAGATCCCCCGGAGAAGGTAATGGAAATCCACTCCAGTATTTTTGCCTGAAAAATCCCATGGACATGGACGGAGGAGCCTGGCAGGCTACACTCCATACAGTTGCAAACAGTTGGAAACAACTGAGCGACTTCGTTTTCAATAAATTAACCAAGGCTCTGCGTACTAGCACTGAAACCAAGAGTTAAAGGATCCAAATCCTTTCCAACCCAGGGATTGAATCTGTGTCTCCTAGGTCTCCTGCACTTGCAGGCAAGTTCTTTAAAACTAGGGCCACCTGGGAAGCCCATTAGAAAAATAACCAATATAACTGTGGAGGCAAAAGCTCACACTGTTATTAGCCAGACTTGCAGTATAGAAATGACAAGAAAAGGAGACTACTTAGGTGATAAAAACAACATTCAGTTCCTACATGAATTATTTTATCAGTCAGTATTACTATATTTTATTATTTTATATTTGGAAAATAATCCATCATCTGAATTCTAGCATTTGCACAAGTATGTCATATGCATATTTCATCAAAAAAAAAAAAAAGAAATTTAACATCCCATGGCTTGAGGGTTTTGTGATCTGATGTTACTAAGTAAAAAAACAAACACTTCTAATCAGTAAATGGAGTTTGCTGTTGCTGATAACTATGATTTCTTTAAGGCAGCTTATTGTAATTCTCTTGTGATTGCACAGTTAACCTGGAAACAGATTCAGTATGTATATATGGCATAATTTCACTACATGAAGATACTTTTACATTATTCAATATTATCAAAGACTTTTCATGACTATTTTTCAATTCCTTTTACTTGTTTTTAGAAGAAAAATTAAACTCCTAAAATATGCCAATAATATACATACTGTACTTTCTAATTACAAGTAATGGCACTTCACCTAAAACCATGTACACTACATTTTCACTGTTTATTACCTCTGCTGTGAGCTCACTACCTACTTTATTCTTAAATATTTTAGTTCATCATTATTTTCTCCACTCTATCTGTATTCCCAACTTTGTTATGAGTCTTATTTACTTTAACAATCTCCACATCTGGCGAAACTCATTTTTATAAACATGAAATTTGAACTCTGGCAACTGAACACAAATGGAATAAATTCAAGCCATATTAACTGACTCTATTTTAAATATATGATCACACATTTCAAGGGATCATCTGTTGAAATCTAATTTCAACTTGCTTAATACACTTAATTTTTAGTCTTTGAAACGAATATTTTATGCTTTGTTCACTATACTCAAACTTCCATTTACCTTCCCTACCTTGATATTTTTGTAACATCTTCACTTATTTCCTGATTAAAATAGAAGCAACTGTATAATAACTATCTAGTCGTATTGTCTTCAAACCAGAAACTTACTAGTATCTTTATTTATAGAATACTCACTTTCCTTCTATTAAATAGTTAATCTACCCTGTTTCCTTTCTAAGGTCAAATTTTACATATGTTCACTGAATCTCAATACCTCCTATGACAGACTTCATTCTAAAAATTATTTCACTATTTCATATATCACACAATTTCCTATTTTGTTTTTTGTCATCAACATAGAACTGTATTCTAGTGCTACCATTACATCAGAAAATAAAGCTTGTAAGAGTATCTTCCACTTCAGCTACTACTCTATTTTTTTGCTCCTTTGATAAGCAACTCAATATGTACTGTCAATAATCACTACTCTTAATTTTGTTCATACCAAATTCTCTTTTAATCCCTCCAAAGAAGAGATTCTCTTCTTCACACCTGTAATGGCGTCTCTCTTCTTAAATAAATTAATTCATTTTTCTCTATCTCTCATAGCCTGTGACCCATGTGACACTTTCCTTCATCTTGAGAAAGATTATTCCCATGGAGGATAGAACACTACACACTTCTATTTTTCTGTCAATTTCACTGGCAGTTTTTATACAATCTATCAGATTTTTATACAATCTGTAAGTTGAAAAAGTTGGCTTAAAAGCCAACATTCAAAAAACTAAGATCTGGACATCCAGGCCCATCACTTCATGGCAAATAGATGGGGAAACAATGGAAAAAGTGACAGACTTTATTTTCTTGGGCTCCAAAATCACTGTAGATGGTGACTGGAGCCATGAAATTAAAAGACACTTGCTCCCTGGAAGAAAAGCTATCACAAACCTATACAGCATATTAAAAAACAGAGACATCACTTTTCCAACAAAGATCCCTGTAGTCAGAGCTATGGTTTCCCCAGTAGTCATGTATGGATGTCAGATTTGAGCCATGAAGAGGCTGAGCACCGAGGAATTGATGCTTTCAAATTGTGGTGCCGGAGAAGACTTTTGAGGGACCCTTGGACTGCAATGAAACCAAACCAGTCAATCTTAAAGGAAATCAGTCCTAGATATTCATTGGAAGTACTGATGCTGAAGCTGAAGCTCCACTTTTGGCCACCAGATGCAAAGAGCTAACTCGTTTGAAAAGACCCTGATGCTGGGAAAGATTGAAGGAAGGAAGGAGAAGGGGGCTCGAGGATGAAATGGTTGGATGGCATCATCAACTCAATGGACATGAGTTTGAGCAAACTCCGGGAGACAGTGAAGGACAGGGAAACCTGGTGTGCTACAGTCCATGGGGTCTCCAAGTGTTGGACACAACTGAGCAACTGAACAAAAACATGTCAGATTTTTGTCTGGCTTTTCATTCTTATCTACTAAACTTTGGATTCTCAGAATTTGTTCTTGCTCCTATGCATTAGACTTCCCCAGACCACTCTCCGATGCAGTGATTCACAAGAACAATTCACACAACTCAGAAAAGCTGTTATACTCATGATTATGGTTTCTTACAGGAAAAGGATACAGATTCAGATTCATAAAGATCAAAGGCACATAGGGTGAAATCCAAGTATAAGATTCCAGTTGTCTAAGTGCAGTCCTACAGATAATGCTTAATTTTCCCCACCACATATATGAGTATGGCTTACCAGGAAGAAGCTCACCTGAGCCTTGGTGTCTAGGATTTCTATCGGAGAATAGTCTGATAGGCATGAAGTGCTGGGGTAACTGACCTTAGTCACTCAGTCTCCAGCTTCTCCAGAGGTCAAACTGACACAGCATGACCCAAGGCTACCGTAAGTGACAAGAATAAACTGGTTGATGAAGCTCCACACCAATTAAACTCTTGTCATACAAGACATTTCAAATGCTTAGAGGTTAAATCCCAGATTCTGCTCAAGGGCTACTTGTTCTTTGTAATGTATAGGGTTTGAACATTCTAAGCCTGCTGAATTAACTCTTCACTGCACACCCCCTTTCTATTCATTGGTACTTTCTTGCTTCCCCATATTACATGGCTTAAAAATTACATATGCGCTAAGGAACAAGCTCCACTCCAAACGCATCAGGTAGCCCAAGTACTGGAGCTTCAGCTTCAGCATCAGTCCTTCCAATGAATAGTCAGGGTTGATTTCCTTTAGGATTGACTGGTTTGATCTCCTTGCTGTCCAAGGGACTCTCAAAAGTCTTCTCCAATATAACAACATAGACTATTATTTAACGAAGATTTAACGATCAGCTCTAATTTTTCTCCAATTTTTTTAGCTCTAATATTCACATTCTTTCTATAGCCTTGTTATTTGATATAATACAGCTCTTTATGTCTTGGCTTAGGACTTGCCTAATGTGTCTTCCCTTGATCAATGCCGATGGCATAAAAGTGCTGGTACATCAGTTCTGGGCTTAGGCTTTACCCTCCTTGCAGCTTTGTTATTTGCCGTAAGAATATGTTTGGATTAACCTCCTGGTATCAGACACAGTAAACTAGGCCTATTTAGCTCACAGGCCTACAATAAAAATCAGAGCCACTTCAGACTTAATTCTAAAGCAGAACCCCTTAGCCTAGCCCAGTATAGATCAGCTGAATCCAAGTATACCCACTAATTCACGAAAGATAGAGAAGTACTGTATTAAACCTATGAGTTTTTGGAGTTGTTTCCTTCTCAGAATTTTTGTGAAAACAGTTGCCAAATACATTAATTATCATCTCTACTACAAAGTGAATATGAAACTTAATAAGCAGATTTATGGACATCTAAAAGGTCAATGCTATTTTTGTGCCAAAAATAGGCAGCTTCCTCACTCTCTAGTTACTCAAAATTTCTTAACTGTAAATTAAGACAACAGTAAAACCTACCTCAGATATCTTGTGAGAACCATGTATGAATTAATGTAAACCTCATAGTACTATTCATCATTCATAATGACAAAAATATCAGTTATATTTAAACTGTTTTCATCAATACTTTGTAATCTCAAAGTTTAGTTTGTCTCCCTATGTTTTATCTAATTTTTAATTGAAGTATAGCTGATTCACAATGTTTCAAGTGTCCAGCAAAGTAATTCAGTTATTTTTATACACACATATATAGTCGAGAACAGAATCTTAGCTTCCCATCTTCAACCTCGTCACCTTTAATAAAATGTGGAAATCTACAAATATTAATACTTCAGTGAATATGGCCACAAAATATTCAATTTATGAGGCCAAACACGTAGAAGTCTCTGACTCCCTTCTTATTCATCAATGGTAACATTTTTTTTTCCATACAACTTTATTTTCAAGAATATTTCAACAGCTTCCAAATAGATTTCCCTAATTTCTGCAGTCCTTTCCTCCCTTGCAGGCCTTCCACCTCAGTATTCAGTGTCACTTTCAAATATATCAGTCAAAAAATACCACATCTATTGCAAAATAATTTAGTGGTTCAAAATATCAATAGCCTCAGATATGCAGATGACACCACCCTTATGGCAGAAAGGAAAGAGGAACTAAAAAGCCTCTTGATGAAAGTGAAAGAGGAGAGTGAAAAAGTTGGCTTAAAGCTCAACATTCAGAAAACTAAGATCATGGCATCCGGTCCCATCACTTCTTGGGAAATAGATGGGGAAACAGTGGAAACAGTGTCAGACTTTATTTTTGGGGGCTCCAAAATCACTGCAGATGGTGACTGCAGCCATGAAATTAGAAGACGCTTACTCCTTGGAAGGGAAGTTATGACCAACCTAACCAGCATACTAAAAAGCAGAGATATTACTTTTCCAACAAAGGTCCATCTAGTCAAGGCTATGGTTTTTCCAGTGGTCAGGTATGGATGTGAGAGTTGGACTGTGAAGAAAGCTGAGCACCAAAGAATTGATGCTTTTGAACTGTGGTGTTGGAGAAGACTCTTGAGAGTCCCTTGGACTGCAAGCAGATCCAACCAGTCCATCCTAAAGGAGACCAATCCTGGGTGTCCATTGGAAGGACTGATGCTGAAGTTGAAACACCAATACTTTGGCCACTTCATGCGAAGAGTTGACTCATTGGAAAAGACTGATGCTGGGAGGGATTGGGGGCAGGAGGAGAAGGGGAGAACAGAGGATGAGATGGCTGGATGGCATCACCAACTCGATACACATGAGTTTGGGTGAACTCCGGAAGTTGGTGATGGACAGTGAGGCATGGCGTGCTGTGATTCATGGGGTTGCAAAGAGTTGGACATGACTGAGCTACCTAACTGAACTGAACTGATCATTCAAAATAAAATCTAAAGTCTTTACATAGAGTTCTAAGCTATATGTAAGCAGAATTCCCTTTACACTCAATCTAAAGGAAAATAAGTGAGACAGATGTTAAACATGTAAATCATTACATATTATCTTAAAACAAAGGCAATTGGTGATAAAAGGCACATAGATAAATAAGAAGGTAAGGAAACAGGGCTCATGTGGTGGGCATGAAGAGCTGTTTAGCTAGGATGGGCAAGGAAGACTTTCCTCCAGACTTGCCGGTTGACAAATACTCAAATCATATGAAGAACAAGAAAGAATCTAGAAAATACTAATGCCTAAAGTCACAGTAACATTGACTGAGAGATAGTAAGATAACTTGTAATTGGAACAGGCCAAATATTCTGTAATTACAACACAGTGCGGAGTCAGGGGAGTGATAGGCAATTATGTGAAAGGCAATCAGGCTAAATTATACTCTGGTCAGTTAAATCCAACTTGCTATCTACTTCTTGCCTACAACCTTGCAACTTGCTGTGTCTAGAAAAAGTCTGCAGCAATGCTGACAGCCTCACTTTAAAGTCATTATCATTAACCTCAAATGTGTCCCAAATGCTACCTGCCAATCTCACGATATTGTCCCAGCACAGAGTTTCACCCTCCCGGTCATTAATTTCATAGCCTTTTATCTTTTGTCAAGTTCACAGCACCTTCTTTCCTATTCAAACTCTCAGCTCCTGACCTTGCTTTCAATTTCAGAAAACTGAAACTCTAAGAAGGAAACTTCCGTTAAGTCCTATTGTCTTGTCTATGTAAACACTTTCACCTGTTCTCATATGCTTTGCAGTCACTCTTATTACTGTAGGTTGTTCAGTTGATAGGTTGTATTCTAACTCGTTGCGACTCCATGGACTACAGCACACTAGTCTTCTGAGTCCTTCACTGTCTCCCAGAGTTTGCTCAAAGTCATGTCCACTGAGCAGATGATGCCAGCCAATCATCTCATCCTCTGTCATCCCCTTCTCCTCTTGCCCTCATTCTTTCCCCAGCATCAGGGTCTTTTCCAATGGGTTGGCTCTTCTCATCAGGTAGCCAATGTATTAGAGCTTCAGCTTCAGTCCTGAATATTCAGGACTGACTGATTTCCCTTAGGTTTGATCACCTTGCAGTCCAAGGGACTCCCAAGAGTCTTCTCCAACACCATAATTAAAAAGAATCAGTTCTTCAGCAGTCAACCTTCTTTATGGTCCAAGTTTCACAACCGTACATGACTACTGGAAAAACCATCACTTTCATTATTTCAGACCTTTGGAGGCAAAGTGATGTCTCTGCTTTTTAATACCCTGTGTAGGTTTGTCATAGCTTTTCTTCCAAGGAGTAAGCATCTTTTAATTTTGTGGCTGCAGTCACTGTCTGCAGTGATTTTGTAGCCCAAGAAAATAAAGTCTCTCACTGTTTCCACTTTTCCTCCATCTGTTTGCCATAAATGGTGGGACTGGATGCCATGATCTTAGATGTCTGAATGTTGAGTTTTAAGCCAGCGGTTTTAATCTCCTCTTTCACCCTCCTTAAGAGGCTCTTTAGTTCTATAGGTGCGCAATATTTTGACAACAAAGCCAACCTCTCCACTGGTACACTGAGTCACTTTGTTCTATAGCAGATATTAAACACAACATTGTAAATAAACAATACTTCAACAAAATTTTTTAAAAATCTGATCAAGTCACTCTTTTGCTCAGGACCCACTAAAACCGTTGCTTCCCACTCATGGAAAAAGACAAAATCTAAGCACTAGTTTCAAGTGTGCAGTACAATGAATAAATTTCTTTGTCCAATTTATTTCACTTACTATGATAATCTCTAGGTCCATCCATGTAACTGGGCAAAAAGCATCATTTCATTCTTTTTTATACTTTAGTAATATTTTAGTGTGTGTGTGTGTGTGTGTGTGTGTGTATACCACATCTTCTAAAAACAGAGTTAATGCAATCCCATTCCTGGACACTGTTTGTTGTTTGGTTGCTAAGTCATGTGTAACTCTTGAGACCTCATGGACTGTACCTAACCAGGCTCTTCTGTCCATGGGATTTCCCAGGTAAGAATACTGGAGTGGGTTTTCATTTCCTTCTCCAGGGCATCTTCCTGATTCAGGGATCAAACATGCCTCCCCTGCATTGGTCTATTTACAATAGTCAAGACTAAATGTCCACTGAGGGATGAATAAATAAAGAAGATACGATGTAGATAGATATACAAACAGTTAATATTCCATTGTGGGTATATCCAAAATGGAGTATTATTTTCCATTACCTTCTTTTTTAAACATGCTGCTCCAGCCACACAGGAGTCACCAATGAACTCAAGAACTTTGAATTTGCCTTTCCCCCTGCCTAGAATCTCTTCCACTGATTTTTACATGTATCTGTCCCTTGCCTCTTTCAGGTCTTTACTGACACAGTCACCTTCTCTATGTGGCTTTTTCTGACTATATTCATTTTCTGGAGCTGCCATAACCAAGTTCCACAAACTGGGGCAGCTTAAAAAGAACAGAAATGTATTCTCTTACAGTTCTGGAGGCTCCAAGTCTGAAATCAAGGGACTAATCAAGGGTTCATTTTTCCTGAGAGCACAATGGAGGAATCTCTTTCTCTCTCAATTTATGGTGACAGCCAGTGACCCTCAGCACTCCTTGGCTTATAGATGTATCAGTCCAGCTGGGGCCTCCATCTTCACACAGCATCTTCCCAGTGTTTATACTACTTCCCATAGCTGTATTCCCTCCATGTCTTTCTCCTCTTCTTATAAGGACACAAGTTATATTAGATTAAGGCTCCACTATACTCCTGTATGATCTCATTTTAAGTCCTTATATCCACAACAACCCCATTTCTAAATAAGGTCACATTCTGAGGATTGGACTTTGACTATTTTCTTAATGGACACAATTCAACCCATCTAGAATTGCACTCAGCATTTTCTGTTTCTTTTTCCTAATTTATTTTTCCTTGTGATATATACCACCAAGCTTCATTCTATGTGTTTTAGCAATTTTTAAATGTTTATTATCTGTTTCCTCCCACTAGCTTTTAAGTTCCACAAGGGAAGAAGTCTTTATTTGTTTTGTTCCATGTTCTACTCTCAGTGCAAAAAATGTAATGAAGTTGTTGTATATTCATGATAAATATTTGTTTAATGAATTGATTAATGAAATTTAAAGGATTAATGAGGCAATGAGTCCCTGGACTATACCATACTTTATTCTAAGCAGTAGAAATGTAATAAAAAACAAATCATGTGCAGTTTATGAACACGGAATATATTAAGTATAAGTATATAAATTTTCACCTTCTCAAGCACAGGTTGACACCATCAATGCTTTTTTCACTAACAACATGAACAATAGTCACATAAAATTAAAAATATGTGCTATTTATTATTCACAGTTGAGAAGACACTACCCTGCATAAAATTTGTGCCTACAGTATAAGTATTTATTATGTATTAAACCGCAATCTATATTCATTTCTCTGATATGTGTATGGTAACATGGATGCATCAACCCAAATGAAAAATCACTTGGTACTAATGCTTCCTCCACAATCTCCCAAATTCCATGCGAGTAATGGAAGCAGTAAAACTTGGAGTAACGCATAGTATAATTTTATTTTGACATCACTGTCCATTTTGTTTTGCAAGTTTGCTCTTTCACAGACATTCATGATGTTAATGCATTTTTTATTGCTGTGTATGTCTTCATCGTGTTGAATTTTAAATTGGATCTGGAACTATATATCATATGTGTTTGCTCAGAAGCAAAAAAAAAAAAAAAAAGTTTGATTTAATGATGAATTTCATTATTTATCAGTCATCTGAAAACTATTCAAAAATAGTCCATTCTCATTCCCTATCACTTTTATGGCCTCAAGACAGTAAGATATATTAAATTTGGACAATGTCTTTTTTATTTATGCCATCATGAAATGTAAAGATAGAAAATTAGGGGAAAAAAAGAGTCATAGACAATTTGAAATCATTAGACATACACTCATGGATCTGTACTCTCCCACTTATAGAGTGAAAACAATACAATAGGTTTAGATGAATATTTTCCCTTGGAATATACGGCTTTGTTCTTACTTATCATGCTAGACACAAATATGTACAGTAGAATGTGTTCCTTAATATAAATAGGCCAGGTAAAATGTAGCATAAAGCAAGTCTGAGGTATGATTTATACTCTTTCCTCTTTTTATTCCTATGTATTAGATTTGGACATATCACTTAAACTTTCTGGGATTTGGCTCTCACATTAATTCCTAAATGGTAAAACTAATTGTGGAGATGTGGATATGGGGCTATGGATTTAGCTGTTACTGATTGTCAGCATAAGCCACTATATAAAATGATTTTGGTGGGCTTCCCTGGTGGCTCAGAGGTAAAGAATCTGCCTGCAACACAGGAGCTGCAGGAGACACAGGTTCAATGCCAGGGTCGGGAAGTTCCCTTAGAAGAGAGTATTGCAACACACTTCAGTATTCTTGCCTGAAGAATCCCATGGACAGAGGAGCCTTAGCAGGCTCAGACGTGACTGAAGCAACTAAGCATGTATGCACACATGTAATCACTTTGATAATAGCTAAAATCATATACACCTACACATAAACCATATAAACATCCCTTTCTCTCTCTCTCTCTCTCTCTCTATATATATATATATATATACACACACACACACACATATATATTTAAAATTCTGTTAGAGTTATTCATGAGTATAGTTAAAAAGTGAGAATCTTAACTATCTTTTAAAAAGAAAATGACAATGTTCTCCTCTAGGAGTTTTATAGTTTCTGGTCTTACGTTACATCATAGCAGGATCCTCTATGACCCACCTCCCAGAATATTGGAAATAAAAGCAAAAATAAACAAATGGGACCTAATTAACCTTAAAAGCTTCTACACATCAAAGGAAACTATTAGCAAGGTGAAAAGACAGCCTTCAGAATGGGAGAAAATAATAGCAAATGAAGCAACTGACAAACAACTAATCTCAAAAATATACAAGCAACTCCTACAGCTCAATTCCAGAAAAATAAACGACCCAATCAAAAAATGGGCCAAAGAACTAAATAGACATTTCTCCAAAGACATACAGATGACTAACAAACACATGAAAAGATGCTCAACATCACTCATTATCAGAGAAATGCAAATCAAAACCACTATGAGGTACCATTTCACACCAGTCAGAATGGCTGCGATCCAAAAGTCTACAAATAATAAATGCTGGAGAGGGTGTGGAGAAAAGGGAACCCTCTTACACTGTTGGTGGGAATGCAAACTAGTACAGCCACTATGGAGAACAGTGTGGAGATTCCTTAAAAAACTGGAAATAGAACTGCCTTATGATCCAGCAATCCCACTGCTGGGCATACACACTGAGGAAACCAGAAGGGAAAGAGACACGTGTACCCCAATGTTCATCGCAGCACTGTTTATAATAGCCAGGACATGGAAGCAACCTAGATGTCCATCAGCAGATGAATGGATAAGAAAGCAGTGGTACATATACGCAATGGAGTATTACTCAGCCATTAAAAAGAAAACATTTGAATCAGTTCTCATGAGGTGGATGAAACTGGAGCCTATTATACAGAGTGAAGTAAGCCAGAAGGAAAAACATAAATACAGTATACTAACGCATATATATGGAATTTAGAAAGATGGTAACAATAACTCTGTGTACGAGACAGCAAAAGAGACACTGATGTATAGAACAGTCTTATGGACTCTGTGGGAGAGGGAGAGGGTGGGAAGATTTGGGAGAATGACATTGAAACATGTAAAATATCATGTAAGAAATGAGTTGCCAGTCCAGGTTCGATGCACGATACTGGATGCTTGGGGCTAGTGCACTGGGATGACCCAGAGGGATGGTATGGGGAGGGAGGAGGGAGGAGGGTTCAGGGTGGGGAACACATGTATACCTGTGGCAGATTCATTTTGATATTTGGCAAAACTAATACAATTATGTAAAGTTTAAAAATAAAATAAAATTTAAAAAAAATTTAAAAAAAGAAAACCAAAAAAAAAAGAAAATGTCAGTCATTGTTCCACTATTAACCATTCTCCAATCTCTGCTTTCCAGAAACTTTCATTTCTTTCACTGTTTCTTTTGGCATTTATTTCCATGTCTCTTAAAAATGTGTTTATACTGGGTTTTCCTGGAGTACCATGGTTAGGACTCTGCAATTTCACTGCTGGGGCCCAGGTTCTATCTCTGGTTCGGGAAGTAAGATCCTGCAAGCTGCACTGCTGCTGCTGCTAAGTCGCTTCAGTCGTGTCCGACTCTGTGTAACCCCATAGATGGCAGCCCAACAGGCTCTCCCGTCCCTAGGATTCTCCAGGCAAGAACACTGGAGTGGGTTGCCATTTCTTTCTCCAATGCACGAAAGTGAAAAGTGAAAGTGAAGTCACTCTGTCGTGCCCGTCTCTTAGCAACCCCATGGACTGCAGCCTACCAGGCTCCTCCGTCCATGGGATATTCCAGGCAAGAGTACTGGAGTGGGGTGCCATTGCCAAAAAAACAAAATGTGCTTATATCTTAATGCATTGAGTTGTTGGTGTTACATGTTATCTATTGTTTCCTTCTTGTGGAAAGACACAGTTTATCTTTTTAACAATCTACCAGTCTCTATACACCTCTACTTGCAAGATAAACATATATGCTCATTTCTTTCACAAACAACACAATTACTTTGAGTTTCATAATTACTATATCACTATAACTATGTAATATTTCATAGTTGGCTTATATAACACTGAATAAATATATGTATTACTTTGTATAGCTTTCTTTCATCTGTTGTTGCTGTTCAGTCACTAAGTGGTGTTTGACTATTTGTGACCCTAAGGACTATAGCATGCCAGGCTTCACTGTCCTTCACTATCTCCTAAAGTTTGCTCAAACTCATGTCCATTGAGTCAATGATGCCATTCAACCATCTCCTCCTCTGTCACCCCCTTCTCCTCCTGCCCTCAATCTTTCCTAGCATAAGGGTCTTTTCTAGTGAGCTGGCTCTTTGCATCAGGTGGCCAGAGTACTTGAGCTTCAGCTTAAGCATCAATTCTTCCAATGAGTATTCAGGGTTAATTTCCTTTAGGACTGACTGGTTTGATCTCTATGCTGTCCAAGGGACTCTCAAGAGTCTTCTCCAGCATCACAATTTGAAAGTGTCACAATTTTTCAGCACTTAGCCTTCTTTATGGTTCAATTACTATAGGAATTAGTAATTGCCTCATTGGCCTTATTTAATTTTCTATATATACATCGTGTATTTTTTCATGGACTAACTTTCAGAATTAAAATTTTTTTCTTAATACATTCATAAAGATCAGGGATTTATCTTTCTTGGAGGTATTGGAGCTTCAGCATCAGTCCTTCCAATGAATATTCAGGGTTGATTTCCTTTCGGATTGACTGGTTTGATCTTGCAGTCCAGGGGACCCTCTAGAGTCTTCTCCAACACCACAGTTCAAAAGCATCAATTCTTTGGCACTCAGCTTTCTTTCTAGTCCAACTCTCACATCCATACATGACTACTGGAAAAACCGTAGCTTTGACTAGATGGACCTTTGTCAGCAAAGTAATGTCTCTGCTTTTGAATATGCTATCTAGGTTGGTCATAGCTTTTCTTCCAAGGAACAAGGGTCTTTTAATTTCATGGCTGAAGTCACAATCTGCAGTGATTTTGGAGCCCAAGAAAATAAAGTCTGTCACTGTTTCCATTGTTTCCCCATCTATTTGCCATGAAGTGATGGGACCAGATGCCATGATCTTAGTTTTCAGAATGTTGAGTTTTAAGCCAACATTTTCACTCTCTACTTTCATAAAGTGAAAGAGGCAAGTGTTATATTTGCACCCATATTATACCTATGTATCTATTAATATTATACCTACCCTACTTGTAAACAGTATTTGACATTAAATGATATGAGGTGTATGAATATAACACACACATAATATACAGCACACAATTTACTGTGCCAGTTAGAAAGGATAAAGGAATAAGCATTAATTGAAAAAGTTCTTAAAGGCCAGTTGAATTACTTTAAAAAATTCAATACTCTAAAACTTAAATGAAGTTTGTGTAAAAATTAGTTTGAATCTTGCAAAGAGAGCTCCTCCTGTGAATCACTGTGGACTCACATGTAATATAGGCAGGAAAGTACCTGGGGAATAAAAAAGGCACTGTGATTAGAGATTTCTTTTAACCTGGGGAAAATACAATTATGAAAAACCCTGTGGAAAAGCTTTCCAAAACCATGTGAAAGCCATAACACTCTCTGAACACGTGGAGAGGCATTTTGCTTGCCTTTACTTAAAGTGCATGACAGCCAGAATCTGATTCTGAGAGAGACAATTTTTGTTTGGCTCAGCAGGCAATTCAATTATAACACAATGTTTGTTTGAAAAGGGTCTGTTTTTATGCAGCTGTGGCCTTCTTTCATTTATGGATGTTTAACTGTAGTATTTACTTTTATTTGTCTATTCACAACATACACTGTTTTTAAGAGTTATATTTCACTGTGTTTTATAATGTAAGTTTTATTTTTCTTAAAATGGCAGCTAACATCAGTTTACATGATCACACTAAATAAGTTGCTTTTCTGTTCACAAAATCATCTCTTTGTAATGACTATATTAACTTATTTTCTATGATTATGTCACAATGCATTATTATATGTGAAGTGTCTAGGATAGTTCAAGATAGAATAGACTGGAGAGAAGAAAATTAATATTTATCATAAATCACTCATATCTCATCCAAAATAACCCTTTAATCCTCCTCCAGTATAGAGGAGAGTGATCACTGAGGATACCTACCTTCATGTTATATTCCATGCTTTAATCATTTTAATTTTGAGAGCCCTAACTAGGACAAATCTTTTCTGGAAAAAAAAAAATCACATATATCAATTTGTCTGAAAAACACATGGAATCTAGATTAGAGACACAAGAAAAATAACCTGAAATTCTGATAAAGTCAAAACTGATATACAAGTGGGTAAATTTAATTTTATTATTTCTAGATTTCCTAAATACACTGAGTAACACATAAACACCTGAGTAGCTAGCTACTGAATGTCGGTTTTCTGAAGAGGCAAATTAATAAAGATTTTCTTTCTTATAGATTTCCATATATTTTTTTAAAGAAAGTACAGAGGTCTCATTGACCTCAGCGCACTCTCTCTCTCTCTCTCTCTCTCTCTACCTAGTCACACTCTTTCCCTCTGTATTCTAGGAAATGAACAAAGTGATTATATATAAAATGTCAGAACTTTTCAACAAAACTAAAAGTTAGGGAAGGTTAAAGATAAGGATGAGTCAGATGGAAGACATGAGTACTAGATTTGTAATTACCCCTCTGAGAAGCAGTAATATTAACAAAAGTAGGAGGAGAAAATACCATAAGAAATTAAGCAATAAAACATAATACAGAATGTAAAGTGTGCTAATGAGGATATATGTGACACGTGGAAGAAAATACCCTATTTTACTACCAGGAATCAGCCATAATTGAAATGCTGGAAATAGGAAGCCTGGGGGCTAATTTAGGAGTCAGCTACAGAGCTGTCTCCATCCTACTCCTCATCCTCCAATTTTCAGGCTACTACATCATTGGTATATAAATGTAAATTTATAACAAGGAAGAATACAAAAACAAACAAAAAATAACAAACTAAGACTGATGAAACCACAGCAAAAAAAAAGTAGAAATACAGAAGTTCCTTCAGAGTAATGTTTCCATGGAGATGCAGAGTAATGTGAAAAGAGAGAAATATTTGCCTTGAATAATTATTGTTACTCCCTTAGTCACCAAGAACCTCCAAGTATAGGTAATATTCCATTTCCAAACCCATCTGAAAGAAAATTATTCCCTATATATATAATAACTTGAAAGAGACATTTACTCTAAGAGAAATTAGGTAATAAGACATGCTCACAAGGATTCACATATGTGCTATCTCTGGCGGGTAATGGCAGGTTGAGGGGGTGCTCCTTATATTGTATTTCAGCCAATAAGAGACCTTTTAGTAAAACAATTGGCAGTGAATCCAATTTAACATAGGCTTCTCTGATGGCTCAGTGGTAAAGAATCTGGCTGCCAATGCAAGAGATCCAGGAGATGCAGGTTTGATTATTAAGTTAGAAAGATCCCTGGGAAATGGTCTCCAGTGCCAGTACACTTGCCTGGGAGATCGCATGGACAGAAGACTGACAGGCTACAGTCCATGGGGTCACTAGTGCTGGAAAAGTCGCAACTTAGCGACTAAATCACCACCACCACCAATTTAATATTAAAATAAAAATCATGGTTAAATATAAGGATATAAATATCAATCTTAAAAATATAAAAATAGCAAGTAATAAAACCTGGAGAGAGATATGCTGGGGGAGTAGAGGTACAGAAATGTGTAAAGATGTTATGTTTCTTAACTTTGTTATTGTACTATCGAGCTTATAAGGACTTCAACTTTTTAAGAGAAAAACTTAAAGGAATGATTTAAACACCTATAATAAAGAAGCATTTATTGAAAAGTTAGCAAATTTCTCATTTTTACTTCAGATTGATTTTATCCAGCAACATTTAACTAAAGTAAAACTTGGCATACTTTATGAAAATAAGCTATATTGTAATCCATTTTAAATTATTTATATGTATTTATGAGTTAAAGGTGATTCAATAAATATTAATATATACTGAATAGAGCTAGCAGCCTGCATAGGTACTGAGGAGATAATAGTGAATAAAATGAACATTGTTTTCACAATGTTATGATTAGCTGAAGTAGCAAGAAGCAAAATATGCACAAAAATGCAGTATATTTAACAGTATACTAGAGCGACTTCACTTTCCCTTTTCACTTTCATGCATTGGAGAAGGAAATGGCAACCCACTCCAGTGTTCTTGCCTGGAGACTCCCAGGAACGGGGAAGCCTGGTGGGCTGCCGTCTATGGGGTCACACAGAGTTGGGCACGACTGAAGTGACTTAGCAGCAGCAGCAGCAGCATGAAGAAGCAGCAGGAAGAAAGGACACTCAGGCAAGGGAAAATTGAAAGGATAAGTACAATAATTAGGGTAGGACAGACCATCTGGTGCTTGTGAAGAATCTAGAGAAGCCAGCCATTTGATGAGATTTCCAGGTAGTGGAAAACATGGATACTGGAAGAGGCAATTTGGACTAGAGTGAAAATAACACAGAGAGTGTTAAGAAATGTCATCTGTAGGCATAGAAGGTTGTGAATTATAGATCACTCAGGGACATGTATGCTGTTCAAAGAATTTTAATTCAAAGAATTTTAGTTTTATATACTAAATTTACATACTTTTATATTCTTTATAAAAGAAGGAGTCACTGGAGAATTTTGGATAGAAGACTGACATCTTACCTATATGTCTATCTATCTTGGAGAAGGAAATGGCAGCTTACTTTAGTATTCTTGACTGGGAAATCCACGAGAAGAGGAGCCTGACAGGCTACAGCCAATGGGGTCAGAAGTCACAAGTTTTAGACAGAACTTAGTGGACATGACAATGATAATGACATATCTATCTATGGGTAACTAAAAAATATTCACAGCCTGAAAATAAAGATTTAAAGACTTTGGTGGGAAAATCTTAGAGGATTTCAAATCCAGGAACAGCATCTCAGGAAACCCTGGGAGACTGCTCTGAGAAGGCAGAAAAAGGAGTCAGGCTATATACAAGTTTGCAACAAAGGGAGCAGGCACTCTAAACATCAAAGATTATTGTTAAGTAATGGAAACAATGTCCAGTTATGGATATGTCTAGTGGTGCAAATAAACTCCAATGCTGTAAAGAACAACACTGCATAGGAACCTGGAATGTTAGGTCCATCAATTAAGGTAAATTGGATGGCAAGTGTGAACACTGACATTTTAGAAATCAGTGAACTAAAATGCAGAGGAATGGGTGAATTTAATTCAGGCAACCATTATATCTACTACTATGGGCAAGACTCCCTTAAAAGAAATGCAGTAGCCCTGATAGTCAACAGAAGAATCCAAAAGGCAGTATTTGAGTCAATTTCAAAAAATGACAGCATGATCTCTGTTCGTTTCCAAGGCAAACCATTCAATATCAAAGTAATCCAAGACTATGCCCCAACCACTAATGCCAAAGAAGCTGAAATTGAACTATGCCATGAAGACCTACAAGACCTTCAAGAACTGACACCCAAAAAATATGTCCTTTTCATCACAGGGGACTGGAATGCAAAAGTAGGACGTCAAGAGATACTTGGAGTTACAAGCAAGTTTCACCATGAAGTACAAAATGAAGCAGGACAAAGGCTAACAGAGTTTTGCCAAAAAACGCACTGATCATAACAAACACCCTCTTCCAACAACACAAGTAAAGATGCTGCACGTGGATATCACCAGATGGTCAATACCAAAATTAGACTGATTATATTCTTTGCAGCCAAAGATGGAAAAGTTCTATACAGTCAGTAAAAACAAGACTGGGAGCTGACTGTGGCTCATATCATAAACCCCCTCTTTCCAAATTTAGACTTAAATTGAAGAAAGTAGGGAAAACTACTATGCCTTTCAGATATGACCTAAATCAAATCTCTTACAATTATACAGTGAAAGTGACAAATAGAATCAAGGAATTAGATCTGATAGATAAGAGTGACTGAAGAACTAAGGATGGAGGTTCATAACACTGTACGAGAGGAAGTGATCAAAACTATTCCCAGAAAAGAGAAATGAAAAAAGGAAAATGATTGTCAGAAGAGGCCTTAAGGAAAAGGAGAAGAGGAAAGATATATCTAACTGAATGCAGAGTTTCAGAGAATAGCAAGGAGAGATAAGAAAGCCATCCTAAGTGAATAATGTGAAGAAAGAGAGGAAAACAATAGAATAGGAAAGACTAGAGATCTCTTCTCTAATTTTCTTTTCTGGAAAATAAGAGATGCTAAGGGAACATTTCATGAAGAGATGGGCACAATAAAGGGCAGAAACAGCATGGACCTAACAGAAGCAGAAGATATTAAGAAGATGTAGCAAGAATACACAAAAGAACTATACAGAAAAGATCTTAATGACCCTGATAACCAGAATGGTGTGATAACTCACCTGGAGTCAGATATCTTGCATTGCGAAGATAAGTGGGCCTTAGGAAGCATCACTATGAACAAAACTAGTGTAGGTGATGGAATTTCAGCTCAGTTATTTCAAATCCTAAAATCTGATGCTGTGAAAGTGCTGCACTCAATATGCCAGCAAGTTTGGAAAGCTCAGTAGTGGCCACAGTACTGGAAAAGGTCAGTTTTCACTCCAATCCAAGAAGGACAATGCCAAAGAATGTTCAAACTACTGCACAATTTCACTCATTAAACAGGCTAGAAAGGTAATACTCAAATCTTCAAAACTAGCATTCTAGTATGTGTACCCAACACTTCCAGATGTACAAGCTAGACTTAAAAAAGGCAGAGGAGCCAGAGATCAAATTGCCAACATCTGTTAGACCACAAAAAAAGCAAGAGACTTCCTGAAAAACTACTTCTACTACTGTTTCATTGACTATGTTAAAGTCTTTCTTTAAGAGATGATAATACCAGACCAACTTACCTGGCTCTTGAGAAATCTGTAGGCAACTTAAGAAGCAACAGTTATAACTGAACGTGGAACAATGGACTGCTTCCAAATTGGGAAAGGAGTACGTCAAGGCTATATATTGTCACCCTTATTTACCTTAAATGCAGAATTCAGTTCAGTTGCTCAGTCATGTCCAACTCTTTGCAACCCCATGGACTGCAGCATGCCAGTCCTCCCTGTCCACCACCAACTCCTCAAGTTTACTCAAACTCATGTTCATTGAGTTGGTGGTGCCATCCAACAATCTCATCCTCTGTTGTCTCCTTCTCCTCCCACCTTCAATCCTTCCCAGCATCAAGGTCTTTTCAAATAAGTCAGTTCTTCACATCAGAGTACATCATGCGAAATGGTGGGCTGGATGAAGCAAAAGCTGGAACCAAGAATACCAGGAGAAATATCAATAAACCTCAGATATAGAGATGGCACCACCCTTATGCTAGAAAACAAAGAGGATTTAAAGAGCATATTAGTAATGTGAAAGTTCAGTAAGTTCACTCGCTCAGTCGTGTTTGACTCTTTGCGACCATATGAACCGCAGCATACTAGGGCTCCATGTCCATCACTACCTCCCAGAGATCACCCAAACTCATGTCCATTGAGTCGGTGATGCCATTTAACCATCTCATCCTCTGTTGTCCCCTTCTCCTCCTGTCTTCAATCTTTCCCAACATCAGGGTCTTTTCAAATGAGTCAGCTCTTCCCATCAGGTGGCCAAAATACAGGAGTTTCAGCTTCAACACTAGTCCTTCCAATGAACACCCAGGACTGATTTCCTTTAGGATGGACTGGTTGGATCTCCTTGCAGTCCACGGGACTTTCAAGAGTCTTCTCCAACATCACAGTTCAAAAGCATCAATTCTCCAGCACTCAGCTTTCTTTAGAGTCGAACTCACATCAATACATGACTACCAGAAAAATCATAGACTTGACTAGACAGACATTTGTTGACAGAGTAATGTCTCTGCTTTTTAAAATGCTGTCTAGGTTGGTCATAACTTTCCTTCCAAGGAGTAAGCATCTTCTAATTTCATAGCTGCAGTCACGATCTGTAGTGATTTTGGAGCTCCCAAAAATGAAGTCTGCCATTGTATCCACTGTTTCCCCATCTATTTGCCATGAAGTGATGGGACCAGATGCCATAATCTTCGTTTTCTGAATGTTGAACTTTAAGCCAACATTTTCACTCTCCTCTTTCAATTTCATCAAGAGTCTCTTTAATTCTTCTCCACTTTCTGCCATGAGGGTAGTGTCATCTGCATATCTGAGGTTATTGATATTTCTCCTGGAAATCTTGATTCCAGCTTGTGCTTGTGCAGCTCAGCTTTTCTCATTATGTGCTCTGTATATAAGTTAGATAAGCAGGGTGACAATATACAGCCTTGACGTATTCCTTTTCCTATTTGGAACCAGTCTGTTGTTCCATGTCCAGTTCTAACTGTTGCTTCCTGACCTGCACACAGGTTTCTCAAAAGGCAGGTCAGCTGGTCTGGTATTGTCATCTCTTTCAGAATTTTCCACAGTTTATTGTGATCCACACAGTCAAAGGCTTGGCATAGTCAATAAAGAAGAAATAGATGTTTTTTTGGAACTCTCTTGCTTTTTTGATGATCCAGCGAATGTTGGCAATTTGATCTCTAGTTCTTCTGTCTTTTCTAAAACCAGCTTGAACATCTGGAAGTTCATGGTTCACACATTGCTGAAGCCTGGCTTGAAGAATTTTGAGCACTACTTGACTAGTGTGTGAGATGAGTACAACTGTGCGGTTGTTTGAGCATTCTTTGGCATTGCCTTTCTTTGGGTTGGAATGAAAACTGACCTCTTCCAGCCCTGTGGCCACTGCTGAGTTTTCCAAATTTGCTGGTATATTGAGTGCAGCACTTTCACAGCATCATCTTTCAGGATTTGAACTAGCTCAACAGGAATTCCATCACCTCCACTAGCTTTGTTTGTAGTGATGTTTCCTAAGGCCCACTTGACTTCACATTCCAGGCTGTCTGGTTCTAGGTGAGTTATCATACCATCGTGATTATCTAGGTCATGAAGATCTTTTTTGGATGATTCTTCTGTGTATTCTTGCCACCTCTTCTTAATATCTTCTGTTTCTGTTAGGTCCATATCATTTCTGTCCTTTATCGAGCCCATCTTTGCATGAAATGTTCCCTTGGAATCTCTAATTTTCTGGAAAAGATCTCAAGTCTTTCCTATTCTATTGTTTTCCTCTGTATCTTTGTACTGATTGCTGATGAAGGCTTTCTTATCTTCCCTTGCTATTTTTTGGAAATCTGCATTCAAATGGTTATATCTTTCCTTTTCTCCTTTGGTTTTTGCCTCTCTTCTTTTCATAGCTATTTGTAAGGCCTCCTCAGACAGCCATTTTGCTTTTTTGCATTTCTTTTCTTGAGGATGGTCTTGATTCCTGTCTCCTGTCGAATGTCATGAACCTCCATCCATAGTTCATCAGGCACTGTGTCTATCAGATCTAGTCCCTTAAAACTATTTCTCACTTCCATTGTATAATCATAAGGGATTTGATTTTAAGGCATACCTGAATGGTCTAGTGGTCTTCTTCACTTTCTTCAATTTAAGTCTGAATTTGGCAATAAGGAGTTCATGACTGGAGCGACCGTCAACTCCCGGTCTCCATCTTTGGCTGCAAAGAATATAATCAATCTGATTTCTGTTGACCATGTGGTGATGTCCACATGTAGAGTCTTCTCTTGTGTTTTTGGAAGAGGGTGTTTGCTATGACCAGTGCATTCTCTTGGCAAAACTATTAGCCTTTGCCCTGCTTCATTCTGTACTCCAAGGCCAAATTTGCCTTACGCCACATATTTATTTACTTCCTACTTTTGCATTCTAGTCCCCTATAATGAAAGGGACATCTTTTTGGGGTGTTAGTTCTAAAAGTCCTTGTAGGTCTTCATAGAACCATTCAACTTAAGTTTCTTCAGTGTTACTGGTCGGGACAATGACATGGATTACCGTGATATTGAATGGTTTGCCTTGGAAATGAACAGATCTTTCTGTAGGGGCAGTGGCCGAGAGGAGCTATGCCATGGTCAAGGTAAGGAGCAGAGGCTGCGCTTTGCTGGAGCATGGTGAAAGAGGAGAGTGGAAAAACTGGCATAAAACTCAACATTCAAAAAACTAAGATAATGACATCCAGTCCCATCATTTCATGTCAAACAGATGAGGAAACAATGGAAACAGTGACAAAATTTATTTTCTTGGGTTCCAAAGTCACTGCATTGGTGACTGCAGCCATGAAATTAAAAGACTCTTGCCCCGTGGAAGAAAAGCTATGACAAACCTAGATAGTGTATTAAAAAGCACAGACTACACAGGTCATTACTGTGCCTACAAAGGTCTATAAAGTCAAAGCTATGTCTTTTCCAGTAGTCACGTATGCTTCAGAGCTGGACAGTAAAAAAGGCTGAGTCCCAAAGAATTGATGCCTTCAAACTGTGGTGCTGGAGAAGACTCTTGAGTAACTCTTGGACAGCAAGATAAAACCAGTCAATCCTAAAGGAAATCAGTCCTGAATATTCATTTGAATGATTGATGCTGAAGCTGAAGCTCCAGTACTTTGGCCACTTAATGGGAAGAGCCAACTCACTGGAAAAGACCCTAATGCTGACATAGACTGAAGGAAGGAGAAGGGGACGGCAGAGGATGAGATGATTGGATGGCATCATCTACTCAATGCACAGGAGTTTGGCAGGAGTTTGAGCAAATTCTGTGAAATGATGAAGGATAGGGCAACCTGGCCTGCTGCAGTCTATGGGGTTGCGAATAGTGGAATACAACCAAGTGACTGAACAACAACAAGGTAAATCAGATATCAAGTTAAGGAATTCTATTTTGGGAAAACATAAGAATCTGGGATTACCGAAGTCATTCCATTCAAAGGCATCTCAGCTATGTAGAGCCAGCTCCTGTTGTATTTTTTTCATCACTCACATTCTGCCACCTGTCTCTCCCAGCTCCTTAGCAATCACTATGGGGTGGTAAGGCATCTGCTGGATCATAAGCTGTGTTTTCCATTTTGGAAGTCCTCATTCACATTTAGAGTCTGATGACTATTACATCCTTGTTTATTGATATGGCAGAAGATATTCCATTTCACACTGCATACCTACCTATGCATCTATGTTGATTGACCCTGCTTCAGTCACATCCCTACACTGTCCTAATCTTTTGGCTGGGATTATTCTTTAATTTGGGTTAGCATGCTTAAACCTGTGTGACAGGTTCACTCTAACACTAATATTCATCAGACATACCCAGTAAGTGTAAAGGAGTTAAAAATTGCTATTACTAGAAAACAAGTGAAAGGGAGGTTGTAAACCTGATGAACAGTCAAAAACAGCAGCTATCAATAGAGAAAAGAAGCCAAAACAAAGACAGGACATAGGTCAGAGTATTAAAGGTAGGTCCCCTTGAGCCTGCAGTCTTTAGCATAAACTTCTGACCAGCAGCACTGGCATTGCCTGGGAATTCGATACTGTTGTGGTTCAGTTGCTCAGTGGTATCCAGGTTTTCGTGACTCCATGGACTGCAGAACACCAAGCTTCCTTGTCCATCACCAACTCCCAGAGCTTGCTTAAACTCAAGTCCATCGAGTCGGTGGTGCCATCCAACAATCTCATCCTCTATCATCCCCTTCTCCTGCCTTCAATCTTTCCCAGCATCAGGGTCTTTTCCAATGAGTCAGTTCTTCGCATCACGTGGCCAAAGTATTGGAGCTTCAGCATCAGTCCTTTCAATGAATATTCAGGATCAAATTCCCTTAGGATATACTGGTTTGATCCCCTTGCAGTCCAAGGGACTCTCAAGCGTCTTCTCCAGCACAATTCTAAGGCATCGGTTCTTTGGCACTCAGCCTTTTTTTATCATCCAGCTCTCACATTTGTATGTGACTGCTGGATAAACCGTAGCTTTGACTAGACAGACCTTTGTCAGCAAAGAAATGTCTCTGCTTTTTAACACATGTCAGTTTTTGTCATTGCTTTTCTTCCAAGGAGCAAGCATCTTTGAATTACATGACTGCAGTCACGGTCCAAAATGATTTTGGAGCCCAAGAAAATAAAGTTTGTCACTGTTTCCATGTTTCCCCATCTATTTGCCATGAAGTGATGGGATTGGATGCCATGATCTTAGATTTTGAATGCTGAGTTTTAAGTCAGTTTTTCCACTCTCCTCTTTCACCTTCACCAAGAGGTTCTTTAATTCCTCCTTGCTTTCTGGCATAAGGGTTATATCATCTCTATATCTGAGGTTATTGGTAGTTCTCCCAACACTAGTTATTGGTATTTCAGAATCTGGATTCTGGCTTGTGCTTCATCCAATCCAGCATTTCACATGATGTATTCTGCATAAAAGTTGAATAAGCAGGTGACAATACACAGCCTTGTTGTACTCCTTCCCCAATGTGGAACCAGTCTGTTGTTCCATGCGTGCTTAAACTTTTGCTTCTTGACCTGCATACAGATTTCTCAGGAGGCAGGTTAGGTGCTCTGGTATTCCCATTTCTTTAAGAATTTTCCCCAGTTTGTTGTGATCCACACAGCCTAAGGCTTTAGTACAGTCAATGAAATTGGTTAGCAACATAAATTCTCAAGCTTCATCAGACCTATGAAATCAGTAACTTTGAATGTGGGGCCTAGTAATTTGTGTTTTACCAAACCTTCCAGATAATTCTGACACACATTAGGGTTTAAGAAGTAGTGACTTGAGTTCCTGATACCCACATGTGATCTCAGTTTACCAAGACTGATGCTTTGTATCTGTGATTAAAGTTCCAGTTATTGATGAAGTATGATTTCAATGGTGTACAGTCAGTGTTTCTATACTCAGACAGTAGAGAAAATGGTTATGGAGAAAAGAGGTACCTTGCTAAGGATTTTCAATCCATATTTCTGACCTTGTCTTCAAGGTTCTTCTCCTTAAGAACAAAAGCCAAACTACACACACACCAGGTAGGACTAGTGGTAAAGAACGGGCCGTCCGATGCAGGAGACATGAGACATTCGAGACGCAGGTTCGATCCTTGGGTCAGGAAGACACCCTGGAGAAGGAAATGGCAACCCATTCTTGTATCCTTGCCTGGAGAATCCACATGGACAGAAGAGCTTGGAGGGCTACAGTCCAGAGGATCACAGAGTCAGACACAACAGAAGCGACTTAACACACACAAACATACACACGTATACACTGGAACATTATTCTGTGTGCTGGAATATTTAGGATGAATGTAGTTTTTACATATTAACTGGATAAGAATAATAAAGTAGGCCACATCCCAAATTATAGCTAAAACACAAATAATGATTGTATAAAAATATTCAAAATTAGGAAATATTAAGGTATAGTACAGAAAAATTGCCCTATGATCAGGCAGAGTTAAAAGTTAAATCAGTAACTGGTTATAACTATTTCTGACACCTTAATGGAGGAAACAAGATCCCAGCTGAGCCGTTTTAACTTCACAGGCTGTCTCCATGGACACTGCTGGGAGTCTGTCTCCTTGACATGGAAACATGCCAGGGTTGGCAGTCACTTTGCCTAATTATGGATCTCCACTGAGTGGGAAAAGAAAACTGCTAGTCATACAGAGGCTAATGAGTATCCTAATAAGGGCTGCCTGTATATGCTTAGGTGAAATATCAGAAGGGAATAAATGTTATTTAAATAGTTAAATATTTATCTTATTTTCGTATTCTCTGTATATTCTTAATTTTCCACAGTATGAAAAAAAATTCTAATTTTAAGGAATGAATTTTACTAAAGTAAAACATGCATTGTGAGAAGTGTACAGATACACACAGAGCTCAGTATATTCTCACAAGGTGAACATTCTTGTGTTACCACAATATAGAATGAGATGGAAAATATTACCCGACTACTAATCTTGAAAAAATAAATATGTTGACTTCTATCACTGAATATTTGTTTTACCTATTTTAACTTTATTCACTAGATTCGTGTGATATATGCTCTCTTTTTCAGGTTTCTTTTGCTCATTATATTGCTAATACTTATATTTTGCTCTTTTCTTAAAGTCAAGGTTTTTTGTTTTTTGTTTTTGTAGTTTGTTCTTATTCATCAGTCTATGAGTAAGCTGTAATTACTTGTGTATTCTAATATTGATGTACCTTTTTACATTTGGGAAATAGATGGGGAAACAGTAGAAACAGTGTCAGACTTTATTTTTTTGGGCTCCAAAATCACTGCAGATGGTGACTGCAGTCATGAAATTAAAAGACACTTACTCTTTTGGAAGGAAAGTTATGACCAACCTAGATAGCATACTTTGCCAACAAAGGTCCATCTAGTCAAGGCTATGGCTTTTCCTGTGGTCACGTATGGATGTGAGAGTTGGACTGTGAAGAAGGCTGAGCGCCCAAGAATTGATGCCTTTGAACTGTGGTGTTGGAGAAGACTCTTGAGAGTCCCTTGGACTGCAAGGAGATCCAACCAGTCCATTCTGAAGGAGATCAGCCCTGGGATTTCTTTGGAGGGAATGATGCTGAAGCTGAAACTCCAGTACTTTGGCCACCTCATGTGAAGAGTTGACTCATTGGAAAAGACTCTGATGCTGGGAGGGATCGGGGGCAGGAGGAGAAGGGGATGACAGAGGATGAGATGGCTGGATGGCATCACTGACTCAATAGACGTGAGTCTGAGTGAACTCCGGGAGTTGGTGATGGACAGGGAGGCCTGGCGTGCTGCGATTCATGGGGTCACAAAGAGTCAGACACGACTGAGCGACTGAACTGAACTGAACTGATTCTCTATTACTAATGGATGCCATTGTGATACATGTATGCATATATTTAGTCATGTATTTACTTGTATTCATGTTAACATACATACATTAAGAGTGGACCTGCATTGCCATAGTCTATACATAATTCAGCTTTAATAGACATAGGTAAAGCATTTTGAAAAACAGCTGTGCCCATTTATAGTCAAACAAGAGAATTGAGAATTTCAGGGCTTCTGCATCTTTATAAAGATGTAATTTAAGTTTTCCTAACTAAAAAGATGTAGAAAGTGTTAGTCACTCAGTCATGCCAGACTCTTTACAACCCCATGGACTGTAGCCCATCAGGCTCCTCTGTCCATGGGGATTTTCCAGGCAAGAATACTGGAGTGGGTTGCCATTTTCTTCTCCAGGGGATCTTCCCAACCCAGGAATTGAACCTGGGTCTCCTGCACTGCAGGCAGGTTCTTTACTGTCTGAGCCACCAGGAATCTCAAAAAAGACTTCTATAATTCCCTTACCTGTTGGACCCTTTTTGTCCCACCTCATAAACTGACCTCGTCTTTTTATCTCAATCATTGTCATGGAAAATAGACATTTTCTGGACTAATCTGGCAGCACATTGCTTTAACTGCATCCTATATTTTTGTTTCCAATCATAGACCTGGTTTACTAGAGAGATGTTTGCCAGAACCTTATCAGCCATTTTGAAATATGTGAAAGGAAGTTAATACCACATGGGCAAGGCATTGACCATATTGGGGCATGAATTGGTGGAAAAATATTTCTTTCCTCTTACTTGGTCAAACAATGCCCAGGTACATACTATCTACCTGGCTTTTTATAATGTCTCCTAAGAACTGTTCCCAAATTGGCCATACCAATAACAGACTCAATAACGTCCTCCTTTCTCTTTGTTGTTTCACACTTTCCAGGATCCTAATCATATTCTCTTGAATTCTTTCATAAAATAAACTACCTACACAGCCATTGTTATTTTATGGATGAACACAAGAAAACTGGTTATTTGAAGATATGTGTTCAAGATGTCTTAAGTTTTCACTGTTTCTTTTTTCTTGTTAACTTGTAAATGTTTGTAGTATGACCCACAGCCAGATAAAAGATATCTACCTCAAATCTGTGAAATGTGTTAATTTATCCTGTTTAGAAAAAAAAAAAAAAAGGTCTGTGCAGATGTGACTAAGTGAAAACCTTTGAGATAAGGAGATAATTCTGGATTGCCTAGGTAGGTGCTCAATCCAGTGAAAAGTGTCTTCGTAAAAGGATGGTAGAGAGAGATTTGAAACAGAAGAGAAGACAGAGGACAGTGTGAAGACAGAGGCAGCAATCTGAGTAATAAAGTCACAAGCCAAGAAATTCAAGAGCCACTAGATGCTGGTAGGGGCAAGGGATGATACTTTCCTAGGGCCCTGAAGTGGAATGAGGCTCTGAAGAGATCTTGATTTTGGAGTTTTGCCCACAAGTCAATGCAATTTTGTTCTTTTAAGGCAGTCAGTTTATGGTAATTTGTTATAGTAGTCCTAAGAAAAAAATATAATGCATTTTACATATTGTGGATATGAATTCTTTATTGGATATATGTTTGCTAATATCTTCTAAATGATATCTTTTAATGAATAGTTGTTCATCATTTTAATTGGTTCAATCACAGATCTTTCCTTTATGGTTTTGTATTGTGTCCTAATCAAGAATTATTTGTCTATTTGTTTGCATAAATGTTTGTGTGTTTTGTTTGGTTCTATTTTACCCTGCCTGGTATTCATATACTTTCTTAAGCCAGAAAGAAAAACACCAATACAGTATACTAACGTATATATATGGAATTTAGAAAGATGGTAACAATAACCCTGTGTACGAGACAGCAAAAGAGACACTGATGTATAGATCAGTCTTATGGACTCTGTGGGAGAGGGAGAGGGTGGGGAGATTTGGGAGAATGGCATTGAAACATGTATAATATCATGTATGAAACGAGTCGCCAGTCCAGGTTCAATGCACGATACTGGATGCTTGGGGCTGGTGCACTGGGACGACCCAGAGGGATGGTATGGGAAGGGAGGAGGGAGGAGGGTTCAGGATGGGGAACACATGTATACCTGTGGCGGATTCATTTTGATATTTGGCAAAACTAATACAATATTGTAAAGTTTAAAAATAAAATTTAAAAAATGCAGATAAAAAAAATCTGTGATATTTTATTAAAGTCAGTTTTGGAAAACTTGTGCCAAATATCTCCTTCAGAATTACTTTTTCCTTCTCTCTTTCAAGAATTTAGCAATGTTAGATTTTTTAAAAAAACTGCTTCTCATATTCCCTTAGGCTGTTTTCTGTACTTCCCATTTGGACTATTTACATCTTAGTCCTGTGAAGGTTGAAAATTGGCAAATCCCTTGAAGGGAAAATGAGCATAGAGGTCAAACTCTCTCCTCCGAGCATTCTTATTGGAGATGGTGACATTTAAATTTCTGCCTGACATGCATGGTTCCTTTCAAATAATTTCATCCTGTTCTTATAGATATACTTGGTGGGAGGATTACTTTGATCCATCATAATCTAAAGCAAACTTACTAATTTTTAAACGTGTATTTGCATTGAAGTATATAGCACTGAATCTGCACTGAAGTATATAAAATGTGAGTACAAAGTATATAGAAAGTGTACAAAGTGTATAACTGTACATAGTCTGTCCACAAAACATAACTAGCTCATAGATAAAGAAACACAGCATTTCCAGCAATTCAAAATGCCTTCTTAGGCCCACTCCCTCTTACCAGTCACCCAAGAGATATAAATGTTATTCTAGCCTCATGTATTTCTTCTGTTTGCTTTTGAATTGTGGAAAAATATAATCATATATTTCAATGGATTTGTGAATTCAATATTATACTTGTATAATTAAAAGTCCCTTTTACTGCAAGGAGATCCAACCAGTCCATTCTAAAGGAGATCAGCCCTGGGATTTCTTTGGAAGGAATGATGCTAAAGCTGAAACTCCAGTACTTTGGCCACCTCATGCAAAGAATTGACTCATTGGGAAAACTCTGATGCTGGGAGGGGTTGGGGGCAGGAGGAAAAGGGGGCGACAAAGGATGAGATGGCTGGATGGTATCACTGACTCGATGGACGTTGAGTTTTAGTGAACTCCGGGAGATGGTGATGGACAGGGAGGCCTGGCATGCTGCGATTCACGGGGTCGCAAAGAGTTGGACATGACTGAGCGACTGAACTGAACTGAATCTATCCATATTATTGTATGTAATTTCAAACACTATTTCTCAGTGCTATTGTATATTCCATTATTTAAATACATCACGATTTATTATTGATCCCTCTGTTCATGGACAGTTGGGTTGTTGCTAGTTTTGGGCTATTTTGTATAATGTCTCTATGAAAATCCTTGTATTCTCTTTGATGAATAGTATGTATTTCTTTTGATTATATTTGATTATAATTCACTTAGGGGTTGGGTCATAGAATATATCAATACTTGGATTTATTAGTTATTAGATTTATTAGTTAATATTACCACCAGATAGGTTTCTAGTGGCTGTCTCAATGTATATTTCTTACCAGCCAAAAGTTAAAATTACAAAAATTTACAAGCATGCTTTGCCAAATTTTACTTTTCTTGATTAATGAAGGCAGATAAATATCCACATGTTGATTTACAATTCAGACTCATATTTTTGGATTGTCATTTAAGTGTTTTATTTATTTTTATATTAAATTGCTTGCCTTTTTCTTACTTCTTCAGGTTCTTTATATATTCTACTTTGAAGCATTCTTGTGAATAGATGTGTTGCAAATATCTTTCCCCCATCTCTGAACTGGACTATTCTTACTTATTAGTGTCTTTAAATTAGGAAAAATTCTTACATTATTTCTTTACCTCCATTTATTCTCTTAGGTCCATTATCTCCAACAATTAATCCTAGAAATGTTTGTATATTTGTGATGGAATAAAAGGAGATTAACTTTTTTCCCATATTGATATACAGTGAACCCAGAAGCATTTATTGAATTTTTTTTTAATTTCACTATATTAAAGGCTTTGTCATAAATTAGAAGGCCCTGTATACTGGTCATTCCAGTAATGTTTTGTTAGTGCATCACTTCATTTTATTAATTGCTATAACTTGTTTTGGAATAAAGGTCTTACTTTCTGATGGAATGACTCATCTAAATTTGTTCTTGTTATAGACTTTCCCAAATATATTAACCTCTTGTTATTTTGGAAATAGTTTTGAAATCAACTGTCCAATTTAAACAAGAAAGTTTATCTGAGGTTTTGATTGATGTCTCATTGATTCTATGTGATTGATGTTTATAATATTGAGTCCTCTCATCTTTGAACATGGTGTAATTTTAGCTACCCCAATTTATTTTTTCTCACAAATTTGTGAGTGGCTTTTAGTACAGAAAAATATCTTATATTTTGTTATATTCACAGTTATTTTGTGTATTCAATAATATTGTAGATGATACTATAGAGGATATAAGTATTCCTTTTTAGCTTTGGGATAATTTATTGAAATGTAATCAATTTGGGGATACTGACCTTGTATCAAGAGAGAGTTCCAGAAAAATATCTATTTCTAATTTATTGACTATGCCAAAGCCTTTGACTGTGTGGATCTCAACAAACTGGAAAATTCTGAAAGCGATGGGAATACCAGAGCACTTGACTGTCTCTTGAGAAACCTGTATGCAGGTCAGGAAGCAACAGTTAGAACTGGACATGGAACAACAGACTGGTTCCAAATAGGAAAAGGAGTACGTCAAGGCTGTATATTAGCCTGCTTATTCAACTTATATGCAGAATAAGTCATGAGAAATGCTGGACTGGATGAAGCACAAGCTGGAATCAAGATTGCTGGGAGAAATATCAATAACCTCAGATATGCAAATGACACTACCCTTATGGCAGAAAGTGAAGAGGAGCTAAGAGCCTCTTGATGGAAGTGAAAAAGGAGAGTGAGAAAGCTGGCTTAAAACTCAACATTCAAAAAACAAAGATCATGGCATCTGGTCCCATTACTTCATGGCAAATAGATGTGGAAACAATGGAAATGGTAATAGCCTATTTTCTCGGGCTCCAAAATTACTGCAAATAGTGACTGCAAACATGAAATTAAAAGATGCTTGCTCCTTGGAATAAAAGTTATGACAAACCTAGACAGCATATTAAGAAACAGAGATATTACTTTGCCGACAAAGGTTTGTCTAGTCAAAGCTAAGGTTTTTCCAGTAGTCATGTATGGATGTGAGAGCTGGACCATACAGGCTGAGTGTCGAAGAATTGATGCTTTTGAATTGTGGTGTTGGAGAAGACTCTCAAAAGACTCTTGTACTGTAAGGAAATCAAACCAGTCAACCGTAAAGGAAATCAGTCCTGAATATTCATTGAAAGAACTGATGCTGAAGCTGAAGCTCCAATACTTAGGTCACCTGATGGGAAGAGCTAACTCATTAGAAAAGACCCTGATGCTCAGAATGATTGAAGGCAAGAGGAGAAGGGGACAGCAGAGGACGTGATATTTGGATGGCATCACCTACTTGATGGATGAGTTTCAGCTTGCTCTGGGAGATGTTGAAGGACAGGGAAGCCTTGTGTGCTGCAGTCCACAGGGTTGCAAAGAGTCAGATATGACTGAATGACTGAACAGCAATATTCATATTACTTTGTCTCTCAAAGCACAATTTTAACTCTATTCCCTGATGTTTTGACATTTAGGGTTTTCATTATTATTTGGTTAAAAATGTGTTCTAAATTTGATTGTTTTCATTTTTTAATTCTAAAGCTAGCAATATTTCCAGTTATTTAAATTTTTATAAAATTTTAAGAGATTAAATTTTGGGCCACATTTCATCATTTTGGCTACAGGGAGTTGTATACATTATTCCAATTTTTTGAAATTTGTTCAGACAATTCAATTGGCAAAATATACAATGTGTAATTTATTTCAAAGAATGCATAGTCTGTGGCTTCTTTATATTATTCCAATTCTTGGAAATTTGCTGAGGCAATTAAATTTGAAAAATGTACCATGTGCAATTTATTCCACAGAATGCATGGTCTGTGGCTTCTGTATTCTATATATTAAAAGGGTCAAACTTGTTAACCATGTTTTTCAGAATGTCTATATCTTTAATTCTTTTTTTGCTTCTTTTTTCAGTTACTGAAAGAAGTATGTTTAAGTTTCCACTAGAGTTGCTAATTTGACTATTTCATTGTTGTTTAGTCGCTCAGTCATGTCTGTTCTTTTGTGAACCCATGAACTGTAACCCACCACGCTCCTCTTCCATGGTACTTTCAGGGCAAGAATACTGGAGTGGGTTGCCATTTCCTCCTCCAGGGGATCTTCCCCACCCAAGGATCAAACTAATGTCTCCGTGTCTTCTGCCTTGCCGGCAGATTACTTACCTGGTGGCTCAGATGGTAAACAATCTGTATGGAATACAGGAGACCTGGGTTCCATCCCTGGATATAGAAGACCCTTTGGAGAAGGGAATGGCTACCCACTCCAGTATTCTTGCCTGGAGAAGTCCATGGACAGAGGAGTCTGCCAGGCTACATTCCATGGGGTCACAAAAACCTGGACACAACTGAGAACTAACACTTTCACTTCACTTCACTTCACTTTCTTTACTGATCAGCCATTGGCATTAGCAGGGTCTAATTTTGCTTTGGGTATTTTGAGGCAATGCTAACATTTCTATGTCCATTTGGGATGTTATTTTTCTTCCTGTTGGTTTTATTATTTTATAAATTTGCTAAGTTCTTCACTGTCTCTAATATTATTTCATAAAATGTACTTTGGTGATGAATCTCTTAAAATTTTTTTTTTCCTCCAATTTTTCTCTATTTTCTTGAGCAAATCAATTAGCTTTTTAAGGTCTTTGACTACTGAATCTAACATCTGGATAACCCATGTGTGTATTACTATCTTTTAATTTTTAAACATAATCTTGAATGATTTTTTTTCTTGACATACTTATTAGTAACTTTTGTTTGAAATCTGGGTATCTAACAAATTGCAGAGGCTGGTCTTGGTATCTTTCTCTAGAGAGGTTCATCATTTCCTCTGCTAGACAGCTAAAATAGGGGATAATAATTGTAATTCAGTTAGAGACTGAGCTGAATGGATGGAGAGGGCTTTGCGGTTTTACCAAATCTCTATTCATCTAAATTGTAGCACTCCAGGGATTTAAAGCAGAGATCCTGGTTTTTTGACATTACCATCCTCTTGGCAAGTATAGATCTCCTAATCTTTGTCTCTGTGGCCTACTGAGACTGCCAACAACAAAGTTCCACTTTTCAGGAATCTGCTGGTTTTTCTGTCTCCTATAAGTAGCCTCTTGCTGGCCACATTAAAACCCAGATACTTGCCCTCTTGCTCTGTGCCCATAACTGTCAAAGGTACTCAGGGGGAAATTGTACCTACAGTCCCCTCACACAGCTACAGTTCTTCACTCTCCAAAATCTTAGATTCTAGTATCTGATGCTTCAACATTCACAGTTTGACTTTTCTTAAAGAACAGTCTTATGGACTCTGTGGGAAAGGGAGAGGGTGGGAAGATTTGGGAGAATGGCATTGAAACGTAAAATATCATGTATGAAATGAGTTGCCAGTCCAGGTTTGATGCACGATACTGGATGCTTGGGGCTAGTGCACTGGGACAACCCAGAGGAATGGTATGGGGAGGGAGGAGGGAGGAGGGTTCAGGATGGGGAACACATGTATACCTGTGGTGGATTCATTTTGATATTTGGCAAAACTAATACAATTATGTAAAGTTTAAAAATAAAATAAAATTAAAAAAAAATTGTATGGCTTTTAAGATTGTTCTTAAGATGGTCACTACTTCATAACTGTAAGTGAAAATCCTTTCTGGCATTTCTTATCATGCACACATGCACAGTCTACATGGAATCATGATCTAAAACTATTTAATGTATCCTTAATGTATCCTAGTCCCTGATGCATGCTCAGTTGCATCTGATTCTTTGTGCTTCCATGGACTGTAGCCTGCCAGGTTCCTCTGTCCATGGAATTTTCCAGGCAAGAATACTACAGTGGGTTGCCATTTCCTCCTACAAGGGATCTTCCTGATCCAGGGATGGAACCCATGTCTTTTGCATCTCCTGCACTGGCAGGCCGATTCTTTACCACTGTGCCCCCTGGGAAGCCCATTCCCTGATGATTATGCTCAAATTACTCTGTATAATATATAAAACTCTTTTTTTTTTCTTCTATTTATCTTTAAAACTCATTTTCTCTGTTTCTTCCTGTTGGAGAAGGTCATCCAAAGGATGTGACCTGCTGGTTGACTCTTGAGCTGGGCCTGGTCAATCAGAGGCTCCTCATCCCCTTTTACTATCCTGGGAATTTATGGTCAGTCATAAATGACACAGCATTGAAAGATCAATGTATTGTTGAGATCATCTGGACATTACAAGTGACTGAACCCAGGTAAGTCGTCTATATAAACTTTTAAGATCTGGTAGGGCGGGTGGAGCAATCCGCTAGTCTTACAGCAGCATGAGACATACCTCATGTGAATTCTTTTGCTTAATAAACCTGCCACCTACCTGTCTGGAATGTCATGCATTTTCTTGGAGTCTCTCCTTGCTCTCTGCCTAGAGAGACCAGTTTTAGATTTCATATGGGAACCAACATTTCAAATATATTTTTTTCAAACACATAGTATTTGAGTACTCACAATCATCCCACTTGCATTATTCCAAAAGTATCATGCTATTCAATAAAACTGAGTCTGCACAAGTTCTAGAACTTAAAATAGTTCGGTTTATATAAAAATCTCAGATATCCACTCATCTATGAAGTCCTTCTTTAACTAGCTAAGGAAATTTTAAGTATTTTCATATCCATCCCATTGTACCATATGCAATTGCTTGAAAATTTGCTTGTTTATGTGTGCTTCTCATGAACTAATTTATTTTCTGCTACCTAGACAAGTTCTTTTTTTCTTTAATTGTACTTTATTTTTAAACTTTACAATATTGTATTAGTTTTGCCAAATATCGAAATGAATCTGCCACAGGTATACCTGTGTTCCCCATCCTGAACCCTCCTCCCTCCCCTACCCTCCCTCTGGGTTGTCCCAGTGCACCAGCCCCAAGCATCCAGTATCGTGCATCGAACCTGGACTGGCGAACTGTTTCATACATGATATTATACATGTTTCAATGCCATTCTCCCAAATCTCCCCATCTTCTCCCTCTCCCACAGAGTCCATAAGACTGATCTATACATCAGTGTCTCTTTTGCTGTCTCATACACAGGGTTATTGTTACAATCTTTCTAAATTTCATATATATGTGTTAGTATACTGTATTGGTGTTTTTCTTTCTGGCTTACTTCACTCTGTATAGTAGGTTCCAGTTTCATCCATCTCATTAGAACTGATTCAAATGTATTCTTTTTAATGGCTGAGTAATACTCCATTGTGTATATGTACCACTGCTTTCTTATCCATTCCTCTGCTGATGGGCATCTAGGTTGCTTCCATGTCCTGGCTATTATAAACAGTGCTGCGATGAACATTGGGGTACATGTGTCTCTTTCCCTTCTGGTTTCCTCAGTGTGTATGCCCAGCAGTGGGATTGCTGGATCATAAGGCAGTTCTATTTCCAGTTTTTTAAGGAATCTCCATACTGTTCTCCATATTCTTTTTAACTTGGGTTATAATGGTAAGAAGCTGCTGCTAGTAAGTCTAAATGTGTAGCTAAGGTAAACAGTTCCACTTTTGGTATGAAGATTTTGTACATCCCTCTTGATAAAAATGAACTAGGATTACTCTAATTTCTTAAGAATGGCTTTAATTTGTTAAAGATATTTCCTTGGACTTTGATAATCCTGAAAATGACTCAAGTTTTCTGTCTCTTTAACCTTAACACACTGTTATATGACCCTGTCCTCTAGCCATCAGTGTGCCTTTGCCCAATTATTCACGTCTGTGGTCACAGGAAGGATATTTAAAATTGCCTTAGGGAAAAACACTCTTCCTAGGTAGCTCAAATGCTAAAGAATTTCCCCACAATGCGGGAGACCAGATTCAATCCCTGCAAGATCCCCTGGAGAAGGGCAAGGCAACCCATTCTGGTATTCTTGCCTGGAGAATTTCATGGACAGAGGAGCCTGGTGGGCTACAGTGCATGGAGTCGACAAGACTGAGCAACTAATAGATTAGAGAAAAACATCACTTAGTACTTACTTTGAATATGAAAACATCATATTTGTGCAGCATAATGCTATTTCTTGTATGTTAAAATTGCTTTCTTTGGTATGGAATGTTATTCTGACTTAATCACAAAGTATTTTTCACCTAGGCTTTGACACTGCACTCCAAGCTTTACAATATTAAATTTACTCTCTTTTATGCCGTGCTTCCTTTAGTAGTATATGAAGGCACCTAGTCATATTCTTTACTATTTTATCTTAAATTATTTTTTATCACACATAATATCTCTGCATTGTTGAAATATAGTTTTTCTGCTTGTGTTAAAAATTAGAGATGATCCCAAAAGTATACCACATGTATTAAACTATTATCTAAGGGTTAAATCCTTTTCTCGTTTTTGAGGAGTCTCATAAAATACCCAGATCTCACATGAACAGGTAAAGGAAAAAGATGCTGTGGAGGGAAATGTTTTGAATATGGCCAACGGTATAGTGGAAGAATGACTTTTTCCTTAAAATATTTCTATGTATCATGGTGATTAAAGGAGACTAAGACTGTGAGGGCATACTAAAACTTCTAAAAATCATTTTGGAGTTTAGTTGGAAAAATGCTATACCTAAATGCTGATAATGTGCATGTCATTAATAAAATCTCATCTAGAAGATGGGTTATATTATTTTCCTTTAGAGACCTAAAATGTCACAGATAGTGTTTCCCTCACATAGCTAAAAAAACAAAACAAAACAAAACAAAAAAACAGAAAAATGAATGAATACATGTCATTCATTTCAGATTTACAAAGAAAAATTTATGGATATACATTTATTTATAAACATTTTAAATAGAAGTACATAGGAATAGGATAGGAGAAGAAAAGATACATTTTCAATTTCACATATTTGAAGACGTACTTAGAGACTAAAAACAGTAAAGAAAGATGAGACAAATGATACAGTGAAGAAATACCCTGATACATAACAATTAACTCATAAACAAATATAATAAGAATCATAGTTAATTTTACTTAGACCTACTTTGAATAAAGAGTTACTATTCTTTTCCTTAGAGTTGCTTCTCAGAACCACATACTAAAAAACTTTGTAAAATAAGGGAATTTATTTCAATGAAAGGTATTTGAGGAATAATAGGTTAAAGGCAATGGCACCCCAATCCAGTACTCTTGCCTGGAAAATCCCATAGATGGAGGAGCCTGGTGGGCTGCAGTCCATGGGGTCGCTAAGAGTCAGATACAACTGAGCGACTTCACTTTCACTTTTCACTTTCATACATTGGAGAAGGAAATGGCAACCCACTCCAGTGTTCTTGCCTGGAGAATCCCAGGGACGGGGGAGCCTGGTGGGCTGCCGTCTATGGGGTCGCACAGAGTCAGACACGACTGAAGTGACTCAGCAGCAGCAGCAGCAGGCTTGGTTTTCCTAGAGATGTGTGTGGTGGTTTGCTCAAACTGCATTGAAAATGAGAAGCAAAATAATCCAAGTTAAGAGGACTGGGTATCCCTGAAACCCAGAGAAGAGTGTCTTTTTCTTAACATATCTGAGGCATATACCCCACTTAAATACATGGCTTCAAATACAGGGAGGATGTGGAATAACTTACAGAAATTTTATGCTATGTGTCACAGCACTGAGGAGTGCAGCAAGGAATTCTGGGAATGAGTTTACAGTGTTTACAGAGCACGTGTCTCTTCCATGAAAAGCATTACTGAGTCTGCCTAGGACAGACTGTCTAACCAATGAGAACTAGACATCAACAACAGCATTAAAGCAGCTGATGGAGAAACAGTGGTTTAGTCACTAAGTCATGTCCAACTCTTGTGACCCCATGGATTGTAGCCTGCCAGACTCCTCTGTCCATGGGATTCTCAAGGCAAGAATACTGCAGTGGGTTGCCTTTTCTTTCTCCAGGACAAACAGTGGTGACAATCAAGATCCCATTCTTCACAGTTTTTCCCAGGTCATGCATCACTTAAATTGGGTTGTGATTTTTTTACATTATCTCATGTAATATAAAAGAATAGCTCTAAATATCACAAAAATGAAACAGACCACTAGCAAGATGAGTATATGCTGTATATTTAGTTACATTTAGATTGATATGGAGCTTCCCAAGTAGCACTGGTGATAAAGAACCTGCCTGCCAATGCAGGAGACACAGGAGAAACGGGTTCAGTCTCAGGGTCAGGAAGATCCCCTGGAGAAGGAAATGACAACCCACTCTAGTATTCTTGGCTGGGAAAACCTATGGATAGAGGAGTCTGGTGGGCTTAGCCCATTACGTTGCAAAGAGTTGAACACAACTTAAGTGATTTAACATGCACACAGATTAATATGGGATTGCTAACTTTCATTCTCTTTTGTCCTGGAGGTTAAAACCTATGCATACCCAAGCAAATGTTAACTGAGCTGAAATTTGGATGAATCTCTTCCTTCTTGACTTAGTACTCAGAGATCAGTTCTTGACTAGCTCTTTCTACAGTGCCTTATAACAGAAATATCACCATCAGTGTGTAGCAAAATATTATTTTCCAAGTCTGAACAATTTATGTGCGATAGCTATTACTACCCGCCCAGTCCCTTGTACAGCAAAGAAATCAAACCAGTCAACCCTAAAGAAAAGCAACACTGAATATTCTTTGGAAGGACAAATGCTGAAGCTGAAGCTTCAATATTTTGACCACCTGATGAAAAGAGCTGACTCACTGGAAAAGATGCTGATGCTGGGAAAGACTGAGGGCAGGAGGAGAAGAAGGTGTCACAGGATGAGATGGTTGGGTGACATCACTGACTCAGTGGACATGTGTTTGAACAAGCTCGGGGAGAGAGTGAAAGACAGGGAATCCTGGTGTGCTACAGTCCATGTGTTCACAAAGACTCAGATACAACTTAGCAACTGAACAACAACAACACTACAAACACTTCAATTTCTATACAATATTTCAGTATTCACAAAGTCCAATCAAAATCAAATGCCGTATATATTTTTGTTTCACAAACTAGGGGTTAAATAAACATTTGTTGACAAATTATACAAACATTTTAATGTATAAATTTACAATTTAATTAATTAATTAAGCACAGTCCAATGCTGTAAGAGCAATATTGAATAGGAACCTGGAATGCTAGGTCCATGAATCAAGGCAAATTGGAAGTAGTTAAACAGGAGATGGCAAGAATGAACACCAACATTCTAGGAAACAGCGAACTAAGATGGACTGAAATGGGTGAATTTAACTCAGATGACCATTGTATCGACTACTGTAAGCAGGAATCTCTTAGAAAAAAATGGAGTAGCCATCATAGTCAACAAAGGGGTCCAAAATGCAATACTTGCATGCAATCTCAAAAACAAGAGAATGATCTCTGTTTGTTTCCAAGGCAAACCATTCAATATCAGGGTAATTCAAGTCTATGCCCTGTCCAGTAATGCTGCAGAAGCTGAACGGTTCTATGAAGATCTACAAGGCCTTTTAGAACTAACACGCAAAAAAGATATCCTTTTCATTATAGGGGACTGGAATGCAAAAGTAGGAAGGTGAGAAACACCTGGAGTAACAGGCAAATTTAGCCTTGGAGTACAGAATGAAGCAGGGCAAAGGATCAGAGAGTTCTGTCAAGAGAACACACTGGTCATAGCAAACACTCTCTTCCAACAACACATGAGAAGACTCTATACATGGACATCACCAGATGGTCAACACCAAAATGAGATTGATTATATTCTTTGCAACCAAAGATGGAGAAGCTCTATACAGTCAGCAAAAACAAGACCAGGAGCTGACTGGATCAGATCATGAACTCCTTATTGCCAAATTCAGACTTAAATTGAAGAAAGTAGGGAAAACCACTAGACCATTCAGGTATGACCTAAATCAAATCTCTTATGACTATACAGTGGAAGTGAGAAATAGATTTAAGGTACTAGACATAATAGAGTGTCTGATGAACTATGGACAGAGGTTCGTGACATTGTACAGGAGACAGGGATCAAGGCTATCCCTGTGGAAAAGAAATGCAATAAAGCAAACTCACTGTCTGAGGATGCCTTACAAATAGCTGTGAAAAGAAGAGAAGCAAAAAGTAAAGGAAAAAAGGAAAGATATACCCATTTCAATGCAGAGTTCCAAAGAATAGCAAGGAAAGATAAGAAAGCCTTCCTTAAGGATCAATGCAAAGAAATAGAGGGAAACAACAGAATGGGAAAGACTATAGATCTCTTCAAGAAAAACAGAGATACCAAGGAACATTTCATGCAAAGATGGGCTCAATAAAGGACAGAAATGGTACAGACCTAACAGAAGCAAAAAATATTAAGAAAAGGTGGCAAGAATACACAGAAGAACTGTACAAAAAGATCTTTATGACCCAGATATCATGATGGTGTGATCACTCACACTCACTTAGAGCCAGACATCCTGGAATGTGAAGTCAAGTGGGCCTTAGGAAGCATCACTATGTACATAGCCATTGGAGGTGATGGAATTCCAGTTGAGCTAGTTCAAATCCTGAAAGATGATGCTGTGAAAGTGCTGCACTCAATATATTGATAGCAAATTTGGAATATTCAGCAGTGGCCACAAGACTGGAAAAGGTCAGATTTCATTCTAATCCCAAAGAAAGGCAATGTCAAAGAATGCTCAAACTATTGCACAATTGCACTCATCTCACACGCTAGTAAAGTAATGCTCAAAATTCTTCAAGTCAGGCTTCAGCAATATGTGAACCGTAAACATCCAGATGTTCAAGCTGATTTTAGACAAGGCAGAGGAACCAGAGATAAAATTGCCAACATCTGCTGGATCATTTAAAAAACAAGAGAGTTTCAGAAACACACCTACTTCTGCTTTATTGACTATGCCAAAACCTTTGACTGTGTGGATCACAATAAACTGTGGAAAAGTCTGAAGGAGATGGGAATACCAGACCACCTGGCCTGCCTCTTGAGAAATATTTATGCAGGTCAGGAAGCAACAGTTAGAATTGGACATGGAACAACAGACCCTTTGCAAATAGGAAACAGAGTACGTCAAGGCTGTATATTATCTCCCTGCTTATTTAACTTACATGCAGAGTACATCATGAGAAATGCTGGGCTGGAGGAAGCACAAACTGGAATGAAGATTGCCAGGAGAAATATCAATAACCTCAGATATGCAGATGACACCAGCCTTATGGCAGAAAGTGAAGAAGAACTAAAGAGCCTCTTGATGAAAGTGAAAGACTAGAGTGAAAAAGTTGGCTTAAAGCTCAACATTCAGAAAACTAAGATCACGGAATCTGGTCCCATCACTTCATGGCAAATAGATGGGAAAACAGTGGATACAGTAGCTGACTTTACTTTGGGGGGGCTCTAAAATCACTGCAGATGGTGACTGCCACCGTGAAATTAAAAGATGCTTACTCCTTGGAAGGAAAGTTATGACCAACCTAGACAGCATATTAAAAAGCAGAGACATTACTTTGTCAACAAAGTTCCGTCTAGTCAAGGCTATGGTTTTTCCAGTAGTTAAGTATGGATGTGAGAGTTGGACTTGAAAGAAAGCTGAGCACCAAAGAATTGATGCTTTAGAATTGTGGTGTTGGAAAAGACTCTTGAGAGTCCCTTGGACTGCAAGGAGTTCCAATCAGTCCATCCTAAAGGAAATCAGTCCTGGGTGTTTACTGGAAGTTGAAACTGAAACTCCAATATTTTGGCCACCTGATGGGAAGAGCTGACTCATTTCAAAAGACCCTGATGTTGGGAAAGATTGAAGGCAGGAGAAGAAGAGGACAGAGTATGAAATCATTGGATGGCATCACTGACTCAATGGACACAGGTTTGGGTAGACTCCGGCAGCTGGTTATAGACAGGGAGGCCTGGCATGCTGCGTTTCATGGGGTTGCAAAGAGTCGGACACGAATGAGCGACTGAACTGAACTGAACTTACAATTAACTGACTAACATTTTGCTAATAATTGTTCTACTGCTTTGTTTGTAATTATCAATGTTTTTATAAAGAGGAACCATTAACTTAATTATGCCATTAGATTTAATACTGTAAGAGAGAGAATTATTCATTTTATTACAGATTGCTCCTCTGTTTTCACAACTTAAAATGTTAAAGTTTAGATAATTTTCAAACAAACAGGCTATTAATTCATTTGGCAAAATGTAGCATGATATAATATAAAAAATGTAGTATAAAACATACCTAGAGTACTGAAAATTTCCCCTAATATTCCAAACTAATTTCACTGAAATGACATGAATGTCTGGATAATACGGGTGGACTTTGTTTGTGTTGCATGCTTCCAGAAGCCTTTCATACTTTCTCATTTCAGTAGTAGAATTGTCCTTCTCCTAGTTATCTGAATGTGTGCTGGCAGATGCTTTTATGATGCTGCTAATAGGTTAGCAAAATGTTCTTTTCTCAAAACAGCACTTAGGACTTCTGTGAATGTCACAGATACCATTAAAATTTTGTTGCACTGAAACCCTTATGTGCTGTTTGTTTTCTCCAATCCCCTACCTGCTCTGGAATATATAAAATTGAAAACAAATGTTAGCCCTGCTTTTAATTCCTTTCCATGGTAATTATTCATTATATTTTTAAATGAATGAACAACACTATCTGTTCATTTCAAAATTTGAGACTCAACTTGTTGATTTTAGTAGAAACACGGAGGTCCATTTCCTGCAGCTAATGGTTTGAGAGTACTCTTTTCTCTTTAAAATGAGAACCTGTAGTATAGCTCAAAGAACCCTACTCCATGCTCTACAGTGACCTAAATGGGAAGCAATTTTGAAACAAGGGGATATATGTATGCATATAGCTCATTCACTTTGCTCTACAGTAAAACCTAACACAACATTGTAAAACAACTATAAATAACAGTAAATAAATAATTTTTAAAAAAGACTTTCAGACATTCATGGTATTTCTATAGTATCTATCCAGTATGGATTATCAATGGTAAGTGAGGTTTTATCACACTTATGACATTTGTATGTAAAATCCAATAAAAATTAATTTCAAATAAAATTTATTTAACACTTTTCATTTAAAAAATGATACAAATAGAACTGACAAGTTGAATTTTTATCTGGATTCTAAAATAAATAAGTCAATGAAGAAAGTTTCCTCCATCCCCAGAAACCTACCTTTTTATTTGTTTAATATGTTTGTTTAAACTTCAAGCCTTTGCACATTTACATTCAATACTTGTTTGACTGTATTCTATACAGTAGGCATTGCCTTAGATAATGGTGGTGATTAAACAAGTACAAATTTCTCAATTTAAGATAACTATGTCAGTAAGAAGAGACTGATATTTAAAAAATAATTACAAATTAATGTGAAAACATAGTAACAGAAATATGAACAATAAGCTATGTGAGAACCAAGAAAAGACATCTAGCTTTATTTTATTCATTACTGTTAGGAGTAAATGTGGTAAAGATTAGTTTTAAGGGATGTTTAGGAGATTAACAACAAAAAATAGTAGCTTATTATGCATTTTTTGCAGATTCAAAGGAAAAATTAATACATACTTACTAAACATCTTCAAAGACCTTGAATTTTATGTTTCAGGCAAGGAACAATGTAAAATGGTATAGGCAGAAGCATATAAAGAGCTAGTGATGGTTTAGCTGGGTACAGAATTCCAGGAAGGAACCTATTTTCTCTCATTATTTCAGCAACACTGTTATTGTGCCTTATTTTTCGCTGTTTATACACAGTGCTATTCTGATTCCTGATGTATGTGATCATACATTCTCCCCCATTGAAACTTTTTAGGATTGTCAATCATTTCCAAGTTTTCTGTAGTATCACAGGGATACAACTTGGTCTTCTTTGTTCATAAACCATGTTCAGCTTTTATTGGACACTTTCTTTCTATAAAAGTCAAATACAGCATGTCTTAATTTTTTTTCTTCGACACTTCATCCCTATATTTTCCTTGTTTTCTTTTTCTGGTACACATATAAGTTCCCTGTGATGTGTCCTGGACTACTCTTTTAATTTTACTCACCATTAACACTGAATCTCAATCTACTTTCTCCAGTATGTCCTCAATTTTATTATGTAACATTTCTTTTACATTTATGATGGAGTAATGATTGGAAGGAAAGTTATGACAAACCTAGATAGCATATTCAAAAGCAGAGACATTACTTTGCCAACAAAGGTTCGTCTAGTCAAGACTATGGTTTTTCCTGCGGTCATGTATGGATGTGAGAGTTGGACTGTCAAGAAGGCTGAGCGCCAAAGAATTGATGCTTTTGAACTGTGGTGTTGGAGAAGACTCTTGAGAGTCCCTTGGATTGCAAGGAGATCCAACCAGTCCATTCTGAAGGAGATCAGCCCTGGGATTTCTTTGGAGGGAATGATGCTGAAGCTGAAACTCCAGTACTTTGGCCACCTCATGTGAAGAGTTGATTCACTGGAAAAGACTCTGATGCTGGGAGGGATTGGGGGCAGGAGGAGAAGGGCTAGAGGATGAGATGGCTGGATGGCATCACTGACTCGATGGACGTTGAGTCTGGGTGAACTCCAGGAGTTGGTAATGGACAGGGAGGCCTGGCATGTTGCGATTCATGGGGTCGCAAAGAGTAGGACATGACTGAGCGACTGAACTGAACTGAATGATATTCTCAAAAAAGATCTTAATGACCCAGTGTAGTCAGTCATCTAGAGTCAGACAACCTGGAATGTGAAGTGAAATGGGTTTTAGGAAGCATAACTATGAACAAAGCTAGTGTGATGACGGGATTCTAGCTAAGCTATTTAAAATCCTAAAAAATGATGCTGTTGAAGTGCTACCCTCAGTATGCCAATAAATTTTGAAATTTGTTGGTCAACAGTGAGCACAGGCCTGGAAAAGGTCGGTATTTATTCTAATCCCAAAGAAGGACAATGACAAGGAATGTTAAAACTACAGTATGATTGCACTCATTTCACATGCTAGTAAGGTTATGCTCAAAATCCTTCAAGCTAGGCTTCAACAGTATGTGGTCTGAGAACTTTCACAGGTACAAGCTTGATTTAGAAAAGGCAGAGGAACCAGAGATCAAATTGCCAACAACCACAGAATCACAGAAAAGGCAAGGGAATTCCAGAAAAACATCTACTTCTGTTTCATTGACTACGCTAAAGCCTTTGACTGTGTGGATCAGAACAAACTGGAAAATTCTGAAAGAGATGGAAAAAACAGAACACCTTACCTGTCTCTTTAGAAACCTGTATGCAGGTCAAGGAACAACAATTAGAACTGGACATGGAACAATAGGCTGGTTCAAAGTTGGGAAAGGAGTACATCAAGGCTTTCTATTGTCATCCTGCTTATTTAATTTATATGCAAGGTACATCATGCAAAATGTTGGGCTGGATGAATCACAAGCTGGAAGCATGAATGCCAGGAGAAATACCAATAACCTCAGATATGCAGATGATACCATTCTAATGGTAGAAAGTGAAGAAGAACTTAAAGAAAGAGCCTCTTGATGAAGGTGATAGAGAAAAGTGAAAAAAAAAAAAATCAGCTTGAAACAGCATTCAAACACTAAGATCATGGCATCCAGTCCCATCACTTCATAGCAAATAGAAGATAAAAAGTAGAAGCAGTGACAGATTTTCTCTTCTTGGGCTCCAAAAATACTGCAGATGGTAACAGCAGTCATGAAATTAAAAGATGTCTGCTCCTTGGAAGAAAAGCTATGACAAGCCTAGACACTGTATTAAAAGCAGACGTTCCTTTGCCAACAAAGGTCTGTATAGTCAAAGCTATGGTTTTTCCAATAGTCATGCAGAGATGTGAGAGTTGGATCAAAAACAAGGCTGAGCACCAAAGAATTGATGCTTTTTGAGCTGTGGTGCTGGAGAAGACTCTTGAGAGTCCCTCGGACAGCAAGGAGATCAAACCAGTGGATAGTAAGGAAAAACTCTAAATATTCACATTAAGTATCGATGCTGAAGCTGAAGCTCCAATACTTGGCCACCTGATGCAAATAGCCAATGCATATGGAAATGCAAAAGACCCTTTTCTGGGATCTGGAAAAGACCCTGATACTGGGAAAGATTAAGGCAGGAGGAGGGGACAACAGGGGATGAAATGGTTGGATCTCATCATCAACTCAATGTACATGAGTTTCAACAAACTCCAAGGAATAGAGGAGGACAGAGAAGCCTGCCATGCTGCAGTCCATGTGTTCTCCAAGAGTTGGACATGACTGAATGACTTAACAACTATAAATTAATTTTGGAGATTTTATTTATTTTTATACTTTCTTCCACGTTGCAAGTTTCAGTTTTATATGCAATTATTATTCTCTTTAGACATTTTATTCTTTCTCTTTATCTTAGAACCTCTGTTCAAAGGATAGATGATTATTGGTTATCTTCCTATATTGAATAATGAATCAACTTAAAACTGAGATGAAATTCTGTATAAACTGGTGGACATGGTGAACTAATTGTTAGATCTTTATAATGATGTTCAGGTGGGAATCAAGCTGTGTCTTTTGGGGGCTTCCAAATATCCATAGGAATTTCTTTCTGAACCAGGAAATTACTCCAGTGGAAATTATCCAATATGTTGATAGGAGGGTGAAAGGGAAGAATAGGGTTAATCTAGTAGCTTTTAGTCTCATTCTGTGATATCAAATATCCACTTCATCCTTCAATGAGTGAGGGTCCTTTCTACCCAGAGCTGATTTTAGAGACCATCTGTATCAACCTTTTCAAGCAGTAAAACCTCTGTCTTCTGCCTAAGTATGAGAGTCACTTGCTGGCTGTGTAGGTAGAGAAATGGTATCAGGGAGTCTCACTAGGTGATTCTTACATTTCACTCAAATCCTTCATTTTCAATTCTCAAAACCTCAGCCTTCAGAGAAAACTGATGTCTCTAATTCCTGAATCTTTATGAGAAACTGCATTATAAATTACTTTGATTTTGGTTGGTTCCTCCTTTGAGGGTATTTAATCGAATGGAGAAAGCTGAAACATAAATCATTTAGAATTTCTATTTAATTTTCAACACCACAATTTACATTGACATCTCTTCAATTTTATTATCTTTACTGCTATTCTTTTGGGATTCAGGAAGGAATTAAAAACAAATGGAACTATTACGTCCATTATATTTGACTGACAATAATTTATTTTATGTATTACTTTAAGTCAGGCAAACAAATTTTAATTATATTTTAAAAATAATACCTACAAAATCATTTGGAGGAAGGTATATTTCTTTTTAAAATCTAAGCTGACAAACTCAATAGACAAAAATATATAGAAATGTAATTAATCAGTAAGGTGATTTTCAACTCTATTGATTCATTAAAATAAACTATATATAATTCCTTAAAAAATATCCAAAAGCTGGAATCAAGAATATATAAATCAAGATTTTATAATGGTGGCCATTCATCTGCTTTTTTAAAGCTTTAAGAATTAAATTGAGTACTTGTGTCCTATAAATATGCAATTATTAAAAAAGCAGTCCAAATTAAAGTCAGTAAGTGTATGCATACCTAGTGTTACTGCTCAGTTTAGTTCAGTTCAGTTGCTCAATCATGTTCAACTCTTGCAACCCAATGGACTACAGCACGCAAGGCCTTCCTCTCCATCACCAACCCCTGGAGTTTACTCAAACTCATGTCCACTGAGTCAGTGATATCATCCAACCATCTCATCCTCTGCTGTCCCCTTCTCAGCCTTCAATCTTCCCCAGCATCACAGTCCTATCCAATGAGTCACTTCTTTGCATAAGGTGGCCAAAGTACTGGACTTGCAGCTTCAGCATCCTTCCTTAAAATGAATATTCAGGATTTCCTTTAGGATTGACTGATTGGATCTCCTTCCAGTCCAAGGGACTCTCAAAAGTCTTCTCCAACACCACAGTTCAAAAGCAGCAATTCTTTGGCGCTCAGCCTTCTTCACAGTCCAACTCTCACATCCATATGTGACCACAGGAAAAACCATAGTCTTGACTAGATAAACCTTTGTTGGCAAAGTAGTGTCTCTGCTTTTGAATATGCTATCTAGGTTGGTTATAACTTTCCTTCCAAGGAGTAAGCGTCTTTTAATTTCATGGCTGCAGTCACCATCTGTAGTGATTTTGGAGCTCCCAAAAATGAAGTCTGACACTGTTTCCCCATCTATTTCCCATGAAGTGATGGGACCGAATGCCATAATCTTCGTTTTCTGAATGTTGAGCTTTAAGCCAACTCTTTCACTCTCCACTTTCACTTTCATCAAGAGGCTTTTTAGTTCCTCTTTCATTTCTGCCATAAGGGTGGTGTCATCTGCATATCTGAGGTTATTGATATGTCTCCCGGCAATCTTGATTCCAGCTTGTGCTTCTTCCAGTCCAGCATTTCTCATGATGTACTCTGCATATAAGTTAAATAAACAGGGTGACAATATACAGCCTTGACGAACTCCTTTCCCTATTTGGAACCAGTCTGTTGTTCCATGTCCAGTTCTAACTGTTGCTTCCTGACCTGCACACAAATTTCTCAAGAGGCAGATCAGGTAGTCTGGTATTTCCAACTCTGTCAGAATTTTCCGCAGTTTATTGTGATCCACACAGTCAAAGGCTTTGGCATAGTCAATAAAGCAGAAATAGATGCTTTTCTGGAACTCTCTTGCTTTTTCGATGATCCAGTGGATATTGGCAATTTGATCTCTGGTTCCTCTGCCTTTTCTAAAACCAGCTTGAACATCAGGAAGTTCATGGTTCGCATATTGCTAAAGCCTGGCTTGGAGAATTTTGAGCATTACTTTACTAGCGTGTGAGATGAGTGAAATTGTGCGGTAGTTTGAGCATTCTTTGGCATTGCCTTTCTTTGGGATTGGAATGAAAACTGACCTTTTCCAGTCCTGTGGCCACTGCTGAGGTTTCCAAATTTGGTGGCATATTGAGTGCAGCACTTTCACAGCATCATCTTTCAGGATTTGGAATAGCTCCATACATGACTATTGGAAAAACCATAGCTTTGACTAGATGGACTTTGTTGGAAAAGTAATTTCTCCACTTTTTAATATGCTGTCTAGATTGGTCATAACTTTTCTTACTGCTCATGGAGATTTAAAATAGTTTACAGGGAAGAATTTGACTGTTATTTCATCTGCTTGCATCATATTGATATAACTAATAATGTTTATTTGGAGAAATCTTGCTATAGAAGTATTATACCACATTTCATTTATTATATTTCCTATAAATGTAAATTATAACAATATTATCTGAGCATTTTATATTTGCTGACTCTACCTGTGAATATTTTTGAAGATTAATAGATAACTATAGTATTTTATATAATTTACTAAAGTTTTAAGTGGTTACACTTACTTAAAATATGCTTGAGATCCTAAACCTCACATGACAAGTGAGGTTTAGGAAGGCTCTGTGGCACATTGGGCCATCATAGTTTGAGAGCCAGACGTGTTTAATTGATGTTGGCTGATCATTTATTTAAATTTTGGGCTAAAATATATTTCAAATTGGCTCTATGCTGCTTTAAAAATTTATGAAGTGGTTTTTCTTTTCCCCTTTTTCTTTTCCTTTCTCTCTCTCTGAGTGGGGACCATCTGTTTGTCATGGAAAGTCAGAAAATAATATTTGCTATGAAATTTGCTCTACATGTCTGACACCTAAGTTAAGTGGAGTTTTGAAAACTAATTATGTATAACATACCTAATTCATTTATATTTTAATTTCACTCTATCAATGTCAAGCAAAATAAATTATTTCAGTTTCAATTTCTGATGATCGTAACAAGCTTCTGGTTGTTTAATTGGAAACTATGCCATGCTATGCAGTGATGGTCTGGATTAGCACAGCTGCCAGTGTTTCATTCCTTTTTTGTCCCTCTGTAAATCATTACATTATACAAGCTCAGTATCTTTAATTTAAAACATTAAAATATATATAATTCTGGTTTGGAAAAAAATTACATATAGCTGAATGAATCACAGAAATAACTCTGTATAACAAATAAATTCCAAGGTAAAAGAATAGGCCAATAAATTATAAATAGAAAATCTGGTAGAAAACCAAACTTCTTAAATCAAATGTTTGCCACTCAGTAATTAGAAGCAGTGTTTGTATGAAGGGGAATAGATAGTGGAAGATGTTGCATTTATGAAGCATCTGAAGCATCTTTGTACCTGTATTTAAATCTGATGTTTGAGGGATGGAAGCAGAGCAAATTCAGAAAGGCTGATATGTGAGGCTCAAATATCAACCAATGAGATATGTGACCTGCTGGGGAATCTAAGTTCTAAATACTGAAGAAATTTATAATAGCTCATCCAGTTGAATGAGCTGGATTTACTGTTTATTACTGTGAAATAAACACAAAATTTAAGGAAATACGGTCAACGGGTAATAACTTTGATGATTCTTTTAAATATAAATAAATAGAAATAGAAATCAAACCCTCAAGTCCTTGAATCTTAATAGGAAACCAATGAGAATAAAAAGAGTAATTGCAAAAATAAAATAAAAATGCAGACCTATTATTTGGGTTGGTAGTTCTGGTTGCTTAGCTGAGTAGCAATCACATCTGAATCAAAGATTCAGTATTGGATCCCCATATCCCTCCCAGTCTCCAACAGAGGCAATTAGCTTCACTCTGTTCTATGACTAGAGAATGCATTTGTTGTATAAAGAAAGGGCAGTCTGTATTTTATTTATCATCATATCTCTAGCACGTAGGTTGTGTGGATACATGTGGCTGTCTAATATCATATGAATCAGTCAAAGATTGGATGGATTAATTAAAATCCTCAGATAAAAGAGAACATGATGTGCACACCCTTATACCCACTAACAGCTATTCTGCATATAAATAGGGGAGAACTTTCAATTGAGCAACAACTTTTTCATTCAAAGGGCAATATATGGTGCCACTTGATAAGACAAAAAAATTAATAGTGAAAGGTATTTCAAAGAAGACAGAAGTACATGCAAATTTCCAAAGAGACTTCATTGACATCAGAGAAACACTGGGCTCAATTCACTTTAAAAAGAGTGTATAATAAATTTATTTGTACCAATATTTAAAGAGTACCAATATTTAAAATCTAAGAGAGTAAAATATTTTTGATATTATGAAGGATAGCTGGGATTCCTTCCCAAAATCTAACTACTCCAAACCATAGGATATTAACTTAGCGGCTTTGTAAAATATCCAGGACTCTATAGTAGTGTCTTTTGTTGTTGTTGTTGTTTAGTCACTAAGTCATGATCAACACTTTTGCAACCCCAAGCTTCTCTGTCCATGGGATTTCTCAGGCAAGAATAGCAGAGTGGGTTGCCATTTCTTTCTCCAACTATGTTACTACCTCTTGAGAAAATAAGCTATTTAGATATTTCATATATTTTAAATATGCTAAACATATAGGATATACTCACACAACAGATTTTTGGTAAAATAGATTTGTTATTCAAAAAAAAGCTTCTGTATTTATCAGACTTGTTATAATATGTAATGGTTAAATTATTATAATTAGAGAAGTTAGCAAATGCATTATAATAAATCAAACATTATTTAGAATGCTTAGTTAAAATGCTATAATAATGTGGGAGGGATCCAAGATGGTAGACCAATCCTTAATTTATCTCCTCCCCTGAACACATTATATATAAGTAGAGATTCATGTGCAATTTCTGAGAAAGAAATGAGGGCTTACTGAACGACTTCTGCACAGTAACCAAAAGAGGGATCACAGGAAGACAGGTAAGATAGATTAAGATATGGTATTGATAGCAATCCCACCCCCATCCTATCAATCTGCAGTAGAAAGGGACATTACTGAGGGGCCCAAGAACAGACTTACTTTCACAGAAAAAGAAAAACAAAACACAGTGCTTTTTGTTTGTTTGTTTGTTTTTAGGGCTTCTAGGCTGCACATAAAGGAAATCCATTTGCTAATCCTAGAGCATCTGCCAAACAGATGGGAAACTGCTAGAAATTTCTCCAAGGTTCAGAAGAACCTAAAAGGCCATTTTTTGCCTACACTTCTCCCCATGACAGCATGGATGGTAACACAATACAGGCACTTTAGATAGTTACCCAAGGTTGTCTCAGTCTGCTCCACTCCATGGCTCACACGAACTATAGCCGCCACCCCTCCAGAAAGGGACCCAAGCACCCACTCCAGCTCCATGCATCCTGCCAAGAAAGCTCTGGCATGATACACCCAGGGGATCATTGATCACACTGGCTCCAGCTGTCCCATCAAGGCCCGGTGCGACATTTCCTGGGACTCACCAGCATGCACCTGCTGCAGCTTCAGCCATCCCACAAGGGTAGCAATGGCATGGAGTCTCCCAGGACCCCTTGGTCCATGCCTGTCCCAGTTCTAGCCATCTTACCAAGGTAGACCTGAAGCAGTGCATCTCACGGCCCTCAGTCAGCACCTGTTCCAGCTTTGGCCAGCCTGACAAAACTACCTGGCACATATAGTCTACACAGAGGATGCTCTTACACAAGACCACATCTTCCAGATTGGGAAAAGTAATTGCTTTGCCTACACAAAGAAAGTCCAAATGAGGAGACAAAGGAATACATTTGAAACAAAAAAGCAACTAAAATGCTAGGAAAAAAACTTAATGATATGAAGAGAAATGATTTACTGAACAAAGGGGGTCAAAGAAATAGTAATAAAAATGCTCATTAAACTCGGGAGAAAATAAACAGAATGTTATGAAACGAGAATCAATTACAGGGAGAAAACTGGAAAATACACAAATACATGGAGACTAAACAACATGCTACTAAAGAATTAATAGGTCAACGAAGACATCAAAGAGGAAATCAAAAAATACTTAGAAACAAATGAAAATGGAAGCACAACTTTCCAAAATCTGGAGGATATAGCAAAATCAGTTTTCTAAGAGGGCAGTTCATAGTGATAAAGACCTACTTCAAGAAACAAGAAAAAAAAACCAAACCAAACAATTTAAGGAGAAACATCTCACTGTAAGATAATCATGAAAAAAAAAATGAAGTCTACACAAATAAATGTATTCTTCTCAAGGATATACTCTATTCATGGATTTGAATAATTAATTTTGTTAAAAATGTCCATACTATCCAAAGAAATCTACAGATTCAGTCAACTCCTGTCAAAATACCCATGAAATTTTTAACATAATTAGGACAAATAATCCTAAAATTTTTCTGGAAAAAAAAAAAACAATCCTAAAATTTGTATAGAAACACAAAAGGCCTTGAGAGCCAAAACAATCTTGAAAAACAACACACTTATAGATAAAGTATCACACTTATAGACTATAAGGTATCACACTTATAGATTTCAAAAAACTAATGCAGAACTACAGTAATCAAGACAGCATGGTAGTAGTACAAAAACAGATACAGAGATCAATGGAACAGAAATAGAGCCAAGAATGAAATCCTGCTTTTATGGTCAATCAGTCTATGACAAAGGGAAAGAATATACAATGAGGAAAGAGAGTCTCTTTAATAAATGGTCTTGGGTAAACTGGACAGATATATGCAAAATAATAAAATTCTTACACTGTATGAAAAATAAACTCAAAATGGATTGAAGACATAAAGGAAATATGTGAATCAATAAATTCCTAGAAGAAAATACAGGTAGTATGGTCCTTGACATAAGTCTTAGCAATAATTTTTCACTCTGTCTCCTCAGGAAAGTACAACAAAAGCAAAAGTAAACAAACTGGACTATAACTAAAAAGCTTTGCACTGTGAAAGAAACTGAACAAAACAGAAAGCAACCTCTTAAGTAGAAGATACTGCACATGATATGCACGATAAAGGGTTATTATCCAAAATATATGAAGAACTCATACAGAAAAGCTCAGTTTAGTCACTCAGTCAATCCCTACTCTTTGCAACCACATAGACTGCACCATGCCAGGCTTCCCTGTCCAACACCAACTTCCGGATCTTGCTCAAACTCATGTCCATTGAGTTGGTGATGCCACTCAACCATCAAATCCTCTGTCATCCCCTTTTCCTCCTGCCTTCAGTCTTTCCCAGCATCAATGTCTTTTCCAAGGAGTTGAGTTGTTTGCATCAAGTGGCCAAAGTTTGGGGAGTTTTAGCCTTAGCATCAGTCCTTCCAATGAACATTCAGGACTGATTTCATTTAGGATTGACTGGTTTGAGCACTTTGCATTACAAGGGACTCTCAAGAGTCTTCTCCAACACTTCAGTTTAAAGCATCAATTTTTCAGCACTCAGGTTTCTTTATAGTACAATTCTCACATCCATACATGACTACTGGAAAAACCACAGCATTGACTAAACAGACCTTTGTCGGCAAAGTAATGTCTTTGCTTTTAATATGCTTTCTAGGTTGGTCACAGTTTTTCTTCCAAGAAGCAAGCATCCTTTAACTTCATGGCTGCAGTTACCATCTGCAATAATTTTGGAACCCTCAAAAATTAAATCTCTCACTGTTCCAATTGTTTCTCCATCTATTTGCCATGAAGTGATGGGACTGAAGCCATGATTTTTGTTTTTTGAACGTTGAGTTTTAAGCCAGCTTTTTCACTCAGCTCTTTCAATTTTATCTAGTGGCCCTTTAGTTCTTCACTTTCTGCCATAAGATTGGTGTCATCTGTGTATCCGAGGTTATTGATATTTCTTCCAGCAATCTTGATTCCAGCTTGTGCTTCATCCAGCCTGGCATTTGACATGATGTACTCTGCATATAAGTGAAATAAGCAGGGTGACAATATACAGCCTTGACGTACTCCATTCCTGATATGGAACCAGTCAGTTCTTCCATGTCCAGTTCTAACTGTTGCTTCTTGACCAGCATACAGATTTTTCAGGAGGCAGGTCAGGTGGTCTGGTATTCCCATCTCTTGAAGAATTTTCCACAGTTTGCTCTGATCTATACAGTCAAAGGCTTTGGCATAATCAATAAAACACAAGTCGATTTATTTTCTGTTATTCTCTTGCTTTTCTGATGATCCAACGGATGTTGGCAATTTTATCTCTGGTTCCTCTGCTTTTTCTAAATCCAGCTTGAACATCTGAAAGTTCACACATCATGAACTTTTGAAGCTGAGCTTGGAGAATTTTGTGCATTACTTTACTAGTGTGTGAGATGAGTGCAATTTTGCTGTAATTTCAACATTCTTTGACATTGCCTTTCTTTGGAATTGTAATGAAAACTGACCTTTTCCAGTCCTGTGGCTGCTTTTAAGTTTTCCAAATTTGCTGGCATATATAGTGCACCACTTTCACAGCATCATCTTTTAGGATTTAAAAGAGCTCAACTGGAATTCTATTAATTCCACTAGCTTTACTCACAGTAATGCTTCCTAAGGCTCACTTGACTTCACATTCCAGGATGTCTAGCTAACACTATCATGGTCATCTGGGTCATGAACATCTTTTTTGTATAGTTCTTCTGAGTATTCCTGCCACTTTTTCTTAATATCTTCTGCTTCTGTTAGGTCCATGCCATTTCTGTCCTTTATTATGCCCATCTTTGTATGAAATGTTCCCTTGGAATCTGTAATTTTCTTGAAGAAATCTGCAGTCTTCAGGGGATCCATTTATTGTTGGATCACACCATAAAAAGATACCCCATGTCCAAAGACAAAGGAAAAGCAATAGGAGGGGCAAAATTGCATTTAGAATATAATCCCATACCCACCAGGGATGCTCAGAGGGCTCAAACAAAACCTTGTGTACACCAGAACTCGGAGACCCCACAGAGACTGAGCCAGAACTGTTTCTGAATGTCTCCTGTGGAGGGAGGGGTCAGCAATGGCCTGTTGCAGGGGCAGGGGCTCTGGGTACAGGAGACCTGGTCATACAGCCTGTGGCATAAGCCCTCTTGTAGGAGGTAACCATTAACCCCACCATAGAGCGGCTGAGCAGACGACCCACAAACTGCAGAACAATTATACCAAAGAAATTCTCACATGGTTAAGAAAGTTCTAGGACCCATAACAGACTTTTCAACTTGGGAATCTGGTAAAAGGACTAAGAACCCACAGGGAATTTGACTTTGGAGGCCAGTGGGATTTGATTACAGAACTTACACAAGACTGGGGAAACAGACTCTTGGAGGGTACAAACAAAAGCTTGTGTGCCCCAGAACCCAGGAGAAGGGAGCAGTGATACCACAAAAGACTGACCCAGACTTGACAGTGAGTGTCCAGGAGTCTCTGAGGGAGGTGTGGGTCAGTGATGGCCTGCTGCAGGGTCAGGGGCACTGAGTGAGGCAGTGTGTGCACACTTTTAAAGGAGGTCACCATGATCTTCATTATCTCCACCATAGTTTGGTCTCAGGTCAAACAGGGAAGAAACACAGCCCTATCCATCAACAAAGAATTGGATTAAAGATTTACTGAGCATGGCCCCACCGATCAGAACAAGACCCAGTTTCCCCCACAGTAAGTCTCTCCCAACAGGAAGTTTCCATAAACCTCTTATCCTTATCCCTAAGAGGGTAGACAGAATGAAAACCACAGTCACAGAAAACTAATCAAACTGATCTCACAGACCACAGCCTTGTCTAACTCAACGAAACTACGAGCCGTGCTGCACAGGACCACCCAAGACAGACCATGGTGGAGAATTCTGACAACACATGGTCCACTGGAAGAGGAAATGGCAAATCACTTCACTATTCTTGCCTTGAGAACCCCATGAACTGTATGAAAAGGCAAAAAGATGTGACACTGTAAGATGAACTCCTCAGGTCTACAGGTGTCCAGTATGCTACTGAGGAAGAGTGGAGAAATAACTCCAGAAAGAATGAAGACATGGAGCCAAAGCAAAAAACAACACTCAATTGTGGATGTGACTGGTGATGGAAATAAAGTCTGATGCTGTAAAGAACACTATTCCATAGGAACCTGGAATGTTAAGTCCATGAAGCAAGGTAAATTAGAAGAGGTCAAACTGTAGGAGTGAACATCAACATTTTAGGAATCAGTGACCTAAAATGGACTGGAATGAGCAAATTCAATTCAGATCATCATTGTATCTATTACTGTGGGCAAGAATCCCTTAGAAGAAATGGAGTAGCCAGCATAGTCCACAAAAGAGCCCAAAATGCACTTCTTGGTTGCTTTCAAAAATGACTGAATGATCTCTGTTTCTGAGGCAAGCCATTCAAAATCACAGTAAGCCAAGCCTATGCCCAGAGCAGTAATGCTGAAGAAGCTGAACAGTTCTATGAAGACCTATAAGACCTTCTAGAACTAACACCCAAAACAAATGTGTTTTTCATTATAGGGCACTGGAAAGAAAAGTAGGAAGTCAAGAGTTACCTGGAGTAACAGGCAAATTTGGCCTTGGAGTACAAGATGAAGCAAGTAAAAGGCTGAGTTTTGCCAAGAGAACACACTGGTCATTGCAAATACCCTCTTCCAAAACACAAGAGAAGACTCTACACATGGACATCACCAGATGGTCAATACCGAAATCAGGCTGATTATATTCTTTGCAGCCAAAAATGGAGAGGCTTTATACAGTCAGAAAACAAACAAACAAACAAAAATAAACAGGAACAGACTGTGGCTCATATAATGAACTCCTTATTGCCAAATTCAGACTTAAACTGAAGAAAGTAGGGAAAACCACTAGACCACTCAGGTATGACCTAAATCAAATCTCTTATGATTATACAGTGGAAGTGCCAGATAGATTCAAGGGATTATATCTAATAGACAGAGTGCCTAAAGAACTATGGATGGAGGTTAGTGACACTGTACAGGAAGCAGTGGTCAAGACCATTCCAAGAAAAGGAAATGCAAAAGGCAAAATGGTTGTCTGAGGAGGCCTTACAAATAGCTTAGAAAAGAATGGAAGCTAAGGAGAAAAGGAGAAAGGAAAGAAGCTAAGAAAGGCAAAAGAGAAAAGGAAAGATATACCTATTTGAATGCAGAGTTCCAAAGAACAGCAAGGAGAGAAAATAAAGTCTTCCTCGGTAAACAAAGCAAAGAAATAGAGGAAAACAATAGAATGGGAAAGACTAGAGATCTCTTCAACAAAATTAGAGATACCAAGGGAAAATTTCATGGAAAGTTTGGCACAATAAGGACAGAAACAGTATGTACTTAACAAAAGCAGAAGATATTAAGAAGAAGTGGCACTCACCTACAGCCAGATGTCATGGAGTCTGAAATCATGTGGGCCTTAGGAAGCAACACTACTCCAGTTGAGCAATTGAAATCATAAAAGATGATGCTGTGAAAATGCTGCACTAAATATCTCAGCAAATTTGCAAAACTCAGCAGTGGCCACAGGCCTGGAAAAGGTCAGTTTTCATTCCAATTCCAAAGAAAGGCAATGCCAAAGAATGTTGAAACTACTGCATAATTACACTCATCTAACACACTGGCCAAGTAACGCTCAAAATTCTCCAAGCCAGGCTTCAACAGTACATGAACCAAGAAATTCCAGATGTTCAAGCTGTAAACTGAAAAGGCAAAGGAACCAGAGATCAAATTGCCAACATCTGATGGGTCACTGAAAAAGCAAGAGAGTTCCAGAAAAACATTTACTTCTGCTTTACTGACTACGCCAAAGCCTTTGACTGTGTGGATCAGAACAAACGGTGGAAAATTCTTCAAGAGATGGGAATACCTGACCACCCTACCTGCCTCTTGAGAAACCTGTATGCAGGTCAATAAGCAACAGTTAGAACCAGACATGGAACAAAGGATGGGTCCAAACTGGGTAAGGAGTACGTCAAGGATGTGTATTGTCACCCTGCTTATTTCACTTATATCCAGAATACAACATGAGAAACACTGGGTTGGATGAAGCACAAGCTGGAATCAAGACTGATGGGAGAAATAATAACCTCAGATATGTAGATGACACCACCCTTAAGGCAGAAAGTGAGGAGGAACTGAAGAGCCTCTTGATGGATGTGAAAGAGGATAGTGAAAAAGCTGGAATCAAGACTGATGGGAGAAGTAATAACCTCAGATATGTAGATGACACCACCCTTAAGGCAGAAAGTGAGGAGGAACTGAAGAGCCTCTTGATGGATGTGAAAGAGGAGAGTGAAAAAGCTGGATTAAAATTCAACATTCATAAAACTAAGATAAAGGGATCTGGGCCCATCATCATGGCAAATAGATGGGGGAAACAATGCAAACAGTGACAGACTATTTTTTGCAGCTCCAAAATCACTGCAGATGGTGACTGCAGCCACGAGATTAAAAGACGCTTGCTCCTTAAAGAAAAGCTATGACAAACCTAAACAGCATATTCAAAAGCTGCAACAATTTGAAGGGTTTATTTAGCCTTCAACCCTTACAAGTTGAAGGGTTGAGACATTACTGACAAAATTCTGTCTAGTCAAAGCTACGGATTTTCCAGCAGTCGTGTATGGATGTGAGAACTGGACCATAAAGAAACTTGAGCACTGAAGAGTTGATGGTTTTGAACTGTGGTGTTACAGGAGACTCTTGGAGTCTGTTGGACTATAAGATCAATCCATTCAATCCTAAAGGAAATCAGTCCTGAATATTCATTAGAAGGACGGATGCTGAAGCTGAAGCTCCAATACTTTGGAAACCTGGTGTGAAGAACTGACTCATTTGAAAAGATCTGGATTCTGGGAAAGATTGGAAGCGGGAGGAGAAGGGGACAACATAGGATGAGATGGGTGGATGGCATCACCAACTTCATGGAAATGAGTTTGAGCAAGCTCTGGGCATTGGAGACGGACAGGAAATCCTGGCTAAAATTATGGCAAGAGCAAGATTATAGGATAAGAAATGGAATTCTTTTTCTTTATAATTTTGAAATGGAAATTTATTTTCTTCTAATCTTCAGTACTCTGAATGCTAAACCCTCCAAATTGTATTCTTCATGTCCACCCCCTGACATTTTTCAGTCAGTTCAGTTCAGTTCAGTCACTCAGTCGTGTCTGACTCTTTGCGACCCCAAGGACTACAGGACGCCAGGCCTCCCTGTCCATTACCAACTTCTTACCCAAACTCATGTCCATTGAGTCTGTGATGCCACCCAACCATGTCATCCTCTGGCAACATTTTTAACAGAAGTAAAAAAAAAAATACTTTTTAAGTGCACAGAATTTTACTTTAAATCATTGTACTGTATAAAAATTTGACTTCTTTCTCCTTAAAGGAAATGCAATGTGAATGGTGCTTAACAATATGAATAATAGAAACAAAAAAAAATCTTTTCTTACCTTATTCCATTTAAAAAATATATTATTGGCAGAAAAAAAGCACATTGAATGCTCAAGTTACCATTATATCAGAAATGCAGGATTAATAGGTTTTTCATGTCAATGATATTATTATACTTTTCCATTTGATATTGTATATTATCAGACTTTCTGCAATATAAACACTAAAACTCAATTTAACCACACTTTTATGTATGTCCACTTTCCTTGGTTAGGGTCTTAACCTTAAATATATTTTGAAGAGTTCATGATAATCCAAAAGCTTAAGAATCATTGTCATACATATTTTAAATTTCTAATTTAAATGTCAAATGGGCATGTTGAAAATATGGTATGTTGCATTAATAATTTCAGTATCCTCTTTTACATGACTAACAAAATACAGCCCTTAATATTTAGTTATTGATGTTTCAAAAAACTAAAATTGTACTGTTAAAAAGTTTAAATGGTAATTCATCTCCTTTTTCCATAAAAAAAAACTAATGGTAATTACTTTGGAGGAATAATTAATGGCAACAGGTTTTACATTATTGTTATTTTTTTATTTGAAAAATCAGGATTCATTATATTTAATTTGTAACGCTCTCATGAATTTCCTATTTGGCTTTCCTCTCAAAACATTGTCCTGTTTTTAATTAATTCTTTATAGTAGTGGAAACTTGCTCTGAATCAACCTTACTTCTTTTTTGATTAGTCAATTTGTAGATAGTTCTAATCTATCTATGATATGCTATTTTATTCCCAAGTCAAAATACATACGTCACATAAAACACAGTGCCCTAAAATCCCACTTTCCTAACAAATATTCTCATATTACTGAAATGGCATGCTCTTAGAGCACATCAGCTTTCAAATAGCCTCATTAGGATTTAGTCATTCTAAATTTACAGTTCAACTCAAATTTCTCAGTTGAAGCAATCTAATAAAATGAAGTTGGCTCCTCATTCATTTCCTAAAGAAAACAACGATTTTGACTTTTAATCAGCTTAAAGTTTTAAAGCCAAAATAGACTGGAGATGCTGATATTTATCCCTACTCAACATATTCAAGTTATTTATGTTTATGTTATTTTGTGGTTTAACATACCTTTTTCAGTTCTGAATATCTGCTAGGACGATTTGAATTTTTCAAACAATCAGTTCAATTTAAGCATTATTTCAACCTAAAATATCATAACTATTCATTTTTGGAGAGAATGTGTAGATGCATTAACCATGAATTGTAGTATATACAAGTAGAACTTGTTGCTAAGTAACAAATACCTACTATCAGGGAGATGATATTACATCTTACTGAACACAGAGACAGGAAATGATCTCTGAGGAAAAGGATCAGTCACAAGTCTATCACAAATCTCTGATGGTAGACGAAAATTAATGGTCTAGGTTTTCTGGCTTAATAGGTTTCCAGTCTCTGTCTCCTGGAAAACATGCATTTCAATTTTATCTACTTTGAAACACCATAGTACTTTAAAAGATTAAATATTATGGGGTGTACCGAATAGTAATTTAGAAATGAAATATTCCTTTTGCAGGTACAGTTTGTCAAGTTACTAACATTTAGTTAAGCTCTTAAAGTCCACAGAAAAGATTTTTGGACAAATGAAGCCCATAATTGTGGTAGTTACCTTAACCCATGCTTTGAATAATCATCAGAGGCATTACCAGTTTTCCCCTGAATCAGATATGATAACTAGTGCTCATATATATATATGCAATATATATATGTACACATACATATATATACTATATAATATACAATGAGCAATGAAGAAATGTTGAAAGTTCCTTTTTCATAAGAATTATGAATGTTTCTTTTTATATGTTCTTATACATGTTCATTTCCATGTATAATCATGAATCTTACATAAATAAGAAATGATGCACTAGTCTAATTCCTCATATCTTTTACTCCATTAATTCATCAATTCAATAGATATTTATCTAGTGCCAAATGTGTACTTTTCTCAAGGCACAGTTTTGAACACACCACTGATGTAAGTCTAAATTGAACAATATTTTATGAAACCAATTGGCATCATATAAAGTTGGAGATGAACCACAAATTTTACTCAAAATGATTGTCCGTTGAAGAAAATCTTCCATATATAATCTTGGAAACATATTCATTGGAGAACTTTTTTAAATGATAAAATTTTTCAAACAAGTCATATGTGTATTAATACATTGTGACCTATTAACAAAGTAATTATAACATAACAGTGGAAGTGAATGAACTGCAGGGACACTAACAGTATAGCTAAATGCCTGAAATAGTATGTTTACAAGACATATTTTATATTGTTATTAGTGTGTTGTATCATTTCATAGAGCTGAAAAACAGGCAAAACTAGTTATACATGATTTAAAGCATAACAATTGAAAGTATATAAAGTACTTTATGTAAAGTAAAATTTTTCAGAAAATATCTCCCATCTGAAAACAACCAGTAAAGATTTGAGGACTTGACCACTGCTTCAAATTTGAACACAGTGCAAAACTCCAAAAATCATAAAGGATCAAGGCAACATGTTATCACCAAAAGAAAATAATCTTCCATCAACCAAACTCAAAGATACAAAAAATTGTGGTTTAGCTTAAAGTACTTCGAGATAGTCAAAGTGTCAATCACCCAGTTGTGTCCAACTCTTTGCAACCCCATGGACTATAGACCGCCAGGCTCCTCTGTCCACGAAATTCTCCAGACAAGAATACTGGAGTGGGTATCCATTCCCTTCTCCAGGGGATCTCCCCAACACAGGAACTGAAACCAGGTCTACTCCATCGCAGGCAGATTCTTTACTGTCTGAGCCATTTCAAAATAGCTAGTTTGAATAAATTACACAACACAAAACAATTCAAAACAAAAATCAGGAAAACAATACATAAAACAAGAAATTTAACAAAGATACAGAAATCATTAAAAAGAATCAAATTCTAGAACTGAGTTATTCAGTGAATGAAATAAAAATGCAATAAAGTAAATACTTTACTCTAAATGCAATACATTAAAACAGAATGTAAACAATGTGATCTGGAGCTATGAAGTTTGAAACAATTAATCAAAGGAGAAAAATAAAACTAAAATAAAAGAGTAAAGAAAATCCGTGTGACCTATGAGATACCATGAAATATATGAATATTAGAATAATTGGAGTTTTTAGAGGACAAAAGGGGCAAGGGGCAGAAATTTTACCAGAAGAAATAACAGACGATGGTGGAAGAATAGGACAGGGAGAGCACTTTCTCCCTCACAAATTCACCAAAAGATTATTTGAATGCTGAGCAACTTCCACAAAAACAACTTCTGAACCCTGGTGGAGGACACCAGCACCCAGAAAGGCAGCCCATTTTCTTCGAAAGGAGGTAGGACAAAATATAAAAGACGAAAGAGTTAGGGACAGAGACCTGTCCTGTGGAGGGAGTCCTGAAGGAGGAAATTTTTCCAAACAGTAGGAAACCCTCTCACTCCGGTGTCTGTGGGGAGTGTCTGGAATCTCAGATGGCAACGTAAGAGGGGGAAAAAACAAACAAACAAACAAACAGCATACACGCCTCACTGCAAATGCCAGTGGAGAAGTAGCCCAGATGCTCGCATAGACCACTAACAAGCAGGGGCTGGACAGTGAGGAGTAGGCTGCAAAACTGGTGCTTAGGGTAAGGACTGGGCCTGGATGCCCTGACGACAATCTGAGGGAGCTAAGGTGAGATAGTAACCCAAAATGCGGGATCTCCAGAGAGACAAAAAAAAGAGAAATTTCCCGTGAAAGGCTCTAACAAGCAGCCTGGCCTGCTCACAGAACAAAGGATTGAGCAAATACAAAAGGAGAGATAGCTGGCTGTGTACAGGGCTCTCCCCATAACCGGAGATACAGAGGCAGGCGTGCCAGAGCCAGAAGGCAAGGGGCTGCTGGAATCTCACCCCTGAAACCAGCATCCTCCACCAAACTGTGAGCAGGCTCCTAGTTTCTAACCACGTCTTCCTGGGATCCTGGATGGTTGACATCTGCCAGGAGGGCGGCAGCCTGAGATCAGCTCCCCATAGGAGACACACAGAACACCTGAGACAATGCTCTCGCAGCACACCCGGGAAACTGAGTGGCTGGGACCAGGGAGGTGATTAAGATGCATGGCCCACCTGGGACAGTGCATTCACCAAGCACTTGGGCGCCTGAGCTGCTCAGACCTGGGAAGGACACAAAACGCATGCCCAAATAAGTCTGTGCCCTTATGGAGTATCTGAGAACCTGAGGGGCTTAGACCTGGGAAGTGCATGAAATGCAAAGCCGGCTTTGGACAGGGCCCCCGCAGCCTGGAGCCTGAGTGGTGTAGACCCAGGAATCACAGGCTGCCTTGAGTTGGGACAAACCCAGTGTGGTCCATACACTGCGATTACTTCCCACACACGCCGGCAATATTTGTTTGCAATATCTCTCACTTGGTACAACACAACTGAACAAGTGAGCCTAAATAAGTGACCACCTTCACCTCCTTGTGTCAGGGCAGAAATTAGACAATGAAAAGACTTGCAAAAAGAGGAAAATTAACAAAGAAATAAACAAAGAAGAGGGAGCCACTCTGGAAGCAACAGGTGCAATGGATTAAAACCCTGTATTTAACATTGACTAAGCATTTGAGGGGGCCTATACACCTTGAGACAGAGAAGGCAATGGCACCCCACTCCAGTACTCTTGCCTGGAAAATCTCATGGATGGAGGAACCTGGTAGGCTGCAGTCCATGGGGTTTCTGGGAGTCGGACACGACTCAGCGACTTCACTTTCACTTTTCACTTTCATGCATTGGAGAAGGAAATGGCAACCTACTCCAGTGTTCTTGCCTGGAGAATCCCAAGGACGGAGGAGCCTGTTGGGCTGCCATCTATGGGGTCACACAGAGTCGGGCACAACTGAAGTGACTTAGCATACACCTTGAGAATAGCTACAAGCTGGAACAAGGAACTATCTGAAACTGATATGACCCCACAGTGCCCACAACAGGTCCAGAGAAACTCCTAGATATATTTTTATTATTGTCACTTAAAAAAATTTAAGTTTTTTATTATTCCTTTAATTTTAATTTCTGTAACCTACTATTATCTTGCAAAAAAAGACCCTATTTTTGAAGGAAATTTCATATATTTTAAAAATCTTTTTTGTGATTGATTTTGTTTTGTATTTTTAACATTTTTTTGAGAGTCTAACCTCTACTCTAGACTTCTGATCTTTGCTTTTTGGTATTTATTATCAATTTTATACCTTGAAGAATCTAATCTTCAATATCCATTTTCACTTAGGAGTGTGATTACTGGCTTGATTGCTTTCTCCCCTTTTGACTCTCCCTTGTCTCCCCCAGGTCATCTCTATCTTCTCCCTCCCCCTGAACCTCTCTGGATGCCCCTCGCTGTAGAGAACTGTTTCACCATTAACCTAGATGCTTCATAATCTGTGCTGTATGGATGGAGAAGTCTTGAGGCTACTGTAAGAATAAAGCTCAAATCCAGAGGCAGGAAGCTTAAATCCAAAACTTGAGAACATCAGAGAACTCCTGATTGCAGGGAACATGAATAGACAAGAGCTCACCCAAAAGCCTCCATACCTAACACTGAAACCAACCTCCACCAAAGAGCCACGTTCCATAACAAGACACACCATACTAGTTCTCCAGGAAAGCAAGAACATAGCCATGAGCATTAAAACACAGGCTGCCCAAAGCCATGCTGAACACATAGAAACCCCAAAACTCACTACTGGACACTTCATTGCACTTCGGAGAGAAGAGATGAGGCTCCACCAATCAGAACACACATACAAGCTCCCCTAACCAGGAAAACTTGACAAGCCACTAGTCCAACCTCACCCACAGGGAGCAGGCTCCACAATAAAGAGGAACCACGAACTTCCAGCCTACAGAAAGGGCACCCCAAACATAGTAATCTAAACAAAATGAAAAGGCAGAAAAATATTCAGCAGGTAAAGGAACATGATAAATGCCTACCAAACCAAACAAAAGAGGAGGGGAGTCTACCTGAAAAAGAATTAAGAATAATAGTAGTACAGATCATCCAAAATCTTGAAATCAAAATGGAATTACAGATAAATAGACTAGAAACAAGGACTGATACGATGCAAGGCTGGGCATACACATTGAGGAAGAACAGAATTGAAAGAGAAACATGTACTTCAGTGTTACTGCAGCACTGTTTACAATAGCTAGGACATGGAAGCAATCTAAATGTCCATTAACAGACAAATGGATATGAAAGTTGTGGTACATATACACAATGGAATATTACTCAGCAATTAAAAAGAATGCATTTGAATCAGGTCTAATGAGGTGGATGAAACTGGAATCTATTATACAGAGTGAAGTAAGTCAGAAAGAAAAACACTAATACAGTGTATTAATGCATATATATGGAATTTAGTAAGATGATAACAACAACCCTATACTCGAGACAGCAAAAGAGACACAGATACAAAGAACAGACTTTGGACTCTGTGGGAGAAGGTAAGAGTGGGATGATTTGAGAGAAGAGCACTGAAACATGTATATTACCATATGTGAAATAGAGGACCAGTCCTAGCTCATTATATAAAACAGGGCACTCAAAGCTGGTGCACTGGGACAACCCAGAGGGATGGAATGGGGATGGAGGTGGGAGGGGGGTTTGGGATGGGGAACACATGTATACCCATGGCTGATTCATGTCAATGTATGCCAAAAACCACCACAATATTGTAAAGTAATTAGCCTCCAATTAAAATAAATAAATTGATTTAAAGAACTAGCTGAGAACTTCACAAACCTAGGGAGAGATTTGGATATCAAGTTCATGAAACTAATAGTTTGCCCAGTTAATACAGAAAGACTTCTTCAAGACACAATATCCTGAAATGCTCAAAAAAAAAAAAAAAAATCCTGAAAGATAAAAAAAATTGTAACCTTCAAAGGAACCCCCAATAAACTATCAGCAGATTTTTCAGCAAAATACTTCATACCAGGAGACAGTGAATTATATTGTCAAAGTTCTAAGAGAAAAGAAAAATGTCAAGCAAGAGTAAATTATTCAGCAAAGTTACCCTTTAGATACGAAAGAGAAATAAAGACTGTCCCAGATAAACATTTCAGCTCTTCAAATAAAATGAAAATATGGTATTTAGTTACATCAAAATATAGGAACTCCTGGAGTTGGTAATGGACAGGGAGGCCTGGCATGCTGCAATTCATGGGGTCGCAAAGAGTTGGACACGACTGAGCGACTGAACTGAACTGAACATCAAAATACAGGAAAACATACAGTACACTGGTAAAGACAAAGATACAGTCAGATTTAGAAAACTCTAATTCTGTAACATGGAGTGTTAACCACTTAACTATAATATAAAAGTTAAAGGAACAGTGTAACTATAGCTACCATGTGCTGTGCTAAGTCACTTCAGTCATGTTCAACTCTTTGGGACCCTATGGACTGTAGCCCATCAGGCTCCTCTTTTCATGGAATTCTCCAGCCAAGAATACTGGAGTGTATTGCCATGCCCTCCTGCAGAGGATCTTTCTGTTAGCAAATAAATGATATAAAAAGGGATAAATTGTGACTTCAAAGTTTTTCAAAAAGTAGGAGGAAAATCATCAAGCTTTTCTATGCAATTGAGGTTACTATCAGTGTAAAATGAACTATTTTATCAATATGAAATTTTATGTAAGCCTCATGGTAACCATAAAGCAAATACCTATAGTAGATTTACAAAAGATAAAGAAAGAAGAAACACAGCACACCATTTGAAAAATCACTAATTTACAAAGGTAGGCAGAAACAGAGGGGACAAAAAAGAACAACAAAATTGCCAGACAATATGAATGATGTGGCAATATTAAGTACTTGCATGCCAATGATTACTCTCGATACAAATTACCTAATCAACAAAGTAACTGGCTGGTATTTTTTTTTTTAATTATAATAAGAGACTCTGCCTAAAAGAGACTCATGTCAGCTTTAAGGACACACATAAACTTAATGTGAAGAGATATAAAAAAGGTATGCCAAGCAACTGATAACTAAAAGAAAGCAGAAATAGCTGTATTTCTATTAAAAAAAATTATAGACTTGAAAAAAAAATAAATACAAAATGGATTAAAGACTTAAACAACTAAAAGAAAACAGAGAGAAGAGATCCTTTACACCTTGATCCTGGCAAAGAGTTTTTGGATATGATATTAAAAGCAACAGCTACAAAAGCAAAAATCAAATAGGACTACATCAAACTTAAAAGCTTCTGCATAGTTAAATCAACAAAATGGAAAGGTAACCTATGAAGTGGCAGAAAATATTTGCAAACTACATATCTGATAAGGGATTAATGTATAAAATATAAAAAGAACTCACATAACTCAATTACAAGGAAACCAAAACTTTGATTAAAAAATGAGAAGAGAAAGGGACTGAGTAGACATTTTTTCAAAGACGTACAAATGTCCAACAGGTACATAATAATATGCATCAAACCTCTAACTGTCAGAAAAATGCAAACAAAACCATAATGAACTATCAACTCATATTTGTTACAGCGGCTATTATCAAGACGAGTGTCGGTGATGTGGAGAAAGGGAACCTTTGTACACTGTCAGGTAAATCACTATAGACAATGGCACAAATGTTCCTCACAAATTAAAAATGTAAATACCATGTGATCCAGCATAGAGACTAATAAATAATACTGTATTCTATATTTCAAAAAAAACTATAAATTGATCTTATATATTCTCTGTGCATATCAAGAAATATTAATTATGTGCATTACAGAGGTGTTAGCTTAAACATTGGTAGTAATCATTTTATAAAAAGGTATCAAATCATTTGTACATATTAAATGAATACAATGCTATATGTTTTTAATACATTATCTTAATAGATAATAGTTTTTAATATCTTTCTAAAAGAAATATAGAAATATAACTTGAGTCACAAATGAACTTTAAAAATTTTTAGTACCTTTATTAAAAATGTAATGAGATAAATTAAGTATAATACTATGTTTCACTTAACCTAATTTATCCAAAATACTATCATTCTAACATACAATCAATATTAAAAACATATCGATAAAAAAGAAGTCCTTCACCATAGAAACAGAACGTAATAGAAATTTCATGAAAGAAAAGAGAGAGGAAGAATGTCTGAACCAAGCTTCATGCACCAATTAGCACTGATTCCAAAAAAAAACTTCAAAACAAGAATATTACTGAAAATATGAAGAATGTGAATCAAAATGCATAAAACATCCTTATGGGGATCCCCTGAAAATGGAATAAATCTTTCCTCCTATGTTTATGGATGCTATCCTGATTTCTCCGAGCTCCCTGAAAAATTCAAATTTTAGCTTTGTTTATTTAGGCTTCATCACTGTTTAGACCCATTCAATGATTTAATACTTGTTTTTAACTTGTCAAATTTCCTAAGTAAATTTTAAGTTTCGAAAGTTGACTCATAAAATTTATGTATTTTATGTTTCTTTACTTCCAATTCTACTCCCAAGGCATCAGTTGACTATTTTGATACTTGTTTTAAACTAACATAATTTCTTCCTCAAATTTTGGCCATTATTTTAACAAATATGATTTAAATTAATTCAGAGCTATAAATATCAATAACCTCAGATGTGCAGATGACACCACCCTTATGGCAGAAAGTGAAGAGGAACTAAAAAGCCTCTTGATGAAAGTGAATGAGGAGAGTGAAAAAGTTGGCTTAAAGCTCAACATTCCGAAAACGAAGATCATGGCATCTGGTCCCGTCACTTCATGGCAAATAGATGGGGCAACAGTGGAAACAGTGTCAGACTTTATTTTTCTGGACTCCAAAATCACTGCAGATGGTGACTGCAGCCAGGAAATTAAAAGACGCTTACTCCTTGGAAGGAAAGTTATGACCAACCTAGATAGCCTATTCAAAAGCAGACACATTACTTTGCCAACCAAGGTCTGTCTAGTCAAAGCAGACTAGTCCGTCTAGTCAAGGTTTTTCCAGTGGTCATGTATGGATGTGAGGGTTGGGCTGTGAAGAAAGCTGAGCGCAGAATTGATGCTTTTGAACTGTGGTGTTGGAGAAGACTCTTGAGAGTCCTTTGGACTGCAAGGAGATCCAACAGTCCATCCTAAAGGAGGTCAGTCCTGGGTGTTCATTGGAAGGACTGATGTTGAAGCTGAAATTCCAATCCTTTGGCCACCTCATGCGAAGTGCTGACTCATTGCAAAAGACGCTGATGCTGGGAGGGATTGGGGTCAGGAGGGGAAGGGGACGACAGAGGATGAGATGGCTGATGGCATCACCGACTCGATGGACATGAGTTTGCGTGAACTCCAGGAGTTGGTGATGGACAGGGAGGCCTGGCATGCTGCAATTCATGGGGTTGCAAAGAGTCAGACATGACTGAGCAACTGAACTGAACTGAACTGAGAGCTAGAAATATGTTGATGCTTTTTTTTTTTTTTTAATTTTTATTGAAGGATAATTGCTTTACAAAATTTTGCTGTTTTCTGTCAAACTTCAACATGAATCAGCCATAGGTATACAAATATCCCCTGCCTCAATAATCTCCCTCCCATACTCCACTCCACCCCACTGCTCTAGATTGATACAAAGCCCCTGTTTGAGTTTCCTGAGCCACAGAGCAAATTCCTGTTAGCTATCTATTTTACACATGGTAATGCAAGTTTCCATGTTACTCTTCCCATATATCTCATCCTCTCCTCCCCTCTCCTCATGTCCATAAGTCAATTCTCTAAATATATTTTCTCCACCAAGTGAGTGAATTGGCTCAGTCATGTCCAACTTTTTGGGACCCCAGGGACTGTAGCCTACTATGCTCCTCCATCCATGGGATTTCCCAGGCAAGAATACTGGAGTGGGTTGCCATTTCCTTCTCTAGATCATCCTGACCCAGGGATTGATCCCAGGTCTCCTGCTTTGTAGGCAGACGCTTTACCATCTGAGCCACCAGGGAAGGTGGCTTTTCTCCACTGCTGCCCTGTAAATAAATTCTGCCGTACCATTTTTCTAGATTCCATATATATGTGTAAAAATACAATATTAATCTTTCTGACTCTGTATAATAGGTTCTAGGTTTATCCACCTCATCAGAACTGATTCAAAAACATTCCTTTTCATGGCTGAGTAATATTCCATTCTTATATGTACCAAAATTTCTTTATCCATTCAACTGTTGATGGATATTTAGGCTGCTTCCATGTTCTAGGTATAGTATATAATGCTGCAATGAACATGTGTTTCTCAATTTTGTTTTCCTCAGGGTATATGCCTAGGAGTTGGAATTGCTGGGTTATATGGTGGTTGTATTCCTAATTTTTTAAGGAATCTCCATACCATCTTCCACAGTGCCTGTATCAATTTAAATTCCCACCAGCAGTGCAAGAGCATTGCCTTTTCTGCATACCCTCTCCAGAATTCATTGTTTGTAGACCTTTTGATGATGGCCACTCTGACCGGTCTGAGGTGGAATCTCATTGTAGTTTTCATTTGCATTTCTCTAATAATGAGCGATGTTGAGCATCTTTTCATGTGTATGTTAGACATCTGTTTGTCTTCTTTGGAGAAATGTCGTTTAAAATCTTTTCCCCACTTTTAGATTGGGTTTTTGGGTTTTCTGGCATTGAGTTGTATGAACTTCTTGTATGTTGTGGAAATTAATCCTTTGTTAGCTGTTTCATTTGCTATTATATTCTCCCATTCTGAGGGTTGTCTTTTCACCTTACTTACACTTTCCTCTGCTGTGAAAAAGCTTTTAACTTTAATCAGGTTACCCTTGTTTACTTTGGTTTTTATTTCCATTACTCTAGAAGGTGGGTTATATCAGATCTCACTTTGACTTAAGTCATCAAGTGTTCTGCCTATGTTTTCCTCTAAGAGTTTAATAGTTTCTGGTCTTACATTTAGGTCTTTAATTCATTTGCAGTTTATCTTTGTATATGGTGTTAGGAAGTATTCTAATTTCATTCTTTTACATGTAGCTGTCCAGTTTATCTAGCACGATTTATTGAAGAGGCTGTCTTTGCCCCATTGTATATTCTGGCATGCTTTGTCAAATATAAGGTACCCATAAGTCCATGGGTTTCTTTCTGGGCTTTCTATCCTGTTCCATTGGTCTATAGTAATGTTTCTGTGCCAGTACCATACTGTCTTGATGACTGGAGCTTTGTAGTATAATCTGAAGTCAGGAAGGTTGATTACTCTGGCTCCATTCTTAACTTTGAAGACTGCTTCAGCTATTTGGGGTCTTTTGCATTTCCATATGAATTGTGAAATTTTTTGTTCTAATTCTGTGAAAAATGTCATTGGTAACTTGATAGGGATCACACTGAATCTGTAGATTGCATTAGGTAATATAGCCATTTTAACAATATTGATTCTTCCTACCCATGGAGAATCTTTTCTTTTGCTTTTTTTTTTTTTAATTTTATTTATTTTTAAACTTTACATAATTGTATTAGTTTTGCCAAATATCAAAATGAATCCACCACAGGTATACACGTGTTCCCCATTCTGAACCCTCCTCCCTCCTCCCTCCCCATACCATCCCTCTGGGTTGTCCCAGTGCACCAGCCCCAAGCATCCAGTATCGTGCATCGAACCTGGACTGGCAACTCATTTCATACATATTATACATGTTTCAATGCCATTCTCCCAAATCATCCCACCCTCTCCCTCTCCCACAGAGTCCATAAGACTGATCTATACATCAGTGTCTCTTTTGCTGTCTCGTACACAGGGTTATTGTTACCATCTTTCTAAATTCCATATATATGCGTTAGTATACTGAATTGGTGTTTTTCTTTCTGGCTTACTTCACTCTGTATAATAGGCTCCAGTTTCATCCACCTCATTAGAACTGATTCAAATGTATTCTTTTTAATGGCTGAGTAATACTCCATTGCTTATATGTACCACTGCTTTCTTATCCATTCATCTGCTGATGGACATCTAGGTTGCTTCCATGTCCTGGCTATTATAAACAGTGCTGCGATGAACATTGGGGTACATGTGTCTCTTTCCCTTCTGGTTTCTTCAGTGTGTATGCCCAGCAGTGGGATTGCTGGATCATAAGGCAGTTCTATTTCCAGTTTTTTAAGGAATCTCCACACTATTCTCCATAGTGGCTGTACTAGTTTGCATTCCCACCAACAGTGTTAAGAGGGTTCCCTTTTCTCCACACCCTCTCCAGCATTTATTATTTGTAGACTTTTGGATCACAGGCATTCTGACTGGTGTGAAATGGTACCTCATAGTGGTTTTGATTTGCATTTCTCTGATAATGAGTGATGTTGAGCATCTTTTCATGTGTTTGTTAGCCATCTGTATGTCTTCTTTGGAGAAACGTCTATTTAGTTCTTTGGCCCATTTTTTGATTGGGTCATTTATTTTTCTGGAGTTGAGCTGTAGGAGTTGCTTGTATATTTTTGAGATTAGTTGTTTGTCAGTTGCTTCCTTTGCTATTATTTTCTCCCATTCTGAAGGCTGTCTTTTCACCTTGCTAATAGTTTCCATTTGTATGGAAATACAAAAAACCTCGAATAGCCAAAGTGATCTTGAGAAAGAAGAATGGAAGTGGAGGAATCAACCTACCTGACTTCAGGCTCTACTACAAAGCCACAGTTATCAAGACAGTATGGTACTGGCACAAAGACAGAAATATAGATCAATGGAACAAAATAGAAAGCCCAGAGATAAATCCACGCACATATGGACACCTTATCTTTGACAAAGGAGGCAAGAATATACAATGGATTAAAGACAATCTCTTTAACAAGTGGTGCTGGGAAATCTGGTCAACCACTTGTAAAAGAATGAAACTAGAACACTTTCTAACACCTTACACAAAAATAAACTCAAAATGGATTAAAGATCTCAACGTAAGACCAGAAACTATAAAACTCCTACAGGAGAACATAGGCAAAACACTCTCCGACATACATCACAGCAGGATCCTCTATGACCCACCTCCCAGTATATTGGAAATAAAAGCAAAAATAAACAAATGGGACCTAATTAACCTTAAAAGCTTCTGCACATCAAAGGAAACTATTAGCAAGGTGGAGAATCTTTTTATGTCATCTTTGATTTCTTTCATTACAGTCATAGAATTTTCTGTGTATAGTCCTCTTTTCTCCTTAGGTAAGTCTATTTCTAGATATTTAATTCTTTTTGTTTCAATGGTGAATGGGATTGATATCTTAATTTCTCTTTCTTATTTTCACTGTTACTATATAGAAATGCAAGTGATTTCCTTGTATTGATTTTGTATTCTACAACTTTGCTAAATTCAATGATTAGCGCTAGTAATTTTCCGATACTATCTTTAGGGTTTTCTATGTTCAGTATCATGTCATCTGAAAACAGTGAGCGCTTTGCTTCTTCTTTGCCAATCTGGATTCCTTTTACTTATTTTCCTTCTCTGATTGCTCTAACTAGGACTTCCAGAAAAATGTTGAATAATAGTGGTGAAATTGGACACTCTTGTCTTGTTCCTGATCTTAGGGGGCATACTTTCAGTTTCCACCATTGAGATTAATGTTTACTGTAGGCTTATCATATATGGTCTTTACTATGTTGAGGTAGGTTCCTTCAATGCACATTTTTTGAAGTTTTAATCATAAATGGGTGAATTTTTTTAAAGGCTTTTCTGCATCTATTGAGATGATCATTTGGTTTTTATCTTTCAGTTTGTTTATATGGTATATCACATTGATTGATTTGCTTATACTGTAGAATTCTTGCATTCCTGGGATACACTCAACTTGATCATTACATATGTTTTTTGATATGTTGCTGATTCTGTTTCCTAAAATTTTGTTAAGGATTTTTTTCATGTATGTTCATCAGTTATATTCGACTGTAGTTTTCATATTTTGTGTTGTTTTTGTCTGGTTTTGGTATCATGGTGATGGTGGCATCATAGAGTGAGTCTGGAAATGTTCCTTCCTCTGCATTTTTTTGAAACAGTTTTAGAAGGATAGGCATTAGCTCTTCTCTAAATGTTTGATAATTCTTCTGTGAGGCCACCTAGTCCTTGACTTTTGGTTTTGGGGAATTTTTGATCACAGCTTCAATTTCAGTGTTTGAAGTTGGGTTGTTCATAATTTCTACTTCTTCCTGATTCAGTCTTAGAAGAATGAATTTTCTAAGAATCTGTCCATTACTTCCAGGTTATCCATTTTATTCATATATATAGTTGTTTATAATATTCTCTTATATTCCTTTGTATTTCTACATCATCTGTTGTAACCACTCCTTTTTTACTTCTCAATTTGTTGATTTAATTCTTCTTTTTTTTCTTGATGAGTCTGTGTCAAGGTTAGTCAACTTTCTTTATCTTCTCAAAGAACACAATTTTATTTTTATTAATCTGTACTATTGTTCCTTTCATTTCTTTTTTCATTTATTTCTGCTCATATCTTTATGTTTTCTTCCCTTCTACTAATTTCGGGGTTATTTTTGTTCTTCTTTTTCCAGCTGGCTAAGCTGCCGTCTGTGAGGTCGCACAGAGTCGGACATGACTGAAGCGACTTAGCAGCAAGCTGTAAAGTTAGTTTGTCTATTCAGTGTTTTTCTTGTTTCCTGAGGTAGGATTCTACTGCTCTAAACTTTACTCTTATAACTGCTTTCGCTATGTCCCATAGGTTTTCAGTTGTTGTGTTTTCATTGTCATTTGTTTCTAGAACTTTTTTTAGTATCTTCAGTACCCTGTTGGTTATTTAGAAACATATTGTTTAATCTCCATGTGTATGTGCTTCTTACAGGTTTTTTTTCTTGTAATTGACATCCAGTCTCATAGCATTGTGGTCAGAGAAGATGCTTGATACGATTTCAATTTTCTTATATTTATTGAGGTGTGATTTGTGACCCAAGATATGGTCTATCCTGTATAATGTTCCATATGCACATAAGAAGAAGGTGTATTTGTCTGCATTTGGATGGAATGTCCTGAAGATATCATTTAGGACTTGGGTTTCCTTATTAATTTTGCTTTGATGATCTGGCCATTGGAGTGCGTGGGCTGTTAAAAGTCTCCTACTACTATTGTGTTACTGTCAATTTCTGCTTTCATGTATGTTAGTGTTTTTCTTATGTATTGAGGTGCTCCTATGTTGGGTGCACACATATTTACAATTGTTATGTCTTCTTCTTGGATTGATCCCTTGATCATCATGTAGTTTGCTTCCTTATCTCTTGTCATCTTCTTTATTTTAAGGTCTATTTTGTCTGGTATGACGGTTGCTACTCCAGTTTTCTTTTGCTTCCCATTTGAATGGAATATATATTTTCCATCCTCTCACTTACAGTCTATATGTGTCTTTAGGTCTGAAGTGGGTTTCTTGTAGACAGCATACATATGGGTCTTGTTTTTGTATCCATTCAGCCAGTCTGTGTCTTTTGTTTGGAGCCTTTTAGTCCATTTACATTTAAAGTGATTATTGATATATATGTTCCTATTGCCATTTTCTTAATTGCTTGGGGTTGGTTTTGTAGATCTTTTCTCTTCTTTTGCATTTCTTGACAGAAAAGTCCCTTTAACAATTGTTGTAATGCTGGTTAGGTGGTGCTGATTCTCTTAACTTTTGCTTGATGGAAAAACTTTATATTTCTCCATCAATTTTGAATGAGATCCTTGCCAGGTACTGTAAACTTGGTTGTAGATTTTTTTCCCTTTCAATACTTTAAATATATTCTGCCATTCCCTTCTGGTCTTTAAGATTTTCTGCTGGAAGATCAGCTGTTAAGCATATGAGGTTTCCATTGTATGTTACTTGTTGCTTCTCCCTTGCTGCTTTTAAGATTCTTTCTTTATGTTTAGTCTTTGTTAATTTGATTAGTATGTGTCTTGGCATGTTTCTCCTTGGGTTTATCCTTTATAGGACTCTTTGCACCTCTTGGACTTGTTTGACTATTTCCTTTTCCATGTTGGGAAAATTTTCAACTATAATTTCTTCAAAAATTGTCTCATACACTTGCTTTTTCTCTTCTTCTTCTGTGACCCCTATAATTCAAATGTCAGTGCACTTTATATTGTGTCAGAGGTCTCTAAGACAATCCTCAGTTCTCTTCATTCTATTTATTCTGCTCCTCAGAAGTTACCTGCACCATGTTATCTTCCAGTTAACTGATTGGTTCCTCTGCTTGAGATATTCTGCAATTGATTCCTTCTAGAGTATTTTTAATTTCTGTTATTGTGTTGTTTGTCTCTGTATGTTTATTCTTTAAATCTTCTAGGTCTTTGTTAATTGATTTTTGCATTTTTTCCCATTTTGTTTTCAAGGTTTTGGATCATCTTTACTATTATTATTCTGAATTATTTTTCAGGTAGTTTGCCTATTTCCTCTTCATTTATCTGGACTTCTGTGTTTCTTATTTGTTCCTTCATAGTATTTTTCTGCTTCTTCATTATTTTTTTTAACTTATTGTGTTTGAGATTTCCTTTTCCTAGGCTCAAAGTTGAATTCTGTCTTCCTTTTGATTTCTTCCCTCCTATGGTTGGTCCAGTGGTTTGCATAAGCTTCATATAGGGTGAGATTTGTGCTGAGTTTTTGTTTGTTTGTTTTTGCTCAGATCAGCAAGGCTGAGAGAGGTGGTAATCCTGCTTAGTGATGATTGGGTTTATATTTCTGTTTTGTTTGTTTTTTAGATGAGGCATCCTGCACATGGTTCTACTGGTGGTTGGATGATGCCAGGTCTTATATTCAAGTGGTTACCTTTGTGTGAGTTCTCACTATCTGATACTCCCTAGGGTTAGTTCTCTGGTAGTCTAGGGTCTTGGAGTCAGTGCTCCCACTCCAAAGGCTCAGAGTTTGATCTATGGTCAGGAATGAGGATTCCACAAGTAGTATGTTATGGAATTAAGTGAGAGAAAAACAAATATCCAAAAATGAGAAACCAAGATAAACCCTAGACAAATGGCAGTTACAAAAAAAAAAAAAAATCAAACAATTAATAATTAAAATAATGGAATATACACATATACATATACAACCATGAGCAAAGTCAAAATAGTCCAAAAAAAAATAAAGTACAGAAGATTGATCCGTAGTTTTGTTTTTTTCCTTCAAAATCAAAATTTATATTTCCAAGTTTAGAATAAAACTAATTAAAGCACAAACTGGAAACAAAACTAAAGCAAGATGCTAAGTGGGGAATAACACAATGAAAACAATAGTAACAAATATGGTGAGAGGAAAGGAAAGAAAGAAGATATATGCAAAGTTAAATAGAGATATATGCAAAAGAGATTATATATATATATATATATATATATATATATATACACACACATACATACATATATAAAAGATTAACTGCAAGGGGAAAAGAACAGTCAGGAAAGGGAAATAAAGGCATAATTGTAGAAAAATATAATAGGTTTAATAAAATTAAAAAGTATAAAAAAGAGAAAAGAAAAAAAGAGACAGGAGAAGAAAGAAAAAAGGGAGAGGGGGGAAGGAAAACTCCACAGAACTACAAAAGGCCAATGCAGAGGCAGAGGTGTATAGCAACAACAAAAAGCGTAACTGATTATACACATTCAGTTCAGTTCAGTCGCTCAGTCGTGTCCAACACTTTGCAACCCCATGAACCTCAGCACGCCAGGCATCCCTGTCCATCACCAACTCTCAAAGTCCACCAAACCCATGTCCATTGAGTCAGTGATGCCATCCAACCATCTTATCCTCTGCCGTCCCCTTCTCCGTTGGCCCTCGATCTTACCCAGCATCAGGGTCTTTTCAAATGAGTCAGCTGTTCATATCAGGTGGCTAAAATATTGGAGTTTCAGCTTTAACATCAGTCCTTTCAATGAACACCCAGGACTGATTTCCTTTAGGATGGACTGGTTGGATCTCCTTGCAGTCCAAGGGGCTCTCGAGAGTCTTCTCCAACACCACAGTTCAAAAGCAGCAATTCTTCAGGGCTCAGCTTTCTTTATAGTCCAACTCTCACATCCATACCTGATCACTGGAAAAACCAAAGCCTTGACTAGATGGACCTTTGTTGGCAAAGCAATGCCTCTGCTTTCTAATATGCTGTCTAGGTTCGTCATAACCTTCCTTCCAAGGAATAAGTGCTTTTTAATTTCATGGCTGAAATCACCATCTGCAGTGATTTTGGAGCCCCCAAAAATAAAGTCTTCCACTGTTTCCTCATCTATTTGCCATTATGTGATGGGACCAGATGCCATGATCTTAGTTTTCTGAATGTTGACCTTTTAGCCAACTTTTTCACTCTCCTCTTTCACTTTCATCAAGAGGCTTTTTAGTTCCTCTTCACTTTCTGCCATAAGCGTGATGTCATCTGCATATCTGAGGTTAGTGATATTTCTCCCGGCAATACTGATTCCAGCTTGTGCTTCCTCCAGCCCAGCATTTCTTATGATGTACTCTGCATATAAGTTAAATAAGCAGCATGACAATATACAGCCTTGACATACTCCTTTTCCTATGTGGAACCCGTCTGTTGTTCCATGTCCAGTTCTAACTGTTGCTTCCTGGCCTGCATACAGGTTTCTCAAGAGGCAGGTCAGGTGGTCTGGTATTTTTATCTCTTTTAGAATTTTCCACAGTTTATTGTGATCTACACAGTCAAAGGCTTTGACATAGTCAATAAAGCAGAAATAGATGTTTTTCTGGAACTCTCTTGCTTTTTCAATGACCCAACAGATGTTGGCAATTTGATCTCTGGTTCCTCTACCTTTTATAAAACCAGCTTGAACATCTGGAAGTTCACGTTTCACGTACTGTTGAAGCCTAGCTTGAAGAATTTTGAGCATTACTTTGCTAGCGTGTGAGATGAGTGCAATTGTGCGGTAGTTTGAGCATTCTTTGGCATTGCCTTTCTTTGGGATTGTAAAAAAAGTGACCTTTTCCAGTCCTGTGGCCACTGCTAAGTTTTCCAAATTTGCTGGCATATTGAGTGTAGCACTTTCACAACATCATCTTTAGGGTTTGTAAAAGCTCAACTGGAATTACATCACCTCCACTAGCTTTGTTTGTAGTGATGCTTCCTAAGGCCCACTTAAGTTTGCATTCCAGGATGTCTGGCTCTAGATGAGTGATCACACCATCGTGATTATCTGGGTCATGAAGATCTTTTCTGTTTAGTTCTTCTGTGTATTCTTGACACCTCTTTTTAATATCTTCTTCTTCTGTTATGTCCATACCATTTCTGTCCTTTTTGTGCCCATCTTTGCATGAAATCCCCAAGAAAAAGAAATTCAAAAAGGCAAAATAGTTGTCTGAGGTGACCTTACACACAGCTAGGAAAAGAAGAGAATTGAAAGGCAAAGAAGCAAAGGAAAGTTAATCCCATTTGAATGCAGAATTCCAAAGACTAACAAGCAGGGATAAAACAAACAAACAAAAACCTTCCTCACTGATCAATACAAAGAAATAGAGGAAAACAATAGAATGGGAAAGACTAGAGATCCCTTCAAGTAAATTAGAGACACCAAGGGAACTTTTCATGCAAAGATGGGCAGAATAATGGACCTATAATGTTACATTATAATAACTGTTAAAATAGAAAAATGCCATAGAGTTTCCTATCTACTTATTTAAAAATCTCCCCCCCCCCACCATATTCTTTTCCTCTTATGAACTTTACTGTTTGTGCACATTCTTGTTCACATTCAGTACTTTAGTTTGTCTCAGTTAGCATTTTCTAAGGATCTCAACTATGCAAGATGATATTACATAAAGTGAAATAAAACACAGCCTTGTTTTGTCAAGCCTTGTTATTTAATATTATACATGTATAGTAAATTGAATATATTTTCATGAGAACAAAAAGTATATTATGGTCTTTGAAACTAAAAGATAAACAGTTCTGCTTATGGAAAACATAGACATCTCTAAGCAGGTATACTGAAATGAACATTGAAAGATGAATAGTCACTGCTAGGAGACAAGAAGAATAGTTTGTTCCTATCACCAATGACTACTATGAATCTGACAGAGATGACCAGTCAGAGTCAGCTCTGTATATTTTTATCTTTCTACCAATAAAATTAATTAATACTGCCTCTCACCTAGAGAACTTATAAGCCATTGTGACAAAATCCAATTAAAATAAATAAATTTGTATTTTAAAAAATTAATATTTTACCTTAAATTTCCTTATACCCAAAATTTGAGTAACATACTTTACCTTGGTGATATTTAGAAAAATACTGGAAGTTAATACAGTCATGATATTTCAGAGTCTAGCCCATTAATCATTTTGGCTATTAAGATCTGAAGTTTTATTGAAAATGATCATTATATTGCTGTACATATGTGTCTGTATCTCTTTTTTACTGTCTAAAATTTTTCTTAACACCTTGGAGATGTGTGAACATTTGCACAATTATTCAAATTTGTTGTTTTGCTTTCATAATGTACTATGATTTTTAACATTTATAGGAATTAAGACTTCAAAAATACCACACTATATTTACAAGAAGTATACAAATCTATATTCTTCTAAAATTAACATATATGCGTATGTATATGTGGGTGTCACTAGTATCTTCCTTGTTTTTCTATTTCTAAGTATAACAAAATATGATAATGAAAGTAAAATATGGTTTTTCTTCAAAAACTTTGACTTAACCTCATTTATCTTTGAGAAATTGTATTATAGTTAGTTATTCAGCAAACATATTCTCCTCTACACCTCTCTGCTGAAATGGGGCATATTACCATGACACACTGATTTTTAGCTAATGAAATGTTAACCAATTGGTACAAGCAGACTGATTAAACACACCTATATCAACTAACAAGCCCCTTGTGTATTTGTGATCCTCCATGAGAAGAATAGAGTTAGAGTCTGATTCTCATCTGAGGGGAATTTAGAGATAAGAATGGTAGACAGAGATGAGAATCCAACTCATAATTTGGACGTTCAGCTTAGAAGAAAGCTGTTCCAGCTGACCTGCCTACTAGTGAATGAAAAAAAGTACATATATATTCTGTCCTTAAAATAGAAAGGATTTTCCAACTCACTGAATTTTACAGTATTCTATTACACAGCATTGTCACAGCAACAGTTAATACTAGGTCTTATTTTTTAACCAAATTACATATTATCAATTTCCTCTCAATTGTTACTCTGGTAGACCAAAAATATTATTGATAGTGCTGATATAGAGAAAAGTACATAGTAGATAAGGGCTTCCTTATCTACTCATTGGTAAAGGGCTCATTGGTCAAGAATCAGCCTGCCAATGCCAGAGACATGGATTCAATCCCTGGATTGGGAAGATACCCTGGAAAGGAAATGGCAACCCACTCCAGGATTCTTGCCTGGAGAATTCCATGGATAGAAGAACCTGGAGGGCTACAGTCCATGGAGTCACAAACAGTCAGATTCATTAGTGACTAAACAACAACAACACAACACAGTAGACACAATTAGACCTTGGAGTGTCTAGAGCCTGACAACACTATCTCCTCTCAGCAACAGCACTCTTTCTTTTGTCTCCTAACATCTTTTCTTCCTTTTATTTATTTTTTTTCAATGTTATTATTTTTTTTATTTTTTAAATCTCAGGAATCATACCACCTAGTCAGGTGCTACTTCCTTATTGCTATCAATTTTTAGGGATGATGGAACTCCTTTTCAGAAAAAAAAAAAAAAGAAACCTACTATACTATTATGCTATTTTCCATGTAGAAAGATGATTTTATCCTCTTCTTGTGTTCTTCAGAGCATTAGAAAATGCACATAATATATCTGACATGGGTTTATTTTACTACTGTGTGTGTGTGCACATGTATGTGTATGATATTCAATAAAACTGTAAAGTTTAAAGTAACTACATTTCTATTCAATGTCATTGGCTAGAAATTGGATATCATCAATAATCTCTATTTCTAACCATGTTCTATACCTTTAATTCCTTCCAGAATTAAGCGCTAATTCAGCTTTTAGATATAGTATACATTTAACCTTTTATAATATTATTACAGTGGGAATCTGACAGACTATTAAAGATCTCATCCCAGATGAAGGCAAGCAAAACAATGTTCTGCTTGCTTCATCTCACATACTTTGAACACTGCAGTGTCCATTACATAATCTATTTAGTGCTTTATTTTTTTATTTTTTATGCTTTTTGATGATTTTGCAGTTTAAAATTTCACCAGTTGAAGTGCTGAAGTGCTGTCCTGTATTACTAACTGCAACAAGGCTGTGATATACCCATTAAAATAAGTAGCAAGAATTTAACGTTTTGCTACTTTTGTTATTGGTGCAGCTTACATTTCCATTTCAGTTACATGTTGTTAGAATTAATCTGTTGTAGTTTATAACGTAACCTTTTGAGTAGTCCACCTACCATGGATGATTTCAAACTATAGGCAAATGAACTGAGTAACAGTAAGTGATTAATACCATGGTCCTTCAATACGTAATTAAAAAACAGAAACATCAACAGTACAGTTGAATCAGCATTAAAATATTTAACAAGCATTTATAGATTTTCTATATCCATGATTAGATGCAAAACAACAAATGAAAGAATTAAAATGTTTTGATTAATGAAATAAAACTATAATGAAAAATTTTGTATTACGAAAACTATAATTTTATGATGGTAGATATAGCAATAAGATTTCAGATAATAGTCTCTAATATTTTATAATAATATCATTTGTCATTAAAAACATACATTAAGGAAACACACTGTTCTCCATAGTGGCTGTACTAGTTTGCATTCCCACCAACAGTGTAAGAGGGTTCCCTTTTCTCCACACCCTCTCCAGCATTTATTGCTTGTAGACTTTTGGATCTCAGCCATTCTGACTGGCGTGAAATGGTACCTCATTGTGGTTTTGATTTGCATTTCTCTGATAATGAGTGATGTTGAGCATCTTTTCATGTGTTTGTTAGCCACCTGTATGTCTTCTTTGGAGAAATGTCTATTTAGTTCTTTGGCCCATTTTTTGATTGGGTCATTTATTTTTCTGGAATTGAGCTGTAGGAGTTGCTTGTATATTTTTGAGATTAGTTGTTTGTCAGTTGCTTCCTTTGCTATTATTTTCTCCCATTCTGAAGGCTGTCTTTTCACCTTGTTTATAGTTTCCTTTGTTGTGCAGAAGCTTTTAAGTTTAATTAGGTTCCATTTGTTTATTTTTGCTTTTATTTCCAATATTCTGGGAGGTGGGTCAAAGAGGATCCTGCTGTGATGTATGTCGGAGGGTGTTTTGCTTATGTTCTCTTCTAGGAGTTTTATAGTTTCTAGTCTTACATTTAGATCTTTAATCCATTTTGAGTTTATTTTTGTGTATGGTGTAACAGTGTGGAGATTCCTTAAAAAAAATGGAAATAGAACTGCCTTATGATCCAGCAATCCCACTGCTGGGCATACACACTGAGGAAACCAGAACAGAAAGAGACACATGTACCCCAATGTTCATCGCAGCACTGTTTATAATAGTGAGGACATGGAAGCAACCTAGATGTCCATCAGCAGATGAATGGATAAGAAAGCTGTAGTACATATACACAATGGAGTATTACTCAGCCATTAAAAAGAATACATTTGAATCAGTTCTAATGAGGTGGATGAAACTGGAGCCTATTATACAGAGTGAATAAGCCAGAAAGAAAAACACCAATACAGTATACTAACACATATATATGGAATTTAGAAAGATGGTAACAATAACCCTGTATACGAGACAGCAAAAGAGACACTGATGTATAGAACAGTCTTTTGGACTCTGTGGGAGAGGGAGAGGGTGGGATGATTTGGGAGAATGGCATTGAAACATGTATAATATCATATATGAAATGAGTCGTCAGTCCAGGTTTGATGCACGATACTGGATGCTTGGGGCTGGTGCACTGGGACAACCCAGAGGGATGGTATGGGGAGGGAGGAGGGAGGAGGGTTCAGGATGGGGAACACATGTATACCTGTGGCGGATTCATTTTGAAATATGGCAAAACCAATACAATATTTTAAAGTCAAAAAATAAAATAAAATTAAATTATATTAAAAAAAAAACATGTTTAATCAGATAGTCTAAAATTATAAAATTCTGAAACTTCAATTAAACATAATTAAAATATCAATTTGGCCTTGTAAAGTGTAACTGTAAAGGACTTTGAAAAGTCAGTCATACCAATCAAAAGACCCAAATGTAATATTAAAATATTTGAAGACTCAGAAGAAACATAATTGCATATTACTTCCCCATTTCCTATTCCCAAAGCATCTGACTGCCTTAGAATCTCTCCATTTAGACAAAATTATAGCTACTTAAAATGTACTTTTTACCTTGGCACTCAAAAGATCAAACTGCCAAAAATTAACTGGTGGTACAGAATTGCTCTTTCTTTCTGTCCTCTGGCTTTAGTGCTAGAGTAACAAGAAAAATTGCTTTGATGATTTTACTACCAAAACTTATTCCTCTGTATCATTTGTACAGTTTCTTGTATCTTCCTAAGTCATAGTGCCTCAAATTTGTGTCAAATGTATTAAAACACAGTATCCAATGTTATGTTATCAAATATCTTTGAGCTCTTATTTTGCATTCACAGGTATTCATGACACCATTACTACATATCATTTCTAAATGTATGGAACTTCTGACAATAAAAATATTTGTGTTATCTCTACATAAGTATACTTTATTTGTCCAGTTTTAGGAACTAATTTTAATATATGCTTAATCAAACTGAATCTTACAAAAATTTTAAAATATTTTAAACAACTACTAGCTATGAAAATATACTCTGAATACCTGTGTTTGCTTGGAATGACAGAAATTTTATACTAATAAAGATCTTCAACATAAGCTAAAATAGAAGAAAACTATGCTTATTAAAAATTGTGTGATTTTTCATATTTCTTAGGCTATCATAATTTTTACCAATTTAATCAATCTGAAGGCTTCCTGCTTCCATTTAATTATAATTAAATAATGTTCCTATTGTTACAAAGAATTTGTATGTGGAACAATCAGATATTTTATTGTTAATAGATTTGGAATTTTATGAAAGCATTTGTTTAGTAAATCAATGGGATTACAAGTTCTGTGCCTGGTGGTGAACCATTTGTGTAGGTTTTTTCTTTTTCTTTTTCTTGGCACAATCATAATTCCCAGCCGTGATTTCAAACAGCTTCAAGAATATAGCACTCTTAGGACTTCAATTAATATTTCCTTTACAAATATACAGCAACTAAAAGGAAATTATGTGGGAAAGTGCCATGTAAGGATTGTAGACACACAGATTAGATGGATAGATATAGTGATGAGCTGGATAGATATATAAATGAATGTCTGACATAACATATATGAAATGTTACATGTACATATGAAGGTATTTAACCTAAACGTTAAATTTCATTCAATAATTTTTTATTTTAATCATTAAAATAATTAGTGTACAAACAAAGCTGAGTGCCAAACAATTGATGCTTTTGAACTGTGGTGTTGGAAAAGACTCTTGAGAGTCCCTTGGACTGCAAGGAGATACAACCAGTCCATCCTAAAGGAAATCAGTCCTGAATATTCTTTGGTAATCCCTATATCTCATGATTCTGCTGTGGACAGAGCAGGTACACGGTGAACAGGTATTAATACTTCATACGTAACATTGTTAATATCTTTATTGATTAATCTGATGTTGGCTTATGTTCATATCTAGATATCTTCATTTTGTAATTTCAGAATGTGTAATACTAAATTTTTTTCAACTTCCAATAAATATGCTTCTCTTTTAGATAAAAGCAATGAAAAATAAAGCTACTTATCTCAGTCATATAGCTAATTATGTGAACCGCATTAATATATGCTGGATACTAAAATGATACAACGGAAATAAATATAAAAATTCAAAGGCAGATATGTGTTTAGATGGTATGGGTTCTAATTAAGATATATTTATAATATTATTAAATATATTTTGAACAGCCTTAATAAATACAATACTTTCTTCTAAATTCTATATTACTTATTTTACTATTATCAATTCCTTCCTATTAATTTAAATTATATAAATATAGACCATTGAAACCAGAACATGCAATTTATATTTCTCTTATACTTCTCTATATAAAGTATTAATTACAACTGTCAAAAACATTTTAGGACTTAAATTTATTCACTGTGTTCTAATATTTTCAAAACAGTACCACTTTCTAGGTCTCAAAGTTCTTGAAACTTCTGAGCACAAAGCAAGTGCTTGATTTTTTACTGTGACTGATGTGTGATTTAAAAATTTTGCTGAAGTCATTAAAACTCATCAAATTTTTTCACTGATATGCATATACCAATCATTTAAGGAAAATATTCTAAACAATTTTCAGCAGCTCATTCACTCTGATGACTAGCTTCCACATGTTTATCCCTTAAATAATATAGATAGGAAGCTTTTTCTGATGAGATAGAAAAATTATTCTACGATAAATCTAAAATTCTTGGAAAATCAACCCCGGACACTGAGATTTTTATCTTGATAATAGACATTTGTAGAATATAATAACCAGGAAGACTTCTGTGACCTTTGAAAATTATTGGTCATTCAAAGACAATCACATTTTACTTTTGCTAAATTTGAGAAGTACATAAAAATAGTTAAGTTTATTTTGACAAAAGCCTAAATACAGTAAGATGTATTTTTAACTGAAAATGGGCAGTAGGATCCCAGGAGGAGTGAAAGGACAGCTGGCATGACAACACTTGACATCCTGTGGCTAATTGGTTTTGAATGCTTGACAGATTTTTATAATGTTACTGAACCACTGAGACTGGCAGGTAACTGTTGGGAATAGATTTGAGTGGTGGTAGGCCACTTTTCATATAACTCGTATGTGAGAATCCTTTAGATGCACTTCACATCAAAGATACATTCTAAGTTCAAGAACCTCCCTACTAATATATTCCAATTTTCTTCAAATTCAAGGTAAATCGAACAACTTAAGTCTTCAATAGTTCTTTCATTAGTTCTTTCTTCCTTTCCTTCCACATTCAGGTCAGGTTTAGATTGGAAGGGAAATTATATTATTGAGAAAGAGGAGAAATAAACACTTTTATGGACTTCAACTCTATTAATTGACCAAATGTCAATACATGGGTAGCACAGCTTAAACTAGTACCAGGAACAGTTTACTCATCAAAGTATTAAAACTTATGTAAGGAAGGTGAATTTATCGTTAGTGGAAATTTATAATATAATCATCTTGAAAATACACAAGAAAATAGTACCTAAATTACAGTATAAATTGTGGCGGAAAGAAAGAAACATTTGTATAGGGTCAAAAATCTAACAACTAACCTTGAAATCCACTATTTACAGTATGAAAAATTCAAATGTCTCTTCTTTTATAAAGTGAAAATTACAATACTTCCTAGGGTTGTATGAAAATTGCATCAGAGTATATATATAATCATTATATAAAGAGTCGGACACAACTGAAGCAAATTCACATGCATTCATGCATTCTCATCCTAATTATTCATTAAAGTTTTTTTCCACCAATTATTGCATTGCTTCCTACATTTTGCTACTGTGCTGTTTTGACGGGAAGTGAGACTTATAGTGAAAAGAGATCAATATCTTAAAATTGTCAATGGTCACTAGTTTTCTAGCCTGGAAGCCTCAGTTATTTGTGAACTCTCCCTCCACCATTAAAATGCCATTGTGAACTGGTCAAATTTATTATCAGGTGGCTTAACTTTAAAAGAAAACATTAAATTTAAAAAGTTACTAATGTCAATAAGACACATTTCTAGCCTTATAGGGTTCAAATCTACATTTTTAAAAAATAATAAAGATAATGACTATAGAATAAGGTAGACAATTTACTG